>NC_137894.1:2201598-3401598 GCF_963455335.1 Martes martes
GACCGGCCTGCGGCATTCTCTACCCGGCAGCGGGAGCAGATGCTGGTCCCCAGCGGTGCACAGAAAAATATTAGCCTTTCCGGTGTGAAATAAGGTGGAGGAGCGCAGTTCCGAATGTGGGGAGGGGAAGGAGCACAGTGCGAAGACACCGGCCTCACTGCGACTAAAAGTGGCAGTCACTTTCACTCTGATATACGACAGTTTGTCTGAACCCCACGGAAGGAGCTCCCAGTTTTCCCGTAGCATTTCACACTATGTAGAGGAAATAAAGAGGGAGCACGTATGCTAATCATTCAAAACATAATTTTGTTTTCTGTATTTCATCCATAAGCCTCATCATCGTGGGACAGGCGTGAGCAGTCATGGGTAATCTTGGTCCTAGGACTAGATTCGAGTTTTTAGGCAGGGTCTGCGGAAAGTGAGGGGGACAGCCAGGGCAGAACCTCGGGGATCCTTTGAGATTTTATAATTTTTCACGTATGTAAAATTTGTGGTCAGCTTTAAGGAAAACTTCCGGAAGAGCACTTTTTGTTTCCGAGAATCGGAAAAGGGCATCTGTCAGCTTTTGTCTGTTAAAGTATAACAAAGTTTAAAAAATATAATATCCAGTATTTGAAAGAATATTATGAAATAGTAAACTGTCGTGTATGGCAAGATCAACTATCAAGGGTTGGGGAATAATTTATTAATATTTATCAAGAGCCAAAAAATGACTTATATTTTTTTATAGTGATTATAGTTCTGGCATTTATCCTAGGAGAGAAATTTTAAAAGGTAGGAAAAGGGGGCGCCTGGGTGGCTCAGTCAGTTTAGTGTTTCGATTCTGCTCAGGCCATGACCCTGGGGTTCTGGGATCGAGTCCCACAAGGGGCTCTCTGCTCAATGGGGAGTCTGCGTCTCCCTCTCCCTCTGCTTGTGCTATTTCTCTCAAATAAATAATATCTTAAAAAATAAATAAACAGGGGCACCTGGGTGGCTCCGTGGGTTGAGCCTCTGCTATCAGCTCAGGCCATGATCCCAGGGTCCTAGGATCGAGCTGCAAGTCAGGCTCCCTGCTCAGCGGGCAGCCTGCGTCTCCCTCTGCCCCTCTCCCCGATCGTGGTCTCTCTCTCCTTCTGCTTGTGCTCTCTGTCTCTCAAATAAATAACTAAAATACATGTTTTAAATAAACAAATAAAAGGTAGGAAAAGCAGTATGTGCAAAGATACTCTTTGCAGGGTTAATAATGATACTGAAAAACTACAGACAAATATTCAGCAGCAGACGAATAACTAATTAAGTTAATAAGCGTTTGTCTGTCATGGAAAATGATATGTGTAAACAATACAGAACAACATTGGAAAATCCTTCTGTTATGTGTGGGGGTAAGTGAAAAAGAAGCAGGAGAAAGGCTTGTATACTACACATCCTCTCCGTGAAAATTATATATTCGGTGACTGGAATGTGAGATTTTAAAAAAGATACTAAGGGCATGTTTTTTCCTCGTCTTCTAAACATTTATGAAAATTATTGTAGCATCTCTCCAAACAGATAACTTCAATACATACTAAAATTTAGTTTTAAGGAACTGAACGGAAAAAATAACAAACAAAAACCTTAGCATTGGATTATAAAGTGAGCGTTGGGATATATCTAGAACTTTCTCATTACAAGATGTGCAGTGAAAAAAAAAAAACCTACACGTATGGGTGGGAGTACGTCAGGAAGGATGCTAGATCATTTTCTCAAGGGGAGACGCCCTTTCTCGGATGAGCTAGGCTGCCCCAGGGCCGTGTCCAATTGGAAGGTGACCACATCCGGGACTAAGCTCCAGGTTCTGGGACATGGGGACCTCGCAGCTCCCAGCACTTCTCTACGGCCGCTGTGACTGATGGACGTAGCCCACGTGCAGTGACAGAACAGTGGCTCGCAATTTCCCGGCCCCAAGACCACAAGAGGGCCTGGGGGTGCCCGTGAACGCAGGCTCTCACCTCGGCACCTGCTGCTTGGTAGCCGCGGGTCCTGGTCAGTCTCCCTTCAAACTTCAGCACAATCTCCTTCGCTCGCCTGAGAGGACAAAAACACGACAGTGAGCACAATCGTATCGCTATTTTGGCTAAATGTGCGAAAGTGCGACGGGAGCAGGTGGCCAAAAGGTGAGGGGGAAGAGGCCACGGCAAGGCAAGGCTATGCAGATAAGCACATTGTTCATTTCCCGACCTCCAGCAACCAGAAAGCTCCCTCAAAAAATACTTTCTGAAAAAGAAACTTAATGGACAAATTCTCAGAAAATGATGAATCAATGATGAAATGAGTTTCAATGAATTTCTTAAAGCCCTTCCCTGATTGTTGCCTGGGAATCAATCATGAGCAGGTGGGGACAGGGGAGGGGGGGTCCTGGCAGCAGCACTAGGGGGCCTCACCTCTCCCCTTAACCTCAGCAGCCTTTCTCCTGTAGCCTCGTCTCTGGAAGTGAAAGTCAGATCTAGCCTAGGAGTCCTGCCTTGAGGAAAGGGTGTTGTCTACACGGCCACAAAGAACCAGATTCAGCCTGCACCAACTACCAGCACGCTAACTGACTGCTTTGGTGAGCTGATCCTTGAAATGCACTGAATTCACTGGGATAAGTGGTTAAATCCACACCTACAGGAATAACAGGGTTGGACAATGTCAGCACCAGCGGGAGGGACAGTGGTCAAGGACGCTTAGAGGTGAATGTCACTTTCAAGGCCACCTCCTCGGACACTGAGCTGATGAGACCCTCGTTATGGGTGGCCAGCCCCCCCCCCCTTGAGTATGCGCCGTGCTGAAGGGCTTGGTTCTTTGGAGCCCCTCGACCTCGAGTCTGCCCCGTTTGTGCGAGGGAGGTCTTACGTGTACACCCCAGTAGCCTCTTAGCAATACCCACCGCCGCTGAGTCTTTCCCTAAGAGACGCAGGAACTTGCTGACTCCCCTCCCCCGAGTGAGACGTGAGCTAATCAGAGTGCTTGCTGGGTTTTGGGATGCTGTGCCCTCCTTGCCATCATCCCAGCTCCGCGGTCACGCCCATGCCCTGGCTTCATTCCGGTCAGAACCAAAATTTCGGGCGAGGGTGAGGGTTGACGTCCTACCCTGCCCGGCAGCTAAAAGGCAGAGGCCTATGCAAGTGAAATAATTTGTTTCATCTCATCGTCTACGATTCTCTTCCTGCAAACGTTGTCTGCGCCCTGACTTGGGCCAAGCAGAGCAGGACACAGAGGTACATAGACAGAGTCGATGCGTGGAAAGAGCCCGTAGCTAATAGGGTGAAGGGGTCCCGAGGTGACAGTAATTGGGAGAGAGTGGCGGCGGATAGAGTATGAGCGAGGGTGGGCCTGGACCTGGGGTACCGGGGAGGACGACCTGCCCCAGACCTCCGCACAGACCCATGTTGACTTAAGGCCCCTGCCCACTTGCTTCCCTGCGAGGGCCATGAACCAGCGCCATCCCCTCCCAGACAGGTGTCTGTCGCTCCAGACTCAGCGAGGGCTCCCTGCTTTCCTCGGCGCCGGCCCCCCTCCCTGGCTCCCCACGCGGTCAGGCTTCAGTGGTCTCCGTGCTTTCCAGACACCTCAGCAAGTCCAATGAGTGAGGCATTGCTCCGGTAGCTTCTCAAGGTGACGAGGGAGGAGACGTGGGGACCAGGGGATGATAAACGGAGGTGCTCAGAGGACGAGCCACCTCTGGGAGCCTGACTGCTGGCTCAGGGAAGCTGGGGGGAGGGGGGCCCTGTCACCCAGGCCCTGGCCAGGCATCAGCCCCGAAGGCCTGGTTTGCCCTTTTGATGGGAAAGTGATCATTCGCTGTGCTCTGCCTGCAGATGGAAAAGACTCAGTCTCATACTAATAATTAATGATCATTAATTACTAATTAGTAATTACTGATTACTCCTATTAGACAGTAATCAGCAGGAGCATTTCTGCATGATTCTTGAAAAATTCTGATACAACACATGACTTTTTTTTTTTTGGTTTTAAGATAAATTGCCCCCATGACTCCTTCGGCTGAGTTCCAGTGTTTCAGTGGAACAGGGGAGTCAGGGTCGGAAAGCCCGGCTTCACAGCTCAGGGCCGGCTCTCGGAGGCTGTGTGTCCTGGGGTAAGTCACTTCACGTCTCTGAGACTCAGCCTTCTCTCTGAAATTGCCATCCTCACTCAAGGGAACAGACGTGGTGGGGGCCGACCCCAGACAGGGAGGGTTAGCCAGAAACTGCCGAGACTGGAAACGACAGGTGCCCTTAGCCATCTGCCGAGCCACCTGGGGCCCGCTGCGTCCTGCCTTCGGGGGAAGCCGACAAGCCATGATCTGGTGGGAGACAAATGGGAAACCTGAGGGGCTGTGCGCTTGGCGTCGGGAAAGGGCACTAAGAAGCTTCCAATCCTGTCTACGTGGGGTGCCGGATCAGTGGGGCTGCTGCCTGTCTCTCCAGGAAGGTCCACCTGGCAGGTCAGAGCAGCTCGTTAAGACCATGCAATGAACTCCCTCTGCTGCGACGGGGCCATCCGCCCCACCCACCAGGACTCGGGGGCGGCGGCGTGACTTCTGCATAGCGGAGACAGTGGGAGCACTCTCACAGCTCATCCGTTTACCCTCGGACCTCTCCGTGGGTCTCAAAGAAAGAATCCACCTGAATGTGTGTTAAAACCAAGGGCCCCGGGTCCCCCACACGTTCTGATGGGGCAGCTCTCAGGGCCATCAGGCGTTCTGAGTCTTCAACAAACACCTGCTTGCCTAACGGGGCATGTTTTTTGGAGGCAGGTGGCAGGTGTCTTTCTGCCCCATCACCTCAACTTTAAAGAGAGAGACAGTGGCCGAGAAATTAAGAGTGACCCAGCATCGCTCAGCTGAGGACTGCGAGGTAGTAGTCAACCCAGGCAACCCAGCTGCCACTCCTCAGCTGTTCCGAATTCTCTCACGGATTCTGTAGTGCGACTCAGTAGTAAGGTTACCTGGTTTCCCATAGAATCCGGTTCCTCCCAGAGGAACCAGCAGGGGGAATTACCGTCTGTTTCCATCCCGGCTTATGGACTTGTTAGGTTATCTTGTTCACCTCCAGACACGATGCTAAAATCTAGTGTTTGAAAGGAGGTAGAAAACCACAAATTCCATACACACACACACACACACACACACACACACCAACCCAGACACACGTACACAGACCCTCACAGAGATCCTGGCCACCCTGAGGCCTTTGTGACTTCTCTGAGTCGGGTCGAGAGCGCCTGCCCGCCACTCTCACATGGGTCTTTGTGCTCGTTTCCGTGGGCAGGTCAGGGCGGTTGCGTGGGAAGCGTATTTGCAATAATTAAAAACGGCTGTCATAGCCCTCACCTCAGTGCTCCCAGCTTCTGTCCCATGGTCCAGGGTCTGCAGCGAAGGTTCGCCATGAGATCCTTCTGGAACTGGATATTCTGGAAGATCTGTTCCGGATCAGTGCTGTCCCCTGCTTCATCAGCATTAAAGCTGTCATCCAAGTTGCTGAATGGATCGGGGCGTGAAGGAGGAAATCTGATTAGTGCTGTTGCTTCCAGCAAAGATCTTGCCCAGGGCACGCTCAGCACCTCGCTGCCCCAGGGTCGTCTGTGTGAGGTTTGTACGTGTGGGGGGAGAGGGACCCAGGGAGGCAGAGGGAGAATTTGACAATCTCGGGCAACCTCGGAAGGACACTCATTGGAGTCTGTCGCTTGGATGGGTCGATGAAAGAAGATGGTTTCCCTGGAGGAAAGGTGTCATCAGAGGACACCACAGAAGCAGACGAGAGGGTGCTTAGGAACAATCCTGAGCAGCCGCATCTCGGATGGGCAATCTCTATTTCAGGCCGATTGAGATCATCCGCTCATTTCAGAGACCGGGCTCCTCCTGCCCCCCAGCTCTGGAGGCAAAGGAAAGCAAAGCCACGCGCCGCCCTCCAGAGACCCTCCCTGCGCGCCCACTTCCATTCTCGCGAACCGAGACAGTGGAGGCAGAAGGGGCAGCAGCGTCTAGAAACAAGAATGCAGCCGAGCAGGTTTACGTGGCGGATACTACAGGGCAAGAGTTACTGTGTAGGGGAACCGTTTTCCGCACGTAGCCGCATTTATTCCCGGGAACAATGAACGTGCTAACCCGAAGACGGCTGATCGGGAGAGTGGAGTGTTGTGCTCTTTGCTCAGTGGTGCGCTTAGAAGTGAGACGAAATCGTTCCTTTGCTTTTCCCGGGTTCAGATGGTTTTTACTTCCTCATAGGAGAATTTTCTCCAGTTTCTCCAAGTTAATGGAGGTTTTAATATACCTTTGTAAATATCTAACGGATTCGAACAGCACTACCCGCCCCCCCCCCTTCTTCCTAGCCTGAAGCCCTCTCCGACAGACACCTTATTTACTCTGACGGATGGATTGCCGGCTCTCGCTTGACAGTGCCGACCGAGTCAACAGAGAGGAAACGGAGAGCGCACGCCCGTGGGCTCGGCCAGGCTGGGGTACCTTGGATTCGGGTCCCCCGGTCAATGAGCAGGTGGCCAGCCCCGCGGTACAAAAGCCCGCATAAGGGAGTTTCTGGGTCCGTCCTGAAGGCGTGGGGAGTGGGTTGGGGGCTCTGTGCTCTGGGCAGCCGCAGCAAGGCTCTGGGGACTCGGGCCCCCCTTCCTCCACACACCTGCTTCCTCGGCCGGCCGAGGGCGGGGACCCACTCACCTGAGCAGCAGGGACTCCTGGTACGAGTAGAGCTGGCCGGTGTTCCTCCGGCTTCGGTGGTGTGGACATGCCTTGGAAGGTTTCATGGGGGTTGACCTGCTGCCAGTGACCTCTGGGACCAGCCTCAGGGGTCCCGTCCCGCCACGGAGGAGGCTTCTGCTGGGGAGCTGCTCGGTGCTGCTCTCGCCGGTTCTCAGGAGCAGGAGTGCGCGTCTGCAGCGAGTCCCCTGGCAAGGAGGCCCGTGTGCATATGTAATGCTAAGGTGGCCTCGGCAGCCCAGATTGGCTGGAGTCTAGGCAGACGAAGGCGGGAGGCTTGGCCAGGCTCAGCGAGGGACCGCTAGGTGCTGCCCAGATCCTCACGTCTGTGACCACTCGCACCCAGCGGGGGCTCTGCGCTTTGCAAACCGCCTTTCGTCTCCTCCCGTGACTGGTGCTCACGAAATAGAATGCAGGCACAGAGTTTTTTCTTTGCTCTCTCGTGTTTACCACTCAAGAAAGAGGCTCGCAGTAAGAATCTTGCCTGTGCTCGCACGGCAAAGTCCAGGAGAGGACTTAAATTTTTTAACAGCTTTCTTTTTCCGCTTGGACAGAAGCCAAATCCCCCCCGCCCAGGTTGCACCACGAGTACTGCCTCCTCCCAGCCTGGATCCACGGGTCGCTGACCTTCTGCCCCCTCTGCATTATTTCTATCTATTCACTTCCCCCCCAACATCATTTATAAGCGTATTTCAGAAATAAGGGCACGCCCCCCGACTATTTCAGCCTGCTACTAACAAGAATCAAAGTAACATGTTCTTACAGTTTACATTAAGTGTGGCCAGTTGATCAGCAGGATAATCCTACGAGGTGTGGGGTGAGGAGGTTTACGAGGCCTCCTGGAGTTTCACAGTAAGAAGGCAAGAACTGGAGAGAGCAGATGCTCAGGCCCGGGTTCTGAAAACAGATCGGCTGCTGCTGCAAGAGGGGGTACCCAGCGCAGGCTGGTCCCTGGGGACACATCAGCAGCTCTTCTAGGTAGAAAGGGACCCAGTCCCCTTGCCACCCACACGTTCCCCTCTCCAGTCATTCACTGGGATTTTCCACCGAAACATGTATCCCCAGATCCAGGATTTTCCTACCGTTCCGTGATATAAAACCCTATTTTCTGATTAACACGCAAAACGGCCTGTTTGCAGTTTGTACTCACGGAACAGGAAGGAGCAGGACTGGAGCAGGAAGGTCCGTTTCTGCCGAGCAGCCCGCCTGGTGCCCTAGAACTCAGCATGCAGGGGGGGAGAAATGAGCGGGTGGGGGTCATGCAACGGGGCGAGAGAAAGAGACACATCCAAGGGCAGCTCTACGTAAGGGGCTGGGGCACAGGCTGCTTTCTCCCATGTGTGGATTCCTCCATTGGTCATTAGCAAATCCATTAGATCGTTCTTTTTTTTTTTTTTTTTTTCCTTTTAATTTAGATAGCTCTTCTATGTCTGCCCCAGGCTGGAGGGCCCAAGGCGAGCCGGAGCCCTAGCCAGGGTCCTGAGGCTCAGGGACTGTCCGACGGGGTGCTCAGACCTAGAGCTCGGGGCAGAGGAATGAAGCTGAGGCCAGGGCCAGAGCTGGGCCCCGGGGGGCCTGTGAGACCAGATCGCCTGTCTGCCAGTTTGCCCGGGGCCATGTGGTCTGATGCTCTGTTTGGTAACACTGCATAACATCTGTGCTTGTCAGACGGACAAAATAGTGCACGTAATACGATTATTTCTACCCAACCCTCTCCCCCACCTTCTTTTTTTTTTTTTTTTTTTGCATTCTCTTAGAGATCTTTACCTAAGGGATTATTTCTGAGCATTTCAAAGCTGTTTTTCCTCCTACTTTTTCTGAAGGTCCTTCGGCATTAACATTTTGAACATTTTTGTCTCTTCCCCGCATATGTATGTGTACAGATATGTGTGTGTGTATATGCACATTTTAAGATTTTATTTATTTATTTCGTTTTTTAAAGGTTTCATTTATTTATTTATCAGAAAGAGAGAGAAAGGGAAAGAGAGACAGCATGAGCAGGGGACAGCAGGCAGAGGGAGAGGGAGAAGTAAGCTCCCCACAGAGCAGGGAGCCCGATGTGGGGCTCGATCCCACGACCACCTTAGTTAGGATCATGACCTGAGCCGAAGACAGACGCTTAACCCACTGAGCCACCTGGGCACCACGACTATTTATACATTTTTCGGTTTTACTGTATATGTGCATCTCTCACCTTTCCATCAATTTTATACCTAAAGCAGTTTCCATGTTATTTTTCCAATTGTTTGTGAATGCCTTTCACCAATATTTAGTGGGATATTCTTTTTCTTTTTTTAAAGATTTTATTTATTTATTTGACAGAGAGAGATGACAAGTAGGCAGAGAGGCAGGCAGAGAGAGAGGAAGGGAAGCAGGCTCCTCGTGGAGCAGAGAGCCGGATGTGGAGCTCGATCCCAGGACCCTGAGACCATGACCTGGGCCGAAAGCAGAGGCTTAACCCACTGAGCCACCCAGGCGCCCCTTAGTGGAATATTCTATTTAGAACATGAAATACTCAAATTTTGCGCCATTTCTCAAACATCATGTTATCTCTCCATGTGTTTTTTTGTTTGTTTGGGTTTGTTGTTTTGTTTTGTTTTTGCCACTGATGACTTTTGGGCTTTTCCCATCATTTCTTTAGAATTAGTTTTCCAGAAGTGAACTGACTGAACCAAAGGGAATATCATTACACAATTCAGTTATGTTGTCAAACTGAAGTTGCTCTCTTCCCCTGTATGTGGATTTAATGGTTTATTATTATTATTATTACTGGTAAAAATGAGTTTTTAATGCGATCAGATTTGTCTGTGGCCTCCCTCTGGCTTCCGTCATCTGATTTTTTAAATCCCTTTGAGGTCCACCTGCCCGCCCCTCCCGGCGATGCGTTCGAGGTGCGGCTCGCTGCTGCTCCTCCCCCACGCCCACCAGGCACTTGGGACGCTGGTTCTCTCCCCCAGGACTCACAGGCCCCCGCGGGCCAGGCGGAGGAGGAAGCGCGGCCGGGGGGTGCCGCCTCCAGAATGCGAGGGGTCAGCCACCTTTTGCGTGCGGCGCACCCTCTGACGGTTTCATCGGAGGTTTCGGGTGCTCTGGGTGTTAGATCGGCGTCGGCAGACAGAGGGACGACAAGCCCCTCCAAGGCTCACAGTTGGAAACTTAAGACCCCAGAGAGGACCCAATGTCAAAGTGAGCTAAAAACCATTGTTTCGAGACCAACTGCTTATAGGATCTTTGCGGGGGCAGAAGGAAGGCAATGAGGGCAGCGTGAGAGAAGGACCCCCGGAAGACCTATTTGCAGAACCTTCGAGCGGGGTTGGGGGAAGAGCCCAGATCATTTGGTTACACATCCCAGGAGGTCCTAATAGAAACGGCCAGACGGCTTAGCTTACAGGAACAAAAACATTCATACCCTATGTCATCGATTAAACGATATCCTCCCCCGCCAAGGGAGTTCTATTCAGAGACAGCAATGCCCCGGAGCGCATCTCAGAGGAAGGTAGGCGTCCCTCGGGCCACGCCAGCCCCCCTTCTCAATGGCATCAAGCCCTCCTCTCTGCGTTTTCCAAGAGAGACATTTCCGTCTCGGAGACAGGCCGGCGGCCCCAGGATATTGCTACGGGGACTCTGAAGCCTCGGCTTTGACGTCGAGAGCTCCGTTTTGGGTCTGAAAGAGGCGATTCAGGTGAGGGGCTCAGGAAACGATTGTTTCCCATTTTCTGGGTGACAACCGAATTTGTCAGACACGAGAGCGGGTGTGTTTGTTGGTGGCGAGTTCCTCACGAGCTCAGCGGCTGCGAATGAGTTTGAAACTGAGCAGACACCCTGAGATTTCCATGCGGGGTCACGTGCCGGACGGTGACCCATGTAGCCGATGAGCGTGTCCTCACACGGCAGATGGGGGCCGGCGTGGCCTCGGCCTCAGTGGCCCCCCACGCCCAGTGAAGACGGACCGTCCCCACCCCACAGACTCCCTGCAGTCGAGATGCTGATGGCTGGACGGGTGGCGGTCGAGACACAAATTCCAGAGCCCCCGGTGCTGCTCTGCGGTCGTGGCTCCTGAAAGAAGGGCTTTGGGGTAGAGAGCGCCATCGAAATGCATCCCCCGTCCTGGGACGCGAAAAACAGAATCGAACTTGCTGGAACCCCGGATGAAGGCAAGCAGCTGAGTCCTCGTCAGGCAGGCACTTAAGATTTGGCTGTGATTCCTCTTTAATGATTTTCAGATTGCGGGCTCCCAAATATTCGGGGACGAGCAGAAAGCCCCGCAGACGCTGTCTCTGGGCAGGGCGGCCTCCTGCCAGCTTTTCTCCAGGTCCCTGTGGGGACGCGGGGGAGCAGACGGCGGAGAACGGCCCCGAGAGCATCTGCGGACGGGCCAGGCCCACACGGCTGAGCGGGTCCGGACGGAGTGTCTTCGTCTCCCACCACCCAACCGCGAGGCGAACCGGGGTCCCGCCTCGGGCTGCGTGTGGCGCGTGTGGCGTTCTTTCCATCCTCTCTTAACACAATGATCTCCGTTTTTTTCCCCCCAGTTTCACGGACGTCCCTTTTCTCCGGTTTTGACATTCCGTTTCCTGTTTTATAATAACCTTTTGAAGTCCTTTTCCTTAAAGTGCAAAGCAGTTTCTCCCTTCACACTTACTTTACCTCCCCCAAGCAAGACTTAACAAACTGAAAGCCCTCCCCCGCCCCGTTTTTCTTCCAGAACTCTGTTTCCTTCCTTGTGATTACGGGGAATTTCCCCAGGTCTACCTACATCTCTGTTGACTTTTAAAGAGGAAAGTTCAGTTTTGCCCCATGTGTGTCCAGAAGTAGTGTTCACGGGTGAGTTCTGTTCTCATCGTAAAATACTGTACACACAAAGGCCGCGAGGGTCTTCTTTACAAATCACGGATTTTATACGTTTGCACAAAAGCTGAAAACAAAGGTTTGCATATTACATCTCTGTCTAACAAAGACAGAATTTAATCTAACGTGTGTGAATGGAAAAAATTGAGTCTATCATTTGTTCCGTTTCTCCTAAGACTCCAACTCATCAACTGAGATCATTTGTAATGACCTTGGGGGTGGGAAATTCCGGTCACTAAAAACAGTGTCACTGTGGGCTGCCTGGGTTACCCTGGAGGAGTCACGGACTGTCCACGAGCCTTTACGTCCCCTCCTGTGGGCCAGAAGTAACCTTGCAAGGTTGTAGATGCTCGTGTGGACGATGGGTCTAGCACAGTGCCTGGAACGTGGTCAGAGCCCCAAACTGACGGGTAGGTTTTACTGTTGTGTCTCTGATTGTATTATCATTCCAACCCCACTATGAAAGCTCAGCTGGAATGGGTTGAGCTCAGTCATTTTATCCGAACCATTGTTAGGACCGTCGTTCTCACGATCATCAACCTTATTTTAACTTCAGCAGGAAAGCTGATGAGAACGGTGTCGAAATTACTTATTTCCTGACAATGGACCGGATTCGCGTAAGGCGTATTGCGAAGCTCCTTGTTAATTCCAGGAGAGACATGCTCTGTGTCCCCTTCGGTATACCCGTCTATACGAGTGAGACTTTGAGAAATGCCTTCCTCCTTCTGAAAAGCAGACAAACAAGCCCGAGCGGAGGCCGATCACCCGTGCAGAGTCTAAGCGGGTGTGTGCCCTCATTGCGCTCAGCTGTGGGTGAGGGGAGGAGGGTGCCAAGGCCCGGAGGCGCAGGGATTCCCTTCCCAGAGCTCACGGGGAAGCCGGCAGACAGTCCAACGGGCCGGGACCGTGAAACCCAGCATGTGGTCCCCTCCTGACTGCAGGAAGAGGAGAAATTTGGTAAGTGGTATTCTTCTCGAAGTTCTGAAAGGAAGACAGACACTCACCGGTTATGATGGGGCCTTACTAAATTTCTACGCTGCTGGTCTGGAACCTGTGATGATGTCGGCACATGGGACGGAAGTGTCAGTGTGCCATCAAACACTGTCACCGGCAGAGACCCTCGGCCATGAGCGGCGCGGCCCGGTGATACAGGCCTTTTGCTGATTGACATTGACTGTGTTTTCCTTCTGGGCACCGAGGCTTAACCCCCCACGCCAGCTGCTTGAATGCGGTCGTGATTCCCTTTCAATGCTCAGGGAGAAGGAGCGACTCCTGAGTGCCGGGAGCTGGGCGGTGGCAGAGTGGAGAAGGAAGGTTCAGGAGGATGAGATCAGGAAGCAACGGGACTGAGTGCAGAAGGGACGTCTGTCTGTCCAGCACGCATCAGTCCCGGGAAGACAAACACCAGTGGGGGTGGGAAGCTGCGAGGAGCCATGGTGGGGAGCATTGGAGAACGACCCACTCCAAAGAATGGCCCCGGGGCATTTGTCTGGTGGGGGCAGTTGGAGACAGAGCCGTGGCGGGGCTCCTGGGGACCCCGTGAACATCACCTGCCAAGTGACTCCACTCAGCCCCCCTTCAGCTCCGCCGAGAAGAGAGACGGCCGGCTGCTTTTCCTTGTTGGTTTAACCATACGATACACCATCCTGTAAACAAATTAATTTCCCCTGGGAGTTTTGAAAGCCTCCTAACTACATTATCATTTTTCTGCATAAAGGAAGCTTAGCAAGAGAACAATTACGGAACGGACTTCAAATGATCTCCAAATGGTCGTAAAGTGGAGACGGCCGTCCACAGAGATGGGAGGAAAGCACGAACAACATTCGGCTGGCTAAAATCTGAGATGGTTTATTCTGAAAGCTGGGTTGACCCCTTCCTGTCCTTTCTATTTTCCAGCAGAAACCCTCTGGCATCCCCATTTAAACTTGTTCTAGTCCCCTCCTCTTGTCCATAGCCTTTCTGCTCTGTCCCCTCCAACCCAAATGTCAAGGCCAAAACAGACGTCCCAGCTTGACCGGTTCTGGTATGAGCTGACACGTCAGGGTCAGGGAGTATGAGCGAAGGTGCCAGAAAGGTACGAAACCAATGACCACATTCATCATTGAAGGCTGGCTTGTGCCGGTCCCATGCACTCCGTTGGGGGTGAAATGAAAAAAAAAAAACAAAGAAATGCACAACCCTCTCCTTAGTTAAAGCCACGTGGGCGTGGCGGGATGACAGGCAGACAAAGGCAGGAGTGCGAGTGTGGTAAGTCATGCTATGGAGGGAGGAAACATTCCCTTCATGCAGTTTGGGGCTTTGGCTCGGCTCAAGAACTCCGCTGATACAAGACAGATTAACAGGAGGAAAGCCTCTACCTCTGAATGAATTTTTGCACGTACGTAAGAATCTTTGCGGGAGAATGAGCAGCTGCAGAAGTGATCAGAGAAGGATGCTTTTATATCTCTTCGTCAAAAAAATCTATGCAGTTGTGGAGAATTGATAAGACAAAGGGGTTTGAGCTGTGGGTCGGGAATGGTGACGAAACAACAATGTCGGTGTCTTACCTGGGAACAAACAGGAGACTGAGTGTCCTCCTGGCACCTGTGGTTTCCCCAGCTCCTGTAATTCGAAGTGGTCACTCTGCCAAAGTGGCCGATTTCAGAGTGACGGGGTCTGCACCCTTTCAGCTGGGTGGATGCTTGGAGCTCTAGAGGGTAGAAGAGAGGAAAGCAGTGTTGCTTTGTTGGGGCCCTGGAAGGTAAATCCCTGTTCTGAGGGCAAGGTGGAGGCTGGCAGAGGGACACCGATAAGCCATTCAAGACTGAAATGCCCCTGGGCCCCTAACCACCTGCAGGGCTTTGGGGGGGGGGCGTGGATGCTGAGACCCCAGGCCCTGAGACGACACAGGTGGAAGGAGCTGGAGTCCAAGGCGTAGGTCTGGCAATCCAGGGAACCTAACATGCTTCTCGCCTGGTGCGTCCCTAGGATCCGGGAGATGTCTTGGACGAAAGTCAAGTGAAGCCATCAAGCCTCGGAGTGAACCCCCCCCCTTCGCCAATTAAGCACGAGCCTCACGCATTCAATAATTCATCCCGAGCTCAGCACTTCCTGACATCGACAGCATGCCAGCCCCTTCGCGAGCCCCGGGGGATGCGGGGGGATGGGAAACCACCCGAGGTACCTGGTGTTGGGGTCTGGTGTCTGTTCTTCGGAGTCATGGCTCGGGTCAACTGTGAGCCCTGAACCTGGATTGTGCCACCACGCTTCTGAGAAAACGCCCCTGGTCCCCCGCCATCCTTAATACAAGAAGCCGGTATTTCTCTTTTTTAGTCTACCGTTCAAGAACTTGTGACATTTGTCCCCTTTGGGCCTCAAAACCTGTCCCCTCCATCTATGCAGTTGGACTATCATTCCAAATCACCTGTCTCTTCCCTGCTTCCTCACCCACTGGCCTAATCCTCCCACGATGACGGCTTTTTTCCTCTACTTGTGGGATCTGGGTCCCCCATGCTTTCTTGGGGTCCCCCACAACCACAGATGGCCCTTCACCACTGTCCTCTTCTAAGTGTGTCCGTCTAGGCAGAACCCCAAAGGGAGTCCTTCTCCCCATGTCTCCTCCCTTTGTTGCCCCGTTTCTCTCATGACGCCACCTGCTTCCTCCCCCCAGCTTAGCCCCAGCCCTTCCAGTCGCACCTTCTCCCAGCCTTACCTACAGGACTTGCAGGAACATTGCTCTAGACACAGGTTTCTTGAGGAGGCATCTCTAGGTCTGTGGTAATGGGGAGGGAAGGGGGAGGACAAAGTCTTGGCTCCCTTCCAAAGGTTGGGTTTGAAGTTGCAATGGAATGAGAAAATTCGAAGCATTCAAACTTCATATCATTGAACGTATGAGCGCCTCTTCATTAATTATGATGCCGTCCCCCCGCTGTAAGCAGATACTGGGAAGTAACCCCATATTTGGTAAGCACGCCCTTCCTTTCTCTTCTAGCTTCTCCCATCAGCGTGGTAGGTACAGAGTCTTCAGGGCAGAAGGGATCTCAGAGGCTTTCCTGGAATTCCTCTACTGGTATTTGAACATCATTAACATTTCCCTCCATGACCCTGTGGCTCCTGCCTGAGCACATCAGGGGCTAAAAGATCATTTTCTCCTGACGCAGTCCACTTATCTGCAGATTGCCCGCGTCATTAATCCTTCTTTATATGGATCTGAAATCATCGTGCTAAAGTTTCTACCCGTGCATCTGATTATTATTTTCTGGAGCCAGAGAACTGACAAATGAGGATAGCCAGGTTGCAGGACACAAGGTCATGACAAAAACGGAGAAGATTTTTTGTATACTAGCAATGAATAATTGAAGTTGGAAATTGAAGAAACAATACCATTTATGATCGCACCAAATAAGGGAATATTTAGGTGTACATATATCAAAATAGATACATGATTTGTATGGGAAAACTATAAAACTAACAAAAGGAACAAAAGGTCTAAATAAGTGGAGAGATATTTCATATTCATAGATTGGAAGATACATTATTATGAAGATGTTAATTCTTAACAAATTGGCCTACGGATTCAACAACATCTCAGCTAAAATGCTAGCAAGCTGTTCTCTATGTACCAATAAATGCATTCTCCAGTTTATATAGAAAGGCACAAGATCTGGAATAATGAACACAACACCAAAGAACAAAACTGGAGTCCTCTCTCTACCCAGCTTCCAGACTTACGAGCTATGGTAATCAAGAGAGCACAATGCTGGTGAAGGAACAGATGTACAGATTAATGGGACAGAACAGCATCCAGAAACAGACCCACAGAAACAGAGTCAACCGATTTTTGACAAAAGAGCAGAGGCAATTCATTGGAGAAAGATCAGTCTTTCGACAGAGGGTGCTGGCACAGTTGGGTGTTCATACATAGAAAAATAAATGTAGACACACACCTTATACCATTCACAAAATTAATGCAAAAGGGATTAGAGACCCAAGAGTGAAATGCTATATGATGAAACTTCCAGAAGAAAACAGGAGAAAGCACACACGGTCTTGGGTTTTGTGATGAGTTTTTAGATACAACACTGAAAGTATGATCTGTGGATGGAAACACTTGTTAAGTTGGGCTTTATTAAAATAAAAACTTCTGCTGGGAAAGACACCGGTAAGAGAAGGAAAATCTAATCCACAGAAAGGAGACCACATTTGCAAAACATACATGTGGTAAAGGATCTGTGCCCCAAATATGCAAAAAGCTATTAAAAATCAATAATAAGGGACGCCTGGGTGGCTCAGTTGGTTAAGCAGCTGCCTTCGGCTCAGGTCATGATCCCAGGGTCCTGGGATCGAGTCCCACATCGGGCTCCTTGCTCAGCAGGGAGCCTGCTTCTCCCTCTGCCTCTGCCTGCCTCTCTGTCTGCTTGTGCTCACTCTCTCTGACAAATAAATAAATAAAATCTTTAAAAAAAATCAATAATAAGAACACAAACAACCCAGTTTAAAAAAATAGGTAAGAGATCTGAATAGACTCCTCACCAAAGAAGATACCCAGATGGTTTATACAAGTAAGTGTATGAAAAAATGCTCCACATCATTCATCAGTAGGGAAACACATATTAAGGCAATGTTGAGATAGCATTCCATAACCTTTAGAAAGGCTAAAATCAAAAAAAAAAAAACTGACAATACCAACTGCTGGTGAAGATGTGGAGAAATAGGAATGCTCATTCTTCGGTGGTGGGAACACATGATGGTGCAGCCACCTTGGAAGATGGGTCAACATTTTCCTACAAAAGTGAACATAGTTTTACCCTGAGTCATAAGCCATAAAAATGATTCCTGTAGTCTTTGTCTGAACTCATTGCCCCCCGGGGAATTGTGAGCAACACTAGACAAATCCCAGGGGAGGATCATTCTATAATACATCGACCCAAAACTCTTAGAACTATCAAAATCATAAAAAACAAGAAATGTCTGAAAAATGATCACAGCCAAGAAGATTCCAAAAAGAAATAATGTGTGAATAGGATGTGGGATCCTGGATGAGATCCTTGAGCAGAAGAAGGTCATTCAGTGAGAACCAAGAAGATCTGAATACATTAGGGACTTGAATTAATAACAATGTATCCGTATTGGTTTGTGAATTGTGACAGATGAACCATCCAGATGTAAGAGACTAGTGACAGGACGAAATGGGCGTGGCATATATGAGAACTTTCTAGGCTACCGGCAAAACTTATCCATCATTCTAAAAGTATTCTATAATGAAGAATTTTTAGAAATATAATAGTGTTGAGTGCAGAAAAATAAAGTTCTGAGCTGCCTTTCTAGATGTCTCCTTTTTTTTTTTTTTAAGTTTTTATTTATTTATTTGAGAGCGAGGCAGGGAGCACAGGCAGGGGAGGGACAGAGGGAGAAGCAGATTCACTGCCGAGCAAGGAGCCCAATGCGGGACTCGATCCCAGGACCCTGAGATCATGACCGGAGCCCAAGGCAGATGCTTAACTGACTGAGCTTCCCAAGCGCCCCCAAATGTCTCCTGCTTCTGCTTTTTAGACATTTCTTTTGCTCGAACTACGTGCTTACGCTAATGGCATGGGGTACCTAACAAAGACAACAGCAGCGTGGACTGAAGACCTCCTGTGTCGTTAGGGGAGGAGCCTCTTCAGATCTTTGACCAATTTACCTATTTTTTAATTGGGTAGTTTGTGTCTCCACACTTATACCTTCTAACTACACTAGCCTATCTCCGTTATCATCCTGATAATGACGACAGTTATGAGACACTAAGAAAGGGGCAGCTGGGCTCAGCCACCTCTGTTTTCCCTGGATACATGCGAAAACTATTTTTTCTAGCACCTTTGCAATTCGGCCAGGTTCTGTGCCTGGTTCTCATGACGTGTGAGTGCAAGTAAAACGTGTCATATGCAGAACAAGACATGTAACAGCTGGGGAGACCCATCCACCTGTCTTGTCCCCTTTGGCCGTGACCATGGGGGTCACGGGTTGAAATGGCAGAGCCTCAGGAAGGAAGGAAGCAGGGTCTCTAAATGTGCACAGAGGAGGGCTCCCCTGGAGGGTCCCTGGATCCACAGCAGCGTCTGACGGAGCCACAAAGGAACCTTCCCTGTGTTGATCATAACGTCTTCCCTGCTGACCTCCGTGACGCCGAGACTCGGTATATTACATACCTACATACCGTGCAGTGACCGTGTGATCACGCCGTCCTTATTGATAGGGTCGGTGGTCTTGGTTTTAATAATAATAAAATAAAATAACATCTCCCAATGAATCTTGGCTCAAGGCATCACAAATCACGGAGAGGATCGTAGCCTCGTCTCACACCCCTATGGCAGTCCTTGCAGCGGACCTTTCCGGTTCCTTTTCATCCCGGGGGCCAGCTGAGACCTTCCCCCGCCATCCTCCCACATTCTGACCTCTGCTCTCTCCTGCTGCTTAATGATCTTCCTATATTGTGTAGGAAATGGAGCAAAGGCAGTTACCGTGTCTGCTGGCGATGACCCAGAGAAATAGGCTTTGGACGTCTAGCCAAGTGCCTCCCCAGGGCAGCCCTCAGCCCTTGGCCTGGGCCTCACTGAAACACAAGACACGAACCTCAGTCACAGCCTGGCCTGGCTCCAATGACAGCGTCAGGGCCCGGAGAACAGGGATCCCGACAAAGCCGTTTCAGATGGACGTGATCGGTCAAACAAACCAAGCTCCTTTTGGAACCGAGCTATGATAAATTTATATGAGAGTTCTGACTTCCCAGGGAATAATCCACGGGATCTTCAGGCCACAGCCAACCTTTCAGTGTAACCTCCCTCCTCTCTGTGTCCCAGGAGGCCTTGTCTCCAGCCGGCGGCCGGGTCCCTCTGCGCGGTGGAGTCACGACCAGGGGTTTTGGGAAGGCTGGTGACGCAGGCCAGCCAGAGAGTCATCTACAGGAGAAACGAAATGCCTGCGTGGTTTGGAACAGGGTGCTGGTCCTTCAGAACGACATCTCCAACCTATTCTTTCATTCCACAGCTTGTGGAATTGAATCCCTCTCGAGGGGGAAGAGTTGAAATAAAGAGTAAGTGAATGAACTCCTTTGTTCTTACAGTTCTTGCTTGGTAATAGGAGAATAAAAGCAACTTGTTTCTTCGACCTAGCTCATGACAAAATGCCGCTGGAGAAGGTAGCCTCCCCACGGTCTTCAGGCTTGACCCGACAGGAACAGAAACAGGACCTTTCCCACCCAGGCTGGGAAGATGCAGAGTGTCCCAATCTGGGTTTGGACGTGGTGGTGAGTGCGTGGGGACCGAGCTACTGTGGGCAAAGCTAAGGGTCCCATCTGGAGGTCATGGTGCTGGGAGGCCTCCTGGAAGGTGGTAGATGATAATTTTGAAAAAGTCCAAGGATTCTGGTCCCTTAAAGCAGAAGGCAGGATTTCCCCCATTTTTCTTTTACCTTTTGAGACCTTGTTAGGCCTGAGCCACCTGTCCCCCCAACCCCATTCCTGGGCCCACACCCTCTGTCTTAGCACCTTTACTCTCCCTGTAACTGTGGTCCGACATTGGAAAGGGGCACCTCTCCCTACCAGCTGATGCCACTCTCCTTGTTATTTTTATTTATTTATTTATTTATTTTCAGCGTTAACAGTATTCATTGTTTTTGCACCACACCCAGTGCTCCATGCAACACGTGCCCTCCTTAATACCCACCACCAGCCTCCCCCAACCTCCCACCCCCCGCCCCTTCAAAACCCTCAGGTTGTTTCTCAGAGTCCACAGTCTCTCATGGTTCACCTCCCCTTCCAATTTCCCTCAACTCCCTTCTCCTCTCCATCTACCCTTGTCCTCTATATTATTTGTTATGCTCCACAAATAAGTGAAACCATATGATACTTGACTCTCTCTGCTTGGCTTATTTCACTCAGCATAATCTCTTCCAGTCCCATCCATGTTGATACAAAAGTTGGGTGTTCATCCTTTCTGATGGAGGCATCATACTCCATAGTGTATATGGACCACATCTTCCTTATCCATTCGTCCGTTGAAGGGCATCTTGGTTCTTTCCACAGTTTGGCGACCATGGCCATTGCTGCTATAAACATTGGGGCACAGATGGCCCTTCTTTTCACTACATCTGTATCTTTGGGGTAAATACCCAGTAGTGCAATTGCAGGGTCATAGGGAAGCTCTATTTTTAATTTCTTAAGGAATCTCCACACTGTCCTCCAAAGTGGCTGCACCAACTTGCATTTCTACCAACAGTGTAAGAGGGTTCCCCTTTCTCCACATTCTCCTTGTTATTTTAATTGATGTGCAACAGCAAGTATGGCCACCTGGTGTCCCCAGTTCCCGGGAGGCAGCCTCCAGACCTTTGGAATTCCCGGCATGCTAGGAGTGTCTTTGTTGTTCACTCACGGTGGCCCCCTGGGACCCCATGTGGTAGTTTATTCTAAGGAGGTGACTCAAGATGGGAGTGGGTCCTACCAGGAAGACCCGGGCAGCATCATGGGTTGCGGCTTTGAGCCAGGTGAGAGGGGCCCAATCTCCAGGGGAGGCCCGAGACTGGGGTTGGGGTTCAGCCGCGTGGCTAATGATCCCATCAGTCACGTCTACATAATGCAACTTCAGTAAAAACTCTGGACGCCAAAGCCGGGGGGGAGCTTTCCTGGTTGGTGATATTCGCATAAATGTCACACATCAGCGTTCCAGGAGATGACACATCCTGGTTGCTGGGGGGCAGGATAGCAGAGGCTCCCTGCTGGGACCCTCCGAGACCTCACTCTATGCGTTTCTCTCTCCCTTTGCTTCTGATTTGTGTCCTTTGCAATGTTAAAACTGCAGCTGAAAGTGTGGTGCTCTCTCGAGTTCTGGGAGACAGTCTCGTGGCCGTGGGATCCCCCCTCGGCTGTAGCCGGCTGACTTTTCCTCCAGCCTCTGCCATTCTGTAGGAGCCCGGGGCCCCGTCCTGAGTCTGGCACAGCAGAACTGTGTTCTGGATCATAGAGTGGGCGCGATCCACACGGACTGGCTTGGACGGAGGCCCCAGCAAACTCTCCCAGCACGGACCCGTTCGTCTCCCTGGACCATGGAAAGGCAGTGGGCAGGATCGCTGCTGCTTTCCCGGAGGGGGAAAAGAGAGAACACTGACCCCTAAGATTCCGGTGACTCATGAAGCCGCCCCCTCTGCAGATAGAGGTCTTTTCCCGTCCTTTCTTGGTCACCTTGTCCCTCCTCCTCTGGCTCTCTCCGGCTCCTGGTAGCTCAAGGCAGGAATAGCGAGGCTTCCTCTCTTGTGATCCCAGAGTGTGCGTGTCTGTGTGTGTGCACAGGACGCACATGGCGGCGTTTTTCTTTTGAGACTCTGACCCTTGGGGATGATAAGAGACTCGGGCACGGCTGGCAATGGTTCTGTGACCTCTCCGCGACTCAGGTCTTCTGTCTTCCAGGTAGGGCCAGAGGCTGGGCTAGAAGTGAATGGAGGTGTTCCGTAGATCACCAGGACCAGGATGAAGTCTCCATCTTGTGGCGGAATCCAGTTCTGCAATGAACTCTTTTTTTAAAGACTTTATTTATTTGTTTGTTTGTTTGTTTGTTATTTGAGAGAGAGACAGGGAGAGCCAGAGAGAGCAGGAGCAGGGAAGCAGGAGAAGTCGACTCCCCGCAGAACAGCGAGCCGGATATGGGGCTCAATCCCAGGACCCCGAGATCATGACCTGAGCCGAAGGCAGAGGCTTAACCCACAGAGTCCCCAGGCGCCCCTTAATGAACTCTTCACATGAAGCAACCCCAGAGTCAGCCTAGAGGGGCAGCTTAGCTTCAGCACAAGGCTTCTTTGCAAAACTCCATTGGGAAGAGGATCTCAACTGGTACAGGGAACTGGGGAAAGATATTTCTTTGTTCTTTTGCCCAGGAGAGGACCTGCTGCGGCCGGGAGTGCAGGTCTGTCAGCGAGCGAGGCGCAGTCCCTACCGTGCGGAGCTCACAGTCCGGGGATGGGGAGTGGACAAATGGACGGGGGCACCTGGCGGGAAATGCTTATGGATGCACGTGGGCGGTGGGACCCTGGGGAGGGCCAGGGAGTCAGGCGGGTGCTCTAGAGCAGAAGGCATCTGAAGCAGGTGGAGAACTTGACCTGGGGAAGGAGCGGGGAAGTGCGTCGAGGGCAGAGGAGAAAGCAACGTGCGCTTTGAGAGGACACTCGGGGGGTGTGAAATGGACCAGAAGGGCAGGTTAGAAGGTGACAGTGGCCCCACGGAGACGGGGCGGGAGGGCGAGGGAAAGTGCAGAGACAGGCGTTAGGTTCGGGACGCGATGGGGTCCCAGGCGTTCTTGTGTTAGCGGTGGCTCGCGTGGGATAAAGTCACAGGGGTCACGAGGGTCTCAGGGACTGGAAGTGTGGGGTGATGGGCCGCTGGCTCTGCGGGTGGCTCTGGCAGGATGTGGGCTACACCGGCACCCAGAGTTACCTCAGTTTCCTGCTGCCGGGGCACAAAGGACCACAACCCAGGGCATTGAAACCTCACCCACAGGTCACCTCACTGTGTCTGGGGCACAGAAGCCCAGGTGGGCGCAGCTGGGTTCCTGCTCAGGGCATCGCAAGGCTGAAATCAAGTGTCAGCTGGGCTGTGGTCTCCCCCGGACTTGGGGGTCCTTTTTATTTATTATTTTTTTCCTTCAGGTCCTTTTTAAAGCTCTTGTGGTTTCTGGCAGAACCTGGTTCCCTGCAGTCACAAGACAGAAGTGCTGGATTCTAGGGGCCACCTGCCCAGGCAGAGCCTTTGAGGTTGGCGGGAGAGTCTCTCCCTCCTGGGAGTCTGCTCAGACGGAGACTGGCCCAGTGTGATGGAAGCTGGGGTGTGCCCACCTGATCACCGCCGACACGACAAACCCACCGGCTCTGCCCACGCTCGAGGCCAGGGGCGTCCAGCCGTGTGCACCAGCAGGCCGGAATCTTGGGGCCCGCCCCCGAGTTCTGCTCACCACGGAGGTCTTCGGGGGGAAGACAGGAGGTGAGGAGGGGGCAGACCCCGAGAGACGGCTGGGAAGAGGAGGGGGCCACGTGGCTGTCTGCGGCGCGTGGGAGGAGGCGGCTGGACCCACGGCGCGCAGAGAGCGGGTGCTCCATCACGAGGAACGGGGCGTCCAGTTGCCACTTTACCTCGGGGAGATGTGAGCAAGACGGCTGAAAGCTCTTCCCTTTTCCTCCCTCCCTCCCTGCCTTTTTAAAATTTTTTTTTTATTTTTTATGACTTTATTTATTTACTTTAGAGAGAGGAAGAGAGCAGGAACCGGGGAGCAGCAGAGGCGGAGGGAGAAGCGGACTCCTCGCTGAGCGCAGAGCCCGACACGGGGCTCAATCCCGAGACCCTGAGGTCGTGACCTGAGCCAAAACCAAGAGCCGGACGCTTCACCGACTGAGCCAGCCCGGCGCCCCTGAAAACTCTTCCCTTCTGGGGGCTCTTGGATGTTGCGGCACCCGGAGCACAGACGTCCCCTCTGCCGCTCAGTTCTGTCCCCTCCTCCCAGCTGCCCGCATCCGCTCCTCTCCGCTGTTCCGGGCGACCTGTCCCCTCGGCTCAGGTCTGTCCTCTGCCACCCTCCGCCACCTCTTTCCAAAGAGAAAATAGTCTCCACGTAACCGCCTGTGTCTTTTGCTGGAATGTTCTCTGTGTCCCCCTGTGAAACGAGGCCACACGGACGAAATCTCCAGCATGGAGACCTGGTGTGATCTTTCAGGGTTTGGAGCCTCTGAAGTGAGAGACTCGAGCTCTTTCTGCTTTTCCTCTCTGTCGCCCCATTTCCTCTCTGTTCGTAGTCAGGACTCCCGCTCGCCCACCGGAAAAGCCCCTGGAGACAGGAAACATGAGGACGTAGGACGCGCAGCCTGCTCACGAAATCTGCCTCTACTCTGTGACCTTGAACTCAGACCCCAAGAACCGAGCCCCTCTTTGCTTCTTGTGAGCCGGCCCTGTCCCCACATGCACGTGCGATGTCATACCTCCACGCCCGTGTCTGCACCATCACCTCCTTCCTTGGGCTGTCTTTACTGCGACACGGGTCTGGCGACTCCTGGAGAAGAGCCCTGTCCCCGCTGTCCCAGCCCCCGACAGTCCCACAGGGTGGGCTGGACTCTTCCGAGGTTAGACCGCGGGCCTGGTGGAGGGAGATCCTCTCAGGCACGGGACTCCTCTCTCACCGGATGTCCCTAACCCCCACGTCAAAGGCTGAGAAGTCAAGTGGCATCAGAGAGAAAGGTCTTAGAGGAGGGCTTCCTAAATCGTACCTAGTGGTTTATTAGGGGTGCTGGCGTGTGAGGGGGAATAGTACAGTACGTCCTGGAGAGGGACAGGTTCATTCACATGCGAAAGGCTCTGAGCACTTTCTACAGTCAGGAAGTCCAATATCTTCCGAAATTTTCTGAGCAATTTTTTAAGTACCCCTTTGCCCTATAAAGAAACTCTCTAGGATGCACTATGGGAAATGCTCTTTTGCACAAACAATTTTTGCAAACCAGACTCCCTTCCCCCAGAACTTTCACCAAGATCTCTTTGGAAATAACCCCACAAACAAGGAAGACGAGAGGGGATTTATTGTCTCCGCTGTCCTGAATCTGAGAGGCAGCTGGGACCGCGCAGAAGCCGCACACACAAAAGGAACAGAAGGAACAGAGGGAGCAGTGGGACAGCCCAGGGACAGCCGCCTTGGAAAGTAGCAGCAAGAGTCCCTCCTGGGGGTCCGCGGTGTCCCTGGAGCGCGAACGACACCCACATGGTGGGCAACGTGCGGGACTGCAGGGAGGGGGGCTGGTGGCAGGAGCCCTCCCGGCCTTGACCGGCTCTAGAGAAGCAGAGGGAAGGGGGTTCAAGGAGGCAACCAGGGCAGCCTCGGCCCCGGGATGTAGCCCGTCCTAGCGCAGTAGAGCCAGGGAGAGAACAGTAAACCTTCAGCCCAGAAACAAAAGAGTTTGTCTTAAGAAAGGGCATGATTTTAGGAGGAAGAGAGAAGGCAGAGGGGAGCGTCCACAGGAGAGGGAACCATGGGGGGAAGCAGGAGTGAGCTGTTGGGGGGCGAAGCCTGGGGGCTCCTGGGGGGGCTCAGTTGTGCGTCTGCCTCGGCTCAGGTCATACTCCCGGGGTCCTGGGATCGAGCCCCGCATCAGGCTCCCTGCTCAGGAGTCTGCTTCTCCCTCTCCGTCCCTCTCACTCTCTCTCTCTCTCTCTGACAGATAAATAAATAATAAAATCTTTTTTAAAAAGGGGGGTGGAGAGGAGCACAGGGTATGAAAAGTAAAGAACACAAGTGCAGGCACGCAGGGGGGACCCGGAGAGACGGCGGACACGAGGCTCGAGGGCCAGGAGCCGCGGGGAAGAGGGCGTGGCGGGGACAGGCAGGCCTTGCGCCAACATGGCGGACAAGCAGGACGAGGGGCGCGGGCGGTGGGCACTCAGAGCCCAAGCGCGGGGCCGGGGAGACGACGAACACGGGGAGAGGATCCCACACGTGCACCGGGAGGGGGTCGCCCGTGAGGAAAGCAAATGAGCAGAACCGACCTGCTGTTTAAAGCCGCAACTGGGGGCGCCTGGGTGGCTCGGTGGGTTGAGCCGCTGTCTTCGGCTCGGGTCATGGTCTCGGGGTCCTGGGATTGAGTCCCGCATCGGGCTCTCTGCTCGGCGGGGAGCCTGCTTCCTTCCCTCTCTCTCTCTCTCTCTGTCTGCCTCTCTGCCTACTTGTGATCTCTGTCAAAAAAAAAAATCTTAAAGCCACAACTGAAGAAAGCATCCCCGAAATGAAAGAGTCTTTGTGTTTACGCGCTGCAAAGACCTCACGCCCACAACACAAGGATATCTCGGAATAAACGTAGGGCATCTTAGAGAGGAAGAAAGACTCGTTCTTCTTTTCTTTTCATTTTTTTCCCTTTTTACAAATTTATTTATTTATTTACTTTAGAGAGAGAGCACGAGCTGAAGAAGGCAGAGGGAAAGGGAGAGAGAAACTCAGGTAGATTCCACGCAGAGCACGGGGCTCGATCTCACGACCGTGGGATCAGACTTGAGCCGAAATCAAGGACGCTCAACCGACCGCCCCATCCAGGTGACCCAAGAAAGCCTCTTTCAAGTGTCCAAGCAAAATAAATTCACTTAACGCATGGAAGAAAGCCAGGCTGGCTTCAGATGTCTCCACGGCAACATTTAAAGCCTGAAGATAATGTAACAACACTTGTAGATACTCAGCAGAAGAAAGGCCAATCTAAGGGGTTTATCTCCACGTAAATTGTCCTGCGAGGACAAAGCCCGCAGACCTGCCTTTGAGTCAGCAAGAGCTCAGACTCTGGAGAAAGCGCTCAGAGGCTGAACCCCCGTGGAAAAGACACGCGGAGAGGCCATAGAAGAGCGAGAAACACCCTTAATCGTAGATCTAAGACTAAAATAACGTGCAGGGGTTTGAGCACAGCATGTACGGACCATCTGGACGGTGATACGGGGATGACAGAACAACAGAACGTGGAGGGAGAAGCAAGTCAAGACGGGCAGATAAACAGGGAGACGGTCTCGTAAAAGCTACGGCCAACGGGTTTCGTTTAAAGCGTCAACTAAATCTTAGTCTAAATCAGGTAATGACATCACTCAACAGTCCAAAGGCGGGTACCTGGCCGGCTCCGTTGGTGGAGCACGCAACTCTCTATCTCAAGGTCGTGAGTTCGAGCCCCACGTTGGGCATAGCAATCACCGAGAAAACAGTTCAAAATCCACCCAGAGACATAACATTGTAAGTTAAAATGTGGTTGTAGGACAGGGGAAGGAAAAAGAAACTGGCGAATTTATCCCCATTTATGGTGATACCATCTAAACAAACCAAGAAATAATGTTGTTTAGAAAACGTTATGTTGGTAAGCACTAGAGTTTACAAATAAACTGTTACAGGTATGAGAGAGCTGGACACAGGAGCCTACATGTACACACACGTGGTTAAAGTCTTTTTTAAAATGATCGAACAGAAACCGTACCGTAGAGTAGCACGACAGAACTCTGACGAAATGTGCCATATGTACGCCAACGTGTTTAATTTATAAAGAGAAAAACACAACGTCGGATCAAGAGCGAAGGTGGCCGTCGTGCTTGTAAGAGGCAGACAGTTTGAAATGGAGACAAGGGCACACGTCACAAGGCAAATCATCCAAATCGGGTAGGAGCCGCAGTCAAGGCCACCGGACAAGGGGACAGTTGGCCCGTGAGGTCTTCCAAGAGGTCTCGAAGGGCACCTGATGGCTGCGAACTGTGCGGGATTGATGGGGGACGAGTCTCCCCAATGATGCTGTGAGCCTGTGTGGGTCACCCCGGGTTTTAGCCTTTCTTTGGGGATGAGCGCAAAATTTGGACTTGTCACTAAACTGCGTCCCGATGATCGGTTTAGAAAGTAAGAGCTGGAGAACTGAGACATTAAGACAAACAGACAATAGGCCCGTGGGAAGGACCGTGAGGAAGATGACGTTGTCTTGTCCTTTGGCGTTCAAGTCTGGCAAGGTATGTGCTGTGGATGCGGCATAAGTCATCACACACCTACATGAGTTCTACCTTCTGAGTGCCTTTTCTTTTTCGCTATTATAAGAATTCTGCTGAGGACGTGCTCACAGGGACAGGCAAGTGTTGCACACAGGCTTGACGTTGGAATTGCGGAGTCAGCAGGACGCATCATTTAAAGAGACTCCATACGGAATTACAAATTGTACCCTAAGTGGGCTGCCCCCATTTACTCCCCGGGAAGTACTTAGAGACTGAACACTTACCCCCCAAACATCAAGCAACTATTTTAATCTTGGACGATGCGTTAGGTGAAAAACGCGATCACGGTGTGATTTAAAGTCACACTTGGGTATTTGCCGGTAAACTAAGCCTATAATCTCTTACAGGTTCACCGGCCAATTCTGTTTCTTTGTTTTGTATTTCCTTTTATTACTGGGACAACTGTCCCTTTATTTATGTGTACCTTTGGCCATTTGGGACAAGATGCAAGCATTACGGTCAGGCGGCGCACGACCTCTCGGGGCCCGTGGCTCACGCCCGTCCCCAGAGTATCCGCATCGGCAAAGCCGGTGCCCCCCCTGCAGACCCAGGAGGCTCTCCCAGTGTCCAGGAGGGAGCAGGAGGCTGGTGGGAGGAAAACCTCAGCTGACCCCTTACAACCTTCCCCCCCACCCCCCCTCTCCCCGGTGAGATGGCTGTGACATTCTTCCAGGAATTTCCCCCACGGTCTTAATGCTAATACTTTACTGGAGGGGAGCACAACCTTGACAATGGCGAGGCCCTGTATCTACGGCAAGTTCCTCTCTATAACAAAATGCTTCGCACCAAAGATGTCTGAAGAATTCTTTCTTGATCGTTGGCTCCGGATTCCACCCCACCAAACCTCCCCTATATTCCAAACCCCATCAGTGGGGCCCGTACCGAGGCGTCTCTGCTGCACAAGCAGGCGTTTGCTGGAGGAGGGTTAGTCACGGAGCCTGGGGAGGGAGGGGAGGCTTAGGGACCGAGCTGGGACGGTCTGTGTCCTGAAGATGGCAGGTGGGTTAGGAAGCTGAAGCAGAGCAGAGATTTGAGTGTTAGGTCAAAAATAATAATAATAATAATAATAATAATCAGGGAATGGGGAGTGCGTTAGTTATTTGTGACAGTTGGAGCAAATTGCTGAGTACTTGGTGGCTTCTAAAAACACGCGATTACTCTCTCAGCATTCCGGAGTCAGAAGTGCAGAATCGCTTCCACGGAGCCCAAGTCCGGGTCCCGTCCCAAGTCCAGGTCCCCCTCTGGAGCCCGGGGAGACCCTTCCCTCCCAGATCCAGCTTCCGGAGCCCCCTTCCTAGCATGCCGCAGCTTCTGTCCCCGCCCTCCACCTTCAAAGCTGGAGGGGCGGCCCCCACCCACGGCCCCGTTCTGCCCCGTGTTCTCGTCTCTCTCTGCCTCACTTCACAAGGACCCTTAAGGTTACTCAGGGCCCCCCTGAAAAAGCCGGGGGAGTCTTCCCATCTCTAGATCCTTAACATAATCACATCCTTGACGTCTGCAGGTTGCAGGGATTAGGACGTGGATATTTTGGGGACTATTATCCGGGTCGCTCCAGGCAGGAACTGAAGGGGACTTGAGAAAGGTGTCACTGAGACGCTGATGTGGTTCTGTCCAGCATCCACTCTGCTACCGCCCCAGTGGGACACAGCAGTGAGGGGGGACCTTTGTCCGGGACCAGGAGTGGACCCTTGCGGGCGTGAAGCATCGCTATTACCAACCCCCTGATTTTAGTGTTGTGTTCAGGAACGGTGACTCGAAGTAATTCATAATTCAGACCAGCTCGGGGCCCGCAAGCCCACTTCCTTGCTTGTGGGAGGAGGGCCGTCCTCCGTCCTGGACCACGTCCCTCCTCCTGGAGGGGGACAGAGAAGCCCCAGGGATCGCAGCCTTTCCTGGATGGTAAACCTCGCAACATACTTGACTTCTCAAATGTGCGTGAATGACTTGGAGCTTTCTTCTTTCCTTGACGTGGAAAAGAGAAGTTTATGCAAAAGAGGCAGCTGACGCAGGTCCCGGGACTCCAGAGTATGGGTGACGATTCCTCGGAATATGCTCAGCTTTGGTATTTTTGTTTTTATTTTTAATTAAACTTCCGCGTGCATGTCCCCCAGAGCATGCAGACCCTGGGCAATGCTTTTTCCGTGCCGTACTGGGAAGACACCGTGGATCTTCTCTGCTTGCGTTAGAAGTTTTCTCGCTCAACTTAGGTATAGTCCAGGCTTCTTAGGAAGGAAGCAGCCAACCTAACCCTTGACAGTACTTATTTTTCTGTTCTCCCGGGTTCTCGTGGGTGACTCTGGTTGGAGAGCTCCCGGGACTATTCGTGACACGAAATTCTTTTCCTGGACACTTTCCAGCACCAAGGTGAGCGGCGTCTTCCACGCCAGCGTCCGAGTACGGGCCCGAGGACATGCTCTCTGCACTTGTGTTTTTCGGAAGCGGCTGCCTCTCGTGATGATGATGATGATGATGATGATGGTGGTGGTAATTTCTCTAGCCCCGTCTACGCGCCCAATGCCGTCTGAAGTGTTCATGTACGTCAGCTCACTATGAACAAAAATATCAGACCCTCGCATGTTCTCCCGAGTGTGAAAGTTCTCTGTGAACTATAAGACGCCGCGTCATTAGCAGCGGTAGGACGGACGCCGCGGAAACAACAGTTAACGTAACAAAAATGCTTCCTCGTTTCAGAAGCTCGCCTGCGGGATGTTAGGGTGACCTGAAGAAAAAGGAACACGAGGTCCCGTGGGGCGCATTTCAGCCCCGCTGCGCCCGCTCCCTCTCGGGCGGCAGCGCGCTGGAGAGCACGACCCTCTCCCTCCCTTCCCTCCCGAGTCTGGAGAGTCGGGTCCCTCCTGCGCGTGTCCACAAAGTTGTCCGTGTGCCTCGGCGACCGCGTTCTCCATGCCGAGCCCGGGTTATGCACGTGCTGGTATAACATCTCCAACAGACTAGAAAGCACGGAGACCACTCCCGGCAGGGCCAGATCTAGACTACCTCCCAGCACGCGGCTCCCGAGGGTTGAAGCGACTATAGCCGCTCTGGTGTGACTCCCACAGGCAGCTGTGAGCTCCAGCCGCCGGGTTCGGAAGCAACGTCACTGGCCTCCGTCCAGCCCGACCTCACTCCTCGGTTCCAGCCCGTCCTGCACACGTGTGGATGCAGACAAGGGTCTTAATTGGTGAATCATTACTCATTCTCTTTGCCTCCCATGTGCACGTGGTTTGCGGAATCCGGTTACGGGATGTGACTCTAACATGCAACCTGCAGATGGCGCCAAAGAACTGAGGAAGATTCCGGGTCCCTGAGCCTTGGGGTTGTCGACCGAGACAGGGAAACCCAAGTCACGAAACCCCCTCTGGGATCCCCCTTCCAGGAAGGCAGGCGCGGGAGTCCTGGTGATGCCCCGTGCCGTGACCCACCCTCGACAGTGGACATCTCTGGTGCAGACACGCCAGCCTCGTGCTCTCGCAGGAGACGCCGAGGGACCCAGTCCCTGGCCGTCTCGGGGGCGAATCTGGGCAAGCGTCCCCAGACGTGTTCACCACAGAACTTCCGTGTTCAGGTCCCTCTTGCAGCACAGTCCGCAACACAAGCCACCTGCTGGGAAAGCGGGGACGGAGAAGATGTGCGGGACCGGAGGTTCTGTGGTTGGCTCCCTTTGGAGACACCGCGTTCTGCCGCGGGCTCTCAAGCGGCAGAAACGACCGACTAAAAATGGCCGCAGAGAAACTGTTACAGAAACCAACCAACAGAAGCCGGAGACGATTCAGGAACCTCCAGGTGGATCTGATAGCACCGCCCTGCAGGCAGAGCCGCAAACGGACTGTGTCCCCTAAATGGATCGAGGACAAGGTGCGTCTGGGCTGCCTGGGGAACTGACGGTTCCCACCAACAGCCGCCGCGCACCTACCTTCCTCATCGGTGACTAGCTGATCCTAGAGGCAGGTTCTGCTGGGGGAAACCAGGGGTGCCCCACCCCCCACACTATACTGCAGCCCTCGGCAGGACGTCACGGTCTGGGGAAGCCCAGGTCCTGTCCCGACACTCCCCAGCGACATCAACCCCTTTAATCCTACAGCTGATGCTTTCATTTTGAAACCCTGAGACTCCTGCTGCAGCGGGAGCCCAGGGCTCGTCTGGAGACCCAGAGGCACTTTTTCCAGCTCATCTCCTGGCTCTGTCTCAGCTCCCGGGTCATATGTCCCTGCACTGGAGAGACCTCCCTGACCGTTCTACCCGAAACGACTTCCGGCCGCTCTCGGTCATCTCTCCGCTTACAGACACCTCACACTTTCCAAAGGAAAAGTCTCCTCCTATACTCGTGAGTGTCCCTCCCTCCCTAGAGTTTATGGTCAAAGCAGGCAGAAACATGCTCAGTTGGGCTCCTACTGGTTAGCCTTTAGAAGAGAGTGCGGCCCGCAGTGGACGGTTCGATATGGGGTGAATGAATGCGTGAATTATGACCGATCGGCAGGTCCATTTCTCTATTTTCTTCTGGTTATGAAATCTGATTAAAAACTAGATTTAGATTAAAAAATAGATTAAAAATAGATTAAAAAATAGAGCTGATTAAAAAATAGAGCCATTAGCAGAGGATATTATATAAACACCAACAACTGACTATGCCCTAGCGAAACAAGACGGGATTGTATATAACCTAAAAGAAGATATTCCCTTCCGTGATAAGGCCCTGGGACATTTTTTGAACAGTGATTTTTTTTTTTAAAGATTTTATTTATTTATTTGACAGACAGATCACAAGTAGGCAGAGAGGCAGGCAGAGAGAGAAGGGAGGAAGCAGGCTCCCTGCTGAGCAGAGAGCCCGATGCGGGGCTAGATCCCAGGACGCTGGGATCATGACCTGAGCCGAAGGCAGCAGCTTTAACCCACTGAGCCACCCAGGCGCCCCTGAACAGTGATTTTTTAAAAAGGGCTCAAAGGCACAGGAGTCCTGCTGATGAACATTAAGGGCACACAGTTTCCACGAGAATTGGTAAGTCCAGCAGAAAGAGCAGAATAAAGTTGCCGTAATCCCCGGTTTATCTGCTATTTTATTCAGAATCGTACAACCACTTGGGATCGCCGCTAAGTCACTCACTAGAAAGCGGGGGGGGGCTCCCTGAATTTCGGCTGTATTTATAGTCTCGTACTTGCAAACTGCATTATCTGTCTGCACCTTCCCGAGGAGCTGGAAGAGATCATGCTAGCACCTCAGGAAAGCTTTCTCAGACTTCCAGATTGGCTCTGGTTCCTCTGTCTTCTCACGCCGACTTCCCCCTCACCCAGTGGATCAGAATCAGAACCAAGTGGTGAGCTGTGCGCTTTGTCATCTGGCCTCTCGGTCACCTCCCTTAGAGTGTGAGCATCTTGAAGGCAGGGACTGTGTGCACCTGTTCAACGATGCATCCCCAGCCCTTAGCGTGGTACCTGATTAATCAAAACTTATCAGTTAAATATTTGTTGAAAGAGCGGGTGGGTATGCTCCCAGCACTCTGCTTCCTTCTCTCACACTTTTTATGTTTCCCACTTCAGCTCACACAACCCTGTCTGGGAGACACTGGTTTTATCCCCATTTCACAGATAAAAAAAACTGAGGCTTAAAAAGATTAAATACTGTAATGAAACATAATTGAACACTATCATCTGTAGCAGGTTGCCCATGTCAAGCGGTATTTCACCGAATGGTGTGAATTACTGCCGGAGAAAGGCCTTGGCCAAGGCATACGTAGAGGCCCTTCTCGTCACTGGAGAGTAGCATCTTAGTGGGTGTTCTCAGCGTGGTCTGAGGACGAGATAAGATAAAACATAGAGGGGCGCCTGGGTGGCTCGGTCATTAAGCGTCTGCCTTCAGCTTGGGTCATGGTCCTGGGTCCTGGGATGGAGGCCTGCATCAGGCTCCCTGCTCAGCGGGAAACCTGCTTCTCTCCCTCCCACTCCCCCTGCTTGTGTTCCCTCTCACTGGGTCTCTCTCTCAAGTAAATAAATAAAATCTTAAAAAAAAAAAGATAAAACCTATAAACTACCTTGCAGAGTGCTTTGATACTGTAAATTCTCCATAAATATTATTTTTTAAAAAATATTTTATTAACAAGAGTTTAATCTTTTCTTTTTAAGATTTTATTTATTTATTTGACAGAGAGAGACAGAGGGCAGGCGTACAAGCCGGGGGAGCGGGGAGCAGAGGGAGAAGCAGACTCTCCGCGGAGCAGGGAGCCCGACGCGGGGCTCCATCCCGGGACCCTGGGATCACGACCTGAGCCAAAAGGAGATGCTTCACCAACTGAGCCACCCAGGCGCCCCCTCCACGAATATCGTTAATTAGTAAGTGAAAAGGGAGAGAAAACATCTCTCCATAGAGGAGAAAAACGTACCTGATCCAATTTGATATCCGATATGGTTAAAAGTACTTTTTATAGTTCTACTCGCACCGCGGTAGTGGTCTTGGTTTTCCAAAACCTCCTGCACCGCAAGCGAAGCACTTACTGGAGCAACACGCGGTGATTCCAGATCAGTACAATCAGGTAACTGATACTGCAAAAAGGCAACACGTCCCAAGACATGTGTTAAAGGGCACAAATCACGTTCTAGGATTTTAAAAGGCACCCCATTCAGCCATCCGCTGATTATGAGACACTACTATATTAGATAAGGACAGAGAGTTGACACAAATGCCGAAAGTGAAAGCTGAAAACACATACGCCAGAAAAATACTCATCAAAAGAAAGCTGACGTCTCTATATAGCATCAAAATGATTTTTGAGACAAATCATCCATGAGCGTATAAAATTACTAAATTATGATAAAAGTGGCACTTTTCAGGAGAGTAGTTCTGCGCACAATAGTCTAAAATCACACCCACGTCTACGAAGCTAATCACAGGGAGAAGGTGACCAATTTATTATTATATTAGGAAACTTCACTACCCATGTCAGTAACTGTAGGCCAAACACACACACACACAGATACACACACACAGGTGCACACACACAGACACACAGACACACACACGCACGGGCACACACCTCTCCCAAACCAGAAAATGGAATAATACAGTTAATGAGGTAGACGTAATGCATATATATGAGGCTAGTACCTAACCACTAAAGAATCCAACTTTTCTCAGATACACATGGTATGCTTATAACATTTGGATGTTAATCCCCATCCACAATGCAAACCTCAGTGTATTTAGAAGCATTTAAGGTAGTTATCTCCACACAGCGTACGTTGTCTCACCACAGCGTAATTAGGTTCGGAAGCAGTAACGTACAGTTAACAAGAAATGCACCACGGGCTTAGGCGTTGAACAACTCAGTCATCCCATATAAAGAAAAGAAACTGCCTCAACACACCAGCATCCGACACTAATAAAAACGCTATATATTCCAGTACTATCTTTAAATTATTGAGCCCATGAAATTACGATGGAAAAAAAGCAACAGATTTGGGGCAATTTGGACAAGTCTCACGGACACGTCCCCGGCCAGCTGCGTCTATTTTATCACGAACGGATGCCCGTCACGGAACGATTTTTATTTCTGTACAGCATGTTTAATTTTGGCGTCTCTAATTTCTTGGTGTGGACTGATCTGTGCTCCTCCCCCCTCAGCCATTCCCGTGCTGGGGTCCTAACCCCCGCTGCTTCCGACCGTGACCGTATTTGGAGATAAGGTTTTCAAAGAGGTGATTAAAGCACGACCTTAATTAACTTAGCTAGCCAGAAATAGGAGGTTAGGGTCTGCACGAGGCACAGACCCCCCGAGGGCCGGCGGGACGGCCGTCACCCCAAATCTCAACACCTTGATCCCAGACATCCAGCCTCCAGGACCGTGAGGAAACACCCCTCTGCCGGCTGAGCCAGCCGGGCTGTGCTGTGTTGCTGTGGTCACCCCCGCAAGCGAAGACGCGGACCAGACACCTGCTGGGGCCGTCCAGGTGGTTCCCATATGTCGTCTCTCGGAACAGTCACGCAGTCTGCCCGGCACAGTCTAAGGGCAGCAGCAAGTCCTTCCCCGAGGCTCTTTAATCCTCACTTCCTTGGAAGTGATTTCGGACGGAGAGTCGCCCTATTCTCTCCCGGCCGGGCCCCGTCTGGGACAAGCAAGCGAAAGGCCGGGCTCTGCGGGTCTGCCCTTCTTTGCTCCACTTTTCTCTTTGAACCGTAACCTGAGCTTCTGGAAACAGCCGAGTGCCTTGACCTCTCCTTACCCTGGACTCTTAGAATGGTCTCAGCAGGAGAGTTCCTGGTGTTGGCTTACCTGTTCCCCGGCTCCACCGAGACCCAGAAAGTGTGAAATCGGTCCCCGCAGGCGGCTCGGCTCAGAGTTCAGACAGTTCACACCGGCCACGGAGAACTGACCCATGACGGTTTTCTCGCAAGGGCCCGGCCCCCCCGAGCCGTGCATTCCTCGCGGGTGGCTGTCCTGTGTCTGCATGCTCCAGATCAGGCCAGAGTCTGTGTCCCTTTGCTGGCGCCCTGGCTCCCTGACGCTCAAGGTAGAATGAATTCCTCGAGGGCTCTTGGTCTCCAAGCTGTGAGTTTAGTTCGGGAGTAAACGGGCTTGTCTCTTAACCTCCCTGCTAGAAAGCTAACCTGGAAACATTGACTCAGATCCTTAAAAAATCCTCCAAACTGGGGGTCGGTCTTTGCAGACATTCGTGAAAAAATATCTGACCTGTTTTAGGTCGACAAAAATAGAGCTGTTGAACAGCTACATTTCAAGCCACGGGAGAACCTAGCAACACTCACGTCCTCTTTTTTTGCTCATTCCACAAGGGATGTCTAGAGTTCCTCATTTTTCTAACGAACGACTCTGGGCGTGACACAATGAAACAATCAACAAATAAACTTGATGTAGATATAAAACGGTTTTTGAAAGCTTAATTGTTAGGGAAATATCGTTGCAGTTGGTAACACGCCGACACCACGATCTATATTTTAAATCCGAGATGAGCACCAGGTTACGCATGAAAGTGTCGACTCCCTAGTGTGCACCTAAATCTAATACAAGACTGTATGCTAAGACTTAAAAAAATGTAGAAAAAAAAAAAAAAAAGCTTGCGTGTGTTGAATTTGGTCGTCATCCGTACTCACGGCTGTAATATGAAACCGTACTCTGTCACCATAACACCTAAAAAAATCACAACAGGTCACCGTATTTCCTCTTTGCGAGACATTTTTGTAGCACTGTGGTCATTTCCTTGTTAAAAATTTTCTAAAATCAGACTCCCATTTCCACGACAGCTCATCACATTCACTGCCCCATGGCCATTTCTCTTAATTTGTGATGGAGTGATCTGAACAAACCCGTGAACTACACCTTGAACTATTTATTGATTGAAGTTAGCAAAGCAATACGAACAGAGCGTCCCCATGTGTCAGGAGAGGTGGTCGACCGTGGGTTCGAACAACGCTGTCGGCAACAGCCAGCCCCAAATCACACAGCTCTAAGGGTGTTTGTCATTTCCTAAGCCGGAGCTCAGAGGGGAAAGGGGGCTCGGCATGAGGCTTCTCTTCTCACGTGCCCTTCCTGCAAGCGTGGGAACTTTCCAGGACCTCCCAGCAGACGGCCCCCCCCTCCCGGCGCTGGCCATCACCTCACCCGTGCCCACTCCGCACCCAGCACGTCCTCTCCAGCTGCCCCGAGGCACCCCCTTGACTGGTGTCCGTCCCCCAGGACCTTCCCCTCCGGAGATGGCAGCGGAGGTCCCATTCTGCCGTCCTGCGGAGGGGCGCTGGGAAGCAGAGCAAAGCCAGGCCTCGAGAGAAGTGAAGGAACAGGCCGTGCTGAGCTCCGAAAGCAGGGCCCGTCAGGGGAGGGAATCCCACCGTCCGCAAAGGGAATCCCTGTGTGGACACAGAAAGAGCTTGAAGGTGACGCTCAGTCGCCGTCCTTAAATCCTTTAGGAGGCACGCACGAACCTACCTACATAAAATACCAAACAGTAAATCATGACATAGTTTATCGTTTATGAAGAATGAATGCTGGATGCAGAAGGACGAGGAGGGGCACGTCAGGGAAGCCTCCAGAACACACGTGACGGGAGCCGCGAGCGGAGCGGGAGGAAGAGGGCACGTGCAGACGGCCCTGGAGGAAATGGCGCCATGACTTCTCCGCCTTTCCTTGAGGCCTTGAATCTGTTGGCTTGGCCCAGGACCGCCCAGTGAGGGCCGGTGCTGACTCTGCTTCTCTCCTTGGGGTACACATCTGGATCAGCTTGGCTGTCAGAAGCATCGGACGCTTGCATGGTGTCTGATTCCAGGCTCCTTGGCCATCCATTCCCGCCTTCATTGTTTATAATCAAGACGCCAGTCGCCTCTCTGACACGACCGACTGGCTTCCCCTTCAAGCCTCGGGTAACATGTGGTTCTGAGGACGCTGGCTCCCTGCTTCTATCCCGTTCCCCAGCTCCCGCCCGGGCCATGCCGCTCTGAGCCTCCATCTCTACACCCTGCAGACAGGCATCGCCTTACCCAGCCCGTGGGGTTACTGGGAGAGCGGGTACGTTGCATCCAGGCAAAACATCTAGAAAAGCGTCTGGAACGTAAATGCTCTGTAGAAATTAGTTGTTCTTAATATATAATTATTGCTGTTTTTTATTTTTACGTTCCTATCAGTCTCAAGAGCTTGAGTTTGACTGAGGAGATAATTATGACTATTTCAGCTAAGTAATTTATATAATAAAAGTGGCGGTTAGGTGTTGACTAGATCGGTAGGTGGCGGACTAGAGAGAGAGAGAGAGAGAGAGAGAGAGAGACTGTGGTATTTCAGGCTTGTCCAAAAAAAGACTTCAATTTTGGTCTAGAAAACTGTGTAAAGCATTAAAAAAAAAAAAAAAAACCCAGACGGGATTTGAAAACCTTTTTTGCTGTAACTAGTACATTTAGGGGGAAGGTGTGAGCTTGCACACCTGGAAAGTTCGACAGAAGGCATTTTCTTATCCCGCTGCTCGTCTTTGAAAATTCTGGCTACATTTTACATGATCAGGTTGGCAAAGAGGCTGTCATGAGTTTACCTTCTTTTTAATATGCAATCAAAAGAAGGTCCTTCTGACGCCCGGATCTTTAAACGACAGCAGGAGTTTAATTTTTAAGAAAGAGCATCAAGTTTAGACATTTTAAAAAGCTGAAATCGTCCTCCTCGTAAAATCACAAGTGTGTTGAGTTTAAGCAAATGCAATTAGGTCTGGAAATCAAATTAAAATGGGGAAGACACTTTTCTGCCCTCAGACATTTCCCTCTATGCAAATCAGATAGCAAACGTGTAATTTATGAGCTTGCTGATTAAATCACCCGTCAGCAACCACCTTTCCCCAGTACTGCCTCTCCCCGCTGAACCTCACCACAAACACAAGGGACACAACACTCATGCAAGCAATATTTTTCATAAAAGACTTTCATAAAATGGAATTACATAAAATTTGAGAATTGGTATCATGACGATCAGAGTCCCTGAATGTGACGACCCTTGGGAAAACTCCCCAGCCTACCTTCACAGTCCTAGAAGGCAGACTCTGTAGCCAAAATGGGTTGGCAATTCAGTCTGTTGTGTTTGGACACCAGCTAGTCAGTGTATGCGAGTTCTGTAACTGGCTAGATATGGCCCCTGTGACAGGAAAAAACTTGCTAGTGTATCTCGGGTTTTATTCATTTCTTGGCTTTACACATATTTAGAGGAAAAGGCACCCAGATTTGGTGGGATAACCCAGAGAGAGAGGCAAAACCCAGTGTGCTGGATGCCTTTCAAATGGTGCCCTACTGGTCTTGAGTGTCCGTAAACTGAAAGCTTCCTCCTCCAGTCTCCCACCGCTGGTGTGTGGGAAGGTGGCCGATACGGGATCCCCGTCCACCACGGGTTCTGTGTTTGGCAAAGGAACTCTACCTCTCACGCATTCCCACTTCAATCGTGAAAGGAACATGGCAGGAGGAAGTCTTGTACCAGCATAGTCATGAAGGAAGCACAAGGAACCAGATCTCCAACCTTTAGACATTTGAGGATGACCTTGAGTAGCCAAGACCAGACAAAGGCCAAGTCCCACAAATCTGTAAGTCACAGGAGAAAGAAAATCCAATACAACAGTAGATGGAGGGAAGTCCCAGGAGACCGCACCAATGTTCCCAAGCTGTCCCATCTTGCTGGGACCACATATTGGAGCCCAGAAAGTTCCCTGGATTTCTTAGGGTTTGTAGAATTTGTAATGACGGAAGTTCAATCGTTTCACAGTGTGTACATGTATCAAGCGTCACGTTGTACACCTTGAAACTGACCATTTTTATTTGTCGATCATATCTCTACAAAGCTGGGGAAAAGAAATAATACATGTTCATTGCGGAGATTTTGAAAATCAGCTATCATCGGGCCTCTGTGAAAAAAAACATGATTAACCTTCACTTTCTCCTTCCTGCTATTTGCATGTATAGGCATATTTTTGCATGTAAAGTTTTTTACATATTTACATATTTTTTTATTTTTCATATTTTTCAACTCAATATTGCTTACATCATGATCATTTTATAATTACCCCATTTACTCGAAAATATGATTTTAATGACAGCAGGTCCCGGCAGGACCATCCAATATTTAATCATTGGACCTTTATATTGTTTCTAATTTCCCTTTATTGTTACTGTAGTTAATTTTTTTAATATAAATCTAACTCGTATTTGATTATTTCCTTAGATTCGTTTCCAAGAGGTACAATTGCTAGAGAAAGCGTGTGCTATGAAGGTAATTCAAATTACATTTCAGAGGTATCTGGGTGGCTCAGTTGTTAGGCCTCTGCCTTCGGCTCAGGTCATGATCTCAGGGTCCTGGGATCGAGTTCCGCATCAGGCTCCCTGCTCGGCGGGGACCCTGCTTCTCCCTCTGCCTGCTTCTGCTCCCTTTGCTTGTGCTCTCTCTTTCTTTCTCTGTCAAATAAATAAAGAAATAATTTTTTTAAAAGAAGAAAAAAATACATTTCAAATCTCTCTGTAGAGTGTTTGGATTCATTTACATTCCTCAATAATCCCGATATGTATCTTTTAACACTCTGACAATTGGGCAAACCAAATGACAGGTTTTTTTAATATAGAAACACTCACTTCCTTGATTATTCATGATGTTGAACATGTTTTGCACTGTCTTGGGACACTTGTTTGGCTAGTACGGTGAATTTTTGATATTTCATGCTCATTTCTCCATTATGGGAAAGGGGACAGGGGAGAACAGAGTTTCTCTCCTGACTCAATATTCATCTCTGGCCGCTCCCAGACCCTCACCCCCTATCTTTAATCCAGCATCATACTCTTATTAGCTCCTCTACAAAAATATAAACAGAATCTGCCATTTCTTCCATGCACACTGGTCAGAAAGATGACCACCCCCATCTTTTGTCTGCACCAGCTCAACGGCCTCCCATTTCTTAAGCATGCGTTCCCCACAGGGCAACCAGAGTGATCTTTGAAAAATGAATCAGAGACATTATTCTCCTACTTAAACCCTGAAATGCCGTCTTCATCATTCCCCTTCCTCAGCCTCATCCAACATGACCACTGGTCGTTCTGAGTCTCTCGAACATGCCAAACTCTGCCCAGCCTCAAAGGCTTTGCACTTACAGTTGGCCCTGAAAGTTCTTCCCCAGGTCTTCTTCTCATGGGACCTCCTTGGTGAGGCCTTTGACCATTTGGCCAAAACAGCTTTCCCCCGGCCCACTCCTGGTACCTCTGTACTCTATTAGCCTGTTTTCTTTCAGCCATATTTTAGGTTTTAAAATTATATATGTAAATGAGTGTTGATAAAGGTGCACCGGTATTCAAGGGCACCAAGAGTACCGAGTGCAGAAAGGACGGCTTCTTTAATAAATGGTGTTGGGGGTGGGGCCCCTGGGTGGCTCAGTGGGTTAAGCCTCTGCCTTCAGCTCATGTCATGATCTCGGGGTCCTGGGATCGTGTCCCGCATGGGGCGCTCTGCTCAGCGGGGAGCCTGCCCCCACCCCGCCTGCCTCTCCACCTACTTGTGATCTCTCTCTCTGTCAAATAAATAAATAAAATCTTAAAAAAAAATGGTGTTGGGAGGACTGGACAGCCACATACAAGAGAACAAAACTGGACCCTTAGCTACATCATGCACAAAAATTAACTCAAAATGGATTAGACACTTAAATGCAAGACATGAAGCAGTAAAATTCCTAGAAGAAAACCAAGGAGAAAAGCTTCTTGACATTGGTTTTGGCAACGATTTCTTGGATACGACATCAAAAGCACATAGAACAAACACAAAACTAGACAAGTGGGACTACATCAAACGAAAAAGGGTTCTGCACAGAAGAAAAAAACAATTCACAAAATGAAAAGACAACCTTCAGGATAAGAGAAAATATTTGCAAACTATGCAAAAAACATTCAGAGCAAAACTCTGATAGTTCATGTCCACCATATATGGGGAACTCTTACACCTTAATAGTAAAAATAAAATAAAATGAAATAACCATTTAAAAAAATGGGCCAAGGATCTGAACAGACACTTTTCCAAAGAAGACATATAAATGGCCAATGGTTACGTGCCCAGTATCGTTAGGTGCCCAGTATCACTCATCATCAGGGAAATGTAAATCAAAAATTAGGAGGCAACACCTCATTTCCTTTACAATGACTATTACCAAAACCCAAAAGATAACAAGCATTGGCGAGGATGAGGGGAAAAGGGAACGCTCGTGCACCGTTGATAAGAAGGTAAACCGATACGGCAACTATGGAAAACAGTATGGAGGCTCTTCTGAAAACCAGACCTACCGTGTGACCCAGCAAGCCCCCTTCTGGGTGTGTAGGCAAAGGCTGAAATCAGAGCCTCAAAGATTCTACCCTCCCAGGTTCCCCTTCAGCCTGTTCACAACAGCCGACACATGGAAACCAGCTAAAAGTCCATCGACGGATGAACTTAGTAGAAAATGCGGTGTATTCGTACAATGCAATATTTCTACTTGGGCTGCATAAAAAAAGGAAATCCTGCCGCTTGTGACAACATGGGTTGACCTCGAGGTATCACGCTGAGTGAAATAAGCCAGACACAGAAGGACAAAATCACTGCTTGATCTCACTTACGTGAGAAATCTAAAATTGTCGAGCTCCTAGAAGCTGCGAGGAGAATGGTGGCTGCCCGGGGCTGTGGGCAGGGGACACAGGAAGGTATTTGTCAAAGGGCAGGGATTTTCAGTTATGTAAGATGAATACATCTTAGAGATCTACCGTAGGGCATAGCACTCATAGTTAATAATACTGTATAACGTATTTAAAAATTTGCCGAGAAGGTCGATCTTACGTGAAGTACTCTTACTTGGACAAAGGTCTGTCGGGCTTAAAGCTCGGGGATCGGTGCCCACGCGGTCCTCAGTAAACAGCCTCTGTTCGTGTACTGTGAAATATTACCTACCCAGCATTGCAGAGAGGTTGAAAATCTCGCTTTTTGTCTTTTTATCTTTCCTATCCCCTTTTGGTCCCTTACAATGTTGTCTCTCTTATTCAAATAGGGACAAAAAATTCTGGTAAAAATAGTATCTCACAGTGTATTTAAATATAAAGCGTTTTATGGGGACAATGCCTTCCTGCAACCAGGAGCTCTCATCTCTAATTGGAGTGAAGTCTGGGAGTCGAAAGTGGCCTTTCCTGGCTTTGCCTGGGGCATTCGTCTTGGACTGAACCAAGGGCCCCACGGTGTAGTGCACCTGCGATGGGCACATCGGGGGCTTGGTCCTGCCGTGAGTCGGGGTCCGGACTTCTTCACAGCTGACATAGGAGATCTAATTTTACCATCAACTCCTCTTGGTATCTCGGAATAGCTTTATGTTAAACATATATTCGCATCATGCAAATGATACAGTAGGGTGTGTTTGAATTCTTAATAAAGAAAGGCTGCAAATAAACCCCAGAGCAAAAGGAATTATGTGAACAGTGAGCCCTGCTTCGTGAACAGCGAGGCTTTCTGTCTGTTTGTTTTGCAAAATGTAACAGACACGCATGTGACTCCTTTGTGCGGCTCTGTCTTTCGGGCACTGGGACCCCGAGCGTGTATGGATTAGTCCTGCTGGGTAGTCAGGGCACCCTTTACGCTCCTGAGAAGGCTACTGCTGACCCAGACTGGTGGGTGGGAGGGATGCGACAACAAGCGGAGTTTATAACCAGTGATTTTTTTTTAAAGATTTGTGTTTATTTATTTGACAGACAGAGATCACAAGTAGACAGAGAGGCAGGCAGAGAGAGAGGAAGGGAAGCAGGCTTCCCCCTAAGCGAGAGCCCAATGCGGGGCTCGATCCTAGGACACTGGGATCATGACCTGAGCTGAAGGCAGAGGCTCTAACCCACTGGACCACCCAGGTGCCCCTATAACCAGTGATTTTAAAGAAAGCAGCAGGACATTGTGGGGAGAGCGAAGGCATCTGCCCTGTGGAGGCTGGTTTCGTGGAAGGATGAGCCGCAGAAGCCCCACTTAACCCTTCTCGATCACCAGCATTTATGTCCTTTCTAGACAGAAGGCACACACGCACCTGTACCCGTCACCTGACCGCAAATTTAGGAGACACGTGGGCGTTCACTCCCCCCGCAGATACCTGGAGACGGGCTGGTTCTTGCAAAACAGCAACGGCTTCAGGCAAAAGAGAACTGATATTTTTGGTGAGTTTTCAGATAAAAGATAGAACTGAGTTGGCCTTAAGGGAAAAAAAAAAAAAAAAAGTCTTCTGTGCAGCGACTTGGATTTTACACTGAAAGCTTCTTAAGTTTTTCAGGATGTTCAAAATAGCAAAAGACAAAAAGCCAGTGATATTTTTCCCCCCAGGGCCACTGAAAAAGTGTGGTGTCAGGAAACTTTATGCCGCATTTGGAAACAGAGCCAAAGGATGACTGAATGACCTTCCAACGTCCTGCGGGGGCAGGGTTTTCACAAATCTTCCCCTAAAGGTTATTTATTATCTAGCGAACAGTCTGACATTGTTACCACTTGATTTAGAATGGACACACACCGGGAAGTTACAGGCTCGCTTGTATATTACTGGCCCTAAAAAGACAGAGCCAAAGACTATTTTTTAAAATTATCCTGTGGGACACTAAACAGTTTTCTATGTGTTAGCAAATTCATTTCAGCGTTCCTTAGACCAAGTCCAGCCATCTTCATTCCTTAAACTGTCCTTTGAACCACCGTTTCCAGCCTACTGGTCCCTCATTAATTGAGTTGCATAAAATGTTAGGCGCGTGTTCGTTTATATTTGTGTGAGAGAGAGGAACATGGTGACTTGACAGTGGGGACACTTTGCACCATGGTTTTAGGGGTGTAACACAGAGCAGAGCCTGACTACAAATCTCCAGCCTAGGAACTCCTTCCTTATCAGGAGGGCTCTCAGCCCAGTGCCCCGCACTGATTCGGTGAACCACGAGGAGGCAGAACAGAGCTCACGGCCAAAATCCAGGCATGCAGTGGGAGACAGGTGGGCCTGATTGAGAGGAAAATGGCAACGCCTTTGAGGGGTAGGGGGTCGCTTACGTATCTAGGGACAGAATCAGAATTCAGAAAGGCCCTGGAAAACTGGAACTCTGGGTTGAAATAAACCACATGCAGCATCAAAAAAACCCCAAACAACTACATTTGATGGCTCATAGTAGGAATTGCAAAATACCGGAATCCCTTGCCTCTGTGGCCCCACATATGTAAATCCATCCTGAGTTAATAAAACTATGGAAAGAGATTTTTGCACAAAAATGTTAATTGCAATGTTGTTACGAATCACGAAAAATTGGAAGCCGTCAAAATGTCAACAATATGGCAATGGTTAAGTAAACTGTATTGCATCTAATTCATGGGGTTTTTTTTTTCCTAGTAAAGTAAAAGAAGGCTTACTGTGAAACACCATGGAATAGAAAAGGTGCACATCGCATGATGCACAGCTTATCGAACCACCAGACAGTTAACAGCCAGATCACCACCCCCCACCCCAAAACAAGGCATTGCCCACACCCCATTAGCTCTCTCCTGCGTTCCCTTCAAACCAAAAACCCCTAAAGGAATCATTTTCCCAGATTTTATAATAATCACTCAAAATTTTCGTTAGAGCCTAAGCATGTATTCTTCTTCTTCTTTTTTTTTTTTTTTTTAGGTTCTATTTATTTATTTCACAGAGAAAGAGATCACAAGTAGGCAGAGAGGCAGGCAGAGAGAGAGGGGGAAGCAGGCTCCCCGCTGAGCAGAGAGCCCGATGCGGGGCTCGATCCCAGGACCCTGAGATCATGACCTGAGCTGAAGGCGGAGGCTTAACCCACTGAGCCACCCAGATGCCCCCTAAGCATGTATTCTTGAGCCCCATGGTTTTGCTTGGCCTTCTGAAATTTATATAAACGGAATTTTTTGTTTGACTTCTTTTGCTCACCATGATGTCTTTCCTTTTTGAAAAAATTGAGGAATGATCCATACACCATGAAACTAACCCATCTAAAGTGCACAATTCAGTGGTTTTTCAGATCATCCCGGAGCTGTGCACTGTCAACACAGTCTAATTCTAGAACATTTTTATTACTTTAAAAAGGAACCCTGTGCCCTTTGGCGTCTCCATTCCTTCTTCCCTCAGCCCTGGCGGTTACTGATCAACTTTCTGTCCCAATGAGTTTGCCTCTTCTGGTTGTTCCAAGTGGAAACATACAGTACCTGGGTTTGCGTCCAGCTTCTTTCACATAACACATTATTTTCATTTCTAAAAAATATTTATTTATTCGAGAGAGAGAGAGAGGGAGCGCACACAAGCAGAGGGGAAGGGGAGAGGGAGAAGCACACTCCCTGATGAACAGGGAGCCCGATGCGGGACTCAATCCCAGGACTCCGGGATCACGACCTGAGCCGAATGCAGACGCTTAACTGACTGAGCCATCCAAGCATCCTAACATACTGTTTGCAAAGTCGTCCCGCAGTAACATGTGTTAGAACTTTGTTTCTTTTTATGTCGGGGTACCATTTCAGTGTAAGGACGAACTACATTTTTCTTACCCATTCATGGAGTGGTGGGCATTTATTTGGGTCGCTTCCACTCTTCAGCTATTAAAAATAATCCTGCTACGGATTTTTGCACGTAAGTGTTTGTGTACATGTATGGTTACACTTCTCTTAGGTGTAAACCAGAGTGTGCATTGCTGGATCATGTGGTAATCCTTGGTTATAACCATCACCTTGATTCTAACCCTCCTAGTGGGTGTGAAGAGGTAGCTCATTGTGGTGGTTCATTTGCAGTTCCCGATGGCTAGTCATGTTGAGCATCTTTTCATGCACTTGTTGGCCATTTGTATGTCTTCTTTGAATAAATACCTATTTGAGTTCTTTGTCCATTTTTTATTGGGTTGTTTGTCTTCTTGGTATTGAGTTGTAAGAGATATTTCTATATTTTGCATACTAGTCCCTTAACAGACATATGGTTTGCAAATACTTTTCTCCTATTGAGTGGTCTTTTCATTTTGTTGATAACGCCCTTTGAAACACAAGTGTTTTGGTAATAGTTTTACCAACCAATATGAATCCCTGAAAACCACAGTTCAGTTTCGCCCTTTGAAATGGAAACGAATGGAAGTTTTGTGTTTGGTTTCTTTTGTTCAGCCGTATAATATTTTTTATTAATTGAGAAATAATTCACATACCATATAATTCTTGAAAAATGCACAATTCGGTTAAAAAAACAAGTCCAATGAGTCTGATTTATCTTTTTTTTAATCTGTTGTTGCTCATACTTTTGGTGTCATATCTAAGGAACTACTTGTCTAATCCAGTCATGAAGATTTAAGTCTATGTTTTCTTCGAAGATTTCTGTAGTGTTACCTCTTACATTTTGTTTGGCTTTTTAAAAAAATCTATTTTGAGTTCATTTTTGTACACAGTGTGAGGTAGGGATCTAACTTGTGCCCTCGCATGTTATCCTCCAACCATTTGTTGAAATTTTCCTCACTGGATTGTCTCGGCGTCCTTGTCAACAATCCATTTATCATCAACGTAAGGGTGTGTGTCTGGATTTTCAATCCTACCTCATGGATCCTATGTTTATCCTTATTTAAGTAGCACCCAGTCTTGTTTAACTATAACTTTATAGTAGGTTTTGAAACACGGAACTGTAAGTCCTCCAAATTTATCCTCATATTCATTTCAAGATTGTTTTGGCTCTTCTGAGTCCCTTGAATTTCTCTGTGGGTTTTATCATCAACCCGTCAGTTTTTGTAAGAAAGGCAGCTGGAATTCTGCTAGGGATTGCACTGAATCTGTAGATCAGTTTGGGGAGTTTTACCATCGTAACAACATTAAATCTTCAGATCCATGAACATGAGGTATCTTTCCATCTACTTCAGTCTTCTTTAATTTCTTTCAAGGATGTTCTATAGTTTTTGGAGTTCAAGTAATACGATTTTTAAAAATTCACTCTACATCACCGTATTCTTTATTGAGCTCTTCTAAACAGAACTGTCTGCCCTCTTATTTTTGAATTATTTATTGGTAGCATATAGAACGACATTTGATTTTTACATGTTGATATATATATTTTTAAAGATTTTATTTATTTATTTCACAGACAGAGATCACAAGTAGGCAGAGAGGCAGGCAGAGGGGAAGGGGGAAGCAGTCTCCCTGCTGAGCAGAGAGCCCGATATGGGTCTCGATCCCAGGACCCCGGGATCATGACCTGAGCCGAAGGCAGAGGCTTAACCCACTGAGCCACCCAGGTGTCCCTACATGTTGATATTGTATCCTAAGCCTGCTCAATGCATTTATGAGCTCTAGCATATATTTTCTTGATTCTTTAGGATTTTCTATAAACAAGATCATGTCATCTGCAAAATAAGACTTCACTCCTGTTACAATCTGAATGCCTTCTATTTATTTTCCTTGCCTAACCATCATGGCTAGAACCTCTGCCCAGTGTTGAATAGAAGTGGTGAGAACAGGCATCCTTGCCCTATTCATGATCTTAATGGGAGCATATTAGCTTATCATATTAGTGGTAGTATTAGTTGTGCAATGTTAGGATATTAGTGGTGCGATGTTATCTCAGCGTGGTTTTAATTTGCAGTTCCCTAATGACATGTGTTTTTTATATGCTTGCTTGTCATCGGTGTGTTTTCTTTGGTGAGGTGTCTATTTGCATCTTTTAATTTTTTTAGAAATTAGAACTTTTTAAATTGAGTGTTCTTGTTGTTGGGTTTCAGGAATCATTTTGTATTTTGGACAGCCATCCTTTATCAGGTCTGCATTTTGCAAATGTTTTCCCCAGGGCATGACTTGTCTTTTCCTTTTCTCGATAGTGTGTTTACAGTTTTAATTTTAACAAACTTTTTTTTTTCTTTCATAGACTGTGCTTTTTTGTCTTCTAGTTTTTGGATATATTTCAAGTAAAAGATTTAAAGAAGTAAGTCCAGTACGTGGGCTTTCTCAAGAACCACTTCTGCTGCCTGTCTCTTTTCCTTCTGTATGGGGCAGACTTTCTCGTCTCTTGACCCGTCTCACATTTTTTTGTTGTTGAAAACCAGATGTTTTTTTTTTTAAGATTTTTATTTATTTATTTGACAGAGAGAGATCACAAGTAGACAGAGAGGCAGGCAGAGAGAGGGAGGGAAGCAGGCTCCCCTCTGAGCAGAGAGCCCGATGCGGGACTCGATCCCAGGACCCTGAGATCATGACCTGAGCCGAAGGCAGACGCCTTAACCCACTGAACCACCCAGGCGCCCGAAAACCAGAAGTTTTAAATAATAATGAGCAACTCTTGACATCAGATTCTCCCCTTCTGTAGTATTTAATATTGTTGCTGTTCATTGTGTTGCCATTGTTGTGTGTGTGTGAGTGTGTGTGTGTGTGTGTTTAAATCTCTCCTGAACTCATTCTGTGCAGTCTGGGTGCTTTGTCATGTGTGATCACTGAAGTTTTTGCTTGGCTAGCTTAGTGTCCAGCTACTGACTGGATACAGATTCCTTAAATTCCCTGAGTTAGTAAGTCTCCCGTCTTTGCTGAGAGCTCTGCGTGCATGGTAGGGAAGCCACACAACTCACAATTCCGCCTCAACCTCCTTTCCCTCTCTGCACAGAGCCTCGATGGCAGCCAGATGTGAGAGCTTAAACCTTCTTCTGTCTTTCCTGAGCAGGTGCACATGGGGGGCCTGGACACAGCCCTATGTGTAGGAAAGGCTTTCCAGATTCCCAGGAATGCAACACAGCTTTTCAAAGCATCCTATGAAAATCTCTCACTCCCTAGTTCTTCCCTTCAAGTCTTTGGCCTGCTTATTCCTTGCTTCAGTTTTTATTACCACCATGGGCAGTAACAATGTTAAACAATCAGCAGCAATGTGAAACGATTGTTGCTTAAAAAAAAAAAAAAAAGTAAATAAATGCCATTGGGCACGAGGTTTTTAGCCCTAGGTGACCTCAGAGGCAAGTCAAATGAAGACAAGCCTTGTGTGTGCTACTTTCCGGATGGGGCAAAGAGTGATAATTCTCTGAGAAGGGTACTTTGTAAGAGAGAGTCGGCCCTGTCCGGCCCTTCTGGTCTCTGATTAGGCTGCTGATTTCACTGTGATTGCTGTGGTTTTCAAGGGCACCATGGAGTTTAAGAGAAGGTCATGGTAACAGGGCAAGTTACAATGTCACAAAGCTCACTATTTTTAACCACAATTCCACTATTTTTTAAGTTTTTATTTAAATTCCAGTTAGTTAACATACAGGGTAACATCCACCATTTATCTTGAGTAAACAGTCTACGGCAAGCCCCTGGTTAATTTCTAGAGTTTTGAAGAAGTTGGTTTTGCCATATCTTTTTCAATGTTGTCATCGCTTTTATGGCAGAGGTGTTCAGAGCTTTTTAGTTCACCATTCCCACTCGTGTCTCCTATTATCGTTCTAAGAGCATCCATGTTTTTGATTGGTTTCAATGTAAATATTCTTGCCCAAGAATCCTCCTCCTGGATCCAGGACATACCTCTCTATCATGCAAACAAGCACTTGATTATGCAGGAAAGTTCCACCTGTCTGGCCAATTACTGAATCAATGCTGACAATGAAAGACATGGTGGATTTTTTTTTTAAGGTAACTTCCTTATCTATAATCATAATAAAGCTAACATTGCTTTACAGCTACCAAAATAGACCAAACACGATCGGGCTCATATTGCCTTATCATAAGAGATAATGGTATACATTACTGAGACCCTGTCTGACCACATGATGATTTGAAGACCTCTCAATTTTGTGTATTTTTCTTTCCCCAAATTGTGAGTTTGTTAAGGAAGGATTTACCCAGTTTTTCTTTCCTATGGCTCCTTTAACTTTACATAGATACCCCATTTCTGGTATTTTTGGTCACCAAATATGTACCGTTTTGGCCCACACCAAGCAATTCTCTGCAGCACAGATAGGTGTCCTACAATTTAGCTTAATTCCAACACTGTCTACCCAGAGACAGCGTCAGATCCCACAGGTTCGGGGCTCAGTCCCCAGGATTGCACTCCCCAGTTCAGATACCAACCACGAGCCCAGATTGTCACTTGTCCTTCTGAGCAACCAGCTAGAGGTCAGTGGTTCCAGTGAGCTCCTCTATTTGCTCAATTTGCTGGGGTGGCCCGGAACTCAGGGAAACACTCGATGACATTTACTAGCTTATTAAAGGATTTGATAAAGGATATGATGATCACCAGATAGAAGAGATGCATAGGGTAAGGGATGGGGAAGGGTGCACTGTACTTTGGGGATTTTTATGGAAGCTTGATGTTGGGTTTTTACATAGCCGTGATTAGTCATGAACTCTGTTTTCAGCCCCTCTCCCTTCTAGAGAGAATGGGGAGTGGAGCTGAACATTCCACGTTTCTGATCATGACTGGGTCTTTCCTATGACCAGTCCCTACCCAGGAGCCATCTGAGAGCCACCCAGAATCACTTCACTAGAATAAAAGATGTCTTCATCACCCAGGAAATTACAAGGGTTTCAGGAACACCATGTCAGGAGCTGGGGGCAGACATCAACATGCAGTCTCCATTACCTCACAGGATTGTGTGAGTCTAAATGTTTCCTCTGCCATTTCCCATACAATTCCTATTGTATGAGGAATTATAATCATACTAGTAAACCAGTGCTCCTTGCAAGTTATAGGACTCTCAGAAAAGGAACAATATGGATGACAAGGGTAGCCTTCCCCAGGGCTCCTCAATTTTTGAAAATATGGATGCAGACTTTCTCTGCTACAGGATTTCTGCAATGGGGGTTAAGTCACTGGGGAAACTGGGAGAGGGTCTAGTTCAAGAAGATGTCATTTGTCCTTGGATTCAGGTCATTGGGTTACACACTTGGGTCTGCCATTGACAGGTGCGTTGGAACGTTAATCTCCTCGTTGGTAAAACGGGGAGAAGGAAACCCAGCACACAGCTTGTGGTGAGAATTAATTGAGATAATATTTGCGAGAGAAGCGAAAGCTGTTTCAACATGAAGCCTTATTCCGATGACCTAAAAAATAGCTGCGAATCTGGGTCCCAAGACAATGCTGCTTCCAGGAGGCATCCGTTTCAGCCATGCCCAGTGCACACCTCACAAGGTGCACATTTAATTGGCCTCGGATGTATCCCGAGCATCTGGAGTTTTTGAAAAGCTCCCCAGGTGATCCATCGCGCGGTTGGGATAGCTCCATCCTGTTAAGAATAGTTAAAAGAGAAGAAGACTTCAAAAAATTGTGGCTTTCAGATTTCTGTTTATCTCCATAGCTGCAACCGACAGCTTGGGTTTTGCTTCCAGAAAGCTTAAAAAAAGAAACAAAATCCGTGGATGTGTGAAAACAGTTCTTGAAATAACTCTTAGAGATGGCTGAATCCACAGAAGGCAGAATAAGGATGAAAAGACCAGCATGGTTCTTTCACTGTTCTGATTTTTTTTTCTTTTTGTGCTGAAAACTAAGTGATCACCTAACCTAGATATGGTGGGTTTTGTTCCCTTTTCATACTTGTATTTCCTGCAGCGAGTTGGTCCACTACTGTCCAATACTTCAGCAATAACAACTGTCTGAGCATGTTTCCATAATGCAAAAGAGGGCTAGGTCCATGGCAATTGCTAAAGGCACTGTGTGTGTCCCCTACACAGAGGATCCAGCTGCCTGCAAGCCGTCCTCTCCCCAGGGACCCCAGATAACTCTTTGTCCTTTCTTCCTTTGACTCCCTCTGGCCTGTCTCAGCACTGTCCTAACCCAGCAGCGTCACTGTGGAGCTGCTGAACGGATTTCCATATCTGGCCATCCTTCCTCGTGGTTTCCTTTCTTCCTACTCAGAAGAAATCATAGAGAGGCCGTGCAGCCTGGGTTGACACTCTCCAAAGATTGATTGATTGATCGATCGATCAATCCATTCCATGAAGGCAACGGTATTCTGGAAAAAACCAATGTACTTTACACCGGTTGTCAGTAACTGCAAGTGTAAAGGGGGGACCTCCCCAACATTTGGGTATGGACTACTGAAAGCCACACACACACACACACGCACACACACACACACTGGAGATTGCTAGCCAGCCGGGGAATCAAACCAAAGACTGCCCTTGACCACGTGTCTGAAATTGGCAAGACACGCACAACCGCGATCACGATAACTGGAGAGCAACTCAAGGAGGGAGCACTTGAAAGTGAGTCCATTTAATGCAAAGATTTATGAATATCCCATCCTCATCTTCAAGTTTATCTCAGAAAATTAAATTCTCTTGAAATCTCTTTCACACAGCCCTAATCCTTTTCTTTTCTTTTCTCTGTATTTCCTTGTCATAGCTTTCTCAATTTCTTTCATTTAAAATTTCTGCATGCTTTTGTCACCTTGTTAACAATACTACAATTGTTTCGCTTTTTGTAAAAATGGTTGTATTTGACCTCCTTCCATTCTCTCCTTTATCCACCCCCCCCCAAGAAATAATACCTGAGAATATGACTGGAGTTGCATTAATTGATAGATTTTTGAAAATAAGAATTGATTAAAAACACTGACTTATCCCCACACAGGATTATGGCATACCATTCCGTATCCATACCAAAAATCTTTCCTTTCTTCCCCCACAATTTCTTTCTATGTCTTCCAGCAAAAGGCTCAATTTTTCTCCTCTTCAATCTTGTATGATTCTTCAATTCAATGAAGTTGTGCATTTTGCGTGTTGTCTTTGATCATTTCTATTTGTTACTTGAGTGGGATCAGAGGACTAAGTGCTAAGAGCTGGGAATGAGTGGAAGCCACGGCGATGGTTCTTGAGAATGGTTTCCACGAGACTCTTGGGTTTGTTGCTGTTGGTTTGTTGTGGTTTTTAAATTTCTAATAAGTTCCCAGTGATGCTGATGCTGTGGTTCCCCGGACCACACTTTGAGAAGCACCAGCTTATCGAGGGAGTACTCAGCCCTGCCTACACATTAGACTCCCTCGAGACCTTGTAAAAATCCCAATGTCCTAGTCACCCAAGGGCACCAGAACTTCAGCAGCTCCAGAAGAAGGATGCGGGCAGTAACAAAGTCCCCGCAGATTTTCCCAGCCGATTCCAACGTGTTGCCCAGGCTGAGAACCAAGACCCAAAACTCTTAAACCCCAAGTTGGTTATCAAAAAAGGCAGCAGCTTCAGCTCCCTCTTGAATCAGGATTGCTGGGCCCGGGATTCCTTGCATTTTATTTTATTATTTTTTTAAATTAAGACACAGTTCACATCCAGCATCGTATCAGTGTTGGGCGTATGGCATCACGATTCAATATTTGTTTATATTGCAAAAAGATCACCACGGTAAGTCCAGTCAACTTTCACCACTACAGATCGTTATAAAAAATTTCTTCTCGTGATGAGAACTTTCAAGCTCTGCTCTCTTAGCAACTTTCCAATAAACAGTCCAGTATTACTAACTCTGGTCTCCACGCTGTATGTTACATCCGCAGGACTTACTTATTTCTTACTGGAAGTTTGTACCTTTTGGTCCCCTTTGCTCATGTCACCCATGCCTGTCCCCGGCCTCTGGGAAACACCAATCTGTTCTTCGTATCTATGAATTCAGTTTTTGTTTGTTTGTTTTTGTTTGTTTTAATATAGATCTACACATAAGGGAGATCATAGGGTGTTTGTCTTTTCTGTCTTTTTTCAGGGCCCTCCAGGTCCATCCAAGTTGTGGCACAGGGCAAGATTCCCGTCTTTTTATGGCTGAATAGTATTCCAGTGTGTGTGTGCATGTGTGTGTGTGTGCGCACATGTGTATATCACATTTTCTTAATTTGTTCATCTGTCAAGGGACACTTAGGAGACTTTTTTGGTTGCGAAGTTGGACATGTGATGACGCAGATCCAAGATAAAGGGGGACTATTCCTGCACCAGGAATGCTTGGCCATTTCAGGGATAGCACAAGAGCGAGGGGAAACCGCCCAGAGGAACTCCGACCGCCGGCATCTCCCTGTGCCCCAGCTCCGTGTCCTCCCCTTGTGTTGGTCAAAGGGTACAGGGCCTGGAGCTCAGCAACTGCGCTTACGTGACGCACTGATTCTCGAGAAAACACTGGGCCTGGGGCTGGGGCCGAACACATTTAAGAACAGAACATGGAAACGACAGAAACATCCCGGGACATAAACACACACAACATGCAGATGTCAGGAAGGAAACATATTTTGGGAATTTTTTTTTTTTTCCTGTGGAAAAGGAGTAAAATCAAGACATCCCATTTTTGTGTGAATGTTTTATAAAATGAAAAAATTTTTTCTTTTTTTAGGAATATGTCATTCGTTACATAAAGGATTGTGACAATAGCGCCTCATGTCCGTTCCTCCTTTTTTCATTCTGTGACATCATTTTATATCATTTTTCACATTTATTGTCAAATGTAAGACACATGTGTCTAACCTAAATTGATTTGTTTTACTTGGTTTTAAATATTCATTTTTAAATAGCGTGAACTTAGGTGGGTTCCTCCCCCCATTCCATGGGTTTTGTTTTTTTTTTAAAAACATTTAATCTGGGGTGCCTGGGTGGCTCAGTAAGTTAAAGCCTCTGCCTTCGGCTCGGGTCATGGTCTCAGGGTCCTGGGATCGAGTCCCGCATCGGGCTCTCTGCTCAGCAGGAAGCCTGCCTCCCCCTCTCTCTCTGCCTGCTTCTCTGCCTGCTTGTGATCTCTGTCTGTCAAATAAATAAATAAAATCTTTTAAAAAAACCATTTAATCTGCTTACATTTGTTATTCGGATATTTTTTAAAAGACTGGCTCTGTATACGTGTGTGAGTATTAGGTCTCACAATTACTCACGCTCAGATCCGCGGTGAAAAAATTGAACTACTTTAATTTTTGATCTAGTCGTCATAGGAATGCCCCACTCTTATTGAATAGTGGGGGCAGGTCAAGAAGGTAATAGAATTTTACTGATTTTCCTCTTTTTTGGTTAAATGCTCAGTCACGTGAGAGTCCGTCCTGGATCCCAGTATAACTGGGGGACCTCAGGCACCGGACTATGCTCGGACTCTGGCGGTGGTTTCTGGGGGCAGCAGAGAGTGCCTGAGGCTGGGGTGGAGGCCGGGGTCAGCCCCTGAGCTAAGCACGGCTGCGTGCGCCGTTTTCACACCTGGTCTTCCCCGGGTTGGTGGGGGGGACACCCTGGCTGAGGGTTAAGGGCACAGCTAAGTACGTGACACCCGGTAGTCACTGCGGTCTATTAGTCAAAAACGCCCCAAGCCCCGAAGGGACGACACCACACCCCACCTGGGCCACCAGGCCTTATCCCCAGAGCCAAGCGAGTGTTCAGGGTCTGTAGGAGGATCAGGAGACCGAGGGGACCCCTGGGTCCTGGGAGGCCGTGATGGACTTGCTTGAGATATTCTGTGAACTGGCAGGGAAAGGGAAACCCATGACTCGGGGTGAGCAGGAGTGGTGCCCCGTCCCCACGACAAGAGGGAGCCCAGTGTGCGGGAGCAGAGTGGGCGAAGGGGGCTTTGCTAGGAGGTCCGTGTGGCCCCCGTGTGCAGGCCTGTGACGCCGGACCCCCATCTTAGGCCTCACACCGCTCCGGCCTGTGGTGTTTTTTCACCAAAGCCTTAACCCTAGGGCTTCTTTGTCCCCTTTGCAGAACCTCCGAGCTGGGGGACCGGGAAGCCGCGAGATCTACCCGAGTGCACAGGCCTGGTCACGGCTCTGCTGACCATGTACCCGGGACAGCCGTGCGGATGTGACTTCGAGCCAAAGGACACTCCTAAAGGAGTGTGGCCTACGGGAATGAGGCCTCCGTCTCGCCGCTCCTGATTCCTTCACTCTGTGGCCATGACCGTGACCCACCCCACAAGGTTCCTTCCTGCGGGAATGCCAGTGGGCGGGAGTTTGGCCTCCTTCCCTTGGGAAAGGAAAGAGGGTTTTGCAGGACAGGTGTGGGACTGTGCTCGCACACCCGTGCTCCCTCTCCCCTGGGTCCTGGAACGGTTATCTCGAGAGCGATGAGGTCGGATCGGGAATGTTAATGACATTTCAAAGTCTCAAAGACATTTTCTCTCACGACAGACAAACCTTCATCTTGCTGCGGACCCCGACTCTGCGGATCCCGACTCTGCCTGCCGTCCCCCCCGGCGGGAGGCTTCTTCCTGCTTCTCCCTTCCTGAAAGTCCCAGTCCTCCCACAGAAAGGCGGGCATCACCCGGGAGGAAATGGGGCAGGGGATGCGTGTTAGCACACGGTGGTGTGATCGTATACGCGGTGTCGTTTCTTATGGGGAAACGGAAAACGCCGAAGTATTTATGCCAACTCGTTCACAGCACTCGTCTCTACGGGACGGAAGCCGGAGCGGGTGTGGGGCTTGGAGCTGGATCTGACAGGAGCGCACATGATTATTTTCAAAGCACTGCTCACATCTTCGTGTTAAATAATCACTTACAGCAAACACTTGGTGTGAGGTTTTATCTTGTTTCCTTATCTGCTCCGGACACCTTGCTCCTGCTTTATGACCGTCGTCTACCATTGGCTTTTTGGTCTGTGGCTTTTTTTCTTATTTGTCTTCTCCAATGGCTACTTGCTTTCTATTCTTTAACCGTTTAAAATGATTACTTGCCTTAATTCGCCAGGTGATCGGAGTGGAATCATGTCTGAGCCTCTCACTCCGGCAAAGTCAGCTATGACACTGGAGACGCACACAGAGAGATGCAGAAAGAAAGAAGCAGAGACAGAGAGAGACAGAGGCAGAGAGAGAGAGACAGAGACAGAGACAGCTTTTTGCTGCCTCATCTGTCCTTCCCAAGGACTTTTCCTCAAATGCCAGAAGAAGAAAAAAAGCCATGACTGTAAACATAGAGAACAATGAAGGGAAAAAACCCACATCTTCAGAACTTCAAGGGCCCAAGTCCAGGTAATTTAAAAAGAGACTTGATTTTTTCCCCCAGGGCAGATTTAGGTACACACTTTTTCTTTTACAAACCTTTGTACTGATTTTAGATTCTCACTCTCGCATCGGAGGCAATGCATTGTAGTCCTGAATTGCTCAGACGCTTAAAAAAAAAAACCAAAAAAAAAAAAAAACCTGCTTCTGCAATTTTTGGAGTCAAGACAAATGCAGTCCTTACTGCCCCGCCTAACCATGGCAGACTTTTCTGCAGGGCACGGGTGCCGGGAGCTGGGAGCAGAGGTCGGGGACCGGGTATGTGTGCTTCCGTGTACGTGCCTGGGTCTGCCCGGACAGATGGGCTCCTTCTTGAAGGGCGGGTGGCATGCATGCTCTCCGCTAATGCCTTCCAATCCCCAGAAAAATACTAATTGAGTGAATTTCTCTGTTCCTATAATATCTCCTGTTTACCTCTGGTCTCGAGCAGGAATATTGAATTGTAGTGGGTCACACAGATCCACATCCCAGCCTTCCCGAAGGCAGGATCCATTCCTATCCTATCTTTACGCGTCCGTTCTCAACAGTACCGCGAATATTAGGCGCTTGGAAAAACACTTCCGAATGAGGGGATTATATGCTAAGCAACTGGGTCAGTAAACACGGTCCTGGGAGGAAGGGAACCGACCCTCGTTGAGGGTAAGGTGCAACATGTCCACATGTTTTGGTCTTGCAGATCAAGACGCATTTCACGGGCTGCGGCGTGTTCCGGTGTATCCGGAAGCTTCTTTCGCTTCTGAGCGCTCCGGAGGTGGCGCGGCTCAAAGTTTGCTGCATGACCAGGGTCCACGGGAGATAACTGGCCACGGACCTCCCCCCTCCGAAGTCCCTTCCAGAATGAAGGTTGTCCACGGAGAATGTTCCGCACCCGATTCAAGTAAACATTAAGCGTAAAAAAGGTTTTCTCTATTTGTTTGAAGTTGATGGCACCTCCTGCCGAAGGAGGAGAGGCGAGGGGAGCACGCTTGCCGCCTACGGCATGCGCGCGTGCGAGTGGGCCCAGAGGCCACGTGTGGACAAGTGTGCGGACTCTTCAACCTTCGTATCTTTTATTTCAGTCTACCTGAAATACTTCCTAAGCAAATGAGAATTTTTAAAAAATCAACGTAGGAGGAAGTTCTATGTGGCATTCCTTAGAATACCAACAGAGTAGAAACAGAAATGATCAAAAACATAGAAAGCAGCTATAGTAAATGTACTCTATATAACAGAGGAGTAATTTTATAATATACTACAATAGAATTTTATAATATACTATAATAGAATGGTAATTTTAATGACCCTTTGAAGTTGTTAAAATAACACTGTGGAGCACTCTTTAATGATACGTAAAATTCTCATGAGGTACTATGTATGTGCCAATGGCAGAATGAGAAACGTAGGTATCGAACTGTCTCTTTTCAAAATAAAATTAGACATGATTATATGTCTATATTTATAAATACTCATAGAAAAGTACTGGCTGAAAGGTTAAAGTGCTCATACCTCTGGATCTTGAAATGAGAGATGGTTTAATAAAAAATACTTTATTATGAAAATTCAAACATAATATTATAAGGAATAGAACAGTGGACCCCTATAGACCCACCGTCAATTTGTGATTATTAGCTCTTGATCAGTCTAGTTTCATCTGTATTCTCATATAAGCCCCTTCCCCAACTGGTGTATTTTGAAGTAAACTTTGACATTCCATAATTTTATTTGTAACATTTTGTTATGCATCCCTAAAAGGTAGAGGGTCTTAAAAATCTAGCCCCTCTACTACTATCACATTCATGGAACTGTCAGTCCTCCTCGACATCCATATTAAAGACTCAAATTTTCTCAATTATCTCATGTGTAAATAGGTAGGTTTCATGGACTCAAATCAAAAACCAAGCCAGGTCGACAAATGACATTCGGCTGATCCGCCATCTACGTGCCTCTCACTCTATGACTCTCCAGCTCCCTGTCTCCATATTTCCCTTGCCCGTTATCTGCTGGGGAAACTGGGATGTTCATTCTGCCAGGTCCCCGAGGTCTGGATTTTCTCGGCCACCTCCTCGGGGTATGTGCGGAGTATAATTCACTACCTCATACATTTCCTGAAACGTGTCGTTGGATCTAGAAGCTTGCTGAGATTCGGGTTTAATTTTTTAGCAAGGGTACTCTCACTGCTCATTAGTCCCCGGACCCGTCACTCTGCTGGGAGTGGCCAACTGCCCATATTTTTCCTTCATCTATAGCCAGAAAAATTCTATAAGGAAAACCTCCCTCATCAACAGCCTGGTTGTCCTGAGCTATAGTTGTGGATAGTTGTGGAGAGCCAAGGGAGGGCACATGCTTGTCTTTCCTCTACTGGCTGATTCTCCAAATAATGAGTTGCTCCCTAGGACCCGCCAAAGATGACCGACCATCTTTAAAGTATTATTATTTTCTTTAAAGATTCTTATCTTTAAAGTATTATTGTGAACACGTGGGTTTAAATACGTGCGGTGCGCTTCGGTCTACTGTGGTTATAATTCCCAGGCTTGCTCAAACCTGCCTCTCTTTAGTAAGGGCAACTTCTTACCAGTTGGCTTCTGAGTTTTTCTGACATGACCGTGTTTTCAGGGAGGGTTGAAAGAGTGAGAAGAAGATGCTGGGGAGACGAGACGTTATACCACGGTTAGCCACCTGGATAGGAAGAGGGTGGTGGGAAGCCACGGCAGGGATGCGAGCAGGGGAGGAGTGGGAAGGGAAGCTGAGCGGAACGGGGTGGGGGGGTGTTGCAGAAGTTCAGATGCGGGCGTGATGGTGCTCGTTTAGACCAGCGATGGCAGCTGGGAGGGAGAGCAGCCTGGGGAGATGTCCTTTGGGGACCCCGAGAGTACCCGTCCTCAGGAAGCTATTTCCTAAATTCTGGTTCTTTAACAGGGTCTTAAAGGGATTAATTCACATGCTCAGATGGCTAACCAGATGTGATTGAAGAGAAAATCCTGGACTCCTGGGTTCTCTGCTCTGGGCCGGCTCTTCAGAAATAGAATCCAAGCCCCGTTATCAGTTCCCACAAACCCCTGCAGTTTAGACAAAGACAGGGTGCACTTTCGAACGAAAAGGAAACTTAGAAGTTGCAGGTGTTCTGTTATGAATTATCATCGAGGACGGCACCACAGACCCAGGATGGCTCTGTGAAGAGCATCCCTCCTGAACCACTTGTCCCTGGCCCACGAGGACATCACTGCAGAATCCAGAATTCGAACTCTTGTAGTATCTGACCAAGTGAGCAATTTTCTGTTTGTTTAACCTACAAATTTTAAACAACCCTAGGGATGGTATTTTGTACTTTAAAAGTTTCATTTCTGTAATTTTTGACGTTTGTTAGATTTTCCAAAAATGATCAGTGAGTGATGGACAGAGGAGATTGAAGGAGAAACACGGGTTCTCATATCCCCCGACCGCATCCAAGTGGGGACTCAGAGTTCATGGCAAGCTGTGACTTTAAATACCCATTTGGAAGTCATTTGGTAAGAAATCCACCCATGAGGAAGCTTTATGCTAGCACATAACAGACAGAACGTAAAAGCAATTATCTTTGCAACATGGCATGCATTCCGTCATCGTTAAGTAGTTCGGCTCCTTAGATGACAAACCTGAAACGGCAGCAGAGCAAAGTGCCACATAGCGATGTCCTGATTGTATCCATCCCACCAATACAGTTCAACCTGCTTTTTGCTAAATGCACAGGCAGAAAATGCCTCCATTAGCATCAATGATGTATGCAGATGAAACCCGCCCTCGCTCTCCCTAATAGCCATGATCAGTCTTGACACACCCCTTGCCAGAGTTTCCAAGAAGTACACGTGGTAGGAGCATCATTCATCAGGGTCCATTTCGTCAGCCTTCAGGAGTCAGCGTGAAGGGAAAGCCGTTGATTTTACTGCTCTTGGAAGGCTTTTGTTTGGTAAGTCACCCTTGTTAATAAAGTTGAAAGTACATATTATCAGGGTGGAAGGCTGGCTGGCCCCAGAAGAAACCAGAAGACCGAGCTGCTCGGGCACAGAGCTGTGAGGCTGCCCGTGAGGGGTAAAGTCACACGGGGGCGTCTCCGTTTTACTTTGCCCCAATCTAGGACATGTTCAACAGCACACAGATGGCACAGGCGTCGGAAAAAGTGGGCCCGCGACACATTCTGATTTCCTCAAACGAAATCTCATACCACTATCTGAAGATCAATTATGTCAGCGGAATTAAGCATGGTCATTTTTCTAAATTGGCAGGACAGTGTGTTCCTCCCAGGAAAAACCCTGCCCAGGATCTCTTAAAGGGACAATGGTTCCCCTGGTCAGTGTCCTGTGGTCTCCTCTTGTTTAGTTAGACTACATGATAACAAATGATTTACATATGTATTGAGTATTAGGATAAAAACTCAACGGAGTGGCTTCATTCTGCATACGGTGGGAAAAGAGAGGTTATTTAATATTCAGTAATGTTGGCACAATTTACTGCTCCTTTGGGGGGAAAAAAAAGAATCGAATCCCCATCTCACATCTCATAAAAGATTAATTCCAAACATTGTAAAAACATTAAGTGTAAAACAACAGCAACTGTTCTATAACTTAGATATTAGAGGAACCATCTAATTAATATGGAAAGCCCAACATCTTGAACGAGAAATAGAACCCTATTCAAAAATACAAAAACACAATTTTTTGGCACAATGAGAGACAGGAAGGAAAGCAGCATTCACCCAGAGCCCAGGACATGTTTGCAGTGAGTGTAAGTGACGTATCAACTAGGAGGATTCCAGCTGCAAACAGCAGGCTTCCCCGTCCCCAAGATGGATTCACGCATCCCTGTCTCTGTCCATTTCCCAGGGAGGAGGTACGTAGCCCATCTTGCACAGAAGACCTCCACTCCCGTAAACTCTCACTCATGTCCCACTGGGCATGGTAAGATGTAAGTCCCAGGCACTGGAAACTGGTAGTCAGATTTCCCCAGCTGGGTGATTGGCCTCCACTAAGTCCTTTCCTGGGCCCAAGCACGTTCTCAGCTGATACCGAAGAAATTCAGAGTTCTGTTATGAGAGGGGAGCAGGGTGATTACGGGACATAATTCCTACTTACGACAACTACCATCTTTGCTGAAATAAAGAGTAAATATTCTTAATATGAAAAGACTCCTTCAAATTGGTAAGAGAAAAGGTCCAATGGAAAACAGAAAAGAAGATAAATTGGGGGGGCGCCTGGGTGGCTCAGTCGATTGAGTGGCTACCTTCGGCTCGGGTCATGGTCCTGGGGTCCTGGGATTGAGCCCCACATGGGCTCCCTGCTCGGTGGGGAGCCTGTGTCTCCCTCTCCCTCTGCCTGTGCTCTGCCTGCCTGTGCTTTCTCTCTATCCAGCTGTCAAATAAATAAATAAATAAATCTTCAAAAAAAAAAAAAGATAAATTGGCAGAGGGAGAGAGAGAGAGTACTAAATGGGACTTCATGGAAAAAGAAAATTTCTAAAGCCCTGCTGAGAGGTAATTGTATCAAAACGTAAAAATTCCATTTAGCCTCTGACCTAATGACCCAACCTGGAGACCAACAGTACCAGCAGACAAGGGCATATGAAGGGCATATGAAGGGTATACGAACGAGAACGTCATTGAAAGTTTCTACGTCGCAGTCAAATGCAACATGGAGACAACCTGACTCCTCATCCAAGGGAGGATGGTTGAATTACCTGTGGTACCCGTGGAACACAGGATATTATTAGTTAATAAGAGAAGTACGTCAGATCCACGGTTGGGAAGAGTTAAGAGGTAGGGAGAAAAAGAAGCAAAATTAAAATCGTTGAAAAGATGCATGGAAACAGACGTCACCAATTCTCTTTGTAAGGGTGAAAATCGGAACAGAGTTGCAATACCCAGGAAAGGCCCCGGTTAGCCTGGAGAGGGCGAGACTCTAAAATCCGACACTCGGAGACACGGACTCAAGGGGCATGTGCCCAGGGGCTCACCGAACTGATCTTCACGGCAAAAACTGGAAACAGCCTCAAGGGGCAGCAATAATAGAATGGATAAATTACTTTGTAGCATCATGTCTGAATGTACTATGTTTTCATACAGATATTATCATAAAAATAAAAATTTTTTTAATAAAATCCTTAGGTTACAAAAGGACTACAATTAGAATGACCTAGAAGAACATACATGAGCTATAAAACCCTGCTGAGCAAATGAAAGCAAACCACAGAGCAGGTACAGTATGGTAGAGTTCATACGAAATTTAAAATCAAGGAATAAATTTTTTTTAAGTTTTTTTTTTTTTAAGATTTCATTTATTTATTTGAGAGACAGAGCCTGAGCACAAGCGGCTTGGGAGTGAGACAGAGAGAGAAGCAGCCGAGCAGGGAGCCCGACGTGGGGCTCGATCCCAAGACCCTGGGATCATGACCTGAGCTGAAGGCAGACGCTTAACCGACGGAGCCACCCAGGCGCCCCAATCAAGGAAAAAATATTACGTATTGTCAATGTGGGGTAGAAAAAAGAACAAATACAGAAAATCGTCGACGTGCATTGAATCTGGCTATAGGTACTCGAGCATATTCTTTTCTGTATCTGTTGAAGGCCTGAACTATTTTCTAATAAAAATATGTTTTAGAGAATGAATTTGTATTCACTTGGCTTGTGTACTAACCCATGATATTTGCTCCCTCTACCACCCTGTTTCTCAATTTTACTCTAAAAACATGTGTCTTTATCAAAGGACCAAGCAGCGAAGCCGATATGCAGACAGAACCTGAACTTAATACCTCATCAATTACTCCCTTTCTAAAACTACTTCATTCGGAAGTAAGATCTCTGAAACACAAGTCAGCCTCAGGACGCGAAAATTCCCCATCGTTTCTGAACCAGATCAACCCAGATTTAAACGACGGTCCCCACATTTACTCACTGGATGATCATGGAAGAGATTAGTTCACAAATTAAACTCCATCCCCTGAATATTAATGGAATTCAGAGTAATTCAGTAGGTTTTGTGAAGATTAACAAAAAAACGGGGGTCCGATGCCCAGCACAGGGTTCGGGTGGTTGGCATCAAGGATATTGGCAAATAGAATCGTAGCTCATATTCACTGAAGTCTTAAGTGTATCCTGCATCTTTGTCTGCATTTAATCTCCTCAACAGCTCTGGAAAGTACGTGTATATTTATGATGCTCTTTCTTTTCCGAGCCCATTAAAGAACTTGCCGATGGTTCGTCAGCCTTTGGAACCTACAACCAAGTGTGTCCGACACCAAGCCCTGCGGGCACAGCGGCCGAGCTACGGAACGAGCAGCGGTGCGTGTTCACGTGCAGCTGGGAGAAGCCTGACCAACCTGGGAGTCTGACCTGGACCTCAGGGACCCACGTTACCCCCGGAGAGCTCAGAACACAATCTCAGTACAGTCCAACTTCTAACTGATGTTGAGACAACCCCGGCTTCTGCATCCTGTTTCTTGAAGGAGAGAGCGGAGCTTTTGGAAAGTACAAAGCCAAACACCAATAATGAGAGAGGGCAGGATCCTCCAGGCTTCGCCCGCGAGGGTGGGTGTGAGGGGCTTGGAGGGAGACAACCGTGGGGAGTCTTACCAGAGGGACTGTCACTCCAGCTTCACGGGACCTCTTACCTGGGAGCGCAGGATGGCACCTTTTGTGGCTGCTGCTCTTCTCCGGTCCCTGGTCCTGGTCCCTGGTCCTAGTGGTCTCTCTGCTTCCCCCGGACCTGGGCTGCGAGAGCCGTGCCGCCCAACGGGGCTGCTGGTCGCCCTGGCTTCTGCGGGCCAGCTCCTCCCCGTCTGCTCCCGGCAGTCTAATGGACAAGCTTCCGTGGTGTCTCTGCTTCCCCACACCTTTTCCGAGGCTGCCCGTCCTCTCTCACAGCTATTACAGTTCTCCTTGTGCTCCAACAGGAGCTTCCCACAACAAGAAAGCAAAACACATATTGACTTTGATGTATGTGTGGGTTTTAACTTTTAATGGAATCTGCTAGAATTGCAGCTCTCTCCTCCTCCTCCTCTTCCTCTTTTTCTTCTGCCTTTACTTCTTTAGTCCTAAAAATTTCCAGCATGCACGAAAGCGCAGAGAGGAGTATAACCAGCCCTGGGGAGCAGCTCATCCCATGGCTTTCAACAATCTTGCCAGACCGTTTCGGTTATGTTTCCATTGTGTTTCCTGCACTGCCTTTGGCCTCTAGCTTGGCACTGCAACTGATCGTTTCCTCGAGGGCACTGCCTAAGCTCCCGCTCGTTGCTCTGTGTCCGCGGAGACGTAGCTCGGTCTGTGTCAGAGCCGCCCTTCTTTCTGACTTCCACCTGGGTTTGGCAAATGGGGAGCATTAGCAAGAGACAGGAAGGACGGGAGAAAAGTGAGGTCGGGAATGGATTTCCATCAGTCCCTTCTGGTTGCCGTCACAAAAGTACTGTAGACTGAGTGGTTTATAAACATCACAAATTTATCTCCCACACTCTGAAGCCTGGGAAGTTCAAAATCAAGATGCTGGCAGATCTGGTTTCCAACGAGATAGATGGCTGACTCCTCATTGTGTCCTCACAGGGCAGAGCCCTAGGTTCTCTTTCATAAGGCGCAAAGCCCATTCGTCCTCACAACCTAATCACCCCCAAAGGTCCCACTTCCAAATACCATCCCACCTGAGAGTGGGATGGATCTTAGAGGTGACGTAAACATTCCATCTATGATACTCCCTATCTCAGTTAATAGTCACTAACCACGCACTCTACTAAGACTAAAACTGAACCCCGATCCTAAACTCATCCTCTGGTATCCCTCACACCCTATAAGACCTAGCTAACCCCTCTTCTTGAATTCCTGTTGTCAACGACATCGTTCAGAATCCCACGATCTCACCTACTTCAGCCAGAGTTCTGACCATCAAAAGCTTTGATGGGTTTTGATAGTTCTCTGAGGTCTGAAGAATTGAGAGAGGTATCACCCGCACATGTGTGTGCATCAGGACACGCCCCTTTATGTCCTCCAACAAATGACTACTGTGAAATTTGAAAAAAAAATTCCGTTTATGCATATGCTCATTTTTTCCCTAAATATGATTAGGATTATCTGTTTATACAAGAAAGGGAGAGATTAATGTAGCAGAAATAAAACATATAATAGAAGGGTTGGGCAGGGTCAAAAGTCACTATGGAAGATGAAACTATAAAACTTTGGGAGGAAAATATAGGAGAACATGCTTATGACTTTGGCACACGGGGGGAATACTTAAGCAAGATGCGTACGGTATACTCCAGAGAACAAGACTGATAAATTTCGCTGCGTTAAATTAAGGACATATGTTTAACAAAAGGCCCGTAAGTAAAAGGAGACGATGTATAATATCCCAACTATCTAAATGACTTTAATTGATGAATTAGAAAAAGAAAACGGCTCAGCAGAAAGAGCGGCAAAATTCTTCAACAGGCATCACGTAGAAGAAATGAATGAACAACAAATCACGTGAAACGTCGTGTGATGTTATTTGTGATTCAGAAAAAGCAAAGCGAAACTACAATGATATCTCCTTTCTCATCCATCACGTTGGCAAAAATACTTAAATGGGTAAGATCCAACGTTGACAAGGCCGTGGAAAAATAAGAATGCGTAAGTGGGCTGGAGGACTGGTAGATTGCTGAAATCCAATCGGAACGCCATTTCCATTCCTAGTTGTCCAGTTAGGTAGACAGTTAGACGCTCTTGGAAGTGGACATCAGGACACAAGAATCAGCACGTCCACTGCTTAGCAAAAAACAAACAAGCGAACCAAACCCAAAAAGCAACAACTGAGGAGAATCCGTATATACTCTATGAATAGGCCAGAGAAATATACTGTGGAGAATGAACACGGTGGGAGATAGGATTCAGCAAAAATCATGGGTAAACCACGGCTATGGACAGGAACAGGATGGCGCTTAGTCTAGGTCAATCAAAGGTCATCACAAACCAATGCATGGTGTATAAATCCATTTATAATGAGTTGTTTTTAAAGTGGAAAAGTTAAATCATATATCATTTGAGAATGCATATGCTTGGGGCACCTGGGTAGCTCAGTCGGTTAAGTGTCTGCTTCAGCTCAGGTCAGGATCCCAGGGTCCTGGGATCGAGCCCCACATCGGGCTCCCTGCCCAGCAGGGATCCTGCTTCTCCCTCTCCTTCCCTTTTCCCTGCTTGTTCTCTCTCTCTCTTTCTCAAACAAATAAAATCTTAAAAAAAAAATAAAAAAGAATGCATACGCTTGTGGCCAACAGAGTTGGATTCCGCGTCCTTAAATGGCTGTCGGGACCCCCGCCCCCCACCCCAGGGCAGCCTGGCAGGTGGTGGGCCGCCGACAGCCCGGTGCCTGAGTCTAGTCTGAAAGTTAATGCGTTTCAGGTTCATCCTGATATGTATATATTTGTTGTCTAGTTATCCTTTTGCTATTACAACTTTCCTTCCTTCCTTCTTCCCTCTCCCCCTCCCTTCCTTCTTTCTTTTCCTCCCTTTCTCTCTCTCCCCTTCTCTCCACCTCCCTGCTTCCTTCTCTCTTTTCCCTCCTTCCCTCCTTCCTTCCTTCCTTCCTTCCGTCCGTCCCTCCTTCCCACCAGCGGAATTCTGTGGACCGAGAGAACCTACAAAAAGGAGCACATGGAGGTCTCACACTTCATCTCCCACTCTCCCTAAAATTACCAGCTTTAAGGCCATCTTCAGAGTGAAGCAATTAAAAATCTCTGTGAAGGATGAATAAATAAGAAGATGAGACGTAAGGAGGTCAACCTGGAAAAAGAAAGAAAATCAAAGTGTAAGAAAATCAAACGTCCAAGAATTTAGGGGTTCAGTCTAAGGAGATTAAAGGGAGCAGAAGAAATATCAACCAGCCCTTGGAAAGGTAAAATTAAAAAATTTAAACATATTAACAGTCAATGGAAACATTAAAACAATCATAGTCGACCACCACCGCACGAGCTCAGAACATGCTGTGATCTCATTAGGTTAAAGTTCAACCACAAAAAGGGTGACTAAGAAGAATGAAAAGAAGATGATTAAAAGGCCACTTCCAAAGCAGATTAACAAATCAAAACAACGAGAGCCGGACGGTCCCTCGTTATTCAAAAAACGGTGAATCTCGATCTTGCCGTGGAGCAGGAAAAGTGCTTGCCACCGGCCATTGAAGCTCAGACGTTAAAGGATGGGACAGTCGTGTCCGTGTTCGACTATCCCACAGTAAATGATAAGATATAAAATATTTAAGGAACAAATAGACACAAATTTTAAATGATTGTGGATGAGAGAGGAAAAGGAGTTGGAATCCTGAACGAGAGAAGGTTAATAGGAGAGAAAACCCATTAAGCTGCCTTCACAGCCGCATCTGGGTCCCACGCTGAGAAGCCGGGAGGCCTCGGGGTGGAGGGCCGAGGCCGTGCTGTCTCCTCCCCGGGGTGGCCCCAGCCCCCCAGCCCTGCCTCCCATGGTCCCCATTTATCAAACGGGAATCAGGAAGGTTCCTGGGTCGCGGGGTGAGGCTTGGTGAGAATCCAAGGGGATCACGCATGGAGGCCATTAGCACAGCGTCTGACTGCGGTCAGCTCCCTGCGCAGGAGCCAAGCGCCCCTAAAATAAGCCAAAGCGATGAATTTCGGAGACTACAGGACTGAGGAAAGCAAACAAGTCCGTGGGAAGGCAGCCAAGGGTTCTATCAAGTCTGTGGTGAGCGGCCTTAGGATGGGTGGGGCTCCTGGGGGGCAGAGGGCTGACCCCAGCGGGAGGGTCATAACCTCTGACCTCTCTGGCCTGGGAGCTTTTCCAGGTTTGGGCCTCTGGGGTCTGCCCCAGCTTCTGAGATACTCAGAGGCGGACACGAGGCCCTGCCCAGTGTCCCCACCCTCCACACCCCCATAATGGCGGTCAGCCCTCTGTAGATTCCCCATTCCCCAACCCCTCAAGCCCGCTAAGAGTCTCTTTAGTCTCCCTTGAGGCCGCTTCTCATCAGGGTGTAGGAGAGAACGCCGGCCCTGGCAGCTGAACTCAGGACGGGGGCCCCGTGGCATCTCGGCCCCTCAAACCGACATTCCCAAGTGTTCATTGGAATGTCCTGCTCAGGGTCGGCCCGCGTGTCCCACCGTTTTTTGTTTTGTTTTTTTTTTTTTAAAGATTTTATTTATTTATTTGACAGAGAGAGATCACAAGTAGGCAGAGAGGCAGACAGAGAGAGAGGAGGGAAGCAGGCTCCCTGCTGAGCAGAGAGCCCGACACGGGACTCGATCCCAGGACCCCGAGATCATGACCTGAGCCAGAGGCAGAGGCTTTAACCCACTGAGCCACCCAGGTGCCCCTGTCCCACCGTTTAATCAAGACGGCTGGTGTGTTTGGCAGGGCCAAAACTGCGAGGTCCCCACTGGGACCCCAGAGCCACTGGAGACAAATGAAAACAATCTGTCTGCATCTGGGTTTTTTTCTGTTTCTCCCCAACGTTGCGTTCTGCGGTACCATCTCACGGTGAGAGGGGTGCGGGAGGAACTGCATTTTACGATGCGGATAATCCTGGGTGGTTTGCATGCTGGCATGTGTAGATTGCATGGAAATATGTGAAAAGTGAAAAAAAAGAGAGCAAATTGGCAATGGTCGGTATCAAATCACAGAGGAGAACAACTTTCAGGGATTGCTAAGGCGGAAAGTAATATCTTAAGTGATCTCACAGTCAGGAATATTGGCAATGTCAAGAGTGTTCCATTTTATCCTCTAGCGGGAGCCACATTTGCAAGCAAATTTGGCAGAGGAAAAGATCCTAAAGTGCATTCTTAACTCTCTACAATTTCTTTCATGTAAACTGCCAATGAAGAAAATTAAAGAACTGAAGGGGGTTCAGAGGGAGGAAAAATGCTGGTTTGCTGTCTACTCAGCACTGGAGAAAATTAAGAACGCAGTTGTGGATCGGCATTACATTAGAGGACCTTTCTTTCTTTCTTTCCTCTTTCTCCTTCCTCCCTCCCTTTCTCTCTCTCTCTCTTTCCTTCTTTCTCTCTTTCTCCTTCCTTCCTTCCTTCCTTTGTCAAAATCCCCCATAGAGCACCCACGAGCTATGCCTAAAACAGCAGACATAATCCCAGAACAGAGATTTCACACTTAGTTAACTTGGAGCTGGAATTAAAAAAAAAAAAATCTGTTGATCTGGTAAAAACACAGCAACCTGAGGTCATATATGCATACATACATTCCCCTCACACGTTCTTCTTAAAATGACCATGAGGAAAGGTCTGTAGCGTCACTGGAATTCCAGAAACATCAAAACCTTTTTACAAACACTGAAGTTAAGATGACACTCGGGAAAGGTAATGCATAGAATTTCAAGAGAGGCAATTCAGTCTCCCTGAGTAAGACCTCTCCCTTCCAAATTTCCATTGAAATGACCAAAGCAATATGAAAATATGAGGGGGCAAATCAGTCTAAGTACTTACGAGGGGAAACTCTCATCCATCTGCCAGAGGCCATAGGGAGATTCCGTAGGACCGACACGTAGAGGAGAAGCCGCTACTTTGTCCCCCGAGCAGCCTGGAGTCACAGCAGCAGGGCCGGGGAGTGATGGAGGCCGTCTGCCACCGAGGGAGGCTGGGCAAGGCCGTCCCTTCCAGGGCCTCAGCGAAATCCTTAGTGCTGACAAGAAGTGGATTATTCAGAGCTGGGCTTCTAGTCTACAGAAAGCCCAGACAGCAGGCTCCGAGTAGCCATCGTGACCTCTAGAAGGAGTGTTGGGTCCTCCTTCTTGCCTTGCGTCAGGGTGGGTAGGCAGTGCAAACCCCATTGAACTTGGGGGCCTTCGTCACGGGCTCTGGTGGACCCCTAAGTGTCCTGGGAAGTTGCCACGTGTTTCGAAGGGCCAGGTGGAAAAGGGCATCTGACTTGCGTGATAACCAGTGAAGCAAGTGTTGGCAGCCATCAAAGGGACGCCTTTTGCAAGGGCAATGGGCACTGCCTCGGGGCTCTCACCATCACAATCTGTAAAGCGACCCCATTTCTGTGGTTGGTGTGTTCCTTGACCCAGACCCTGCTGTCTCCTCCTGCTTCCTGGCTCACTCCCATCCTTCAAGGGCAGGGTGTGTGTGTGCATGCTCGGGCACGTAGAGGGCGTGCGCAGAGGACAGACAGTTGTCTTTCCTGTACGACCCTGCTTTTCCTGCAGTCTTTGTCTCGTCCTTCATCCTTTCCCTGGTCTCCCATGACCTGTGTTTTTGATATCGAAGCCAAGTAGCAGGTACTGCTACCTCTTTCTTTCTGTGGTCACAGTCTTGTTCAGAAATAATAAGAAATAATCCAGCTGGGAGCGAAACATAAAGATGGAGAGACTCTTGGCAGGACAGGGACACAGGTGTCCACATTGCAGAGATAAGACTCTGCCACAAACGTGCTCTAGTCTGTCCCTTACGTGATTCTTTGTGGGTTTGAATGCCTAAGTTCCGTTCCTATCTACATCTCGTTCTCTGGAGAAACCCAAACAGTAGCCGATTACGTATAACAAATCTGTTTATTTTATATATATGTGTGTGTGTATATATATATACACACACACATATATATACATATACATATATATGATCGTTACTATATATTATTATTAATTACATAATATATATAATAACTATCTTGTCTCCTGGGTCTCCAGGTTGACAACTGATGATCTTAGGGCTTTGATAATTTAGTATATATACATTATATATATAATATATATAATAGGGACACCTGGGTGGCTCAGTGGGTTAAGCATCTGCTTTTGGCTCAGTCATGATCTCAGGGTCCTGGAATCGAGTCCCTCCTTGGCTCTCTGCTCAGTGGGGAGCCTGCTTCCCCCTCTGCCTGCTGCTCTTTCTCTCTCTCTCCCTCTCTCTTTCTGACAAATAAATAAATAAAATCTCTAAAAATATATATATATATAATAGACAATATATAATAATATCTTATGATATATAATATTTACATATAACATACTAAATGTAATATTTATATAATCCTATGAAATAGGTATTATACTATATTTCATATATGAATATTATATTCTACATTTGCTCTATATGTTATCTATAATAGACTTATTACATAGGTATATACGTGTGTGTATATAGTATATATACATATAATAAGGAGATTATAGAGGCCAAGAAGGCCTCAGACTTGCGTTCGGCAAGCTGCAGATGCAGGAGAAAAGAGTGTAATTCCATCCGGAGTGGACGGTCTGAGAAGGAGGAGGCTGCTGGCAGAAGCCCCACCCTGGGTCTGGCCTGAAGGCAGGCATGACGGATGGCCAAGCCCTAGGACAGTCAGGAAGAGAGATTTTCTCTACTTGTGGGGGAGCCTTTTGGTTCTATTCAGGTCTTCAAGTGATTCAATGGGGCCCACCCTCATTGGGGAGGGAGCTCCCCTTTACTCAGCTAGGAATGTCTGCACAGACACACCCAGAAGGGTGTTGGACGGGATATCTGGGCACCTGGTGACCTAGCCGGGTTGACACATCAAATTAACATCGCGCCGATCCTGTGTCAGTGACATGAACTCTCACTGGTTTCCACCAAACGGACGCTCACCACGGTAAGAAGCGGAGAGGGGCCTCACGGTCTCTCCTCTTTCTGTGCGCGTAGTTGTGTGTTAGCTGATGCAAGGTTCCTAAGGGAGCTGCCGAGAAGGAGAAGCCGAACCAGCCTCCCGGGGATGTGGACCGGGGTCTCTGACTCAGGCCACACCGGTAGGCTCCAGCTATGGGTCAGCTTTACAGTTTCTTCTAAAACGGCAGATTAACAGCCCCAATACATTGGTTCGCCCGCGCATGTGCTACAACGGTCCCCCAGCTGCAGGGAAGTCAAGGAGGAGAAATAAAGTCAACCACCGGCCACAGGGCAAGCGCGCCGCCGGCTTTGCTGCCCACCGGAATCCCAGACCCGTGTGGGCCAATACCGTGACCTTGAAGGGAAAGACTGAAACACTCCAGTACAGTGATTCTCAGCCAGGGGTGGCTTGGTCCCTAGGGGATGTTTAGAATTAGAGATAATTTGGGATTGTCATATCAAGGGGGATGTTACCAGAATCTGGAGGGTAGAGGCCAAGGTTGTTGCAAAACATCCTAAAATGCCCACGACATTCCCCTCCACCAACAACAAATCATCTGGCTCAAAATGCCCACAGTTCAAATTTGAGAAACCATGGTGTCGACCAAGAACAAGCAATGTTCTTCATCCTTCACTGCTACTGGGACGGCATTTCTCTAAGGCGCCCCTCGACACCGTTTGGCCATAAGGACACTTGCCCCACTCGGCTTCCTGGCACCCCGAAGCCCTGTCACAGTCTGGTAATTTGTCCTGTTGTTCCGTCCCCCTCAGGTGTTTTCTCAGCGAGGTTCCTTCATGCTACTGGTCTCCAGGAGATGCCGTGGACTCAGAAGGGCTTTTCTCGACCACCAGTCTAAAGCAGAATCCCTTCCCCGGGGCGTCCTGTGAGATTTGCCGTATTTCTTCATCAGGGCTGGCTTTCACTGGTAACCGTTGAATGTAGAGTCCCATGAGAGCAAGACCGCGGTTGGCCATCACTCCCTTCAAGGACGGCCTTGCACGAGAGAATAAATAGCCTTGGAATGAATGACGTCTCCCGAGTGTTTTCCAGTCACGGGGGCTGGGCCCCTTTCCATGGGGATACACGGGCTCTTGCGAGAGGAAAGGTCAAGATTTTTATTCGTCTAAGATGTTATCATGATACACTCAGCTGTGTATAAGAACTTTCACAGTTAAGAAAAGCATGTGACCAACGATGCCCATTGTTCTTTGATCACTCTGGATTTCTTATCTGGGTCAGAATGGTCTCTCCTAGTTTTCAAAGCCATGTTATTTATGTTAAAACATTTCTTTCTCAATGTAAACTTGAAGATGATTAATTCAAACTGAAGGGGTTCTGTATGGAACTTTATTAAACTCATACAAGAATTCTATCCACAGAGTAAGAACTTGACCCATGCTCCTCCTCGTGGCTTCCAAAACCCCGTGTGACCGGCCATTCGTCTTCTCTGGTCTCACGGGGTTTGAGTCCCTCTAGACGTTGTGGATTCCCCAATAGCCAGCACTTTCTATCGCTCGGAGCCCTTCACACTTTCCAGTCCCCTCTGCCCTGAGATGTCCCCAGCGGTCCCACACCTGTGGACACTTCCTCATCACTCATGCTTCGTTGGAAATATCATGGCAGGGAGAAGCACCCTTCCTGACCCGGACTGGGAGAGACCCTCTCACCCCGTACACTGACTCTGCATCCGATGACCCTTCGCTAACTTCCATCGCACTTAATCTCCTTCTAAAATTACTCTTGTCATCGGTCTCTCTGTCTGCTGCCTGTTTCCTCTCAGTAGAATATAGGCATCAGACAGAGAGGATTTTTTTCCCTGACTAGTTCACTACCTGGTCCAGGTGCTCAGAAAAAGACCTCAAATGAGCAGGAACCCAAATATTTGCCACGAGTGAATGGATAAATAAAGGCATACATGGGAACTCAGCCAACAGACTCTAAAGGCATAAACTTGAGAAATTTTGTATTTTTTTCTGAGTTTAAAATGATATGGAACACACTGTATCTCTGACAATGAAACGCATGTTCTGCACACTGTCCTCCTCCCCATCTCCGCGGCACTGATGCTGTCTAGGTAGAGCCATTCCTAATTCTCCAGTAGAATGCCTCGCGACGAAGGAAAGTCTTAGCTCTGAGCTGTCCAGTGCAATAGCTACTGGCCTTATGTGATTAGTGAGCACTTGAAATGTGGCTGGTGTGACTAAGGAATTGCATTTAAAATGTAATGTTTGGGGAATTTCAAATTTTACTGTATCTAAATTTAAATAACTACCTGAGGTTAATGGCTACCATGCCGGATAGTCCATTTCCATTCCAAGTTAATACAGATGTACTTCTCCATTTTCTTTTCCCTTCACCTTTTTTCTTAGATAGTAATAAAGATTATGATGCTATATGTTCAAACTTACTCCTTATGTCTCCTACAGTAACTTCTTCTTAGATTTATTGGAATGGAAAGCTTTGGATCACCTAATGTTGATTTAAAAAATAAGAAACACAATAAGATCTACAAGTTAATACCATTTATGTAAATTAATTAGAAGCATGTTTATATGTAACTAATCTAACATTTTATAAGGATATATAGCGTCTTTGATAAACATACCCACATATCCTATAGATGTGTAGTGTCTTTAATATATACATGTTTATATACTTTTGATACACAACAAACATGTAGACAATAATGTATGCAAAACTGGTAATGTTTCCATCTCTTACATATTTTATCTCTTACTCATTTTCCTTGTCTAATCACAAGGTAATTCCAAGCCAATGTTAAATAATGATAGTATGAGATATTTGTATTAAAAAAGAATATGCATTGGAAAGATTAGCCAAACACATTAGTTCGTGTGTCTTTAGGACTGGGGAAATGGCACTAAAAGTAAGAAAAGATGAAGATCAGAGTCACCATACTCAGACCTGACGACAATGTGTCATGAACTGAGGAGTCTGTTAACTCAGATCTCTATGCCTTGGATCCAAACATCGTTATCGCCTCATCACTATGGACTGAATCGTGTCCCCTCAAAATTCCTCTGTTGAAGCCCTAGTCCCCACTGTGACTATCTGGAGATAGGAATTCGGGTGAAATGAGGTCATAAGGGGGAAGCCCTAATCTAAGGGAACTGTGGCTTTGCAAGAAGGGGAGGAGAGATCTCTTGGCCACGTGAGGACTTGGTGAGAAGGTGACCATCTACGAGCCAGGAAGAGGGCTCTCAGCAGAACCCAGTTGCGTCGGCACTTCCATCCCGGATTTCTGCTCTCCAGAACGGGGAGAAAATAAATCTCTGTTGTCTTAGCCCCCAAGTCGTGCTATTTTATTATGGCAACCTAAACTGACTGAGGCAATCATATTCTTATTCCATGAAAATCTTGTATTTCAGAAGTTTGGATTATTCAGTACCCGGTATTTGAACAGTTGACTAAACATTTTTATTAAACACACACAGACACAAAGTTTTCTCATACTGCATATCTTACACCAAATTCCAAGTGGATTAAAGATTGAAATGTGTAAAAAAAAAAGTAATGTAGAAATATCCTAAATAAAATATCACATAGAATGCAGAGTTCATTAAAAAAAAAAAAAAACCATGATTGAGTAGGTTTTATTTTATGAAGATAGGAATTTTTTTTTTAAAGATTAAGTTGTTTATTTGAGAGTGAGAGAGGGAGGGAGTGGTAGAGGGCGTGGGAGAGAGAATCTTTTTTTATTTTTTTAAAGATTTATTTATTTATTTGTTTACTTATTTCACAGACAGAGATCACAAGTAGGCAGAGAGGCAGGCAGAGGCAGAGAGAGAAGCAGACTCCCCGCTGAGCAGAGAGCCCGATGCGGGGCTCAATCCCAGGACCCTGGGATCATGGCCCGAGCCGAAGGCAAAGGCTTTAACTCACTGAGCCACCCAGGCGCCCTGGGAGAGAGAATCTTAAGTAGACTCCCTGGTGGGCACGGAGCCAGATGTGGGGCTCGATCTCAGGACCCTGAGATCATGACCTGAGCCACAACCAAGAGTCAAATGCTTAATGAACTGTGCCACCCAGCTGCCCCAGGATAGGAACATTTAAACATGCTTCACAAGGTTAATATAATGGGTCAGATTAGAAGGTCATAGATGTACAATAATACAATTAGCCTGATAGGCAAAACACCTCTGCCCCCAAAACACTGTATAAAATTCAGAGCTCATTTTGATTAAAAGCTCTTGATAAAGTAGGAATGGAAGGAAACTCTCATTATAAGCTAAATGAGGTCTGTCTTAAATTGAGTCAGCAACCTATTTGATGGTAAGAACCATCGGGGTTACCACTGAAATTAGGAACAAGGTATAAATATCTCCTAGTGAATATTATCACTTAACACGGGTTTGGAATTTCAGTCCCTCATGATCAGACAAGGAAAATGAATAACAGAAAATGTTTAATAAGTGAAAAACTACAGTGGTGTAGATGGTGTTCTTATTGGCATAGAAAACTAAGAATAATTACTGTAAAATTGATGAAAATTTTCAATAAAGGGAAAGTTGTGAAAGAAATGAAAAGAAATGTACAAAAAGAATATACTTGCTATATTTCAGGAATGTGTAATTGAAAAGTATAATGGAATAAGGATTCCATTCAGGAATCATTTAAAAAATCTCATCTTGTGGTCACATTGACAGAAAACTGTAGGGCTTTTATGAAAAAAAAAAAATTCACTGAGGAATGTGGAAGATCAGAATATATGGACATTTTGCCTGAGAAGATTATATAAAGATCTCAATCCACTCCAAAGAAATCTATAATTTAAATAGAATTTCAGGGATGTCTGGGTGATTCGGTTGGTTGAGTGCCTGCCTCTTGATTTCTACTCAGGTCATGATCTCAGGGTCTTGGAATCCCGACCCGAGTCAGGCTTTGTGCTGGGTGTGGATCCTGCTCAAGATTCTCTCACTCCTTCTCCCTACGTCCCTCCCCTCTCCCCCCCAACCCCGCTCACACACTCTCTCTAACAAATAAATAAATAAAATTTTAACAATTTAATAGAATTATTTTGGAAATTGAAAATAAAGGAAAACAAAACCTTATCTCAAATAACAAATGGTTAAAAACAGCCCAAATTAGAAGAGTACTGAGTCCTTTTTTTAAATAATACTCAAATAGAAGGTAAAGTTATAATGAAAATATTAGGTGAAAATAAAATCTACTTAGGAAAGTTCTTTCTACAAAAGACATCGAACAGTTTAGGTTAACTGCACAAAAAATTTACTTTGTTGTTGAGAAACATCATGAATAGAAATGAAAGGGAAATGACAAACTGGGGGAAATATTTGAAAACAAGAGGTTACTATCTTTCACATGTAAAGAGCTCTTCCAAATCAATAACCATATAAAAACACAATAGGCAAAGACTTTAAAAAGAAATTTCTCAGAAGGAGACATACAAATAAACATATAAATAAATGTCACTTCACATGAGCAAAAAGCAAGGAAACTAAAATATGAAAGATAACATTTATCCACATCACACTGAGAATAATTTGAATGTTTTCACGGCACTAAGGGAAATGGGCAATTGAGTTCATTCCCAGAGGGAATGCAGATAGCTGCGGATTGTCTCCAACTCAGTTTCTCAATGCATGCCAACAGCCTTAAACTTGGGAATTTTCTTTGATCTAGCAATCCCTCCTCTAGGACTTTTTGCCTCCCACAAAAGATCCTTAAGTCAAGAGTTACCTATAAGGCTCTTCTACAGAAAGTCTTTTGTAAGTTGTGAGGGAGACAATAATCAAAAGCAGAAGCAAATTATTCAAACTTAACAAATGTGTTAAGTAATTTATAGAGCAATTGTTAAATGTAGAAGTATACTTAAACTAAATTAGGTAGCCATACATAGACTAGAATCTTTTCCTACCTGTTAACTGTTCATGGAACAGTGTTTTTACCTCGATGGGTATAACACAAGGAGGATACATATGACAATATCACACTTAGCTTTTCACTGTGGTATGAATTCTATCTGCTCCAAACACGACAAACTCATCCCGATTGTAAAGATCGTAAACTCGATATGAACTCCGCTGAGGACCACAGATAAAGTCTCCCAGCCAGTGATATCCTTAGTCCCCAAACCAACATGGTGCATCGTTGTCATTTTTAAGCATCTCCACAACACTTCAGGCTGTTTGAAATTATATCATCTTTATCATTTGTTAATATGTTTGTATTACCTGCTTTATTTTTTTTAAAAAACACTTCTTTGTTTATTTGAGAGAAAGAGAGAGAGAGAGAGAGAGAGAGAGAACGAGGGAGCATGAGTGGGAGGGGCAGATGGACAGAGAATCTCAAGCAGGATCTCCCTGCTGAGTGTGGGGCCCGACATGGGGCTTGATGTCACCACCCTGAGATCATGACATGAGCCTGGACTGCATGGCTGGAAAAACGTGACCCCATATATTGCTCACATTTTTGACTTGGGCCAAATCCAAATTTCTTTCTTTTTTTTTTTTTTAATTTTATTTATTTCTTTGAGATAGAGAGAGAGTGAATGGCGGGGAGAGGGGGAAGCAGGATCCCCGCTGAGCAGGGAGCCCAACACAGGGCTCGATCCCAGGACCTGGAGATCATGACCTGAGCCGAAGGCAGACACTACTCAGGAAACCCAAGACATTTTTTATTTTTATACAGTCATTGGCATCAAACTTTTTCTTTAATTTTGTTTTCTTGAGAATTGTTCACAGAAAGTCTCTCCCCATTCCAACTAATATAACTATTCTATGAATTTATGAGTGCATTCAAACATATTGAATTTTCATCTTTTTGGCCTTTGATTTTACCCTTGAGGACACACATGTCACACGTAAACTGTTTCCCTGTGCAAGCAGTCTGTGCATAAAGGTCTTACCCCTGGGATGTTCTTCACAAGGCTTGCTGTAAGGGCCACTTTTAAAGATAATCCAAATATCTAATCATTCGGAATGAGGTATATTATCAACATGAGTAAAAGCAAGTGATATAGGGGCGCCTGGGTGGCTCAGTGGGTTAAGCCTCTGCCTTCGGCTCAGGTCATGATCTCAGGGTCCTGGGATCGAGCCCCGCATCGGGCTCTCTGCTCCGCGGGGAGCCTGCTTCCCCCTCTCTCCCTGTCTGCCTTTCTGCCTCCTTGTGATCTCTCTCTCTGTCAAACAAATAAACAAAATCTTTAAAAAACAAACAAACAAACAACAAAAAAACCCCAAATGATATATAGTCATGACAACGGTTTTATAGAATATTTAACAACCAAGATATGTGTCTACAATGTATGGAGCAAGCAAATAAAACGAGATCACAAAACCGTACCTCCAGTTTACTTAGGGCAAGAAATCCAGGCACCTCTACGAGCTCAGTGAAGACGTGTTGAACGAGGGAGTGAACATATGGGAAAATCAGAAATTTAGAGTTTTCTTTTCGACAAGACAGCAGCAGGCTGGAAATGCTGGATTGAAAACCAAACAAAAAATGAACAACACGTATTTTTTCCCTGAAACATGGCGTGGTTTACAGGAGAGGAAACTGCGGGAGAGGTAGGTTGCGGGGACGCCTGGGGGCGCTCAGTGGGTGAAGCATCTGCTTTGGGCTCAGGTCATGATCCCAGGGTCCTGGGATCAAGTCCCGCATCCGGCTCCTGGCTTAGCAGTAAGTCCGCTTCTCCCTCTGCCTGCCCCTCCCCCCACTCATGCTCTCTGTCTCTGTCTCTGTCTCTGACAAATAAATAAATAAAACCATAAAAAAAAAAAAAAAAGACAGAGACTGGGTTTGCATTGCGATAAGCGTATACGAGGCTGGCTGTGTCCCGAAGCCATCCGCTAAGGTTAGAATTTCCAGAATTGCAATGAGGAGGGGGAAAACCCACAATTCTGTCCCTGCCTTGCTGTGAGTAAGGCTGCTTGTACCTAAGAGACTCCCCTTTCCTGTTCTGGGGGAGCAAGAGGCCGGTCTGTGTGTCCAGCCTCCTTGCCTGGGGCGGGGTGGGAGCTCTGGCCTGGGCGTGGGGAGGCCCAAAGAAGGCGTCTCCAGCTCTAGTTGCTCATGAAGGATTGAACAAGGGCACAAATGGGAGTCTGAGGCCCGACGGCAGATCCAGCCTCTCTGAACACTCCTTTCCCAGCGCGTGGAACGGAAATGCCAACACCCTTCCCGGTGCGCTCCGAACCTCGGCGTCCGGGCAGACTCAGAGCTGAGGGAGCAGAAGGAAAGGGCGCGGCGGGGCTGGCCGGAATCTCAGGCCTCCCACCTACTTGCGATGTGGCTGGATACCTCCTAGTCCTAGTCCCCGGTACCCTGTAGAAGGAGCCGATGACACTGCCTTATGGATGAGACCTTGAGAAGGTTCCGTAGACGTGACTTCTCCAGAACAAACAGCGAAGGGCGAGCCGGCCGGCCGCACGCCAACGTGTTTTGCAAACTCCTAACTGCTAATCCGACCTAGGAAACAGTGATTGGCAAATGACACCAACATTTTTATTTCGAGCTAACCCAGAGCTACAATTTCCTAAGGGCATAGAAGAGTTTTCGCTGGTTTTCCGAAGCAAAATCAACTGGATGTAGATTTTCTGCTTCTCTGCATTTACTTAATGAGGGACTTGTTAATACTGAAGGGAAAGCCGAGGTGTGGTTTAGTGCGGGGATTGGGGGGAAGAAGAGAAAATTTCGAAGAGCCAGAAGGAGAGCAGAGGATCGAACACACTGGCAAGACCAGGGGAGAAGGGTTAGGACGGGGATTTGTTCCTTTGCTGTGTGGTTTGACGCTGGGGCTGAAGGGGGAGCCGGAGCCGGGACTGGGCCCCCAGGCTGGAGCGAGTGGGACAGAGACCCAGCCGGCTCCCCCCTTCCTTCTCCGGAGCCCGCTGCCCCCAGCCCAGGCAGGGTCCCTCTGCTCCCAGCACCTCCGCAGAGCAGCGGGAAAGATGAGTGACAACAATGAAACTGCCTTGTCTCCATTGTTCTTTACACGCGATGGGAAATGAAGAAGAAAAGTGAAACGCAAGAGTCCATGTGACACCGACTTCTGATTTTCCTGCTCCAGATGACACTGGCTGAATCCTGAACTTTAGACACTGAACCGTGATCGCTGTCACGAATTAAGTGTGTTTGGTGATACGGTTTTCTTGTGTTTCCTGTGACTTATTTATTGAAAACTCTTCATGGCTTTTGTAAAGGTGAGAAATTAGTATTCTGAAATATCGAGCGTGTAGATGAAGAACCCAGCAAAAGCACCATGACGTTCACAGAGAGAATTTGTACCTGAAGGTACGTGTACACACACACACACACACACACACACACAGGCGATAAACCCCAGAGGCTTCCCGCTGAGACGGAGCAAAACAAAAGATCGTGGCCTTTTCTAGAGTGTTTTCTTCCGGGAAATGGGCTGTCGCCTCAGAAGAACGTTTTTGTTCATTGGGACCGAGGGCGGCGTAGATCACAAGGTGGCACTCAAACTGTCCGCTTTTGTCCCCAATTTGCCACTCAGTGTGTGCGCCCGGGGTAGTCGCTCTTCTTCTTTGGGCCTCTGTTCCCTCGGCTGTGCAGCGAGAGGGTGGGACGGGATTCCGGGAATAAACACAAAGGTGGGAGGTTTCAGAGACGGTGCCCTGTGTCCTGTGTTGTCACAAGTCCCCACCAGGGGACAGCATTTGCATAGTCAAAAGGAAGCTTGGCCACATGCGGATCCGGGTCCGGACTCGCAACATTCGTCACTGGCAGCCTGAATCCGTCTCTGCAGAGGACAACCGTGTCCGCAGGTGGGACAGTGCCCTGCACAGAGGGGTTGGTCGCTGGGCCCACGGCTGCCCTGGAGGGGACACTCGCCCTGCCCCTGGAGCCTCCAGCCAGAGGGGTCACCTCTGACAGTGGCGGTCGCTTTCCAGGGTCCTTCAAAGTATCAGGTTTGTCTTGATGGTTGAACGCTCCCCGGCTGCAGTTTGATGCCCTCGGCGAGCACGTAGCATGTTTTGCCTCATTCACTAACTGGTGTTCTTTTCCTGTCCCTTAAATAGGGGCAGGGACGTCTGCTGGAGTTTACCTCCGCACTGCAGCGGTTATCTTCATTGGTGGTTTTCAAAAAGATGCCTGGAAATCCAGTAAGTGCTGCACCAGGGGGCACCTGGCGAGCCCCGGGACTGGGAAGTCGTCCCAGCCTCAGCTCTCCGTCGCGTGGTGGCAGCACCCCTGCGCGTACCACAGACGGAGTCCAGACCAAATCTCCGGGTCGCACAGACGGCCTAGAGACCCCGGGGATTTGGCGAGTTACTTTTGTGGTGGTGGCAAAGGGAAGAAGGTCAGAAGAGGGCTCCACTCTCCCGAGAGTGTGCTTAGCTGTACCCTCCCCAACCTGCGCCTGCCCCAACTCTTGCCACCAAAAATGCCACTCATGCAGCTCAGAAACCCTCAAAGCCTGCATGGGCTGCTGGGGACAGGCGTCCGTCAAGACAAATTGATGAATACTCATCGGTCCCCCGGCCCTGGGAGGAGCTGCTGCCGAGCCTCTGGGTCCAGGAGACAGGTTTCTGCCCTTGGGGAGATTTCAGGACAAGGCTGCAAACCCAGGACTCAAATATGGAAACGGAGAGTGACCTAGAGGACCCAGAAGAGAACACGCCCATGCCGTGGCAGCCAGGGGACATCCTGTCAGCCTTCCTTGACCTGGGGGGCCTGGAAGTGGGGAGAAGATCTTGAAAAGGGGAGAACAGTAAAGACGGGCCAAGGGGAATGACCAGTCACATTTGGGGTGGCACCTGGTCAACGGGAGTGATGGAGAGTGGCTGCAGCCCAGAGCGAGGGTGGGTGTGCGTGGTGGCGGGCAGGGAGGGGACCGTGAAGAGATAACGGGACAAGTTACAGGCTTTACTTTTTTTTTTAATCAAAGTTTATCAAAGTTATCCAGTGTTAGAAAGTATGTGGACAACTAGGCATTCTGTACTCTTTGTGGGTGTTTAAGCCATCACTTTTTTTTTCCTGGATGGTTTGGTACCATGCCTCAAAATTTAAAAAAAAAAAAATGTATACACCCGCGATGTGACCGTCAAGCCACGTCAGGGAATTTCCTCTAAGCAGGCAAGCACACAAATGTGAGAGGCATATGGGAAAAACTGGTCGTCGCAGAATTGGGTTTTAATACTTAAAAATTAGAAAAAAAAAATATGTGTTCTTTAAAATGGGACTCAAATAATGATATACGGGGAACCGTCTAGTAAAAAGTAATATGCATCACGGCAAGGGGTTCGTGCATTGTTCAGTGCAACAACTTCTGGAACAGCAGTACGCAGTGAGGCCTCTTACAAGTTGTGGTTCACACATGCGTGAGTGAGAGCAGATACCCACGCAGAATGGTCTGGAACAGTGCTCGCCCAAAATTAACACATACCTGTGATGTTTTCCTGTGTACTTCATGTGTCGTCTTGACTCTTCACAGCAAATGTGCATGCCATTTTTATAAAAACTTTGCAGAGGAACACAACCAACAGAATACTGGAGAGAGAGAGAGAGAGAGAGAGAGAGAGAGAGAAATTTAGAGACTGGTTTGACATGATTATAGAAGCCCAGATCTAGAATCTACAGGGTAAGCCAGCCGGCTGGCGGCTCAGGGAAGAGCTGACATTACAGAGCAAGTCCAGTAGCCATCTGCTGGCAGAATTTCTTCTTCCCCAGACGATGCAGGTGTTTGTTTTACACAGACCTTCAACTGATTGGGTGAGGCCCACCCACATTCCGGAGAGCAATCTGCTTTACTCAAAATCTGCTGAATTCAAATGTTAATCTCATCCAAAGAACCCTTGCACAGAAACAGGCAGAATAATAATGGGCCAAGAACCTGGCACTGTGGCCCAGCTGACTTGACACACAAAGTGAACCATCCCAGGCAGTGCCCAGGATACACTGACATTGGGCTGGTTGTGGGCTCCCCGAGAGTTTCTAAAGGATCCTCGCAGGCGGTGCTCATGACAGAGGGTGCAGGCGACGTGCAGGGGTCACGAGCAGGGGCAGTTGCGATGCAGGCTTTGTTTTACTGGCTGGCTAGAGAAAATTGGAATCCCATACAGAGTTCCTGAATCAAAGAAAGAGATATAAAGAAAACCAAGGAATGTGACTTCTTTTCCTACCTTGGACGGAATTTGAGCTTTCGCAGACAATGGCAGACCCGGCCCGGAAAACAGCAAGAGACCTCCTGAGTCTCCGAGGCAAGTGTGATCTACTGCTGTGACGTCCCAGTCTCTGGGTCCTTCCAGGGAGCCCTGCGTGTCCTTCCCTGCCACCAACACACCTGGCCAGAAGCCAGGGCTCCTCATGGCTTTTAAAGGTACAAGATGCAAATAGGCTCCGCGTGTTTAAAAGATAATTTTGTGCTCTCACAAAAAGGAAGACACAACTTCTGGCTTAGGCGACAAAGACCTGGTGTTTATCTCTGCCAAACGGGGGGGTCGCTCTGCTTACCTCTGTGGAGGGGAGCCCCCAATCTCCGCTCCAGTCCTGCTGCCGTCTTTCCTCAGCAGCCTTCAAAGAGGGACCGGTCTTTCCCTCCGTAGCACCCATGGTCCCGCGTGCGTCTCATGGGCAGTCTGCAGCCGGAAGCGCCCCATGAAGTGACACTAGCTAGGGCGTGGGGCTCGGGGGGCTTTGGGGACGCGGTGTGAAGTGTTCCCAGTACAATGCCAGAGGGAGCCGCTCAGTGCCCCCCTCACTGGCCAGGGTGCGCGCCGGTTCAAGCCGAGCTGGGGGAGAGCGCCGTGTGCCCCGCCCGCCACCGGCGCGAGCAGCCCTTCCTCGGAGCCGTCCTTCGGCAGCCAGGCTCCCCCCCACAAGCTCTGAGTCTCAACCACAAACAGCAGAGGTCCTCAAGCTGGGATCCGAGTGTGAGTTGTAAAAATAATCATAAATCAACCCGAGCTAGCCGGTCACCGCCGCAGGGGTGGCTCCTCACAGTCTCGGAAGCTGAGCGCACTCTGCGGCCGACTGTGCTCCGTCTGCCCAGAGTCTCCCTCTTCCCACGCACCTGGGGCTTTGCACAGTGCGAGCACAGTGGGGAGGTCATGGACAGCCTCTGCTCTGGCCCTCTTCTCCCTTCCTCCCGCGGTGTTCGGTCAGCAGACCACCCCCCCCCCCCCCCGGCGTGGGGAACCTTCAGTCTTCGCACTTGAGATGAAGATCTCCTCTCCAAATGGGATTTGTAGACTGGATCCCTTTGGTTTTTCCACCCTGGCCTGGAAGCCATGTTCTTCTAAGAATTTCCAAGTTACAGGTGTAGCTTGGGTGCGTGCAAAAGCTGAGACTCACTCAGGACATCTCACGGGAGGTCAGGAGGTGCAGGGAGGCCGTGACTTGAACTTGCAACGGTGGGCTGCCCGAGCTGCGCGGAGGGTTTGCGTACAACCTGCCTGGAGCTCTGCCCCTTCAAGCAGACCTTTCCGTCCTTACCCCCACCCCACGCCCTTCCCCTTCCCCGACATTCATCTTATTTGCACTTGCGTCCACCTAACACAGTGTAGGTGCTTATCTTACCTGTTCATCGTCTCCCTCCAAGCCCCACCCCCGACCCCCTCCACATGACGCCTTCCTGAAGGTAGAGGCTTTCGTTTGCTTCTTCGGTGTCCTAACCCCAGAGGCTGGTCCAGTGGCTCTCAGTAAATACTGGCTGCGTCGTAAATGAGTGAACAAATTTCAGTGCCCGCGTCCTAGGTCTGTCCTTTGTACTTTACATAATAAATCTCATCGTGTCCTCTCTACATTGGAAATAACCTGCTAGCCCTTTGTTAATTATGAGGCAGTGGCAAACACACACTCTCGCCGACCTGAAAAAAGCTAGATTGTCAGTCTTCATAAGAAGGGAACATTTATTGAACAAATGCTAATAGAAGCACACAACACAGCCCTGTCTTCTCAGCCCATTTTCCAGATGAGGAATCGAGGCTCGGAGTAGGTAAGCACAGCGTTCAGGAGCACACAGCTCGGACCGTGCAGAGGGGGCGTCAGACCAGGAAGTCTGGCGGCAGAGCCCCTTTCTCTGACGGGCAAGGACTCGGCTCTCTGAGCAAGCGGTCTGGAGGCACGGAGACGCTGGGGACGGACGCACAGTCTGGACCCTACCCTTCGGAAGCCCACACGCTGGTCGAGGAGGTGGGCCGCATCGATGGCTGAGTGTGTCACCGGAATGGGACAGCCACACGCCACAGGAGGTCGCGAGGATGAGCACATCTCTCTGGCTACTTCCCAAGCTTCCCAGGGCAACCACCCCGGGGCTCACCCGTGAGGGCAGAAGGGACCCCATCCCGAGCCTTCCAGGTCTCTGAACAGGACCCATGGGACTCCCAGGTCCATCCGCTTGCCAGGGCCAGCAGGCTGGAGGCAGGAGGGCAAGGTCGTCTGTGCTGGCAGGGCAGGAGGGGGTTGGAACGGAGGGTCAATATTAAACTCGAAATTTCCAGAAGCTCACTTTTCAATTAGTCTTTTCTCCTCAAAAACGGGTCAGGGCGCTTGCTTGAGTCCGCAAACTCAAGTGAAGGCGCCCGGTCTTGTGCCCGCTGCAGGCAAGCCGGCCTCGTGGAAGGGGAGGGGGAGTGAAGACGCCCCGGGCCACGGGTCTGCAAGCTCCTCTTCCCAAGTTTGCTCCCACCGCACCGGGGGAAGCCGGGCGGCCGGGCCGGGCCCGATGCCGAGGACAACTCCAGAAAATCCAGCCGGTCCTGTGCTCACAGACAACATGTAAACACGTCCCGTTCTCTTCAGCTCTGCCCCAACTTAATCCGTTAAATCCACATAATCCCATTCAAAATCCTAAAGGAATCTTTGGAGGAATTTTACACAATGAACCTAAATTTGCTGAGTAAGCATGGATGAGCGTTCAGGATAAAGTAGAACTTTCCCTGAGGGGTGTCACAATTTATCACCAAGCTTCCAACCCTGAGCAACTGTGCCCGCACCGAAATCGATCTATCGGAACGGAAATCCTAAAAATCAGACTTGTCTGAGTGTTTGAGTGCGTGTGTCGGTGAAGTCCAGCTCGGGCTAGAGATGGAGTTTCACAGCAGGAAGGCAAAGCAAACGTCAGGCCAGCGACGGCAGAAGGAGGCTGAAGCCGTGTGTCTCTTCAGCAGCACAAGAGAAAATACGATATAATATATTAAATCATCAAAAGTAAAGTTCAGACAAAATCACAAAACATAAGTGAATTATATAATAATGAAGTAGGGCAGGGCTTTAAGGCAGAAATCATAAACAAAATGACTGATAGATTTGTATTTCTTTTTTTTTTTTTAAGATTTTTATTCATTTACGTGACAGCGGGAGAGCGCAAGCAGGGGGAGTTGGAGAGGGAGAAGCAGCCTCCCTGCTGAGCAGGGAGCCTGATGTGGGGCTCGATCCCAGGACTCCGGGATCATGGCCTGAGCCCAAGGCAGATGCTTAATGGCTGAGCCATCCAGGCGCCTCACAGATTTGCAATTCATAATCACTTAAAGAACCACGAAGTAATTTTTTTAAAAATTGAAAAATGTATTCCAATAACAAAAAATATATTTGTAAAATATATGGCAGACAAGGATTCAGTGTACTTATTAAAAGCACCTACAAATTAATAAGGAAAATGTAAAAACGTTGGTGAGTAATGTAGCCATCGGCTTTACAGAGCATATAAAGTAACTCGACTCAGACACAAAGAAACAAAAATTATTCATGATATGTACGGGATTCTCTCTGTCTTGTTTGTTTATATGTCTTATATTCAGTTACCTCAATTTTCTTGTCACTTTTCATTGTTTCTAATAGATAATAGTTTAGTTTTATGTAAACATACCCCAGAGAGCTCTAGCTTTGTGACTTCTCTATCGTTTCTAGAAATTCGATGGTCACTTTGATCTTTTCAGAGGTTCGGAAGTGTTCTGTTTTCTACAGTTTCTATAATTTCATTCTGAGAATTTTTCCCGTCAGCACATTTAGAATTACTTTTGTGTGCAGTCAGATGCAATCTGGCTTTATCCAGCAGCCTTAATAGTGACAACGCATTGGACATTTATTCACCTCCTAATTTGTTACATTATATCAACGGGCATCCATTTGTCCACTTGGCACAATTCATTGACAGTTTTGGTGGGCTTTGGGGTCGTCTTATTAGACAAGCGTTACTGCTTTAAAGCACATGTTTATATCAGGTAGTATGATCAACCCCAAATGTACCCCCTTTTCAGTGTTTTAATACATCTTCACGTTGTTTTCCTAAATCAGCTTTGTAACTTTCCAGAAGGTCCTGGTGCAGGCGTAGCTGTGGGAATAGAGCAAATGCAGGTGCGTATTCGTCGCTTGCTCGGAAGCCGGACGGACGGCTCAGTGGGGAGGGATGGGGTTAAGATTCCAAGAACACAGGACACAATGTATTTGGTGATGTTCGATTTAAATCAAAGGCACAACCAGATGGGTAGCTTTGGAGAAAATGAATAAGACGGCTAAGAGCAAAGATTTCCTGTTTTGGGGTAAGCATGCGAGTGACGGTTCCTGCCTTCCGGCCGGGGCGCAACTTTGCTTTACAGTGCACAAGTCTCCCGAAACGATGCAGGGCCCGGGCCCTGTGGAAGCCTTTTGAGACGGCCTCGGGGACTTTCTGCTCAGTAGGAATGGACTTCTGGGAGCACAAGTGGGAAAAACAGGTCAGGAGAGAGTGCAGAAGAAGGCGAGGTAAAAACAGGCTCTGAGTTTCACTTCTGGAGCTCCGTTCAGAGACATGACCTCATACGTGTTTATAGCATCCTCATAAGATGAGCAGGAAGTGGCTATCATCATCTGACCTTGACAGAGAGACGAAGTCCATGGAGGTCCATGGAGGTCAGAAGCCCTCTCCTGAGAGGTGGGGATTTATTACAGTAATCAGGGACACAGCAAGGTGGGTTAGGGACCTCCAAGGTCTACAGAGTCTCAAAGAAGGGATAGGTATTCTTGAATACAAGAGACTATCATCACTGAGACAGGATTGTAAGACGTGTGACAAAGGCGATCATTTTTGTGGCTCTCCCTGAATTTAATCATCTCATTTGCATACATCAACAGAGATTCAGAAGCGAGCTGTCACCGTCAGCGGGCACGGCCCCCTCTCAGGATGAAAGCAGGTTTCCACTCGTGGCTTTGTGCCCGGAGAGGAAATACGAGCCCCGCTTAGAGGAAGGTGTGCTTTATCCAGCACCAGCAGCTGCTTTGGCGCTGATGACTTGAGCTTGGCTGGATGGTGGACGGCGCGGGCGCGGGGGGGCCAGGTGTGCAGATGAAGGAGCCGGTGGTGGTCAAGTGACTGGAGATGGAAGAACTCGATGCACTTTGGATGGAAACCCTGGCTTCAGCCTCCTTGTGGCGAGTCGCCCCATGGGGCTCTGCCGGTCCTAGTAATGATGGAAAGCTGCCCGGAGCCCCGCAGCAGACGCCTCGCTCACGCAGTCTGGCTTCTGTGTGCGCCACGGAACGTTCACCCTGAGCTCAACAGGGAAGCACACAGGGGGTGGGGGTTGGGGGGAGCTGGTAGAACCACACATGAAATACCTTGATTAGGGATTCTAGCACTTCTGGGGCCGAGCGGCCACATTAAACACGCCCTCCCAAAAAGTGCAGCTTGGAAATTGAACCTTTCCTGGTGGAGGACAATGTGGGTCTCCCCATCACCACCCCCAGACTGCAAGGGCTCCAGGGTCAGAGACTCGCAGTGTTGCCCGAGCACTGGGAACACGGGGACGTCCCCTCCCACCCACCCTCACCCCTGTCCCCCTGCTCCCCCACCCCAGAATGCCCAGTTGTGGTTTTAACTATTCCACAGCTGGAGAAACTACAATAAGACATTGACAAGTTTCGGTTTGGGGGAAGGAAGCTCCCGTTTCCCTTGATTTTCTTTTTCCTTTCTTTTATCCCCAGCAGCCCTAGAGTGGCTCTCCAGCGGTACGGCGAGGGGAACCAGCAACGGCATCCCTCACGTGACAGGTCCCACGGTGTTTTGCCTGTGGTGCCCGAGAAGATGTTGACGCGTTGGTCACTTACTCACATCCTGAGTGTTCATTTTTTTCACGCAGGAAGCTGCCATCGGGCAGACCCAGCAGCCCGGGGGTCAGTGTTAAGAACCCATCGACTCTTGTTTTTGTTCCCGGGGTTCCTTTCATAAGACACCTTAATTCTCCCCTTGTCGGTGCACACGGCCACGCGGCCAAGACGGTGTTGAGCAGGGCTTGACAGAGTCGTTGTGCGGATGTTCAAGTCACAGCTATCTCAGGCTCTGTGGGTCGAATGGTCTCGTTTCAACTACTCGGCCCTATCGTTGTAGAGTGAAAGCAGCCCCGAGCAATGTGTGCATGAATGCACGTGCTGTGTTCTGATAAAACTTTATTTATAAAAGCAGGTAGTGTGGGGGGGTACTTTGCTAACTGCTGGTTACTGGTGACCTGACATTGCCCGTCGGGAACGTAACGCTCAAAGAGGTTACGTCTTGTTTCTTTGTTTGTTTAGTCTTCTTATACTTTAACTCATTTTAAAAAGGATTTTTATGATACTTTTTTTTTTTAGATTTTCTTTATTTATTTGTCAGAGAGAGAGCAAGTGAACACAAATGGCGGTGGGGGGGGGGGTGGTGGCAGGCAGAGGGAGAGGCAGGTTTCCTACCAAGCAAGGAGCCCGATGCGGGACTCGATCCCAGGACCCCAGGATCATGACCCGAGTCGAAGGCAGACACCCAACGGACTGAGCCACCCAGGCGTCCCTATGTTAATTTCTTATGCTAGTTATCATGGACTCAGCCCTAAGTGTTCATAATAGTCAACATTGGCAATGGCCGCTACCCCCAAGCCCACCCCATCTGGATCTAGTGTCCCACTGGATCTAGTGTCCTACTGAATCCATTGCCCCTTGTGCTAGGACGAGTGATTCATGTAAGAAATAAACTGAGGGGTGGGGGGAGGTTCAGCATTGCTTGTAACCCGGAGCCAAATGTCACCACCAGCAAGGACCGCGAATGATGGAGGAATAGCTCTGTGTTACGAGCCTCTGTTTGTGCCAAGGCCTGCGCTAGGCCGACCAGCCCTGATAGTCGTTCTCCTTTCATTTACAAGGTCCAGAGCACCTAACCGAACTCCTCAAAGTCGTGCACAAGGTCACGTGCAGGCGCGTGGGGCCCCCCCTCAGAAGCACCCCGTTTATGCTTCGTTTCCGGCTCTGCTGTCCTCATTTTGAAGAGCTTACCAAATTTTGAACAAAGGGCCAGTCCCGGTCACACAGCCCATCAGAAGGGAGTCGTATGCCACGCAGACATCAGCCCCCAATAACTGGACTGGGCCAAGATGCTGGCTCAGCCTCCCTGGGATCATGTACTTGCAGGGAAAAGACGGAAACGTGCTCAAGGGACCAGATCCACGTGATCTGAATCAAAGAGGAAAACTCAACACAGAAGTATTTTTTTAAAGCATGTGGTCCAAGAGATCGCGCGTGGGGAAGCCAGTGTCCGCTCTGATTTCCCGACGCAATCCTTCTGGCCTCCCTCGGAGTGGACATTGTTGGCTCACGCTTCGCCTGAGGGGACCGAGGACAGCGAAGGAAGGCAGCAGGTCAGACCGGAGATCCTGTCCGGTGTTTCTTGTGCAAAACGGAAAGGACCAGTTTGCAGGTCAACATCCAGGTTTACGCGTGGTTCCTGGAAGGGGATGTAACTGTTGCCCACACTCCTGTCTGCCCACAGACAGTTACGGAGAAGGAAAAAGTGTACCGCTTCTCCCAAAAGAACCCCTCCTCCCCTTCACCTGTCGGAGTAGATGACGTGGCTTTCCGTCGGCTGGGTTTCTCTGGGAAAGATTCAGCCGGGAACGCTTTGTGTGCTCTCCAGAGGAGATCCCCATGCAACTTAAGTAGAAGCCAGAGTTTTTCCTGGAAAACTCCCGCTCTGGGGTGGCGGCACGCGGTATGCATGGCGCTGCCTTGGCAGCACGGAGAGCTGGCTGCTCCCAGATTCGCGGCAGGGGTTTCAGGCCCATCCATCGCACGGAAAATGTTGTTTCAGTGAAGCCCTACCCGGAATTCGAAGCAAGGCAAGGGTACCCTTGAGACGGGCTCTGATCCGGAAGCCATAGCGAGCCAGCTGGTAAGAGGTACATTCCAGGTGCCAGGTGTGATGCCACGCACCCCCCCCCCAGCCCCGGGGGCACCAGGAATCAGCACGGGGTGGGGGCGGGGGGGGCAGCCGGCTCCAGCACGGACTTGCCGTGCGCCCTGCAGCGTGAGCCCTTCCTTCCGTGGCACTTTAACATCCTCCTGCTGCCACTTACGATCTCCACGGTTGCTGTCGGGGCAGGACAAACAGTAGCAGGACAAGAAAGCAGAGCAGACATGTGAGTTAAAAGAAAGAAAAATGCGCCAAGAGTAGAGTGTAATAGCAAAACTAAGTGCTGGTGATCGTGCGCACTCCCAGCCTGGAGGGTGACCCCGCTAGGACTGTGGGGCTGCCTGCAGGGGGTACCCTATAGACTGAAGGTACGCAGAGTCCCAGCGGGAACGATGGCACCGTCCGGAAGAGGCAGATGCAGTGAGACCGGTGAGGGGCCTGTTGACAAATGTGCCCGTAGGTCGTGGAGGAGCCCGATGGAGGGGTGGAGGGGCTCCCCGGGTATCCAGCTGCTGACAGGGGCAAGGAAAGGCGTGTTGGCCAGAACCCGAGACAGCTCCAGCTGGAGGAGGGGGCCTGAACCTGAACCGCAGGCACAAGTGGAAGCCGGTGGGTGGGGGTAGGGCAGGGAGGTGAAGGCTCGACTCCCCCTCCCGCCCAGACACACGCCCCGTTCCCTCCCTGTCGGTGCCTGCCTGGGTCAGACCCAACCAGACCTCAGAGGGCAGGAGAGCCTACTCATGCGGTTGCTAAGAGTCTGCTTCTGGAATGCTAAGCAGGACAGAAAAGCAGGGACGGGAGGGTGCTTGCAGGTGCCAGTGGAGGATATTGGCACGGGGGACACTAAAAAGCAGTGGTTCCCAAGTGTGGCTGACTCTTGCACACATCTGGGGCTGAGCACGGGTCCAGCCAGCTTTGCAGTGTGCTGACGGAGGAGCTCTGGCTCTGGGCTGAGCTTCCCCAGGTACACCTGCTGGTCATACAGATTTGGGGGCTACAGAAAGATGTTCTTTGAAAGCTCTGCCATCCCCGGCCTGCCATACATCTGCTGCCAACACACGAGCTTCGAAGATTTGATCTCGAGTGTTCATCCCAGTGGCCCCCTCCCCCCTCCCCGCCCAGTTCAGAAGAACTAAAGCTGCTTGAACATCTGCAGGGCACAGAGCACAGTGGTTGGCTTTTCTGCATGGCATTTGCTTTCTGTCTCCCGCAAATTCATACAAGATAAAAGATTCTGTAAGAATAAAATATTTTTGTATGACCTCAAGGCGATCTTGGGGGAAAGAGCGGTAGAGAGCAGCTGTTAAGGGGTGAGGTCAGTTTTAGACGGATTCCTGTGCCAAGGGAGGAAAGAGAGGAGAAGCGTGCTGTGTAGTCTCATAGCTGACTGTGGGGTCGGTGGTTCCGTGCTAACCCATTTCACAGACCTGCCGGGTGAGGCCCAGCACGGACTGCGTCAGGACTTCGGAGAGCTCTAGGGACGTTCTCCCGCACGGGCCCCCTCCTCCATTAAAAAGATACTAAAAATTGTATTTTACAACTACATGGGTACAAAGGCAAATATAACCCTATTCACTTTTCCTTCTCCTGACTTAAAAATAATTAAAACATTTTGCGTGCCCCTTAAGATGGTCACAGCAGTAAGCACTGCGCCCATGGTGCCTAACGGAGAAGTCGGCCCTGAGCATTCTGCTGGCGCCTTCAAGTGCACAGCTGGCAAATGAAGTTCGAATCCACCGGCAGACTCTGGAGCTGCAGGTCACGACCTTGACCGAGACTGAGGATGAGCCACGAGGCTTCAAAAAGTCCCCAACATCAGCTTGCACCCCAGTCTGGTGAAGTTTGAATTTCCGGGGCTGGAGACGGCGCACCGGCGGGTCCCAGCTGGCAGGCGATGCCAGGGTGGGACACGGTCGAGAACCCCGCGGGCGTGTCCTGGGTCTCTCCTCCTGTGCGCGCGCGGGCCCCTCACGGGGATACAGAAGACGCGGCTCGTGTCCGCCCCACACCTGAGGACGCATGTTTAGATTAGCGCACAGACTCCCATAATCTGCCCCTGCTGCTCCCGCCAGCGGTTTCCTCCCTCTTGGCCCCTCACTACAGCTGAAATGGGGCTCCTCCCAGTCCTGGAGGCGACTTCCCCTACTGGTGTTCTCTTCGTCCAGCCCTACGGCATGGCGGACCTCCGCGGCTGAACCAGCTGATGGACGCCCTTGAACCTGCCTTCATGCGGCTGCCGGTCCTCAGAGCCGGGCTCGGAGAGGCCAGTGGGCAGAGTATCGTGGGCTCTGTAGGTAGCTGGGCGGAGGCTCCACGAGCGGCTGGAGCTGGACCCCCAGGGCAGTGTCCCCGTCCGTACCCCCACACCCCGCCACACACTCTGTGCCGACCGTCCGTGCCGGCCACCCCAGCCCGCCGCTGGGTCCCCTCCGTCACGTCCACATTTATTCCCACATTAGTAAAAAAGCTTTGATCACTTACAGCTCATTTCGCCTGGGACTCAGAGGCTCAGGAGAGGGAGACGGCTCAGGCGTGAGAGAACAGGAGCCTCTCTTTAGGGAAGAGAACACATAAAGTCAGAAGAAGGAGCCTCCCTACAAGAGCTTCCTGCGTTAAAGGGAAACCGCAGAGGACGTCACCTGGGCCCGACAGCACCTGCTTCGCTCCATTCCTGTGTCAAGAGTTTCTTTTATGTGCTAATGAGATCCTGGAACACATTCCGAGCGGCCAGCTCCTGGACTGGGCTCGTGTCCCAGCTCGTAGCGCGTTTTACTAAGCTTTATACTCGGTTCCAGGGGTAGAGTTCCTCTCTTGGGCTTTCCTGCTATTTGAAGTAAAGAAGAAAGCCTTCTCTTGTGGCTCAAACATAGTCTAAGGAATATTACCGCGGACGATGAAGCCGCCTGTGAGCTAGCTGTCTGCCGCTTTCTGTGACTCATCTGCTTCCTCACGCCCCCTTCTCACTTGGGGCCTGCCTCCCGACCTGTTCACTCTTCTCCTGGTGTCTTCCCGGCCACCTTTGCTCAGGGCCTTTGCACATACAGTTCGCCACGTCCACAGCCTTCTCCCCAGAGATGTCCACAGGCCTCTTCCGCTGGAGTCCACTCGGTTCCATTCTCCTCTTCTCGGGGAGGGCCTCTCTGACCACCCCTGTCCCCGCCCAAACTCTCCATTCACCCTCATTTATATTTCTCCCCAGCCTTGTAGTGTGTTGAGATGGTTTTCTCCCTCTCCATTTTAGCTGAGATGACGCGCTGACCCCCGCCAAAGTCAACGTGAGACACACGCCCGATGTAGGAAAGAACGTTACAGTTTGAAGCCGATGGCCAAGAAAGAATTCTTGAGATGTCTTTGGTGCAAAAAAGTGATTTTATTAAGGTACTGGGACAGGACCTGGGGGCAGAAAGAGCTGTACCAGGGTCATGAGGACTGACCCATTACATACTTTCAAGTTGGGAAGGGGTTAGAGAGAGCGTAGGTCTCTAAGGGATTTTGGGAGCAAGGTTTCCAGGACCTTGAGGGGCTAGCCGTTGTTGGGAAAAGGTCATTTATTGCCGTCTAATAAAACCTTAGTCATGAGACACTCAATGTATTCCAGTGGGCCATATGCTTGGGGGATGATGGCCAACACGTATCTTGGGGGACTTGTTGACAAAGGAAATTTCTAAAGGAACTTTTATATGTTAAAGTCGACTTACAGGATCCTGGGGGTCGAGGTAAGATTGTCTTCTGTCCTAAGCAAAGTGTCAACATCGATGCAGCTGAGTCCCTAGCGGAAGGTCACTCTGCCTGCTTCAAGGACTTGTCGATAGGCTGTACATAGTAAGGAAATTCAATAACTTTTCTTTTGCCTTTATTTGCCACATCAATGCCCATAACCTCGTACTACGGGCAGAGTCCGGGAGCACGGAGGAAAGTGGCTGCATGATCCAGCCACATCAAGAATGAGCAAAGGTCTTCTACGTTATTCCTCATGTTCTACACAGGAGTGAAACTATATGTCGGCTGACTGAACATAGACAAACAAATGAACAAACAAACAAAAAGAATGTGCAAAGGCGCGTCAGTCGAATCCGCGGTGTGCCCGGGCTGGCAGACTCTCGGGGGAAGCCATCCGGCCAGCAGACCCGCGATGTGCGGCGAGGTGGGCTCTCGCCAGCTCTGACGGCCTGAAGCTTGAAGTGGGGCTCTAGGGAGGGCTGTGGGTAAAGAGGGGATGACAACCCCACCCCCACTGTGGCCGGCCGGCGCAGAGCCTCTGGGTCGGCGGGGGCGGTCAGAGAAGGCTCCATTCTGGTTCAAGTTTGGAGTTTTGATTCTTGCATAAGAATAGACATTGGAACTACTAAACTGGCATTATATTTGGGATCACAAGGAACCAAAATATTTTGTCCTTTTTTATTGTTTGATGTTTATCTTAGTGGAGCAGGAAAGTCTTGAGGTTGCTGGAATGTTCATCTAGGGGTAGGGAAAGGACTGTTCCTCTGTAAATATACTTTTAAACTGGGGGATGGGGAGAGAGGGAGGACGAGAGAAAGGGAGGCGGAGGAGGAGGAAGCAGAAAAGAAAGCACCTGAAGCAAAGCTGGCCGACCGAAGCCTTCATCTGCCCACTGCAGAGGAGACGTCTGAACGCATAGGACGGCAAGGCTGTAAGAAGTCTCCCTGCTTCCGTGTTCCGACACGAAACGCTGTACCTTCATTTTTTTCCCACCTATGCCAAGTGCAGTAGCTAAACAAAGCTTGCCCGGCCTGTTCTTTTTTCTGTCTTAAACACCCTATTTATTCTGAGTCTCTGGAGTCTCAATTGAAAAATAAATGGTTTCATACACACACACACACACACACACACACACACACACACACACATACACATATATGTATATATATATGTAGGTATACATATATATATGAATATATATATATATATATATATTTTTTTTTTTCCTGATCTGCGAAGATACTTGAACAGAGTTCCCTCCAAAGCATACACTTCAAATCCGGTATAATAATGCACTCAGTGAATTGTCTTTTTAAAGACTATAGAATCTACAAATTATTTGAAATCTTCTGTATTAAAAAAAAGATCCCTATTTGAGCCAAAATATCAGGGTATTGATTAAACAGTTTAAGCTCTATTCATATAAGTAAATACTACGCAGCCCTCAAGATTGAACAGGGGCGTTCTGGACGGCGTGGAGGGTGTCCGTGGCGCACTGATTGCCGAGACAGCAGTCGTGGTTCCAAGGCAGCAGCCGTGTGATGGACGAGGGCAGTGTTTCTTGAATTTGGCTGGCAGGACCCCACCCTGAGAAGCACGTTGGTGACACGGTGCGCGGCCCCCCCACCGCAAAAACACACACGCTTGCAGGAACAATTCTGTAAAGTTCTGTCTCCTGTCATTCCGTATTTCTCCCTCGAACCACGAGCTTTACGATATCCCTACTGTCTTGTCTTGTCTCTTCCCTTTTAATGTCTGTCACAAGACCTAGATCAAGGTCGTGTCTAGTTAAGATGACTCAGAACCTGCAGCTGGAAACCCGCTGATCGAGAAAGAGAAACCGGGAGCACGCCCGAGCGCCCGACCACACAGGGAGCACGGAATTCTGAGCACTTGGCGTGGATTAAAGCGGTTAATTCGGCAACAGCTCTATTGCACAGTTACGATGTATCCCCTTTTATAGAGAAAGTAAGTGTGGCAGAGAAAGGCAAAACACCCGGGACGCATGCGCGAGACAGGAGGGCAGTGGAGTGACACCTGTCCTCGGGGACGCATTTGTTTCGCCTTCAGCAAACACGGATGAACAAATCTGGAGCTTGACCCGATGAAACAGGGCTTATCTCTTTGTGCGGAACCTAGGGAGAGTTTCGTTTTCTTCTTTCTGTTTATTTGCATTCCCAATTTTTTTTTCTTTAATTAAAACTCGGCTTTGGTAACAAGGAGAAAGGTCATCGCATTTACCTCTTTGACCTATTTCTGAACTTTATGACAACGTTGTTGGGAAAATTCAAGCAATCTTCATTCATCTCAATTTCTCTAAACATCCTTTTAAGTGACTGTGAGCAATTTATTTGAATTGTCAAGAGAGGTTTTACAAAATCATTCCGACTGTCACTGATGGTTCCTCTGACTTTCGAGAGCCGTTCATCGACACAAATCACTTGTCAAGGCCAGACCCTATTCTCTGATAAGTGGGGGAATTTGCACCAGCCCGTTATGTCTAGCAGACGGATGTCATCCTCATAAAAACGTGTCCTGCCGTGTCCGACGCTCACCTGCCCTTGCCTATTTCCCTGGGAAGTGCTAATGGAAACAGGATCGAAGGAGAAGCACCAGCCTTCGTGGGGCAGCTTCCACGGGACTCGTCCGAGAAGACCATCCTCCTCGTGCAGGAGGACACCAGATTGGACTCTTGCACATCTCGGGGCCAGCCGGCCCTTTTCAGAGAATCCCCGTGTGACCACCCAGTGGTTAGGGCCTCTCTTCCCTCGAGTCCTTCTGCAGCACGAGAGGGACGGATGGGGCTTGGGCCGTCTGGTCTCAGCTGTGTCCCCAGCCCCGGCTCCCTGCCCTGCAGCCGGGAGTGGGTCGGTGACCGCACGCTGAATGCAGAGGGACGTGTGAGTCCCAAGTGCATTTATGGGTGAATGAGTAAAGAAATGACAGATTAAGAAGCACATTTTTGAAATTCCTTTTTTCCTTGGGCAAAGTCTACTCAAATTCTTTTTTATTTTATTTTTTTTAGATTTTATTTACTTACTTGAGAGAGAGACAGAGACCGAGACAGAGACAGAGACAGAGAGAGCATGAGCTAGGGAGAGGCAGAAGCAGGCTCCCCACTGAGCAGGGAGCCCGATGCGGGGCTCCATCCCAGGACCCTGGGACCATGACCTGAGCCGAAGGCAGTCGCTTCATTCAGTAAACTGCCCAGGTGTTCCTCAAGGCCTTATTCTGATCTTATTCTGATCTTATTCTGATCTTATTAAACTTAAACTTATTAAACTTAAACTCAAGGTCTTATTCTGATCTTATTCTGATCTTATTAAACTTAAACACAAGATCTTACCCTCATCTTATTCTGATCTTATTAAATCCTATTTTAAAAAAAAGAAGAGAGGTTTATCAAATTTACCTTTAAGAACCACAGCAGTATATTAGAAAGCATATTCAAGCTTGAATAAAAAAGACCATTTTTGACATAAAAAATATACCGATACTGATAACATAGGAAAGAACTTCCAACGTCAGTGGGTAAGAAGCATTCGGAGACGTGCATCCAGATCCTCAGAGCACCGGGACCCCTCAGGGGTGTGTGGCCATGAGATGGGTTCCAGGAGACTCAAAAGTCTAACTTTCATTTACCTGCTGAAGCTGATTCCAAATGCAATATTTTCCCTCAATTTTCTTCCTTGTTTGGAGAAAACGATGTCAGGAAGCATAGATTTTTCTTCGTCTATACTCTAAACATTAGAGTCAGTGTAAGTATTTATATAAGGCACTGGGACTAATAAGTTGTGCCCCTCCATTTGGGGAAAAAGGAACATGGCAACACTGAGTAATAAATTTAACTTAAACTGAAACTGTTTAATTACAAAAAATTAGTGTTATCAAAATTACACCTACATTAAATTTTATAAAGTCCGATGTGTTATTGACACACAGTCAACCCATCAGTGTTTAAGATCTTCCGTATGAACATTTTAAATGAACATATTTACTTTTGTGGCTAGGTAGATGTTTCATAGTTGTTAAAGTTGAAATGTCATCCAGTTCCTAATATAAAATGTCTTGATCTTATTGAGTGAGAACGTATTTCATGATATTTCAGGGTTGGTTTGTCACACTGCGAGACTGTCTTTTCGGAGAGCTCCTTAACACATATTTCCCGATCCGGCCCTGAGTCCAATAGTGAGATCAGTGGTGGGGATGGGTCCTGCAGGGTGATGTACAATTACCCACTTTGTCTGTAACAAATCTGGTTTTGCACGCGTTTGAGCTTAAGAAATGTGTCCGTTGACGGGCCGGACACAGTGGAATCAGCAGTAAAGACAGTCCCTGGGATCGAATATGTTGTCCCATTTTTTGCCTTGAGTCAGGCTCCCCCAGCAGCAGAGAGATGGATTGTCACGTCTCTTCTAACAAACGCGGTTCTTTGGGCAAAGCTTTTAAAAAGTAAATCTTTTTTTTTTTTTTTAAGTTATCACGTATAGTCATTTTGACATGAAAATGGAATATGTAGTGATGTATTTTCAAACCTTTCGAATAGTTTGGAGCGCTGGCAGCATAGTATTATAACACAGCGTGCAGAAATTCCCTTGTTGGCGTCACTGGTGCTCACATCTTTCCTGCCCTAAGGCCACAATTTCTTGGACCCATGGACCGGCTGGTAAGTTTCATGGACTTTAGCTATTGAAATAGTAAATCTAGGGGCACCTGGGTGGCTCAGTGGGTTAAGCCTCTGCCTTTGGCTCAGGTCATGATTTCAGGGTCCTGGAATCGAGTCCCGCATCGGGCTCCCTGCTCAGTGGGGAGCCTGCTTCTCCCTTTGTCTCTGCTCCTCCTCCTGCTCATGCTCTCTCTCTCTCTCTCTCTGACAAATAAATAAAATAAAATCTTTTAAAAAATAGAAATAGTATATCCAACCTAGATCATAGCACATATATTAGTTTTATTAATCACGTAGTCACTAACTTATGAATTGTCATTTATTAAGGAGTCCCAATGTCTAATGACTTTATGCATATAATTACTATGTGTATATATATATATAAAAATCAAACTACTTTTAATTATGATCAATCAAAATCTAACTGCTCCTAGAAAACTCTGGAAAAAAGAACTGTTTTAGAAACTCTAAATACATGGTCATTTTATGTAGAAGAGAGGTACTGAGCTGGAGTTCGGGGATCCAACAATACAGCAACCTGATTCTCAAAGGATGTCTGTGTGGGGGCAGGTGGCTGTGGATGCCGGGGGCTGTTCTCCGTCACCCCGACCACCACCTCGGCAGGGGCTATAGGCGGCATTTCTAACACCTGTGCGATTCTCCTGTGAAGATATGTGTATTGGGGGCTATTTCTTAGGAAGCTTTTTCTACATCTTGCCTGGTAATTGATCGTGGTGTACTTTCTTTTCCTTCCTTCCTTCCTTCCTCTTTCTTTCTTTCTTTCTTTCTTTTTTAAAAGATTTTATAAATTTATTTGAGAGAGAGAGCGAGCACAGGTCAGGGAGCAGCAGGCAGAAGAGGGAGAAGCAGGCTCCCCGCCGAGCTAGGAGCCCGAGGCAGGGCTCAATCCCAGGACCCCAGGATCATGAACTGAGCCTAAGGCAGGCGCTTCACCGACTGAGCCCCCCAGGCGCTCTGATTGTGGTGTAATTTCTCTCTTAGGATGGGTTTTTATTATTTAGATTTTACTGGGAAATCACCATGGGGATTCTCCTTTCCTTGCACAGAATTACAAATTGGTTCTTTATTTTTTTTACATGCCTGTATCTTCCCTTCCTTCTGCCTTCTTTGGGTTTATTTTATCATGTCTTTTGCATGTATGTATGTGTGTGTGTATGTACAGTTACACACAGTGTCACACACTTTCAGGCGTACAACGTAGCGGTGTAACGACTGCGCACATTACTGTGAGCTCCCCGCAAGTGACACTACGGCCTGTCACCATGCGACACCGTCACGACACCATTGACCATATCCCTCCTTTCCTAAGGTCCTGAACTGAATGCTTAAATTGTATTTTAATACAAATGTCCTTCATTTGAAGATGATGCATCTTTCTCTGACAACAGCTTTATGTAGGTAGGCAGGAATGACATAATGGGGGGTCTGGCTCCATTCAGGGGTGGAGGGATTGTGTCCCGAAGGAAATGGTGTTGAGTTCAGATTTGGGGAACACAGGGTAGGGAGTGTTCCCGGCATCCAGCAAAAGAGACCGAGTCCCTGGGGTGCTGGTAGGGACAGTGTGGGCCACTCCAGGATTCGAACTGACCGAGGAGGCCGGAGAGGGAGGTGACCCGGGGATGGATGGGGTGCGGGGACTCTTTGAGGCAAAGGTTTGAGCTAGAAGACTGGTTAGGGGATTCCCTACCTGGGTGGTACGGGCTGGAGGGGGCAGGAATCTGGGGACAGTGTGGAGACACAGAACAGCGGAAGGATTGAAGATGGATTTTTTATGTAGGAAAAAATCAGAGCAGTCCCTAGTGTTATGTTATTAATGGATGGGGTAAAGGAGGCAGGGACATCACACATAAATCCCATGTCTTACGCAAACGCGCTAGATGATTGTTTCTCTGTCTGATTTCCAGTGTGGCACTTCCTTATCCTAAGGGTCTTACTTCTGGAACTCCCCGGATACCCCCGCCTAGAAGCCCCATCCTCTTCTACGACCTGATAACACCCAGTCCAGCACCTGTGTGCACCTGTCCCCCTTGTCTGGAAAGCCCTCTGGTCGCCCATGGCAGTGCTACACGGGTGAGAAAGCATCTTTATACACAGGGATGTGTTTCCCCTTCTCTTTTCAGAGCTTCCTTTCGTCTTGTGACCCTTCTCCTTCGTGGTCACCCTATCTGTCACGTCATGGAAAGGCTACTCCCGCAGAGAACAGGCTATTGTCTTCCAAAACCTCAGGCCTTGAAGGGTCCTCCTGGTGGAGAACAGTGATCTCTGAGGAAGCGTATGCAAGGCAGACCCTGAGAAGAAAATATTAGCTTTGCTCGTACGAAGGGACCAGCGTTGATGAGCTCACAGTCAGTGTGTGGGGTCACTCCAAGGAGGGGGTCTGACAGCCTCACGCTTTCTTTCACTGTCTGTCTGCATTATCATTTCTGCGTTCCCGGTTTGCAGTAGTTTAAATTCTATGTCTTAAATTTAACTGAATCAACCGTCAAAAAAAAAGGACAGGTGGCTTTAAAAGATTTTTGGAAGAAACTTTGATTCCAAAATAGTACTATAATATATGCACAAGACAGAAACAAAGTACCAGAGATGACACATATCCTACTCCCAAAATGAGCTGTCAGCTACCTCATGAATTTAAAAATGATAGTGTAATCCAACCTGGGGGGGAGAAAAAACAGAATGATTTTTGAAATTATTAAAACAATTAGAAATACAGATTTAAACCCCGCACCATGAACAATAAACCTCACACTGAATATGTGTAATTCCTTGAGGTCACAACCGGTGACAGTGCGGGGAATATAAAAAATATGTGTGTTTTGGCAGGTGCCTTTGGTTGGTAAGTGTTTGTGTTCATATAAAAAGCAATTGACAAGTTACTGGCATTCGGAATATTTGATGGGTCCCCGCGTAACTCCCCACCGTGGAGACCAGGAGACAGTCTTCATACTGCAGCGGTGAGAGCAGATTTTCCAGAGGACTTTGGGCTTGGATTCTGGTGCGTTTCAGGGAAGGGAGTCCTATGTCGTGGCTCCGGTTGGCCTGTCTCTGCAACGAGTGCCCTGGACCAGTACGGAGAAATCCGTGGCAGAGTATGCCTCCAGAGCCTCAGAGGGTTCTCTGATTCTCAAAGTGCTGTGGACAGAGCAGAACCATCTTCAAGCGCTCAGGAGAAGCCTGGAGATACTGAGAAGACTTGTTGAATCTGGAGGCCTTTCTGGGTGGGCATGAGAGCCGCAGCAGCAGGAAATCAGACTGGAGAAACTGACAGCGAGCATCACGTTCTCGTGGCTCTAGAAGGCGGGCGCCATATTTGTTCCTAGCTCGGGCTCTCTCTTCCTGGCTAGACTGGGACCTTCTTGAGAGTGGAGTGGTCTCCTACAAACACCTGTGTTCTTTAAAGTAACTAAAACATTGATGAGGACCCACAGGTGCAAGCTGAGAGCTTACAGATTTGTTGCCACATGGACTTGAGGGGAAACAAAGGGTTATCCACCCCCTCCACAACCTAAGGATGGTTTTCAGTTCGGAGAAGAGGCTAACCAGCCACAGGCGCTGATCTGGTGGCTGCACCCATTGTAACGAGTGCCCCCAAATGGAACTTTAAATCCCAGGAACAGTTCTTGATTTACAGAAATAAACCCAAATGAAACCCATCCAAATAAAAATTATTTTATTTTTACAACACAACTACTGGCATAGAGACCCATGGGAATTTGTTTAAGGTCACCCAAGGGAAGAGAGACAGAAAACCAGATGTTTCAACTTTTCAACTTCACCATTTCTAGGCAGATGTTAGGCAATGGTAGAACGGTCAGATTTTGCATTTGCATGCTGATTGATAATTATTAGTAGTAATTGGTAATTATCTTTTAAAGGGTAAAAAAAGTAATATTTGCAGTGTCCATTATCTTCTCAAGAAACAGACAAGTTTATGCCTACACCTTGGGACTTTATATATTTGCTTCAAAAACAGCTTTTGTCTTATCTCGGATTGACTCTATTGTACTAATTGCTTGTGATTTTACTGAATCTAATAAAAGCATCATTGGCAGAGCTAATACATCACTATCTTAAACTATGACTTTCCTTCCATTAAAACACACACACTTTGGAGAAGATACCAGTTTGAATGAAAAACGGTTCGAATTCCATTTGAAAGTTTCCATTGGATTGCCCAGAAAAATACCAAACAGGGAAAGCCCTTGCAAATACACCAGAAACTGTTGGGGTAAAAACATCTGTGGAAACCGGAAGGAAGTCAGGATGTATATTTTGTATTGACTGTGTCCTGATGCTGAACTTGTGTGGCTCTAAAGGGACATGTGCGCTTGCTGAGACTAGCAGATGATCGCTCCTCAATCAAAAGAAGTTCTTTCTTACACGTCTACAGCAAGGGACTCGTGCTCATTTGAGCTGTTAAGAAAGTGCCAGAGAAACTCCTACTTTTGCGAGAAGGAAAGGGAAAGACTCCCGTTCTGCAAGACACCTTCTAGAACTTCAAGGCTGCTTAGGTGTAGAAGTGGAAATAGAATTCTAGTTCTCGAGTCTACAAATGAGGGCATGGCTTTGAACCAAACCAGTAACAGTCTTCCCTGTGATTCTCCTAGTGCTACTTGAAGAGACTCCAAAGAACATTCATTTTTTGCTTGAGGTACTTTGATTAACTTCACTGAGGTCACAGGCATCTGAATATTTATGGTTTCCCCTTCCCCACCTTCTGGCTGGCATGCGTCTTAGTAAGACATCTGAAGAACTTGCCAATTGTTGTCCATCAGTGTGGTGTCATCGTAGCGGGGGGCCAGGGTCATAACTGTGGGACAGGAAGAGAATTAGGATCTCTGAGGACTTACTGGACAGCTTTGGGAGATTTGAGATCCACTTGTGGTGAGACTGTGAATATATATTCTCGTTCCTACCAGATGAAAGAAAACTTCTGGTAGTTCTTACAGATTGGCATTGGACGGAAATGATTCTCCAGAACAGTAGCTGCAAACCAGCATTTTACCCTTGAAGATCTGTTTCCTAGCATTGTATCTTCGTAGGGTTCAGTCATGTAAGTTGAAACCATAATAGGTATTTCAGCTGACGGGATTTAATAAAGGAATTCGTTTCACCATAATTGGTGTGGCTGAAAGAAGCGAGAAGAAGAGAACCTTGAAAATACACAGACACAGACACAGAAGAGGTAGTTATCACCCATAAGCAGGGGTTGGGGGTGGAGAAAAGGAAGGAAATCATTTGAGGTTACCAGAATATATGACTTTGGAGGCAGGACCTCACTGAACTTGAACTTAAACCCCTGAGAAGAGGATTCTTTTTGCTGTAGCTGAAATAGCTCTGAAGGTTCATGATGATAAAGGTTTGGGAGTACTGGACGGAGTCAGAATCTAGAACTAATTTCTTTTTTTCCTTTAGTTTTCATTTATTTTTTAAATTTCTTTTCAGTGTTCCAGAATTCATTGTTTCTGCACCACACCCAGTGCTCCATGCAATACGTGCCCTCCACAATACCCACCACCAGGATCCCCCAACCTCCCACTCCCCTCCCCTCCAAAACCCTCAGATCCTTTCTCAGAGTCCGCTGCAGCTGGGGAGAAATGACGCTGCCGAGGTGACCAGGGACAGTGCTCCGGAGAGAACAAAGAAGCTCTCTCTTTCCTCTGTCCTTCCCAGACTCCCCAGTGCCCCCTGCTGGCAGGATTTAACGTGAAGTCACTTGGCAAAGAAACAGACCCGACACCCCCGTCTCAAGACACCGCAAAGAAAGGTGGATTTGGGCAAAAGACAATAATAGGTAAATGCCTGCCACGGCCTTTTTTTTTTTTTTTTTTTTTTTAAGAATCCTGAAAAGTTTAATTTATTCATTCAAGGAGGAAAAGAGAAATTTATGAATAAGCGTTCTGCAGCGAAGTCAGATGTTCAGGTTTTTCTGAATTAGGATCTCAGTGAGTATTACGCGTCCGAGTTTAGCATTGAACTAGTGCGATTGTATTACGTGATTGGAGATTTGCAAACACAGAGCTACGGTGAACATTTGCACCAAGTTAGGGAAGTTGACATTTCCCAAGTGACAAAGCAGAGCCAAATGTGAAGGGACCGAAAGCAACAGTATTGACGGAGATTAACAAATAGAAATTCACATGAAATTCAACCCTCTCCCCGATTCCAGGATATTAATTTCATTCAAGGTTCTCCAATTTCCAAATTAATGTTAGAATTATGAGGCTGTCCCGCCACATCTAGACTTCTGTGACGACTTTCCCATTTCCCAGCCTCTGAAATGTAGTCATTTCGCCCTTTATGCTTAGATAAACACCTGGAAACTCTCTTGGGAAAGATCCCAAGTCTAGACATAGTTTAAAAAAAAACTCTCACATGTGTTTCTTGTTATAAGGAACGATTACTCTGCACACCAGAGAAAGTTCCCATGTCTTCAGTGAGTTGCCAATTATGTCACCTTCTGTGATGAAGCCCTTATGACTAATATACAAATACGTGCCTTCAAAAAGTAGAATAATAACAGGGAAGATAGAGAAGAAAAATGATTTTATCTAAACGGCCAGAAGACCTATTTTTTAAAATGCAAGCCTGAGATTATGGAAAGGGGAGGTGACTCACAACAATCCACCGAGCGAACTGCTGCTGTGTTTTATAATTTTGGCCACGCCGCTCGTGAGAAATCGGATCCCAGTACTTCAGGTTCAAGACAGCAGCCTCTGCAAATATATTTAGCTACTATTGTTTTCAGACTTTCAACTGAGATGTTTCTCCCCTTGTTCTTCCCCTCCTCCTCTTCCTCCTTCCTCCTCCTCCTCCTCCTTCCTCTTCCTCCTCCTCCTCCTCCTCCTCCCTCCTCCTCCTCCCTCCTCCTCCTTCCTCCTCCTTCCTCTTCCTCCTTCTTCCTCCTCCTTCCTCCTCCTCCTTCCTCCTCCTCCTCCTTCCTCCTCCTCCTCCTTCCTCCTCCTCCTTCCTCCTCCTTCCTCCTCCTCCTCCTCCTTCCTCCTCCTCCTTCCTCCTCCTCCTCCTCCTCCTCCTTCCTCCTCTTCCTCCTCCTTCCTCTTCCTCCTCCTCCTTCCTCCTCCTCCTTCCTCCTCCTCCTCCTCCTTCCTCCTCCTCCTTCCTCTTCCTCCTCCTCCTTCCTCCTCCTCCTCCTCTTTCCTCCTCCTCCTCCTCCTCCTTCCTCCTCCTCCTCCTCCTTCCTCTTCCTCCTCCTCCTTCCTCCTCCTCCTTCCTCTTCCTCCTCCTCCTTCCTCCTCCTCCTTCCTCTTCCTCCTCCTCCTTCCTCCTCCTCCTCCTCCTTCCTCCTCCTCCTCCTCTTTCCTTCTCCTCCTCCTCCTCCCCTTCTTCCTCTTCTTCGTCTTCATTGTCTTCTTCTTCCACTTCCTCCTCCTTCTTTTTCTTCTTCTCCTTCTTCTTCTAATGATGATGGAAGAAACAGGAAACCATTTATAATAATACTCAATTCTAAGAACAGCTACAATGTATAAATCAGAAATATAAAAAAATTCACCATACATGCACTGTTACCAAGAATGGACTCAAGGAGGACCACCCCAGAACCCTTACACTCCTACGGGTATGAACTACAGCTAAGCGGCAACTCTCAGTGGCCACCCACTAACACACCTTTCTTGGGGTGGCCAGGACTGACGATAATGACCGCCTCTAAACGGGGGCATGGAGAGAACACAGATCTGATGCCTAGAACCAAACTCCATGAAAACAGGACTACGTTGATGGTACTCAGTTTTTGCTAGAAGTGTGTATAGAAAACGTGCTGAGTGAGGCTAGAGAATCACCCGTTACTAGGCAGGGATTTTGACAGCTTGAGGAGTCAGAGTAGTGACTCAGGCGAGTGTGGGCTACCGAAATAAGCACATCAGAGTGAAAACTAGAGAGGATAATCAGAACATCGGTCCCGTGTTAGGGACGCTCCTCTTGATCGAACCAGCCCCTGCATCCCTGCCCTTACAAGCTAGAAGTTTCATCAGATTGATTTCCCCCCAAATTTCTCTCATCGATCCTTAAAAGATCAAAATAAGAGTGTTAAAAGCTGCAAAAAAACCCCACCCCCCCAAAAAAACAAAAAACCACACACAGCATCTTGCATAAACCCTGGTAAACAACATTCACTATTTTTTGTTTGTTTTTTAAGATTTTATTTATTTGACAGGGCGAGCACAAGCACAGGGAGCAGCAGGCAGAGGGGGAAGCAGGCTCCCTGGCGAGCAAGGAGCCTGATGTGGGGCTCGATCCCAGGACTCTGGGATCATGATCTGGGCAGAAGCAGATGCTTAACTGACTGAGCCACCCAGGCGCCCCAGTACTCACTATTTTTGAGTGAGCAGTCACAACAAAACCCATTTGTGAACAGACATTTGAAAAGAGTCAGTAATAGAGAAAGAACCATCTGATGTCTCAGGGATATACTTTTTCTTTGAAAGACTATAATCTGGAAGAAAACGTTCAAGAATCTCTCAGTTCATAGCACAGAGTCACGGAGAAGGAAGACTATAGGACCAGTGCAGAGCTCCCAGTACAAAGGAAAATGTATCATTAGGTTGACTGTAACAGGCCATGATGGCAAATTAAATGTAATAATTAACATTCTTGATTTCATGAAACAGAGCGAATTAACCTGAAGCATTTACCGGCTCACGTAACTGGATATTCCCGTGGAATGAGTTGCATGTCAGGTGGTCAGGTGGTCAGGTGGTCTGTTTCCGAAACGCAGATGACGTCATCCATTTTATCTATTCTGCAGCTCTACTTGTCTCTGCTTTGCTTTAACTTGGGCCCCAGATCTTTCTTACCCTATAGAGACTTTCGAAGTATCCGGCAAGATTGTCTTCAGAAGTCCCAGGCCTAGATGCTTTCAGCTCATAAGCCTGAAAGAGAAGAAAAAACTCAAGTTCCCCCAAAATATCCCAGAGAAAACTCTGGCCTGGGAAAATGTCGCATACCCCTACCTGAAAATATCACCAAGTCCGTCGGGATGCAGTACTATGATTGTCAGATGCACGTTCCTGGGTCTGGGATTGGAGTTTGGTACCATATTTCACAACCCACCGGCACTCCGTGGGACCGAGAAGTTCCTAAGAGGACCGGAAAAGGTGTGAGAGTCTCTAATGCTTGCCCTGGGCAATATTGCCTGCAAAGTGCTACTTTGTGAAAGCCAAGAAATACGTCAGTGAATTAGAACACATCATTATTTAATTCTGCAGAACTTGGGGAAGTGGGGGACGTAACGAGATGAAAATAAGTGGAAGAGAAGACATGTGGAATTTAATGTGAGAGATCAGGGTCCATAAAAGAGGAATCCAGAAAGAGAGAGTGGCACATGTGGAGAAGGGGCCGTCCGCTAAGCAGAGCCGGATTCGACAATTCAGAATGCCCTGTGGGTTGCCGGCCCCGGGGCCGCCTTCTGTGGCTCCTCACTGCTCTCTGGGGAAACTGGACGGCAACAGCCCGGCATATGGAGTTGAAATGAGAAAGCTCTCTCTATTTGTTTAATAATTTGCTTTTGTTTCTTGGAACTGAAAATATATATTTTCTAAAAAGTCAGGAAGGTTTAATGTATTGTCTCCCAAACCAAGAGTTGTGCAAAAAGAGGAAGGAAGGAAGGAAGGAGGAAAGGAAGGAAGGAAGGAAGAAAAGAAAGAGATGAAGAAAAGAGAAAAGAAAAGAAAGAAAATGAAAGGAAGAGAAGAGAAAAGTAAAGAAAAAAAGAGAAGAAAAGTAAAAGAAAAGATGGCGTCCTGACGCCATTCAGCGACGTTCTGTGGGGTAACCAGAGCACCGTCCTGTGGCACCTGCGGGCTACCTGTTGTCCTTCAAAATGTCAGAGAGCATCAGACGGCAGGGAAAACGGGCTCTGCCTATGTTCAGAGGACCGTGCCTTTCAGATGAAGTGTTGTAGGAAAGAGCTGACAGTGGGAAACTGCCAGCACGTGTTCATATTAGGAATATTTTTTAAAAAATGATTTCCTTAGTTCAAAATTGCAGACGACCAGCCACCTTTTTTGGCAATGCACCAATAGAGACTCTCCCGGAAATCAGGAATTAGGAGGGTGGTAAGTGGAACTAAAGCAATTGTTCGTACCATGGGCAGAGAGGGACACATGGAGCTCTTTCGACATGGTCTATTAATAGACTTTACTTCCAAGTCTGGAAACAAAATTCTCTTAATATCTGTGGATAAATGAAGAGGAGAAAACCGAGAAGGAGCCGATGAAAATATAGAGCACAGCACGGGAAAGGAATGCACATTCAGAAGGTGAACAGGGAGAGTGCTATCGTGATTTCCTCTGGTATTCAAGAGGAAAGTTCTAGAAACGTTTCTTTGCATGATGAAAAGAATTGAAGTAGATACAGAAATTCTGAAATAAAACCACAACGGGCTGAAATGGAGAGATGAGCACAAAGGGCATGGCCACATGGGTAGAGGTACAGATGGTCACAGCCCAAGACTGTCTTTATCATGGAGTTGTGTGTTGGAGGCATGAAAGACTGAGATGATACCAGGATTCAGGAGGTGAGTAAAGTGGGAAGCAAATTTGTAACTCTCTCTTTCAGATTTTGGGGGACACAGCTGAGATGGGAACTCATAAGAGTGAAGGCTGTAAACATGAATGACAGCGAAAGCATCCTCAACAGACAGAAGATCACCACTAGAGAAAGTACTAGAAGGTAAAAGATAAGGAATCCACAAAGATACAATAGGAGAAACTTTTTTCTGAACTGAAAGTGAATTAGAATTTACTGAAAGAGGATGGAAGGACGAAAACAAACCGATCCCCATAGAAACCAGAAAAAAAAAAAAAAGAACGGAGATAAAATAATTATTAAAATGGGAAATAAGAAAAATTAAAAAGAAGATAAAATTGATGGCTTTTTCTGCAGTAAACCTGAAATAGAAATGCAAAGTAAGCAATTTCAGGAACAAAACCAGGGGCGTGACTAAAGATTCAGTAGAAATTTTGAAAATAAAACCAACATTGTTCACATTCCAAGCAAGTCAACGTAAAGGGAGGCTCTCTTGGGTTCAGCGGGATTAACTTTTTGAAGCACAAAGATACTTTTAAAGGACAAAGTGGAATTCCAACAAGTGTCCAGGCAGAAATAAAATACATGATTACTTACTCTCGGTCACATACCTCAGGCTGCCCCACCACGCTTCTCTAGTGCAGAGATCATTTTAGAAATAAAATAGAACGATTCTAGGTGTCCTGGAGGAGAAAGAAACGATTGTGATTTTCAGTAGACCCATTCAGGACCTTTCACTGTGTGCACGTTTGATGGGAGCAGAGACACCCCAGCCGTGCAAGGGCTCACAAAATAAATCATGCATTACACCTGAAAATTGAGATGAAGCAAATCTCTGAATTTCAGAAGCAGAGTACCGCAGCATGAAAGGCATTGACCCTGAGATCAATTTCATGAAGCTAAATTGACCTATCTGGTGGCTACCATTAAAAAACAAATATTATGAAAATGTTATTCTTTGAACTTCTTAGTGCAAATCAAAGATACCGTTTCACCGGATGAAATAGCATTGAGTCCCTCCAGTAGAGAATATTGATAGCTTTTATTTCAGGAGGAAGAGATTCTCAGCTCATCACAAGCATCCCGGATAATCTGTAACTCACCCAGAATATTTAGGTCACTCCCTCGAGGGCTGGCATCTAATTACCTGTGCTCTGATTCATGCCTATGATCTGCCTACAAATGAACCATTAAAATAACCTGATCAGGTTTTTAATGATAAAGATTCTAGGGACTCTTGTAACTCAAATCCAGCAGCAAGCTGATGAAAATTTCTCTCTCTATCTCTCTCCCCCGTGATCTTTAAAAGCCACCCATGAAGTTCCATGAGGCCACCCAGGTCTAGGGACCGCTGCTCCAGAGTCCCTACTGGGGACAGAAAACAGGGACATAGCTGTGCTCGAAACCCGGGATCTAGCCGTTGGACAGACTGCGGGTGACCCAGAGATGCGCCCTGCCCCTTGGTTTGGGAGGAGAGAGGCAGGATTCCAAAGGACTACAGCATGCTTGAGACATTTTTTAAAACTCGAGAGTGGATGAGGGGAAGAACTAATGAGTAGGAGGCCAACTGAGAGCAGTTGCTCAAGAGCTTGCCCACGAAAAATGTAAAATCGGAGGCGACACCTGCTGGGTGTTGGGGAGGCGGTCCAGAGGTGAGATCATGAAGCCAGTGCACGTGCTGGGCTTTTTGGAGTTTGTGTTAAGAAGTAGAATTAGTCTGTTGTTCAGCACAGAGCTGCTTGGATGATTTCTGACCTGCCGCCACTCATCTCCTTTCAACCAGAAAGTTTTAGAGAAGATTCTCAGCGCGAAGAGAGGGAGGTCAGGCAGCTGAGGCCAAATGCCTTGGCTTTTGCGAGGACCGTGCCACTATTCCCAACGTTTTTATGAACGGCGAGGAATAGAACAAGGAAATACTGTGTGTCCACAAAGGAGAGTTGGAGCCATGCCCACCCAAAGCAGTCCAGGGGGATATGGAATATTTGAGAAAGGCAAAATTAGACTGAGAAGTTATGTCCGCCAGAAAATGAAAAACTTGTTCCAGTTTTAAATGAAAACAATGTTTTGTTTTTTTTTTCTAGAAATGTAAAGAGATTGATGGGACATGTGAGTTCGCTTCTAAAGGGGAGTTCAAAAAAGGAAATTTAGGAAAATCTCTGGAAAAAAAATTAGACGGAGTGGAAATCCCATTTTCTGAAAGAAAGCGTGTGCAAGGAAGAACGGTAAAAATCCACACTAGTGCGAGCGTTCTGGTAGGACAGTGTGCTTGTGAGAAGGGAAGATCCAGCATCTGGGATAGCACGGGTGATCGTGGCAGGGGAACACCCTGGATGAAAAGGCAGAAGCTGTTGGTCCCTGAGACTTAAAATCATTCCCGCGAGGCAGGGAGGAGCCTCTGAATTCAGCGAAACCCACAGAGTTTCAGTGACAAAGACAAAGAAGAGGAGTTATACTGCAGAAAATGTGCCCCCAGCGATAGGAAAGGCCAAGGAAACTGGATATAATAGGAGATATTAAACAAGGTGGAGAGGGGCGCCTGGGGGGCTCAGTCGGTTAAGCATCTGCCTTCGGCTCAGGTCATGATCCCAGAGCCCTGGGATCCAGTCCTACTTCGGAGTCCCTGCTCTATGGGGAGTCTGCTTCTGCCCCTCCCTTGCTTGTGCGTGTGCTCTCTCTCTGTCAAGTAAATAAGTAAATAAAATAGTTTATAAATAAATAAACCAGATGGAGAAATAGATTTTAAGACTGAGCTAGAGCATCTCAGGGAGTCTCAGCGGTTTAACGAAATCGCCCGTCCTCTCGCTACCTGAGTGACATTGTTCTTCCTTCAAGATTATACTTTTGAGAAGTGAAGGGCGGTGCGGCAGAGGAAAACCCCCTCCTGCTTCAGGGCAAGATTGCGATGTTACATAAGGAGCGTCCTTATGGGAGACAAAGGCTCCCTCGTAACCCCTCCAGGACGGTATTACACACCTTCAGTTGGTTACTTCTCTGCTGGAGTGAAGAAAAGTGAGTATCGGCTGTAGCCCCATCACCCTGCCCATCGTGCGCTGAAGATGCAGGCGACCCCGGAACGTCGTTCGACGCACCTTGCCGGAGGGTCACCTGCCTGCCGAATCCAGTGTCAGACACTGAGAAATCAAAGACCCATAAGACACCAGACCTGGATGAGTTTGCTGAGTAGGGGTAATGTCATCACGTGTGTTTAACGGGATCCAAGACAGAGCATTCCAAACAGGTGTAAGAAAATGAATCAGATAATTTCACGTTGTTTACTCAGAGCTGTCAAGAATCATGGTCTGTCTTGCCCTGAATTGCCACTATTACTTAGAACCCTCATCCTCTGGATCCATACTCTAGACCCATCCTGATGGGTTTCAGGAGGAACGAGGCCAAAGGAACTGCCCTTTCTGATGCAAGACCCTTGGGGTCGCGGGGGGTGGTCCTTCACTCATGGACTCATGGACTCATGGACTCATAGACTCATGGACTCATGGACGAAGGGTGTTCTCTCGAAGAGCTGGCCCTGGGCAAAGAACACAACTGTTAGAGTTTGCACATACATTCTATTCAGATAATGCTTTGGCATCAGAACCAAATTTGTCATCTTTGCCTGGCTGGGTCTTGGCAAGGACACAGAGCAGTTAAGTCTGGGAGCAAGAGGCTCACCGACATTGTCTGCTTTTCTGGTTGTATCCATCCTGGGCATGGGAGTGTTCACGAGACGAGGGATCAGGGACAGGGACAAGGGGACAGAGGTGCTACTTTCTCTCCTGTTCACCCCGTCCAGCACGTGTGTCTTCTTTTGTATGAGAGCCCCTCACACTAAGGATGTTCAGTTTGGCAGGAACATTCAGGTAGACTTGGCAAATGTGGATTAAATCGTTATGCAACCATTGAGAAGTTAGGAAAGATTGCCACCGTGTAGAGGAAAATGTATGGAAACACACAAAATTTATCCTCTAAAGGAATGAGTTAGGTAAGTGTCAGAAAATGCTTTGTGTGATGAGCCCAATTTCTAAAGCCAAAAAGCATATGTCTTCATCACCGTCATAAAATCCTTGACATGATTTTTTTTAAAAAGTCAGAATTTTGATCAGTTCTGTTGTTTTTCTCCTTTTCAAATTCATTTTTTAAAAGATTTTATTTGTTTATTTGACAGACAGAAATCACAAGTAGACAGAGAGGCAGACAGAGAGAGGGGGAAGCAGGCTCCCCTGCTGAGCAGAGAGCCCGATGCGGGGCTCGATCCCAGGACCCTGAGATCATGACCTGAGCCGAAGGCAGAGGCTGAACCTAAAAATTCTCTCTTCTCTTAGTTTGGTGTATTGTGTTGCCCTTTTTCTAACTTTTCGTTAAATGCTTAAATCATTTGTTGTCACTTTGTTACCAGTTCATACAAAAGCAATTTAAGCTATGATTTTCCTTTAAGCACCGATTTGGCTTTTACTGAGATAGGTAATATTTTCCTCGATAGGTAGTCCTGGTTATTCCAACTACAGCTTATTTAGGAAACAATGTCGATTTCCTCTTTGACTTATGACCATGTTAGGTGAGTTTCAGAATTAAATATTCAAGTAGTTTCATTGTAGGTTACCTGTTTGCCTTTTTAAATTAAATTCCTCCTTTCCTCACGCTATAGCCAAAGAATCTGGTCTTTACAGTTTCCATTATTTATAGTTTCTTTGTGGCCTCAATTTGATGGATTTTTGTACACATTCCACAGGAATTTTAAAATAATGTGCATTTTTAGTTCTTTGTTTATAAAAAGCAAAGTACATGTGTGTGTATCTATGTCCATTTCACTAATTAGATTGCAAAGTTCCTCTATTTTCTTATCATAGAGGGTTTTTGTTGGTTTCTAATGTCTAATATTTACCTTCTGTAACTGAGGTCATGGTTATGTTTTTTTTTTAAATTTAGATTATTAGTAATATACAATAGGGGGCCAGGATGTTAAGTACTGAGTTTGATGAATTTTGGGGAAATGTGTGTATCTGGATCAACACCCCAAAAACAAGGTCCGGAGCATCTTTGGGCCCCTTTCTGGTCTGTCCTTCTTGTCCCATAACCTCTATCCACCCAGAAACTTGATTCCACTTCGGATGAAGCCCTGTATCTAGCTGGATCTCATAATAGGAAGAGATCATGGTGGCCCAACTCAGAGGTAAAAACAGTGTGGAGTTACACAACCCAGAACCTCGCTTCGTTCCAGGTCAGGTTAGTACACAGAGTCTACCGTCAAGATTACCTTGTAGTGTCAACTTAAGCTCTACTGCTAAAACCAACATTCTCTAGAAATAAAGATGAAGAATGAAGGAAGAGACATGGCAAGGGGTCACCTCCCAGCTTTATGACAGTTTTTCCAGAAAGCCTGCTCAAAGAACCGCCACTTACATCTTGTCAACAACATCCAACATCAAGGAATGCTAGACCAAGTAAGTTTCTTCCTTCCTGCCTTCCTTTCTTCTTTTCTTTCTTTCTTTCTTTCTTTCTTTCTTTCTTTCTTTCTTTCTTTCTTTCTTTCTTTCTTTCCTTCAGCAGGGTACATCAATCGGCCTCCCAGGGCACAGGGCTTTCAGTGAGGAAGAAGGAAGGGCAGGAAGAATGGCTATGACCAAGGTCCAGTTACCTCTGTCACACTGTTCTTTGTCTGTGTGCTTCTAGCAAGGCTCCTATCTTATCCAGCTCCGAGCCTGGGGCCTGTGACCTCTACCTCAGTCAGCCATGTCTTCTCCTTCTGTTCTCCTAGCCACAGATTTGTTCCAGGAAGGGCCACTCAGAACCGACAAGTCTCACTTCCATAGTGTGTGTTTGAGTTATCAGGGAAGTCTGTCTGCCCCTCACCATCTGGAATTGTGTGGGCCAGAAGGCTTGGTCGCCTTGAGACTGTGTAGAAAGTGGCCATCTGAAAATGGACACAACGTGGGGAGAAGCATGGCCAAGAGAGGGTCAGAGACCACCTCTTAGTCCATCGTCTCTGCCCCTGATGTCAGGCCTACTGTCAGAGGTAATAGGTAGTGTTGGTATAAGCCCAGTGAAACATGGTCCTTAAAAAATTAAAATAAAGACTAAAAAACGTATTACTCATCATTTCCAAATAATGAGACAAAAATAAAAGGCTAGAAGGAGTCTTCTTATGTCAATCGATAAATCCCCCTGAGAAATGGTTGCATTTCTCTCATTTTTATGAGAGTCCTAGGTAAATTACTTTCCCAAATTTTCCGCGATCAATGGGTAGAAAGGCTGATAGGCGTGTTCAGGTCTCTCCAAAGAAGTGTGACCTTCCATGTCTGTAAGCTTTGTTTCATATATTTTATGTCTATGCCAGTTGGTTTCTAAAAACTTTCTGACGGCTTAACTTGTATTTACTATATATTTATCCTTTAATGATTAGAAATATACCATTTTTGTTTTGTCTACTTGTTTTCTCCTCCATTACTACTTTATCTGTTACTAATATTGTCCTCACAACGTGGTTTGGATTTGCCTGGTCTCTGCCTCCCCTTTGAACTTGGCCATCTTATTCACCATCTTCGGAGTCTAGCGCAATGCCTGACACCCAGTGGATGCTCAGTAAATACCTTTAGGACAATTTCATGGGATTTTCTTGTGAAAGATGAAAGTAAGAGATAAAAAAACATGTCCTATGTGTAATAGTCTTTGATAGATTCGTTTCCTTTTCTCCTTTCTTGATAGATTTTTACATTTCCAGTCTTTTATTTTGTCTCATTATTTGAAAGTCATGAATATGAATTTTAAAATAGTATATCTTTTAGTCTTTGTTTTAAGGACCATTTATTTTTTTTTAAGGACCACATTTTACTTATTTCTGTCTGCCAACACCATGATCTGACTATCAGCTGACATACATACTTATTTGTTGATTCTTGTGGTACTGAGAAAATATTGAGGAGACGATATGGGCCTAAAAACATTTATCAACATGAGCCAGGCATTTTTATTTTGGAACAATGTAGTATTTGGCATATTTCTGCAGCAATTATTAATTTCATTGCATTTCCTGACATTATTGCTGGCTTTGAGGGATTGAGGATGAGTGTAACTCTTAGCTAACTAGGATCTGTATGGATTCAAGCTCCCGTAGAAGATGAAATTTAGTCCTACGCTTGATGTTAACGAAGAAATGAACAATCATATTAGTTTTTAAAAACGAGGTGAAAAGTATATTCAGGAGGTGGGATGCAGAGGCAGGAAGGATGTCTCTTCCTTGGCTCATAGACGTGAAGACGTACGGGAGGATTTCAAGAGCATCTCTAATGCTAGTCTTTGTTAGTTCCCTCCCTTGCGTCTTTGTTCTCTCGCAGGTATCAGGAGATTTTTATTTTTTGGCCCCGTGGGTTCTGTACCTTCGCATCTCCCTCTTCCCAGAGCGACGCCTGGAAATGCCTTATCTTCACAGACAACCAGCGTCACAGAGCTAGGATATTCAGAGAGACTCATATTTGAACTTGGACACATGGAACACATTCCAGGACATTTATGCCAAGGATGGAGGATAAGAAAATGTGAAGAAATGTATTTAACTGGAAAGCAATGCGTGCAATCACAAAGCGGTGACTAGCAGAAGCCTTATCAGTGTTCTGCAAAGCCGGGACTGTGACCTCAGGGTGGCCAGTCCACCAAGGGATGAGCAGTCTGTCCTGGTCAACCTCAGTTACTCCAGCCCGTCTGGGAGTCTGCTGGTTGTGGGAGATGGCGAAACTCCTCCAGACCGAGGGAGCTCGATGGGAAATGGTGCTACTTGTGGCTCTTTTTACTCTCCTCTTTCTCTCTCTGCCTGGGGGTTAGAAGCCAATGGACTCGGGGAGGGAGGTGGCCAACAATTCCAGAAAAAAAGGAGATGCAATTTACTTGTACCTCCAGGTGGTGAAACGACTCATATTGGTTCCAAGTACATTGCCATTCCTGGGGTTATCTTGTATATCACGTTTTTTTAAAAGACTTTATTTATGTATGTATTTGTTTATTTGTTTATTTTCGATAGAGCGTGAGCATGTGTGCAGGGGGAGCAGAGGGAGAGGGACAAACAGACTCGGCATTGAGGGCCGAGCCCATGGTGGGACTCCACCCCACACCCCCAAGATCATGACCAGCGGAAATCCAGAGTCAGATGCTTAATGGACTGAGACACCCAGGCACCCCATGGATCACTTATTTTTAAGCAATTAAGCAATTTTTATAGGGTGTGAATACTCAATCTCATCCAAAAATTAAATAATATAAAACAAATGGAGTCAAATGGGAGTTCTGTCTTTAGTTTCCTCTTCTTCCTCCCCACACTCAGAGGACTGTCTTCCTCACTTGGGGTCTATGTGACTTTGAACAAGTTAGTTTTGCCTCTGCGCTTGAGGTTTTATTTTTATTTGTAAAACATCCCTAACAACAGCACGCAGCTCAAGGGAGGCGTTTATAAGGACTGAGGGAGAGACAGCTCACAGTAAGTGCTTACAGCTGACGTGGCTCGCTGCAAACGCTTAATAGATTCTGGTTATGACCTTTGCTGATGTTATCACCCGTTAGACTTGGATTCTGACATATTTGGGATTTATTAATGTGTTTCTCATGACAACTTTTTTCTTGGAGAGCTTTCCGTTTCTGTACTTGTTTCTTTGTCATGGTTGCAGCATAGACCACAATGGGCATAAGTCAGGCTGGGTCCAGCCACTCGTCCGTCCGTCGGTCGGTAGAGATGGGTTGTCTTCTGGTTCTCAGTACGACAGGTGATGCTGCCGTGATCATCTTTGTGATCATATTCTAGAGCACCTACCGTGAGGCTGCTTCGTATTTCTAGATGTAGAACTGCCCCCAGGGTATAACGTGTTCTCAATTTTAACGCAGATTGCCAAGTTTCCCTCCTTTCTCCCCCCAAAAGTTCTGTCAACTTGTGTTCAGGCCGCTGATGGTGAATGACAATTGCTTTTCTTTCCCTCCTGCATTTTGAAAAATCTTTCCCGATTTCCCCAAGTCCTAGGGAAATTTCTCACTCCTTTAACTGTGTTCCTAGCCTCTAACAACTTTTTAAGGACTTGAAGGAGACAATAAGCCAAGTCAAACCATAAGTGGTGTTGTGGCATTATGGTCCTTTGGAGACGTGGTACTCGTTTTCCCAAATAAAATTTCGGACACTTGGCCTCACAACGCTGGGGGAACATGGAGGGTGTGATGGCTTGGATTTTGATTGTTGTGTTTGTTTGTTTGTTTGTTTGTTGTGTTTCTGTCTTAAGAAGCTTGTGGTCCTAAGCAGAAATATCTGAGATAGAATTTGGACTTGGACTATTGGGATTAAAATCAGAGTTGTTCTGAATAAGTTTTATTATAAGGAGTGTGGTTATCAAAAGAAGTCTATTTATTCATTTATTTGACAGAAAGAGAGTGTGAGCATACAAGCATGGGGAGCAGCAGAGGGAGACGGGGAAGGAGGCTCCCCGCTGAGCGGGGTCTGGATCCCAGGACCCTGGGATCAGGACCTGAGCTGAAGGCAGACGCTTAACCGACTGAACCACCCAGGTGCACAAAATGTGTCTCTTTCGTTGTCCAACAAAAAGACCCCCGCAAAAATGGTACACAGGATGTGAGAACTACAACCCAGCCCTGGGGGAGCCAGTTCTTTTGTTCCCCTGGGATTTATTGGGTCCATATTCCAGCATCTCATACGATCCTCCCTAGCAGGCTGGCTGTCTTCTTGAACACACAGGTGTGGTGAACACGGCTCATTGTCCGGCTGATTGTGGACCAGGAATGATATGACCGATGCGGAGGTGGGAGAGTCCGGCCTCGATACAACTCTGTACACGGCAGGCACACTGCAGTCAAAGGTACCAAAAACCAATAAATAAATAAACCCAATAAGCAAAACACCGGTGCAGGATGAATTAAGAGGATGGAGTAAACATGAATCATAATTAATAATAATAGTAAAACTCTCTCATCGCACATAACGTATGAATGTACCTTTTTTACAACAATAGCAACAAGATTCAGCAACAGTGATCAGCTTAAGAAAGGGTAGAAGGACTCGTCTAGGGCTGTGAACTCCCTGAAATGGCGACCAGATAAAACACAAAAGGTTCTTGTGGGTAGCTAAAAGTTGCGGTGTAGACTGTTGCCTAATCCCACTCTCATCCTGAGAGCTATGGTCAGAGTCATTTCTTCTAAATCGCGGATCTCAAGTTGGGATGCCGTTAACCCTGCATTTCAAGAGGTGACCCAGCCTCCTCCCATCTCCTGGTCTTCACTTCCCAATTTTGTGACATCACAGACCTTATTGATCTAAATGTATGCATGGACGGATGTCTGGAATAACGCTTAAGGAAAAACCAGTATTTTTTTTTCCTAAAATAATTCACTCAAGAGGGTCCTGTATCCTGTGAACATTCTGAGGCTTTGCGGACAGTGGAGTTCACGTTCCCACGCTGCAAGGCTGAGACGTCTCAGGGTCTGTCTGCCGCCCTTACCCTGAGGATTCTGATCTAAACGATTTCTTAGGCCTATTGATTTCAGATAAAGATCTCCCACCACTCCTGAGGGTGTCCCTTCCGTAGGAACCCCGGGAAGCTTAGCGAGAATGACAGCGACCCCCGCATCACGGACTGAACTCCCCTCACAGTTTATTTGAACAATTAGTGACAGCATACATTTACAAGGGATGACAGATAACACAAAATAGGATGCTGGCAGAAACTCCCAACCCATTCGACCCCAGGGAATCGACGAATTCCCGACCCAGACGTGGCCGAGAGAAATGTTTTTGCTCTGGCCGGGGCGGAGCGGGTGCTTCCTTAGCGTCTAATGCTGCGTATCTCTGCAATGTTCTCTGTCTCCCCACAGCTCATGTGCTTACATCGCCTGATGTTCCCAAACCAACAAACCGACCGACAACCTCAGGTCGTCTGTCCTCCCTGAGCCGAGATCTGTCACGGGCAGGAGCAGAGTCTCACACTGTTCCCCGTCTTTCGGCACCCCACGTTTGAGGCAGGTGCTTGACAGAGCTCTGCAAAGCCAGGGCTTTGAGGTGTGTACGCTTCAAACCAAAGCCCCGTGCATGCTCGACAGAGGCCCAGCCTCCCTCCCGAGGCCACGGCTCCGCTCTGGTCTGCACGCTCTTCAAATCCCATGTTGTCTTCCTCTGTGCGGTGCCCTGGCCAGTGGCAGGAATTTTTGCAGCTATACAACCTGTCTTTTGGGAGGACACACGGATTCTGGGTGGACTTCAATGGGAAAAGCCACGCTCGGGGCAGAAGTCGTTGATTCTGTGATAGTCACCGTGTCTTTCTGTTTTGACCATCTCCGGCCCTTGCCCAGGCCGATTTCACTATGGCTTTTGTGAGTCGACCTCCCCGCGAGCACCCTCAACTTCCGCCTGCTTTTAAAGCCCCCGACACGAAGGCGGGGTGTGGGCTGATGGGGTGGCCTGAAGCCAGAGACATTTTCCAACACCATTCTGTAAGGAATTTCTGACCGAGCTTTCAAGCCATTATTTATCATCCCCCAAACGGCGCCCCCACCCCTTTGCTAATCTTAACAGACATACCGGACCGTCACGACCTGGAGGTCGGATTCTGTGTGGGAGAAGAGTAGGGAGTTCAGGTTCATTGAATTTCCATGTGTCAGACGCTAGACTGACTTCCCTTCCTTACGTCTCTCAAACACCCTGTAAAGTAGGCACTGTTCTCATTTTTCGCATCCAGACCCTGAGGCCAGGACCGTTGGCGTAACTGGGGAAGGTCACTCTCCACCGGTGGCGCTGTCCAGGTCCGCGTGATTCTACAGCCGATCCTTTCCCGCTACGTGGAATGCCTTCAGCAGATGGGAAACGTGCAGGGGGTTGGAGACCCATCTTTAAGCGCCTTCCAAATGTTTACAGCATTCTGGAAACTGGTGAGTCTGCTACTGCTCTTTCATCCCTAGGGTTGGTCAAGACAGGTCAGGGTCTGAGCACCAGAAGGACATTCTTGCCCAGACCCCAGGGGCATCCAGGCATCCACGTGGAGCTTATTAGGAAGAGTTTGCAAATGAATCGCTTTGCGGATTTTCGCGGAGGAAGTCAGTCTGGGAGACCCCCCTGCTCCATATGGGCTGCATTTCGCTCAATGGGGTCTTTGTCGGAGCTCGGCTCTGGAAGGAGGTCAGGCAGTGGTCGGCGAGGGAACCACCGCTGAGCAGCCCGGGCCCTGAGCTGTCATTCCCCCGCTTTGCTTTGGACAAGGTACAAGAAATCCTTTATGGGCTGGTGCGGCGGACGCTGATGGAAGCCAGCTTTGTTCTATTTTTGTAACGTATTTCTGGTTGAGTTAATTCTATGGAAAAAAAGAGTCAGTGGGTTTGTGTGTTGATATAGGCCCTTCATTCCGCGGCTTTGTGCCAAGTTCCCCAAGCCTGCGAGGGAGCGGAGCCAGACGTGCTCTGCGTCCCGGGTTCTCACCCCGGTCACCTCGTGATCTCTCCAGGTTTGCTCGGCCCTCTCGCAGAGCATCTGCGTGGAAACCGACCTCTCGACTGCTGGCTGTTGGCAGGAGGATACTTCCTTCATATGGAAAAGCGCTTAATACCAATTTAATGGTCTGTCTAGCCACTGTACACCCCGGACTCTCCCTCCTTCCTCGGCACCCACTGGCACAGAGCATGGAAATCTAACTTTTAATCACCTTTTCCAAGACACCCCCAAATTTTCTTTCCAGTGTGTCCACTGCTTTTCTAATGAGGGCTTGTCCCAACTCCCTTTTAATCCTGCAGAGGGTAATGGCTCCTATAAATTAAAATGATGCTCTTAATGCATCCATATTATTTTTTAGCTTCTCCTACTCTCATTAAACTTAATCGCAGACAGGAAGGAGGTGGGTTTGTTTTTTAATTCTCAGCAACCAAAGCAAACGGAAATTATTTTGTTGGTGACACCGTGAAAACGCGGCCAAGTGTTTGAGTTTAAAGACTGAGACTAACAAAGGCCGACGGGAGGAAAAAGATGAATAATGAGCATTTTCTGGACCTGAGGAATCAGATAGATGCTATATTACACGTGTGTGGTTTTTTTTAGAATATTTTATTTATTTATTTGTGAGAGGGGGTGGGCAGAGGGAGAAGCAGGCTCCCTGCTGAGCAGGGAGCCCGATGCAGGACTCGATCCCAGGACCCTGAGATCATGACCTGAGCCGAAGGCAGAGGCTTAACCTCCTGGACCACCGAGGTGCCCCGCTACATTACACATTTAGTATATCTTCGCATTCTTTCATCCAAATGTCCTTACAGGGCATTGGCTATGTGGTGGAAGATTGTTAAGAATGCAAAGAATGCTTCATATAAATACAACGCAGTCATAAGACGAATTAGATACTCCATATACTTCTTATGTCACTTAAATATGAACGATCGATTTAACGATATATCCCTGGCCAAGTTTTGCTTTAATTGATAGTGACTGTTTTTTCGGGGTTTTTGTTGGTTTGTTTGTTTCTTGTTTTTTAAGTATTGTTATTGTTTAAACTGTCCAATTTTTAAATTCATTTAATTTCAGTCAAAATAGCTGTGTTCTAGTGATGACTGCTAGCAATCCACTAAGTGAGCTCGGGAGAACTGCTTACTCTTTCTAAGTACCCCCACCCAAATTCTTTTATTCTCTAGAACATTTATGATCCTGCTATCCCATCAAATTTCAAGTCTTATGGAGACCTGCCCTACCCCCGAGAGCTTGGACTACTCGTTCTTGTTTTCCAGCTGGTTTCTTACTTTTACATTGTAATATACTGCATAAACACTGTTTTAGCAGCAATAAAACAAGAAGAAAAAAAATCTTTGAATTTCCCCGAAGTCCCCATTGTCATTATATAACCCTTTTCTCCACGTCTGGGAATCTATTCACCGAGTTCTCATGTCTGCACACATAACTTTTACATAGTCATACCCGTAGTCTCAGTGGGATTTGTTTTGTCTTTCACTTAATAGTATATTCTAAGCATTTCCTGTGTTGCTGGAAAATTCATTCGTTCAACAATCTCTCTTCGAGGGTCTTCTGTGAGTCCGTTAACATAAAAATATAGGATGATGTTAATTGTTCATTTATTTTTAAGTGTCAGTGTAGCTTACACACGGCACTACATTAGCTTCAGGTGTACAGTGCGGTGGCTCAACAATTCCATATATTTCTCGGTGCTCGTCATGACAATCGTGCTCCCTGTCCCCCTCTCCCACCTCCCCCAAGCCCCCCAATCTCCTCTCTGATAACCAGCAGTTTGTCCTCTGCAGGTAAGAGTTTGGTTTTTTAATTGGTTTGTCTCTTTTGACTTTGTTTGCTCATCGTTCTGTCTCCTAAATTTAATGATTACCTTTTTGAAAAGGCTACGTAAGGGGTGCCTGGACGGCTCAGTCAGCTTAGGTCGTGATCTCCCGGTTGTGGGAACAAGCCTCACGCCAGGCTCCGGGCTCAGTGGGGAGGCTGCTAAGATTCTCTCTCTCCCTCTGCCCCTCCCCTCCATGCGCACACTCTTTCTCTCAAAATAAATAAACAAAATCTTTTTAAAAAACAGATAAATAAAAAGGCCACAGTCTATCTCCATAATATGCCATTAAGATGCATCCTTTAATGAAGCACCCTTTTTCAGGGGTTGTTTTGGCTTTCAACTTTCTGTATTATAAATAAAGTGATAATGTGGGTGTTGCTGCATCCCGGTCTTTTCTCATATTGGGAGCGCCCCGCCTTCACTCCCCCCCTGGTTAAATTTTGGTGAGTCTGAGTTCACTCTCAGAAAATTATCATGTCCGCTTTCTAAAACTACACCATACCTCTTTTGGCCATTACCTCACGACCAGAGGTAACCAACATTTTAACTTCTATCACTATACGTTATTTTTGTCAGTTTTGGGGGATTTTAATGAATGCCATTATATAACATGTCTTTTTTTGTCCAGGATGAAATCGCTCATTGTATTTATGGAGTCCATGTTGCACACAACAGTAGTTCATTTACTCGGTGATACAAATATATTACATTTTATTTCTCCATCCTAGTCTTGATAAACATTCAGGACAATTATTAAATTATAATAAAGATAGTTAAAAAACAATAGAAAAGATAGAATTCCAAAAATGTACTTGTGAAATAAGGAACAGAGAATAGCATGAATAGGAAATAAATAACAAGATGATAGACTTAAGTCCAACTGTATTGATCATTACCTTAAAGGTAAATGGATTAAACACTCTAAAAGACAGAGATTTTCAGACTGGATAAAAAGCAAGATCCAACTGCATGTTTGTTTACAAAGAGTTACACTTTAAACTTAAATTTGAAAATAGTAGGATAGAAAAATATATACTACACAAATCATAAGCATAATAAAGCTTATGTATCAATAGCAGGGAAGGGGTACCTGGGTGGCTCAGTGGGTTAAGCCTCTGCCTTCAGCTCAGGTCATGATCTCAGGGTCCTGGGATCGAGTCCCACATTGAGCTCTCTGCTCAGCGGGGAACCTGCTTCTCTCTCTCTCTCTCTGCCTGCCTCTCTGCCTACCTGTGATCTCTGTCTGTCAAATGAATAAATAAAATCTTTTAAAAAAAATAGCAGGGAAATAAGGGCACCTGGGTGGTGCAGTCATTTAAGCATCTGACTCTTGGTTTCAGCTCAGGTCATGATCTCACTGTTGTGAGATCAAACCCCGTATTGGGCTCCACGCAGAGTACTGTTTGAATTTATCTCTCCTTCTCCCCCTGCTCCTCCCTCCAGCATGCTCTCTCTCTCCCTCTCAAATAAATAAACGAACTTAAAAAAAAAAAATACCAGGAAAGGTGTGACGCATAAACAATGAATCTTGGAACACTGAAAAAATAAAATTAAAAAATACCAGGAAAATAGACTTCAAGACATCAAATCTTGTCATAATAATAAGAAGCTAGTTTACGAAGAAGACACACTGTTTCTACGGGCGTATTACCTAATAATAGACCTTCAAAATACATGAAGTCCCATCCATACAAGTGAACTGTTGTTAAACCCCCAAACATGGATAAATGTCCCAATGAATAACACACAGAGGCAAAGGAGCAGATACAATTAATTACATGCTGATAATTCTATTTCTAGGAAGTTCTCTAACAGGCAAATTAAGTTATGGTAATAGACGTATTACCATATGGGGTTGCCTAAGGCAGTGCGTATTGCTGGTCCCTTACAGCAAAGAGGACGCAGGGAACTCTTCTGGGCAATGAAAGTATTCTGTCTCTTCAATGTCGTGGTGGTTACACGGGTTCATACATTTGTCAAAACTCACCGAACATACATTTAAAATCTATGCATTGTAATGTTGCCACTGTCACCTGAGTAAAACTGATTTTTAGAAAGGTAAAAACATAGTCATGAAAGCCCGCTCACCTCAGATTCCTGTTCCCTTCTGTTTGCCCCTCAGTCTTCGCATGCTCTGATAGTTTCCCAGTGCCTGCAGGCCGCTCTTTTGTTGTTTATTTTTGCAATATACCTGAAATTCATATTTGTTCCTGGTGGGGGTTTCATCTCATACAAGCTCTTCCATCATCACTGGATGCATGAGTGCTATTGACATTTTTTAATTACTAGAAAAATGAAGCCCCTTTCATATTTGGGGAAAGAGGTATAGAAAAGATAAGCGACTTACCCCAAGATCACACCACTTCTAAGTTGAGAATTAGGATCAGAACTCAGCCAGGCTTTTTTCAGAGTCTACACTTTCAGCGACTGTTTGGCGGACAGGACGGACTCTGGAGAGCTGAACGTGGGAAGCTGGGGGCCTGCTGATTGAAAGGCCCATCTACATGGTTGGTTTTCTTTTCTTTTTTCTTCTACATGAAATATGAGAAGGAATTATGCCAAGATTTTCAGAAGGTAAGATCTGAAAATCTTGTTCCTGCTGCTGAAAAATGTTTTATTTTTCAGTGACCTTCTGGTATTCTAAAGGGAGTTGCAGGAAGGAGCATTTTGAAACCACTGCTGTCTACTCCTGTAAACTAATTGAAACCTTATTCAAAGCCAAGCATAATTATGATGAAAAATCTTCTGCCAAAAATGGAAAATGCACTCCATATAAAAGATTTTGGGGTTATCTGAGAATAGATAATAGAGTGTTGAGTGTATTATGTCATTTTTGTTCTAAAAGTTGTTTCAGTTTAGTGAACTTAACCTTAAATACAACTGCCAGACACTTTTCTATGGCTTAAAAAATGCTCAAGTTGAACAAGAAGTCAGGAGACTCCCATCCCCGGAAGTTTTCCATCTTTACTCTGGTTTGTCCAAGACAGTTCCTCAACCTGAGCTCGAGTTTGCAGTAAACTTCTAGATTGTGTCCTTTTGCTAAACATGGCTTCCAAGAGCAATGCAGGCAAAATGAACTATTTATAGGAAATACAGATTCTATCACAAGGCTTCGGTGAAGGGCATTGCAATATGGAGGACAGAAACCCTTCTCAAAGACCCATTCCTACTTACCGGTTCAGCAGCGAAGGGAATGAACGTTATCATTATGTTCTCAGCTCCCAAGGACTCATCAATTCCAGTCAACACGGGTTGTCCTGGACAATGTCATCTCAGACATGCCTTCGTACCACCCACATCAGAGAGTCTTAAGCCTAAGTAGAGGAACTCTCAAAGGCTGATAACCTTTCTGAGATTGTATTCAATTGTTTATATGTGAACGGTCCGTGTGTCCCCCCAGATCCCATTCCTTGCTGTTTCCCAGCTCTGCTGTCTGAAGCAGAGGGACTGTGCGACCTCTGCCTTGCAGGATCTGGCTCCAGGCTCCCATGTCAGCTGATGCCCACCCCCTCCCCAGTCTTGGCTAATGAGACAGAGCAGCGAGACACTGGAGATCAAAGGGGGAGAAAGTCAGGTTGCTTCTCCCTTCCTTGTCTCCTCAGGTGACTTCCCGCATAGGCCCTGTATCTCCTCCAGGACCTCAGTTCTGTAAGACAGATCGATTATGGCTCCAGCTTCTGTCTGAGGAGCCTGAGCTCCCATGCTGCCGTAAGACCACCTCTGCTACGCCATTCCCACCCACTCATGGGAGCGGGTTTCCGACGCCGTGACTCTGACCGATCTCACCTCACTCTGTTTGACTACTTAGCCCCTCCACCGTTTACATAAGTTTCCCCTATATTAGAATTTCTTTGTGGCTCATTGTTGAGGTCATTGCTCTTTCCCTGGCTACATCTCGTTATAGGGAACTGACTGGTACGTCTCCGCTCATCCTGGCATTGCTGCCAAGGCACGAGTGTAGAGACAGAGCATGAAGGAACCTCCATCCTGAAGACAGTCCCCAAGACCTGCCTGCCTTGGGCATCGGCCGGTTCTCAGGGCTTCCCAAGGGCCTTTTAGGGGCAGCGGAACTTGCTTCACCATCAACCACCATCCCACCACAAGTTCCTAGCCTGTCTAAGAAGGAGAGTGAGGGAGAAAGGGCACTTCGTACCATGAGAAACAGCGTGCATGGAGAGAAAATTTCCCCTCCCTCGTACGAGATAAAACTATGAGGCAATGATTTGTGCAGGTGAAGTGGATCTGTAGGAAACGAAGATTGGCACGTCTTCCCCTCGGATGGAGGTCAGGTAAGGCCGAACTGCTTGCTGTTATGACATTGAACCTGCACCAGCAGGGATGACAAGAACGGGAAAGAGATGGGTGGGCTGGAAGCGAGGCCAGTAGGGTCCAGGAACACCCTCCCCTTCTTCGTAGCCCAGTCTCCACGAGGGTCCTGTAGGGCAAGTGCAAACAAGGGAAGGTGACTCTGTTTAAGTCATTGTGCCAGAACCCCACCCACCTGGTGAGGGCTCCAAGGATTGGGCTGTGGGTTCAAGCCAGGGAATGGACTCAGAGGTGTGCAGTGGGGAGATCCTGGAGACCCTAAAAAGTCCACATACATTGCCTAAGAGTTTCACTGCAAGTTGGTGTAGCCCAGGACACAATGACAACAAAGAGGTCAGGACTGTGACTTTGCCCAGCTGGTTAAGGAGATGTTCTTCCTCCATCTCTACATCCTGCTGGAAGAGGAAGTGGGGGTGGGGGACAGCAAGAGCTCATCCCGCAGCCACGCCCCCAACCAAAGAGGAGGCTGATGCTGGGAACCAGGAACCAGTCTCAGATGCACAGTCCACCTTGCAAACTGACTCGAGCTACGTGCTTGAAAGGAAGATGACTCGAAAGTTATAAAATCTACTTACAGTATCATAAATGACTAAGAAAGAGGGAATAAGTAAAAGATAAGCATGGAAAAAAAAACACAGTTTCAGATTCTTTAATGAATCGATCATGAGTTTTCTCATCTGTGAAATCTGTGTTTTCTGGGGACAGGGTGTAGAGCTTTCGTCACTTTCTCAAAGGGTCCACGAGCCCCAAACAGCCCAAACCATCAACATGCGTAGTAATGACTTTAAATCTTTATTCCTTGCTTTGATATCTCTCTGAAACACCAAACTTGAATTTTTCATTCACCTTTCCCTGCGTCTTGTTTCCCTCCTTGGACCCACCACTCCCTGTTGTTACCTGGTTCACCTACCCGACGAAGCACTGTCCGTCTCTCCCGCTGGGATGCTTGCCGCCCAAAGACAGGGACCCCGTTGTCTTGCTTACCATTTGGTCTTTGGATGGCCATGGAGTGCTCGGCACTGGAAGGTGATGAGATTGTCTCCAGGGAGTGCCCTTTACACATCTGAAACCAATGGCCTCACAAAGGAAACCCTTCGCAGGCCTGCATTGTTCTGGATTACTCCCTGCTAGAACACGGTCTCGCCCCATCCACACATAATCAATTTCCACATATTGCCACAGGTGCCTGAGCGATGGTCCTCAATGTGACCCCAGCTCCCAGCTCGTGCTGCTTGCGCTCTTACGTTGCTTCTCGTGTCTCTCGCCAACCTCCCAAGCAGGTCTCTGCCCTGGTCCTCCCATTCCGGTGGTGTCAAAGCTCTGGTTCTAGACTTGCGGCTCTAGAACCGAATTTCACATCGGTCCTCCGCGGAAGACTCCTGTGGCCTCTGTCTCCTGTCCGGATGGAGCTCAAGTTCTTCATGTAGCCTTTATGAATGTTCAGAATGTGGGCCTGTTGTCTCTCCAGCCCCCTTTTCGGAGCCCAGGGAACCTTCCGCCCAGGCCCTAGAGTCTGAAACATCCCACGCCCTCCCCAGCCGGACAGCGCCCTGTGCTTACCCCCCCCACTTCTGGCTTTGTTTCCCCTCCCAAATGACCGTTTTTCTCCCAGACTCAGATCAAAATCTGTTGCTGCTTTTCCTGCTCCCCTCGGGCAGAATTATTTGCTGTTAACCGAGCAAGTTTCTTAACCATGTTTGGGACCGACTGCTCAATCCGTCAACCGGACAAGGCATGTACGAGGGAGATGGTGAGAAGGGGGTCAGCGTGTGGTGGGGAGGAAGGAAGCCTGCTAACCTTATGTCTTTGTTTTGCAAAAGTCAGCCCTAGCTCATGAGTGAATGTTTCTATCACCTCGAATAAGACCTCATCTAAGAGCCCAGTCTACTTTCCGACTTCCAGATGTAGAAACTGAATAAAGTTCACGAGGACCGAACACATACCAGACACGGTTTTAAATATTTTGCACATATGATGTCATTTAACTTCTGCAAAACCCCCAGTGTCGGTGCTCTTTTGTCCTTATTTTCCTAGTGGGGAAACTGAGGTGCACAGAGTGAGGCGGGATTTCAGAGTCAGCCATCTCCCCCCGCACGGTACTCCCCAGACCTAGGGAGGGGTGACGCATACAGCCACACGGCCAGCTGCTGGCGGCTGAGTTGGTCCCGACTGTGGCCCCTCGCTGCTCCGTCCTGTGCTCCTCGCAGCCCTTCAGACAGTGAACTGGTTTCTGGGAAGATGAAGATTCACCGGAAACCACAACGCTGTACTAGGAGGCCAGAATGGAAAGCCAGCTGACGGGCCTGGGACTTGCACCGAGTCAGGCTGAGCCGGCGGCGGAACTCTGATGCCCCAGGAGCCTGTGAGCAGAGCCCGCGGTGTTCGGGCCAGAAGAACATATGGAAACCATAGACTTCCTCTTGCCAGAGAGCCCCGCTGGAGGGTGGAGCTGATCCACAAGTGTGTGTGTGAGAATTGTACATTTTTCCTTCCTTGGAGCAAAGCCATTTAGGTTTGGAAAATGAAAGGAGCTCATTTTGACCAGAAAGTGTCTCACGCCTCTTCCCTGATGATCACAAGGTAGACAGGGCTGGGCTTCCTGTCACCAGGGCGGGTGATAGGAGGAGAAGGTCCCACTCAGGAAGACAGCAAGCTATGGGCGGGTCTGGTGTGGCTGAGCTCCGCTGGCCAGCCTGTGCCCAGGACCCTGGGGACGAGGGGCTCACACTGCCTGGGGAGAGCACAAGGCCACTGTGGCTCTGGGGGTGAGAACAGTGAAAGATCTCAAGACAAATACCTGTGTCACCTGGAAAGCATCAGCATTAATGACTCCTGTAACTAGCTGGGGTTCTAGCATATTCTATAAATGATCTCACTTGATTCTGTACACTAGCCCCAGACAACAGGGTTGTAGCTCAGGGTGTGTGATCGTGCATGTGTGCATGTACTTGTGTGTGCATGTGTGTCCATATATGTGCATGTGTGCACGTACACATGTACATGTGTGTGCATGGGTGTGCATGTGTTTGTGTTTGTGTTCATGTGTGCATATGCATGCACCTCTGTGTGCTTGTGTATGCATACACACGTGCATGCATGCGTGTATGTGTGTGTATATGTGTGCTTTTGTGCATGTGTTTATGTGTGCAGGTCTGTGCATGTGCATATGTGTGTTCATGTGTGCATGCCTCTCTGTGTGCATGTAGGTACGTGCATGTGTGTACATGTGTACGCCTCTGTGTGCACATCCATGCATATGCATGCATACATGTGCATACATGTTCATGTGTGGGGGTGTATGTGTGCATGTCTGTGTGCACATTCATGCGTGCATGAGTGTGTATGTGTGCATGAGTGTGCATGTGTCGCTGTGTGCATGCATACATGTGAGTGTGCATGTGTGTGCGTATGCATGCACGTATATATGTGCACATGTGTGCATGCACACACATGCATGTGCATGCATGTATGTGTCTCTGTGTGCATGTGCACGTGTGTGCACTTGTGTGCATGTGTCTGTACATGCGTGTGTGTTTGCGTGTTTTGTGTGTATTTCCCTCTCCCTCTGCTCCCGTTCTCCACCACCATCCCACATAGAACAGAAGCAAGTTCGGTTGCAGAGTTGTCTGTTTTCCAGTCCTACAGCGAGATAAGACCAGAGACAGGAGGAAAGAGTGAAGCGGCAGAAGGATGCTCGAACAGGACAGGAGGTGTAGAAAGAGCAGAGCCTTGAAGCAGGCAGGTGAGGAAGGGTCTTCGTCTGGGAAGACCAAGAAGTGAAGCCAAGGGGCTCTGAGCTGAGCTGTCTTACGTGTGAGCCCTGTGCTGGCCAGTGGCTCGTCAGCACCTCACTGACCAAAGTCTAGACAGGCTTACGGGCTCTTCACGTCAGGCGAGAAACGCGGGCAACTTCCGTGGGACGAGGAGGAGAAAGGGAAATGTCCCCACAGGCTAGAACTGACTGAGGTGGTTGGAAAGGTCCTGTGAGCTTGGATCGTGGCGACACACGTACATCCGTGGAGGGCACACCTAAACCTAGAACGCGGCTCTCCTCAGTATTAAACACTCTTCTTCAGACATGGTGAATTGGAAGCCGAAGAAATGAGGAGAATTCATCCAAGACGTCGAGTCAGGAAGGGGCCAAGCCTGTGCCTGTACCTGAATCTTCCCACGATGACCCCACGGACCTCCACCGCGGAGGGCCGAAGACGGGGCCCGAAGGGACCGGTTGGAGTCCAGCAGCCACGCACCATCCCCGCCGGGCGTGGCCAAATACAAGGGACTCGGGGGTCTCCGTTGGCTTTTCGCTTCTGCAGCACCCAGGCTGGCCGGCGGGCGCGTCAGCCTCGGTGACAGGGTCACGACGACAGCCGCTGGAGTGGTGACTTAGGAGGGACTAAAGCTCTAAGAGACCAAAAATTTAAGCAAAACCTGAATGGTCATTGGGAAAATGCAAACGACATTTGCTTCTTCATACTTCTTCATCCGACAGAACGAGGTCGGCAGAACGAGCTGAGCCTCCAAAGTGCTGGGGAAGGCCCGGGGGTTCCCTCCACGTCGCTGGTGACGGGGCCTCCTGGAAAGGCGTTACGGGGCGGCGTCCGTTAATTTAGAAACACGTGTGTCCGGCGCCCCTTTCATTCTCAGCATCTCCCCAGAGAGTTGCGTTCCGTGGGCACAAGGACGCACACTCCCTGCTGTGTTTTACTGCAGTGAAAAAGCGGCACCGATTATCAAGTGTCTGAACTAAAACAGATTTCCTTAATTAAAGAAACAAAACCACTATTGTTCGCGTCCTTGCTACTGACGCCTAATCAAAATGCAGGGATTGAGTGGCACGGCGTGGCCCAGAGCGTTCCCCGTGACCCCGGGCTGAGCGGACAGTGTGCGGAGCAGGATGCCACGTTTGCCAGCCCACACAGCCACATTATTAACCTCCACGCGGACATGTGTCTGTTGACGTGCAGGCGGGACCATCTGACCGGAAGCTGGGGGCGTGGGGGACTCACCGACAAGTGAGATTCTATAAAGGAGAAGCCTCAAGCCAGCCAGGATTGGAGGCAAGGATGGGGTTGGAGGTCAGGAGAGGTTTTAGGTGTGTGTGCACCGTCTGAATTTTTGCAATGAGATACTGCTTGTGTGTTACTCATATATATCATGTGCCCACAATCATATATTACATGTATGCAAACACGAAACATGCAACAGAGAGGTACTTTCACGAACAGCAGGAGTGTCTTTGCCACTGGGGGTGGGTAGGGCAGGGGTGCCCAGAAATTCCCGGCGAGCTTCTCTTAGCTCCAAAGCGGGAGCCGCTCTCTGGGCTCTATCTCGCTCTGTCCTGCAGGGCTAGGTCCCCTGGTTTTGTTTTGTCTTATCCTCTTAACTTATCTTGGTCGTATCTCCCCCCCCGGCCCCTCGCCACCCCACAGCACCACAGCCCGAGGTAAACGGCAGCTGAGCTGTGGTCGCATCAGGTCTCAGGACATTTTTAGTCCATTGTTCACATGGTGCTAATCAGACAGTATATCTCTAATTGCATATATTGATTTTAATATCATTTTTATGACCACCGATATCACATATGCTATTCACTGTAATATGTATTAGTTTAAGGCTGAAAATTTGGGGGGAGATAAAGATTGTACAGAAAAAAATAACAGATCGCCCAGGTTCCCACCTTCCTCAGTAAACATTTTCATGGGTGTGTGTGTATTCTTGTAATTTTATCTAGCTGAAAGCAAAATGCATCTGCTGATTTATTTTTTACCAGGGACACTGGTAGGTACCCAGTGACGGTGAAGGTGGGCATCTGCCATGGTTTCCGTTAGCTTCTGTTTCTTTCAAAATGACATGGGCTACTTAACATATTTTATTAAATGTATTATATATAATATACATAATGTGTAATATATAAAATTATATTATATAAATAAATATATAAACATAAACAAACATAAATATAAATATATATGTCAAGTTCCAGCGTTCCAGTGGCTCTTTGCCACATTGCTGGGTTTTTAAAAAACCGTTTTCCTAGAATTATTCCAACGGTGCTACATTTGCTTTTGTTTTTGTTAGGAGTAACTAAGTCTTTAGAACACAAAACAAATCTAGTATTCCTGAATGAAAAGCCCTGCAGGTCAGTCTACACTGCCAGCCACCCCACCCCCTGTCTACACTGCCAGCCACCACCCCCCACCCGCTATCTACACTGCCAGCCACTCCCCCACCCCCATCTACACTGCCAGCCACATCCCCCCCACATTCCTTGCGTTTTACATCTTTATTGGTAGCTTGGTTAAGTGCCTTGGGTTTCAAGTCTAATTTTTCACAGAGGGTACCTAGGCAAGGTCTTTTCAAGGTTTTTGTGTATTTAAGAATCGCTTTCTCTCCAGGGAAGGCGAGTGGGCCGGTGAAATATGGGGGTCTTACTTGGGGTTTCCTCTCTCCCTCAAGTCTCAGGATACGGATCTATTGTTTTCGGGCGTGCAGTCTGGTAGATACATTTTCCTAATTTTTGTTCCTTTTCATGTAACGTGTTTTCTCCAGGGATGCTGCCAAACTTTCTCCTCATTATTAAACACTTTAAAAATCGTGTTTTCAGGCTCTTCCTTATGAGGAATTCCTATCATCGATTTTTTCCTTCTCCCCCAGCACAGGTGCTTCCTGTGGGGCAAGCGCCCCTGCTCTCCCCCCACCCCCTTCTGCCAGCACACGCTGTGTTTCCTGCCGCTGTGGTTCTCACTGCTCTGCTCTGCCCAGTCTCGGGCCCGTCACTCCCCACGTCTGTACACCCCCAGTTGCCGCCGGTGTGCGGGGCTCCCTCGCTCTGCCCTTGGGACTACAGTGGAAATCCCCCTCCAGATAGAGCCCCGAGGCACGTGGCCCCATGCAGGTCCCCTGCTGCAGCCCGGGGAGCCCTCCTTCTAACCCGCCCCCCTCTTCTCTGGCCCTCACCCGGCTGCCCCCAACATCGGGGAGATACAGGAGGTGGCGCACACATAGGTCCAGGGAGGCTGGTCACCCCCGGGTGACAAATGAGAGCATGATGGGGTTAAAAGTGGGGCCAGAACCGGGTCAGGATGAAAGGGCAGAACCGGGGCCGGGGGCTCTGATTATGAGAAATGCCCCCTCCTCTGACCCCCAGTAATAATCTCAGTTAGCACTGACCTCGTGTCCACTCTGTCCTGAGCACCCTCCTCTGTGAGCCCATTTACTCTGGCGGTAATCCTGGGCAGGAGCCGAACCATCATTACCCCATTTCACAGATGAAGAAACTGAGGCAGAGAACTTAACTCCCTCGCTCAAGCTTCCACAGCCCTCAGGGGCAGCATGAGGGTTCAGAGGCAGCCCGCCTGCTCCAGCCCGGCCCTCTTCACCGCCAGCCCCCAGGCTGCACACCTCTCAGTGAACCAAACCAGCCGTGATTCCCGGAGAAAGACTCAACTTCTTTCTCCCCCGGGAGTAGCCGGCCCGACCGTTGATACGCGCAGTGCGGTTACCAGGACACATGTGGACAAGCCCGTGGCTGAAGCCCGGGGTCCTAGGGATGGCGTTTGGTTCGGGTTCCGCGTGGTTCGAGTTCTCTCCCCTCCTCCTTCCCCTTCGGCACCGGCTGTGGGGGCTGCTCCTTCCAGGGTGAAGAAACTGTCGCTAGTCCTTCCCCCGCTCACGGCCCAGCTGTGTCCCGGGAACAGGCTCCACCTGGGAGCGGACGTGGACGACAAGCGCAGCCTTCGGGACGGGACGGCGGCCGTGACCCACCGCAGAGCCCCGGGGGCCCGTGCCCTCGCAAGCACAGTCCTATTTCGGACCTGCTGATGGGGGGGGGCACAAACAGTGATGCGGGACACGGGGTTCTAGTTGCTTTGAGAGCCTGAGAGAGCCCCTCTGTTCCAACGGAAGCAACTGAAGGATACGGAATGAATGAATGAATGAATGAATGAATGAATGAGTGGCGTAGGCAGGCTGCGGATGGTGCCTCCGTGGGTCTCGGCTACCACAGCGATCTTCCCGGTGACGGCTGACTCTGGCTTCCGTCCACGAAAACTCCACAGCCAAGCTCTCCCTGGCTCGCCCAGCCTTGGTCCCTGCGCTTGTCCCCAAGCTGGACTCTTTCTGTGGTTCTTACCGTCGCTGGACAGTCGTCATGGGCCCGTAGTGCCCAGTGTTGTCGGGCACACACGCTCCTCATCTGGAAACGCTGGATCGCTGGGGGGCCTCCCGCCTTTACCGCTCCTCTCCCTTCACTGCTTCTTGCCGGAGCATCGAGGGTCGTTCAAGCCCCAGTGACTGAGCATTTTCCAAGGGTCAAGGCCTTCCAGGAGAGCCGCCATGGCTCCTGCCCTACTTACTCTCACAACAGCCTGGTAAGTATTTATACCGCAACTTAACAGGAGAGGAAAAGGAGGTGCCAACGCATTACATCATTTACCCAACCTGGGATTTAACCCCGGGTGGCCAGATTCTAAAGGCCATGGTCTCACCACCATCCCATGAAGTTGCTTTCACCCAAAAGGACGCAGATATGTTTGAGGTAGGAGGAAGTTTTAAAAATATAAATGTATTAAAATTTTCCTCAAAGAAAATTCTGTTACAGAACAATTCTGATAAAGAAAATTCTATTTCTTTTAAGATTTTATTCATTCATTAGAGAAAGAGAGAGCACAAGTGAGAGCACAAACAGGGGGAGTGAGGGAGGGAGAAGCAGACGCCCCGTGGAACAGGGACCCCGATGTGGGGCTCGATCCCAGGACCCTGGGATCATGACCTGAGCTTAAGGCAGATGCTTCACTCACTGAACCACCCACGTGTCCTCCAAGAAAATTCTATTTTTCCTGCTAATGAACCTTTCATTGGTTTCTAGGAGGTAGTCTGGGTGTTGGCCCAGTTCTATGCTTGGGCTGAACAGAATCTGGGAAATGGGTAGACAGAGCTGAGTAATCGCCAGGAAGGAGACTGGTTTATTCTGTTTTGAGTTAAAATGGGGGGTGGTGGTGGAGGACGGCTCGTGTGAAAAGGAGACATTGAGGCAGAGTGGAAGGACGAAAGGGGTTACTTAGTTGCTCCGGGAGAATTCTGCTGTGGGGTCTGAGCCGAGCCTGAACAGGTGAGAGCGATGTGACAGCAGCAGCGTGGGACCCTGGGGGTCAGGTGGGCGCTGAATCGGGCCACTGGCGCTTGGAGACGCTTTTGCAAATGAAAGTAACGCCTTCGAAGCGGGTTGTCTGGCTCCGTGGAGCAGGCCAGAGCGTTTTCATAGGAAGAAGGATGAAGGTAAGCGTCCTGTTATCACCCCACAGCAGGCCGTCCACAAACACGGGGCTCTCTCTGGGAAGCGCTTCACGGAGGAGGGGGCGTAGCACCGAGTGCCACAGATGAGATTCGGGTACGACTGAGCTGGATTTCTACAACGGCCCCTGGGAAGGACTGGAGCGTGGACAAAGCAGCCTCCTGCCTCCCGCTCACTCTATATTGTGCCTTTTTTTAAGGACCTGTCTGTAAATCAAAGCGTGTGTACAGACGTGCAGAAGGTGCAAAGGACACGTGACCACCTGCATAGCTGAGCGGTTAGAACTTCACTGCTATGAGGTTTATTTTGTGGATCCTTATCACTCTAACCCCCAGAATTCACCTCTGACATGAGCCTTGTGCCTGGAATTCCTTTGCCTTTCTTCAAATCTTCGCACACGGGTTTGTACAGATCAATGGTACATGTTAGTTTTGCACGGTTGTGAGCACGCACTAAACTATGGTACGTGGGGGATACGTCCTTCTGCGACTTCCTTTCACCACTCCCACAGTGTGACCCATTTTGATCCGTGCCGCTGAAATTCCTCTACCTTCACTGCTCTGTAATGTTCCATTATATATAGAGACAGACAGACAGACAGACAGATTTATTATAGGAATTGGCTCATGCAATTATGCAGACTGAGAATTCCCCTGACCTACTTCGTACCAGCTGGAGGACCAGGCAAGCCGGTGGCGTGGTTCAGTCTGAGTCCAAAGGCCTGAGCACCGGGGGACCCGAGCCTGAAGGAACTCCGAGCGCCAGCATCCACGGGCGGGAGGAGGTGGATGTCCCAGCTTGAGCAGAGGGACCAAACTCGCCCTTCCCCTGTGTTTTTGTTCTCGTCAGGCCCTCAACGGATTGGCTGATGTCCCCCAACCTCGGGGAGCACCCTTTTCTTTACTTAGTGTAATGATTTAAATGCAGCGTCTTCTGGAAACATCTTCTCTCTCACACACACATACACACATACACACACCCCCAGAAATAAGGTTCTACCAGCAGTCCGGGCATCCCTCAGCCCAGCGATGCTGACGCAGGGAATCAGCTGTCACACACTCTGAACCGTGTCTCCTGGGACGTGGAAAGGCCTTCCCAGGGAGATGCGATTCAGAGCAAGGGGTTGCCGGGCACGGAGTACTCACCAGCCCCCTCACTAGACAACACCAAACCGGTTTTCAAACTCGTGCCTAGAACCTCCCCCAGGGCCTGAGGCCAGTGCTTCCTACTGATGTCCTCCAACCTGAAGATCTGGGTCCATCTATTTGGTGTGAAACAGTGTCTCGTTTTTGTCTTATTATTGTGATTTGAAACTGATAAAATGGAGCATATTTTCACGTATTCATTGGCCATTCATGTTTCTTTTGTAAAACGTCTGAGTGTGTCGCTTGCTCAGTCCCCAAATTACCTTTTTCTTATCAATTTATTATTTTATTCCCAAACTTAACCGACTTTCTGTCAGACGTTTTGTGAGCTTCTGCTCCCTATGTGTACCTTCAAAAATTAATCGCATGATGTCTTCGATCAAAAAAGTTTTATTTTTTTTTATTTCTTTTCAGCGTAACCGTATTCACTGTTTTTGTACCACACCCAGTGCTCCATGCAATCCGTGCCCTCCCTAATACCCACCACTTGGCTCCCCCACCCTCCCACCCCCCACCCCTTCAAAACCCTCAGGTTGTTTTTCAGAGTCCATAGTCTCTCATGGTTCACCTCCCCTTCCAATTTCCCTTAACTCCCTTCTCCTCTCCATCTCCCCATGTCCTCCGTGTTATTCCTTATGTTCCACAAGTAAGTGAAACCATATGATAATTAACTCTCTCTGCTTCACTTTTTTCACTCAGCATAATCTCCTCCAGTCCCGTCCATGTTGCTACAAAAGTTGGGTGTTCATCCTTTCTGATGGAGGCATAATACTCCATAGTGTATATGGACCACATCTTCCTTATCCATTCATCTGTTGAAGGGCATCTTGGTTCTTTCCACAGTTTGGCGACCGTGGCCATGGCTGCTATAAACATTGGGGTACAGATGGCCCTTCTTTTCACTACATCTGTATCTTTGGGGTAAATACCCAGGAGTGCAATTGCAGGGTCATAGGGAAGCTCTATTTTTAATTTCTTGAGGAATCTCCACACTGTTCTCCAAAGTGGCTGCACCAACTTGCATTCCCACCAACAGTGTAAGAGGGTTCCCTTTTCTCCACATCCTCTCCAACACATGTTGTTTCCTGTCTTGCTAATTTTGGCCATTCTAACTGGTGTAAGGTGGTACCTCAATGTGGTTTTAATCTGAATCTCCCTGATGGCTAGTGATGATGAACATTTTTTCATGTGTCTTGTAGCCATTTGTGTGTCTTCAAATTGGCAATGAAGAAGTCAAACTCTCTCTCTTCGCAGATGACATGATTCTTTATATGGAAAACCCAAAAGACTCCACCCCTAAACTACTAGAACTCATACAGCAATTCAGTAACGTGGCAGGATACAAAGTCAATGTACAGAAATCAGTGGCTTTCTTATACACTAACAATGAAAATACAGAAAGGTAAATTAGAGAATCAATTCCATTTACTATAGCACCAAGAACCATAAGATACTGGGAACAAACCTAACCAAAGAGGTGAAGGATCCGTACTCGAGAAACTACAGAACACTCATGAAAGAAATCGAAGAAGACACAAAAAGATGGAAGACCATTCCATGCTCTTGGATCAGAAGAATAAACATTGTCAAAATGTCTATACTGCCTAGAGCAATCTATACTTTTAATGCCATTCCGATCAAAATTCCATGGTATTTTTCAAAGAGCTGGAGCAAATAATCCTAAAATTTGTATGGAATCAGAAGGGACCCCGAATTGCTAAGAAAATGTTGAAAAACAAAAATAAAACTGGCGGCATCACGTTACCTGATTTCAAGCTTTACTACAAAGCTGTGATCACCAAGACAGCATGACACTGGCATAAAAACAGACACATAGACCAGTGGAACAGAGTAGAGAGCCCAGATATGGGCCCTCAACTCTACGGTCAAATAATCTTTGACAAAACAGGAAAAAATATCCAGTGGAAAAAAGACAGTCTCTTCAATAAATGGTGCTGGGGAAACTGGACAGCTATATGTAGAAGAATGAAACTCAACCATTCTCTTACACTGTACACAAAGATAAACTCGAAATGGATAAAAGACCTCCACCTGAGACAGGAATCCATCAGAATCCTAGAGGAGAACATAGGCCGTAACCTCTTCGACATCAGTCACAGCAACTTCTTTCAAGATATGTCTCCAAAGACAAAGGAAACAAAAGCGAAAATGAACTTTTGGGACTTCATCAAGATCAAAAGCTTCTGCACAGCAAAAGAAACAGTCAACAAAACAAAGAGGCAACCCACGGAATGGGAGAAGATATTTGCAAATGACAGTACAGATAAAAGGTTGATATCCAGGATCTATGAAGAACTCCTCAAACTCAACACACACAAAACAGATAATCATATTAAAAAATGGGCAGAAGATATGAACAGACACTTCTCCAATGAAGACACACAAAAAAGGTTTAAATGTTAATGTAATTGAATTTTTACATCTTTTTTATCATGAGAAATGATCTGAAGATTCCAAGGGGCTTTTTATGAGATAATTGTATCATTTGTTTTTAACGATTGTTTATTTTCTTTGTTTCTAATCTTTGTCCTCTTTTCTTACTGTGTGGCCGGTACATTTTTGGAGTAGAAATTGTGAAGGTCACTTTTATTTTAATTTTTCCCTGATTTTAAGGAACACGTTGTAAGTATTCCCATTAATAGTGACATTTACTATAGGATTTTTTTCACATACTCTTTATGGAGATAAAGAAATTTCTCTCTGTTCCTAAATTGCTGTGTGTGTGTGTTTTAACACACTTGAAGTCTGGACTCGATGTTCAATTTTATTGAATGCTTTTTTTTCTTGCATTAGTTGAAATGATCATATGGTGTTTCTCTTTTCCTCTAAGAAGTGAATTACATTTCCTAAGATAGTGAATTACATTGCCACCTTAAAATAGATCTTTTAATGTCAGTATGTTAAATTGGATATTTTTTATGTTAATCCCACCGTGCATTGCTGGAATAAACCCAATATGTCAATGCCTTTTTTTTTTTTTTTTTTTTAATACGTTGGTGGATCTGGTTTGGTGATACTTTATTCAGGACTTTTGTGTCTGTGTTTATGAAGGAGGTAGGCCTGTGGTTTTTCCTTTCTTACTCTATCCTTCTCAGGTTTTGGTTTTTGAGGCTAACCAGAAGGTTAGCCAGAAATAAGGGTAATCCCTCGGTTGAGGGAGGTTCCTTCTCTTCTATTTTCTGGAATGGTTTATACAAGTTCAAAGGAACTAGTCCTTAAATACTTAAGAACGGTTGTCGATAAAACCAGCTAGGCATAGAATCTAAAAATTTCCCCTATATGTTTAATGCTGTCTTTTTTGCTTAAAATTGTCAGTGTTTTATCTTTTCTTTTTTCTATAGACTTCTTTTTTTTTTATTAAGTAGGCTCCATACCCAACATGGGGCTTGAACTCATGACCCTGAGATCAAGAGTCACATGATTTACTGACTGAGCCAACCAGATACGCTTATATTTGTCTTTTTCTATTCCAACAGTCCAATATCTGGGGACGCTATTGTTTTCTTCTAAATTTTTTTTTAAAGATTTTATTTATTTATTTGATAGAGATCACAAGTAGGCAGAGAGGCAGGCAGAGAGAGAGAGAGGGGGAAGCAGGCTCCCTGCTGAGCAGAGAGCCCAATGCGGGGCTCGATCCCAGGACCCTGGGACCATGACCAGAGCCGACGGCAGAGGCTTAACCCACTGAGCCACCCAGGCGCCCCTCTTCTAAATTTTAAGTGTTTTGCAAGCCTCTAATCCTCAGTCTTGTGGAAATGAGACATATTTTTCAAAGCGGTTTCATCAGATGACCCCATTCCATACACCTTTGAGGTGAAGTGGATACAGTCGACTCTTGAACAGAATGGGTCTGGACCACGCGGGCCCATGTGTACACAGATTTTCTTCAGTAAATGCTGTCCAGTGCTAGTACCGTATTTTCTCCTCTTCATGATTTTCTTCACGTTTTCCTTCCTCTAGCTTGTTTTACTGCAAGAACATAGCATGTAATACAGATAACTTACAAAATGTGTGTAAACCTCCTGTTGGTGTTACTGGGAAGGCTTCCCGTCTACAGGAGGCTGTTAGCAGGTGAGGTTTCGAGGAGTCAAAAGTTTTCTGTCGATTTTCTACTACATGGAAGTTCGCCACCCCAACCCCCATGTTGTTCAAGGGTCAACCATTTCATTACGTGAAAGTTTAAAATAAATTTTTTCCCAAGTGTACGATACTGTTACTTTCATTTCTGCTGACATAACAAATGAAGAACACAGGTATTTATTTATTTATTTTTAAGGGTTTTATTTATTTATTTGGGAGAGAGAGCGTGAGAGGGGAGAAGGTCAGAGGGAGAAGCAGACTCCCTGTGGAGCTGGAGCCTGATGTGGGACTCGATCCTAGGACTCGGGGAACATGACCTGAGCCGAAGGCAGTGGCTTAACCAACTGAGCCACCCAGGCGCCCCAGAACACAGGTATTTAAATAACCTGAAATGTTTTCCTAATCTGGTGGGTTTTCCACTCGTACACACGACTGGGGGTAGTCTTTTTCCTGATCTGTTGTAGCCTTTGGACCGCGATCTGCGAGCATGGACTTCTGTCTCCATCACAGTTTCTCCACACTTCTGTCATTAGGCTTGGAGCGACCTCTTACTTACCTGACGAAGATGACCACGGAGAACTAAAAACATTAGTTGGAGCTTCTGGCTGTGTGTCGGCCGTAACGGGATGGACATCTCTTCTTAAGAAGGACAACAGAGGCATGCCGAGGTCTACCTTCACTGTCTGTCTCCCATTTGGATTTGATTTTATTGGAAATCCCTAACCTTCTAGGTTTTCTTTATGAGCACTTTTCACATTTACCCTATAAATGTTCTATATTCCTATGGTGATCTGTAACTTTTCACTGTAAGAACTCACCAGTGATGAACCAGGAGCTCAAGAGACTAAAGAAACTAATATTGATTAAATCACAATTACGTGCTCAACAGACCCCCATCACCTAATCCAGGCACCAGCTATGGGAGTAAAGGGTTGTTATTCCTGCTTCACACACGAGGACACCAAAGTCACGCATCTGTGAGTCAGAGAGCCAGAATTCAGATCCAAGTTTTCGGTCTCCAGGCACCGGGCTGTTTGCATGGATTTACAGAACTCTCCTCAAATCCCCCAGGCTCGCACAACCTCCGTACAAGTGGCCTTACTAAACTCTATTCTGCTGACTTTCCATCCAGGAAGCCTTTTACCATATGCCGCTGCCTGATCTGAAATCGTAAGCGTTTCAGCTGACTGTTCTACCGGTAGTGAAGAGTTACATGAATATTATGGCAGAAACTACTTGGTACCCCCGAGATCTGTTTCTCCTTCTTCTATAGCCACGGACCCTCCCTCCCAGTTTAAGCTGGGCTTGTGACAACCCTCAGTGAAGGTGAGATTTCCCAGGCTCTCTGGGAGCACCTGTGGGACCTGTGCATGAGGTCTGCCAGTGGGGTCGAAATGGAAATTGTGCAAACGACTTTGAGAAGCATCCTTAAGTTTCCATTATTTACTGGAATCACAGTAGGCGTTTGGGACCACAAGGAGGCCCTGGGGCGGGAGACCATGTCCAGTCGGACACAAGGAGGAAGACTGGGATCCTGCTTCAAGAGGCATGACTCAGCCCTGGACAGTCTCTCTCCAGTTTATATGAGACAGAACTTGTCACCTTGTTAGAGACACATTGGTCCTGCTTATTTTTTCCCTCTTCACAGTCAAATATATATAATCCTAACTCATAGTAAAATCTTACAAAAGAAGAATCTGAACCCAAATCCATTTTTTTTTTCTTCCTGGTGGAGAAAAAACCAGTGTTTTTAGTTTTGCTGAAACTAAAGCTATTTCTTCATTATTTCTCTTTGGGAGTGGGGAGGTTGGAAGAGGGCCCAGAAATGATGTCTTGGAGTTTTAACATTCCCGTATGGTTTATGTAATAAAAATCAGAGCTTCCGGATGGCTTTTTAGAAGTTCAAGATGAATGAACTACAAAACCAAAATGTGGACTAACACCCAAAGTATGAAAGGCCTGCGCTCTGCCCCTGATCTCAATGAAAAGAACATAGCATTGCAAACCTCCCTCGCTCACCAGCTTTGGGGACACAGACTGCCTTGTGATAGTCACACTGACACACGGAAGGGCAACAAAGGCACTTAAAAATGGTTTGCCTTTCCTGCTAATGGCTTCAAGCGTGTCAGAGACACCCGTCCTTGTTTAGCAGAACAATATCCATGGGCTGTGATGAAAGGGTGAATTCTAGAACCTGTACGTGGTGATGTGAATAAAGGCTTTCAGCCCTCATGGGAGTACTTTCATGAACTACGAAATGCACAGTTTGCAATATCTCAGCTCACCTATAAAGAATACACCAATATTTCAATGGTACCATTTGGCAGTTTCAACCCAGATAAAGGGCTTCTAAAAGTGGAGGCTATTATCATGGAAACTTTATACACAAGGCAAAAATATATATGGTGAATAGGAAAATAGAAGAAAATAAAAATCCGTAATCATCCCATCCCCTAGAGGGATGGTTCTCGAACTTGACTCTCCATCAGAGCTGTCCACTGGGCTCCTTCAAACAGAGTGCTGGACTTCACACCCCGGAGTGTCTGATTCGTTGATACGGGTAGAGTCCGCCAATTTGCATTTCTAACATGGTCTTTGGTGATGCTGATGCGGCCGGTCCTGGGACCCCACTCTGAGAACCAGGTTTGGAATAATCACTTTTACCTTAATGGTGTCAAAATTCTGAGTCTTGTGATCAGCAACACCTGATGTTCTAGTCAAGGCCACTGATAACTTCCACATTCCACCAGGGTCACTTGTTGGCCCCTCTCTCTTTGGCATATCAGCAGAATTAGACACAATGGTCAAGCCCTCCTCTTGAGACACTGTCCTCATCTGGCTTCCGGGTTCCTGTCCTACCCTACTCCTCGTTTCCTGACCTCCGGGTATGGCTCAGTCCTCGGAGCTCGCCTTTACCGCACGCACACTCACCTGCTGTCTCCTGACTTTTTGACACTAGCCATCACAGGCGTGAGGAGATATCTCACCGTGGGTTTGAGCTGCATTTCCCTGGGGATGAGTGCCGTGGAGCATCTTTTCATCTCCTGGACGTCTTCTTTGGAGAAATGTCTCTTCAGATCCTCTGTCCACTCTTTAATCAGGTTGTTCATCGTTTTATGGTTGAGTGGCAGGTGTTCTTTATTTGTTTTGGATATTGACCGCCTCATCAGATAAATGGTTTGCATATATCTTCTCCCATTCAGTAGGTTGCCGTCTCCTTGTGACAGTGGTTTCCTTTGTGGTGCAGAAGCCCTTAATGTCGCGGAGTCCCACTTGCTTGTTTCCGCTTGTGTTGCTCTTGTCTTTGGGGTCGGATCCACAAAGGCATCACTCAGACCGATGTCAAGGAGCTCACCGTCTATGTTTTCTTTCAGAAATTTTATGATTTCAGATCTTGCATTCAAGTGCTTAATCCATTTTGAGTTAATGCTTGTGTACGGTGTAAAATCCTGTCCCAGTTGTATCCTTCTGTGTGTGGCTGTCCGATTTTTCCAACACCATTAATTAAAGAGACCGCTCTTTTTCCTGCACATTCTTGGCTCCGGGCCACACCTTAATCACCCATATATGTGCAGGTTTATCTGTGCTCTGAATTTTTTTTCCCATTGATCCTTGTGTCTGTTTTTCACCGATACGATACTGTTTTGATGACTATCTCTTTGTAGTATAGTTTGAAATCAGGGAGCATGATACCTCCAGGTCTGTTCTCCTTTGTTAAGATTGCTTTGGCTATGGGTGGTCTTTTGTGGTTCTATATAAATTTTAGAACTATTTGTTCTAGTTCTGTGGAGTATGCCATTGGAACTTGATGGCTATTGCCCTGAATCTAGAGATTGGTTTGGGTACTATGGATGTTTCACCAATATTAATTCTTCAGATCTACAAGCGCAGAATATCTTTCCATTTATTTGTGGATTCCTCAGTTTCTTCCATCAGTGTCTTATGGTCTTCGGAGTACAGGCCTTTCACCTCCTTGGTTAGATTTATTTCAAGATATTTTAATTTTTTTTTGATGTAATTGCAAATGAGATGGCTTTTTATTTTTTGCTTATCTGGGACGCTCTTTATCTCATCTTTAATTCTCGAAATAACCATGCTGCGCAGAAAATTCTTGTTTGGAAGTTTTGTTTTTTTTTTTCTTTCATCGCTTGGACTATTTCATGCCCCTCTTTTCTGACTTATAATGTTTCTGCTGAATGCTCTGCCAGTAGCCTTCTGGGAATTCCCTTGTATCTAACAAGTTGTTTTTCTCTTGTTTCTTTTAAGATTCTCTCTTTATCCTTAACTTTCACTACTTCATTAGAATGGGTCTTGGTGTGGGTCTCTTTGGGTTCACCTTGTTTGGAACTCTCTGGGCTCCCTCGACCTGGATATGCACTCATTGCCTGTTTGTCACATCTCCCTCCGTTTTTCTCTGCTCTTCAATAGTGTATGTGACGTTTTTTAAATGTATGCAATGTCAGAAAGCCTTTCATACGCGCACACACACACACACACACACACACACACATATATGGGCTCATGGTTCCTTCTCATTCATTTGTGGTTCCATTTTAACATTGACCTCTAAACCACTTGAAATTTGTTTTAGTGACTGAGGTCCAGAGCTAACTTGTGTGAATGTGTGATTACCCAGTTGTCTCTAAGCCTATGTAAAAATCCGACAGATCCAGTCCATCCCATGCTGAGAGAGAGACAGAGACAGACACAGAGAGGCATTCTTGCATAAGCATGATACCAGATGAAACTTATTATCTTTTTTCTTTCTAGACCAATTCAATTTGTTTTTCACTACAATGACTTTCTTTAGTTGGTCATTTTGGCTTTTTAAGCCAAACACATACTCCTACGACCTACATTAATAACATGTCTTTATTTGATTTGTTTTTTATTTATTATCTTGGCTAGCCTCGTCAGTAAAATGATAAGTATTTTCAGTCATACCAGAAAGTATATTAAAAAAAATCACCAGTAGGTTTTATTTTAGGAATGAAAGGTTAATTCGATGTCATAAAATTTATTAACACATTCAATAACATTGGTAGGTCATAGAGAAATGACAATTGGCATAAAAAAAGGATTTAATAAAATTTAACCTCTCTCTAAACTTAAAGCTAAGATTAGAAACACATTCCTATTATATTTAATTTGAAAATATGTCAGCCCAAAGGGTGATACTCTATTTAAAGATACAAAGGCTTATGTCAGAAGACAAGAATGGCTGCTTTCTAGTTTATTTGTTTTCATATCATTTTTTCTTGACCAATTTCTCTCTTTTTCTCGTGCATTTGAAAATTACACCTTTTATTTCTACTTTAAAATGGTTGTGACTGGTAATTCAATATTTTTTAAAACCACTTTTCAATTAATGTCAAAAATTAATTAGTATCTATTGATCCCCCTCTAAAAGTGAAGCATTAAGCAGAATTTAACTCCCTTCTGTCTTACCTTCTGCTCTACATAGCCGTTCCTTTGTGGCTGAAATATGGAACGCTAGAGATCTATCATCAAAATTAACTTTTTTTTTTTTTACTTCTGAGGCTTTTGTTTCAAGACCCTCATGACCTGGGCCCTGCCTCCACTCCTGCTCTGCTCTCCCCGAGGTGCTCAGTCTCTAACCACATCAGCCAACGGCTGGTTCTGGAGGGGCCATGTGCTTCCCTACCTCAGGGTCCTTGCATAGGCAAGTACTCTCTGCCTGGGATATTCTTCCCTTTCTTCCTCCTCTTCTAATTATATTCCTACTCATCCTTTGTGTCTCAAGTCAAGCATCACCTCTGCGTACGCTCATACTCTGTCCTTTTTCTGTGATGGCATTTGGTAGAATTCATAATGATGTTTGTGTGGGAAATTATATGCTGTCTCTTTTCTCAATAGGTGTCTAAATTCCATGTGGACAGAGACTGTGTTTTGATGATCATTTTATCTCCAAAACTTTTTAAAAAATTGAATAAATGAAGGATGTGTATCTTAGATACTAATTTGCATAATCATACAGAAAGTGATCTGAAGCTAACTCTGTGTTACCGAGTTCATTGTTCATCAGCTGCAGGAACTCCTTTGTTTATTAAATGGGGAACCGTCAAGATGACGAGGCCAGGATAGGGTCATACCTTGTTACACCTCACATTTCCTCCTGGTCCTGCAGAACCAGGACTCAGATCCATTCTGTGAGGCACAGAGGTTTGTAGGCCAGTATTAGAGGCGAAGTGATACTCCAAGACAAGAAGGGCTGGTGTGATCAATTAACAGTACATGGGACAGACAAGAAAGTGTGCATTGGATTTTCCATTTCCTGGGTCATTTCTCTGTCCCTGTCAGTGACTTTCAAATCCGTTCCCAAAGGACATCGCTGTTGGGTTCCGCAGAACATGATTTTCGGCATTTTCCAGTTGTTTTGTAACGAGCATGCTGTTTTTTCTTGATTAAAAAGAAAAAGTTAACTAAAATAGAATGGCTCTTCACAAACTTGGGGCCTTTTGTGGAATCCAGATCTACAAAAGGTTATTTAAATTTTGGACTTAAATTCCAGCTCTACGGGGATATTCGTTGCTTTGCCTTTAGTGAATGTGTCTGCGATGAGCCCGTGCTGCCATGACTTCGGCGTTCGCTGGGAACCCGGAGACACAACATGCCAGTTTGTGAGAGTTGAATGTCATATTTTCAGGAATTTTGCAAGCTCTTTGTTAAACCCTCAGTAGCTTGAAATCAGCCATGGTAGAAGTTTTCCACCATGGAAATTGGCAAATGCTACAAATCAGGGCATTGTTCCCCCGAGGGAGCTGACTGTTAACACTGAACAGCATCCCACTGAGGCAGGCTTGAACTATGGAGGATCCCCTGGGTAGTCTAAAGCCACAGCCTAAAACACCGGAGAACCTAATCCCTCACAGGTTTGGTTAGCCAAGAGAGAATCTGGAATGCTGCCCCGCTCTATGAATGCTTTATTATATTTAGGTGCTGACGAAATCAGAGGGGACTTCCTTCGGGAGACTAGACGTAGCTGATTATTTCAATGAACAACAAGGCAACATTTCAAGATACCAAGAAGCTTAGAGACCCCTCAAATGGTCATACAACTTCACATTTATTTTCTTTTTATTTTGTTGTGTTCTGTTAGTCACCATACAGTTCGCATTAGTTTGATGTCGTGCTCCGTGATTCATTGTTTACGTAGGACACCCAGTGCTCCATGCAGTCCGTGCCCTCCTTAGTACCCATCCCTGGGCTCACCCATCCCCCCACCCCCCTCCCCAATACTAACCTCGGGTTTTTTCTCAGAGTCCACAGCCTCCCACGGTTCATCTCCCCCTCCAATCTCCCCCACTTAACTCTTCCTTTCCTTCTCCTAATGTCCTCCTTGTTATTCCTTATGCTCCACAAATAAGTGAAACCATATGATACTTGACTCTCTCTGCCTGACTTATTTCACTCAGCATCATCTCCTCCAGTCCTGTCCATGTTGATGCAAAAGTTGGGTGTTCGTCCTTTCTGATGGAGGCATAATACTCCATAGTGTATATGGACCACATCTTCCTTATCCATTCGTCCGTTGAAGGGCATCTTGGTTCTTTCCACAGTTTGGCGACCGTGGCCATGGCTGCTACGAACATTGGGGTGCAGATGCTCTTCTGTTCACTACATCTGTATCTTCGGGGTAAATGCCCAGGAGTGCGATTGCCGGGCCATAGGGAAGCTCACATGTATTTTCAATAGACGACACACCCATGCACACACCTCGTACAGCCAAACACTCTGCCTGGGAATTCAGCCTCTGCTCTTGAGACAGATTCTTAGTTCCTCTCCCTGAGCCGAGCTAAAACCTCCTCTATTGTGTCTGGGACAGAGACAGGGGAATGGGGCATCTTAATTCAATAGGAGAAAGGGTTCTTTTCCTCCTAATGCCCCTCGGAGGGCAAACATGACGGGCAGCGACACCATCCAGCCGGAACACCGTGCCCTCCATTGAAGTGACATTAACGGGCAGGTCTTTTTCTCGTGTCTCGTAGCTGCCGTAAAGAGCTGGGGGGGGTGCATATTTTCTGCGGTTTCCTTCCAGAAGCATTTCCAGTTGCTTCGTGTCCATTTGTTCCTCAAATGTAAAATGGATCTTTCTGAGAACAAGGAGCACAGATCATCATGGGCCTCAAGTCGAGAATAATAGCTAACAACCAAAATTTGTTTTCTTCCCTTTTCCCCCCTGAGAGGACACACACACATACACACACACACACACACACGCGCGCACGCACACGCAGCGTCACAGAATATACAGTGAATGCCAACGGGGCTGCAGGCTTATGCAAAGGGATTTGCCCCCGGCTCTCCCGGCACGTTTGCACTGTACAAACACTGGCTCTGTTTAGCACCGATACTAGTCAAGAGAATAACGGCGTGCAAGGCACAACCAGCCCAACCCCACGCTGCTGTTCAAGTCCTATCTGGATTTCCCTGCACACTCCCTGGAGCCTTGCCCACTATTCCGACATCGCACATCTTGGCCGCGCTCTCCCTCTCTCCTCTTTTTGTTTCCAAAGTTCGGGAGCTAGCAAAGGTAAAAACAAGAGAAATAAGAGAGACCCGAGAGTGCCAACAGGTGCCTTCTGTGGAAAAGAGGGGGATCTAACGGGATATACAGGCTTCAGTGTCGAAGTCGTCATGCTCATTTTGTCCGGGCTCTCTAACTTTGTGCCCAGACTCCACATCTTTAGTGTTTGGAAATATTTGTGTTTGTTTCGCTGGTAAATGGTGATCTTTGGAGGAACCGCTGAAAAGGTTTAATCACAGAGTTTCCTTGGCTCAGCGGAGATGAGGGCGAAGACAGCTTCTGTTTTAAGACTATCTTTTTCCAGAATCCTCTGTTCCGATGTGTTTGTCGCCTGTTCTATCCGCGGAGTCTCACGTCCACTTAGAGTGCGAAACCCGCATCTGGAGCCCCGGGTCCCTGTGCAAAGGGGGTGTCACTGTTCCTTCCCGGACTCCATTCCAAGGCGCTCCTTGCCCTGGCTTCCCGCCCAAGCACAAGGTCTCCAAGGAAACCTGGAGCCGGTTGCCATGGACACTCCCTTGGCTGGTAAGTCACACTGCAGCTCTCCACTTCTCAACACGCCCACGGAGCGCGTCCTTTGGGTGATCCGACAATTCTAGTCATTGACATTTCCAAACCTCGCAAGCCCCCCTCCAGTTCACCTGCGAGGAGACGGCATACGCAGGGCCTCGCAAATATTCGCGCCAGTCCAAACCAGCGTGGAGCGAGGCCGTCTTTCTGGAGTGTGGCTTCAGGCCGTGGGGAGTAAGTAAGCCTCGGCAAATATCAGGCCCGGATCGGAGCGCTCGAGCGCAACGGGAGGGAGGGCTCCCCGTGAAGTCTGGTCCTTGCCGTCATCTGGTACTTGACCCACTCCCACTCGAGGGGAAGTCACGTCCCTCCGCTTCTCCCTAGGGTTGACAGGGGAGAGTGAGATGGCACGTGGGGTCATACACAGGCATGTCGTGAATGCCCAACACGTGACAATTTTGGGGCAGTGGATAACTGGCTTATGATGTCACAGCATTTAGAAACCAGAGGTCACTTACTAGCATCTTTTTTTTTTTTTTTTTTTGACAGACAGAGATCACAAGTAGGCAGAGAGGCAGGCAGAGGGGGAGGGGAAGCAGGCTCCCCGCCGAGCAGAGAGCCCGATGTGGGGCTCGATCCCAGGACCCCGGGACCGAGACCCGAGCCAAAGGCAGAGGCTTTAACCCACTGAACCACCCAGGCGCCCCACTTACTAGCATCTTAAGAAAAGTTTTTCTCTTCATTCGGGAGAGGTGTTGATGGTGTAGGGGGTTTTACACGAGGCTTCTGACTTGACCTGCCTGCTGGAACCCAGCGTCCCGAGCCACCCACCCAGCGAGCTCTGCTTACTAGATGGAAACTGCATCGAAACCGGACGGGGTGAGCTCCCTGGGACCCGGTCCGGTGACTCTGCCGGCGATTCGGCCGCACGTGCCTTTGGGCCTTTACTCACGGCTTCACCACGCAAGGTGGGTGTGAAACCGAAGGCCACCAGATGGGACCTGCGGGTTTCTGTCAACCCGCAAAGACGGTCTTGCGCGTTTAAATATTTAACCTCAACCGATCGCTTGTTTGAGGGGACAGAGAGGAAGCTGTGAGGACATGTTCCAGGTTGTTCACGTTTGTTATCTTATGGGGAGAGAGGGGAGTGGCGGATGACCTTGGGGGAGCTGCAGGGAGCTTGTCCTCTTTCCTCTCCGTACCTCTCTGTTGGCTCTTTACAGTATGGACGCATGATTTCAGTAGTTACCTAGGTAAATTATTACTTTTAAAGAAAATTGATGGCATTTTCCCCCCTTATCCATGAATATGTATCTGCTATGAATACGAAAAAACTGGGTGCAAATAAGATGGTGGAGGGAGTATGGGTTGGCCTCCCCGGGAGCGCAGGCTGCGGGTTCCTTCGAGGAAAATCAGAAGAACCAGAGAGGAAGCAGGTGCCCGGGTGGGTGGGCCGCGTCTAATTCCTCCTGCCCCTCCCAGACCCTGTGGAGGCGATCATGGTCCTGTACCAAGGAAGGGAAGCCCGCACCGGTGCTCACCGGGGGGGACTGTCATTCAGACGGAGTCAGCCGGGCACTGCCTGGGGGGCCCGTCGGAGGAGCACCCGCGCTGCCATCCTGAGATCGGGGGCTCTCATCCTGGGAGTGAGCAGAGGAGGCCGACCGGGCCAGAGTCAGCCCTGAGTCAGGCTGAGAGGCTTTTCGCATGGATACAAGCACGGGGATCATCTCACTCTGAAGCTGTAGCCTGAGCCCCCAGAGAGGGACAAGCAAAACCTCAAAAGCAGGATGCTGAAGGTGGGGGGGGGGGCGTCTCACTGCCCAGGACCCCCGAGCAGGAGATCGGAAGGAGACTTCGGAGGAGCACTGACACTGGACGGGACACCAAGCGCGCACCCCTGGTGCTTGACTCGGGAGCCCAGGCAAACCCAGAGAAACCGCATAGAGCAGATTCCCATGCCAGGTCTCATGAGCCAGAGCCCTGGACCAGCTTCGGTCCCCTTCCCACCGAGGACGGGGCGAGCACTCCTCCGTCTCCAGCTGCACCGGTCGGAGAAGGATTTTCTCGTGGTGTCAATGCCAACTAGATCTGCAGGGATTTGTCTATTTTCTTTCCTTTCTCCCTCCCCCTCCTTCCCTCCCCCTCCTCCTCTCCCTCCTTTTTCTCCCTCCCCCTCCTTCCCTCCCTCCTCCTCCTCTCCCTCCTCCTCCTTCTTCATTTTCAAAGAACCAGTTCTTTCTCTTTTCTGATGCTTTCATATTAAATTTATTACCATAGATTCTTTCTTCCTACTTTCCCCGGGTTTATTTTGGTGTTTTTCAATAACATTTTGAGGTGAATGTTTAGATCACATATTTATATTCTTTCTCGTTTAATAATAAAAGTCGTCGAGGCCTTATGAGTTTCATCCTGAATACAACTTGGAGCACATGTAATAAGTTTTGATGCACACGTGCTCTGTCCTCCTGGTCCACGCAGCCTGTAATTGCTTTTCTGGTCCTTTCTGACCCCAGAATGGCTTGAGAGTGCTTTTGAATTTAAAAGCAAATGGGGTTTCTATTCCAAATCTTTTTTAAAATTCTGAACTTAATGCCTATGAATGCGGTTTTTATAATTTCTGATTCTCGAAAAGTATGGAGGCTTTCTTCCTGACACAATGCGTCATCAATTCTTTATAAATGTCCCGTGGGCATCTGAACATAAGGTATCTTCCCTAGTGAGTAAAAACCACGTAGTAAGATATTTCCTGGTTAATTGTTTATCTTGCCTCGGCTTCCGAGAGTCAAATCGGCCACGCCTGAGGCTTCGCCATCCTTCCTTCACGCCAAGATTCTTTTTCCTTGAAGTTGACTTGTTTTACTCTATCCGGTCCCTCCCCTCCTTCTCCACGGTCAGCTTCTCTAATGCGGCCGCCGCCGTCTTCTGAGATAAGAAACCGCGGTAAACCAGGATGTTGCTTTGTGCCTGTGTGTCTTGAGCCTCTATAAATCTTCTCAAGCGAGGATCCGGCTTCAGCCCCTACCCTTTCCCCTTAACACTCCTTTACGCTCTGTCCGTTCTGTGTGGTGGTGGTGGTGCTGGTGGTTGTTTTCTATCACATCTACCTGCCCGAGGGGGCTCCCGGCGTATCGTACCTTTGCTTCATTTCATATTCGGTCCTCATAGGTCCCAGCCCCCCACTTCTGCAAACAGCACTGTGATGTCTAAGGCTTACTGACACATGACCCCGACCTCACAGGAGCCCTCTCCACACCGCGGGGAGAGCTTTCGGAGGGCAGGGTTTCCCAACCTAGGAATGACAGACATTTGGGGTTGCATAGTTAGCTTTGGGCTGTGGGGGACTGTCCTGGGCGGGCTAGGATGTTGAACCGCATTCCCGGTCTCTCCCCACCGGAAGCCAGAGGCATCCTCCCAGTCGTGAACCCAGAACAAATCTCCAGACATTGCTAGATGTCTCCCTGGTGTGTGGGGCGGGGAGGGGACAACACCGCCCTAGGTCAGCACGCTGCTCTAGGGCACACATTCAGGAAGGGACTTGGTGGGTAGTTGTAGCTGCAGAAGTTCATGAAGGGTGGCCAAATTTCTCTCCGCGGCAGGGAGAGGCTCTTGCCCTTAACATTTCTGCCGACAAGAGAGCCTTCAACCTTCTTGTGGGATGAATCTGGTGGCTGTGATGAGAAACCTCATTGATTAATAATAACCTCACCAGTGATCCTGAACATGACTTCGTGGACTAGCTGTATTTCCAGTTCCAGTCTGTCCGTGAAATGTCGTGTCCTATTCTTTGCCCACTATCCTGATTGTGTACCGTGCATTTATCTGTCCTCCCAGTCAGCTCGCTGTTAACTTTATCTGGGGTGTCCTTTATGAAGCAGAAATCCTCAATTTTGGTGGAGGCTTATATAAAATTTTGCCTTATAAATTGTCATGCTTTTGGAAGCTTAAAAAGACCTTTGCCATTTAAAGGTTAAAAAAAAAAAATCAGTCTCTGTCGTTTGTATGAATCCGTCTCCATTGGAAATTTGCAGACATCATGCGATAGGAATTCAAACTTACTTCCCTTCACTGAGTGAACCATCCCCCCACCCCAGCAATAGTTACGGAACAGTCTAGCTTCTTCTAAATGTACGTGGCCAATAGCTCCTCCCAGTCTGTAACAGCTTTTCAGTTTTGTAAGATTAAGATTTTAAGACAGCCGAATTTAGCAATCTTTTCTTTTATACTTAACGCTTCCTGTTCCTGTTCAAGAAATCTTTTCCAACTGCAAGGACAGAAACATATTCATCAATACTTTCTACTAAAATTTTACAGTCTTCTTTCGATATTTAAAGCTTTTAATCCTTCTGGAATTGATTTTGGTTTTTCATGTAAAGTAGGCATACAGCTTAATTCCCCAACCCCAACCCGCCCTCCTCCTCCCAACCCCCCGGGATAAATATGTTCTCCAGCTCAATTTATTAAGTGATCTTTTCCCATTGATTTGTTACAGTGTCTTTGTCATTTATCAAAGTCCCATAATGCAGGGGTTCGTTTCTGAGCTCACTCTTCTGTTCCACTGGGTGATGTACTTGTCCCCCCTGTAACCACACACGCTTTAGACATGCTGACCCCACTGTCGGTCCTAATCTCTCCGTAAGCCCACCTCCCCTCCTTCTTCTTCTTTCTCAGACATATCTGGCTACTTAGTATCATCTTGTTGAGTTCCACGAGAAACTCTATTAAGGGGAGTGTGAAATTGTGTGACATTGGGATATTAAATCAAAATTCAACATGGTTTTTACATGAAATCTTTCCATCCATGAGCATGGGACATTTCTCCATTTACATAGGTCTTGTTAACGCCTTTCAGTGAACCTTTAGAAGTGATATGTACACCTTCTCTACATAACTTTGTTAGATTCATTACTAAGTATTGTGTGGCTTTGGTTGCTGCTATAAGTGGTGTTCTACATAAATCACATTTTCCAGCAGTTGTTGCCACTCTACAGGGGTGCGATTACGTTTTCAATACGGATCTTATACTTAACTACCTTGCGAGAGTCTCCTGTTATTTCTAATAATTTGTAGATGTTTTCCGAATGATGTTCTATGTAGACAAATTGTATTATCTCCTTTCTAATGCCGGATGCCTTTCTTTTCTTTTTCTTTGGGTTCTGTCCTGGCTATGCCCGCCATCACAATGTGGAAGAAAAAAGTAATAAACGTGGGTATCTTTATGTAATTCCCCATTTTAAAGGGAATACTTCCATAATACTTTCTCATTTAGGATAATGCTTAATGGGGGTTCCTCATTTGAGGTTTATTGTTACTTTGGAGAAAGATTGATGATACCCATTGTCATATTAAGGAAGTCCTCTTTTCCTAATCTACTGGTATAATTTTATCACACATGAAGGATTTTGAGTTTTACATGTGGAATTTTAAAAATTCCCTTTTTCATTCAAGCTTATTTAATTGTGTTATTCAAATCCTTGGTAAACTTACTTATTTTTCCCCCATTTGACCCATTGGTTTCTGACTGGGTGCACAGAAGCTGATGTTCCCTCCCCTTCTATATTTCTGAGGTTGTTACGTACATTTTGGAACGATATTGTTAATTGGATATGTGCTTAAGCTTCGGGGCATAGTGTTTTTTCCCCAGTATTTATTGTCCCTTTTTGTTCATTATTATGATTTTGCCTATAATTATTTTTGTGTCATATTAAAGTTATTACCCTGGTTTTCTTTTGATTCAGACTGGCATGAGATTTTTTCCCCCCGTATTATTGTTTTCAATCTTTTTCTGTCTTTTCCGGCCTGCCTATTGAAGAAAACATGATGCTATTTTTTTTTAATTCTGAGCATCTCTTATTTGAAATATTTATGGGAATCCATGGTTAATTAAAACTTTTTTCCTGCCGTCATGCTGTCTTTTTATATTCTTTTTCTGCTTTCCATTGGTTCGAAAGTTACACATTGCTATCTTTCTGGTGCTTTTTTGTAACATGTTAAAATTCATACTTATTTTTTCCCAGTCTATTTCTAAGGTTCACTGACAGATAATATTTTTCAAGTATTTTAAATTTTTCAAATATTTCCATCAAATAGGAAAAAATACATTAGTGAGTGCTCATCTCCCTCTGTTTCCTCCCTTTTCTGCTTACTGCCCCACCTCAAATCCCAAGCCATAGAGTTCATTTTAATTTTATTGATTAACTTTATAATTTAGTTGGAGGGGTAGGATAATTATTTATCTGGATAGGAGTAAATTTACTCTTTCCTTACATATATCTCACAAGGTCTTCAACTTAGTTTTCCCTTTGTTAATATATTCCTTCCGATGAGCTCTCAAAGAAACTTTCTAAAGGTTTTCCTGTCTAAAAATATCTTGATTTTTGTCCTTACCTTAAAAAGATATCTTGGTTTGGTACATCATTCTAAGCTCTAAGTTACTATTATCCCACAATCAGAAATACTATTCCATTGTATTCTGGTATCTGACGCCACTACTGAGAAGCATGAAGTCAGTCTGGTTTTCTTCCTTTGTATGTGGTCTTGTTTCTCTCTGGAACCCTTTAGAAATTTGTTTGACTTTAACCTTCTTAAATTTCACTGTATTGTGAGTAGTTGTGAGGTCGTGTGTACACGTGTCTGTGTAAGTGTGTGTCACTCATTCTGGTATTCACGTTGCAAGTCATTTCTTTTTAAAATTTATTTAAAAAATTATTTCTCATAGGGGCTCCTGGGTGGCTCAGTGGGTGAAGCCTCTGCCTTCGGCTCAGGTCATGATCTCAGGGTCCTGGGATCGAGCCCCGCATCGGGCTCTGCTCGGTGGGGAGTCTGCTTCCCCCTCTCTCTCTGCCTGCCTCTCTGCCTGCTTGTGATCTCTATCCATCAAATAAATAAATAAAATCTTTAAAAAGGGGGGGTTCATTCTTTAAGAAAATTATTTCTCATAGGAATTTTCCACTACACAAAACAGAGACAGTATTACAACGAAGACCCATGTCCGTCACATGGCTTGAACAAATATCAACAAATAGCCGATTTTATAATAGCCTAATGTGTTCTCTTCCTGCTTTGCTCCCCTCACCATGTCCTCTGTCCCAAAGCATCATAACTTTACATTCATAATAAATACAGTATTTTTAAAAATTTTATTTGTTTGAAAGAGAGAGCATGAGTAAGAGAGAAAGAGAGCAAGAGAGTGTGAGTGAGGGGAGGGACAGGGGGAGAGGGGGAAGCAGATTTCCTGCTGAGCAGGGACCCCGAGGCGGGGCTCCATCCCAGGACCCCGGGATCATGACCTGAGCTGAAGGCAGACGCTTAATGACTGAGCCACCCAGGCGCCCCAAGAGCTCACCTTTCTAACGTGCCCACCATACTGTTACTACACTTAAAATATTCCATTAATTCCTTAACATCATTTAATTCTAACTGTGTTAGATTTTTCTGATTAAATAATCAGAAAGCTGTCTTTTTACACTTGTTCCAACGAGGATACAAACAAAATCAAAACCTCACATTTGGCTGATACAGCTCTGAACCATTTTGAACCTGGAACTCTTCTCCCTTCTTTCCTAGTTTTTCAATGCAAGTTTTTTTTTTTTTTTTTTCCAATTTTGAGGTATTCTTTTAACTCTTTCTCCGGCCTCCTCTCTTTGGCTTCCACTCCCCTCCTCTCCTAGTTCCGTTATGCAGACGCTGACGCTCCCACGGCCCCTTCCCTCTGTCAGCGTCTCTCTTGGTGCTTCTGTTGCTCTGCCCTTTGCTCCTGCCTTCGAGAGCGTCTTCTCCTGTTCTGGTGCCTAGTCGCTCTGCAGCCGCACCGATTTGCTGTTTCGCTCGTCCGTCGTGTCCTTTATCCCAGTCCCTCCATTGTCCCCGTCCACGATCTGTAACCGATCCTCGGTTACCCACATGTGCTTCCATTTCACGCACCCAAAACTCTCCGTGAGTGAAGCCTCATTCCCACCTTTATTTCACACGCCTGCTTTTCTCTTCTCCACAAAATCTCAACATGCACAGTCTTCCTTGCATGCAGGTCGGCTCAGAGAGCTTGCCCTTTCCCCCCTGAGCCCCTGTTTCACTAAAGAGAGCAGCTCTCCTGGCAGATCGCGGGTGCCCAGGGGCAAAACCCTCAGGCTTGAAAGTCTGGGTGATGGGCGCGGAGAGGACAGTGCGAGGTTAGCCACGCTGTCATTCTAGGCCACCTCCTCTGTCATACACCTTCCCGTCTCTGCCCTTTCCCAGACTGAAATGCTCTACGGTTTGTCTCCCGTGGCTGTGACCACCTTGTTTTCTGGGGTGACCTTGCGCTGGCCTTGTGCTGCTGTTCTTCTCTCTCCTGGGGCAATGGCTTCCTCGGGGGTAGTCTGAGCTCCCCCAGATTCTCCTCCAGGACAGCCCTCCGCCTCTCAGCCCTCTTCTGTGTCTCTAGACACCCTTCCCTCCCCTGGGTCTCCCGTGGGGATTTCCATAGGTTATCAGTCCATCCATCTCCCTCTTCCTTTTATGGAGTAGACGAACCTACATCAATATATAAAATGACCATCTTTGTCTCAGATAATAGTCTTTGTTTTAAGTCCCCATTCCTGTGGTTCCAAGTCTATTTCTTTTATGTTCTTCTGTTTAAAAGAATCCTTACCTGTCCCTGTATTTTACTTCCCCCCGCCTCTCTGGTTTAGGTGTCTTTCTCATAAAGTGCATAGCTAGATAATTTTTCTATCATATCTGCAAGAAGTTGTCTTTTAACAGGAAGCTCGCACCCGTGTAAAGCAGTTCTGTAACGAAGATACCCTGACTGTTTCTGAGCACAGCATCTATTCTAATACTGAATTTTATGATCTGATTCCATGTTGGTTTTCTCGAGGTGTGTTAAATATGGTTTCCATCTCTTCTAGAAGAGCTCTTTTCTTTGATAGTGGTTTAAAACTTAGATTTGCTATCCGTTTAAAATTTTTGAAAATGCTTTCAGCAGACTTGTCTGTATTTCGTGTTCCTCTTAGTTAAGAGCGGTGTGTGATCCTGCTTCTGTTTCCCCATGTCCCCTCCTATTCCTTTGTCTTTGTTCATAGAACCTGAAGTTTTAAATTCTAATCATTACTAATAAGTTATAGTTCAAATGTGGTGGGTTCTGTGTTTGAAGAACTATTTTGGAAACCTACATTCTCCCAGCATCCCCATTGCCTTTGTTTCTCTTTTGACGCATGCTGTGTTGAACCAGTTTGAGCTCCCACCGTACCTCCAGTTTGCGGCGACCTCCGTATTTGTTCTAATTCTGAGCTCCTAATCCTTCTCCCTTCCTGTAGACTCAAGAGCTTCTTGAGACAAACACACATAGATGCTGTTTCTGAATTTTTGCACATTTGAGAATGTTACTGAGTTTCCCTCACCCTCGGAAGATGACCTTCATGGGAAATAATGCCTCGATGGTGTTCTTCTTCCTGCAAAATTCAATAGTTATTCAGCAATTTATTGACTTTCAGTGTTCTGTCAAGAAATATAACTCTAATACAATATCAATCAAAATTCACAAAATTTGTCTTGACAAAAAAAAAAAAAAACCTAACATTTGTGTGGACAAATGAATACGGAAGAAAGGTCAAGCCTTCTCAGTAAACTTCCTGAATCAAATGTATAATGAGGGGTTACTGGCCAACCCAAAATGAAGAAATATTATAAATTTCTAAGACTTAAAAGACCACTGGCTTGAGAACTAACATACAGATTGTTGAAGCACAGAACGTTTAGCACAAAGCAAAAATGACCTTACAAATAATGGGAGAAAAGATAGAATATTTAACTTACGGTATTTTGAGAACTTACTTATGGTGCAAGGAAAATTCATTTGTCCCCAAATTGGCAGATATGTCTTTTAATGTTTGAAAGTTAGTTTAGTGTAGAAAAACTAGAAATAATTATAATTGCATAATACATAAATTTGCAGTGAGGGTATCCTCACTACAGCACTCGCTTTTTATCACATCTGACTATGATCTCAGTGATTTTTCAGGAGCAGGAAGCGTAATGATGAACAAGACGGGTTGTGATCCTGGCCCAGGCAGAGCTCACACTCTGTTCCATATTATTAAAATCTAAGAACAAACCCACAGGGAAAAATAACACAATATATGAAAATGCTCAGTGGTTAAGAGAAGGGAGGTGTTGGTGGCTGATGTGAATAATTATGCAAATTATTCCCATGAAACAGATTTATTGGAAGAATATGGGGGAAATATATGCTAGCTTCAGTGAGATTCAACAGTGTATCAATAGAAAGATGATGTCTGAAATTAGCATTCTCAGACTTACAGGAAAGCACCACGATTATAGTGAGACATGTTGCCTCAGTCCTCCTAGTCTTCAACAGACCAAGAAGATAGAAATTTAAAAATAATACACAGCATTTGGATATTGAAAACATACAAACAAGCTTAAATTTTAGTGATACACTCAGAAATATGTGTCATAATATGATGACGTATTAAGACATTCAACTACTAACACATTAGGGCAACAATATACAAAATGATTTTATAATCCACAAGAAAAATGTGGCACCTCAATTTAAGAGCTAAGGAGCTCAAAAGGAGAGAAATACAAATAAATAAGGGAAAGCTACAAACTATGCCATCTACTAATAAAAGAAATTCGTTTTATTAAAAAATGAAATGGAATTTTAGCTATCACATTGGCAAATATCTTTAAAGATAGTATGACTGATTGTTGGCAAGACTCTCACGAAGACAGAGCTCCCACGAACTTTTGACTTTGTAAATTGACCTATATTTTCTGGAAGCCTCTCTTGTATCAAGAGACTCAAAAATGTCCATGCTTTCTGACTCGACAGTTCTAAGATGTTTCCCCCCAACCAAAAGTGTGCACACACACATACATGTGAGCGTGTGTGTGTGTGTGTGTGTGTGTGTGTGTGTGGATAGTGGGAGACTGTATGAAAAGCACAGTTTCTTTCATGCACAACATTAAATCATGTTTCTGAAGATTATTTAATAACCCCGAGAAACCTTGTATAATTAAAGACAATAAGCCACGCAACTGTATGTGTTGTGCACATGTATTTTGTGAAAACCAGTGTATTTTGTGTAAAACATATACGCTCTTACCAAGTACTTATGTGGATTTTTATTGTAGAGAAGAAGGTACCAAATGGAAAGACGTCAACGTGCTGACAGTGGTCGACCGCGGGTGCTGGGGTTGGAGACGCTTCTCTTCTTCTTAACACTTTCTTCTTCAAAGCGTCCTCTGTGCACATGTTCTACTCTAATAAGGGTTACAAAATGTTATTTTTGAAAGGGAGTCATCTGGTTTGATAGAGTCTCTGGCAGACGGCCTGCCAGCCTGAACACTTCCAGTGTGGAGAGGTCTCAGCGCTCCCCAGCTAATCCACTCCGTGGTGCGACAGCTTTAATCATTAGAAAATGTCCCTTCTCTCGAGCCAAAATCTGTTTCGCTGTGAATTCTCTCCATCGGTCAGGAGTGCATCTTCTCTTCCATATGGCCAGCCCTCGGATGTTTGAAGACAGCTGTCACGTGAGCCCCGAGCTTTCCCTGGTTCAGACTCCTTAGCTCCTTTAACCATCCCCGGTCGGGACCTCACCCAGCTCGCTCTTGTTCTAAGCCGAACCGCAAGGCCCCTGTCCTTGCTCTGTTATGCTCTTTGTGGACTTCTTTGTCACTTGTCTTCCTCAATTCCCTGTTTCTTCACACGGTTAGCCAGGGTCCTCTGCCTCTTCTCCCACCAAACCCCACCCTCGGCCCCATCGGTAGATATCTAGTTCCTGAAGGACAAACCCTTTCTTCCTTCTTCAGGACACGTAACTCGGAATAGCATTGTTTTTCATGTCTTCTTACTTTCAAACCGCAATTACATTTGAATGACTTATTGTCAGAAGAACCCGACTTGAAGCAGAACCCCCCAGGAAACGGGACCCACTGGGTAATCGTAGAACGTTACGTTGTGGAATGAAACGCCCGAGCTCCGTTCTCACGGATCCCACCGCACGAAGGGTTGCGTCTCCCTGTGCAGGAGAAGAGGGAGCCTTACCTAAGGGTCGCCCCGTGACGCTTCCCGCCCAGAAAGACAGAAACAGTTTTCGGACTCTCGAGCGCAGCAAGTGGGATTCTACAGGCCTCCTGCAGAGCCCACTTCCGGGGCCACTTGTGGATGAGTGAGCGTTTTCCAAAGAAGCAGGACTGAGAGCACGCGTATGTGTAGATGGAGGTGACCAGAAGGCCTTGCGGAGGCTGGCACGGACCCAGGTTTGCAGCGTGGGCCGTGAGGCCGGAGTTGTGGACCAGACCGTGGTGTAGCTCCGTTCGGAAGGTCAGGGGGCTGGTGGTCCAGGAAGAGCCGACGTTGCTGTCTCTGTCTGCGGACGGGAGACGTTGATGTTCTAGTTCCAGTCTGAAGGTCTCTCCTGGGAAAAGTCTCTTTCTAAGGGGGGGGGGGGGTCAGTCTTTTGTTCTGGTCACATCTTCAAATGATTGGAGGAGGCCAACCCACATCATGGAGGCATTCTACCCTAGGCAAAGCCCCATGACTTAGATGTTACTTTCATCCAAAGATTGCCTTACAGAAACATCCAGAATGATGCTTGACTGAGTTTCTGGGCATCCTATATTGAGGCATAAAATTAGCGATCACAGACTGCTTATTGGAAACGATCTAACTACCTGTGAGTAGGCGTTAGCTAGAAAACCGTAATACCCCGTAGAATATTATGTAGCTACTAAAAAATCACAAGTAAGGGATACCCAAAACTGTCTATGAAGATTCCACAAAGAAAAGCAGAATAAATGCCAAAAATAAATGTGCACTAAAAATAATGATTAGAAAATCTAGAAAAAGACCAAAGGGGGGGTGGGATGAAGGTAGGAAGTTTCTATAATTCATAGTAATATAATTTCTCTGTGTACATCCGAATTGATGTCTTGGGCACATGTTCATAATTTCTGCTATGCCTTGTGAAATTATGATTAAGTGGTCTCTTTTGAAAAATCAGTAGGGGCTTTTACTATAAGATTTGGTTCAAGTCAATGGAATGCCCTTACCTAAATTAGTAAGGGATTGTTTTTTCCTTCAAACGTCCTCACATCCCTTAAAAATAAGCCTCAGCGTGGAGGTTCCTCAAAAGATTAAAAATAGAGCCACCTTAATGACCCAGTGATCACTGGGTATTTACCCAAACAATACAGACGTACTGAAAAGAGGGGGAGCATGCACCCCAACCTTTATAGCAGCAACGTCCACAACAGCCAAACTGTGGAATGAGCTGAGATGCGCTTCAACGGATGAAGGGATAAAGAAGATGTGGTCCATGTACACAACGGAATGTTACTCAGCCATCAGAAAGGACGAATACCCAATTTTTGTATCAACATGGACGGGACTGGAGGAGATTATGCTGAGTGAAATAAGTCAAGCAGAGAGAGTCAATTATGTGTGGTTTCACTTACTTGTGGAGCATAAGGAATAACACGGAGGACGTTATGAAAAAGAAGGGAAAAATGAGGGGGGCGGGAATCAGAGGGGAGAGATGAGCCATGAGAGACTATGGACTCTGGGAAACAAACTGAGGGTTTTGGTGGGGGGATGGGTGAGCCCAGTGATGGGTATTAAGGAGGGCACCGACTGCATGGAGCACTGGGTGTTATATGCAAACAATGAATCGAGGAACACAACATCAAAAACCACTGATGTAGTGCATGGTGACTAACATAACATAATAAAAAAATTTTTAAAAAACAACTTGATAAAGGTTCACCGCAAAGTTCCCCGTATGAAGAACCCAGGTTCGGCTCCAGACTGAAGAGATGTTGATGCTCTTGCTCCGTGTTGGTTGGGGTGATTTCAACAACTTTTGGTAAACCTTATTCATAAATTTAAGTATTGTAGGGAAAAAAGATGCATCGGATCAAATAGATTCCTTGGCGTGTCGTCTTTCTGATAGGGGTCGCAGCGATCCCGGGAATGAACAGAGCAAAGAGAAAAGTCACGGACGAAGCTGAATTCCAGCTTCCGGAGAAGTCCCAGGCCTGGTCGTCACACAGGATTCAAAACCAACCAACAGTCTGCGGAAGGTCTCCTCTCTCTCTCTCTCTCTCTCTTCCTCTCTCTCGCTTCCTCTCTCTCCTCTCTCGTCGCAGGAAGGGCCGGAGAGTCCACTCTGGAGAATGAGAAGCAACAGGGTTGAAGCAAAGCTTGTTGGCAACAACACAACCCCATGGGAGGCTCTCGGGCTCTTCTGCTCTTTCCGCCGCCCCGGGGGATGGGGCGGGGGTGAGTCGGGGCTGTGGGAGCACCAGATGGCAGCACCAGAGAGCAGGGAGCCCTGAAACTGGGAAGAACAGGGATCTGTGCCCCCACCCCCACCCCACTGGTGCCACTGCCGCCCTGTTCCAAAGGAATACGGGACCAGGTTAGGGTCCGGGCCGTGTTCTCCAAGCCCATGAGAGCAAGAGCTGGGGAGGAGGGGCCCAGCAGGAGCGGCGGCCCCTGAGGGACCGGACACAGCCTCTGCATCTCAGTAGGAAGTGGCTGGGGAGAGACAGCCTGGCCCCTCTCTACTCCAGCCCCCATCTCTTGAAGGAGCCTCGCATTGGTGGATCCACCAGACGCCGGTGGATAAGGGAACCTGGATGATGGGTCCAGTAGGTCTAGCCTCGAGGCGTAAAGCAGGCAGAGAATGTCAGAGAAAGGGAGGGCACAGTCTGCAGCTCATACAGGGGTGACCGGGAGGGCGAACAGAACACAATCAGCACCGCGTGCTCTTCCCGGAGATGCTTGGAAGAGTTAAAAGGTTTCTGCAGGGCTTCCCTTGACTTTTGGTAGATGATGACGCATTTCTGATGGTTCTCTCCCAAGTATAATCTAATCTGAACACCAGCTGAGAGCCCCACAGCCTCCATCATGCAGGGGTCAGGCGGAGTTTAATGGCGCGCCGGGCCATCACCGTGGCCCGCTGAGACACCTGCAGGGTAGGCTAGCCGGGACACGGCATCATCTCGGAGACCGTGGTCCTTAACACAGAGAGGAGCCCAGGAGTGCCCAGGAAAATGGCTGCCTCTCTCCAAATGGAGAGGAGCCATGGTCTCTGGGGCAGTGTTTCGTGAGTCAGCATTTGTAACGGGCTCCTGTCTGTAGAGGAAAACCACTCCGGGTGTTTCTTATGCCCATGTGCAATTTCCACGTGCAATTTCCACGTTTGGCCCTTGGCCACGTCCAGGATGAGGGAGGAACGATCAGCCCTTGGGCCCAGAGAACAGTGAAGACAGATACCCAAGCTTCTGGAGCCCCATCCCTGTCAGAGACAGCTCTCGTCACTGCACAAAGTGCCAACCCTGCGTGTCATGCCGATGACTCCAAAGATGACACAGGAAATGGTATGTACGTGGGTTTTTATCCTGGCTGCCTTTATAGGTTTTAATGATGATTGTGGTATGGATCGGGCATGCTCTTGAAGACTTCCACATTTCCAGAGGGGGACAGATCTGCAGGGGGACCTCGGGCTCACGTCTCTCTGGGTCGGGTGTGAGGCTTGTTGGTGCAGAGCAATCCCAGGAAGGGCTGTGTCTGAGGAATGTGGCCCTGGTATGGGACCATCTTGTCTCCGGGGAATTGCGGAAGGACATTGGCTTCAATTCCCCGCTGTCCCATCTGCCATATGCAGCCCCGCTCTGCCTGCCCTCAGCGAGCGGTGAGTCTGAGCTGTGTTTGGTGTTTGACTTAAAGTAGCCTCCCCAGTGAGGCTCGTGTGTCCTATGTGCACTAGAACAGCAGGTTCAATGGGAAAGGGGTGAACTCACCCTGAGGGGTGGGGAAGATGCCAGCCAGGAGGTGAGATGCTGGGTCTCACCTGGCAGATGTCACCTCGTAAGTGCTGTTTGTAAGCTGAGTGCATTTCTCTGCGGACTCTTTTGTAAGACCAGATATTTGCATGTGACTTCATAAAGTACCTGGAGTGGATTTGAATATGGAGAGTGACAAGACCCAGCTATGTGACAGTCTTTGTTTCTCTCCGTAATTGAACCCCATGCAATCAGTTTGGTTCTCCAGCGTTCAGTGTTGCTGACCCCAGAAAAGTTGATTTTCCAACTCAGGGTAAAGCCCATCACCTCTAATTTGAGAGCCAGTCTGTGGATAACCACTCAGTCATTTGGAAGTTCTTCTCGCAACTCAGCACCTATCCTTTCTTCTTTTCTCCCTGGAGATGGTGGAAGTTTCTGGGGTTGAGGATGAGGAAGTAAATGGCGCATCTGGGTCCACAGTCTTCCCTTCAGATGGTCCTCAAATGAAGTGTTTCTCATCCCAGGTAGTCTCTGTTGACTTGTTAGCATTCACGAATTCTTTAAAGGGTTTTACTTTTTAAGAGTTCTTTTAGGTTTACAGCAAAACTGAGTGAAAGGTCAGTAGAGTTCCCATGTACCTCCCGTCCCCACTCCCGCACACAGCCTCGCCCACTCTGACTGTCCCCCATCAGAACGGCACATGTTTTAGAATTGACAGATTATCACCTCACTGTCACCCAAAGTCAGGAGTTTACATCAGGGGTCAGTCTTGGTGTTGTGCGTTTTATGGGTTTGGGCAAATGTACAATGATGTGTATGTGCCATCAGGGTATCACACAGAACATTTTCCCTGCAAAACTCCTCTGTGCTCTGCCTACCCATCCCTCCTCTCCACCCATGCCAACCCCTGATCATCTTACTGTCTCCGTAATTTTGCCATTTCAGATTCCTAGGGAGGGGAAAGCGTACAGAATGTAGCCTTTTCAGATTGGCTTCTTTCCCTTCGTAACATGTATCTAGGCTTCTTCCGTGTCTGTGCATGGCCTGACAGCTCATTTGTTCTCAGTGCTGAAGGATATCCCATGGTTGGGGTATGCCACACTTCACCCATTCGCCTACTGGAGGACACCAGGGTTGTTTCCGCTTTTTGGCAATTATGAGGCAAGCTGCAGGAAACATCCTCAGGCATGGACAATGGTTTTCAACTCATCTGGGCAAATAACAAGGCAAGGGATTGCTGGATCTTGTGGCAAGAGTGTGTTTAGTTTGGTGAGAACCTGCCAAGCTGACTGATGGTGTGGCTGCACAGGGTCCCACTCCCACCAGCAGAGGAGAGTTCCGTCCCTCCAAGTCCCCAGCCGCATGTGGTGTTGTCTGGGTCCCAGATTTTGGTTATTTTAATAGGCGTGTATCTCATTATTGTTTTAATTTGCATTTCCCTGATGACCTGTGATGTGGACCGTTTTTCTTGAAACCTTATTTGTCATCGACACATCTTCTTTGATGCGATGTCAAGACTTTTGTCTATTTTTTAAATGGGATTGTTCTGTTGTGTTGAGTGTTAAGTGTTTTTTTTGTTTTGTTTTGTTTTGTATATTTTGGATAATAGTCCTTTATGAGATGTGTCTTTTGCCCATATTAGCTTCAAGGCTGGGGCTCGTCTTCTCATTTTCCTGACAGTTGTCTTTTGCAGAGCTGAAGTGTTTAATTCTACTGAAGCCCAGCCAATCGGTTCTTTCTTCTGTGAATCGTGCCTTTGGTGTTGGACCTAAAAAATCACAGCTAACCCAAGATCATTTGGATTTTTCTCCTGTATGATCTTCCAGGACTTCCACAGTTCTGCATTTTACATTTTATCTCTGTGATCCCTTTTGCATTAATTTTTGGAAAGGATGTAATGTCTATGTCTGGATTCTTTTTTTTTTTTTCCTTTTTTTTTTGTGCGTGGCTGCCCAGTTGTTCTAGCCGCGTGTGTTGAAGAGACTGTCTTTTCTCCATTGTGTTGCCTTTGCTCCTTGGTCAAAGATCAGTTGGCTGTATTTATGTGGGTCTATTTCTGGGGTCCCTATTCTGTTCCATTCATCTTTTTGTCTCCAGCATGCACTTGTGATGTGCACCATTCTGCCTTGGCTTTTAACGGCCCACGACATGCACTCCATGTCCTGATCCCACCCTCCGGGGGGGCCATGATTCAGTCCTGGGTGCTCAGGACCCTGGTGGTGCCTCTGTCCCCCTGCCCTGCCTGCCTGTCCTGGCCATTACTACTCTAAATCTCTGGTTTTATGAGGAATCCAGGGTCTCTGTGAGAGGTTCACAGGTGTCACCCCAAAAAAGCAAGACAGAGAAACCAGTGTTCTTGGGTTCTTCCTATAATCCTCTGGAGGTCTTCGCCAGAACCACCTGGGAGGCAGCATGATGTCCTCCTGCCACCCTGTTGAATTTTTATTTCCTTTTGGACAAGAACTAGATCTTATAACAACATATATTCTCTTTCCAAACTATTATTGGTTTTTTTTATATATATAATCACTTTATACCTTTATCCTTTAGAGATTTTGGTCTTTCCAGTCCCAGAAGACCTCCTCTCTCTCTCTCAGAAACAAATAATCAAATAAAAAATTTATATTCTACAATTGGAAACCTTGGCTCTGGAGACGATATGTTATGAGTTTAACAAACCCATTCAGCAACTTCACTGATGTCTGTTGCTGTTCTAGGACCCAAGCTTGTCTTTCCACTCAGGTCATTTCATACACGTTATCACAGACCCCTGACTGTTGGAGAAAAGGAAATAGTACTAAAAAGCATAAGAAAAAGAAAAAGAAGAAGAATGTCTAGCTGCTATCTCAAAATGTCCTGGGTACACACCTAGGCACACACATAGATTTCAGGCAGGAAAATAGGTAACTTTGTAGACCAAAATAAAGGGAGCACCATAGACACTTGGTGGGTTTCTCCCCAGTCTTCCATTGACAGAGTTCTGCATAGCAAAGGCAGTAAGAATGCACGAGTGAAAGATCCGAGTGCTGTGTCGGCTTATACAACTACCAAGTAGTAGAAGCGTAAGCCACTATTATTTCAGTTTGTTATCAATTAAATACAGTGTTTAATAAAATACCTAGTTAAACAGTGACTACTATTAATAACAGAACTCTTAGATATTTAGCTTTTTCTTTATCTGCATTTTCCAAGACTTTTTTTTTAAATTTATTTATTTATTTATTTGACAGACAGGGATCACAAGTAGGCAGAGAGGCAGGCAGAGAGAGAGGAAGGGAAGCAGGCTCCCCGCTGAGCAGAGAGCCCGATGCGGGGCTCGATCCCAGGACCCTGGGATCATGACCTGAACCGAAGGCAGAGGCCTTAACCCACTAAGCCACCCAGGCGCCCCTCAAGACTTTTTTTTAATGGAAATGAGATATTTAGTCAGATTTTTTTTTTTTTTGCTAATTAAAAAAAATATATAAAACATAGGGAGAGCTATGAGATCTCATTTCCACTTAACATACTGGCAAATATCCCATACTTCGAGGGCCCCAAACAGGTGGTAAAGTAGACAAAAGCCATCTCCAAGTGAAGATCACCTCACTCCAGACCACAAATTATTGCTAACGTGGTTTCACAAATGCCGCGTCCAGCATGGAATCCACAGTAGCCAGGAATGCAAGAAGATCGTATAACGTACATGAGATCCCGAACCAAAACGACAACAGGATAAATCTTTGTGGACTCCAGTTACTAGAAGAATCAGAAACATCTTGTACTATAACTGCATTATCATGACGGAGAAGACAAAAGCCATGTTTGCAAATTTCTGCAAGGAATAGGAAACTAACCATTGACATAGCAAATTTTGTAAAGAACAAAGAACAAATTCTAGAATTGAAAAGCGCAGTCATGAAAATTTATTACATGGGCTTAAGGGTAGATTAGCCATTGCTGTAAAGAGAAACAGAACCGGAACAAAAGCCAACGAAATGATTTAAATAAGGCACAGAAAGACACGGGGAAAGAGACACAGAGTAAGATGCTGAAAACAATGAAAATCGCTAAATTTTGAGGTGGAGCCACAGAAGGAAGAGAGAGAATGGGCAAAAAGCATTATTTAAAGAATAATGGGAATTTTCCAGAAGTCCCGGAAAACACTAATTCATAGGTTCAAGAAACCCAACAAATCTGAAGCAGGAGAAACAAAATTAAATCTAACCCTAGGCACCAAAAAGAAACAAGTCCGTAAAGACAGATTAGCTTCAGTTTCAAAAATTAGACTGACAGCCCACTTCTCAACTGTAATAATGGAAGCCAGAGGTGATAGGAAGATACATTGAATGAGCAGAAGAAAAACAATTGTACTTCTATCTACACTCGGTGAGTCCATCTCTCAAGAGTGAGAGGGGCACCTGGGGGGCTCAGTGGGTTCAGCCTCTGCCTTCGGCTCAGGTCATGATCTCAGGGTCCTGGGATTGAGCCCCGCATCGGGCTCTCTGCTCGGCGGGGAGCCTGCTTCCCCCGACCCCCAGCTGCCTGCTTCTCTGCCTACTTGTGATCTCTGTCTGTCAAATAAATAAATAAAATCTTTAAAAAAAAAAAAGAGTGAGAGCAAAATTAATAAACCTTCAAAAAAGAAAAAAAGGGAGACAGCTTCCCACCGTGCATCCACATTGTGAGAAGGTCTAGGGTGTGATCAGGATGAAAGGAAAGTGCTCCCAGACGGAAGAGATGCTGGAGACGCAAAAAAGCCTGAAAATCAAGGAAAATAACAACTAAAATAAAAGGTGAATAATCTTTTACTGCGCAAAGCAGGAATAATATTGTCTCGCAAGGACTGAACTATGTAAGAGAGGGGAAAAACACACTGTTTTATAAGTGGGACTAGGAGAAGGGGAGCATAAAATATTCCAGGTTTAGGGTACTTGCATTATGAGGGAAGAGAATATAAACATATCAGTTAATGTCAAGATAAAATAAGTCACAACACGATGTTGTGATTCCTGGAATAATCATGAAGTCTGTGCTAAAAGACAGTATGGTGTCTGTGCTACCAGGGAAAAATATTAAAATAATAAAAACAACTCGCCATTGAAAAGACGTCCATAAAAGAAGATAAATGGAGTGTATAACATGAGGGGCAAATGGTGTGCATTTAGTACAGGAATAGCTTTAATCGAGGTGTATCACACAGAAAGGGAGAAAAAAATCCCACCGTACACCATCTTTATGAGTTATCTAAAACAAACGTCCCAAAGTTTGGAATTAAATGAAAAGAATGGAAACATAGTAGCTATTGCTGGTGCAGAACATCTTTCAGGGACATTCCTTCCACCACGGCGCTCACTCACTCAGCACCCTAGCACAAACGGCCCGGGCCAAAGGACATACTGTGCTGGGAATGAGTCTTTGGGTGCCCAGGGGTAAAACGAGGTGGGATATGCAGAAATAAGACGTCAAGTGTGCAGAACCAAAGGCAGCCTTAGAGAAAGGCTCCAAGCGTTAGATCTCTAAGTAGCGTATTCAGTTCTCGCAATAGAATTGCGACTAGGTGATTTTAACAGTTATAACATCCCACCTACGGTATTTTCTTTTTCAGTGGGTACCATTCAAAGTAAAATTTCTCAGCATTCTGTTTGTAGGGCATAAGCATGGGACATACCATGCACAGTGAATAATCTTTGTAGAAAATCACATTGTCTTCATGCCACCTCAGGTGATCTCATTTTAAGGTATCTGACATTTTTTGCCTGAGTGAGGAGTCCAGTGGCTCCATGTTACCACCGGACAAGGTGACAAGACGCCCACACATACTCATCCATGGGCAATGTGGACAGTGTCAATTTGGTTACATGTTTGTATCACTACACAATGTATCAGTGATTTTAAGGTGCACTGGGATCATTCTTGTGTATGTTTACTTTTAAATTAATTTTGGTGCATTTCATGATTGGTTATACCAACACTCAAATAGAATGAGAGAAAGTACCTTATTGGAATACAATAATGTAAAAAGTAAAAGACTCCGAGAAGCTTAAAAACGTCAAAAAGTTATCTCTGATTATATTACTATTAAAAGACAAATTCTAAAGCTGATGGCCAAAGTTCTACCGGTAAGGAGAAGAATTATTGTATCTGAGAAAATCCTGGTAATGAAAACAACCAGATAGGATCAGGAAGATGAGGAGAATATTCTCAAACAAAATGAAAAAGCAGAAGGAAGATAAAAGTAATAGTAAATAAAAGCATAGCCCGTGTGTTCAACAGAGCATACGTAAGGTCAGCAGCAACCTCATTTTGATGAATTATTGGACTTGATAGGATTCGGTAATGATTCTGTCGTTACGATCTGATACAATCATCAGTATCCCATTTAATTCTGTTTAATGAAAGGTGGCTTTTGTTTTTAGAATTATGATCTGATAATAACAATAGATGGGCAATGGATGAAATACATTTTTCTCACACACTTTGAAGGAGAAAATTTAGTACTCGTGGTTATCCAACCTGATCAAAGTTTGCATCCTTTGTTCGATTTCACATCAGTTCCCGACATGACGACTTTGCTGGTCTCCGGCTTTCAGACCGCCGAAATGTCATGAAACCCTCAAGAGTCATCATGACCTCAGAGAGTAGAAGAAGGCGATGTTTGCCTGGATCCCATGTCGACCAAATAAAAATGAAGCAGACCAATCTCTTTCAGAACATACAGATATTATTTTGAAGGGCTAAGGATACGGTAGTGGCAATTAATTTTTTACATGAAAGCTCCTTCCCTTTCAGAAGCCGAGAGATGAAGTGGTGGTGTTCAGATAATGACAATTTAATGAGTGTATTAAACTGGCGCCTGCGTTAGCACTCGGATATGTAAAGCGGAAAAACAATCGACTTACTTATTCAAGACAATTTACCAAGAACTCATTCAAATAACTGTTAATTAAAATTAATTGTGTTAATTGAAAAAATGGTAATGAAACGGTAAATCAAAGGGGTAAAAACGGACACGAAATACCATACCATTACTGTAGAGTTTATACAACGCGTGTGTTTATACAACACCAGTGTGCCATTAAATTGCACTAGTGTCGCATTCAGAAAACTCTACGAGTGAGTTTTAATCTTTTCACCAGCTGCAAACTCTACCTGAGAACGGATTCAACAGGAGAGAGAGAAGTTCTGGGTGACGCGAAGCTGCTGTTAAGCAAAATTCACAGCGGCCCACGGGACCACGCGCGGTTGCAGAAAGGGGCGTGGAAAGCTGCGTGCGCGCTCCTAAAACTTGGATAAACAGCAGAAGGCGCAGGGGACGTTGCCCCCGTGGCTCCGGGACAGGTCGCAGCCTGACCATTCGGCCTCGGTTCTGCATCTCGCTTCCACGTTCTCCTTACGGAGAGAGCACGCGGCCAGCCCCCGCCCCACCGCCCGCCGCCCTCTCTCTCTCCTCCCCCAGTGACCTGCCTGTTGCCTGGCCCCAGGCACAAGGCACAGTGTGTGAGCCCTTGGTTGCCCTCAAAGAAGTGAGTTTCTTCCTCCTGAATGTCTCCGGCTCCCTTGGGAGGCTGGCTGGCCCTTCCATCACTCACTGTCGCAGACGCTGACCCAGGCGGAGAGACCCGGGCCATCGGTGGCAAAGACAAGCTGCCCTGCAGCCTCGCTCTCTTGCCCACGAGGGCCTCCCCTCAGCACCAGGGATGGCCAGTCCCTGGGCCCGCGCTCAGGAAACCACCAGGAGGGGACAGCTGCAGGCCACCGTGGGGACGCAGGACAGGGCGCAGGTAGCGCGGCCTCAGAGCTCTGGTCTGTGTGGAGGGAGCTCGAAAGCCCTCCTGCCTGATGGAGCTCCTCGATCCCCTCGATCAGAGGCCACGAGTAGGACTGAGACCCCCGCCGGGTACACGGCTCTCCTTCAACGAGAAACAGGGACTGGAAGTCGTGCCCTGAATTTAATTCCAAAATACAGGTAGCCTTCAGGCCGTCTGACCCATAGAACCAGGGGACTGCTGTTCCGGAAGGATCTTTCCCTGGGGACACTATCCTGTATTGGCAACATAAGGACACCGAGAGGTCGCGTGGTCCAAACAGCACCCTGGCTGCTCCCGTGTCCCCGTGCCCGTCGTCGCGGCCCACCGTGTTTCCCGGGAACTACTCGCGGCGCACTTTGCACAGAGCCTAGCGTGCCTTCCTTCCTTGAACCGCCACGGCGGTCTTACCGTGGGGCACTGCAATTGTCCCCACTTCACAGCGGAGGAAATGGAGGCTCAGACGACTCTCGCTTCTGGGCTCATGGCTGGAAGCCGTGGAACCAGGAGGCGTGAAGCCCAGATTTGAAATCAGACCCCAAAGAGACGGAATGACTTGCAGATAGTGACACGAAGGCGCCACAAAACCAAGGTCTCCGGTCCCCGGGTCTCCCCTCGGAGGGGCCGGAGAGCTTCCCCCGAGCGTTGGAGGGCTTGAGGATCAGACAAGATCGGGTGTTTAGTCCTACTCACTCGGGAGCCGTGAGTAAGTCAGGTCACGGCCCAAAGCCCCGCCTCTGTCAGCCTACAGTGAAGGCGGTGACACCACCCACAGGATAGTTTTGTGTGTTTGGTTAGATTATTTCAGGGCTTCTTGGAAGTGGAGGGACGGCCGGGCTGAGTGACCAGGACAGGCAGCTGGCGCTTGCATCTGCGGCCTGATGGAGCCTGGGGTCCCCTCCCAGAGCTGCCAGTGTCCTGGCTCGTCCCACCACTTCTCGGGGACAACATCTGTCCTGGTCAGGTAAGGTCATGGGAGGCGGAGAGTGACTGCGTCCTGCAGACAGGCTAATTGGTATATGCAGGGTATCTGAAGAGCCGGGACACCACACACACACGCATGTACACATGTGCGCACACACTCACGCATGTGCAACACATGCATATGCATGCACACGTCTACGCATGCATATCCGTGCACACACTTGCTCGCATGTCCACACATACACGGACACGCCTATGCATCCATGTACACACATACACGTGTACGCACACCCACGTGCATGTGCACACACAGGTGCGCACATGTCCACACATGCGCGTTCACGTCCATACAGACACGTGCACACACGGACGCGCCTGTACTTTCTACTTTCACAGTGGAAGGGCACGGAGGCGGTAAGAAGAAAACTGTAAAGCTTGTTTGAAACTGCCTCATCCTGGGAGGCAAGTTCTCCAGCGAAAACGTGGAGACGGGAGTAAAAGCTCCCACTTCCGCCTCCGTGGGGCACGGAGGGAAACCCAGGGCCGACACGCAGGGATGGCCCGGTGCTGACCGAGTCTGGAAGGACAGTGACAGGGCGTCGAGCCCCCCGTCTCAGGACCTGGGGTGCTCCGTGGATGTTCGCAGGGACCCGCCGGGGCGCCGCACCCCCGTGGCGGAGGGTAATTCCTGCTGGGCCATTTGGAGCTCTCGTCCCGCGTCAGCCCTCCCTCAGTGCCACCAATACTCTGTCGTCTCTTCGGCAGTTGAGGGAATCCAAGACAGACCGGGGAGCTAGAGACTTAGGAGCGGGCCCGGGGTCTCCTAATCCCCAGACCCGAGTCTGCAGAGAGAGAAGTCAGTCGTGCGCGCAGAGCCGCGGGTGGGGAGCCCCGGCTGAGCCCCGCACTGAGGAGCTCCCCAGGGCGACCCCCTCAGGTGGCCCAAACCCCCTGGGCCGGGGGTCCACGCGCAGCTGCCCGTCAACACCAAAGGGCTGTTTGAAGACCCGCTCCCCGCAGGGAGAAGAGCGTATTAATGATAGGATTTGCATATTCTTAACGAGGTGGCCTTGGGGAAATAAAGCCCACGGGAGCGGCGCGCGGCTCAGAGCTCGTTTGCAAACTATTCACGGCAAAGGCCCTCAAAGATGGTGAAGAGGAGAGGCCGCGCGTCCGACGTTTCTCGTGTGCCGCGAAGGGTGCTGCTTGCTTCGAGTGGATGATGCCGTGTGGTCTCCATGAAGCCTTACGAGGTGGGTACCGATATCATCCACGTCTTTACGGATGGAGACACTGAGGCTGGGAGCGTCTACCCGTTCCTCAGACGCGCCAGGCGGGCCACGCAACTGCCGTTCATTTTGGCGGAACACCGCTCCCCGCGTCTCCGGTGCGCAGATTGCACACGCGTCCGGTATAGGCTCAGCTCTCTCCTGGAGAGGGTTTCCTGCCGTGCGGCCTCCCAGGACGTCCCGGTCCATCCCCCCTGCCCCCGAGTCTGCTTGGCAGGCGTCACCGCTCAAAATTACGTCTCACGTCTGTTTGCTTTCTGCTGGTCTGTCCTGCTAGGAGGTAAACTCCGTGAGAGCAAGGACCACTGTACGCAGAGCCTGGCACATAGTAGGTACTAAATAAACATTTGCCTGAGCAGAGGGGGATTGGGCGTTCTGCCCTCAGCCTTCCCCGCTCCGCGCTGACCTTCAGGTCGGTACCTGCTTCCCGAAAGACCTTCCGCTGCCCGCTGGTCAGTAACCAGAGACCGGGATGCTCTAGGCTCCTGGCAAATCCCTTTTCCACTTTAGGTCCTTGGGCTGATCAATTTAAAGCCAGAGAACAGAGAATCGTCAGAAGGTTTCCTGGAGATTAAATTCTGTCTGTTGTTATTTCTTTGAATATTTTTTTTTTTCCTCCCCTTCTCCCTGTTTCCTTTCAGGAAACCCTGTTAAGCAGAGAGAGAATCTGAATCTGACTCTAAATGACTTTTCTTGAACAATTTCTATGTCCCTATCTTTTTTGCGTTGCATTCTGTGGGCTCTGTTTGGCTGAAACATGCAGTTTATGAATTTGGTCTTTGGCTATGTCCCTTCTGCTGTTTGTCGCAGCCGCTGAGTTTCCGAGGTGATTTTGTACAGATGCCCCCATCTGCTGTCATCTCTCGGAGAATGTTAACATATCTACCGGGAGCCCCTTGACTTTCTCTGGATGGCAACTGTTCTCTCTGTCAGGTTGGTTCACCCTCGTGCGTGCTGTCCCTTTGCTCCCATGTGTGCTCCTTCTTGTGGGTGCACCTGCCTCTCTGAATCTGAGAATTATCGTCCAGCTGCGAGTCCTGGATCTGCTTGCTGAGCCTGCCTCTGGGGATTGCAAGACGGGATGGGGCTGTGGCCAGTTGGTGTGCCTTTAGCTGCTCTCCTGGGAGTCACCATGCATGGGGACATCGCCTGCTTCTCTGCCCCGGTCCCCCACTCACCACTCCTGACTCAGAGCCCCCAACTGCCATCTATGATTTGGCACACCACGGCTCTCCTGCATCTCCCACGGACTCCTAAACATCTAGACGGCTGATGGTGGCCTTCTGGTCCCTCCTAATGGCAGCTTCCACCCCAGAGCAGAGCCCTCCGAGAGCGGCCGCCTCCAGGCAGGGCTCCTCAGTCCTGCACCCGTCGTTCTGAGAGGTGGCCCTCCACTCTGGCGTCCTGCTCGGTGTTGTCAGAGATGCTTCTAACGACCAGTCCGCTGGGAGAACGGCCTTTTGTCCCTGGATGTGAGAACTGAATGTGGGGCTAGGTGTTGGCCGCACCCTTTGCACCCTCTAATATTTCCCTAGCCTCTGGTTGTTTCGTGGACGTGAAAAGAAGTTTCTAGTGCTGAGTCTGGCTGGGGGGAACAGAAATACACACACACACACACACACACACGAACACATACACACACTCAACCCTCACTAATTTGAAAAATAAATGATAGTGACTTAGGTGTCTATCACACAGCCCCATAGAGTTTGCTGTTGGACCTTTTTTTTTTTTTTTTAAGATTTTATTTATTTATTTGACAGACAGAGATCACAAGTAGGCAGAGAGGCAGGCAGAGAGAGAGGAGGTAACAGGCTCCCTGCTGAGCAGAGAGCCCGATGCGGGGCTCGATCCCAGGACCCTGGGATCACGACCTGAGCCAAAGGCAGAGGTTTTCACCCACTGAGCCACCCACTGTTGGACCTTTAGATAAAAGGTTGTCTGAGATATCTGGGTGGCCAAATGCCAAACCCTGGGCTCCACTATTCCCAAGGTGGAGGGACACTTACCCAAGGAGACACTTGTCCTTAACTTAAGTAGGAAGTCCTGTCTCCTGGGTGGCTGACCCTGTCATTCTGTCTGCGTAGCCCCCTTAGATACAAATGACCCCAACAGCCTGAGACGGGGGGTCTGGGAGCAGTCAGGCTCTGTGTGGCGGCTCCTTGCTCAGCAATGCCAATGGGACCCGATGCCACAGAACCCGCCCCACAGCCCACAGTGTGTTCCCTGATGAAGGCTTTCCAATTTCCCTATTATGAGAGTTGTTGCTGTTCCTCGAAATTAAAATGAGTCATGAATTACCTTTCAGAATGAGATAAAGATGAGTCAAATATTAGTTACCAGACCCTGTTTGAGTCAAACTATCTACACTCAGTCGGTTGATTATAAGCCAAAAGGAATAACCATGTGAATTTTTTGTTGTCCAAGTTTTAAAATACTTGTTGCTTTCCCCTTCCATGAAAAAGATAGACTCTTTGAAATTTTTAAAAATCAGTAAGAAATGTATAGCATAGCAAGGGACAGCCCCTGGGAGCCTATCGGTCACTGAAAACCCAAGTTATCAACTTCCGACTACACGGGGAACAGGAGGAAATGCCACGGTAGCGCCCAAAATTGTGTTCTCTGAATGTAAAACAAGACGATGGGATCAAATTAACAGAAGAACCAAACAGAAAATCAATATTTAAACAGCAACAAGAATAGGGGTCAATACTCAGAGCTCTAATACGGATAAGAGCAAACGTTTACCGCAAACCTACTCCGTGCTTTACGTGTGACCTTATGCAATCCTTTCGACAACTCTACTGAGCGCAGACTTATCATCCATTTTGCACGAGGGATTGCGGCCCAGGCTGGTTAAGCGACTGGCCCAGAGTCACACAGCTGGTGGATGAAGGAGGCAGAATACCGACCCACGCTGCCTGGTCGCGGAGCTCTGACCTTGTCCCGTGTACTTGCCCGACATCGACGTGACGGTTGCTTCCCGTTCTTGTCAGTCCTTATCCCTATTTCATTTTCTTTTCCTTATTTGTTTGTTTTTTTTTTTTTTTCCTGCACCGACTAGGACTTCAAATTCAATGTCAAATAGAGTTGGTGGTAACGGGCATCTTTGTCCTCACTTATTTGTATCAGTCGGGGTTCCCCAGAGAAGCAGAGCCAGCAGGATACCGAGATGGATTTTCACGTGTCTATGGATACAAATCTGTAGCTCGTACTCGACCAGGATGCCTGCTGCTGGCCATAAAGACTGTAATACGGATACTAGCTTAACCTGGCCACGAGTTCGGCACTGCCTAAGTACCTTTTTAAAAATAAGCTTTATTTTTTAGAACAGTACTAGATGTACAGAAAAAAATATTAAAGATGGTACAGAGAGTTTTCTTATACCCCCTTTCAATTGTGTTTATTTTGGATAGACAGTCTGTTTACATCCATTGTCGAATTTTTAATTGAGATTTTGGTTCATTACTTGTGAATTTGAATGAGCTAGTCATGCACTGGGGAAATTAGTGGGGAACGAGTGTGTGTCATATCATTTGCAATAATTTACCCTCTCGTTTTTACCTGTCTTCTCATTTTCCTTCCAGTGGTTTTAACCATGCAGAAATTTTGTATTTGTCTGTCGTTAAATGTATCAGTGCCTTACGGCTTCTCTGTTCTAAATCATAGCTTTAAAATATTATAATTCTGAATCTGTAAAATAACTCACATTTTCTCCCCTACTGAATAAGCAATTTCCCGTCCTAGGTCCCCCCATATGAAATAAAATCTGTTCTAATTTTTTTTTTTTAATATCTGTTCCTGGACTTTCTGTTTTGCTTCACTGAACTGTTTCTTCATGTGTCAATACCACGCTGTTCTAGAAATGGTTCAATGATGACCCTTAAAAGCAGAAAACAAACTGAGGGCTGTTGGAGGGTGGGGGGTGGGGGATGGGCTAGGTGGGGGATGGGCTAGGTGGGGGATGGGCATTAAGGAAGGCACCTGTTGTGAGGAGCACTCGGTGCGGTATGTAAGTGATGAATCACTGAATTCTACCCCCGAAACCAATGTTGCACTGTTTGTTACCTACTTAGAATTTAAATAAAAATTTGAAAATAAATAAACAAACAAAGGGTTCGATGATACGTTTTCATATTTGATGCAGGTTAAAGAAGCCGTACGTGTGTTGTTTCAAAATGTAAACCTGGCAATTGGCGCTGGTGTTTTTGAGGCCTTTTGATGTTTTGATGCACACACACTGCTGGTGTTACCATGCTGGACCAGAACAGACCCCAGTAGAAAACGCAGACAAACCCAGAAACGTAGTCTCGGCCTTTGATCCTGTGACACCGCTCCTGCCAGGTGTCGGGGAAGTAATTCGAACAAAGCAGCACTTCCCGTTGTGGAGAGCTTCTCCGTTGAGTTACTTATTATAGAGAAAACCCGGTAAGAGCCTTAGTGGCCAATAATGAGGAAATGAGCAATTAATTTTGGGAAATGGTCTAAACGGAATAATATTTACTCATTAAAGTTATAATCATGAAAAGTATGTGGCATCCCAGAAAATATATTACGGATGTAATTAATTTTAAAGAGCAAAATAAAATGCTGTAATAAAATATATGTCGGAAGTATATACACCTATGGGTACTCAGCACGGATGAATTTTGGGCCCTTTCAAGAGATTGCTCTCAGTAAGAGATTTTCCAAGGTTTTTAACTGTGTACATAAAATATTTTCATGACCCTAAGTGCCTTTTCTTTGGAAGTTTTCTAAGGCTTATTATTTTATCACATGTTTACCCATTATATTTTATTGTGTTCTTATCATGAAGCCACCAGTTTAAACCACTTAAAAGGGACCCTTTAATAATGCACTAATTATTTTGCTAAGAAATGGCTAATTCAGAGATTGCTACGGCAGAGTGCCGTTAAATCTGAGTCATTCAAAGTCACCTTCTAGAGCAGTCTTTTTTTTAATTTTTTTTAAAAGATTTTATTTATTTATTTGAGAGAGAGAGAGAGAGAATGAGCATGAGAGGAGAGAGGTCAGTGGGAGAAGCAGACTCCCTGCCGAGCAGGGAGCCCGATGTGGGACTCGATCCTGGGACTCCAGGATCATGACCTGAGCTGAAGGCAGTTGCTTAACCAACTGAGCCACCCAGGTGCCCCTTAGAGCAGTCTTACGGCCAAGCAGAGTCCTAACAATTGCGCGACGGTTGCACAAATTTAATAAAGAAGGAGGAGAGAGGAGAAGACACGCGCCCAGGGAAGCCTGGACAAGTCAGGGTTTCTGGTTTTTCTGTTCTCCATATCGGGGGCAAACAATGACATCGCCCTTACCCATGTCGAAGGGTTGTTCCAAGACCAGATGAAAGCAAACCTGAGCCTAAACGGAAAAGCTGTTGTCGTAATTCTAAATGCGCTTATCAGTGTCATTCCCTTCAGAAGGGGCGGGTTTCCACCTATTTGAGGGAATAATGCCCCGGATCCCAGTAACACACATCGAGCTGCAAATATCTCACAGAGATTTGGTCCAAAGAGAGGCCCATAGTGTCTCGCTCCAGACTCCGCAGGGAGCTGGCTTTTTCCCTTCTCTCTCTCTCTCTCTCTCTTTTTTCGTTTGGGAGCCCGCCGCTTCACGAGTCTTGACCTCGCCGGAGAGTGAATGAGCAAACGCACAGGCTGCACATTGACTTTGAAACGTCTGACGGGACACAGGGCTGAAAGCACCTATCAATAATTCATTTCAGGTTATGGGGCAGAACAGGATCCCCGCTGGTCTTAAAGCCATTAATTGGTTGTTAGACTCCATTAAGTCACTATGGATGTGAAAAGCGTGTCTGAAGTTTAAAAAGTCACAGATAATAAAGGCAGCTTTTTTTTTTCTTTTGCACAACTGGTGTGACTTCTTTGTAAGTGGGGAAAAAAAATGCCTGGGCCAAAAGGAGATGAAAATTGAGACTTCACAGCCATGGTGCTTGGGTCTTTATACCTGGGAATCAGAAGAGATGGCAAGTCTTGTTTAACACAATTTTTATCTTGAACGTTAGTTTCCTGGCGGCTGCTTCCTAATTTTTGTAATGAACTTTGTTTGCAGATGTGCAGATATTTTGTCAAAAGTAGGTATTTTAAAGACGGAAAGGAATTCATAAGCTTAAAGTGAATGTGCCAAATCAATAAACAAACAAATAAACTTCCCTCTGCACTGACGTGCACTTAAAGTCCAGTGAAGGAATTCTATGGACGTCTTTAAAGCCTTCCTTTGTTTCAAAAATGTTTTCATCCTATCACTTGTCTTCCTAATGGACCGCAAGGGAACACCGAAAGCCACGATTTCACCTGCCATTGTAGAGCAGGACGGCGGCACCACTGTTCGCCTGTCCGTCGAGGATCCTCCCTTCGAGCATTTAAATATTGGGCCTCTCGCTTTGCAACCAGAGCCCCCTCATGGACTATCTATCGACTCTCGGGGAAAACCTGGGCGGGGGGGGGGGGCGAAACAATGATTTGTATCTCTGTTTCTCGCATGAGAAAAGTCAGACCCAGAGAGTTGAAGTCAGTCAAACTGACGCCGCAGACGTGCCAGGCATCCGCGCAGAGGCTTTGATCTCGCTGGCTTTCCAGGTGTCATTCTGCAAAGTCTTCACCTGATCCTTCTGACCGGGGGAGAGATTTACAAAGTGACCACCGAGTCCGTGCAGTGCTTTCCTGGGTCCCAGTAACAATAATGCACCACTCGGTAACGATCCACTCTTTTTGATAGCAAAATACGCCTTTCCAGCCTTTGCTCTCCCCACCTGATTGTTCAGCTTGGGAGCTCTCTCTTTCTTTTTTTCTTTTTCTGAGATAAATATGCCGTGTGCACCCTCTTTACCCTCCCGTAGCTTTGATGGAATTTGATTGACAGTAAAAATTGTATCTATTTAAGGTGTACAGTGTGATGTTTTGAGATACACACACGTTGTGAAATGACCCCGTGATGGAGGGAACATCTGTCAGCTCAGACGGTCACCTTCCAGGGCCCGTGTGTGGTGACAACACATAAGAGCCACTGTCTGAGCACATTTCAAGGACACAATAGAGTATTATTAAATATAGTCAAAATGCTTTACCTGGGATCCCCAGAATGTGTTCATCTTAGAACCAGAAGTTTGTGGCCAGGAGCTCCCCACTTCCCCAACCCCCCAAAACCCCCGTGCCACTCTCTGTTTCTAGGAGTTGACTTTTTCAGATTCCGTGCATAAGTGAGATTGTACAGTAGTTGTCCTTCTGTGTCTGCTTGATTTCCCTTAGTGGAATAATGACCTCCAGGCTCATCCATGTTGTCATAAATATCCAGATTCCCTGATAATTTAAGACCGAGTCATATTCCACTGTATGTCTGTATCACACTTTCTTGATCCATTCACCCCGAGACACACACTGAGGTTCTTCCCGTCTCTTGGCTACGTGAACCATGCTGCGGTGAGCATGGGAGTGAGAAACTTCCTCTCTTCTTTCTCTTTCCAGCTGTAGGTGATAAGGGACGCCAGCGCACAGGGATGCGAACATTAATTTTTGGAACGGGCCTTTCTTTAAAAAGTGTGTGACCCCTTTCTGGAGTCCCTGTGTCATTACTGCTTATAATCTGAACTTTATCCAAGCAGCAGAAGCGCTTATCAAGAAAGACTGATCCCTACAAATCAACTGTGCACCCACTGTTTAAAGTCTCCTGCAGGATACATCCTGGGACAGAGAGGAAGATGGTGACACCGACACGGTTGTGGATACTATTGCCGGAGTTCTTCTCCCTGCACAACCCAGGCTCCCCTGCTCCCGCTGCAGAAACTGTGGCTCAGATGACTCAAGGACGGTGAAGTAGAATCTTCGAAGCCAGAGAAACCAAACACAGGAGACTTCAAGTCTTGGGAAATCGCGGCATGCGTCTTCTTTCTCCACCATCAGGGCTGTTTCTAGCCGGAGGAGCTCTCAAAACCAAATCTGAGAAGTGTATTAAATATACTTGGAACCTACCCGAGTAGAACTTCACTCCCCTGGGTGGGAAATGCGCCGGAAGGGAATCTACTGTTAAATCCGGTGATCCCTCCAATACATTTCGTATTGCCTCCTTTTTTCACACCTATCCACATAATAGTCCCTAATTATTATTATAACTTCAATCACAAATGTAGGAGTGTGTGGCTGAGCATGCAATTAAAATAAAAAGGGGTCTAGCATCATCATTCAGCTCCATTCGCTGAGGGTAAAACAGGACCAGAGAACGTGGATGGGTTACGCAAGGAAGGCCATGACTTATAAGTAACAAAATCTCACAGAGTTCTCACTATTCTCTTCTTTTCTCTACGCTATAGGAGCCGTTCCTCCAATCTCCTTGGACCTTCTTTATGGTACAAGAGGTAATATCTGTACGCAAAGTAGGCCAGTCTTGTCTGTTGGAATGCAGTATATTTAAATGATCTCGTTTTTGTGTGCGTGCACGCATATGTGTAAGATAAACTCAGGCTTGCAGATGATGGGTGGTCTACTAAGGCAACGTCGACCTTGGCTGTCAGCAACCTGACTGTTGTCATTGTTTTACGTGTGAGGAACATAATTGCAACAATTTATCATTTGTATTTGTTGCCTTGAAATAATGTAAAACATCACAGTGATCTCAGCTCTGTTTCAGATCTATGATTTGCTGTGATTTAAATTTTTTCATGAAGGAGGTAAATGTGGGCAGGGTATGGAGAACAGGGAGTGTGATAAGAGTGGAAAGAAGTTTCTAGTAGGAAGCTAGGAGTTCTCACCATGATGGCCACTGAGCCGGGGCTCCCCTGCGGGCACATTCCACAGCCCTCACCGTTCTTGGACTACAAGTCAATACCCCTTAGCAAAAACTGCAAGGCAGAAGTGTTAAGGAGGCCCGGCGTAAAAGGATGTTTAAACAGATATAATCTAAGTAAAAGAAGGTACAAACATACACGCAAGCTATCCTTTTATGTGACTATTTCTGAGCGTGTTCTGGAGGACACCCACTGGTTCCCTAAACATCTTATAGGCAAGAAGGTTTTTAACCTGCTGAAAATCAACCACTGGTCTTTATAAGAGAACCAAATCTCTGTTGGGACCCTTGAACACCGGCTCTGAGCTCTGATATGACAAAAATGGGGCACGCGGGTTCATAATGCTCTTTTTCAATCCTAAGAAAACTGGGTAGAACAGAGCTGCCCTGGGAAATAAAAAGATACTTTTCTCTGTTCTAAAATGAACAGAGAGTCTAAGGAACCCAGCGGCCAATTCTGAGTGCCCCGACCTGGAGAGAGCACAGCCCTGGGGATCTCAGACTTCCAACCCCCAGAACGGGAAGAGAATAAATGTCCCCTGTTCAAAGACACAACGTTTGTGGTCATTGGGTACAGAAGCCCCGAGAAGCTAATATGGAGGACTAATACCCAGACATGAAAATAGCCGTTCATTACTCACTTTTAATATTTTCGCCAGTCAAGAGTAATTCTAGAATCATTTTGTCAAAGTACGATGGAAAATAAAATCCTATTTTGCTGTTACTTAGAATAGTGTTAAGTGTATCAAGGAAATTGGGGGCAATGGATCTCTTTACAATTTGACCCTTACCCTCAGCAACATGATATGGTTTTCTAGTTATTCTTCTGTTACGTCGCATAATAAAGCTTTGATTTTTTTCTTCATATGGATCTTGTAGTTGGGTCCAATTTTAAGTGTTTTGGTAAGTCTGTTATACATCACCGCTAACGTAATGCAGTGTGATTTTATTTCTGCCATTCTAAGTTCTAAGTCAGCGCTGTGCAGGAGAACTTTCTGTGGTAATGGTGATGTTCTGTATTTACACTGACCCATGTGGGTACCATCAGCCCTGGGTGGCTAGTGAACGCTTGAAAGGAGGTTAGAGTCCCTGAGGCACTGCATTTTTAAATTTTATTTCATTTAAACTGATGTGAATTTAGATAGCCACCTCTGATGAGAGGCTCCAATACAGAAAAACATAGTTGGAAGTGCTTATTGATACTTTGTAAGTAGAACATTTAAGACAGTGTAGCAAAGTGGTTAAGAGCGTGGGCTCTGGAGTTACATGGTCTGAATTTACACCTCGTCTCCCCCATTACTATCTCAGGGGACTCACGCTGGAAACAATCCTAAGTTTTGATCTGGAGGCCAATGGAGGGAGGTAGAAAACCCCCAAGGAAGATAGAGGTAAGCCTTGTCTTATGAGGACCTGAATCACTGAGGCTTCACCCCTTTAGGCAAAGAATGGGAAATGGTAAAATCGTTCTTCAGCCCCAAGAGTCCTGGGGAATCTTATGTACATCTGTTCAAATAGCCCCATCCCAAACCTAATGCTCCCACTCCTCCTGTCTTGGGATTCTGTCTTTAGTGTTGGACGCTTCCCAGAACTCAGAATCCGGCGTTCTCTGAAGTTCCTCTACTCTTCCAATTGGGTCATGACCTTGTTCCTCAGGTGGGTCCTCACCTTCACCTCAGCTCTAGGAAAGGAGACTGGAGACGGCTTTGCATGCCCTGAGGACTCCCTGAAGGGAAGTCCAAAGACGATCTCCACCTTTTGCTTTGAATTGGTGATTGGTTGCCCCCTACCTGCCCTCGTCTCTCTTCCCAAAACATTCCACACTGGCCGTGCAGTGCCACAAGCATTGTAATCAGCATTTCCCTCATATCTCTCAAAGGCCAGTGATACTCCTGGAGCTGGCCACTTGGGTCCATGCTATCTACTGAGAAGGCAAACCCAAGACAATGTGGGGGAGGGAAGCAGAGTGAGGCAGGGAGCGTGATGTAACAAAGACGTGGCCTCAACTAGAGTCCAGCTGTAGTCTGACCATGTGTTTTTCCACGGCGTCAGCCCACCACCAAGACAAGGGGACCTGTCCCGTGGCATCCTCTGTCAGGCAGTCAGTGGCTACAGGCTACCTGAGGTCAAGAGTAATGCCATTCCCATTCTGCAGGCTGTGATTTTCTGGATAAGTTGTAGCTATGAGCTTTTAGGACTCAAGAAAGCAACTGAGGGACCTGTCACTGTCCTAGCAAAAAAAAATCTGTGAACCGAGAGTGTCCATTACCTGAGTATGTTTTTAAATTGAATATTAGGGATTGAATTTCTTTTAACTAATTATCTACTAAGATTATCATTTTTTTTTCAAATTTAAACCATTTGTGTGATTTATTATTTCTAGAGTCATGGGTTATTGCTGCTTGTTTATTCGGTAATTGGTCTATCGCTCAATTGCTCTGTCTACCCTACCCATGATGAGTTATTCTTTTTTAAGCAACTGTTAAATTCAATTGATAAACATTTTTATTTAGGATTTTTTATCTGTTAAGTAGAGCTGCTTAAAAGCTATTCTGACATAAATGGCTCAAAATAACAACAATAATTGGTGTGCTCTCAATTTTTCAGTTTCGGTAAGAGTGGGAGGTATGGCTCATCTGGGTTCCATGTTGTATCTGCAGGGACGTTAACATTTAAGATAGCTTTTCCTAACATGGCTTGGCACCTCATGGGATGCTGGGATGATGTGGGATTTTTCTCTCTTCCAGAGGCATGCCCACCTGACTAACGTGGGCTTCCTTGCAGCATGGTGACTGGGTTCCAACAAGGAGTCTTGCAAGAGGAAAGTTCCAATGTTCAAGCATATTTCACATTTCCACTGGTGGCAAGTGTGCTCACGTCCCATTGGCAAGGCTCCGTGTCTGTGTGGGCCCACCTAAGAGGGAATACCATGATGCGGGGTCACTTGAGGCCAACAAAGTATCAGTTTACCACATTCTGCCCTAATGATTCATGTTGCTCCCAAATGCAAAATAGACTCACCCCCTAGGACCTGTAAAGTCTAATCCTATCAAGGTATGGGGCTGAGACCTGAAATCCAGGTGGTGACGTCTAATTTAATCAGGTGAAGATACGGTTCTGTGGCTATAATTCATCTTCATCCACATTTTCTGCTCACCTGAAACCTCTGTATCCAGTGATGAGGCAGGGAGAGCCAAACTGTAGGGTACACCGCTGTTCAAAGAGAGGAACACAGGAGGAACGTAGTCTTGATGATACGCAGCATTTCTGAGATCCTGCTGGGGGCATGGTCCAGTTTCTCCATTGAGACTCAGTCATCTTCTCTGGGACGTTTTGCTCCTTTCCATAAACCTGTGGTTCCACCCTGGGGTTCTTCCTTCTTTTGCCATGAGAAAGACCTATTTTTGTAGCTGAGGAGGCTTCACAGGCTGCTTTCTGCCCATTGTGACTACGTCTGTCCCTTTTCCTCTAAGAGGTCGGCACTTACGGTGGTACAGGTAAGGGAGCTATGGAACGGCAGGCTTCACAGTGGGATGGCCCCAGCTGGGGGACGGGGCACTCTTTCCAGGCTCTTGGAAGCCCTGTTGCCTACAGAAAATGGACCATGAAGAATTTACCTTAAATTTGCTTTAGTAAAGGGTCTTACAGCTTTACACATCATTTTCTACTTTGAGAGTCTTTTGTTGGGTGACACAAGGATAAAGAGGAGAAGACAAATAAAAACCCATGACTGGCAGCATATAAATCACCAGGAACCAAACTGTGGAAACCTATCCTTGTTAATGATGAAGAAATGGAGGCATTTGTTCATAAATGACATTCTTCTCTGCATTCTCTCCCTTTCCTCCCCAAAACCACCTCACTCCCATCGCAGGTTTTGGGAAGACTGGGAAGTTTTACTTTTGAGTACAACAAGTTCTGGATTCTCTTTTCATATTTCAAGAGTTTCTATGTATTTGCTGACACTTCCTCTTTATGGATTCATTGTAAGTATATTTTCCTTTATAGCCTCGAGAGTTGTTACAATAGCTACTTTAAGATTCTTTCTGGTACTTCCAATCCGACTCATCTCAGGTTTAGTCTCTTGTGATTGTCCTTTCCTTCCCACATGGGTCACATTTTCCCTTCTCTGTAGGTCTAGTAATTTTGTATAGTTTACTGAACATCATGGATGATGTATTTCAGAGACTTCGTATATTTTATTTCATTTTACTCTCTTTTATTTGCTTTGTTTGGGCAGGCATTTGTTTTGTCTGGATACAAACTCCCGGCTTTTTCTCTCCTGGTGAGAGGCAGTTAAAACTTCTCTTTCATCATTCTGTTCTCAGCTGGGCTATCTGGAGTCAGCCCCCACATGTGTAGTTCAAAGGTTTACATGCAAAATACCATGACTCCCCTTTTCTGGCTCTTTCTTTGTTAGGACAGCTCTGATCTGTGGTGACCACACCCTGGCTCTTCCATTCCAACCAGCAAGATGGCGAATGTCTATTCTAAGACTCTGAGTTTCTATCCAAGTTTTAGCAGTCTCACATGGAGTCTGCCTCGAGGCAAAGAGGAGTAAAAATGGAAAACGCCCACCACTCCAAGCATCCACTCTCCTACAGCCTCTCCCTTCAAGAAGTTGCTTTAAAAAATCTCATCCAAAATTTATAGTTGTTATCTGTAGAAGGTTTTGTCCAATTGAAACCATTCCGCCATTACCGGAAACGCAATCTCCGTTTCTTCAGTGTTAAAAATGGTTCACCTAGAAAAACATCTAGTCCTAAAATCTGGGTCGGAAGTGGGGTTGTTGGGGAAGGAAAGGGAAATAATGGAGAGAAGAATATAATTTTTAATAGATATCTCTGTTTCTTTCTCTTTGACGAATATAGCCTTTTTGGTATTCCAGTTTTTGACGAGTTAGATTTTCCGTCATGGATTTTCATCTAGATTCTAGTAATTTAGCACCGCTGAGCTACTTCATTTTTGTAGCAGTGTTGATCATGCCTTTCTGAGGGGGAAACTGAGGCAACGGGTACTCTGTAAAGGTTCATTTCTCCTCATCCACTCATCCGCACGTGACTTAGTCCAAGGTAAGGACCGCACTTCATCTGGGAGCTACACCTCTGGGTCATTTTGGTCACCACAGAAATGCTTGTACAATAAATAAACCACGGACTTGCCTGTGAATGTGGGAGGTTGTAACATAAAATAAATACATACATTAAGCTATTGTTTCTACGTCGGGATATTTTATTGTGCTGTCCGCATACCAAAGTTTCCCGCATTGACACCCATGCTGATGGAGCTGAAGTTACATCTGCTTTATTTTAACAGAAAACTATTTAGAATCTGCACTCCTATTTTTATGGTCTTTGTATATTCTTTATTACTACACAAATGAATACAATTTTGCATACCTCTTGAAAAACAGCTATATTAAAACGTTCTGCAGAAATACCTTAGTCTAAAATCAGGTAATAAAACTATTTTCTCTGGAGCCAGTTCTGGGAAAAGTATAATAGTCCAAAATCCCACCATTGCGTAGCATAATAGTACAAACTAAGAAAAGATTTTGTAATTGTAGCTGCCTATGAATTATGTGAATTATATTACATATTGTGGAGAATGTTTTCCCTGGGTGAATAAAGTTGTTTATGTAACTAAGGTCTCCACCATGAGAAGGCCACGCAGATCTCAGTTTACCCCAACAGCCCACGGGTCGACTGCATTCTCAGCTGCTAGAGGTACGAATTTGCTCTCAGATAAAACATTTCCTTTTTTTTTTCAGATAAAACATTTCTTGTTGCTGTTTGTATACATAATTTAAATTTTATCCTGAGTGCTCACCAACCTGAATGACAAGATGTTTATTATTAATTAAAACAGGGGCTCCAGGGGCACATGGGTGGCTCAGTGGGTTAAACCTCTGCCTTCCCCTCAGGTCATGGTCTCAGGGTCCTGGGATCGAGCCCCGCATCGGGCTCTCTGCTCAGCAGGGAGCCTGCTTCCTCGTTCTCTCTCTGCCTGCCTCTCTGCCTACTTGTGATCTCTGTCAAATAAATAAATAACATCTTTAAACAAAACAAAACAAAACAAAACCAGGGCTCCCATCCCAACGCCATTTCAGCATCAGACAAGTCCAGACTAGGGTCTTGGCTGTCTCGGCAAGTTCTGCCTTGTCCACCTACGTGTGCAACCGTCACCTTGGGCACCTTGCACCAGCAAGAGATACAGGTGTGCGGAGAATAAAGCACCTACTATGTGTCGTGGCCCACACTGGGTACTTTGGGAGGTTTTAGTTAAAAAAAAAAAAAACAGGACATCATCGTCATCATCAGTGAAGTCCAGGAAATATCGCAGAGTCCAAAATATACAGTTTACCGACTTTTGGACTTCGGTGTCACTTTTAACATAGCTACAACCACTATCAGTGGGAATCTGCCCGTAAAAAGCAGAACCGTGGAACGTTTAGAAAAGAGTCATGAATATGGCAGAAAATTCAATTCTCAGCGGAATCCTGTCAACAGGAGAAATGCTACTTCCACAAATTCCTGAGTGGAAGAAGGCGTGCAGAGAGCTCCCCGGGCCATCTATAAAACATGAGACCAAGAGCAGAGCAGATGAAGAGAGCTTTCTATTTTCCTTCTGATTCAGCCTTAACTTGTGGTTTGTATAAAAAAAAATTTTTTTTAAAGGACTAAGCTCTTCTCGGGGCTGTTAGAGGGCTGCGTGGCTGTGTGCTTGCACTCACACTGTTTATTTCCGAACATCTGTGCCATCATCTTTGGTCGAGCCTGTGGAACAGATGAGGTCATCTCTTTGGGTGTTTGCATAGCTGAGGAATAATCAAAACCAACGCACCAGAGACGGACTCTCTTTCCCAGAGTTTGGGGCTCTTTTGCCCTTTCACAGCACCTCTGAGTTTGCTCAATCCGGCAGCAAATGGTTGTTGAATTCATTAACGAGCATCATCGGTGACCAACTTTGGCCAGGCTTGCCCCTTCTCTCTCGACACTCACACCCCCACACGCGTTTATATGCATGTGTTTACACATGTGCACACACACGCCCATGTACACACACACACGCGTACACACAGCGGAAAGCACGGAAGAGAGTGAGCAGCGTGACCTGCGGTGAGCCGGCTTCTACTCTGGGCCCCGCCATCCACCGCTCTGGAACCTTCAGCAGCCCCAGCTCCCACCTGCGGCCAGGGTGAGCTCTGCTTTGCTCTGCTTCTCTTTGAAACCCTTCCTTTACTTCCTATCACGTCCGGGGCAAAGCCCACAGATCCGTCATGCCCTGGCCTCTACCTACGTTTCCAGAATCATCTGGCGTCACAATTCTGCCCAAACACACCCCACTGGAAACATCCTGCACCACTTGGTGGCCTTAACTTTAGACAAGCTCCTTCTCCCTCACCTGGTTTTGTCTGCCCTTTGACCAGGCTGAAGGGCAGCACGTCCTTTGCGACACCAACCCCCCCGCGGACCCTGGGTTGTAGCCTCAGTGGACCCAGAGGCAGGTGAGGGTCTGGAACGAACACGGCACTGAAGGAACGTGATTGTGGTTTTCTTTGAAGTGGGAAGGAGGGGGCCTGGGTGGTTCAGTCATCAAGCGTCTGCCTTCAGCTCAGGTCATGATCTCAGGGTCCTGGGACTGAGCCCCGCATCGGGCTCCCTGCTCAGTGGGGAGCCTGCTTCTCCCTCTCCCACTCCCTCTGCATCTGTTCCCTCTCGCAGTGTCTCTCTCTGCCAAATAAATAAATAAAAGTCTTAAAAAAAAAAAATGGGGAGGGTTGTGCTCCTAGGCAGCAGGGTCGGTGGAAACCTCTGACATTAGAGATGAGGTTCCTTCTTGGTCCCTACAACCTGCTGACACCCTCAGGCTCTTTATGTCCTTTCAGATTTTTTTCTTTTTTGTTCCAATCCTGTCGTATGCGATACATGCGGGACAGTGCCGGTGGCAGGAGGTGGTGGATGGCTGCATCGTGCCTTACCTGGATACTCCTGACGCCCTCGGGGGCACCTCTTCTCCCAAAGGACTACCGTCTCTGCCAGTCTCTTTCGGGAGCACACTCTTGAAGGCCAGTCACTCCGGAAAGGCCCCTCTCGGTATCCACGCACCTTCCAGAAAAGGCCCCGATGGAAGTAATCCAAAGACACTTGAACTGGAGAAGGAAGCCAGAGAGGGGGTGAGAGTCGAGAAGGGTGCCCCCTGCACGCCCGGACTGTAGGGTGCGGCTACTGACTACGGTGTAGGTGGGACGGGTCTCAAGGAAGTCGCTGGGCGCCGGCTCAAACCTTTCCTTCCCCGGAAGGCCACGTGCCGTGGCAGGCCCCGAGCCCTCCTCTGCCCGCAGCTCCGAGCCAGAAGGGGGAAGAGTTGGCTGGGAGGGTTGCCCCAGTGAGGGACGGGGGGGAGCCCGCGGGCAGTGGAACCGACAACATGTGTTGGTGGCTTCTCGAAGAGCCGGTGCCCCCTCACAAAACAGTCTGTGGGAGGCGAGGCTTGCTCGCGGCCCTGCTTTCAATCGTGGGGGAAGGTTTTCCTACAGGAATTGGACATTCTCCTCCGGGGCTGGAAGGAGGCCGGCTCGGCCAAGCCATGTCCTTGAGGTAGCCTCATCCTGACCCTTCCCAGCCCAGCCCTAGAACGAACCATTTCGGCACCAGGCCTTCCTGGGAAGGTCTCCGTATATTTCTTCCCGGTCACGTATTCTAGGACGACTTAGGGGGAGCCGGCTGGAATCTCTGCGAAGGGCAGACATTTCTTAACTTGTCTGGTGAGCTAAGTGGGCAGGTTCTCCCGGGAGGCATCCAGGTGGATCACACCCTGAGGGAAGAGGGGGTCAGTCGTGAGGTGCCGGAGCCAGTGAGGACCCCTCCCCCAGCACAGGGGAGAGGCACCTGCGAGCAAGTGGGAGCCTGGCACTGGCTTCATCTTCGGCCCACGTGTCTCTGGCCTCTGGGGGAGGAGGCGTGACTAGAGCTTAGAGAGCGTCTCACCAAAAACATTCTGCAACTATGGACCATGGTCGTCTGAGCAACACAGGTAACAGGACCCCTCCACGGAGCTTTGGGACTGTGTTTGCAGGGGATGGCAGCTCACAGCTCTGCCCTTGCGGAGGACCACGGGGTCCCAGGGCGGGAGCTGGGGACTGTCCACAACGGTGGAGGCGATAAACACGAGCATCCCATGTGAGCAGACTGGCCAGTGCCCGCGTGGGACGCCCGCCCCCATGCTTCCACCGTCCTGGGAAGACACCTGCAGAGGACGGGCTTCTAGTCCGAACGAGAAGAGGAAAAGCAGATGAAATCTTAATTACTATGATTAATAGACGCACAGCAGCACCCACAATTTTGTGAGGCTCGGGTAACTTGGAAGGCAGAAATAGATACTCATTTTATTTATTTATTTTATTTATTGCCCGTCTGCCTTCCCTGATGAAATATAAAGCCACCTGCTGAGAAAAGTCTGGAAATTTTCCTGCTGGATCCATGGTTCTCAACTAGGAGTGCTTTTGCCTCTCAGGGGACATTTGGGAATGTCTGAAGGCATTTTTTGGCTGTCACAATTAGGAAGACGCCAGTGGCATCTAGTGGGTGGCTCCTGCAGCAAAAACTTCCCTGGCCCAAAGTGTCGATAGTGTTGAGGTTGAGAGACCGTGTTCTAGATGTATATATTATCATTGATTTGGAAAAGCTCTTTATATATTAAGGACACTACCATGCTTTATTATATATGTTGCAAAACCTTGCTGTATTTATTTGTCTTTTGCATTGAACTGTATTTTTAGACCCACAAAAATATAATTTATATATCCAAATCTCTCAATTTTTAGGTTATGTCTGAAAACATTATTCCTATTTTTGATATTATAATATTCCTAGGCCAAAATTACATAAATATCCACCTATTATTTTGATGTTTTCATAGTTTTATCATTTGTTTTTAATGATCTGAAATTTATTTTGTGCTAAGATAGAATAGAGGAATCTCAAATTATTATTTTTCTTTACAAATAATTATCCTGCTGCTCCAGCAATGTATACTGAATGAACTCTATCCTTTCTCCAATTTTGAAATAACAAAATTACTACATTCTAAATCTAAATATATAGTTAGGATTGTTTCTGGGATCTCTAGTTTGTTCTATTGGTCTGTATATTGTGGTGACAGCTTTGCTGTAGCTTTTTTATTGCAGATAATAATTGTGTCTAGGTCAAAGAAGAATCACACTGAGTTTGGATCAGGAAGGATATTTTCTGTGTTAATTTAGAGAGAATTGATGTTTTTGCAATGAGTTTTTTCATCCAGAAGCACTCTGTTTCTCTATTTAGTTCATATGTCTCTTGGTATAGTTGGGGGGGAGGAGGTTAAAAAATGTCTTCTGTATGTTTCCTTTAAATTTATTGTCAGATTTTTCATATTTTTGGTGTTTTAAAATATTTCCCTGTTATGTTTTAATAGCTTATGCACCATAGGAAAGATATTGCTTTTTTTTTTTTTAAGTTCATTTCGTAGCTGGTTTTCTAAATTGCCACGGTTAGCAGTTTTTCAATTGATTCTTTGCTTATTTTCCAGGAATCATGCCCAATTACTGGTCTTGTGCCCTTTTCTTTCCTGTGAATGCTCCGGGGACCACCCTCACTCTTAGGAATTAGAATTGCTTTGAAGTCCTGACAAAAGTCCAAAATCGCAGAGACGAGGCACTTCCAGTAATATCTTAAGAATATGCAGTGACTTGAGGATGCCCACGGGCGTCCTGTGCTGTATGCCCTGACCGTGGAGCACGCTGCGCTTCCAGAGTGAGCATGACAATGGAGGGGAGATGTTCCTCTACTGAAATGCAGAGATCTTCGTTCTGTAATCCATGAGCTACATGTATTCATGTAACCATCCCCCAAGTCAAGACATAAGCACGTCCCTGAGCCCGGAAAGCTCTCCCTCTCTCCTTTCCAGGCTTCCTTCTCCCGGAGGCGGCCGCTCTTCCAATTTCCATCAACCTGGTTTTGCCTGTCGTAGAGTTTCATGCACACGGAAGCCTGCAGCACGTCACCTTCTGTGCTCGGCTCCTCCCGCAGGCGGTGTTTGAGATCCGAGCACACCGTCCCTCCTTACTAGCAAGGGGCTTTCCATCTTAGAAGCACACTGTTGGTTGACCCACTCTTCCGTTGGTAGACCTTGGGTTGTTTTCATTTTTTTTTTCACCACGATGAGTATAGTTGGTAGGACTATTTCTGCACAAGTCTTTCCGGGAACGTATGTCTTCATTTCTCTTGGGTAAATGTCCAGGAGAGGAATCCCTGGACCGTTCGGCGGGTTACGTATTTAACTTTATTTCAACATTTCGGTCTTCCAAGGTTTACCAATTCGGAGAGGAGGCAATGCTGGTAATACCCGAAGGGTATCTATTGTCTCAAGGATGCCATTTTTGCTGTCATTTTCAACTTACAAAAAGTTGCAAAAACGAATGCAAAGCATTCTTGCACATCTTTTATATTAATTATTCACCAGTAGTTTACATTTCGCCCTATGCACTTTTTCCTTTTTTTTTCTGTCTACCCGTATTTATTATCATATCTGTATGTGTGTCTACATGTTCAACTTTCCTGAGTTGTTTAATAGTCATGGTAATAGAGAATCAGTTTGTAATCACTAGCTAATTCCTTTCTGAATAATTAGCAAAGGAGATCATTTGACACTTTACCACTAAGTGGTTCAGTGATCCATCTAATAATGGTCTTATCCACTGTGTGGCATTCAATTATCACAAGAGTTCCATCCACTTAAGTTTCTCGTCACTCTTTGTCATTATCCAGTGTCTTCAAATAACTGTTTTCTAAAAAATATTTTGTCCAGAGTTTATCATTGTTTTCTGTCGGGAGGAGTGTTGTCCTGAAAAGCTTTTCCACCATTATAGGAAACCAAATCTGCCTTTTGAAATTGTTTTTGACCAAACTTTAGTGAAGTGCAACTAAAATCTCCCAGCAGAGTACTGATGTTCCTTCCCTCTGTCATCATCATGGCGTGGACCACACAGCCCGCGTGGTCACCCGTGAGCTCAAAATACATATTCCCCCAACTGAGAGACATTGAAACCCGGAAGGCTCATTCAGTGATTTTTACTCCCTGTGGGAACTCAGTGTTTTGTGATAATAGCATAGAAAAAGCATCCCACTTCATTTTAGCTGCATTCCTGTTTCGAGAAGAATGCGAGATACCAGACACCAGTGAACTGCCTGTGTTGAATCAAGGTCATAATGTAGGATCCTCCTTGAAATCATGGACTAGAACCTGGTCAGTCCTCATGGATTATTCTTTTAATTCAGCCTTTGAGTTCGATAGCATATTACCTGTGGCTCGTGTGTTTACATTCAGAAATTAAACTGATCTGTGATTTTCTCCTTTGAGGTTTCCGTGTCGAGTCTATGCGGGTAGTGTTAATTGCAGAAAGTGGTCGTGGTAACTTACTTCCCTACTTTCTGGGGGAGTTCAGAGAGTAGAGAACTCTTCTGCGCTTTGGGGCTTTGAAACGCACCAAAGGGAAACTATCTGTGTTTGGATTTTTTTTTTTTTTTTAATTAAAGAGCTACTCCCACGATGAGTTTTTCAAACTTTCAAGGTTATTGTTCTGAATTCATATTTTTTTCTTCCTTATGAATAAATTTAAAACATGGTAATTTCCTTAAAGATCACGGGCTTCACCAGAATCATCAAATTTATTGGAATATATCTTCATATGGTTTTCTCTTACGCGTTTAGAATCCCATCTGCATCTACAGTCATGGCTACCTTAGCAATGCTCTATATTCATGTTTACTTTTTAATTTTTTATGAGAAATGAGAATTTCAGAATGGTTGTATTCTCCCATTTCCTCAGTGCATTTGGCGGGGGCCGGGGGGATAGCTTTGTTCTTATTTTTTTCCCTAAAGATACAGTTCTTGTATATATACATACTTTAAATTAGTTTTCCAGTCATTAAAACCTATGTTGCTATTAATTCCTTGCTTCTTTTCCCATATGTTTATTTAATTGTGCATTCTCTGACTTTTTGTACTAAGGACCAATTTCAATTATTTTGATTCCTTTTTTATTTATAATGGATATAGTAAATGCTCTAAATTTCCCAATCACTTTAGCTTTGGCATATGTCTTGGTTGAATCGTGTGGCCATTTTTATTTCCAAAATAGTTTTATTCACACATTACAGATTCTACTCAGTCATTATAAAACTGTGGGTGAAAAGTATTAGCATGAATGGATGCTAAAGAGATTTTTAGGCAAAAATACTGAGTTACCTTCCGGCATCTACAGAATTACCCTATTTTTATCCATATATTTAGTAGTTCAGAAATTATCAAGAACTTGACAAGCGTGTAAAAATATTCTTCTGTAGGTAGATATATATCTGAAATACTTATCAATCAAGTCCATTAAATATGCAGATAGTTAATTAGATATGCACAGAAAAGTTCGGGGGAACAATAAGCCAAGACATGATTATGTGCATAAGGCAGAATTATTATTATTGTTTCAAGTACTTTTCTCTTTGTTTTACTTCTATTTGTCAATTTTCCACAATTAGCAGATATCAGATTTTTAAAAATTATTGTCATTTGATTTTGTAAAATGTGGCTTTCCTTTGACCCAGTATTTATGTTTGTAGGAATTTTGCCTGAGCAAATGATTCAGGATGTAGCAAGAATTTAGGAATAACATTGATTAATGCCAGATTGTAAGTAATCAAAACTCTTCCAACAATCTTTATGTCCAACAATAGCTGTGGATAAAATGAATCATGGGGTGGCCTTACACCACGGACCCAATAACGTTGTGTTATAAAGTATATTTGTGTGTACTGACACGTTTTGACAAAAGGACATACTCTTACATGAAGAGGGTTGTTAGCAACATCTGAAACACAATGGTTATACTTAGAAACTCACAATTAGATATTCATAAAAACATCTATAATTACATGATATGATTTTAACCATTTGTTACTGTTAGTATTATCATGGTGTTTTATCCCATTATCAATGTTTACCTTTTTTTTTCCTACAATAAGCTTGCGTGTCTTATGTTATTTTTTAGAGTCGTGAAGGATAAAGAAGTTGAGGCAAAACCTGGATGGTCAGTAATTGAAAGCACGTTTCTCCCGGAACCCCTGTTTGGGGGGAATTAAAGCAAAATTGTTCTTCCGGAGACTCTAATAAAACTTAGATAAAATAGCAATAATTAAAATAGCAAGGGGGAAAAAAACTCCTGTGGAATTTTTATTGCAAGTTTCCAGAAATAGAGAGTGTGTGTCTGTTTCTATAAGACTTTTCTTACTGACAAATTGGGAAAGTTTTAACAACAGGAACTAGGGCTAACAGTGATCAAGAAAGAAATGCGTCCTTACGCTATTCACGACCAGGTACCCGGGGTCTTGCTGTCGACGGACCCGCAGGTGTACCCCCACACTCCCTGCATGGACCCCGACTATAGCACCATCCACAGGGAGCAACATCAGTGACCGGGTCAGAATGCGGACCCGTCCGGATGAGAAGTGTGGCTTTTGTGAAATCACTATAGAATCAGGGTGAGAGTATCGTGCCCCAAGCTTCCAAACTCTTAATTACTTTTAGAAAGTCATTTGGCAGAATGCATCAAATATGTCTATTATTTGAAGTGATATCTATTTGAAACTAACATTTAACCGTGTAACGTTTGCACGATAAGTTCCTGCTGTATGCACAGCGAAGAAGAATTAGGAACTAGTTCTCACTGGTGCCAGTGATGCTGACCGTGGACCACATTTTGAGAATCAAGGATCTGTAATACTGCCAAGGATCTATATGACTACAATCGCTCAGCTATACATATGTATACATATTATCTTAAGCAAGATACTCCACTTTATTCAAATGGAAAGTGAAGAGAGCCCCTACCTACTGAGAGTGTTGAAAGGATCCCAGTAGCTACTGCATTTGAGTTTCTAGCAACGATACCAGGCACGCCGCTCTTCGCTCTTCGAGAACATCTGCACTTGCCTCTGGTAGAGACTGGGGTTGGAGTCTATGTCCTTCCCAGTCACCCGTTAAGTGTGACCTTCGTAACAGGCGGTGGTGTAAATCATTAGATCTTTGGGATTAGCAGAATGGACCTAGGACTTTTGGGGACGGTGATAATAAGTGCTTACGTTTGTTGAATTGGCCAGGTTTGTCTGACTCAAGTGCCCTCACTCTGAACCACTGTTTCTCTTGGGACATTTTTAAAAAACATCTTTTCTAAGCTTTTGCAATCAGATCATTTGTTTTGTCCTGCAGATTTTGTTTATTTGTCGGAGGGAGAGAGAGAGAGAGAGCACAAGCAGAGGGAGCAGCAGGCAGAAGGAGAAGCAGGCTTCCCATTGAGCAAAGAGCCTGATGTGGGGATGTGGGGCTCCATCCCAGGACTCCAGGATGAGGTCGCTAAACCGACTGAGCCACCCAGGTGCCCCTGCAATCATGGGGGGGGCTCCCCCTATGGCTCTATCCCAGCCCTCCACGGACGGAAGAAAGACCCTTAAATTTGCATCTCGGAAGGAACAATGTTGTATCTGGCCACAGGAAGAAAAATGCAGCTGTTGATGGCTTATAAATTCCCCCGAAGAGTTGATCAGCAGTTCGAGGCGGTGACAGGACACGTTCACAGTCAAAAAGCATTTGGAAGAAAGGACAGTTCTCCCAATGAGCAAAACCGAAGCCGGACAGTAGGCTTGCAGCATCTGGGTAAAATCAAGAAGTGACTGACTTCCTTTTGTGGGTATAAGCTTACCAGCTTCTTAATGCTTCTACGAGGGTCCGATGGGAGGACGCCAGCTGTGTCCGTATTCTACGAATCAAGATATTCTTCCCTGTAGCTTGACTCTGGTGGGATTTGCATCTACACTAGAGTCTATTTGACATAGTCTAGTTTTTTTAAAGCACGTTGAACAAGCAGGGCTACGGTGGGATTAAAGAGAGATTTGCATGCGGCCTTTTCCCTTTGTGTTTCATAATGAAAATTTGAATTCTGCTTTCCCAGCCACGTGGGGATGACTTTAGCGCAAAAGGCTCTCGCCAGGCAGGAGGTGGCTTCCTGCGCCGAGGGACAACACTCTCGTGGAAAATCAAAAACAAGCGCTTATTTTTAGCTATGAAAATGCAATCATTCTTGTGCTCAAATATGCTTTACATTACCTGGAAGAGGGTTTATTGGCACTGGGTCTGTTGTGTAACTGACGAAACCACCGTGTGCCATAAAAACGGGCTGATGCGAAAAGCAGCCCAACGAGAACCGGCCGATGGCAGAAACAGCAGAGGGAGGCTCTTCCGGGGGGCGCAGACTGGAGGGGACCCCCTGGTGCGACCTGGTTAGGACAAAGGCCCTGTTGAACCCTTGGAAAAAGGAACTCAAAGTTGGAGGAATGATGACCTGAACAGCCAGGGGGATCGTTTGTCCTGTTCGGCTGCAAGCTTGTATTTCCAATTTGCAGCGGTGAGTTGTCTATGAGATCTTGTACGTGTGCTCTCTAGAGGGCCTTTCTCGAGGGAGAGAGCCCCAAATTCCTAAACTGAGAGGGCGGAGAAAAGCTCACAGTGATGCTTGGAGGCAGAGGAGAAACAGGCCTTTAAAACAGGTTCACTGGAGCGAACCCTTACTCAAGGTCTCCAAGGAAAACGGGTTGGACCGACCGAGGATGCATCTCTCGATGTTCAGAATTACTGACTTGATCCCCGGAACCTCTGGGTCTCGTATCTGTAGCTCCTGGAAATGTTATTCCTCTCATAATACAGTTGCATTATCGGTGGGCGTAAGATTTAAAATAATCAATACTAAGCCTCCTCTGGAGAGCGTCGGGGCACACCAGCCACAGATATTTCCCTCTTCCTGCTCTAACGTTTGGCTACGATGATCTAGCTCCCTCGTGAACACCTCTGGTCAAATCTGGGATCTCAGGGCAAGCCCTGCCCTCATTGGATAGTTTCTTCCAAGATGAGATCTTGCCTGGGTCCCTCTGACCTCTTTCTCCTTCATTCTGTGAAAAGCCTGGCCTGGGCTTCTGGGGACCAGGACCCTCTCTCATTCATTCTTACTATTTTTGTTGTTGTTGTTGTTGTGAGGCACGAGCTCCGTTGCCTGCGAGCCATGTACTGGGAACCCGGGGAAGAAATCCAAAATCTCATGCCCAGGCAGGAAGACGCAAGAAAAGAAATCCAGAGAGATTCGAAAAGCAACAGGGAGATAAAACCTGACATTCGTGGAAAAGATTTCCTCCTCCCCAGAAATGTTTTGATCAGCAAAATCCAAAGCTTGTCCTTTGAAATGACTAATAAGACAGATCGATCTCAGGCAAATAGGATCGGGAAAGACGAAGCACGACTCACATTAAAAACGAAACGACAAAACCCACACAGATAAAAACGATGTTTGAAAATTAGAACAGGGTACTATGAAAAATGCCACAACACATGTGAAAACAGAGTTGAAGCGGACCACTTTCCTGGGGAATGTAAAATCAGAATGGGTCCAAATTCCCACCCACAGAGGCTCTAGGATTTCTAGATTTGTATGCACAGTTGTTTGCACAATTCTGGTTCTTTCTCTCTACCTCTCATGCCTGCCGGACGGACGCGGCCCGACACCCACCCGGGGTGCCACTCATCTCCTCTGCTTCTCTGTGCGATTTCCTTACTATAAAATGAGCACCCAGGAGGCGAGCAGAAGGGGCACGCGTGTCATCGGGGCGTCATTGGGCCACTCTGCACCTGTTCCCGCCCCACACTAGTCAAGCCCCATCACGGACCGGGAGCATCTGCCACTGCCTCTCCACCGTTTCCCGTTTGCCCACAAGGTGTCAGTGACCCACGCGTGAGCTCCTGAATCCTGAGTTCACACATTGCCGTGCCTTCTCCACCTGCTCCCTGACTTGAGTCTCTCTCCCACCTGCAAAAGGAGAGACTCCCTGGTGTAGAAAAAATGGCTGGAAGGACACAAGGCAACGTGCTAAGCCAGCTTTTCTCCCGAGGCGGGATTACAGATCTTCTTTCCCGGCTGTTAATTTTCCATGGTGAGGCTAGATCGTACTTTAAAGATCATTTACTTTTTCATTCAAAATTGAAACACAAATATTCTCATTAAAAAAAATACTCCAAAGGTATGTAATCATGTTTCCTTAGAGGGACTTAGTATCCAAATGTATCTTCCCTGTGAATTTCAGTCTCTCCCTCTCCCTCCCTGTGCATGTCTCTCTGTCTCCGTGTCTCTTTGTGTTTTGTGTGGAGGAGGGCTTGACTTTCTAACTCTCCTTACACTACATTTTTGTCCTGCAAATCATATTTTTCTCATTTAACAGGTTTTGAAGACTTTCATACAGTGGTCCACATCGACCTTTTTTTTTTTTTTTTATCTTTTATTTTTTTGGTAGGCTCTGAACAGTCTGGTGTATTTATTCCAGATCTGACGTGTTTCTCCGCTTCTGCCTATTACCCACACGGCTGCACTGAACTTACTGTCTTTTGACACCGGCCGCCCGCAACTCTATCTCTAGGGTAGACACTGAGGCAGGAACCTACGACGCCATAGAATGTGTGCATGTTTCGGCCGAAATCATATTGCGGAGCAGCTTTGGGAATTGACAGTCACGAAAACGATGAGGAAAAGTAGCCACTTCTTTACAACGTCATCAAGACTGGATATGGGAGAGCTGGTTAATCGGAGCAGTAAGAAAACTAGGAGGTTTTGTTCTAACCTGCCTGTTCTCATTACCGGAGAGGCTGAGCATCTTTCCCTGTGTGAGTCATTGGTACCTCATCTTTGAGGACCAGGACTACCCGTCCATGAATCTTGTCCATTTCCCCATTAAGATTCTTTATTTCGTTTTGAAACAAATATCCTTCTATGTTCTGAACATTAATTTTACTGTGGGCTGTGCACCCAGCAGCAATGATTTCGGGTACTGCCTAGGGCTATTTTGTCTCAAATGCCAGCACCTTGTTCTGTGATGTTTGGCCCAACGCAGAGAAGCAGAGACCCCAGGCAACCCCACATGCTCTTCTGGGGAGTCCCCACCAAGCATCCTGATGACCGTCCTCGGCCACCTTCCCTCCCGCCCCTCCAGCGTCTGCTCTCCAGGCTTGTCTGTAGTTCCAGAGCCCGTCTGTCCTTCCAACGGTCCTCCCCACATCCACTTTTGCCCACAAGTCCTCCTCCAGTCTGAGCCCTTAGTCTTTTCCCCTTTAGGGAATCCTTATAGTCTTTTTGTTTTTAAAATTTCACTTTCTGTTTCTCAACCAGGGCACCTGGGGGGCTCAGTCGATTAAGCGACTGCCTTTGGCTCAGGTCAGGATCCCAGGGCCCTGGTATCGAGTCCCACATTACGCTCCCTGCTCTGCCAGGAGTCTGCTTCTCCCTCTCCTTCTGCTGTTCCCCCTGTCTGTGCTCACTCTCTCTCTCTCTCTCTGCCAAATAAATAAATAAAGTCTTTTTAAAAAATCCATTCCATCAGGGGTATCACCCAGAGAGAGATCCTGCTGAAAAGTCTCGTCTAAATTAGTCACTATAATCAGGTCTCTTCCACTATAATAACAAGAGCTATATGTTATGAAGAAAAATTCATATTCATCTGCAAAACAGCCCTGTAAGGTAAAAGCTATTTTTATCCCACTTTGCATATAGGAACTATTTTAATACTCAAAGCACACAGTATTTATCCTTCCTGCTGCACAAAACATTGCAAGAACATCCCGCTTGGTTGACATTTTGCAGTGGCCGGCCCCGACGGGGAAATGACAGACTCTGAACGACCACCAGACCCCACCATCCTCCCTCCCAAACCTATTGGTGAGAGCTGGGGCTACACTGCGTCCCCCGCATCGTTGATCCCCCCAAGTGTTTCATCTGTCTGAAGTCATGACTCCCCACCACGCCCTCGGGGGAAGGGCTCTTATGGACCCCTCCATGCCCCACCCCAGCCCAACTCCCTGCACCACACCCCCATGGCTCCCCAGGCACAGAGCAGGTAAAGCAACGACACAAAGCTAACGGCGCTGGGGCTGGGAGGGTCAGGACTGGAACCCAGACAGTCGAGTGCTGGAGTTTTCTCCTCAACCACAAGGAGGCAAACCATGGCTGGTTTTGCACAATCCGCAAGCTTGGAGTGTTTGGGGAATTTTCCAGGGCTTGTGAAAACAAACAAAAGCACAGAATAGCACGTGACAGAGGCTGTGTATGGCCCACACAGCCTGAAGTGCCCCGTGTCTGGCCCTTCACGGGAAGGAGCTGCCAGGCCCTACCCTGAACCAGGCCGCCGCGGGGACCACAGATGAGCCCAGGCCGGCTTCCATGACCTTGCAGTCGGGAGCTCATCCCAGAAGCATGCTTGACAGTGACGGCCGTGACAGGGGATGCTGGCGTCTGTGCCTGAAAATCCCCATGTGAGGGATGGGGGGGAGGAAGGCATGTCTCTGTCCTGCAACCCTCCTGTTTCACCTCTCCTCTCCCAGCTTTGCAAGAGTAAGTTAAAATTAAGACAAAGAAATCACTCCGTTATCAACATAGTATCTTTCCTTGTCATCAATTCGATCTAGAGATATAAATATTGACATAGACATTTCCAGAGTTGTGATTATACCGAATGTACAACGTTTTATTCTGCTTTATTTCACTTGACGTGATAACATGAGTACTTAACATTTGCTGAAAAGATCTTTTTAGTAATTACATTATATTCTAAGGCAAAACCCCAGCATCATTGATTAACTCATTCAATTAGTGTTGGAGAGGAATATCGTTTGCAACGTTGTATGGTTTTTAATAAGACTTCCATGAACATTTGTGAGCACAGAGGTTGTAGGATGATTTTTCGGATGGTAGAATTCTAGAAGTCATCACAAGGCATGAATCTGTTTCGAGTTCTTGTTTTGCATCACCAACACAGCTCCCAAAAAAGTGAAGTTTATTCGAGCTTTTATTTATTTATTTATTTATTTTCAGCATAACAGAATTCATTGTTTATGCACCACACCCAGTGCTTTTACGCACACACACAAGTTTTTCTGTTTCGCTTGTTTCGTGCATGTTTCTTAGTACGGCAACTCTCCGAATGTATAAATTCTGTCAATGTGATTGTTAAAAATGGTATTTTACTGGAGAAAGCATCATGGAGAGTACACTTTGGAGCCCGAGACCTTGACACGAATTTCCTGGAACTTGCCAGGTGTGGGGTCTGTAGGTAAGTCATTTACCTTCCCCCGTGCCTCAGTTTCCTGGCCAGCGACATTCGGAAAATGACACCTGCTTGGTGGCCTTTTGTGAGGATCAGAACTAACAGAGGTAAGGAGAGGAGCTGCAGGGTCAGCAAACCTTCCAACTTCCGTCATTTGATTGGCCGGCCACGGCCACCCTGACTGGAGCCGTCTGAGCACGACCGTAGGTTCTTCGAGCTGAAGGTGTCGAGTTCTCCTTGAAAATGTTGGGAGTCCCACCTGTGTAGGCTCTTCGGGTGGATGAGAGCAGGGAGGACAGGAGGTGAGGCCCCCGGACAGCTGTTCCGAGAAGGCCTATGGGGCTGAAGCATCCGAGGCAGAAGCCAGTCACTCCCAGAAGCGTGGGGACAGCCGGACTCACAGCCAAGGGGCCATACCATGCAGGGGGTTCCAGGAGGAGGGGCACAGGGAGAACACTTGAGGAAGAGAATATCTGAACTCTAATTTATATTGACTTTTTAATTTAAGGAAATTAAAAAAAATAAAGTAAGCTAGACTACTATTTACGTAGAGATCCTGGCATTCTCACCTGGCCACGTGCTAACCAGTCCGGGACAGGAAGACTCTTGACGTAAGAAAGGAAGTTGCACCAGCAGGGAGCGGCTGAGCACACGCTCACGTATCTGTCACCGTTTTTTGGTTTTGTTTTGTTTCGTTTTTGGTTTTTTAAGATTTTATTTATTTATTTATTTATTTATTTATTTTTTGACAGAGAGAGACACAGCGAGAGAGGGAACACAAGCAGGGGGAGTGGGAGAGGGAGAAGCAGGCTTCCCCCAAGCAGGGAGCCTGATGCGGGGCTCGATCCCAGGACCCTGGGATCACGACCTGAGCCGAAGGCAGATGTCGAACAACTGAGCCACCCAGGCGCCCCTGTCTGCCACCTTTGAACATGCCTTTCAAGAGCCCCTGCCAAGTGAGTTCACAGATCATAACCTTAAGTGGAGCATGTATGGACACGTACAGACACGGAGTCAGTCTAAGTTTCCTCGTAGGACTATATTTTATACACAATTGTACAAATGGGTGTGCATATGTATCACATTATATAAAGGATTATTTGTATCTGTAGGAATACATAAAGTGTAACTAATACTTAGATGTATAAAATCGTGTTCAAAATTTTGTATCTGACGCAAGAACATACATAATCCCGATCACGACAGGGTTATAAATATGCATAGAGTTGTGTTTAGTGAGTACATAGACGATGTTGTCAGTGCGTGTGTATAGAAACACACATAACTTATGTGTCCACGGAAAGTATCCCATGTGCCAATGCATATGTATATATATTATTTTGCATATACATATAATGTGATGAAAGGATATTTTGTAAGAAAATGTTTCTGGATAGAATTATGTGTATCTGCAAAGGCTTATATATGTGGGTCTGTGTCTATCCCACATAGTCTGTAACCACAAAGGTTCTTTGATTTCCCTGCAGCAGTATGCTTGGAAAGTTTTCAAAACTGAAGATGTCTGGGAATTTTTAGTTTTAAGTAGATGGATATTCCAAATTCGCTCTTTCTGTGATGCTAAATGACTCTGAGGACCTCACTCAGTAGGTATTATAAATATATAATCTGCTCCTTCAAAATGAAAATAAATTTTTAACAGTGATCAAGAAGGTAACAACTTTTTGGAAGGATCTCATATCATGGAGAAAGCATAAATAATGATGTTTGGAATCATTTTCATTGTTAAGCAGTTTTGTTCCTAAATATAAGAGAGTTACCCACAACAACATTCAGGTCTGAGGGCTCTAAAAACATGGAAGTGGGATTTTCTGGTTAATACTAAGTATCTACAGTGGGCTTTGAACCCATTAAAACCACGCAAACACCACACCCCCTTGGGATAAATTTGCAAGAGCCCCTGATTCCCACAAGGAGCATGTTAGTCCAATTCAACAAAGTACCATGCATAATTGGTGAACGAATCTAGCCCATTTTAGCCAAGGATGCACTGATTCCTTTTTGATCTTTCAGCCTTTGTGAAAGAGCGCCTCAGTTCTGAGAAGCATAAAGACAAACTATCGAAGATAAACTGAATTTAGAAGCATCTTTGAAAGCCTGTGTTAAAGATGTCAACCAATGTTTTCCAGAAAGGATGCATCTTCTCACAAAACATTGTTGATATTCAGTGACGGGGTTGGTCATATTTACAGAGGGCAAAATAAGTTTTACAAGTGAAACGTAATGTTAAGAACTTGTTAATACATCTCTTCCTCATCCTGTAAAAATGTCTTTGATGTATAATTGACATATATTGTAAGGTAAGGCATGTAATCTATAAACATATACAAATGTGCTCACATATAAAATTAGGTGCACACACAATCTCAATATGTGTGTATATGATAACACAATACATGCACATATATGTGTATGTATACGTATGTATGCATACACACGTGTGTACTATATACTTAATTGTTTTTAATGCTTGGGGAGAAGATCTAAGATGTGTTTGGAAATCACTGCTTTCAGTAGAGCGGGTCGGAAAAGACTAATGCTTTTCTGAGTACACGTGGATAACTCGCTGGGCACATAGCTCAGTTACGGGCTTTTATCCATCACTTTCCCATTGAGAGACATCGTCACACCTGTTCCTGGTGTGTCAACGTAAAGTAAAGGGAAGACCAAACCCTGGGCTCTTCCTCTCACTTTCTCCAAGTCTTGGTGAGTCAACCACTTAGTTCTGAGGTCTTGGCTGATCACAGCACCATGCTGTGGTTTCCTTTCCTGTGAGATGCACGTGACACCAGCTCTCCCGTCTGGCTTCTGCAGATGTCATGAGGACTGCACGCTGTCCCGTGTAGAGTGAACTTCCCCTCTTTCCTTCTGTCCGTCAGGCGAATGTTTCTCAAAGTCGAACTCTAGAGCCTTGTAGGAAAGGCAGAGGCATGAACTGTGAGTTGGAAAGGAGGAAACTATAAATGATGAATCATCTAGCAAAGGAATGTCATGCCCCGTGCCTCCCACAATTAGGGCTTCTAGCACATTTTATTTTTCTGGATTTCTCTAATCATCTGCAGTGCTTCTGTAATTAACTGGCTACTGTTCTTGAATGAGTGGAAAAACTATTTGCTGGAGGCAAAGACTTGCTAACAGTCACACAGAATTGTGGGGCTTCTCTGACATACGCTGTTCTTCAAGTCCGAGGCTGGTTTTTCATACATCCCATACCCCAAGGCCCTGCACGAACATTCTGAAGCCTCGCCTGCTCGCTGTCTGTCAATTACCTTGTGCAGCGTGTATTATTAATGGCAGAGCTTGCTTTCTGACCTCCTTGCCATGATCCATTTCCATCCATTAGGACATTACATTATCCACTTCGGCAAAACATGAATCATAAATGAAATATTGATTTTAAAAAATCACCCACTGCTTTACATGAAAAACACAATTCCTAAAAAGTAAAACTTCTTCTAAACTGAAGTGAGAATTCATGCCATTTAAAGGACCCGCGGTAGTGCGAAGACCCGCGATGACCGAACAAATATGTTCATATGCAGTTTCCTTTTATGATGACGTTATTTTCGGGGTCTCAAAATCATTTGCTCTTTGAATTTATCATTATGGCATTGCATACATTTGGATCAATTTCTATTTTTTATTAAAGCAAAGAAGTGTATGTTTTTAAAACCGCAAACCTTCTTTCTTGCTGTGCGGTGGAGAGATTAGGTCTCTGTTTCCAAAACAAAAGTGAAGACCGTTCAGCAAGGGAGCGATTCTAGATCAAGGCACTGTTACCAGATGTAATGCAGTGTCTTTCAATAATGTTCATTTTCTTTGCAGTGTAATAGAGGGAATTTGAACCTTTGTGACAAGTGAGACACTAGATATTTGTAAAAACATAAACTTGTCTCTCTAAATGGGATAATGTGAGACAAATGTTTGTATCTATTATGATAGATGATCAGCTCTCTTGGACGGGCTTCACCCCAACATCTGAGAAGGATTATGGCTCGGTCAGGGAGGAGCTGGCTGTCCTTATAAAAATAAAGTGGAGTGCTAAGAAGCCGCATCCCTGAGCAGAACATTACACTGAAAGGATGCTGATTTAAAGGAGGGGTGGTGAACTTGGCCATGTGCTGACCTCACTTTCAAAGCTTACGGAGATCCTCAAGCAGAGAAAGAAAAGATGATTCTCCCAAGGTGAAAACGTATCATGGGCAAGTTGATCTACAGCTCATCTACGCCTATGCTCATGTACCAACCCCTCCAAAGAAGCTTGCGTCGTAGCTGGTGAGCTCATTCCCGTGCTGAGACAGCAGGGTATGGGCACCATCGGTATGGATGTCCGTGCCCGATTTCCCCAAGTCTCAGTGAATGGTATATGAATGGATGTCCTGATTCATGAGCCCCTGCCCAGCGAGGATCTCTGCATTCTGGTCCCTCAGTGATACTCGTTTCCTAAGCATCTGACTTCCCAGCGAGTCCAGCTTGAGATGTGAGCACCCAGCCCCGCAGGGAAATGTTCTGTGTCAGCTGGGCTTAGCACACCAGTTGGGAAAAAGAGGGGGTGATGTAAGATTCTCTTGATGGTCTCCTTTGACTTAAAAATTCTGTCGTTTCTCTCATCCTTGGTCAAGTACATACCATTAGGAAATATCTCTGTGACTTACTTTGGCCAGTGAAATGTGAGTGGAAAGGGGACAGATTATGTGTGCTTGCTTTGAGAAAGAGGGCATGAAAGCATTTTAAACTCAGTACTCTGTCATTTCTCATGATTTCCTGGGAATCAGAGTAGTAAGTACCTGGGCTAAAACTCAGTAGGAGAGGCTGAGGGGTGACCCTCCCCTTGCAGAAGGTGGACTGCTGTAGGCGGGGCTAAGGTAATGTGGTGCCAGGAGACTATTTAACAGTGGGGTGAATCAGTAGTCAGGACCCAGGTAGTCCTGTGATCCCCTGTAGGGTAGAACACTCACTTGCAAGAACAATGCACTTTTGGATGCATGGGATGGTTTCTAGGGGAAATCAATCAAAATTAAAATTAGGGCTGTCCAAGAAACTGCTAGCTTGAGAACCATCTATCTTAAATGTATTTTAGTCTAATCTCATTAGGTTCAGATTTACTCCTTCAAAACCCCTGAGGCCAGGACTTCCATTCTGTCCCACAAGTGGTCCATCCCAACGGTGGATAGCTCTGCAAGATGAAATGATGTTTATTTTTGCCATCCTCCTGCTCTCTGGGGGCTTCAAAAAGAGGTAGAACTTTTTCACTTTGATAGACCCCTCACTATTTGATGACACTGGTCATGAACACTGTCCCCATTACCCATTCTTCCTCTCCCCATTGCCTCTACATGGCTGCCATGCCTTTGGTTAAAATTATATTATTTAGCCAATGATTAATTTGCAAAAGTAATACAATAATCTACTTTTATAAAACTTAAAACAATAGAAGCATATCTAAGACAAAATGCTAAAATCCCCTTTTATTACACTCCACCTGTCTTCCCCATCTCTTTGGAGGTAAACATTTTTTGTAATAGTTTGGTGCAGAGCCTTCCAGATTCTATTCCATCCTCTATGTACATATACAAACAGAGAATTTTTTTTCTTATTTTTATATAAATGGAATGATAATACAGGTTTATATATTTCCACTTATTTATGTATTTCCATCAAACACTTGTTTTAAAGATGTTCCTATAGCAGAACTTATAAAGATGCCTCATTCTTTTTTTTTTAATTATAGATAAATCTTTTTTTTAAAGATTTATTTATTTCTGTATTTGACAGACGGAGATCACAAGCAGGCAGAGAGAGAAGAGGAAGCAGGCTCCCCACTGAGCAGAGAGCTTGATGCGGGGTTCGATCCCAGGACCCTGGGATCATGACTTGAGTTGAAGGCAGAGGCTTTAACCCACTGAGCCACCCAGGTGCCCCAAGATGCCTCATTCTAAGTAATGGCTGCAGAAGTGTCCCATAATACCACTGCACCATAATTTACTAACATTCCCCTATGGAGAGCCATTTAAGTGGTTTTCAGTTTTTCACCCTTGTAAACAATGCTGAAATAAACATATCTCTACATGCATCTTGGTACATACGTTCAAATATTTCTTACAGGATAGATTCCTAGTAACAGAATTGCTTTTTAGAATGATATGGAAATTTAGCTTTTATAGAGTCTATCTTAGTGTCCTCCTCTTATCCGTGCAGTCTCTATGCCATGCTAATTTGCAAACCCATAAGTAGCACATACAATTGTCCAATTTCACACAACAGCATACTTAGCCTAAGGTGACATGGACAGATACTGGTTGCAGAAGCAGATTGCTACCAGTATAACTGAACATAAGATATATAGCTTTGGCCTCAGGGCCAGACAGTGGTGGGTGATATATGGAAGCTGAAGAGATAGTAACCACACTACACAGGGGTGAAACATCTGGTCAGTTTGTTTCTCGGATAACTTGGGAAGCAGATAGTACATCAAATGAGCTTATGACTTTAGGCAAAGAGATTGGGAAACAGAATGCTAACAGCAAGACTTGGTTGTTACTGACTACATTTGGCAAGGTTCTAAGACAAAGGGATGAACTCATAAAAGGATCTCTAGTTTAAAGAGATTTAAGGAACTGATGTCTAGGGATTCCTGGATTGAAAAATGGAAGATACAACTATTCCTCATCTCCAGTTCTTTGAACAATAAAGACCAACTAATATTCAGCCTTGTCCAGTGGCAATGAGCACACTTAGCACCCTAGGGCAAGCACTAAGAAAAACCCAACACGATGTATACAGCATTCCTGTAAAAATGCATAAACTGGTTGTGCCATGACTGCATAATCAGGCAAATCCAGGATCCCAAGCAGAAGCTGGTTCATCAGTCTGAGGTGAAGTACGTAAGCAAGACATAGGAGACTTCCCAGACAGATCATGACAGATAGGTAATTTGAGAAAGAGAAACTTTGGACATTATGAAACAGAAATTTTGAGATTTCTTGTTATCATAGAATAACTTAGCCTAGGTTGACTGATACAGAAATGATAATAATTAAAGTGTTCAAATATTTTCGAATTATGATTTTTTAAAATAAATTAATTTTGGACTTTATTAATTATTCATGGTATGTTCTTAAGGGTAATCATTAAAAATAGAAGTAAAATATATAATATCAATTCCAGTAGGAAAAATAAGAAGTAAAGTCTCAATCACATTAAAAACAAAAAATTTTTTTAAATGGGAAAAAATCATAAAGTGAAAATATGGGAAAGAACAAGGTGGTAGAAAATGGACAAATATATCAATATAGCAATGATAAGGATAAGTGGTGTATCAGACAATGATAAACAAAAAGAAAGTTGTATTAATTGCACCTAAATTAGAGGCTAATAAGACAAAATAGGCTTTAAGACAAAAGACATTACTGGATAGAGAGATTATGTACATGGTAATCAAAGTTTTAATTCACAAGAAGACACAACAGTTCTTAACATGCATGCACGTAGTAACACAGCCTCAAAAACAGAAAGCAAAGATTAACAAAACTACTGGGAGAATTTGACAAACTCTTCATTTTCGTGATCTATTTAAATACACCTCTCTCAGTTACTCACAGGTTCAGTAGAAACACAAACTTAGAGAAGGTATGGAAGAAATAGAAAAGATACATTCTTGTCAAGCAATGAGAACATTTACAAAAATTGATCACAGGTTGGGTTGTAAAGCATGTTTCAACGAAATACAAAGAAATGGTGCCATACAGGTCATGTCCCCTGATACAGTGCATTTTGGAAGTCAATATCAAATAAAGAAATTGGTCTCCATATATTCTGGAAATTTAAGATACACTTCCTATGTACGGATCAAAGAAGAAATAAAAATGAAAACTTGAAAATGCCAAGACTGAATGACAATTAAAATATTACATATCAAAGGGCACTTGGGTGGTTCAGTCGGTTAAGTGTTTGACTTTTGATTTCGGCTCAGATCATGACTTCAGGGTCATGAGCTCTGGGCTCAAAGGGGAGTTTGCTTGGAATACTCTCTCTCCCTTTCCCCTTGTCCTTCCTCCTGCTTGTCCTCTCTAAATAAATAAATAAATAAATACACTCTTTAAAAAGAAATACCACATATCAAATACATGGAATAGAGTAATAGCTGTGTTTTCAGGCAAATGTATGACCTAAAATGTTAATTTTTGAAAAGAAGAAATTATGCAAATTAATAAAGCATAAAATAATGAAATTAGGAGAAAAACAACTGAATACATGGAAATCAAGTAAATAGAATCCAAAGAATCATCAAAGTCAAAAGTTAGCTCATTGAGAAATCTAATGAAATGGACATAATTCTAGTGATAATGATCAAGAAAACAAAAAGAAGGTAAAATAAGCAACATCAGGAATTTTAAAAAGTTAATATTCAAAAGATAAAGAAAATTCATGCCAGTAAGTTTGGAACTTGAATAAAATACATGGATTTTTAAAAATTAACAAAAACTGAAACCAAGAAGAAATGGAAAGACCGATAATTTCTAGTGCACTACAGAAACAACCGGTAGTTGACTTATCACAAAGAGACTGCCAGGGCCAGATGTTTTCCAAGTAAGTCCCAGCTCTTTTAGGAAAGATTATTCCCACTTTATACAAAATATTCTATAGAATCGACAAGGAGAGAATAGTTCCAATTCAATCTATGAAGCCAGTTAAAATTGATACCCTGCAAAAAAGAATACCATTAGAAAGAAATATTATAGGCCAAGCTTATACATAAATGTAAACACAGAAATTCTAAACAAAATACGAGTAAACTGAAATCAGCAACATATAGAAAGATACAATGAAAGCGTTGGGGTTATTCCAGACATTTAAGTGGTTTCACACTGGAAAAAAATCTGTACATGTAAATGCAGAAGGAATTAGAAATTAGAAAATTAGAAATTCATCGTCGCGCATCTTCTAATTAAAATAGCGTGTCTTAGCAATAATCTATCAGTAGCCTCTAAAACCACTAGGTGAGAGATTGTTGGAAGTTTGGCACAGAAAGATGAGGCTGACACCATCCAAACCCCAGGGATCAATCTTAGCTTGACTTAGAGCAACAACAGGACCCAACAAGGGGGACGCAGCACCTCCTGGGAAGTCTTCTTAACAAAACTGAACCTGAATCGAGAACCTTGTATCTTAACTATCAGTTCACAGGAAATACAAGGGAGAAACAAGATAGATAATGGTATAGGGGAACAGTCCGCCAAGTCCCTGACCTAGTTTCCACAAGTCAGTGACATAAAGAAAAGAAAGAAATATTTTTGTAGAATAAGAAAAGAAACAAAACAAAAGAAAAATGTCCTTCGAGGACATTCTGAAATATTTATGGGTGAAACAGCATGCCTTCTGTCTTACCATAATCAAATAATGGGTATAATGGAGGGAATGATTGAAATAAGATTAACAAAATGCTAATAGTGTTTGTCACTAGATGCTGGGCACATGGAGGTTCATTTATACCATACTACTCTCACACATATTTGGAAATTTTTACGATAAAAAGTTAAAAACAATTAAGTGTCATTACTCAGAGAATCAGATTAAATAAGGGGAAATATGATTACCTTGATAAACACCAAAAACATTTATTAAAAGTCAATATCCAAGCATGATCCAAAAAATCCTTAGTATACTAGAAATAGAAAGGATATTTTTATATCTTTTAAAGGATTTCTATTTAAAAAAAAACTATATCAAAATATTATACTTACTGCTAAAACGTTAGTAATCCATTCAAAAAGTAACCAGATGATACCCATTATCACCACTTCTTTTTTTTTAAATCTTTTTTTTTTTTTAGATTTTATTTGTTTAATTGAGAGAGAGAGAAACAATGACAGAGATAGCAAGAGAGAGCACACACAGAGAGGAGAGAAAGACGCTGGTTTCCCCTGAGCGGGGAGTTTGATGCAGGACTCCATCCCAGGACCCCGGGATCATGGCCCAAGATGAAGGCAGAGGCTTAACCAACAGAGCCACCCAGGTGCCCCTCACCACTTCTTTACAAAGGTTTATTGTATGTACTAGTTAGGACAAAAAAATATACCAACATATATACTGTACACATTCATATGCATACTCACACAAACAGTCTTTAAATTAAAGTGCTAAGTAAGGATTTGAAAAGTAAGAAACCAAAGTGTCATTATTTAGAAATTACGACTGCCTATCTATAAAATCCCAAATGACCGACAGATAAATTGTTAGAACCGATAAAAAGAACATTTAGAAGATTAATATGCAAAATGAGATCGATATATAAAAATTCATTGCAGATTCTATAGACGACAACAACAACTTAAAAATGCGATTTTCAAATATGATTTGTAATAGTCATGTATGCACGTACATCCCATCCCCCTAGGAATAAATTTAACAAGTAATTTGTAAGACTTGCATGAAAATAGTGATTAAATTCTACTGTGAGACATTAAAAATGCACATGTTCCTATCCCACCTTCATGGATACCAAGTTTTAATATTAAAAAAATGTCAATTCTTCCCAAATTAACCTATGGATTTAACATAATTACAATCTGAATATCCATAATTTCTTTCAGGAACTTGTCAAGCTGACTTTAAAAGTATTCTCAGGAATAGTTCCTGAATAAAGAGAATAAAGTGAGGGAAATTGCCATATCAAATAAAACACCTGTGAAGCTACCCTCAGGTGATGTGGACACAAGTGTAGAGAAACTGACTATTGGTCATAATAGTGAAACCAGAAACAAAGCCACACAAACACATCTGAGGTACACGGCAGATAACCAAGGTAATGACAGAATAGTCAATGGTTTTGGAACAATTGATTATTCTTGTGAAAAAAAAATGAAATTGATTTCCAATCTCATGCACAAAAAATCAATTTCCATTAGATTTAAGTCTAAAATGTACAACACTCTTAAAAGAAAACAGAAGTAAATATTTTTATGATCTTAGGATACAGAAGATCTATTTAAACAAGACAAAGCATTAACCCTTAAAATAGTTCACCAATTCAATTGCATTGCTATTAAGACATCACAAGGTTAGAGTCAAAAATAAGTAACAAAGGGTAAAACTATATTTGCAAAATATAATACTTGAATGCTTAACCAGAACAAAGAATCCTATAAATGAATTCAAAAAAAATAAGCAAAGTCACCCAAGTGTGTGCTTCTCCGGCTTTAAGGAACATACACATATCCCCTTGGATTGTGTTTTAATGGGAGCTGGCTCTGTAACGGGGACCGAGATTCTGCATTTCTAACAACCTCTCAAGGCGTCTGCGGTCAGCACGTTCAATGGGAAAATCAACAGAAGACCTAAATGAGAATTTCATCAAAAAGGAACCACAAGGGACGAATTAAAAACAATGAAATTATGTCCAATTTCATTAGTTGCAAAATTTGAAAATTCTGACAATTCCAAAGGTTGCCAGGAGAGTGAATTAACAAAAACTCATACACAGATAGTGGAAGTTGGCTTTTGTTTGATTAGTGAAGGCCCTTCGTTTATAGAACTAATAAATTGTTATTTACTAATATAATAAAATATGACATAGTAGTGAAATGAATGAATTACACATGCACAAAACCACATGGGTACATTTTTAAAGTATAATTTTTGAAGAAAAAAATAAAACAAATTATAGAAAATGCAAAGTTAGTCAATTTAAAAAAATAAAAATAATACTATATTGCTTGAGGATGTGTATATATAAGATACTATTTTAAAAAGCAAAAAAATGTTAGAATTATGGTCAGCTCTGGAAGAGAGTCACAGATAAGAAAGTATACAGAAGGCACCCATAATTGTAGTAATATTCCAATGATGTATGTTATGTTCTGATTTCACAGATATTCCTGTAATTAATACATTTCATAATATATGTCTGTTACTTACATCATTTTTGTATGTATCCTATGTTTACGGTAACAAAAATTTAAATAATATTATGAAGTTTATTTGTGTTTATACATAGACACAGATATATTTACATTGGTGTGTATTGGTGTGTGTCCCCAACTTTAGCAAAACTATTTAAAATTATTTAAAGTAGGAGATTAAGAGGCACAAACTGCCAGTTATAAAGTAAGTAAGTCACAGAGATGAAAAGTAGAGCATAGGGAATATAGTCAATAATATTGTGATAATGTTTGGTGACAGACGGTGACTCCATTTATCATGGTGAGTGCTGAGTAATGTATAGAACTATTGAACCAATAAGTTGTTCACCTGGAATTAATATTATACTGTATGTTAATGATACTTCAATAAAAAATAAAATTATTTGATGTAAAAAACACTTCAACAACCGTATACCTAGTTCTATAGAGATTTAAATCGAAACACTCACATACTCCTAGGAAGATAAATTTAAATGATACTTCATAAAGAAAAAACAGATTTGTTTTCATAAACATTTAGTGCAGAAACCTATACTTTATCCTCAAAGAGTTAAAAATAGAAAAAGTGGGGGGAGGAGCCAGATGGCAGAGGAGTAGGAGACCTAAATATCACCGGGTGCCAGGAGGTCAGCTAGTTACCAAACCATTCTGAACACCTCCAAACTCAACAGGAGATTGAAGAGAAGAAGAGCAGCAATTCTAGGAACAAAAAAGGGACCACTTTCTGAAAGGTAGGACCTGCAGAGACGTGACTCTGAGGTGATACAGGGGAAGAGAGCCCCAGAGTGAGGGGCCGGCTCCCGGCAAGCAGTGGAGCAGCAGAGCACAAACTCAGAACTTTTAGAAGTCGGCTCCGCTGCGGGACGTTGCTCCAGAGGCTAAGGGGGGAGCCCTGGTGGGGGTAGTGTGGTCTCAGGGCTCGTGGGGTCACAGAAAGACTGGGGGTGTCTGAGTGTGGTAGAGCTGCCAGGTATCGGAACAGGGAAGCCGGCTCCAGAGATAGAGCTGAGGAGTGGGCTCCCACTTTGGGGTCACCTTAAACCATGATCGGTGGCACAGTCACACCACTACTGTTGAGCAGGGACCCCACAAGTGGCAGATCCAGGGAGACTCACCTTCCTCCTCCGGGAGCATGCGGCAGGAATCTGCTGGATTTGGAGACTCCAAACAGGGCTATGTGCCAGAGATAGAAACACTCAGTCACAGGCTGGATGAGGATGAAGTGTGGCCTGACCACTTTTCTCTGAGGGTGCACTGAGGAGCAGGGCCCCGAGCTCTTGGCTCCTCCCGGCCTTTGATTGGGAGGCCGCCATTTTCATTCTGTCCTCCAAAGCTCTACAGAAAGCGCTCAGGGAACAAAAGTTCCCAACAGCAAATCCGAGTGATGACTTAGCCTGGCCCCTGGCAAGGGCAGAGCAATTCCACCTCCGGCAAAGACATTTGAGAATCAGGGCAACAGGCCCCTCCCCCAGAAGATCAGCAAGAACATCCAGCCAGACCAAGTTCACTGATCAATGAGAACTGCAGAACTCCAGAGCTAGGGGAATGCAACACACAGAATTCAGGGCTTCCCCCCATGATTCTTCAGTCTTTCAGAGTTAAATTTTTAAATTTTATTTTTTTCTTATTCTATTTTAAAAAAAATTTTTCCTCTTCCCTATTTTAACCTTTTAAAACTACATTATCTTATTAATGCCTTTTTATTTATTTTTTAAGATTTTATTTATTTATTTGACAGAGATCACAAGTAGGCAGAGAGGCAGGCAGAGAGAGAAGAGGAAGCAGGCTCCCTGCTGAGCAGAAAGCCCAATGTGGGGCTTGATCCCAGGACCCTGGGATCATGACCTGAGCCAAAGGCAGAGGCTTTAACTCACTGAGCCACCCAGACACCCCATCAATGCCTTTTTAAAAAATCATTAGCCATCAGGGAGATTCAAATCAAAACCACATTGAGATACCACCTTACACCAGTTAGAATGACCAAAATTAACAGGACAAGAAACAACAAGTTTTGGAGAAGTTGTGGAGAAAGGGAAACGCTCTTACACTGTTGGTGGGAAAGCTAAGTGGTGCAGCCCCTTTGGAAAACAATGCAGAGATTCCTTAAGAAATTAAAAATAGAGCTACTCTGTGACCCTGCAATTGCACTACTGGGTATTTACCTCAAAAATACAGATGAAGTGAAAAGAAGAGCCATCTGTACCCCAATGTTCTTAGCAGCAATGGCCACAGTCGCCAAACTGGAAAGAGCCAAGATGCCCTTCAATGGACGAATGGATAAAGAAGATATGATCTGTATATACAATGGAATGTTATGCCTCCATCAGAAAGGATGAATACCCAACTTTTGTATCAACATGGACGGAACTGGAGAAGATTATACTGAGTGAAATAAGTCAAGCAGAAAGACTCAATTATCATATGGTTTCGCTTACTTGTGGAACATAAGGAATAACACGGAGGACATGGGGAAAAGGAGAGGATATGTGAGTTGGGGGAATTTGAAGGAGGATGTGAACTACTAGAGACTATGGACTCAGAAACAAACTGAGGGTTTTGGAGGGGGATGGGAGGTGGGATGAGCCTGGTGGTGGGTATTAAGGATGGCATGTATTGCATGGAGTACTGGGTGTGATGCATAAATAATGAATCTTGGAACACTGAAAAAATAAAATAAAGTTTAATTATAGTCATATTCTATCCCTTCATTGTATTTAACCTTATTTTTTGTATACATATATGTTTTTCTTTCTTTAAAAATTTGGGATACAGTTTCTTCTAACAGATCAAAATATACCCTAAATCTAGCATATGTCTTTGTTCTAGTCTCCAGCCTGATCACATTCTTTCATCTTTTTTTTTCCTTTTTCAACCAACTTCTTATCTTATCAATTCCTTTTTTAGTCCTCTGTGCTTTAGTGCTTTTTAAATTTTCATCTTCACAGTCATATTCCATCCCTTCATCACACTTACCCTTATTTTTGTATATATATGTTTTTCTTTCTTTAAAATTTTGGGAGGCAGTTTCTTCTAACAGATCAAAATACACCCTAAATCAAGTGTGTAGCTCTGTTCTATTCATCAGTGTAATATATATATACATATATATATATAGAGAGAGAGAGAGAGAGAGAGAGATCTGTTTGTGTGTGTGTGTGTGTGTGTGTGTGTGTGTGTGTAATTTTTTTTTCTTCTTTCTTACCCCGAGTTAGTTTCGAGTATCTTCCGATTTGGTCACTGTATATTTTTCTGGGGTCATTGCTACCTTGTTTGTATTTTGTTCTCTCATTCATATATTATCTGGATAAAATGACAAGGCAGAAAAACTCACCTCAAAAAAAAAAAAAAAAAGAAGCAGTACCGATGGCTAGGGATCTAATCAATATGGACATTAGTAAGATGTCAGAACTAGAGTTCAGAATGACAATTATCAAGATGCTAGCTGGGCTCAAAAAAAGCATGGAAGATACTAGAGAATCCCTTTCTGGAGAAAAAAAAAATCCCTTTCTGGAGAAATAAGAGAGCTAAAATCTAACCAAGTTGGAATCAAAATAGCTATTAATGAGGTGCAATAAAAAGTGGAGGCTCTTACTACTAGTATAAATGAGGTAGAAGAGAGAATTAATGATATAGAAGACCAAATGATGGAGAATAAAGAAACTGAGAAAAAAGAGAGAAAAACAACTACTGGACCACAAGGGGAGAATTTGAGAGATAAGTGATACCATAAGATGAAAAAATATTAGAATAATTGGGATCCCAGAAGAAGAAGCAGCGGGGGGCAGAAGGTATATTGGAGCAAATTATAGCAGAGAATTTCCCTAATTTGTCAAAGGGAAAAAGCATCAAAATCCAGGAGGCACGGAGAACCCCCTTCAAAATAAATAGAAATAGGTAAACATCCCATCATCTAATAGTAAAACTTACAAGTTTCAGTGACAAAGAGAAAATCCTAAAAGCATCTTGGGACATGGGGTCTATAATATACAATGGTAGAAATATTAGATTGGCAGCAGACCTATCCATAGAGACCTGGCAGGCCAGAAAGGACTGGCATGATATTGAGAAAAATATATCCACAGAGACCTGGCAGGGCAGAAAGGACTGACATGATAAATGAGAAAAATATGCATCCAAGAATACTGTATCCAGCTAGGCTGTCATTGAATATAGGAGAGATAAAAAGCTTCCAGGACAAACAAAACTAAAACAAAGTTTTAGGGTTTTTTATTTGTTGTGATTCCAGGACAAACAAAAACTAAAAGAATTTGCAAACACCAAACCAGCCCTCCAGGAAATATTGAAAGGGGTCCTCTAAGCAAAGAGAGAGCCTTAAGTAACAGGCAAGAAAGGAACAGAGACAATATACAGTAACGGTCACCTTATAGGCAATACAATGGCACTAAATTCGTATCTTTCAATAGTTACCCTGAATGTAAATGGGCTAAATGCCCCAATCAAAAGACACAGGGTATCAGAATGGATAAGAAAAACAAGAGTCATTGATATGCTGTCTGCAAGAAACTCATTTTAGACCTTAAGATACCTCCAGATTTAAAGTGAGGGAGTGGAAAACAATTTACCATGCTAATGGTCATCAAAAGAAAGCTGGGGTGGCAATCCTTATATCAGATAAATTATATTCTAAGCCAAAGACTATAATAAGAGATGAGGAAGGACACTATATCATACTTAGAGGGTCTGTCCAACAAGAAGATCTAACAATTTTATTTTATTTTTTAATTTAATTTAATTTTTTCAGTGTTCCAAGATTCATTGTTTATGCACCACACCCAGTGTAAATATCTATGCTCCTAACATGGAAGCAGCCAATTATATAAATCAATTAAGAACAAAATCAAAGAAACACATCGACAATAATACAATAATAATAGGGGACTTTAACACCCCCTCACTTAAATGGACAGATCATCTAAGCAAAAGATCAACAAGGAAATAAAGGCCTTAAATGACACAGTGGACCAGAAGTACATCACAGATATATTCAGGACATTCCATCCCAAAGCAACCGAATACACATTCTTCTGTAGTGTACATGGAACATTCTCCAGAATAAATCACATCCTGGGTCACAAATCAGGTCTCAACAAGTACCAAAAGATTGGGATCATTCCTTGAATATTTTCAGACCACAATGCTCTGAAGAAGAAAGCTGGAAATAACTCAAATACATGGAGACTTAAAGAGCATCCTACTAAAGACTGAATGGATCAACCAGGAAATTAAAGAAGAATTTAAAAAGTTCAGGGAAACATATGAAAATGAAAACATACCTGTTCAAATTCTTTTGGGACACAACAAAGGCAGTTCTGAGAGGAAAGTATATAGCAGTACAAACCTTTCTCAAGAAACAAGAAAGGTCTCAAGTACACAACCTAACCCTACCCCTAAAGGAACTGGAGAAAGAACAGCAAAGAAAGCCTAAACCCAGCAGGAGAAGATAAATAATAAATATCAAAGCAGAAATCAATGAAATAGAAACCCAAAGAACAGTAGAACACATCAATGAAACTAGGAACTGGTTCTTTGAAAGAATTAATAAGATTGATACACCCCTGGCCAGACTTATCCAAAAGAAAAGAGAAAGGACCCAAATTAATAAAATCATGAATGAAAGAGGAGAGATCACAACCAACACCAAAGAAATACAAACAATTATAAGAACATATTATGAGCAACTATACACCCCCAAATTTGACAAATTTGTTATTAATGTATTGTATCACATTGATTGATACAATCAATGGGGAAAAGGATGCATTCCTGGAGACATATAAACTACCAAAGCTGAACCAGGAAGAAGGAGAAAACCTGAACAGACACATAACCAGTAAGGAGATTGAAACAGTCATCAAAAATCTCCCAACAAACAAGAGCTCAAGGTCAGATGGCTTCCCAGAGGAATTCTATCAAACATTTAAGGGAGAATTAATACCTATTCTCCTGAAACCGTTCCCAAAAACAGAAATGGAAGGAAAACTTCCAAACTCACTTTATGAGGCCAGCATTACCTTGATCCCAAAACCAGACAAAGACCCCATCAAAAGGGGGAATTAACGACTAATATAACTGATGAACACAGATGCAAAAATTCTCACCAAAATACTAGCCAATAGGATCCAACAGTCCATTAAAAGGATTATTCACCATGACCAAGTGGGATTTATTCCTGGACTGCAAGGTTGGTTCAACATCTGCAAATCAATCAATGTGATACAATACATTAATAACAGAAAGAACAAGAACCATATGACACTCTCAATAGATGCTGAAAAAGCATTTGACAAAGTACATCATCCTTTCTTGATCAAAACACTTCAGCGTAGGGATAGAGGGTACGTACCTCAATATCATCAAAGCCTTCTATGAAAAATCCACAGTGAATATCATTCTCAATGGGGAAAAACTGAGGGCTTTTCCCCTAAGATCAGGAACACGGAAGGGCTGCCCACTATCACCACAGCTATTCAACATAGTACTAGATGTCCTAGACTCAGCAATCAGACAATAAAAAGAAATAAAAGGCATCTGAATGGGCAAAGAAGAAGTCAAACTCTCACTCTTTGCAGATGATATGATACCTTTATGTGGAAAATCCAAAAGACTCCACTCCAAATCTTCTAGAACTCATATAGGAATTCAGTAAAGTGTCAGGATATAAAATCAATGCACAGAAATCAGTTGCATTTCTATACACCAACAGCAAGACAGATAAAATAGAAATTAAGGAGTTGATCCCATTTACAATTGCACCCAAAACCATAAGATACCTGGGAATAAAGCTAACCAAAGAGGCAAAGAATCTGTACTCAGAAAACTATAAAGTACTCATGAATGAAATTAAGGAAGACACAAAGAAACGGAAAAATGTTCCATGCTCATGGATTGGAAGAACAAATATTGTGAAAATGTCTATGCTACCTAAAGCAGTCTACACATTTAATGCAATCCACATCAAAATCCCATCAATTTTTTTCTAAGAAATGAAACCAATAATCCTAAAATGTATATGGAACCAGAAAAAATCCCAAATAGCCAGAGGAATGTTGAAAAAGCAAACCAAAGCTGGCAGCACCACAATTCTGGACTTCAAGCTCTATTACAAAGCTGTCATCATCCAGACAGTATGGTACTGGCACAAAAACAGACACACAGATCAGTGGAACAGAAGAGAAAGCCCAGAAATGGACCCTCAACTCTATGGTCAACTAATCTTAGACAAAGCAGCAAAGGATGTTCAATGGAAAAAAAAGACAGCCTCTTCAACAAATGGTGTTGTGCAAATTGGACGGCCACATGCAGAAAAATGAAATTGAACCATTTCCTTACACCACACACAAAAATAGACTCAAAATGGATGAAGGACCTCAATGTGAGAAAGGAATCCATCAAAAATCCTTGAGGAGAACACAGATAGCAACCTCTTTGACCTCAGCTGCAGCAAATTCTTCCTAGGAACATCGCCAAAGGCAAGGGAAGCAAGGGCAAAAATGAACTATTGGGACTTCATCAAGATCAAAAGCTTTTGCACAGCAAAGGAAACAGTTAACAAAACCAAAAGACAACTGACAGAATGGGAGAAGATATTTGCAAACGACATATCAGATAAAGGGCTAGTATCCAAAATCTATAAAGAACTTAGTAAACTCAACACCCAAAGAACAAATAATCCAATCAAGAAATGGGCAGAGGACGTGAACAGACATTTCTGCAAAGAAGACATCCAGATGGCCAACAGACCCATGAAAAAGTGCTCCACATCACTCGGCATCAGAGAAGTACAAATCAAAACCACAATGAGATACCACCTCACACCAGTCAGAATGGCTAAAATTAACAAGTCAGGAAATGACAGATGCTGGCGAGGATGCGGAGAGAGGGGAACCCTCCTACACTGCTGGTGGGAATGCAGGCTGGTGCAGCCGCTCTGGAAAACAGCATGGAGGTTCCTCAAAAAGTTGAAAATAGAGCTACCCTATGGCCCTGCAATTGCACTACAGGATATTTACCCTAAAGATACAAACGTGGTGGTCCGAAGGGGCACATGCACCCGAATGTTTATAGCAGCAATATCCATGATAGCCAAACTATGGAAAGAACCTAGATGTCCATCAACAGATGAATGGATAAAGAAGATGTGGTATATATACACAATGGAATATGATGCAGCCATCAAAATAAATGAAATCTTGCCATTTGCGACGACGTGGATGGAACTAGAGGGTATTATGCTTAGCGAAAAAAGTCAATCGGAGAAAGACAACTATCATATGATCTCCCTGATAGGAGGAAGTGGAGATGCAATGTGAGGGGTTTGGGGGGCAGGAAAAGAATAAATGAAACAAGATGGGCTCGGAAGGGAGACAAACCATAAGAGACTCTTAACGTAACAAAATGAACTGAGGGTGGCCGGGGGGAAGGGGGTAGGGAGAGGGTGGTGCGGTTATGGACATTGGGGAGGGTATGTGCTATGGTGAGTGTTGTGAAGTGTGTAAACCTGGCGATTCACAGACCTGTATCCCTGGGGCTAATAATACAATATATATTTATAAAAATAAAAAACATAAAAAAAAGAAATAGAAAACGAATTGGATTTTTTATCTGTACCAGAATAGGATTTCGATTCCTGTATAGGATTACTTGGGTAATTCTGTACAGGTACTGATGTTTTCACATTCTTAGAGATAACAGACACCTATGTAGGCAAATACAAATGTATTTACAAATATCTACACAAATAAATTTCCATGATCCCATACATGTAGATATGCAGACACATTTGCATAATTTTAAACAAGCCCCATATCTAGACACATGTATATAATCCCATATAATGTCAAATATATGTATTTACATATAATCTTTTAGATATATAGAGATAAACACAAATATATACAGGAGCTCTATTTACATAATCCTATACCAGTAGTGACATAGACATTTTCATGATCGTATTAAGGGACAGAAGCTAATACATTAAATAATACCATGCTGAGAGGTGGTATGTACGGAGTCTACTGAGACACTATATACTAAACACACAAAATTATAGAGAGGAAATGACACACATGACCTTTAAAGGTATATTTAAATATGTCCTCTAAACCATTACTGATCTGGGAACATTTTTGTAATACTAAGTGGACGCCCACACATTTACAGAACACTAAACGTATTAGTGTTCTGTAACTCAAGCTACATAATTCATTATATAATCAGAAACAGAATCAGAGAAAGATTTAGAACATCAGCTAAAGGTATGGATATATTTGCATACTCTTAACAAAGTGCCCATTTCACATAATCAATGTGGAAATAAGACATTTGCATAATCCCTTATGAAAATACAGATATACCTACATAATCCACTCCAGAAGGCTCACATGTATGTGTCTGCATATTCCTAGAACGAGAGATGGATATTTACACAGGAATTTTTACACAGATATAAACTACTAGATATTAAAAATATCTAGAGGTGCATGTCCATCATTTAATGATGCAAATGATATATATATCATCATGTAGGTATTTATTTACATATTTATACACGTATCTGCACATAAGTAAATACGTACATTCCTGCACATGTGTAGATAAATATACACTGAAGCATGATCTTATACAGATGTGGAATCGAAATCCTATTCTGCTACAGATAAAAAATTCAATTAATAATCCTATATAGTCAGAAAATCCATATTCATAATCTCAGTGAAGCTACAGCTATAAAACCATATATAATTATGTAAAAAATACATCATAACCTCTCCCAGATCCACATATGGGTCCTGGTTTATACCCTTAATCTTGTCCATAATCTAGTCCCCAACCTCATGCAGGTGCACACCTGTAACTCTATTCCCACTAACCACCAATACCACATCCCTAACCTCAGCTCTTCCCCAATTTTGTACGCTGTCCCAATCTTAGCTCAATTTCACACACATGTACATACATACACAATTACACCCATAATCTGATCCTGTAGTATCACTCCTTTATAAATTAACATCTTCCTATTCCCCTATAGATAGCCATACATATACCTAGACCTCTACGTACAGAAACAGATGTATATTTAATGCTATGTTTACATATACCTGGATACATACATACACTTAGTTCTATACATACATAATTTACTATAATAATACTTAAGCTTACGTATTTGTCTGAATATATATATATATTTCTGTACATACACATAATTCTATTTATATACACAAACACACAAACAGCTTTTTGTTTGGGGGAAGTTAAGTTTGTCTTGCAATAATCGACTCATATATTTCCCCACTTCCTTTTCTTTCCTAAAAGTACTTCTTGGATAATTTTCCAAATCAACTGGTGGGCATCTAATTCATTCTTTTGATAGGCATTACATTTCTTTCTCGTTTTTGCCACAACTAACAACGTTGTAATAAATATCTGTGTGTATAGATTCTTACGTACTGCGGCTTTCATTTCTAGAGAAAATTTTCCCAGGAGTGAATTTCTGGGTCGAAAGCTATACATTATTTTAATAGATGTTGTCAGATAGCTTTCCAAAAAGATGAACAGTTTACCTTGCCACGAGCAATGTGTAAGAATATTTTTCCCATTGGTTCTTACCAGCGACCATTATAAATCTTTTAATTCATTTTTACTGTCTATGAATATTTAGTGCTATTTCATTATTATTAATTCAATTTCCATTTCCCTGACTACGGGTGGATTCAAGGAACTTTTCCTATTTTTTGAGCCTTTTGGAATTGCTGTAACTGTGAATTATCGATATATACATTTTCCTAACTTCTCCTTTGGATTATTCCACACTTTCTCAATTTATAGGAGTACTTTTTGTGGTATAAGTAGTAATTTTACATCTCTATTATGGGTCTCAGTCACTTAACCGAGATCTATTACTTATTCTCTGACTGACATAAGGTTATCATTTCCCATACAAAAGTGCTTCACTTTAGACATCCACATTAATTTTGAACCTTTGGGTGCCCCCTCTGGGTGAGGTCCTCTCCCACCCTTAGATTGCATATGGAGTCTCAAATATTCTTTTGAAATATTTGTATGGTTTTAATCGTTTATTTAACTCCTCTGTCTGCTTATATGTGAATCCCCGTGCTTATTCCAACTGCCGCCCACCACTGTGGCATGGTCTGCCTCTTTCCTGGGTCTCTCCTTGCCCTCCTTATCTGGGTAAAGCTTAGTACACCCCCCAAGAGACTTGGGAGCTTGCATACCAACAGCACCAGGGATTACCAAAATAGTGCCGCTTCTTTCTTGTCTAACAGAGTTATTCGAACCAGACAGATGTCAAAATGTTCCACTATAATTATATTTCGAGGAAGCTTTCTTTGCATTTGAAAGATTTTTCGCCTTTTAATGTGCTATATTATTTGGTGCTATAATGTGTATTGGCTTTCTTTGGGAAGGGGGATTAAGACGAGTCACTTCATAAATTGTGCCTTATCATCATTTCATATAATCATCATCACGTTTTTGTGTCTTAAGCGCCATCTCATTGACATTATCATTTCAACCCACACTCTGTTTTTGTTTACGCTGGCCCTCGTAACTCTTTTCCACTCCTTTATTTTCAAGCTTTCTTTATAATTTTGTGTTAAATGGGTTTCTTAAAAAGAGCGTATAGCTGTATTTTTTAAAAATTTATTTTAATGAAAGATTTCAACCTGCTAAAATTTATTGCAATGATTGAGCTAGTCTGTTGTATTCCTTCTGTCTTCCTTTACGTCTGTTACTCATGTTGCATAAGCATGTTTTTTCTTTTACTTATATTTGTGGGTTTGATCAGAAAAGCATTGATTCTATGATTTTTTACCTTTTGAGTTGGAATGCGTACTGTATTTTCTATTGTATTATTGGGTGGCTTTTCTTTCCCATATCCTGTGTCTATGACTCTACTATTAAAACTGAAGTATTACACTTTTTGCTAATAATGACACTGTATTGGTGGGTTATAGACAAAATTATATTCATAGATGGTGACAGGCTTGCTACTTAAAGAGCCCCTATCCTGTGCTGGAGACTTCTGAGGGACTGGAGAGAATTCAGTGGACTAGAGAAGTAACAGTTTCATCCAGGCTGTTTCCACCTGAGTGGGGGGGTGGGGAGCAGGGGAAGCACATCTGCTTACTCACGATGTTGAAAGCATAGAGCTGAGTACTGATAATAATAACTAATATTCATAGAGCACTTAACTATAGTCCATCATTCTATGGGTTTTTAAAAAATATTTCAACTCAATTAATGTTCACAACAGTTCTCTGAAGTAGATAGCATTACAATTTCTTCAGAAATTAGAGGAACAGAGAAATTTAAGTTTCCCCTGGTTCAGGGATGTGGAGCACAAGTGGGGATGAGGTTCCAAGCACATTAGATCCAGTTCCCACACCCAGAACCATTGTTCACTCGGACTGTCTGGATGAGATCACCCAGAGAGTTCATGAAGATAAAGGAGAGAGGTCTGCAGGCGGGGGGCTGGGACACAGCAACACTCAGAGTCAGGACAAGGTGGAGGGACCAGCGATGGAGGCTGAAAAGGAATGTCTGTTGAGTAGAAAGAAAATCAGAAAGTAAGTGAAATTGATGTTTTAGGGAAGAATTGGGACACAAAGAAGGTCCAGGCCACCTCAAAACCCCAACTCTGAGCGCTTCCCAGGCAACTCCTGAATTCATCTCCATCGTGGTCCCTCACTGAAGGAGGGAGGCAGGGAGAGGAGAAGTGGGGAAGGGGGAGAGGAAGAAAAGAAAGAAGGAAGAAAGAAAGATGGACATTAATATAAATAAACAAAACCGCAGTAGACTTGACCAAAATCAAAGTTTTTAAAAGTGATAAAATGGGCAAAATCTGGTAAATCTCACTTGTTAAAGCTGGAGAAAGCACAAGTATGCAACCTTAAGAGTAAAGATGATTACATATCTATAGGTACAAAGGATGTCTAAATATTATATGACGATATTGCACTCACACTGATGAAATACATTTGAAAATATAGGTAAATTGAATTAACTCCCAGGAATACATTAATTACCAAAATCAACTCGGGAAGAAGGGGAAAACTTAAATAGACTCACAGTCATACCAAAAAACTGAAAAGCTAGTAAAATATCTACTTCTGAAAAGGTACTAAAAGACCTACTCACACTGTTTACAGAAAAAAATTTCCAAAGTCTTTAGGGAAAAAAAATTACATTTTAAAGAAACTGCTCCAGGGCATAGGGGAATATGAAACAGTTCCCAATTTATCAAGTGAAATCAGCACAGCCAACTAGCCGAAACAAACAAAGACAGACCAACAATAAGAACGACAGATGTGTCACTTTTGAGAACAGATGCACATATTGCCAAAAAAAAAAAAAAAAAAAGTGATGATTATTTGAGTCCAGTATTAAAGTGAATACTACCTCACAACCCAGCTCGGCGTATCCCAGGAAAGCAAAGGTGTTCCAACCTTAGGAAATGTATGGAAGGTATTTACCACATTAACAGATCAAAAAAGAAAAATCATACCTCTCTCAAAAGGTGATGAAGAAAAATATCTGAAGCTATTCCCAAGGAGAAAAATAAAAAGCACTAAATAAAAATCACCTTAGTAAGTTACACATAGAAGAAAATGTCGGGGCACCTGCGTGGCTCAGTCGGTTGAGCATCTGACTCGGTTTCGGCTCAGGTCATGATCTCAGGTCGTGAGATGGAGCCCTGTGTCGGTTTCCACACTCAATGGGGAATCGGCTTTAGGATTCTCTCTCTCTCTCTGCCATCCCTATGCACATGCTCTCTCTCTCTTTCTAAAATAAATAAATCTTTTTTTTTTTAAGAAGAAAATGTCAATAAGCTAATAAGCAATACGGTAGGAAAAAAGTCTTAGCCATACATATCAGCCGTCTCCAATCAACAGCCTAAACCATAAGGAAGAGGACTTGAGGTAAGAGGCCTCCAGGGATGGTGACTGAAATGACTCAGAATCCTCAAGGATGCAGTTTCTCTCCGGATTCCCATTCTGACAGCCTCATGGTATTGGCATTCACCTTGCCGGCTCACCTGACAGTCATAATTTTACTCTGCAAAAATAGCCCTGCGCCCTAGAAGAAGGAATGCTCTCTTTTGCCATGTGTAAAACAGGGAAACTTTTCCAGACGACTCTGTTTCATTAGCCAGAATTTCATCTCAAGCTCCTTCTTAGACCAGTTGCTGGAAATGGGAGTAAGGTTCCAAAGAAAACACGGCCATGTGGAGCTGTGTGGGTCACCGAAACAGAAACCATAGTTTTATTAAAAATAAATAAGCATGCTAGTTAGGGAACCAGCAGTGTCTGTGAGAGAGCTCTACCAAAACCCTGAAATAAATAGCATGTTTAATATATAAATAAATGCTGGGAAATTAGAGGCAGGCGTCTTGAAGTCAGAAACCAGATGGGGCTTCCAGTATCACTAATAGCTACCACTTTGTTAGAGACCCTAACAATATCCAATATTATTTGAGTGCCTACCAGTCACCTGGTACTGTATTAGGTACAAAAAAATACAACAATAAGTGAGTCTCGGATTCTGACTTCTAGTAGAAAAAACAGTGAAAGCAAAATAACTACCAGTTATTCTAAAGGTTGTGAGCTAGAGAAAAGGGGCACTTTCTCCAGACAGGTGGATCCAGAAAGTCTTCCCTGAGAGGTATCTATGCTGAGAGCTAAGAATTAGAAGGGTCTGGCTGTGGAAGGCGGGGGGCAAATGTTCCACGTGGAGGAAAATGCCCAGAGGACAGAACGGGTTTGTGGGTCTGGGTGTTCAAAGATTGATGCAGGTGAAACATGGCGGACAAGGAGACATTTAGTGAAATCGGCCAGGTTAGGAAGGTACCGAATCGTCAATGGCCTGTACATCTTCTAGGATTCTAATTGGATTCTAATTGCATTGACAACTATGGGAGGACTATGCTGGGGAATGGTGTGATACCCTGCTTAGTTCAGGAAAACCATTCCTGCTACTCTTTGGAAATGGGACTGAGGAACACAAAGTTGACGTGGGGATTCCGGCTTTGAGGCGGTCCCAAGTCACCCAGATGAGAGAGGATGGTGGCTGTTACGCGCTGGGTCATGTCCGTTCCCCTCAATTCACAGGTTGAAGTCTTAACCCCCCAAACCTCAGAACAGGACTGTATTTGGAGATACAATCCTAGAAAGGCAATTAATCCAAAATGAGGTCATTAAGGGGGGCCCTCATTCAATGTGACTGGTGTCCCTAGAAGAGGAAGTTTGGACATTCACACACAGAGAAGGGAGACAAGGCTTGGGGAGAAGACGGCCAGACACAAGCCAAGGAGAGGCCTGGAGCAGATCCTTCCCTCACAGCCCTCGAGGGAGCCAGCCTTGCCGACACCCTGATCTTGGACTTCCAGCCTCCAGAGTGCGAGAGAGTGATTCCTCTTGTTTGAGCCACACCTCCCTGCCGGTCTGTGGTACTTTGTTATGGCATCCAGGAAACGAACACAGCAGCCTAGATACGGGATAGCAGGAACATGGGAGAGCAAAGGCAAATCTACATACTGTTCGGATACAGAATCAGATGTACCGATGGGCCGTCCAGTGCAATCACACAATGAAATAAGAGGTGACAATATCGGAAGGGAAGAGACACATTGTCACTGGAGCTGGTAACACAGCTGTTGCCCTGGAGCCTACCCAAGAGCTGTGAGGTCGTAGGTCACAGTCATTGTGATGACCGGTATTTGGGCTTTCTGGAGCCGTGTCGCTCCATGTTTTCTTCTTACCAATTGGAAGACCAGGAGCCGGCATAAGAGCTGTCTTTAAGGACCTAAGGGGCTGTCGTGGGGATTAGAAATCTGAATTGTTTTGTGAGACTTCAGAAGGTGGACATGGGAAACAGCAGAAATTATAAGGAGGCTCAAAAAAAAAAAAAAAAAAAGTTATCCTGAGGAGAAGTATCGAACAAAAGAGCTTCATTGGCAATGAGCCTCCAGCCCCTGAAAATACTTGATCAAATGTAGAGACAAAAGTGACGCTCGTCTTTAGAGGGGAACTCTTCTCTGGAGGGATCTGAGGCGAGGTGACCTCTCAGGACCTCTCTGGCACTGAATCAGTGATTCCAGGAGATTTGTTGTTGTACCTTCATAGCTGAGGTGATACCTCATGGATCTCCAGCGCTGAGGCAGGGCAACCCGTCCTGGGCCTGGCCATCCAGCGTAGACTAGCCAATGTAGCCTACAACGCACGGGAGACACCCCCTAATTCCTGGAGCTACCAAACCCAGTCTCTTCTGCAGTATTTGGTTGTGTGCCAAGCACAAGGATCATCTCTCTGTATTCTAGGTCAACCAAGAGAGAAGCTAAATATCCTTGGAATCATTATTAACATTTATCAAATGTTCAGTTTCTTTCCAGCAACATTTCCCCGCATATGGTTCCCTTTCCTATTTAGACTCAAATTATGCTCTGGTCGTTTTGTTCCCAGGTCTCACCGCAGCACAAGGCAGTCCCAAAGAGCATGTGAAATGGCTCCACACCTAACATTCTGTAAGAGTTGGGTATGGGCTGTGGTCCATGAACTAGTCAACATTCGTAAAGCCCTTCCAGCCTTGTCTGACGTTATTTCTTGCCAGGAAATTGCTTCATCACTACATACCTGATGTTTGTGATTAGCAATAAAAATAAGCTTCTTTGAGTTGGGGTGTGTGTGTATGTGTTTTCAGCTGGTGTTAGTGGTTGCTCTTTTTTTCTCCAGTTCTAAGATATTTACAAAGCATTCTTTATATTGCCCATAAAGATGCAAAATAAAGTTTCCCTCCTGATGTTCCGCACAAGCTTGTAAAGAAAATGCTGCTGCCACATGAGCAGCCTGCATCTCCATTGTGCAGTTACGGTTTGTAATAACTCTGGAAGTCACAGGCCAAGGAAGGATTAGGAGCCGAACTTCAATGCTCTGACACTTCGGCAGGAAAAAGCAGTTGCCCGAGTGCCAACTTGCAAAATCCCACCATAGTTCCAGCCAGACAGTGAGCACTTTGAAAGGGGAACAGATTTTGGTGACCATATGTGCAATTATGATTCAGCCCCATGAGGACTGAATAAACAAGTGTGTTGGCCTGTCTGGATCCCAGTACACTGAAGACAGGGCAGGCTGATGCCACTTCACCCCTGGGCAGAAACTCAATCCACCTGACCCCGAATCTAGCTCCAGAACTACCTCCAAGAAGGGGAGGAGCACCATCGGGAGACCTCGGGCCAGGACCACAAGGTAAACACTGTGTCACCCAGACATGTGTCATCCAAAAGGAGACACGTGGCCATTTCCTCGGACAGCGTAACTTCAGCTCACTTCCTCGTTGCCCCTGCCCTCTGAAACCCTTGGCTTTTATCAGGCCTCATTTAATCCTGTTTCCCCCACCCATTCATACCCCCATTCACCTGTGACAGAATTACACACTACCCTTGTCTCTTTGTTCTGTTGTGTTGTGGTTTAAGGCGAGAACCAGAAGGGAGATTCCCATCGATTTCCCACCAGTGAAGGTGTTTATGTAACAGCACAAACCAAGGAACCGAATGGAGGGAGTTATGGTTACCCTTGCTCACCAAATCTGGCTAAAAAGCAAGACTCTCTTGTTTTTCTCTTTGTCTAGTCTTGGATTAAAAGATGAATAAGGCACCCTAATTCCTCAGTGATCATTGCTCTTCATTCTTAATGACCTTACCGCATCCCCAAATGGCCCTAGATACCCACAGCATCTGCAAGCATGTCCTCTAGCCACTGAAACGTCTTGGATTCTGGTTCCCGTCCAGCCACATTTCAGAGAGAACACTTAACAAAGCAAACCGTGGCCAAGAACTGGCTCCAATAATAACCACAGCTGTGTAGTCACAGGCAAACGATACCCTCTCCAAACTGACAGCGTTCAGAATCCCTGATTTGAAGGACAAAAGTAAAGCCACACTAACCAGGAAATACCCTCTCTGATGACGTTCCCTAGCAGGTGATTTCTTACAAATCTAGAAACATGGGCACCTGTGGTATAGCTGCCATGAACATCTTCTGTTCCCCGAAGTCTATTTATTTCCTACTGGCTACCCGGCAGCCATTCCTTCACTCCATCAGCACACATCTACCGAGCCCACCCTGTGTCCCAAGCACTGTCTGAAGGAAAAGCAGATCCTAAGATGGGAAGGAGACAGAGGCGACCTGATGTGCCATCTGGCTTCAAGAAAGCTCCCAAATTAGCGACTTGGCAATCGGAATCATTTCCTTTTTCCTTTTTTTTTTTTTAATTTTATTTATTTATTTGGGAGAGAGAGAGAGAGAGCACAAGCAGGAGGAGGCTGCAGCAGGAGAGGGATAAGCAGACTCTGTGCTGAATGTGGAGCCCTACGTGGGGCTCGATCCCACAACCCTGAGATCATGACCTGAGCTGAAACCAAGAGTCGGGTGCTTGAACCGACTAAGCCACCCAGGAGCCCCAATTGGAATCATCTGCAATCAAATTAAATGAGCTCAGTGCCTATTGCAACTGAGAAGTACAAGTTTCCATGGAGGGACCATCTGAGAAACACTCCGGGAAGGCAGCTGGACTGATTGCCCAGGGAAACCCGCTATCTACCCACACTGGCTCCAAAGCAAAGAACACAGATTCCAGATAAACTCATGCTCCCCACAGATCTAAAGTCACCTAATGAAGGTGTGGATTTCTGAGATAATATTCTAAAACTTAAAAATGTTTTTCTAAGCAACAGTGCTACTAAGCCGCAGCCCGGAAACCAGTGGTAGCTACAGCGATGGGGTGACTGGATCGCTGTGTCTTATTCCAGATATGGAAAAACCAAGAGAAGGGACAGTGGCAATAAATGCATTGCTTTTTGTTTAGTATAGTTCCTTCTTTTAAAATAGAAATAAGTTGTTTGCATTTTATTCTGTGCTTATAAATTTGAGATACTTGTGTTAAAGGATGAAAATGCTGGGAATATTTCAGCCCCTGAGATCATCGCTACCTAAATTGGGTGTTCTTACTGCATACATTTACTTCCACCCCTTTGCACTGCCCCCCATTGCCCTCCCAACCCCCCACCCCACCTTTGTTTAACACAGGAGTTGGCAAAACAGGGCCCTGCCCACTGCTCGGTTTTGCACAGCCGGGGGCTAAGAATAGCTTTTACACTTTCAAATGGTTGGGGGGGCAGTGAAGAGAGGAAAGAAGGTTATCTTGTGACCTGTGGCAACTATGTGAAAGTTCAACTGGAGTGCCCTAGACAACGTTCAACCAACGGGTGTAGCTGTGTTCTTTTTTTTTAATGTTATGTTAATCACCATACAGTACATCATTAGTTCTTGATGTAGTGTTCCAAGATTCATTGTTTGCGTGTAACACCCAGGGCTCCGTGCAATGTGCGCCCTCCTTAATGCCCATCGCTGGGCAATGTCCACAGTCGCCAAACTGTGGAAAGAACCAGGATGCCCTTCAACAGACGAATGGATAAGGAAGATGGGGTCCATATATACAATGGAATACTACGCAGCCACCTGAGAGGATGAACACCCAACTTTTGCATCAACATGGATGGGGCTGGAGGAGATGATGCTGAGTGAAATAAGTCAAGCAGAGAGAGTCAATTATCATATGGTTTCACTTATTTGTGGAACATAAGGAATAGCACGGAGGACATTAGGAGAAGGAAGGGAAAAATGAAGGTGGGGGGGAGCCAGAGGGGGAGATGAACCATGACAGACTATGGACTCTGAGAAACAAACTGAGGGTTTCAGAGGAGGAGAGGGAGGGGCTCTAATAAAACTGTATTTATTGGCTGCTCTTGCCGCAGGACAGCAGAGCCGAGCACTGGGGAGGGAGGCCTCTGGGCTCTCACGGCCGCAGCTGTGGATGTCGCAGGAAAAGTCGGCCGACTCCTGGTTTGATCTTGCCTTAGTCGTTCTCTTGTACTTGGTCTCCCGCGTTGGTTCTGTCTCTGTCTCTGGCCTGGTCTATTTCCCTTATCTCACCACCAGATCTGTCCATTCCACACTTTTTATGTCTCCCTGAGCTTTGAACTTGCACATCTGGCTACACTCGCTGGCAGGCTGGCCTTCCGCATCACTGGTCCAGCCCCTCCCTGCCCCACCCGCCAACCTGTAGTCTTTTCCTTGTCTTGGTGACTCTCACCGAGGCGATTCTCAATCCTGTCATCTCTGGCACATTTTCTCTCTTCTGTAGAGTCTTTCCACAGCCTTTCCTGCAAAGGATTTTGTAGGCTTGATCCCAGTGACCCTTGGCCCCCATGCCCTCTTTTCTCATCCTCCGGGGGGCTCACCCGTAATGGAGACACACGGCCGTGTCCCTAGACAATGTGACCTTAACTCCCTTCTGCGTTGGCCCACCTGAAACTCTCAGCTTCAGCCAGAAATTCTATGGGTTCCAAACATCTTTTCCTTTCTCTAAATATTTTAACACAGTTAATCAAAACAAAACTGTTTTTTAGTTGGTGCAGGTTTTTTTTTTCCTATGGTAAACTATTTGGAAGTTTTTGTCACAGTAGTTCTATTAAAGCCACATGGCAAAGACACATCTGTGACTAATGTTGTCAACATTCCTCCTGTCCCTCAAATTTGTTTTTGTAAACAATTTTTAATTTTCCATGGAAATGGATGAGATGGGAGGGTGCGGAGGACCATGAATCAGAGCCACCTAGTGCCGGTGCCTCCCACAATCCTCCACTCCACTCCAGGACTGACAGCATGTTTGACTGGATGGATCACATCCCTTTCTCCTCGTCCCTGCACACTCAGTATCAGGGGAGCTATGGAAAGACCGTGAAGGACTCAAATACAATTGCAGGGAAGAGAGAATAGGAGTAAGAGACCCTGACGATGATCCAGGGAGTAAAACTGAGCTCTGGCATTGGACATGGTGGGATTATATCCTCAAGAATGTCTGCTGAGTTGCAATCCTCTTTATTACGTTTGCATTTAAAACAGTCGCTTAAATAAGAAGAAAAAAGTGATTATTCTAAACTTCCCTAGACCAGTATGAACAGAAATATGGCCCTAAGTTATGGAGACCTAACTTGGCCATTTGACTGCCAGTAATTATAGCCCCAGTTCTATCGGTGAAAGATGAACTCGTTTGGCTCTCAATGCATTAGGACCCAGACTCACCAGGGGACTGGGCGGGACGTTCCCCCCTCACAAAGAGGCCACAGAAAGCTGAAACCTCAGTGAAGTCAGGGAGACGGCGTGACTCCATGAACCTGCTTTGTGATCGCATGGCATGACGTATGGAGCGATGACAGCCAGACTGCATGCATTTCTCCTTTCTGCGTACACCACGTCCAAATTCTACTGCAATCCTGCTCTACCGAGGGGTCTGCTGTGTTGTCGATTCTGAAAATACCAAACATGCCATCGGTGATTCTGGGCATTCTTGAACCTGTGGGCTCCCCTTCTGGGAGAAGAACATTATTCAACCGTGAGAGGTGATGCGCCGGTGTCTCTGGGAACTCCCAGCCCCTGCAGACACATGCGTCTGTGCACACGGTGTAATTTTACTGCAAAAATCTACAATGAAGGATGCCTGGGTGGCTCGTTCAGTTAGGAATCCCGCCTTTGATTTCAACTCGGGTCATGAGATCCAGGTCAAGGTGATGAGATCCAGCCCCACATCGGGCTCCGTGCTCAGTGCAGTCTGCTTGTCCCTCTCCCTCCCACTGTGTGTACTTTGCCTCTCTCTCTCTCTTTCTCTCTCTCAAGTAAATAAATAAACTCTTAAATAAACTCTCTTAAATAAATAAATAAACTCTTTTTTTTTTTTAAATCTACAACAAAAGACCTAGGAGTCTCCTAGATCCTGCCTTTTCACTGGTTATAAAAACATACACTGCGTCCCTTTGTCAAAATAATGATGCGTATGCTGACGGAGAGAGGACCATGCTCTGAAAGGACCTGTAAGCTCAGCCTAAGGAAAGCTTCAGTATCTGAGGTTTCTTATCTACGCTCCTCAGATGACTCCAACTCTTCCAGAAAAGAGAGATGAAATGAGGAAATAAGCACTAAAATTTAGAGAAAGAAAGGAAAAAATGTCTGCGTAATGTCTATCTGGATTGTGTGCAACTGTCAATAATAATCATGATGGCAGCCTAACCAAACAAATCCTATACAGATGGGTACCAGGCACCTTTTCTCTGTCCACTCCCACCCTCTTTAAGATGGGCTTTTATTTTAATGTGTGTTGCCTCATGGTCAAAAGATGGCTGCTCCCACTCCAGCCTTGGGACTGTGTTCCAGGCAAGGAAATAAAATGCAATGGAGGAAGGGGGACAACAATAAAAAGGAGAAGAAGAAAAGGAGAACATTTGCCAGGAGCGCTTCGCTGACGTTTGCTTCTTTCTTATCCAAAATTCTGTCCTGCCGCCGGCCATAGCTTCATTGTAAATTGGAAAAATTAGTATTTCAGCCAGAGGTAAGACAAAGCAGGCCTCCTATTAATCAGGAAGAGTGGGAGAATGGAAATGGGGTGGACAACTGGAGAGGTCTGCCGTACGTGCGCACTTTCCAAGGGGGGCTCAGAGACAACGTGTGTACCTGTAGCCATCCACAGCTACTGCCTAGGAATCCTGATCACAGACTGTCTGGTTCCGTGTGATATCAAACATCTAGCTGTATTAAAACCACCTGAAGTGCGTTCACATCCAACAGATGTTTGGCGTGTTGGAACCCCACTCTGCAAGCGCTGCCGTCCTTCAAACAACGGCTCACCGGGTTATTGAATTAAAATGAGGTACAAGGCTTGTCTTATATGAGAACCAGTGACTTGTGCCAAAACACGGAAAGAATGTATGGAATGATCTATGAAAGTAGAAAGAATGATTTTGCTTTACGTGTGATGTTGTAAGAATTGTTCTGATCTAGGTCCCAAAACTGAAATGTTTGCAAGTGGTAGGTTGATCCATTAATTATTTTTGAAACCCCAGGGTTTGTCCCGCTCGCTTATCTCTACACATCTTGGGTTTGCAAATTGCCGAATCGTGAAGGAGAGGAGTTTCAGATACATATGGAAGCTGACTGAAAATCCAAGTTTTTTCCAAGGGTGAGGTTTGGCTGACTGGATTTGCTGTGCCTTTACAAAATTATTATTTTTTTTTTACGTCCAGATTTAGTTAAGATCCTGGAATTCTGATTGTATCTGAAGTGCACACAGCTGGCATTCATTTCCAGCTACCAAGTTAAGTAACACCCCTACCTGCTACCTTTCCTTCTAAGAGAACAGAAGCGCATGCATTGAAACGAAGCAACATTTTTTTAATGGGTCTGGGAGGAGAAACCCTACTTTTATTGAACACCTACCATAAACCAGACCCAGTGCTAAAAACTCTTTGCATGTTTGCAAAGTGAAATGATACCTCAGTTTGTGGGTCCTCTGGGAAGAGAACATTTCATGACAAAGTGAGCCATGCCTAAAAATTCTAAGTCAAGCCGAGAAGTTGAATTGCACAACAACCCAGCTGAACAGAACTTCTGTATCATCTTTGTGATTAAAAGAGGTCAGCACGGTCCAATGAGCTTTGTGGCCAACCCAGTTCAGCTACTTCTCCTCAAGCCTTTCTGTTTTCTCCTCCTCGTGAATTCTATGAAGTTTCTTCTCCACTTCCTTCCACTGATACAAACTGGAAAGATTCCATATGTTGTCTTGTTGACAGATGGTGATTCCATGGGTGTGTATGTGGTTGGAGGGGGTGTTCAGTTTAATTTGATATGTGTAACTGTTTTTATCCATAATTATGAGATAAAGTCTTTGTCTCCATTTAAATCCTCTACCCTAGAGACACATAGATTGGAAAGTTTGATCACCAAGTTCAATAAAACTTTGTAGGGTACAGAAAATTCCTATGTAAATAAGGTGTACCATAGCTCAAAAAAGAATGGAAAATTCCCCCAATTTAGTTTGCTGGTCTAGTAAAACCCTTGTAATAAAACCAGACCAGAGTAACTACAAGAGGAAGATTGTAAACTGCTTCACTTATGACTATAAATATTCCAAATAAAATGCTATCGAACCATGCTAATCCAGTAGCAAATTAAAAATATTGCAAAGTGCCTCCCCGCCCCCGGAGTGAGTACAAGAGTGATTCAAAATCAGGAAACCTAGTAATGTAATTTAAATGTAAATTTACACATGAGAATTACATCAGACCTCTTCTCTTCGGGGCAGGAGAGAAGAGAAACAGAAAGTTCATGGTCCAGCTGGAAACTTAAGAAGGAAAGGCCAAGGACAAAGAAGCCAAGTTACTGATTTCATTTTTCACCCATGCAGGCAAAATTCTAAAAGAGGAGTAACGTCCAGTGCAGTCAAGCATGTGGGGAATGGGTGCCTTCGTACTCTAACGAGTGGGTGTTTATTGGTACAATCTTAATGGAAGGCAACGTAGCAGCTGCCTCTGAAAGGGAAAATAAATGTATCCTCCGGACCCAACAACCTGACTAAGGAAACTACCCTCAAAAATATTTGCAGGATGAAGAGACTCTTAACCATAGAGAAGAAATGGAGGGTTGCTAGAGGGGAGGGATGGGGGGATGGGGTAACCGGGGATGGGCATGAAGGAGGGCCCGTGGGTCATGAGCACTGGTGTTGTGTAAGACTGATGACTCCCTGACCTCTACCTCTGAAACTAATAATCCGTCATGTCAATTAATTGAATTGAAATTTAAAAAATTAAGAAACATTTGCATATGCGTGTAAATACATATAATTATTTCTGTATCGGGGAGAGCCAGACAAAGCTGAACGTCCAACAATAAAGAAATTGTGATATAAATGTTGATGTTCTCTTAAAATAGAGTACTCCACAGTTACTAAATAGAGGTAGATTTATATGAATTGAAAATGGGACATTCGAGACATTTCATTGAGTGATTAAGAAGTTGCAAAGCAATATATATAAATAGTGGTCCCAAATTTTTATAAGTAAACCTCTCCTTGAGTGTACACACACACACACACACACACACACACACACACTTTAATAATGCTTACGTCTAGATGAAGCAGTGGGATTCATTGATATAAACGTGATATATTCGTGGATATAAACGGAAACGTTTACATTTTCCCTCTGTACTGGCTGAGTTGTATTGACACAGTACGCATACTGTTGCAAAGTAAAACAAAATACTACAGATGGATGTAAACAGAATTTTCAGTGGGTGAGAAGGAACTGCTCTGGACAGGCTAAGAGAAGGTCATTGGAGGAAACATGTGACTCAGTGCCTTGGGGAGTCACTTGGGGACTCACATGGGGCAAGAGACTCTGTGTCCTCAGCAAAAGCAACCAGCTTCAGTGCCGCACAACTAACCCTCTTCTCTTTTCTGTACGCAACAAACAGGAAAAGTCAGTGCATAGGGAAAGCCCCGGTTTAAGAACCAGCAAGACAGGAGGCCCCCAGAGACATCATCTTAGGGCACCCACGGAAGCCTCCTTCAGAGACCCCGGCTCTCCCCCAGCTACCAGCCCTTGGGAAATGGGATGTCACTGTGACCTGGGCAGACTCTCTTGACTCTTTGGTTGCCAAGGTCAAGTGTGTCTTTGAGCGTATCTTACAACCTCAATAGTAGATTAAGCCAGACGGAAACATGCGGTTGGCCCGGGGAAATTAACATTTTGTCATCCTTCGGAAATAAAGTTCTTTAAATATTTGTCTTATGTCCGTTTATTTAGGGTCTGAGCACTGTAGGAGAAGGGTAGAGAAGTCCACAGACAGGCCGTTAGTAAGCTTCTGATTGTTCTCAATAGCTTAGTCCTGACTTCCGGTCCATCCACCTTGTAAGACAATAGATTAACCCCCCCCAGCGGCTCATGACACTATTTCTTCCCACCCTACTTGGTTCCCCTTTGCACGGACTCTGGGGAAATACAACTTTCCCCACCTGTGTCCCACGGCCCACGGTCGTGTTGGTTTTCCGCAGCTGCACAGAAAATTACCACAAGCCCGGAAGCTTCAAGTGCCGTGTACTTATTATGCGACAGTCTCCCGCGGGTTAGAAACGCAGGCACAGCTTCCCTGAGCTCCGAGCCGGGGGTAAGCACGAGTCAGCCAGGACCGGGGTCCCCTCAGAGGCTGGACTGAGGAAAGAGCCACGTGGGACGTCCCCCGGGTTGTTGGAAGAATTCATGCGTGGCCGTCGGACTGAGTCCCCTGTTGGCTCGCTGGCTGTCGGCCACGGGACTCTCGTGTCCTAGAGGCCGCTTGTAGTTTTGAACCAAGTGGCCTGTCTCCACAGCCCTTCTCACAGCGTGGCAGCTTACTTACTTGGTGGTTCCAAAAACACGAAAAGAGAGTCTCTCTCGTGTATATGCTCCCGCAGGCACGCACACACGCGTACACACACACACACACACACACACACACACACACACGGCAGCTTGACAGGTGAGAGGTCTTGTTACCTTTACCACAGTCTATTGGTCTGAGGCAAGTCACGGCCGCCTGTCCCCAGCACTCAAGGGGAGATGATCACAGACGTGAACACAAACCCATCAATAAGGAGGCCCAGGTGAGGGTCTATCTTGGAGAGCCTCGGCACCCTTTAATAGATCAGGTCCTTTGAATCAATTAACTGGTCTACTCCTTAGTCTGGACGATGAAGTCGGATCGAAATTATTCCCACTCCCTACACTCTGGACTCTTCTTTCATTCCTCGGAAGGTTAATGTGTTCGCTTCAAAATGAGAATGGGTTTCCAAGTGCTACGTAATGTAAGTGTTTTAGTAAAGACAAGCATTTGAGCATTGTTTCCTGACTTTGTTTTTTTTTTTTTTTTAAGATTTTATTTATTTATTTGACAGACAGAGATCACAAGTAGGCAGAGAGGCAGGGAGAGAGAGAGGGGGAAGCAGGCTCCCTGCTGAGAAGATCCCAGGACCCTGAGATCATGACCTGAGCCGAAGGCAGAGGCTTTAACACACTGAGCCACCCAGGCGCCCCCTGACTTTGTTTTTTTTTTTTTTTTTTTTTTTTTTTTTTTTTTTTTTTTTTTTTTTTTTTTTAAATTTTATTTATTTATTTGGTGCAGAGAGAGACAGAGACCACAAGTAGTCAGAGAGACAGGCAGAGAGAGGGGGGAAGCAGGCTCCCCGCCGAGCAGAGAGCCCGATGTGGGGCTCGATCCCAGGACCCCGAGATCATGACCTGAGCCGAAGGCAGAGGCTTTAACCCACTGAGCCACTCAGGCGCCCCCTGACTTTGTTTTTGAGCAATTGCTATTAATATTTATCTAAAAGTCAACTCTTTTCCCAGTTTCCATTGAAGGGTGAACCCCATTCATCTCTGTGTGCCTGACACCACTGTGAATGGGATCTCGATGCAGCATGATGTGGTAAGCCATCCATTAGGCCTTAATTTTACCTAAAATCACAGGCTGCAAAGTATCATGCTTCCATTTAGAGAAAGAGCGGCGGCAGCGAACAATCCCGACAGTGATCCCTGGAGAAACGAATGAGCGAGCACCCTTGATACTGGCAACTGCTCAAGAAAAGAAAGTTTTCAAATGAGGAGGCATGATGACTCATGTTTCCACAAGTAAAAAGATCATTTCTTTCCACAGAAATAAAAAGCCACTTGGCTCTCAACAAAGATCAGGAGATTGAAATTGAAGAAAACAAAATGAATAAACATGGAAAGGATATCTGGGGTCAAAGAAGAATGAATCTATTCCCCAAATCGCAAGTACCCTCAGAAAGAGAAACACGACGCCTTCAGGAACAAATCTAACTTAGCCAAAGCAGGCAAAGTCTCAGCAGGGGAGCTCGTAGGGACCTGTGATTAGCTTGGCATCACAAAGACCTCGCCACTGGGGCATTTCTTCATCTCTATGGAGCGGAAGCCTAAAATGGGGGGAGGGGGGTGGCATGGCCCCCTCTCTCACTGGGACCTTGTCTCCCCTTGACCTTAGTCTCCAAGGCTCTCACTTGTGTGTGTATTTTATGTCCTCTTACCCTCACGTCCACGCCAGGCGTGTGGCGGCGTCATATGGAGTCTTCCTACCAGTGTTGCTGCCTAAAAGCTGAGTGAGTGTCCGTCCTCCCACCCCAGGCAGGCCGGCTGCCCCGTTCCATTGCCACAGCACTTAACAGTGCTATTTGGTGACCTCAAGGAAGTTCTGCTCCTGGTCCCATCTCTGCCGACCTACAGAGACACTCACTTGAGTCGGTAAACACATGATGCACACTGAAGAAATAAGAGCGCTGAACACCGGGGCGCCTGGGTGGCTCAGCGGGTTAAGCCTCTGCCTTCGGCTCAGGTCATGATCCCGGGGTCCTGGGATCGAGCCCCGCATCGGGCTCTCTGCTCAGTGGGGAGCCTCCTTCCCCCCCTCTCTCTGCCTGCCTCTCTGCCTACTTGTGATCTCTGTCAAATAAACAAATAAAATCTTTAAAAAAAAAAAAAAGAGTGCTGAACATTGTTAGAACAGTAATTGGCTTAAAAATTGAAAAACTCTTAGGAGAAGAAGAAAAAAAGGTAATTACAGTGAATTACTTAAATGCATCAATCTCAGTTTACGAGAGCAAGTATACAGAAACAAAGAAACAAAAAAGAGGCGAAAAGAATCTAAACTACACAATGGCTAGACAAGAATTAATAAAACATATAGATGAAAATCTACATTTTTTTAAACCGACAACACACATTCTGATACGGGATCTAGGGGTGCTTAAAGGTTCATTTTGGTCAGAAAATAAATGTAACAAGTGAGAGAAGCAGAAATAATCGATATCACCTTCTTTGACAAAAAGTAATAAATAGCTGCTGTGAGTTAAAAAAAAATCAGACAAAAAAATAACTGGTATCATTTGCAAATTGAAAAGTTCTATGAAATGGGTTTCACCCTCTTTTTCCCCTGATTTCTGGGAATCCATCAGATGCAAAATGAACCACTATTTTAGTAGCATTTGTTTTTAGGATTTTCTGGGACAAGTTCATTAATTATGTGTAGACGGGGCCCAGAAATTGATGATATAGGCTTTTTGTGAGTTTCCATAAAAACTGACATTTTGATCCGTTCTTCGGTTTTTGTAATTGTAGTAAAATACACAAAACATAACCATTTATCATCGTAACTATTTTGAAGTGTACGATTCAGTAACCCTAAGCTCATCCACATGTTGTGCAATCCTTCTCCAGAACTCTTCCCATCCGGCAAAACCGGAACCTGCCCCCATCAAACACAACTTCGCACTCCCCTCAAACCCTCCCCCACCCCCGACCCCAGCAAGCGCAGGCTACTTCCGGTCTCTGAATTTGACCCCTGCAGGTCCCTCAGTTATGAGGAATCATACACTAGTCGTCCTTTCTGGTTGGCTTATTTCACTTAGCCGACTGTCACCCTCGTTCATCAGGGGGATGTTAAGACCATTTGGGGACTACCTCGAGACAATTGTTTTTCTTACATTATCTGCTATTACATATTTATTAATACACACCCTAAGAATTCGGCTTCTGTTTACGGATGAATCCCTTCTTGGTCACAATATTCTTTTAACATATTTTTGAGCCCAGTAAGGCTGTTGAATATCTACGAGTGCTATGCATTTCTTTTGTGACAGGTGTCTCTGGGTCGTTAGCTTCCGAAGGTACGGAGCTCACCACTACAGCCCCGGCGTTTTGGCTGTTCGCTCTGGTAGGTATTGTTACCCCTGTTTGGTTTGCCTCCTACCTGCGTGGACGCCCACCTTTTTTAACACTATGAATGAGTTCATCATTTTATATAATCTCTTCCTAGGACGTGTGTTATCCTTTTCCTGATTTGTGTATGTCCAGGTTTATCTGTGTTAATTCCTTTGTTGTCTCTTCTCATGGATCTTTGATCATTCACTTGCTTTTCTAGAGTGTATTTTCTTCATGGCAAATGATGAAAATCTTTAAGGTTATTTCTTCCCAATGATAGATTCGGCCTGCTTCCGTTGATTCTCACGGGCAATGTTCTAATTTTCATAATTACTTGTTACTGTATATTTGATTTCCTCCTTAACATACCATAATTCCTTGATTTTACAAGGGCCGTGTTCAAAAAAAATTAAACAAAAAATAATCAAAGGGCCGTTTTCTTGTATTTTTTTTAACATTTTTTCAGAATTCTTTCGAGACTTGAATAAAAAAGACCCAGGGCAAATAGGAAGTCTTAAATTCACACCCGTCCCATCTAACCAGTGGGTGCAAAGATCTGTTAAATAATTCTTTGTGCATATTTGTAGATTCAGAATGTCTTATAGTTATAATAATTGAACAGCAGCCTTAAAAAAAGGTGAGACAGGGAAGGAAGTAGAGAAGGAAGAAACACACTCGTCTCATCCCATCTACTCCTTCCACTGATGAGGTAACTGGGGTCCTTTGAGAGGAAATGATGGGCCACAGAGCAGAAGCATTTTTAGGCAGGAGCTTGGGGAGCAAGCTGCCCACGGAGCGCATCCTGGCAAGGGAATGGCCTTGCCCGGGCTGCGGGAGGAGGAGGGGGGCTGCGTGGGGGCGCCCAGGTACCCCACCAGGACCAGTCCCTGACATCGGTACGAAAATCTAAACACGGGCTTCCCGTGGTGTCTGGAACCACAGCATCATTCATTTCTTTGGACTGAAATGCTGGACGATCCTAGGAGACTCATCTGGGGAAGTGGACATTTTCACCTGGCATGACCTTTAGAAGCTTGGCCGCCATTCATTTATTAGACGTGACCGCAGCTCATCTTTCGGAGACCTGATTCGTTAGGACACGGAACGGTTAACTTGCGAGGACGGAATGATGGGTCAGAGAAGTCCACTCTGCACTAAGTATGCTGGCAGGACTGACTGCCAGTGGGGGGCGGGGGGCAGGGCGTCAACGCCAGGACTTGGCCACGTCCCGTGGTGGCTGGACTGGGACGCAGCCCCAGCTATGGGCTGCCCCCTTCGGGGTCAGACCTCACTGCACACTGTGCCCCTGGCCAGCCTTGAACTATCTCCAAGCTCTCGTCCTGTTCTCCAAGTCTGCAGAAAACCCCTTCTGGACCAGAGGACGATATATGGACTTCCAAACTACCCGAGCCGGAGGAAGCATTTACAAAACAAGTCGGTCATGAACCACGTGGCTGAACTGACACCCACGTGGTTTTGCCAATTTAATTTCTGGAAAATAGTGATAAAAACCAGAAGGTCCAGTATGAGAGAGAGGCTTCAACCTCACCCTCTCTTTAACTTGCTGAGGTTTGGGTTTTATTTTATTATTTATTTTGCAACAGTAGAAATAAAAATAAACCATGATCAGAAACGTCTATTTTTAAAATGACAAAATATTCGAATCGTGAGTCAACAAAAGGTTCAAAAAAATAAAAGGACTGTAACGCAGCTGATGTTTTCTTTGGAGTGTGCAGCAACTGATTCCTTGCCCCACGGGAATTCTCCGGGGGATGCTGATGTGCGCAGCAGTGACGGTGGAGTTTCGGTCTAGAGCACAGAGCTGGGGACCTCGGTCCCTGTAAGAGCAGTAGTTCTGTGTAACAACCACAAGGGTTTCTTTCTTGCCCACAGGTCAGTGGCGTGGCCGGCGTGCCTCTCTTCCGAGTCGGAGGACAGGTTGAGAGTTAGGCTCTCCACGGGTTCTCACTGTCAGGCAGGGGGAAGGAGCATCTCCTACCCAGGGCGTACTGTCCTCATGACAGAGAGCAGAGGTGTAGGAGGAGAAACAGGAGACACCTGCGAGTCTCTGCCCACACCTGGCAATGGGCACACAGTCGCTTTCACGCAGATCCCACTGGACGCAGTCGGTCATACGGCCACACCCAATGTCAGCGTAACTTCTACAGAAAGAGGGGTAGAGCACTGGCTGAACTAGGCTGTCCACCTGCCGTGGTCTGAATGTTTGGGTCCTCCTAAAATTCCTATGTTGAAACCTGCCCCTCAAGGTGACAGTATTAGGAGGACAGCCTTTGGGGTTGATTAGATCATGGGGATGGAGCCCTGGGGATGGGATTACGTCCTCATAAAAGAGCTCCCTTGCCTTTTCCACCATGTGAGGATACAACTAGACATCGGTGAACCAGGAGAAGGCTCTTGCCCAATGGTTGGGCACCCAGGTCACGGACTTCCGGTCTCCAGGACCATGAGGAGGAAATCTCTGTGGCTTACAAGCCACCCAGCCTGTGGTGTGTTGTTAACAGCAGCCCAAATGGATGAAGCCCTCGCCATTTCCTCCTTCCCCCCTTCCCCACCTGTGGGCCTCCAATCATCTCGGTCGAGCCCTAAGATCCAAGGGAGCAGAGTTTGACAATGAACAGTCCAATGCAGCTCTCTTTCTTTTACAGATACTGGAAATGAGGTCAGGAATCATTCAGGGGGGACTGTAGGGCATCACATCCCACACAGCATCAGCTTCCGAGGAACCCAGGACGCCGAGCCGTTTCGCTAACTTGTCCAGTGCTCAGTCCATCTGAAGAGAGCTGCCCTCTGCTAACTGTTAATGCATCAAACTGATTAAATATATCTTTATATACTTAAACTCTGCAGACCAGGGCAAAATTTATAATCACAGAGAACGTACTGAGACTGTTAATTAGCCTGTATGTGGAGAAGAGTCAGGCCACTCATTCATACCCACTGAATTCATCAAACTCGAAAGCACCTTGGCAAAGATTTGCTGCCAACCCGTCACTGGACTTGGTCTAAGCCCCCCCACCCCCCAAGATGGAAGATAGGATGAGAGTTTGGAAGGAAAGAGGGGGTTTTGTTATTGAACTTGTTGTTGACTTTTTGAGAGTTTGGAAGGAAAGAGGGGGTTTTGTTATTGAACTTGTTGTTGACTTTTTTTTTTCTTCAGGTTTTGTTTGTCTGAATCTGGAACATTTTCCGGATCAACACAAAAGAGCTCAGAGAGTAACTGAACTATACAAACGACACGTAATTCCCAACAAACTCAGAGAAGCCACAGACAAATAGATTGGAGGGAAAGATACAGCCAAGTCCGCATTTTTTAAAATTCCCAAAAGAGTATTTTTCCTTATGTTGTCAGCAAGCCCTTCTAGAAGATTCCCAGACATTTCTTTCTACCATGAAAGGTCTTCACACAGCCTTAGATCTTAGAGAGATCTCAGAGAGATGGGCTCTGCTGAAGCTCTAGCCCTTTCTTCTAGAAGTGGAAGTGTTGCCAGGTCAGCGCTCCTCGCAGACTGGCTGAGGATTTCGGCAAGTCTTTGCCCCCTTCTGCTGTTGAGCGTCAGAAAGCGGCGGTCCCAGATTTGCTTGATTCTTGAGAAATGAGTCTCTGTGGTTTTCACAGAGAAATCTGGCCGGTGGTAGATGGATCATTCATTAGCTCACGTGAGCCCACCTTTCTGAGGACGCCAACGTCGGCGCCTTCTGTCTTCTCTAGAGGCAGACGGCGCTGATTCCTACCCTCTGCCTGGATGTTGCTGTGGTCTGGGAGAGCTTGCGGACAGGCAGGAGACAAGCTCGCAGCAGAGTGGAGGCGCGCATCCACCCCTGAGTTCCTGGAGAGACGGGCAGGGCAGGGGAGAGCGCGCCCAGAAGGCAGAACCAAGACAGGGGATTCTCCGGGCGTGGCAGCCTTCACCCCTTCCTCCAGGAGGGTGAGAGGCACAAGAAGGGGCCTGGAGTTCTCAGGATGGTGACCCAGCGCTCTCACGAGAGGCTTTCTCCGCTATCACACCAACACTGACCGGAAGCAATCAAGCTTATGATCCAGCTGAATCTCGGTTCGTGAAAAAACAGATCTTAATGATCTGGGTCAATGCAACCGAGGAGAATGCTCCAGCGCGTGAGTATTTATGACCCTTTTACGTGCCTTAAATCTCATCTGTCCAAGAGCTGAGCCAATCAGTTGTTGAGTGAGACATCCGCTTTGTTTCAGAATTACCTTGCGAACCCCAGTTCGTCTCGATGGCTCTTCCGGTGGAGGATGTAATAGTTATCGTAGCCCAACACGTTCTTTGATATCACACTGTCACATCTCAGATGTAAGAAGTTGATGTAAAAAGCCATCTAGCCTAGCTTTAATTTAATGAGTAATTAAAAATCAGAGAGAGGGGTGCCTGGGTGGCTCGGTGGGTTAAAGCCTCTGCCTTTGGCTCAGGTCATGATCTCAGGGTCCTGGGATCGAGCCCGGCATCGGGCTCTCTGCTCGGCAGGGAGCCTGCTTCCTCCCTCTCTCTGCCTGCCTCTCTGCCTACTTGTGATCTCCCTCTGTCAAATAAATAAAATCTTAAAAAAATAAATAAAAAATATAAAAATCAGAGAGAAAAGGATGTGGCAGGCAGAACTTCAATACAGTCCCCCAGACTCCCCCGTGCTGCACATGACTATTTAATTCTCCCCTCTGCGTGTGGGTGGGACTGTTCACATGACGGATTTCACTTTTATGGTTAGACTGTGTCATATGGGGGCAAAGGCAAAGGACTTTCTCAGATGGAAAGAAGGTCTTTAATCAACTGATTTTGAGTTCATTAAAAGGGGGACCTCCCTGGGTGGGCCTGACCTAATCAGTTGATTCCTGAATGAAATTGGAGATTCAAAGCAAGAGAGGTTCTCTGATCAGCCTTGAAGAAACCCTGTGACATTGCAGACAGGGCCACGTGGTGGACAACTTTCTCAAAGGAGCCGAGGACCTACAAGTACAAGGAAATGAACTTTGCCAGCAACCTGCGTGAGCATGGAAGACGACCCTGAGTTTTGGATGGGCAGACACAGCCCCAGCCAAGTGCTACTGAGACCCTGAGCTGTGGACCACTCACCCCCAGGCTGTGCTAAAGCAAATCTGCATTGCTTTAAGCCTTGACCTTATGCTAATTCGTTACACTGCAGAGAAACAAAGAGGCTTAGATCAGATACTAAACCCTGGGCAAGGCGGGGCCTAGAACAGTCTCTTTATTCACAATTTGGTTTCCTTCTGGTGGTGACTGCACTGAAAGGCTTCAGCTACCCCCCAAGAACACAAACCAAAACGGGACCCCCGGAGGAGCTCAGAACCCTTGAGAAGGGGTTCACTGCGCAAAACCATGGTGCACAGCCCCATGACCCCCACCAGCCCCCAAAGGGCTTTGTTTATAGCTTTACCCTCACGCGTTCGGGGCAGAAAGCACACACTGACAGGCCCTGGGCCTTGCACACCCTGCAGAGGTGGGTTACTTGGTGCTTAAGAAAACTTGGGATTTGTTACCAGTATGTGAAACCCAAAGATTTTATATGAAAATTAGAATGGGCGGCTTTTCTTGAAAACTTGGAAGATGCGACATTAGCCCATGGGGCTGGAGCAGCGGTGCCCTTTCCAAGCAGGGCGATCCTACTCTCCCGTCTCCAAGTTAACCGGCACCTGAACTCTTTCCCTCTTTAACTTTCAGTGTCGGATCCTGGGAGGCTGTGGGTTTGGAGCACACATGGGGCGTGTCCCGGCAGGGAGCCATTGGCAGCGCACGGAGAATGAAGGGAGGGTCCCCAGTCCAGGGGCCCCCAGTCCCTCCTGCTCTGGAGGGTGGAGCGGGAGAGAAAGGAGCGGACAAGGGGGCACTGGTTCCCAGCTTGTCCCATCAGGTACGAGCCAGGCATGAGGAGTGAAGAATGGACAGCTGGTGACCCTGCCTGGGGCCCCGAGCCATCGTCCTCACCCAGAGCGAGTGCCAGAAGGCACAGGCCAGCCTGGACATCAGCAAGGAAGAAGCCTTCCGGTGGCGGAGAAAATGCATCAGACCCACGTTCCAACAGCAAAGCGCCATCTGAATGCAAATGTGATCGCGGCCCCGGCTTCCGTGCTGGAGCCGAGCATGTCAATGACGCCTTCTCCGTGGGTTGGGGGCTCACGGTCCTATGTGCTTTGTGCTCCTTCGCACCAGGCTTCCATGGTCTTACTTATGCTCCCGATCCGCTCATCGGGAGACAGTGAGACTTGTCTCAGAGAGCAGAGAGGGCACCAGACACGAGACGGCAGTTTGCCCGGTTTTGCTCCCTGCCTCCAGATACCCAGGAGGGGTGTGCGGCTTCTGGCGCCTCCCAGGGGCCAACCTGTTCTCAGTCCCTGTGCTGGGAGAGATGTCCTCTCCGGGGCCTTTTTCCTGGCAAGTTTCCGGATTCTTCCTTTTCAATGTGCACAGCAGTGAGAAGTGATCAACCTTCGCCGTGGCTCAGGGCCGTGTAGACGCCTCCCCCCGCCACCCCACCCAGGTCAACGACTCTCTCTCCCGGGACGCCAGTGCGGCATGAATCCCCCTGCATGATTTTTCGGTCCTGATCCAAGACGCCCTTTGTTACGGCTGGAAGAACACACAGAGCCCCCGAGAGCCCCTGCTTGAGAGTCGCACTCAAGGGGAAACATTCCTGCGAAGACGGCTTTCAGAAGATTCCCCACCCAGGAGTGTCCCAACTTGGCACGCCCGCTTGGGACACGGGCACAGAGCTCCGCAGGGAAGCTGCAATCCGTTTCTTCATTCCGTCGCTCCTGTTTCCTCCTTCAAAAGGAAAGGGGCTGCCGGAAAAACGTCTTCTCTCAAGGACATACCAAACCTCTCCTCACTGAGTCACACTTGCCTCTGGAGACCCATTCGGTAAACAGCCCCCCCGGCCGATTTCCACTGAGGAGAGATCGATTTCCACTGCGTCAGGTAAGATTCCTGAAAGGTCTTCCCAACGCGGTGGCTTTTGCGTAACACTGTAACTAAAAAGCAGGTTCTGGGGGCGGGGGCATTGGAAGGGGGATGGACTGTGGTCCCTGATCATGTAAGTTGCATAACTCCTGATTTGGAACCTCCAAGTTACAGGGTTTGGAATCATCTTTTTTTTTTTTTTAAACCAGCTGATTATTTCACCTTTTAGAAAGTCAGTTTCAAGTAATTTATTATTACTATTATTATTATCTCTTTTTTTGGTCTGCAAAACGAGAACCTGGAGAGGGATCCAGATTCCTTCCTGGAAAACATGTCTCCCTTCCCGCCCTCCCTCCGCCCCTGATAAACAACATGGGCACGCAGCAGTTGGCCAGCAGCGGCTCGAGGCACGAGGCACAACATCTGTTACTGAGACGCCGGAGAGACCGTGGAAGGCGAGCTGGCTGCCTGCCAACCCTCAGACTCCGGATTCTCGCTGACAAGGCTGTCAATAAATGGGCAGATGGCACCAGCTCTCCCCGGCAGGAGAGTTGGGTTAACCCAACGTGGGACATTATCTCAGATTCATGGTGCACTGGGCTGAACCCTTTGTGGACCTATTAAAGCCATTCCTTGATGGAGAAGGGAGAGGACAGGCTTCCTTTAATGAGATTAACTAAGCTTCCCACAGTTGGCAGGCTGGATAGGACCAGCCCCTGTGACCACAGCAGAGGTGGGAGGGAGGGGTATCTCATTCACACCCTGCATTTTATGCCACTTACACCCGGGGATCTGTCCTGAGTAGCTGTGCACGCCCCCGCACGGAGAACGTGACCTGAAATAAACACTCACCAGGGAGGCTGTGTGTGTGCACGTGCTTGTCCCATCGTTCAGGTGAGATCTGCGCCAGCAGCGTCTGCGGGAACAGGTCCCAGCAAGCCCGGGGATGAGCCCAGAGACATCCTCGGCTGGCGACCTGGGGACAACACCCTTTCCTGTAGGACAGAACGAATGAGACCTCTTAGAAGAAAAGCTCACGTGATGACGGTGACGGCCAGAGCACGCCGGGCCGGGACACGTGGGCAGTGCGACCCAAAGCGGTCATCAAACAACCGGCCCTATTTCCCCATCCGTAAACGGGGAAGAATAGCGAACCACCGAGCTGTCCGAAGTCATACATGAGATCTCTCCGCACACGTCGCACAGCATTTACCAAGTGCTTTTGCGTCCTTGAAGGCAGTGGTTCTCAACTGGGAGTGATTTCACCCTTCAGAGGACGTGTGTGTGTCTCCAGGCACTGGGAGAGGCTCGGGATGCTGCCAAGGGTCCCCGCACGCAGAGGACCGCCCCTCATCAAGGGACGTCACAGTGCCCAGGCCGAGAAAGCCTGCGTTAGGATGGGGAACGTCTCCCCCACACCCTGGAAATGGAGAAGGAGACGGAGAGGCAGGCAGGGCTGAAAAGAAAATTTGTTCTCTGCGTCTTCCGCTGACTTATGTTCAGGGTGGCTGCTCCAAATGTTATTTGCTATTTTTAACCCTTCACTAAACTGCTAGCTCCCCTAGTTCCTTCCCGCTATCCTCGTAAATCAGATCGGAATAATGAAATGGGGCATCCGTAAAAGGGCTTTTAGTTCCATTTCTCCATCTCAGAGGAGACGGTGCATCTGCCCCATGACTAGGCCCACGGGTTGAATAAAAGTAGGTCTGAAACTCACAATGGGGACCTGGGATGTAAACGGGGTTGGAGAGGTTAAAAGGAGATTCGGGTGGATGAGGGGGTTGGGCTGTGGTGCGGATGTGGTCACTTTTTCATCGCTTGTCTTGGATTCAAGGGGCTTTGGGTGGACAGGAGAGGAGGGGTGACCCACTCCCAGTTTTAGAGATGTCCCGCCCCCTTTTAGGCCTCTGTCACCTTTGGGCTGCCTGCCTCTACGCACTGAGATAAGCTGAAGTGTGTCACCCCCCAAATTCATATGGCAAGGTCCTGACCCCACATAGCTCAGAACGTGACCTTGTTGGGAAAGAAGGTCACTACAGGAGCAGTTAGTTGAGATGAGGTCACACTGGCGTCGGCTGGACCCCTAAGCCAATGACGGGCTCTTTATAGAAAGGAAATCTAGACACAGACAAGCACGCAGAGAGAACGCCACGGGACAATGAAACCAGAAATTGGGGTACCGAGTCCAGCAACCAAGGAAATGCCAGCAGGACCACCAGAGAAGATTGCGACGGCGGCCAGCCAACCGCCAGAGGCTGGGGCGGGGGGCATGGGGCTGATTCTTCCTCGTCCCCTCAGAAAAGCCCAACCGTGCCCCCACCTGCACTGAGGGCGGGCTTCTAGTCTCCAAACTGTGACCCAGGTCCTGGGGAGGCAGCCAGCGCATGATGCTGTTGGCGCAGCCCTCACAAACCAGCACTGCGAGGCCCGGGGGAACTGAGGGGGTGACAAGTGACAGGTGACGCTGGCCCGAGTCATTCTCCACCCTTCCCTGCCGGCTCCTCTCGGACGCTGAAACCCCCACCCCTTCCCCTCTCCAGGAGGTAGGAAGGATGCTAGTCTGCATTTCAGCGGGCCCTGGGGGAGTTTCTAGGGGTTTTGCTACACCGCTCACGGTAAACTCCTTCTTTAAAATATCATGACAGGATAGGGGAGGGAAGGCTCCCTACCTTGGTTCCTTCTCCTCTGCACCTGGGGTACCTGGGGTCCCCACGCCCCTCCCAGGGAGGGCTGGTTCAAGTTGGACACACATCAGCAGCCTCTGGGAATTTCAACTAACAAAACACCAGTGTCTGGGGCCTCAGCCCAGATTCTCTGGTCGGGGGTACTCGGCCATCATCCCCCAGGTGATCTGGGGTTCAGGCCCTCCAGGCCAGAAGGGAGAGCAGGACAGCCTGCAAGCCGAGACGTGTGGGATGGTGAGGACCTGCCACGGGACTCCCGCGGGACTCAGTGGTCATGTCACAGGAGGAGGCACCCGGGGGACCCTGAAGGGTTCCATGCTGGGCAGTGACGTAGTCACATTTCCATTGTCGGCAATTATGTTAGCAGCCACAAAGAGGAAGGTTTGGAAAGAGGAGGTAGAAGGCTCGGAGACCCGTGAGAGGCTGTTGTGTGGTCTGGGTTAGTGCGGCGGGGACGACCACCAGGAGCCAAGGGCTCACCGCCCTGTGCACTCAAACTGCACACACACATGATAGCTTTGAGTGGACTCTGGACAAAGTCGATCTGGGGATTGAGAGGGAGGGACGAGTCCAAAGTGAAACCCAGCGTGTGTCTGGTGGTGACGCCGGGATGGTTAGGGAGCCCGGGAAGCATCGCAGCGAGCTCTGTTCTGGGAGGAGGTGGGGACTCCTCGGGGCTGGAACTCGAGGGAGCACATGAGGCTGAGCTGGACTCTTGGAGCCTGTCCCCATTTCTTGAGAAGGGATCGAGACCAACCCTGGGACCACCCAGGTTTAAAGGGAGTACGGGAATAAGCAACACAGGAGCCAAGGGCATCACGAGACAACACGAGAAGCAGGGAGGAGGCGTTGCTGTCGGGTCAGAAGCGGCAGGGGAGACGGCCTCCGGAAGATCGCGAGAGGCGTCACCGTGGGGTTAGGGATCTCAGGAAGGCGTTTCAACCGATCGCTGGGGAGGAGAACCCAAGAGAGAAAGGACCACGGAGCTGGGAGGTGGGGCGAGCCGAGGGAGAGGAACTACTTTTATAACAGTAAAAACGCCTGACACCTGCTTCGAGGGCTTCATTGTGGAAATACACACGTAATGTAAAAGTCACCATTTTAATCATCTTAAGGTACACAAATCAGTGGTACTTGTGACACAATCACCTCCTGGTGATTTTCCAGAGTCAAAATAAACTTCCCAGTAAATGTCCAGTCCCCAAAACAGACTCACTTCTCCTTTCTTCCCAGCCCCTGGCAATCACCAATCTTCTTTCTGTTTCTATGAATTTGCCTATTCTGAATGATCTGAATATTTCGTACCAGAGTGTGGTGTGGTTGATGTCTCTCCCGTAGCATAAGAACATCTCGTAGCTCAAGTCAATTCATGTTGTAGCGTGTGTGAGTATTTCCTTTTTTTTTTTTTTAATGAATGAATAATGTTCCATTTTGTGGATATATGACATTTTGCCTGTGTAGTCATCAATCCGTGGGTCACTGGGTTGCTCTGCGTAGAGTTTTAAAACTTACCAATCGCCATCTCAGTCAGTTTCTCTGAAAGGCAGATGCCCAAATGCGATTAAATATATACGGGTTCCCTTAGTTAAGCTGCCTGTGAGGGAACGTGGGGAAGGCTGGGGGGCAGGGGGCACCGTGCAAGCCTCTGACCCCACGGGCAGGTGGGGAAGGGAGCATAGAGATGTCCTTGGCCCCAGCCAGTCCAAGGGAGGCTCAGCAAGGCCGTCAGAGAGTCTGCAAGCCAAAGCAGGATGTTCAGGACTTGTGTCCCCCACGAACATGGACCCTGGGAGTAGCCCCAGCCAGGAAAGGTGCAAACCAGCAGTGTCTTCAGAGCCCGGCATCTGAGGCTCTTGGCTGTAGTTGATTGTTGATAATATGACTACCATCCAGGGCGCCTGGGTGGCTCAGTGGGTTAAGCCTCTGCCTTCGGCTCAGGTCATGATCTCAGGGTCCTGGGATCGAGCCCCGCATCGGGCTCTCTGCTCAGTGGGGAGCCTGCTTCCCCCTCTCTCTGCCTGCCTCTCTGCCTACTTGTGATATCTGTCTGCCAAATAAAAAAATAAAAATCTAAAAAAAAGAAAAAGTTTACTTCTGCTTTCTCTCTTTGAAAAAACAAAACAAGGGGCGCCTGGGTGGCTCAGTGGGTTAAGCCTCTGCCTTCAGCTCAGGTCATGATCTCAGGGTCCGGGGATCGAGCCCCGCATCAGGCTCTCTGCTCAACGGGGAGCCTGCTTCCCATTCTCTCTGCCTGCCTCTCTGCCAGCTTGTGATCTCTCTCTGTCAAATACATAAATAAAATCTTAAAAAAAAAAGATTTAAAAAAAATACATGACTACCATCCATACTGTAGAGCTCAAGATAATTGAATTCTAGCGAGAGTCTTGGCCAATATCAATCAGCCAGGAAGTGGTAAACCTAATTATTAAACTCAGATTTTTTCCTTAATCTCTGTCTCCCCCCAAATATCTTCAGGTATTTGTAGCATCTGAACCCTCATCTCTGTTCTCCGTTCTGCAGGCATTCTCCAGTTCTCCGGACTCATCCCGACCGTGGGCTCTGAGAAGTCTTCCTGCCTTCCTTGCTGTCCCACAGACCCTCCTGCTTAACACGCTTCGGTGGGTCTCCCTTCTTCGAAAGTGGAACCTGACTCCGTGGCATGATTTGCAAGACGCCCAGGCTTCATCTCCTGCTCCCTTTTCTAATGCTGTGAACTCATCAGCTGCGTCTCCCAGTCCCGCCACGCTCCCCAGCCCGTCGCACGAAGCCGCCCTGTGTCCCCCAAGGGTCCCTCGTGCCCGCAGACCCCTCCTCGCCTTACGCTCTCTCTGCCCCTCACAAGTCCCTGCTCCTTTGCTCTTCGAACTCCTACTCATCCTTCAAGACACAGTTGCTCTGATCTCCAGGTCAGAAGTAGGGCTCCCCGGCAAAGTTTCACAAATGGAAAGAGGCATTTATAACGCTGCATTGTCATTAATGGGCTAAGAATGTGGATTCCAGGAGGGCTGGGACTGAATCTGACTCATCTCCACTTTCCCTGTGCCAAAGGCAGCTCCCGGAGCACAGCCGCTGCTTAATCAACGTTTATAAGCCACCCATTTAGATCAAGGAAAGCCTATCCCTGATCAAAGTCTCGCTTTGCATTGGGCAGAACCCCACAATGTCTCACCTGAGCTTGGAAGTGGAAGCCAGTGCACTTGGGCTTGTAAGGAGAGAAGAGTGGTAGAGTTTGACGAAATCAAGGCATAGAGGACCTACCAACATTTCCCCAGTCCCCTCCCCGGGAATCCGGAGCCTTCCAATGGTAGTTCAGAACCTGGGGACGAAGGAAGTGGTTTTCTTCAATCACTCAAGACACAGTTATAAAAACAAAAAGAGCAGGTTCCCCTAATATCTCTTTAGTTCCTACCCGGAGCTGCCTGAGGGAATGGATTTCTGACTCTGTGAAAAGCTTGAGATATGCAAATGCCAGAAAGGAGGGAGGCTTGCAGTTCCGATGTACGGGAAGGAATGATACACAGGAATAGGGTCTAGTAACCTCGCATCAAAGTGAATCCTCCTTTTCAGTAGCAATTAGCATGGCCGTTTCTTGACTTGTTTCGGTGGACTGAGCCCAACTCTCTCTCTTCAAAAAAAAAAAAAAAAAAAAAAGCAGAAATTTGATCGTACAGAGCACTCTGGCAGGAATATTAACTGCTCTCCCCACTTCCTCTCCACAACTGGAATGAAAACCACCTCTCATCCCTCTGGTATGCACAGCCCAGAGCCTCCTGCGCGGGGAAAATCTGCTGGGAGACGAAAACGGGGTGCTGGGCAGGGCTGCGAGGAGCTGCGGGGCGGTGGATGTGGGACCCGGGGAAGCCGCGCGTAAATCAGCATTGTCCCTGCCTGGCTCGGAGGAAGCAATCCTAACTGGGTCACTCTCCTTCAAGACCTTCCTCCCGAATATGAATGCGCTATGGGAGAGAGAGCGGACAAAGCCGGCAACCAGCAGGTCAGGGAGAGAAGGAGTGGGAGGAGAAGCAGGGACCTAGCCGAGTTCAGATGCCCCCATCCTCTGTCCACCTCCGGCCACGGCCAGCCACGTTTCCTGTTCTCACCAGCCGCACGCGGAAACGTTGGCCCGGCGCACAGAAAGGCCCTCCCTGCCCAGGACCACTGCCGACACCTCCGTGCCTGGAAAAGCGGGAGTCCCGCCGCCAGGTCGGCTCTCGGGAGGCCACAGGAAGTGCCTCCTGGACGCTCCGCTGACTCCAGGCTGCTTCTGACTGCCCTGTTCCTCGGAGCTGGGGTGGGCTCTACCCCCAGCCTTTCCCTTCTCCACTTTTACTTTTTCCCATTTAAACAAATACATCCACATCTACCTGTGGGACCTGCTTTGGTCTGGGGCAGGTGCCCCACCGGTGGTCAGCTGGGGGGCCGTGAAAAGCCCCACTAGGACCTCCCGAGGGATCTCAGCTCCCTCACTAGACAAGACGCAGGGTCCGCATGGTTGGAGCAACTCTGAAGTCAGTCTTTCTGCAGGGAGCTGTGGCCTCACCCCGAGGCTCAAATTCTCCTCCCGCGTGTGATCTCACAGGGCTCTGCGCCCGCACCTGTCCCCGCCTTCAGACAGGATCCCGCCGGCTCTCTTGCTTCCCCCCGGCACAGATGCCTGCGGGTTTCACAGAGGCTCTTCCAACACCAAGACAGAATGAAATTAGAACGAGTAGGGAGGATGCGAAAGCAACAACCCATCGCTTACGAGGCTGTCCTGGCTGCCGAGTACGAGCCAGTGCCAACCCCATGCGACATGTGGTAAGACTGAGAGAGGTTAAGGACCTGGATGCCCGCCCCCCCGTTCCTTTCTTCTCAGAAAATTGGCCCTCTTCGGGGCAGCCTCTCTCCCTCTCCTCTCCAACATCCTGTGAGACCCGCTATGGACTAAGAGTTCAGAACATGGCTTTGGGTCAGAATTGCCTGGATTCTCATCCCAGCTTTGCAACTTCCCTCGGACAGGTCTCCAACCTCTCTGTGCCTAGTTCTGCGTCCCCAGAAGAGATGATCTTAAGAGTACCTTCGTCATGGATCGCCCTCTAGCATTGTGACGAGGAGTAAGAATTCACATGAGTAAATTCACATGAGCCATGGAGGAAATGCTATAAGGCTATTTGGACTCTGGACGGGGGGCACCAGCTGATCACCTAGAGGGTGGGCACGGCACTCAGGCGGCTAATTAAGGTCTACCTCTTGGGTTTTTCTCAGTGGACTCGGGTTAGGAGAATCAGTCTCCCTAGGGGTAGAAGGAGGCAGTATTTTGAGATGCGAGCTGCAGGAGCTTCTTGCAAGGTGGGCTGAGCGCCGCTGGCAGAGCAAAGCCAACAAAAGGAAAAAATCTCAAGAGGGGCGTCCCCAGCAGCCTTTGAGTCTCTGCTAGATGTTCCTGACATCCAGCAGTACCCCAGGGCTTCATCCCATCCACACTAACCCCTAGTTCCTAACATTCTAGTACCCGTTAGCGGTAATAAAATAGTAACGTTTTCACATCTTCAGGGTAGAGAACAGTCCTATTAAAATTGTTACTCACAGAATAACCAAACCCTGATTCAAGACACTGTAAGACACACAGATGGTTTGCAAGTATCTCCTTTCATCTTGTATGTTGCCTTTTCATTTTGTTGATTGTTACTTTTAGTCTGTTGGAGTTCCACTTTATTGATTTTTGCTTTTGTCCCTTGTGATTAAGGGGTAGATGCCCAAAATGTATAAAGAACCCATACAATTTAATAACAAAAACACAAATAATGCAAAAAGTGGACAAAGGAATTGAATAGACATTTCTCCAAAGAAGACACACAAATGGCCAACAGGTTCATGAAAAGATGATCGATATCACGAACCTCAGGGAAATGCAAATCAAAGCCACCATGAGACATCCCTTTACACCTGTTACAATGACTATCATCAAGAAGACAAAAGATAACAAGTGTTGGCAGAATGTGGAGCTAAATCATAGTGGTGATCACACTGCAATATATAAACATATCAGGTCATTGCTGACTTAACGTTATATGTCAATTATATGTCAATTTTTTAAAAAGACACCACAACACAGTACTCAGAAGCCTGTTACATACCCTGAGCCACAGTTCATCTTTCAACAGAATCACCGAGCCAACCTCTCCCAGTTCCCACCATCATTTCTCACTCGGACTCCTCTACGTTCTAGCTCTGTAACACTGGATGGCTTTACTTGACCATCTGGACTAGGCATTTGGATGCCATTCTTGATTACTTTATCTCGGCCAGTTTTATAAACCAACTTCACATTCCAGCCAGTTAGAAAGCAGTTGGGTTTCCAACCTTTTTTGGTGACTCTTAAGGGAAGGAAGGGCAATGTGCCGGGTGAGGACTGGTGGCATCAAGCTGCTTGGTGTTTTTCAGGAAAAACATGGTTGGGGTTGTGAGTCTTCATGAAAACTAGTGGCTCCCAATTCCATGTAAGTGCCCAGGACACAACTAAGTCTTTTATTTTGGCAAATAAAGAAAATATGAAGCAAGTTGACGCTTAATTCATACTAAGCTCTAGGGGAAATGTCTATACAACTTTTAGTTCTCCATAGTTACAACAGAGCATCGACTACAAGGAAAAGAAAAGTTAGTGGGTGTTCCGGTTTGTATACGGCTTTCTCATTGATATGAGATACACAGAAGAATTAGAAGCAACCAGATTCCCAACTTCTCAGTGGTGTCCGTCACAGGAATGCACATCCTGTCAGTCTCTACAAGTCTCTTGTAGGTGTATGTGTTTAGAATAGTCTGGGAATGAGGAATCCTGGTTCCACCACTAATAGCCTTTCTTTCTTTTTATAGTCCCAGAATTCAGCCAGTGCAGTGAAAAAGCTGACAAGTAGAAGGACATGAGACCCCAACGCTTCTAAACCAGTTCTGCCTTGGGCTTACACTCACTGTGTGACCTCAGACAAATTACTACCCTTTCTCAACCTAGATTGTCTCTCCTTCAAAATAGGAATAATAACCTCTGCCCACCTTGTTGGGTTAGAAGGATCTGACGAATTAATATATGCAAACTACATGTGCATTATAAGTACGGGATGACCCCATCACCACCATCACCACCATCACCACCATTACCATCAACACCATCACCGTGATCACCGTGACCACCGTCACCACCATCACCACCATCACCGTCATTACCGTCATCACTGTCACTACCATTACCATCACCATCATCACCACCATCACCACCATCACCACCATCACCACCATCACCATCACCACTGTCACTGTCACCACCGTCACCGTCACCGTCACCACTATCACCATCAGCACCACCATCACCGTCACTACCGTCACTGTCACCACCGTCACCACCGCCACCATCACCACTGTCACCATCACCATCACCATCAGCATCATCATCATTTTTCTTGGCATCCTAGCAAACGGGATGGGTCTAAAGCAGTTTCTCAACCTCGGTACTACTGACATTCTGGGCTATTGTGGGGTCCTGCCCTGTGTGTTATAAGATGTTTAGTACCAATCTGGCTCAGACACCTATAGGATTCCCTTCCAGCTGCAATAACCAAAAATGTCTCCAGACATTTGCAAATATCCCTTTGTATAAAATCACCCCTGATCAGTAACCAGCGGCCTAAGAGGCAAACCCTGTCTTCCTGTGAGATGAAAGAAGGAGAGAGGAAAGAGTGACGCTCTTTGGACAGCATGACAACGACCGTTCTCTGAACATCTGAATAGGACTCCAAAAAGATATCCGCACCTGCATCCCATTGCTTCTGGAGTATCCTTTTGCTCCTTTCCCCAAACATTCTACCTCTGAATTAGAAGTCATCAACCTACTAACATTTGACTCCAGGTGGTTGTCCCAGAAAGTCCTGAAAGTCCACCTTTTTTTACATCAAATCTCCTGCCTTTGCATGGAGAGTACAACATCCCCTTGGGCCTCTGCTGATCTTCCCAGTAACCTGGAACAAGGAACCCGAGGATGTTGTAGAGGGACACCTGGCTTGTGGCAGTGTGATCAGTGGAAACTCCAGTATCCATTCACTGGGGAAGCACACAACTCAGAGAGTAGCCAGGGTAACCCACCTTTTGTGTAAAGCCACTGAGCAGCAGGTCGCCACCCACCCTTCCCCAAAGCCACGTGGGGAAACTCAGCCCCGAGCACCATGGATTTGTGTCCTGCTTGGTCCTCTCCCATGAGATGGGTGCCCTCCAAAAGACGCCAGCCATCTCTTGGCCTCTGAGAGTGTTGTCAGCTGTAGTCCATCTCGTCTCGATTCCCAAAGCTGATGTTGCAGACTCCCCCTGCTCCTGGCAACCACGCAGGTCCACCTGCAGAGGCCACCCTTGTTCCAGCCCCAGTTCCTCCCCCCGGCTCAAGAGCCCTAGCAGAGGCCAAGGCCTGTGTGCCGTTGTAGCCCTTTGCTAGGGAGGGGAGATGGGGGTCTGCAACACTTGAATAAGAATACAGGATTTGAGGGCCACCTGGGTGGCACACGCCGGTTTCAGCTCAGGTCATGATCTCAAGGTCATGAGATCGAGCTCCGCTGTCGGGCTCCTTGCTCAACAGGGAGTCTGCTGGAGACTCTCTCTCTCTCTCCCTCTCCCCTCCCCTGCCCACCTCTCTCTTTCTCTCTAAGAAATAAATAAATTAAATCTTTTAAAAAAATGTATAAAGGATTTTAAAAATTTAAGCACCCAGACACACAATTCCACCCATCAATACGTCAACTAGCTTCGTTTTTCTGTATTCCTGTCTAATCCTTGCTTTGGCCCAAACATAGCTTGCAGACTTACTAAGGTATAAAGATAATGACGGGTCCTGCTTTTCCATAGTTAATATCCTATCATAAGCATTTTGCACTTTGCTTTAAAAATTACCATTTCAATGAGCACCTAAGCTTCCATAGAGTGGTTATAAAATTCCATACTTAACCGTTTCTCTGAGATCTAGTCTTTTTCTTTTTTTCCCTATTAAAGTTAATTTTGCAATTAACATTCAATATCTTGCAGGATTCAGAATTTATTTTCTTCTAAATTATTTCCTTGGGACAAATCCCCAGAAATAGAATTCAGTTCAAGGATCCACATGTTTGTATGACTTTGGTGCAGCTTGCTGATTGCCCATAGGGTCGTCCGTCATGACCTTGGCATGAGCAAGGCTGGAGTAATTATCTCATCACATCCATGCCATTACTTGTACTTTTTCCAATGGTATCAGATTATTTGTCATTGTTTTCACTTACATCTCTTTCATTACTATCAAAGGCAAACATTTCCCCACGTGAATGTTGTATTTCCATCAAAGAGCTCGTGGAAGGGACAGAGGAGGGGGTTTATGTCCTAAGTTCTGCTACAAACCACTCCAAATCCCACATTAAATGTACAAACGTTCTGTCCAAAGCCTTCCTTGGGCTCACCACTGTCTGTTAGTTTTGTGGTTGCTCTGTTGTTCCTTCTCACTCCTTCTCCCTTCCCGCCCCCGCCCCCAGGGCAAGACCTCCTTGCTGCCCTCTTTCTCTTGTGGAACTTCAAACTCCTCGTGCTTTTCTCTCCCAGAACAACTCAGCTTTGCTCAAACCCAAACAGGTGCAAACACCCCAAAGTGAAAGAACCAGCATACCTAGAACCAGCGGACCTAGAACCAGCGGACCTAGAACCAGCATACCTAGAACCAGCGGACCTAGAACCAGTGGACCTAGAACCAGCGGACCTAGAACCAACAGACCTAGAAGTGTTAGGCTTCATCCCAGTGCCCGCGGGATTACACCCTTCACAATAGAAGCTACTGCTGAGGCTTCTGTCCAAGGAATTCTGGTGGAGGAAATGCTCGGTGTCTCATGCTAAGTTTCCATCACGGAAGACCGTCTGGGTGAAATACGTCTTCGTCGCACCTGGAGAATCTGTACCAGGTTTCTGACCGACCTGACCGTGCTGCACCCAAAGCAGCAGTGATCGCCGTGGCATTAGCTAGCTTGACCACAGCTCATCCTACAGGCCAGGGACGGCGCCAAGCGGTTCCCATTTGTAAACCCAGTTCACCACCACTGGCAGCATGTGGGTTAAGTATGAGGATTATGCCCAGGACACAGGTCAGGGAACTGAGGCACAACGATCTCCCAGAGCTGGCGTCCATTCCTAGACTCCACGTGTGTCCATGCAAGCTTTGCAGGACCCTAAGCCCAGGGGGTGGAGGGGCAGAGTGCCTGGGGCCACGCAGCCTTTTCTGGCTTCTCGCTCAGTCCAACCTGGGCTGGCTCTCTGGTCAGCTGCTTGTGCAAGGCCATTCAGAAGGAACCCGTGCTCAAAACCACAGCAGGCTCAGGCTTTCACCCATTCTGGGAGACGGGTTCCTTGAAACACACTAATGTCCCGTTTCTCTCTGTCGGCCACAGCTCAAGCCGGAGTGGATGTGGTTGGATAATGGGTCTTAGTCAATTCTGCACAGCAGTCATGTTTTGCTGCTCTTAACGCGTCCTTAAAAATCAATCCCATTGGCATTAATAGAATGTTCTCATTAAAAATATATGAGACATGCCGAGTGGCATATGAATGGAAAATAAACATTAGGAAATGAAGTCGGGGACTGTGTAGGGTGTGCTCTTTCCTGACTTCTCTTTTTCTCCAAACTCTCAGGCCCTCACTCTGATGATTGCCAGCTAATTACTAGTCATCTGTGCAAAATTAGCGGCATTGCTGTCCAAGTGACAGCACCCTGTATCGGAAAGGACACCAGCCTTGGGGTGGTCTGAGCTGGGCCACGGGGCAGGTCCTCGGCATCTCTGAGCTCTGTGCGTCTCTGCCATGCAATGCAGATGGTGGAACCTCTCCTCACTCCCCTCCAGGCTCTAGGAAACCCACATGGGAGCGTGGATGTCCCAGCTCTGTCTCCACGGTCACGAACGCTGGGATTTTCACAGCGTTCACACAGTACTCAGTAGCCTGTTACATACCCTGAGCCACAGTTCATCTTTCAACAGAATCACCGAGCCAATCTCTCCCAGTTCCCAGGGGATGCACTTGGGTGAACTTGTTTCCTTATCAGTCAAAGGTGGATGACAGAATGGGGCCGACTGGGGGCTCCGGGGAGGACTGGGTGCAGACGGAAGTTGCAATCCCGGGGTGTTGTGTGTGCCTGATAGATGTGTCCCCTCCTGGGAACTTGACAAATCAAAACTAATGACCAAGGCAGGGATGGAGATCCTTGGTTCTTTCCGTAGAGCTTTTTATTTTATTTATTTAATTTTTTGCATCCTAAAGGTGGTGGGATGGGCGCCCTACACCATTCTTCCCTCTCCCGCTGAGAGAGTTTGGAGAGGCTCAGCATTCATCCCCAAGGTGAAGCGGAGGAGAAGACACGTCAGGAAGGCTCTACCTCGATGACCCAATGTGAAAGGTGACTTAGTGCCACATGAGCGGACTATGTAGGTTTCTGGTGGCTTATTTGTACTGCGGGGCCGTCCAAGCTAGTGTAAGCTGTGGCATCTTGGGTCCTCTCCTGGAGGAGAAGAGAAGCAGGGCTGGGGCAGGAAAGCCTGAGGTGTGATGGGGTCTGACAGAATCTCTGCCCACACCAGCTCCTTTCTTGGAGGGGAATAATGCTTCCCCGTGCACCCCGAAAGAAGGGCAGGTCCTTATCCCCAGGGAATATGCTCTTTTACAAGCAGAAAGAGACTTGGCAAAGCTAAGTGAAGGATCTTGAGTTCGGGACCTTATCTTGGAGACCCAGGTGGCCCCGTGTAGTCACAAGGCTCCTAATTAGAGGGAGACAGGAGGGTCAGAGGCAAAGAAGACGTGATGATGGAAGCAGAGGTCTGAAAGAGAGAGGGAGAGGGGGGGAGATGAAGATGTTACGGTGTTGCTGCCTTTGAAGACGGAAGAAGGGGCCATGAGCCCAAGAAAGCAGGGGGCTTCGAGAGACTGGGGAGCCAAGGGAAGGGCTCCTTATGACGGGGCTTCCGACGGAAACATCACACAGGTAGCAGGTCTGATCGCACAGGAAAGTCAGCGAGGGGCTCTGGGAAGGGGTGTGCCCGCTGTGAAGACGTTCAGCCCACGGGTGGTCCGGCAGAGGCCCAGTGGGTTATGAAAGAGCGTCTGGTCGTGCTCCTGCAGGGCCGGCTGGGCCAACCCCAAGCACCTTGAACCAGCCTGCGAGCGGTCAGCCCAGGCCCCCAGCCGGCAGCAGCAGCTCACCCACGCAGAGCTCCCCACCGCGACACATGATGGGCTACACAAACACCACCCAGATATTAATGGGCTGTTACGATCTGATTGCTCGGAGCTCCCCTGCTGAACGTCCGCGGGCTGCTCTGACGGCGCTTTCTCCGGCCGACCAGGCTGAGTTCAGGGCTGCTCACGGGCACCCCTGCCGCCCAGAAGGGGTCATCAGCTGCGTCAGTTACGGACCATGTTTTCCTAAAGCTCGCCTTGGTTCTGGGTTTTCCGAAGCTGTCATCCTGTGGCGCTGCAGATGGTGGTCAGTAAAACAACGGGCTGTAACCCGCTGGCAGTTTGGTGACTTGCAGGGCCCATCACTTTGGAGGCCATCAGCAATTTCTTACACGAATGTGTGTGTTTTTCCATCACTTTAAAGGTTCAGTCTGGAAGGTCAGCATGCAAACCTTCTTTAATTTACTAGTTCATGCGTTCATTCAACTCACGATCAGTCAACAGCTAAGGTCCTCCGGATGCCAGGTATGAGGGCATCGAGAGGACCACGGTAACCAGCGCGGCCCTGAAGAGCCGGCAGTCTAGAGGCCCGGGCAGAATCTGTGGTGGGGCACTGGGTGCGGATCAAATTCTCCTGAAAACCAATGGACGTTGCCAAGGGCAGGCTTCTGCTCTACTTCCTGGGGGACTCCAATTCTCTCCAGCCCCAGACACCCCCTCTGCTGGTCCCCAGGGCTGGCCTAGCGGAATGACCCAAGCCTCAGCCCCACGAGTGCGAGCCCTCGGTAACCACGCTCGTCAGACCGGATGGCTGCAGTTTGGTCCGAAGCCACAACTGGCCCAGGCAGCACTTAGAGGAACCTAAATGGATCCCATGAGTTTTACTCCCTCTCCCCCACCCCCACTCTGTAGCAGGGCTGTACCGCCAAAGAGGGGAAAAAAGAGAGACGCTTGCAGAAATGTAAACCAGTACCTCTCTCTTCTCCGATAATTTGTTTTGGAAAACCTAGCCATTTTTTATAAAAATTATATTATTTATGTTAACATGTGGTGGTCACCTGACATTTATTTTTAAATGATTTGGCCAAAAAATATTTTAAGATTTTATTTATTTATTTGACAGACAGAGATCACAGAGAGGGGGAAGCAGGCTCCCCGCCGAGCAGAGAGCCCGATGTGGGGCTCGATCCCAGGACCCCGAAATCATGACCTCAGCTGGAGGCAGAGGCTTTAATCCACTGAGCCCCCCAAGCGCCCCTAGCCAATAAATATTTGAAATAGTTCTCAGTTTTCATTTCTAAGAGGTGAATATCAATACATATGACACGCATAAAACAAGAATTCTTGGAAGTCCTCAATAATGTTCAAAAATGCAAAGGAGTCTGGAAACCAAAACTTTTAAGAACCTTTGATCTGGAAGAATAAATGCATTAGAACAGTCAAGGTTTTGGAAAGGAAGAGTAAGAAAGAGGAATTTTCCATCCTCGTTTTTAAACCACATTATAATATGAATCGGGGCAGCTGGGTGGCTCAGTGGCTCAGAGGGTTGAGCATCCAACTCTGGATTCCAGCTCAGGTCATGATCTCAGGGTCGAGCGATCAAGCCCCAAGAAGAGCTCCGTGCCCAGTGGGGAGTCTGCTTGGGACTCTCTCTCCCTCTGTGCCTCCCCCGACCCCCTACACTACCTCTCTCTCTCTCTCTCTCAAATAAACAAATAAATAAATATCTAAGAAAAATCAAGAAATAAGGACGCCGGGGTGGCTCAGTCTGTTAAGCAGATGTCTTCGGCTCGGGTCATGATCCCAGTGTCCTGGGACCAAGTCCCACGTCAGGCCCCTTGCTCGGCAGGGAGCCTGCTTCTCCCTCTGCCTCTGCCTGCCACTCTGTCTGCCTGTGCTCACTCTCTCTGACAAATAAATAAATAAAATCTTTAAAAAAATTAAAAAAATAAAAATTAAAAAATATATAGAAAGCAACAGGGTGAATCTGGCAACAGAAGAGACATATTTGGTCGGAATATATATATAAATACCCAGTCAATGATAAAAGAAACTTTTCACATCAGGGGATGGAGGTAAAGACTACGTAATAGTTATTTATTATTTTAAAATCCCATAAAAAGGTATAAGACCAAAATAAAATAAAGAGAAAATATCTGTAATATGTTTTATAAAAGGTTAAAAATACAGTTAATCTGTAAAGAGCTACCAATAATTAATAAGCAAAAGGAGACTCACAGTGTTAAGCAGATAATTCACAAAATAGGTTATTCCAAGGCCTAATAAACACATGGAAAAATATCTTTCTCATTAGCAACGAAGAAACAGAATAGTTAAACTCAGGTATCATTTTTGCTGATTGTATTAGGAGAGAAATTTACTCTCTAGTCCTGGGAACAATTTGGGGGAAAGTAAGCACTTTGATTATTACTCTCAGGCCTTATCTGCTCATCTTTTCCCAAGCAGCCTTGGTCAATCTGTAACAAATTACTTTAAAACGTGCCTATTTCTGGAGCAGGCACTTTCATTTTGGAGAATTCCCGCTGCCGAAAGAACGCAGCAAAGGCCCAGAGGCTGTGGGCTGCAAACCTCGTCTTCGTCAGAGAGAAATGAAACCACCCCAAGGACCCGCCATTTGTACGGGGTCACGTCCGCCAAGAATGATGCGTCCGTGGGGCGCCTGGGTGGCTCAGTGGGTTAAAGCCTCTGCCTTCGGCTCAGGTCATGATCTCAGGGTCCTGGGATCGAGCCCCGCATCGGGCTCTCTGCTCCGTGGGGAGCCTGCTTCCTCCTCTCTCTCTGGCTGCCTCTCTGCCTACTTGTGATCTCTGTCAAATAAATAAAATCTTTAAAAAAAAAAAAAAAAAGAATGATGCGTCCTTCCCATGCCCTGCTGTGCGGTCCCTGACCACGACCAGGACCCGAGGCAAAGCAGGGGCTGAAACAGCAGATGATGAACTAACAGGCACAGTACGGACCCTGGTAGGGGGGACATTGCCCGTATTCACCCACATGTGGTCCTCCTCCTCCTCGGGACAAGCAGGAAGTCCTATTTTCCAGTTTCACTCAAGTTAAGTGGAATCATAGGACCAGTTCTGGCCCAGAAAGCATGTAGCAGAGAAGTGACTCGTTTCATTTCCGGCTGAGACAGCAAACAGCCCGTGCTGGTTGTCTGGTCCCTCTTCCCCTCCCGCAGCCACCGAGAAGGCCGTGTGGCCCAGACGGCGTGGTCACCAGACCAGAGTCTCCGCTAGCTCAGCTCACAGAGCGGCTGAGTCGAGCAGAGCCCCTGCCAGCCTGTGTTGGAAAAGTATGAGGAATAAATCTTGGTTTTATTAAGCCACCGAGAATCCAGAGCTAACTTACTGCTGCAATAAAACTTAGCCAACATGAGTAATATGCTATTTTTTTAAAAATAAAATCACAACAAAAGGAATGTGTGGGGGGCTTGGTAAGATATCTGGAAAATTGTATTCCGAACTTTGAATTGTGACTTTCTCTGGGTGATCTATTCTCATAGCTGTAATTTAATCTTTTTTTTTTTTTTCTTGAACTTTCCACGATGCACATGTGTAATAGAAACACTGAAGCTGCTTCTAGTTTGGAGAATGAAAAGTACACGGATAGAATCTCTGGGGGGTCATCTGGTCGTTCGAGGGCTTGCTGCCGTCCCCTCACTCTCGGCTGTTACTAGGGCGAGGCAGGGACCACCAAGTCTGCGTTTCTCAATAAATGGGCATGTCTGTTCCGGCGAGGGTGTGTTTCCTTTGGGAAGGTGCCGACAGGGGCCAGCATCGAGATGAAACGGAAGGTTGTCGAGGTGGGTGGGTTCAGGTGATCAGGCCCTTGGGCGCAAAGCTTTGAAGGAAGGACCTGGAAGGAGAAGGGGCTTGAAAGAAAGCACCGAGCCAAGGGATCCACCGCGTCTTGACGTGACCCCAACAGTGTCCCGTGGGAGCGCACAGAGCTGCTGGGGACAGCCAGGGACCTGCCAAGATCTGGGAACGCGGCCGCGGAAGTTAAGGTCCTGCTTGCCCGTGTTTGTTCTTTGTTCTGGGACGGAGCACCAGGAAAGGCCATGCATATATGCACACACATATACCAAATAATATATATATCAAATATATATATGAATATACATATATATATATATATTTTCCCCCAGGACAGAAAAGAAGAGCAGGGACGCTGGCTCCGTGTCAGGAGGAGACGAGGAGCACTAGCGCTTGCCCACGTGTGTCTGTGCTCCCGGCTCCTTCCGCACTGCCCGTCTCTTCGTCGTGCTCGTGGCTACTCACGGCCAAGGCCGGAAGAGTGGAGGAAACAACGTGGCAGGAGAGCGAGGGCCTAGGATGTCGGTGTCCCGAGGCGCAGGACAGAGGCTGCGCTTGAGGGAAGGCTGGGGAGGGGAGTCCGTGTGTCATGGGCCGTTTACTCTCCCCCTCCCACAGACCGGTAGTTTCTGGTTTCCGGAATCCTTAGAATTTCCCAGGGTTCACTGTCGACACAAGCAACAGTTTCCATGCAGGCATAAGCAGCCGCATAAATATGTTAAGAGCCTTTGCAGGAGGCAGGCGCTAAGGGGGCAGTAACTTGCCGAGCCAGTTACAGGCTCTCGTGTCCCCGTCCCCAACCCATCCCACTCCGCTTGTCTCCAAGACGCTGGAGCGGGACCTCTGCAGACCAGCTTTCTGCTCCCTGCTGGGTTTGGAGGTCCGGGTGCTGGAGGGAGGCTGGAGGGAGGCTGGACACCCAGGCGGGCTGACAGGTAAGATGCAGGGCACCCGGATACAGTTCGGTTTCCGCTCAATGACAGTCGCTGTTTACTATAAGCAAGTGCCCGATCTTGCATGAGATAATCTAAAAAAATTATTTGTCATTGATCTGCCATTTCAATTTGGGCATTCTGTGTTTTTATTTGCTACATCTGACAATCCTCAGAGAAAGTGTGCGTTCATTCCTGTTCCTTCCCGGATCCCTCCTCGCCCAGGCAGGTGCAACGAGTTCCCGGAGAAGCGGCTGAATTCGCGGGACCATTTGTCCAACCCTTGCCAGTTCCACACCCTCTGTGATGCCAGCACCCACTGGCCAGTGTCCTCTCCCCCGAAGCCTGGGTCCCAGCATCGCAGACCCTCCTCCAAGTTCAGAGACTCTGGCCCCAGCCAGGCAACACCCCCTTCACAGGAATCTGCTTGAACTCAGAGATAATTTCCACCTCTTTCCTCTGCCCCCTAGCCTTAGGCATGGTAGCTGCTACTTCTTAAGACACGCGTATTTTATTTTGGCCTTTTCAGTTCTTCGGTAACTAATGAGCAATTCTTCATAGTAAATTTTCTCTGTTAAAATGAATGATGTGGCTTTTCTTTGGCTCGGGCTTGCCTGATGCATCCGCTCCGTAGCTAATCGTGGCGCAGGCGTAGCGAGTGGCAGGGGAAACCGAATAGTGGCGTTGTTGTAAGGTAGAGGGGGGTGGTGGGCGGTTGTCTGGGCTCTACTAGGGCTGGGGGAATGGGATGCCAGGGAACCAGCCTTGGAGGAAACTGGCTGGAGGGGAGCATCGTGCAGAAGGTCTACAGAGTTTCCCGACCGGAGAACAAGAATGACCGTCGTCCAGGGGCTGGTACCAAAGTGAAGAGAAGTTGACGTTAGGATGTGGCCCACGATTCCTCAAAGATGCAGACAGGAATGTGAATGGCAAGAAGGAGGATCACTCACGGGTCGGTGGTCCACGCGTGGCCCTGGGGAGCACGCGAGAGCAGGCTTTCCCCCTTTCCCGCAGGAGCTACAGCTGCGAGCGGGAACAAGACCCGAGTCGGAATCACCCAGAGCCCAAGTTCCAGGGACGTCGGGGGCAGGGCGGCGGACGCAGCTAAGGAAAGTGCTGGAATGCATAGACGTTCCTGGGGGCAAAGGGGAGCAGAGCACAAAGGAAGAGTCTGGGAGGCACAAGACGGGGCACACAGCACCAGGAACACTGACTTGGGTTAGCGTCGGCTGCCCTGGGCTGCAGAGCCCAAGAGTCCTCCTCGGGCTTTTCAAAGAGCAGTGGCAACAGGAGCGCCCACCGTGTCAACTCACTACTCCCTTGCTGGTCAGCCCCAAGAGTAGGGACGAAGGGGACCGCCACTAGCCTAGGGCAGGTGCCATTGGCGCTCCTGCCGGCGGAACACGGCACCCTCCCAAGGCGGCCGTATCAGGTTCCCTTCGCTGCTGTAACAACTTACCGCAGACTCTGTGCCTTAATCAGCTTTTGGTTCTGGACATCGGAATTCCAGTGTGGCTCTCACGGGTCCAAAATCAAGGTGTCGGCAGGACTGGGCTCCTTCTGGAAGATCTAGGGGACAATCTGCTTTCCTGCCTTTTGCAGCTTCTAGAGGCCGGGCCTGTTCCCTGGCTCATGACACATGTCACTCTGACCTCCGCTTCTGTGGTCGCCACTTAGACGCTCCTACTTCCCTTGTGACTTGGGCTCTCCCCGGTTATCCAGGCTAATCTCCCAGCTCAAGACTTTGAACTTCAGTCACGTATGCAAAACCCTCTGTCCGAGAAGACGTAATATATTCACAGGTTCCAAGAATTAGGGTGCGGATAACTTCGGGGGCCGTTTCTCTGCCTCCCACTGGAGCCAGAATAGAGTTTCAAGTCCCTTTGACTCTTCGAGGGGGACGGGGATGACTCACCTGTTGACAGTCCTAACAAACCCCCGTGGGAGGTGGCAGTCCCCCGTGGGTGTATGGGATGGTGATGAAGAAAGCCAGGACAGCCGGCTCAGGTCTCCCCCAGCCTTCTCAAAGCAGGTCACGTGAACGAGGGCGACAGGGGTGTCCTTCCCATGTACTCAGTTCCCGTGCCCCGCTGGACGGCACACGTCCGTTTTAGCCTCGGACCCTGGAGGACTCCAGGTGAGGGGCGAACGGAAGAGAAGATGACGAGAGGAACGGTGACAAGCTGCGGGGAGGTGACACGGACAGGACCCCCCGGGTGTTGGTGCCACCCGAGCTCTCACCAGATCTCACCCCAGAGGACAGAGGTCCCCCCACAGAGGACTGGCCAGGATGGGTGCCAACTGGGAGTACCGCACCCGCAGAAGCCTTATTTGGGACTCAGCAGCCAGGACTTCTGTTCCAGGGCACCTGCCAAGTCGGCCAGCCGGAGAGGTTTCTGAATATGCCAGGCCAGGAAGGGCAACCTCCGTTTGCTCACGTGATCCCTCGTCTGACAGGTTTAAGAAACACCAGAAGTTAATTATCTGAACCTAATTTCCCAACTGGAGTAATAAAGGAACAGAGACGTTAGTGGCCCCTGGGCAGCATCTGGAGTGAGAGGCTTGGAAGACAAACCCCTCCCCAGGCCAGGCCGGTCTGGGCCGCGGCCTCATCGGCGTGAGCCTTCCAGGCGTATGGCAAGGGACACAGGCCAGCAGTGGCATAAGCAAAAAAAAGTACACAAAATGGCCAAGTGGTCACCTTTCATAACACATCCACAGCCTCCTGGTAGACCTCTGTTCTTCATTCCTGGTAGGCTCTGTTACCGTATCCCTCCTGTAACTTCCAGAAGCAGCGGCCACAAAGGGAGTAAGTGACTCCAACAGGACTTGGTGACCCGGCCCCGCACTTGGCTCAGGAGCCTTGCAAACCAACACGGTGGGAGCCGTCCCTGCCCCACGGGACCCACAGCCAGGAAGATGCGGGTCTGAGTAGTCAGGAGCCCAGAAGGGAAGGCGTCACACTCAGCAAACAGCCCCAGACACGTTCAGGGGCTGGGGGAGTACACCTCTCCGTCGGGGGACAGGGACTGTTTCCAAGAGAACGGAGAGTCTGTGCTGAGCCCCGAGGGACAGGTGGAAGGAAGAACGAGGAGCAGACACGACAGGGCTTTTCCTGGGGGGACAACTGTGTTACAATTTATAACAGTTCATAAAGGGCAATGGAGAGAGAAAGGAAACAAAATGAAATGGAGCATATGATTCTTGCTTTCGGAACCTGAAGTCTTAAACGCACGCATGTAGCAACAAAGCCAAGAAACAATGGGCGGGGGAGGGGCTTGGGGAGGGACAGGGGTCTGGATCTGGGTTTGGAAGGAGGTACGTGGTGGGTGGGTCTCATTTCTGGGCACGCTGGCAGCCTGAGACCGGCTTTCGGGGCATTCCCAAAGTCTATGAATGGGCGACGGTTCTAAGACCCACAAAGTTCCAGAAGGCGGACAGGCGCCTCAGGGCTCGCTTCCCGTCAAAGCTGTTGCATTGACAGGGAGACAAGAAAGGCTCCTGGATATTCACAGCTGCGGAGTCTGGAGGACGTGGAGGCGGATGCTTTGCGTGGCTGGTTCCCCGATTTTCCTAACCACCTTCAGCGGGTCTTCCCGGACCGCAGAGGCCGGACGGCCAGAAGCAATCCCCACCTTGCCGGGCAGCCCCGGTTCCCCACGTACGTCCCACCAAGCTGGAGACGAGGGCAAGAGCTGATCTGGAAACCGCGTCAAGTAGAAGCAACACCAACGGGTGAGCAGAGAGGAGGACCGGGGAGTGTCATCCTGCCACCGGGGATGGTGACCATGAGGGCCCGCTGACTCCTTGACTTCAGCCCTGTCAAGCGACTCAGGACCTCCAGAACTGCAGGGAAGTGTGGCGACTGGTTCCAGCAGTGATGGAAATTATACAAGTGGCCTTAGGGACCCTCCCCCCCGCCGCCGTGGCTGCCTAGAAGAGCCAGAGTAATTCTACAGAACGGTTCTCAGGTGACAGATGACCGCTGACCGGGGGGCTTAAAACAACCAAAATGTATTGTGTCACCGTCCCGGAGGGCAGAACTGGGAGAGCCGCAGCCCTCTGCAGGCTCAGGCCACCGTCTGCTCCCTGCCCTTCCTGCCCCTGGTGGCTCCTGGCGTTCCTGGCTCCGCCGTCTTCTTGCTGTCCCTCTTCTCTGTGTCGGCTCCCGTGACCCTCCCCCTGCCTCTCTCGCGAGGCAGGACGCCTCCTAAGGATACCGGGATTGTGCTCAGAGCCTACCCAGGTAACCCGGGATTAAAACCTCCCTGAAGAACTTTCATCTAATCCCACGTAAGTTGATAGTCACAGGCTCGAGGGACTGGGATGGGAACGCCCAGCCCACCACTGCCCCCGGTAGGAGGCAGGTTCCCCCCGGATCTACGAAAGAGCAGTCAGGTGACACTCGAGGTGGACAGGCCCCCGAGGAAGTCTGGCTCTAAGAATTCCTTCCAAGGTGGCCTTGGCTCATCAGGGATCCCTCTGGGGGATCCCTCACTGTCCTCCAGCCCATGCCCTGTGGGCAAGAGTGACAGGATGTCGTACAGCAACGGAACGATTTTAGGAGAGAGAGAAGGGCTCCTGGGCTGTCTTGGCTACACCTCCTGCTGAAATCCTAAGAAATCCCCTTCATTCACAGTCAGGGCTTCTCAGGAGTCCAGCGGTGACCCAGCTTGGACACTCCAGAAGTCCTAAGACTGAAAAGTTACCATAAGACCCAGAGGACACCGGATGGGGGCGACTTGCCGGCATGTGCCCGGGTAACCAGGCCCCCAGTGGGACGGAAACTCTCCAGCAGACTGGTGGGTGAGAGAAGGGGGGCAGGGGGTGACAGCCTGTGGGTACGGAGTTTCCCTTTGGGGTGAGGACACGTTCTGGAACCAGACGGATGACGGTTGCACCACATCGTGAATGTAGTAAATGCTTACAATGGTTTAAATTGTCAGTATTAATGTATGTGCATTTTATCACAATAAAATCAACAAACGCTGTGCCCTCGTGGCTGGGTTGGAGCAAAACAGACCACCACATAGACATCCCGAGCCCCTCTAGATACCGCTCACACATGGGGCCGAACCAAGCATCCCCCGGCCCAGCCCAGAGCGAGGAACAGTTGCCTGGGGGAGCCTCGGGCTGGATGCTAAGCCGCGGGCAAGGCTGCCCAGACCCCCGTCTGCGGGGCAGCCCCCGCTGAAGGACCACACCTCAGTTCGTGGAGGAACCCTTGAGTCCCAGAGGCTCACACTCGATCATCCCCGTCCCCCTGCTCGCAGGCGCGCACTGGAAGTGAATCCGAAGGGGCAGGAGGTTTTGGGGTTTTCTCTGGACAGAAACAGGAAACACGTGTCCGCTCCCCCCTGACTCCGTGGAGGGGGCTGCTGGGGGAGACGCGCTGTCAAGCTCTTCTCCTCTTGCGGATGCTCTGTGCAGCCACGGGGAGTTTCCAGAGATGACGGCGGATCTCCCTGGGTGCACGGACTCCACCCAGCAAGGTCTGCGGGGGACAGTCGTGCCTCCAGTTCCAGAGCGGAGCCCGGGCCGGGCCTCCTGCTCCTTGCTCCGTCCTCCCGGTGAGCCTTCCTTCTGTCCTGCAAGGGTGACCCAGCCTCCCATCCACTCACAGGAACCAGGGCCTCAAGCAGTGAAGCGCTGTGTCTAGTGTCTCACACACAGAGAAAGTTCCAGAACGGGTCTGACTCCGGAAACTGCATTCTGAATATTGCAGGAGGATGAGATGCTGAGAGAGAACACGGTTGTGCACTATGGTGCCTTTGGGGGAAAAATTAAAACTTTGCATTTTGTTTTTAGATGCTACAGCCCCATTGTTCCTGGCTGACCTGCGTGCAGTTGACAGAGGGGAGGAAGCCGGAGGGGATGGGTTCTCCCCTCCCACGGCCGGAGAGACTTTGCGGCAAGCAGACTCAGAAGGCCAAGCCCTTGGGGCGCCTGGGTGGCTCAGTGGGTCAAGCCTCTGCCTTCGGCTCAGGTCATGGTCTCAGGGTCCTGGGATCGAGCCCCGCATCGGGCTCTCTGCTCAGCGGGGAGCCTGCTTCTCCCCACCCCCCCACCTACTTGTGATCTCTCTGTCAAATAAATAAGTAAAGTCTTTAAAAAAAAAAAAAGGAAGGCCAAGCTCAGCCGGGACTGTTATGTCGGAGGTCCCCAGGGGGTTGGGTCACTGTGTCCCAGGGCTTAGTGCTGGGGGGAGGGGCTGGCCTGAGGCCCCAAAACAACGGTCAACAAGGGAAGGGCTTGAGAGGCGCCCACAGGGAGCTGCTATAAACATGGTAGTTTTTCTTTTTCCTTTAGACTCTGTGAACAGACACTTTGTGAGCTTTTTATTAAAGGGAACATAAATCTTACATCACAAGTCATAAGTCACAAGTCATAAGCTTGATGACATTTCACATTTCACATTCATGCAGCCAGAAGCCCGTCCGTCCACGCTGAGGCGAGGCCGACCTCACTTCCGGGCCCCTTCCCCGTGCTGTCCTGCTCCCCACGAGGGTCGCCTGCCTTGTACCCCCACAGCAGAGGTCAGTGTCATCCCCTCGAAGAGAATCAGGCACTAGCCCTCGTGTGCGCCTCTGCGCCCAGCAGTATGTCCGGAAGCCTCGTCCCTACCGCTGGCGGTGGTGCAGGTTTTGCTTATTCATTCTTGTTGAGGGACAGTGTGTACTGCGTGTTCTGAGCGGACCTGCCCGTTCTGCTACTGAGGGATATTTGGGTGCCCCACCCAGGGCAGAGTATAAATACTGCTGCCGTGACCATTCTTATAGAGGTATTTTGGTGCATCTTGTACCTAATTTTTAGCGTGCTTTTCTCTCAACTGCCCTTAACAGCTTCATCTCCAAACCTACAGTGAGGTGTTCTAGATCCACACCTATCTCTGTCTATATCTCTGTCTCTATCTCTATAAAGTCCAAAATCTAAAAGCAGAGACGCAGTAACACTAAATTCCCAGATGTCCATCCCGCGTAGAACGGGTAAGTCTACGTTGATATATTCACCAAACACAACACCATGTTGCGCGATGGGATGGGGGGGCAGTTAAGGGACGGGAGAGTAAAGCGAAGGAGACTTTACGACTTGGTTGCCCCTCCCTGAGACTCCCATGGCAGTGGCCGCATCACCCCCAGGGAATGGGCGTCTCGGGTTTCCAGGCAGCTGCTGATGGCATTTCTGCGTAGATCAGTGGAGACAGTCCAGGTCCCACAGCAGGACAACCGGGAAACCCAGGCCTAGCCGCACATTCCTTCTGAGTTGACCTGTGTCCGTCCTTCTTCTCTCCTTGACTCTGATTTGGTGGTTTGGTTAAGCAATCTTCCCCTTCTGTATAAACCACGTGTGATGTGTGCTTCTGAGGATGTGTCCTCTGGGGACGAGCAGAGACACACTTTTCCGGAGCAGAACTAGCCTGAGATAATCATGAGCCCGAGAGCACACACGCATAAATGCAACTGTGTGAACGAGGAGGGAGAGGAACAGAGAGAGACACACGGACAGGAGAGAGAGGGAGACTGTCCCATCAAACAGAGCTGGCAGAACTTGAAAATGAGATGCAGACCGTTGTCTCCAGACCTGTAGAAAGGAGTAAGTCATAGGCTTAGTGGGGGACCCTCAGCCTGCCAGTCCTGGGACCTCACAAGGGCAGAGGTCTGGGAGGGAAATGCTCACTGCGGAATTTGCCAGCCTCTTCTCGTTCCACCTTCTGCATTACGGAAACTCGTAGCGCTTAGGAAAGAATCCTGAAATATAAATGAGAACTTCTGCTTCCAAATCAAAAGCTGGGGGAGAGAGAGAGAGACCCTATAGGGTTTGAAAAACAAAAGTTGAAAAATTCTCTCGGAGCATCCTGTGAAAACACACATTAATATTGATGCCTTTTCAATAAACGTTTGTGAACAAAAATCTCTTCCCAAAGGAAGTCAGCCAAATTGTTTCATTTCAGGTAATTTTCCATATTTCCTCCAAAGTTCCCATAACTCGCTCCAACCCATCATGAGAAGAAAATAAAGAACATTGTTTCCCCGGAACACATTTCAACAAAGACCTGCACTTTGAAACAGCGTTGGGACTGCGGTGAGCTCGCTCGCTCGTGTTGCTGTCACTCTCACCAGATCCATTTCCCGTTGTGCGACACAGCCCACCCCTCAGAGGACACCTCCCATCATGTCGCCTGCTCCTGTCCCTTGTGGGGAAGACAGGTGAGTCCCTGCAAAGAACATCCTTGTCTTTGACCCCGCAGGTTAGGACGTTCTGGAGGTCAGACTAGACTGATTATTCTCCAACGCCGCTGGTGTATTTCTGTGTGTTTGTGTTTGATCTGCTTCCCAGTACCCTCGCCTGAGATTTCCCAGAATGTTCCACTGTAAAGGGACTTCCCACCGGGGGCTGCCGAGACTGTCGCGGACCAGCACCGGGCGTGAACGGTCCCGCGGTGGGGGCAGCGGGACCCGGAGCCGGAGCCGCGGAAGCCGCCTGCCTGACCCCGCCGCCCTGGAGATAGGATGAAGCATTTGCAAACCAAAAGCAGAGAAAGTCCTAAATAGAACCGAAGCCACAGGATGTTAGAAACAAAACAGTGACATCGATACCACTGAGACGCCATTACAGGGTCATCTAGAGGGGTCTTGAGTCTGTGGAGGGGTCTGAAGGTTACCGTTCACCGAAGAGAGCGGGAACAACCACCTGTTTTGGCTCATAAGAGCGCAGAGAACGCCGGCCGCCGAGCACACGCAGGAGGCAGGTGCGCACTGGCTTCCAGACCCCAAATCCATGTTCGCGGCCGCCTGCCCCAGGCTCTGCGGCTCGGCCGGACGCCCAGAGGGGACTCACGCACACCAAGGCTTGCCCTTGCGGGGGCAATGGAAGTCCAACAGAGCGGGTTCACAGGAGGCTGAGCACCGAGTGGAACCAGTGAAGGCCTTTCTGAGGGGGTGACATTTGAGGAGGCTCCGGGTGACTCACGGGAACGAGGAAGGAAGCCCCCCCCCCCTTCAAGACTGACAAAGGACACACAGACAATTCACACGGTGATTAAACGAAGTGGCCCACGGTCTTGTTAAGGCTTCTGTTTTGCAAGAATTCAAATACCTGTACATTGACATCACAATAAACCCTGGTGAGCCATCAGATCAGAATTTTTTTTTAAATTTTTATTACTCAGCGCCGGGAAAGAGACGAAGCTGTCGTGTCCACGTCGGCTTTTTGGCGATACGTATCAAGACTCCAGAAAACTGTATCGTTTGGTCCCCGATTCTATTTCTAGAAACTTAAACCATGAAAAGAATACAGCCCCCATATTTAGTCTACGAGGGTGTTTGGTGCCGGAGCACGGCTGGCCCCGGGCTTGTGTGCGCATAGTGTGTGCATAGACGCATAGATGACACACTTGGTGAGGGTACGCCCAGTGCCGTGGCCGGCATGCCCGGAACACGGGGTGGAAAATGGCTCTTTTATTTCATTTTTGAGCTCTGATCTGTTTCTCATTCTTGCTTCTTTACAGTCTCCTACTTGTGCCCAACCCCCCTCTCCAATAAATGTTAAAGACACGTCGGCCTGGACTCACACAGTCCAAGCAGGAACTTGGTCTCCACCAGCTGACGTCCGAGCAGGCTGGCTGGGAAGGGCCAGGCGCACACGCTAGGTGCTTCTGCGGATGGAGGGGGGTGGGTCTCGGGCTGCCGAAGGGCCAGAGGGGACGGGCCGTGTTTGGCACGTCGCCGTCCGACAGGCATAAATCTCAGACCAATGGCAGTGAAGGGAGGTTGCAGAGAAGTTATTGCGCGACATGGGAATCTGGATGTATCAAAAGGGACTGCGGAGATGAGGAGGGATTCGGTAGAAGGAAAGAATGCCTCCTAAATCTGCCAGGGTGGCTGTCGCGGTGGGAAGGTCAGGAGAAATGTGGGAAGCGTCCGGGGCTGTGGAGCCTGGGCCTGGGACCAGAGAGACAAGCCTCATCTGTCATGGGGATGTCCTCCGCCCCAAGGGCTGACTCAAGGCTTTGTGCTCATGGCGAGAACACTGTGGCTGTATGAAGCACTTAAGAACAGTGTGTTACTCTGAGTTCCGCGGTTAACGACCTCAAAGGAAAGATAAATATTTGAATAAGTCCCAAAACAATAAAGGAGGTGAAAGGAAAAAGGAAGAGAGGGAAGAAAGGAGGGAGGGGACGAAAGTAGATAGGAATAAGAGAAGAAAAGTAACACTGTTAGTAGCATCTTTTTTAAAAAGCCACTGGAGAGTCGAGAAAGGACTGTATTCGGAGTCAGTGGAAATGGGTTCTGTCCCTTTTTCGGACCATCTCTGACCTTGAGAAAACCCCTTAACCTCTCTGGATCCTAATTTCTCCTTCTACAAAACAGGTAGGGTAGCAGGTAGACTTTACAGGCTGTAGGGGGAGGGTTTAGACAAAATCTCAGCGGGTGTAGACCAGTAGGGCTGATGCCTTACTTCTGTCCCACAAGTGAGCACAGCAGTTTCATACGCACGCGTTCGTCTGAACAGCGGCTGAACGTGAGTGGAAAATGTATACCAGAGTCTCCCTCTCCCCACCACCCCTTGGTAGTGTCCCATCCCAAGAGAAAGAGAACTACAAGTTAGGGGGCAGTCCTGTGTGCCAGCTGCCTTCGGGAGGGCAGGGAACCGCCCTTAGCTTTAGCTGTGGTGACAGCACGGATGGCTGATTGGTAGAAGTTCTGAAACACGGCTCTGTGTGTCGGAGCGGAAGCTCTAGGGTCATCTGGAGGCATCTGCTGCTCTCTCCTCATTCGTTACTGGTCTCCAGGTACCAGAGAACCGCACATGATCATCCTCGTGAGCCAGAGAGACCGGGAGGGGGAGGCAGGGGGAGCTGGCAGGTTAGAAGGACGGAAGAGGCAAGGCCCTGGAGATGGGGAAGTAGCTGATCTGTACCTCGCAGGGGAAGGCCAAGCTGTGCTAGGAGGGAGGGGTGGATGCGGGAGGAACCGGGTCTGTTACTTCCAGTACCGGCAGAACAGCCTGTTCTAGACCAGGCGCCTCCATTGAGAAATTAACATTCTTAGCGTCGATCTAAATGTTGCTGGAGGCAAAGAGGGAGTCAGCATTTGGTGAGGAGGCTGGAATTTTGGTAGAAAATGTCCTCATGGGATGGAAGTTCTGGAGGGTCTGACGTAGAGGAGTGGAAGGCTCTTTGGGGAAAGGTCGAGATAAGCAGCAGGAGAGGGAGAGAAAGGGGAGCTGGGGGCTCAGACTGGCGACGGCGCCAGGAACGCACGGAATCAGCAAGCCTCGCATTGTGAAAAGATCGGTGATTAAAATGTTATTTTGGAAGGACCTGACTTTCTGTGAACCATGTCCTGGGTGCTGAAGACGTGTTTGGCTGATTTTCTCAACTGGACCTTTACGATAGTCTCGTGATGAATTTTTTTTTTTAAATCCTCAATTGTAACCTCCAGGCCAGTCCAGCCTCCATACTCCCAGTAGAATTATCTTCCAAAAATATGGATCAAAGACTTGTCACTCCCCTGTTGGAAGACTTCATCAGGTCCCCAGCTTATTAAGGAAAATGTACCAATAACTTCAAACACATCATTGAAAGCCCAGCACAACCTAACCTATCTGACGTCATCTACCCTGCCTACGCCGCGCCCCACCCCTGTTCCCTCCCCTCATGCCAACCACAAGGGGCTTCCCATGCCAGGGAGGGGGGGAATAGGGGTGACCATTCAGGCTCAGAGCCAGTCTGCAGGTGTCATGATATAGAGAGACTGTGTGACCTGATTTAGTTTCTGACCATCTCTTAGCACTTGCCACCTTCCCGAAGTGGAACGGGGATGGTGTCTCCCTTGGAGGTTGTCCTGAGGATTTAATAAGTAATGCAAGCGCACCCCTTAGATCACGGTCTTGCTCTGAGCATGTGCTCCATAGAATTTACTGATTCTAGAACAAGTGTTCACCTTCCCCGTGACGCTGCGTCCTCCTCTTGGCAGAAAGCGCTCCTCCTGCCTTCCCCACCCCAACACCCCTTGTTTCCTCCCAGATCCCAGCTCAGACATCACTTCTTGGAAGCTTGTAGAGCTTTTTTCCTTTTCCTATTTTCCAAGTTAAAATTAATCACTGACGTTGTGCTCCCGTGAGATTTATCCAGACCCAATTAGAGCCATAACAACATTTTACTTAACTGAACTGCTTTTTGCGGCTTTACCTAGAGCGAACGAAGAGCGGGCTTCCCCTCCACGGAGGGCCACGGGCAAATTCAAGCTCTTTGATACGCAAGCAGCGAGAAGGCAGTGTGCGCGCTCCCATGCACCTGTACGTCCCAGGTGTGTCAGCAGGGGCTCAGCACGTAGCAGGTGCTCAGTAAAGGTCTTCTGAGTCAAACGGAAAGGAACGGAGTAGGCATGAAGGCAAATGAATAAAGTTATGTTCTGTGGATACAGAGACATCGACCACCCAGGTCCATGAACGCAAGCCACATTATCACAAGGTCTAACTCTTTAGAAGGAAAACGCTAAACCGAACCACTACTAATATGAACAACTAACATGCATTTTAACGAGCAACCGGGAGCTTAGAATATCCCAGCGCACTAGCCGGCAATATGTCCCTCTTCTTGCCAGTCATAATTTCAATGGGGAAAGTATCCACAAGTATTTCTAGCTCCCTTTAATGTTATTAAAAGTACCAGTGTAACCTAGCAACCACCGAGACACAGATATTAAAACAGGCACTCTATAATACATTCCGGTACTCTGCCATCCATTTAGCATAAATGTCTGCATTCTAATAATTCCCGATTTCTTATTGGTAAGAAGGATTTTATGCCATTTTCCTTACTATCTGTTTCAGGACCCTATCCCCTCCCCCCACCCCCTCCCTGTTCTGACAGATCTACTCGGATACCACGTGAGTCCGAGAGCAAGTTCGGTAAAAAAGAAAAAGAACAAAACGTGAGGAAGCAAAGAGGGCCTTGAGGCCGGGGAGGGTTGTGTGAAGGAACACTTGACCGGGTCCCACAGTGGGACTTGGACTGAAGCCCCACAGGCTGCTCTGTTATTTGTTAACCATGGAAGGACGTCGTTTTGGCTGCAAATCCACCCTCACAGGGGCGCTGGTGTGAATCGCCCCAGGTCAGCGTGGACGCCGGTGTGGGCATCTTCCTTGCAACTGATTCGTGAGGCACGAACAACAGAATCTGAGAACTGGGGCTCCGGAGTCTCCAGAGTCACCTCGGTCACACTCCCGCACGCGTCTCACACGCAGGCCCCCACCCTGCTCTCATGCTTTGGCCATAGACCACACCGGCAAGCGGTGGCCTGAGACCCAGACTGAGGGTGGGCGGGGAGGACCTGGAGGCCCCCCTCTCTGGGAGAAGCTTGGCTGTGAGCACAAGAAAGGACGCCGAGCCGTCATCAGGATCCTTCGGAGGCGCTACGGGGATGGAGGAGGTGTCTGCAGACGTCCACGGGGAGTGACGATGGGGGCGGGTGACGGTCCCAGAGGAAGGACGCACCGAGGTGTGGAAAGCCTGGAAGGTACAAAGCAGGGGCGCGCTCGCACAGGTCAAAAGAGCGGGAAAATCTCTTCCCAGGCACCAAGACGAGAGGAGTTTAACCGTTAGAACTAATAAATGGGCCAAGTTAAGTTACAAGGTACAAAACCGGTGCAGACATCAGTTGCAGTTCTATATACTAATAACAAAGTATCAGAAATAGAAATTACAACAACAGTACGGTTGTAAGCTATTTAGGAAAAGACGAACCAAGGAGGTGAGAGCCCTGACCATGAAAACTCCGAGACACGGGTGAGAGCAATTACAGAGGACGCGGGGTTAACGGAGAGGGATTCCGTGCTCACGCGCTGGAAGAGTGACTATTGCTGAAATGTCCACGCTGCCCAAAGCCACCTACGATCTAATGCAACGCCCATCGAAATTTCAATGGCATTGTTCACAGACGTAGAAGAAACAACCCTAAGCTTTGCGCGGAACCGGAAAAGACCCACTACCCAAAGCAAACTTGAGAAAGAAGAACAAAGCTAGAGGCTTCACACGGCAGGTTTCAAGAGACACGACAAAACTGTGATGACCCAAACAGCGCGGCACGGGCGCTCAACACAGACACACAGATTAGCGGAATAAAACGAAGACCCCAGAAAGAATCCCATGCATCCACGGGAGTGGGGGGCATGAAGAAGCTGGAGATGGAGGTGCGTTTCGAACGGTTTTATTTCCAATCCCATGATGTTGATGGAGCTCCGCCTCCTGCCAGGTACTGTCCGAGGCCCTGGGCACACAAGGAAATTCCCCGTGCGGAGCAGCAAGAAGGTCAGAAGCGGAAAATCGCATCTGCGATGGGAAGGAGAGCAAGCGGGGAAAGCGAGAGGTCAGAGGGGGCTCCTCCCGGCCCCCGTCAGGATTTCCAGGAGGAAGAGGCAAGTAGCTGTGATGAGGAGGACAGACGGTTGATGTCACCCGTAAATAGGCTACGGGTGTTTTCTCACCACAACTTTTCTTTGCAACTAAGGACGGTCGAGCTGGGGGAGCGCACGTGAGCTCAAATGGACCGGTAAGAGCCGCGGGGGTGACGTGGTCTCGAAAGCGGCCCGAGAACATTTCCAGCACCTTCTGCCTCAGCTCGGAGACCCTCCCTTGCTCCGTCCCAGAGGCGGTGCTTTAAGAGCACAATCTGATAGAGGACAGCGTCCGCAAGGAGGTGAGCGGGGAGGCGTCTGAGGACAAGACCTACAAGGAGTGTCTCCGAAAGTGTGGTGAGCTCAGGGGAGCCCCAGGTGTGCGGATGAAGCTTGACGAGTCCTTCCCACAAACCATCCAGGGGCACGTCAGTGGGGAGACGGCTCCATCGGCTTCCCAGCGCTTTCCAAATTAAGTCGGGGGTAACTGTCCCTCCCTCCCCTGCTGCTGCAGGAACCCTGGCCCCTGGACGGGAGGCGAAGGTCCCATAATAAGTTCACTTACACGCAGTGAAGACTCCCATGCTTTGCTTGTCCCCTCTCCCTCTCCGTCTCTACCTGGTTCTTCAAACCCCGTGTTCTGCCCCGTCTAGCCGGCTCTGCGGCCGTCCAGCTGGGCTGCGGGAGGAGACGGAACGGGAGCAGCAGCTGGGCTGGGGATCTGGCAGAGGGAGCCCAGGATCAAGTCTCCCTCCAGAAGGAGAAAACCATTTGGCTACCCACCTCGCTCTCCTCCCCTCCCCCGCCTCATGACTGAGAACAAATGGGACCCTGACTGTTTCCTGAAAAAAAAAAAAAAAAAAAAAACATGCTGTCTGCCAAGCCTAGCACCATCTGTCGTGTGCCCCAAGATCAGCTCCACTGAGCGGATGGCATTGGCTCACGTCCTGGATGGTGAATGTTGCCTAAACACCTAGGATATCAGGGAGGCGGGAGTGGAGGGCAGGTACGACCCAGTGGGGAGGTAATTCATGCTGGATGCGACCGAGGCCACCACAAATCAGGGGTGTGGCATCTACAAGGACCTCACATCTGTTGGGCAAACGCAAAGGTCAATCAACAGAAAATACTAGCCCAGAATACAGGCAAGGGCCTGGTGCGTCGCCGTGAAGGTCTGGATACCCGTACAAGTCGGCGCTGAGTCCAGGAGGCCCTGGGATGATTTTTGCAAAGACCCGGGGTGTCTGCGGCCGCTCTTCCCCAGCCTCTGGTGCCTCCGATTCTGTTCCAGAGCCAGAGCCGGGGGCCGAATAATTCGCACGTTCCTGAGGGAGCAGGTGGCCTCCTCCGCCGCGGCCCGTCACCCCCACTTGGCTTCTCCCAGCGATGCCGTGCGACGGTGGCCCCGGGTGGGTGTCACTGTGAGTCCCCCTGCCCCGTGTTCTCTCACTGTCAGGGCTGCCGCCGTAGCTGCAGACCAGTCGGGGAGGGATGAATCCCGCAAGGGTTTGAACGTGTCGCCGCGTTCTTCCCGTCGCTGCTTCCGTCCAGGGCGCTACCTGCCGGACGTGCCAACCAGTGGGTGGGTTTGACCCGTATCGTGGGACCCATCGTCTGTGACGCTGGGGACCAAGACACCTGCGGAGGGGGGCAGCTAAAAAGGCAGGGGGACGTTTGGAGACGTGCCCTTCGTGTTCTCCGACCCAGAATTCTCTAGAGCAGTCATTGCCGGAAGAGCCGAGCCTGGATGTGAATCACCCAGAGGGCCTGTGGGGCTCTGGACGGCCAGCCCCGCCCTCAGCGCTCCCGCCGGCTTGTCTGCGGCGGGCCTGGGAATCTGCATTTCCGGCGAGTTACCAGGTGGGGCCGCTAATGCCGCCCCTGGCCCTGTGGGCTGCCCTGGCCTGGCTCCTGGGCTGAGGTCAGAACTGGGACTAGGGCCATTTCACTTCGGGGTCCCCTGAGACAAAAAAGGGTTCGTGTGCAAGCAAGGTGACAGCTGGTCCCCGCCACATGGGTGGGCGGTCAGGAAGCAAGCCGAGGAAGGGAAGGAACCCACAGAGGGTATCCAGCGGGTGTCTAAAGCTTCCTCTTGTGGGAGAACTGGTAAACCAGGCAACCCATGTCTCCACTTGACTCCTCTTTGGGAGGGAAGCTGGGGAGAGGGGCAGGCAGAAACCCCCCGAGCCAGTAACTGGGGGCTGCTCTGGGACCAGGAGGACACGTTCCTGCCTTCCAGGGGGCTGACAGACTCTGCCGAGCTCGTCTGATGGGATCCCGTTGGGACGCCGGCAGCATGGGCTGAGTGAGGACCAGGCAGGGGGCCGACAGCAGCACCACCGACAGCACCCCCTGCCAGCTTGCTAGCCCGCCGTCCACGGACCCGCCTCCGGAACCCACGTGCAGAAACTGGCCACCTGCAGAAACTGGCCACCAGTCGGTCCGCGAGGTCAAACTTCGGTCCTGGATGTCGGCAAATCTCAGAAGGTTAAGGGAACGACACTGAGGGTGTTGTCAGGGAGAGGGCGTCTCCGGGATCCCGACGGTTCCTCACCTGTGTCACCTTAGCACCTAACTTACAGATCAGGTCCCTCACCCAAGGCTTCAATCATCCCCTGGTCTCTTTCACTAAAATCTTTAGCAGGACATCCCGTCCATCCTCCCCTCCACCAAACCACTCTCTCCCTTCCCAGGCCTACGCCCTCCTCCTTTCCTAACCCTACACCCTTCTCTGTGCCCACAGAAGCCAAACCCTTAGCCTGCGGAGCTCCTTTAAGTTCTGCAAATTAAACATCGCTTTATACTCAGGGCCTTTGCACATTCTGTTCCCCTTCCTAGGACTTCCATCCTTACTCTCCCACTCGAGCATTTGCTCCGCAGGAATTCAAAGCTTTGGAACACGGTGCTGGGTCACACTCTGTTTCCTGGGCCGAGACCCCAGGCTCTGTAGTGCTTAGGAAGCGCTGAATTCTTTGCTTTTCCCAGGTCGGGCAGCAGGGAACACCTTCCCGCCTTCCTTCTTGACGGCGCCACCTAGTGCCGCCGCGAGGGAACGCCGTCGCTGCCGTGGCCTCCCCCTCCGTCACGGGAGCTGCTGCAGTGGGTGGCTGGCCACGGGCGCTCGCCGCAGCCGTGCTGGGGACCGCTGGCTTCACACCGACCGCCCTGCTCCCCTGCTCCTTTCTATTTTTACTAGTGCAGGAGGAAAAAACGGCATCACTGGTGTTTTTATAATTGGAAACATGACCTACATATTCTTGGCGGCCCCAACCTTTCCTAGAAGGGGGAAGAGACGTGAAATTTAATTTCAGGAACGAGGGCTTTTCTAATCTGTGCACTCGGCATTCCTGCCTCCAGGTTAATTAAGGACGATGAGATGCGGTGGACGGGAAAACGATGCGGGAAGGAGGCGGGGAAGTTAGAAGTCCGGAGCTTCCAAGAGGAAATTGGAGACCAGCATCCACGCCTGCGGCAGTCACGGGAGTTTGAATCAGCCGGATCTAGTCACTTGCGATTTCGGTCTTCGGAGCACAGCCTCGGGAAAGGGGGGCTTCTGGGGGGCCTGGGAAGCCGGTCTAGCTTTCCATCCCGGCCCATGAGGTACGGAGATCCTGGTCAGAGCCTCCTTCAGATGCCTGGGAGCAGGTAACTTAGAATCCGGGCGGAAAGACCCAGGCTCCCACCTTCTGCGTGGCGCCGGATCCGAGGAAAGTCCGCGCCCCAGATAAGTGAGGCCCCCTGGCCCTTTGTCCTTCCCCCTCGCCTGTCCCTGTCTGGATGCTGTTGTCTCAAAGGCTTCTTGGCTGTCGCCGTCTGCTCTTGCCCGTCCTCAGTGTGGACACTCAGCCCTGCCCAATCCCTGAGTCCGGGAGGGATTCTGGCCTGGCATCCCCAGATGGGGTCTGTCCCAGTGCCCCTTGTGTCAACTCCTGGTGCTGGGAGTTCACCAAGCGAAATTTTCCTCTGGGGCCCCCCGTGTACCTCCTTCCAGGTTCTCCCCGGCCAGAAGGGAGCCAGTCCAGACCAACGGGAGGCGTGATCCTCACAAAATTCCTGCCACTCCCAGGCTGTTGAAGACCTTGAGGCAGACGGGGCCAGACCTGGCCGCTGTGGACACAGTGCCGTGCAGCCTCCTAGAGACAGCGCGGAGCCTCCCTCTTCCATCACCGAACGCTTTCAGGTTCTTACAGGTTCTAGCTCCGTCTCTGGGACTACCTCAGTGACCTCAGAAGTGTCAACTCTCTGGCTTTGCATCTGCCTCTACAATCATCCATCCTCCCACCACCGTGGTGGCGCAGACCCACGACCTTGGCTACAAGGTAACGGATGGAGAAAGGAAGGGACAAAATGGGTGGCTCGGAATAACAGTTGTCCCCACGTGCCGGCAGGTTCCCAGTCTCATCTCTGATCACAGGACACCTTTAACGTGGGAAATTTCCTCCCTAACTTCCAGCAATCCCGGGCAAGCTGCCAGCCAGGTGCTCCCCCCACCCCACACGTCCTCCGCAGCCCACAGAGGTGCGGCACGTGACCGAGACCGGGCTTACCGTGCGTGGGGCTCCTGGACATGACCCCCAAAAGAACCAAGCCCAGGCGTTTGCAAATTGGAGACAACTGGCTAGTTTTTTCTCTTTGCCTGTGGACTGAGGATTCTCAGGATTATAGACCCGAGGATCTTGAGGAAGATTTTCTCAGCCACGTGGAGGAAGATGAGTGAAAATGAGAGCCGGCTCAGACAAAGCAGAGACACAGAGGGGAGGAAGTGACTCTTGATCCCGTCTCCTTGTTTTCACAGACCTACCCCATGTCTCCCATAGATGTCCCAGCGAACCCACGGCCACCACCACACACTTCCACTCGCACCACACAATTTGTCTGTGGCTAAGGCGGCTGGAAGCCGTTTTTATCACGTGACTCTGAAAGGGTCCCGAGTCATGCTCTTTGCGCGTCCATGCGCCCTCGATGTCAGAAACACACGTCCCACTACTTTTCAAAGCCTCCGTTCTCTTCGTGGCACAAAATTTGCATTGTTTGGACTTTCTGTCAGCCTCCATGTGCCTTGGGTTCTTCCAAGCATTTTCGGTTTCCTCGGCCTGGCGGCAAACACCAGACACACTCACACTCCCAAGAAATACAGTCCTGGGGCCGTATCCAACTGTGCTATCTTTATATGGGGGCAGTTTCCAAGCACGCAGGGAAATGGAAGGTTGGGGACACCCCAGCCTCAAAGGGGAAGCCCCAGCGCTGCCAAAGAGAAACGAAGCCCACATTTCCAGTGTGTGTCTCAACCCAGCGTAGACCTCCAGAAAACAAAGCCTCCGTCCCCCAGTTCCTGTAGACAAATTAATCCCGGATGCGCTGTGGAAACGTTCAGAGGGACTAAGCTCTGTGTCCAGACTAAGGAAAGTAGCAAGGGTGTGTTACGCACGGGCGTGGTTGACACCAGCTGTGAAATCCCACCACCTCCCCTTTCTGAAACCCCCTAATGCCATAGGTCGTGAGAGGCTGGTGCAGTTTTCAGACCCTGAAACAAACCACCGCACTCAGTAACTTCACACCTTCTTTATTCCGCAGACAAACACACCCAGTTTACACGTGTCATTTGGAAAAGCCAAGACGACCAAGGGAAAAAAGAAATGTCCCTCATGAATAATCTTTTCTAAACCAGTCCTGGAAAAAATCTTAGTGCTTTTTGGAGCACAACACACAAAATGCAATTTCATTTTTCCATTTTTTCCCCCAGGTTTCAAGTGGCAGAAGCAATCTGATGGGCTTAGAGGCTCCCTATGTAGGTCACTGGCACATTTGCATGTCCTCCCAAGAGTCATTTTTCCATGGGAGTTTTGCTCGGGGAGGGAACGTATCTAAAATTGAAACTCTCTTTGGTGAGGCTGGTATTCGAGTGGGAAAAAATAGAGAACAGCTCCCAAGCCGTGCGAACAATGTTGGTTCTGTTTCAAAGTGTGCTCAATCTGGTGAAAATCACAGGGACGGCCACCTAACCCGCCTAAGTGTCCAGCAGCCAAAGCTGTATTTGGGGGAGAAAAAAAAGGCTGGTGGTGTCATTTGTAAATCACATGCCCCTTTCTAGATTTATGCCCAAAGGCATCTTGTCATCGATGGCTTGGCCAGTGCCTCTTGGAGACATTTTTCTGTGATTATTTCCATGCATTTTCACAGCGGCATCTGCTGCTCGGATGGCGATGCCCAGGAAGAGAATTATAGAGGCTGCGTATCCAGACAGTCATGGAATCGGAGTGCTCGAATGAGAAGTGACAAAAGCCAAGGAAGGACATGGGATGATGTGTTTCCAATTCTGTATTTAGAAACATATTCATCTACTCGGTTACTGAAGCCAGGACAGAAACTGCTTTTTGATTTGCGGCCGAGCTTCCCTCTGTTGCCGTCCAACAGAGGGTTAATCGGACCAGTTTCACCGCCTGTTCCCTCAGCGAGCAGGTTGTCCTGACACAGTCTACCAGGGCGGCGGACGGAGCCTGACGGACCTGCTGCGCGTCTTCCGTCGGGTTTGTTTTCCGGGCCTGACAGGGGAGAGCCAGGGGCAGGGGCAGGATGGGGGCAGAATGGGGGAAGGATGGTGGCAGGGAGGAGCTCCAGGCACACCCTCGTTCCCTCCCGCCCCATAGAAGACCATTGTTCCCTCCCTCCCCGTAGAAGAGAAGCAATCAGGGTCAAGGACTCCTTTGTTTCCAGCTACTAACAGTCGGTGAAGCCAAGAATAGAGACAATTTCTCTCTGCGAAATGCAGCAAAGCACCATCCTGCCCTCTTTGTTCCCAGACGACCTTACATAGGACGTGGGAGGGGGGCGCGGGTGGAGTCCAGAGGGACAGGGTCTGGCTGTGGTGGCTGAATTCAGTCCTTGCTCTCCTCCAGCTGCCCTGCGAACCCTGTGAGTGGCGAGATGAGAAGAAACCCTGCGGAGATGCTCACGGGGTGTTTTTCTTATTAGGGGAGCGGCCCAGCCCTCTTCAGTAGGGGGAGCCCCAGGCCATCATGAGGTGTCTGTCCCCTGAGTTCCCTGCTGCCCCTGGGCCTGGCCCGATGCAGGGGGACAGATCCTGCACAGCTGCTCCCTGGGGTCTCAACCAACAAACTCCCCCGGTCTCCAGCCACAGAGCCATTTACACAACGAAGCACTCCGGGCCCTGGGACAGGCGCTGGGGAAATAGCGGTGATCAAGGAAAGGCCCAGCTATGAGGCAGCACGCAGCCTAGCCCGGCCCGAGCCATCGGGCAGATACTCGGGTTCCTGGGGGTCCACACGAGCACTGCCCGGGGACACCCCCGGTAACGAGGCAGCCCCACGGCCAGCAGCACCCGGCCATGCGGAGACGGCTCGAAGGATGGGCCGAGGGGCGAGCAGGAGTCCACGGCGTGGGCAAAGCAGGAGGAACCGTACATTGTTAAAAATCGACAGGTAAGAAAGAGAGTTTTTCCAGGGAAGAATCACTGGCTATTTCAGTACGACTGGAGGATGGGCCCCGGGAGAAGACGACCACAGGAGGAGGTGAGAAAGACCAGCCGCGGCTTTATCATGGAGACGCTCGTGCGCCACTCACTCACTCACTCACTCACTCAGCACCTATTTCTTGCCACGTTCTCCGCCCCCGACCCGCTCGAGGCTCTGGGGATGCGGCAGTGAGCAGAGCGCACGGGTCCCGATTTCCTGCGGTGTGCGCTCTGGCGAGGGCAGACTCGTGAGCAAGCAAACGGGCGGACAGGTCAGCCCCGTGCAAAGCAGTCCCGCTCGGCAGGGAGTGGGGGGATGGATCGTGCTATTTTATACCCAAGGGCAGGGAGCCCCGGATGGCAACGGGACAGAGAGCTGAAGGAAGTGACCTAATGGCCCGGGGGACAGGGTGTGCCGGGTGCCCCTGAGCCCCATCATCACAAGACCCTGGCCAGATGCTCCATTCTTGCTTTACAGCTGTCCTTCTAGATCCTTCCCAACCCCGGGGGTCCCGTACCGGCTGACCTGCTGACGTCACGTTCCCTTGGTGCAGCGTAAGCAGAGGCGCCCGGACCCACCCTCTGTCTTCTGTCCCCACAACTACAGTCCCTTCCGTGCACCCCGCCGGGAGCCAGCCCCGCAGGAGCACTCTGCTGACATCTACCGCCTCACTCACCTGCTGGATGGAGATGACTGACGTGAACTTAAGCATGTCCCTTACTTATCAATAATGCTCTTAACCGCTTCGACAGTGGCTACGAACAGCTGTAAAAACACTCATTCTTTATTCCCAATCACGAAATGCAATTTTCTATTAAATATTTCATTAGTAGAAACCCACGCAGCAGTATTTTGTGGGAGAACTTTTCTGTTGATACTTCTAAAACCAATCTGAAATCCTTCTTAATGTCTTGCATTACATTTATTTTTACAACAAATATCTTAGCATTTTTAGGATTTTTCATCTCTCTTTCACAATTCCACGCTTACCGCGTAACAGATGCTGAATCCGAGGTACAAACGTACAAACGTTTTTCTGCAAACTATTAACAAGTCAACACATCCAGATTGTTCCTTATTAGAAATGAAAATGTAAACATTTAGCAACATGTTTGCAGTTAATTCTGATTTCTTTAACATTGGTTTCATTTAGTTCATCCTCGAAACTCAATTGCTAGGGATATATACAAGGTTGATTTAAGGGATTAGCAAAAGGATACTTGTGCCTCGAAGCTTTTAGAAAGAGAAAAATGCAATCGAACATCAGAAAGCAATCAGAAGTAACAAAGGAAATCCAGTCACATTTACAGTACACAAGTTTGAGCAACGGAAAAATAGTACTTTATATGGAAAACGTTCATCTGTAGTGATTTCTCTTCGGCCAAACTTTTAGAACTTGAGAATTTGCTTGCCAGTTTCTTAAGCACGGGTGGGGAGACCAATTTTAGATGAGTTCCCGATGAGAAAATCTAATTATGGAATCAGTACCCCAAAAGGAACCCTTCTGCCAGTTATTAAAAACAGTCGCGTTAAGGCTTTCAAACTGCAAACCTACGACGGACAACCGTGATAAGTTGAGCGAGTTGGTTATTTGACCAATTGAGTTCTGACTAATTGGGTCTCTGAAAATTAACTTTGGGCCATATTGCCCGACTTTGAAAGAGCTAGTGCTTTTCATCTTAGGGACTTTGTCTCCACAACCCACTCCCCATGGCTGGCTGGTCTCCAGGCTGCCTGGGTTCTTTTCTGGGCACTCCTACTGGCATTTCCAATTAGGTCATAAATCTTGGCCAAATCCACGGCCCTTGTAGGATCTGTGCCTCTGACTCCCTTGGTAAGACGGGATGTGCCTGGGATCATGAGCACCTTAGCTACAAGGGAGTTCCCTTCCATGAATGCTCCCATGTGTCACTCAGCTGGGATCAGGACCTCTTCTCTCCGTCAGCTTATAATGCAGAGAGGAAGGCTCTGGATTTTGGTTGAAACACTGACTTCTGTCTTTGAGTGGGTCACAAGCCCAGACACCATCCCTCTCCAAGCGAGTGCCTACTACGCTGAATGCCTAAATTCTGGCATTCTTGTTTTGAGCACAATTATTCTCCATTTTTACCATGAGACTGTGATCCCAGGTTCACGAAAGGAGAACCAGAGGATTTCCCTGAAATTACAAAAACTCTCTCTGCCATCAGTTTAGGAGAAGGACAGCACAAGGTAGAGAAAAAGGCACTGAGCTAACAGCCAGGACACCTGGTTCCACCCAGCGAGCTGCTCACTGGGGACACTGAGCACGTGGTTTCACTCCCTAGAGCCTCAGCGCTCCATGCGGACCAGCCAGGGACAGGAGCCAGATGGTCTCTGCGACATCTCTTGCTGGGAACTCTTTGGGATTCTCGTAAACATAGAGCTTCTACCCGTATCCAGAAACATGAGGCATCCTCTCCATAACCACTCTTTCCTGAGTCATTGACAATCCACTTCTCTCACGAAATCCTGTATTTGGATTTTGGACTGATTAACGAAGATCTCTCTCCCAGAGAAGCCATACTTTGAGAACGGAGATAGCAAAGCCAAGGAGAAGGTGTCGGCCATCTGGGGTCCCATCAGGCTCCATCCCAGACTCTGTCCTGTCGTACACAAATCACCAGCCCTGCGCTCTGTCTTCTTTCATAACACAGAGACAATTAGACTCATCCTCTGTGTTGGAAAAGGAAAATACGTTTACCAACATGTTAAGGCTCAAGTAGTCATCCTCTCCCCACAGGTGGGGTCTCTCGATCTCAGGACTGTGGACGGTTTGGGTTGGGTTGTCCTTAGCCGTGTGGGGCTGTCCCCCATGTAGGCTGTCCCATAGCACCCTGGGCTCTACCAGCTAGATGAGTAATGACACCCCTCCCACCTGGGTGTGACAAACTATAATGTCTCCAGATACTCTTGAATATAACCTGGAGGCAAAGCGACCCTACTTGGAATCAGCCAGTTACGTGGTAAAACTAAGATACAAATCTCAAGTGTAGATCAATGGTTTAGTAGATGGCGTTAGCGATCTATGGATGGGAATGTCATCGGACGTCTGCAAGTTAAGACTCTTCGGGCCAGAGGACAGCACGCTAAGCGGACTCGGGAAGGGGATGAACCTGGCTTTGAATCCCGCTTCCCAACCTTGGGCAGGCAACATGACTTCCATTTCCTTCCTCACCTGTAGGATGCCCTTGTTGGGAGGATCAAATGGGAGAATTTAGGGGCTTACCATAATGGTGACTTTTGATAGCACAGCGACACCTACTGACAAAATTTTGCATTGCCACTCAGCTCTGCTAGAACTTTTTTTTTTTTTTTTAAATCCAACATCATGTTATATTAGCTTCAGAGGTACAATACAGTGATGAACAATTAATTACTCGGTGCTCATCATGACAAGTGCCCTCCTTAATCCCCATCACCTATTCACCCATTCCCCCCAGCCCCCTCCCTCTGGGGACCATCAGTACATTCTCTGCAAGAGCCTGCTTTAGGATTCTCTCCCTTTTTTCTTCTTTTTATTCACTTATTTTTGTTTCTTAAATTCCACACACGAGCAAAATGAGCACCCATCATGTGTATATCAGATTCTATGCTGAGTGCTGGAGTTATAAAAACAAAGCAAAGAAAATCCCTTCCCTCAAGTTTCCCATTCATTCCTGGAGGAGGCTCGTCCCAGGGCAATCGAGTCCATGTGCCATACATACACGGGATCAACGGTCCAGAGAAAAAGGAGCATCTCACGGTGCCCCACAGAGAGCCGCGGTCTATTGGGGCGACAGCAAGTGAACACAAATGACCTATACTGTACACTTTGTACTGAGCAGAGATATACGAGGAGAGTATGATGAGAGGCTAACATCGCCCCAGACAATCAGAGAAGGCTTTGCCTAGGAGGTGAGGGGTAACTCGGCCTCTAACGTCAAACTGTTTAGAGATTACTGTAAAGTTATTTTTAATATTTCTTGAACTGTAAAGACAAGAAAACAATGTCTACCAATGATGGAGTATTGCATTTTTTAATATAGTTGACACTCATGTCATATTAATTTCAGGTGTACGACACAGTGATCTGACAAGTTTATATCAGGTTGTGTTTCTCACAAGTATAGCTATCATCTGTCCCAATTCATCATTATTACAATATCGTTGACCAAATTCCTTAAACTCTGCTTTTTATTCTCATGACTTATGCATTCCATACCCGGAAGCCTGCACCTCCCACTCCCCTTCACCCGTTTTGCCCAAACCCCCACCTTCTCTCCCCTCTGGCAACCATCAGTTTTTTCTTTATTTTAGTTCTGATTCTTTTTGTTGGTTTATTATTATTTTTAAGATTCCATTGACGAGTGGAATCCTATGGGATTTGTCTTTCTCAGTCCGACTTACTTCACTTAGCATTATACTCTCTAGTTCTACCCGTGTTGTTGCAAATGGCAGGATTTCGTTCTTTTTTATGGCTAATCTTCCATTATACATGTAATATCACTTCCTCTTTATCCATTCATCTATTGATGGACGCTTGGACTGCTTCCATGTCGTGGCTATTGCAGACAACCCTGCTGTACACATCGGGGTGCATACTGCCCTTCAAATTAGTATTTTCATATTCTTCGGGTAAATACCTAGTAGCGCAATTACGGGATTATAGGGTAGTTCTATTTTTAAGTTTTTGAGGAATCCCCATACTGTCTTCCACAGTGACTGCACCAGTTTGCATTCCCACCAATGGTGCAGGAGAGATCATTTTCCCCCACATTCTCTATGATACTTGTTTGTTTGTTTTTTATTTGAGCCATGCTAACGTGGAATGACATGAAATGGTATCTCATCATGGTTTTGATTTGCATTTCCATGATGATGAGTGGTTGGGCATCTGTTCATGTGTCTGTCGACTATCTGTATGTCTTCTTTGGAAGAATGTCTATCCTTCCACCCATTTTAATTGGATTATTTGTCTTTGTGTCTGTGTTGGCTTGTACGAGTTCTTTATATATTTTGGATAGTGACCCCTTATGGATAATCACTTGCAAGTATCTTCTCCCTTTCAGTACGTTGTCTTTTTGTTTTGTTGATACAAAAGCTTTTTGTTTTGAGGCAGTCCCAGTAGTTCATTTTTGCTTTTGTTTCCCTTGCCTCAGCAGACAGACCTAGAAAAATGTTGCTACGGCTGATGCCAGAGAAATTACTGCCTGTGCTCTCTTCCGGGACTTTAACATTTCTTGTATAGCAGGATTAGTGGTGATAAACTCCTTTGTCTTTTGTTTGTCTGGGAAACTCTGTCTCCCCTTCAAATCTGAAGGATAAACTTGCCTGGTAAAATAGTTTTGGTTGTAGGTTTTCTTCCTTTGGGCTCTTTGAATATATCTTATCACTCCCTTCTGGCCTGCAAAGTTTCTGCTGAAAAATAACTGAAAGTTGAGGCGCCTGGGTGGCTCAGTGGGTTAAAGCCTCTGCCTCCAGCTCAGGTCATGATCTCAGGGTCCTGGGATCGAGCCCGGCATCGGGCTCTCTGCTCGGCGGGGATCCTGCTTCCCCCTCTCTCTCTGCCTATTTGTGACCTCTGCCTGTCAAATAAATAAAATCTTAAAAAAAAAAAAAAAAGAAAAGAAAAGTAACTGAAAGCTTCAGCAATTTTTCCTTCTAGGTAACTTCTTGATTTTCCTCTTGATGCTTTCAGGATTCTCTATCTTTAACATTTGACATTTTAATTGTGTGCTGTGGTGCGAACCTCCTCAGGTTCCTCTTATTTGGAACTCTCTGGGCTTCTTGGACTAGGGTGTCTATTTGCCTCCCTAGTTAGGGAGGTTTTCAGCTGTTTTTTCCTCCAGTAAGTTTTCTACACCTTTCTCTCCTTCTGGGACCCTTACAATGCTAATGTTCGTTCACTTGATGTTGTCCAAAGATCTCCGAATCCATCCTCATTTTTTAAAAATTCTTTTCTCTTTTTGCTGTTCAGCTTGTATGCTTTCTATTACCTTGTCTTCCAGACTGCTGATACGCTCTTCTGCCTCCTCTAATCTACTGTTGATCCCCCCTAGTGCGTTTTTTATTTCAGGCATCATATTCTTCAGCACAGATTGTTTTTAATACTTTCTATCTCCTTATTCAAAGTCTCACTGAGTTCTCCCGTTCCTCCCCCAGCCTAGAGAGTATCTTTACAATCCTTATGTTAAATTCTTTATCCGGAGTATCGGTTTTCTCTGTTTCATGTCATTCTTTTTCCGAGGTTTTTTCCTTTTCTTTGTTTTGGAAAATATTCTTCTGTTTCCCCATTTTGCTTGACTGTCTGCATTTGTTTCTATCAATTAGGCAACACGCTACTTCTCCCAAAGTTGAAGGAGTGGTCTTGTGTATGGGGTCCCCCGCGTAGACCGTGTGTGCTTGCTGACGTGTGCTGGCTGGCTGCAACTATGGCTCTGGAGGTTAATTACTCTTTTAAACCATGCCTTTTTACAGAAAGAATAGAGGAAGAAATAATAATAAAAGAAAAAGAAAGAAAGAAAGAAAGAAGGAAGGAAAAAGAAAAGAGAAAAAGAAAGAAAAGAAAAAAACAAAAAGAAAAAACTAAAAACAAGACAGGACAAATCTTTAAAAGCAAAATAAAACACTGAACATTAAAAAGCAAAACAAGGGGCACCTGGGTGGCTCAGTCGGTTAAGTGTCTGTCTTCAGCTCAGGTCATGATCTCAGGGTCAAGTCCCTCATGAGATCAAGTCCCGCATCAGACTCCCTGCTCAGTGGGGAGTCTGTTCCTCCCTCTGCTTCTGCCTTCTCCCCTTTTATGCTCTCTCTTTCTAATAAGTAAGTAATTTTTAAAAAATAGAATAAAATAAAAACAAAACGCAAAGCTGCAGCTTATTCTCTGTGCCCCAGCACAACTGAGGCTGATGTAGGCTTCCGGACCCTGGCCAGCTGGAGTCATGAGCTCCCTGAGGTGACTGAACCCACTCATTATGGTGTCCAGACCCTGCTCCAGTCCGGGTTTCCAACGTGAGGTGCCAACGTACACCCCGTAGTTTTCCAGCCCCTGTGACCTCAGAGTGTCCCTTCAGCTCCTCTGTTCTAATTCTAGTGTTCTGGTGTTGTCTCTTTATGTGCTAGCTGTTCCTTTACACTGTGGGGGTTTTTTCTGTGCCCAAGGACAGAGGCATCTGTCCCCAGTCCCTCATTACCATCACCACTGCCATGGGCAACATCAAGGGTGGGAGTTCCCTGCGTGTCTCTGTCTCTCTGGCTGTTCTCTTGCCGTTCTGTGTCTCTGGCTGCCCAGTAGCTACTCAGTCAGCCCTCAGTTCTTCTTCGGGAGGAACTGTTGTACTAATCAGTGCCATTTGGTGTGTTCTGTGGAGGAGGCGACTTCAGTCTTCTTATGCCGCCATCTTGGACTGGAACCAATGACGGAGTGCTATGATTAGAGCTCCAGGGGATGGAGAGTTACAGGGGGAGTCACTTTGTCACTGTGCAAAAGTTCTCTGCTCCAAAGTGTCTGGGCTTGAGACGTTCTCTAGTGTCACAAAGACCTCATAGGGCAAAGCAGGATAATGACCAAAGCTTAAGGGACCAGCCTCTCCAGAGTTCCGTTGTATTTCGACTTTCCAAAGAAGTAAGATCAGGTTGCCGTGGCCCGCCATTCTCTGACTCAGAGTGCCTCCACTAGACAATGTTGGTCTCAGGTCACCTCAGAGATGGCTGGCCTTCCTCGTGCCTACCTGTTGTCTTTAGCTGTGCACTGACGTGTGGCACAATAAGCTGTGGCCGGCATCACGGGGTTGGACTCGGTCAAGGCATGTGGCACAGGCCAAGCTAATAAATGAAATAAAAATGTGCTTCAGGTCACTGGAAGAATGTGTGACGTGTATTGGCCAGACCAGTATACAAATGTACATGCTAGTTTTGTATTCATTTGTAACATATTCCTTGTGTAATAAATTACCACAGATTGAGTGGGTCAGCCCCGTGGAAATCCGTCCTCTCATATTCTGGAAAGTTTCAATATCAAGGTCAGAGGAGCATGTTCTCTTCCGTGAGGAAGAACACATCCTTGATTCCTCCTAGCTTCTGGTGCTCCTGGAAATTGCTAGCATTCTTGGCTAGTGCAGCGACATCACTCCACATTCTACCTGTGTGTCTACACTGTCCCCTTGTGTAGCTGTGTGTCTTCTCTTCCCGTAAGGACACCAGTCATTAGATCTAGGGCCCACTCGGCCCAGTATTATCACATCTCAATCTTTAACTAATAATATCTGCAAAGACCCTATTTGTAAATAAGATTACATTCTGAGGTTCGGGGCAGATACAAATTTGTGGAGGATACTATTTCAACCGATTACAAGCTATAGGGTTATCAGATATTGTCCCCCAACGATACGTTCAACCTTTGAGGCAAGTGTGAATTTATGCAGAAGCTGACTGGTCAGTTTCAAAAGGAAGAAGGTAAAGAAGCTGCTTTGAAGGGTGAGGGAAAGTCTTCAAAGTCATGCATCTAAGTCTGGAGAAGCTCTGGTTTATCCTGGCCTGAAGGAAAAGCTAAATTTCTGAAGGGAAATGTAGGAAGGGCTGGACCATCTCGCAGACAAGGAACAACAACATCCAATGCATGAAAGCAGACTTAGCCACCCACGAAATAAGGGATAAGCGAGAACACTACCCTTAAATGTGAGCCTTTTGATTGGGTGGACAAGGACGTATTTTGGGTGTCATTACTTTTTTTTTAAAGCTTTTGTGTATTTATTTGACAAAGAGAGAGAGCATACAGACAGAGGGAACAGTGTGAGAGAGGGAGAAGCAGGCTCCCCGCTGTGCAGGGAACCCAATGCGGGACTCGATCCCAGGACCCCAGGATCATGACCTGACCAGAAGGCTTAAGCAACTGAGCCACCCGGGTGTCCTGAGTGTCATGACTTTTGTGAAACTAGATTACCATTCTTTGTAGAGTTTATATATTGCAAATATCCTCCCCAGAGTTGTGAACTATATATCTTCTAATAAAGAGAAAGACTAAATGTTAGTACAGGAGAAAGTTTCTGTCTTCTCCTTTATCGTCTGTGCTTTCCTCTCACTCAAGAATCCCTTTCAACTCTAATATCAAGAATATTTTTCTGCATTTATTATTGACATTTTTTTTCACAGTTAGGTCTCTAATTCACCCTATCATTGATTTTTTAAGGTAAGAGGTAAGGACGTGACTTTATTAATTTGGAGGAATCGACCTTGTACACATGAATATGGCATGGCTCCGTAACCAAATCATCTTCTCCGGCTAATCAAATAGTTTCCTAACAGTTTCTTGTCACATGTGGACAAGAAGATATACAAGAATGTTCATTTCAGTATTTATCATACTAACCAATGAAATGTCCCTTAAGAATAAAATGAGCAAATAACTTTCAGTGTATTTATACAGCCTTGGCCAGAACTGAATGAGAGCCACACATACCAACAAGAGATATCTGAAAATTACTGTGTTAAGAGAAAATAAAAAGTTTGAGGGTGATTTTTTTTAAAACCACTTAATATGAATACTGGCATAAAATGCACAAAACAATTCCGTATGTTCACTAGGTAGTAATTGCACAGAAACATGTCTGGGAATGGTAGACTCCATTAGGGAGTGGCCGCCAGGCATCAAGAAAAGGAACGTAATCAAGGAGGTGAGCCTGGAGGAGGGGGCATTCAGCTTCCGTTCTAGCTGTAATGTTTTCATTTAAAAAGAAACCAGTGACAAAAAACCTGCAGCCCTACGGTGTGCCGTCCCAGAACCGAGTAGTAGGTAACTGAGCAGGGAGTACTCGGGTGTTGATTACAGCATGGTCTATCTGGTTAATTGTCACATCTTCTGATTGTGACCCACAGTTAGGAAACAATTATTTTATACTGCGCCACATGTACATACATGTGCACGCACACAGACACAGAACTGAAACTGAAATTTCTATGAAAGAAGTTTACGTTTCCTAAATTGATACACTCTTCTATTTTCCATTCTCCCTTATTCCATTTCTTTCTTTAATTAAAAAAAAAAAAAGGTTACCTGTAGTTTGTAAAACACCGGCTCATGGCTTTGCATGGTTGAAATATTTTAAAATTTAAGAAATATTGGTCTTGGCAAATATTTTAATTGGATGAAAGGACCGATTTACCTGGAAGGGTACACACACCAGCACATTCATGCCATGCTCTACCAGAAACCAGTGATGTGCCATGGTTTCCAAACTCTGCTTAACCACGAAGCCCTTTGACAAATTCAATGGAAAGAAAATAAAAATGTGTCACCCTGAATAACAGCACCAGGCTCTTCCTCAGGGACGGAACACCGGTTCTTGGAAAACTTTCTTTGATGCGTGCCTGGAGTGGGAGGTGAGCCTCTCCGGGGCCGGGCTCCAAGCTTTGGAGGAAGACGAGGCCGGTCTGCACAACTGAAGGGGGAGTTTGGGATGGCCGCGAAGTCCTGCAAGGACGGGGTGAGGAGAAGGGCGGGGAAGGCAGCAGGGAACCCCAAGATGGCGGAGAACTGGGAGGGGCTGGACGTGCCTGCCTCCACGGATCCCGCCTCTGGAAAAGTCTGTTAAGCTCATGGATGTCTGGTATATGGGAAATGTTTGTTGTTATAGAAGCCAAGGGGGCTTTGTTGTATCAGGGCTGACTTGCATGGCAGAGTAGGCCCCAAAACTCCAAATCCCAAGAGACAATCGAGGCCAAAGGAACATCAACCTCCCTTGCGTTGATCAGAAATCAGAAGGAAGGTTTGGGTTTCCACCGGGTGACAAAGTGAGGGATCCAACACCATTTCAAAACTAGACCCCAAAGGGCAGGGAGTTCTGTGGATGGATATTGGGTCATAGTGACATCTAAAAACCGGCGTGCTTGGGACGCCTGGGTGGCTCAGTTGGTTAAGCAGCTGCCTTCGGCTCAGGTCATGATCCCAGCGTCCTGGGATCGAGTCCCACATCAGGCTCCTTTGCTCGGCAGGGAGCCTGCTTCTCCCTCTGCCTGCCACTCTGTCTGCTTGTGCTCACTCTCACTCCTCTCTCTCTCTCTCTCTCTCTCTCTCTCTCTCTGACAAATAAATAAATAAATAAATCTTAAAAAAAAAACAAAAAAACAAAAAACCGGCGTGCTTGGCTGAAGTAGGCAGGGGTGAGGGAGATGGGGGTCAAGGGAATGGGATGGGAATGGGGGGACATTCAATGGAGCCTGTGCCCTCAGCCTCCCCCGCAACTGAAGGATCTCCAGAAAGTGTCCTGTGCAACCCATTTTATAGATTAGGAAGCAGAGGCCCAGAGCAGTAAAGTCACTAATCCAAGGTGACCCCATTAAGAAAGCAGTCTGGTCTCCCGGCACCCAGTTCAGACTGTCCATGACCCCGTGGCCCTCGTACGTGTGACTTGTTTCCGCACCTTATTTAGGTAGAACAGAGCCTTGAGAGAGTAAAGAGTAAAGATCAGAGTAAAGATTAGAGCCTTGAGAGAGTAAAACGCAGGTCATCTAATTTGGGCGTCGGTCTGTGGGGGCTGGAAAGGAGTGAGGCACAGGACATCCTGCGGGGAGAAACGGAATGACATGAACGGGGGGAAAACGGTAAACAGGCAGGCGAGTCTTCGCTTATGAAGAATTCACACAGGGCTGAACTGTCCGCATTTGGAAGGTCGGTGGGAGCCTGCCAGGCCCGGGCGCGGTGTCCCCGTAAAGTTTTAGGACAAATGGCCTCCTCTCAGCCTCTCCTAATGAGCCCAGGGGAGGATTTACGGTTTTAAAGAAACTGCTGAAACAGGTCAAAAGATACATATTATGTCAAGACAGCAACAATTTGCCTCGGTTTAATTTCCACCTTGTGCCTTCCTGCCTGTCTTTATCAGGCCCATGCTGAGGCCGCCTGGAAGAGAGCAAAGCCCGGGCAACGGCTTCTACGCGCCTCCCCCGGCTTCCTCCCCCGAGGGCCTGAGCGCCAACCGGCTGGCACGGCAGGCCGCTCCCAGGCTGCACGCTCGTCCTCCGGCTTTCCTGTGGTTTTTTGCAGACTCCGAGCTCCCAAGAGTGAGAGTGGGGCCGGGGACACGGGCGGCGGAGCGGAGCTGTTGTGGGGACAGTGTCCCACCCTGGTTCTTCGGGGGTCTGTGTCCCGCGGGCGGTATAATCAAAGCCACACGTCAACCCGTGTCTCTGAGGAGACCGAGCACACAGGCACGGTCCGAGCTGCGTGAAGATGTGCCCCCCGCGCCCCATCCATGGGGGAAAACATCCCGCCCGCCCTAGGTGCCCACGGAATGGCTTGTCACCGTGTGTCTTTACAGCCAGACCGCCGTCTGGACCGTCCCGACAGAGTCCAGTCACGGGCTCCACATTCTGAAAACCACCGAACCCTATGGTGTCGGTCAGCCTCGGCCGGGGGAGCCATCCAATCTGGCACGTCCGCCAGAGGCTCACGAGACGAGGGCGCCCCCAAATCCACCTGCTCCCGGGACCCCAGGCTTCACCCAGAAGGATTCTGAGCAGGCAGAGGAGGCTCTGGGAAGCCGTCGTCTGGGAGAAGCTGGTTCCCCACGGAGCCCCCACGACCTCTGTGTGTCGTCCCGGGGAAGCCCGCTGTCTGAACAGCAAGGAACCGAGCTACTCTGGGCTCGGATCGCCACTGTCAGTGGTGCGCACTGACGCGGGGACAATGACAGTGGTCCCGGCAGCCTTCCCCTCCACTGCTGGACCGTTCCCAGCTCCCTTCTTCACATGGAAAAGCCAGGGGGACGGTCTTGCGGCAGAAAGATGTGACAGGGAGCTCCCTGGCCCACGTCTGCAAGCCCCGAGGTCTCCGCCCGGCGGCCCTCCCCACAGTGACCGCAGCCATGCCACATGTCATCTCCTCTGATCCCGTCACCGAGCCGGCAACGGTCCTGTCCTCCCCTCACAAGAAAGCATTGCACAGATGAGGGGTGTGTGGGTTTCCTGGCTCCTTACCATGTGTGCCCACAGTCAGACCCTCCTCTGACCAAAGTCAAGGTGAAGGCGGCAGGGGGCTGCATGGTTGAGACAGAAACCATTCCGTGATGTTCCTTTTATGCCATTATTTATGGTGATGTGCTACCTAAGACACCTGACTCTATACAATTATTATTTAACTACACCAAACCTCTGTACACTCAGAAATCCCCATGGTGACAGCCATACAGTTTCTCCAGAGAATCCGAACACAACACATTTTCACTGATTTCCATGTGGCGGGTTTTCTGTTTTCATGCGCTTTATTGTACGGTCCAGGCTTCCTCCACGATTTGAAGTCACCTCCTTTATCATATAGTAGGAGCTTTCATCTATACTTGGGTCTATGTCTGGATTTTTTCATTCTTTCTCACTCTTTCTTTGTATATTCTTTCAAAAGAATCACTTTATCAAATGACTGTCACACTTTTTTTCCCCAAGTTTTTATTTAAATTCCAGTGCATTAACACAGAATGGAACACTAGCTTCGGGTGAAGAACGTCGTGACTGATGACTTACGTGCAACACCCAGTGGTCATCAGGACACGTGTCCTCCTGAACCTCCATTTCACGTGACCCCCACCCACCCTCCTGAATTATGGTCAACATGTTAATACTGGTAGACAAGGCTCTCCACCATCAAAATATTTTTTGATATCAAAAATATCAAAACTATTTTTTGTCTTCTTACCAGTTTATTTTGTCACCTGGACTTTGTAGTCATGCGCCAGTATCCCCAGAGCTGACCTTTCAGATCTCCATGGTGACACGAAGAATCTACCCACTTCTCTGGGGACTACGGATACGTGTTCATCAGCATTCCTTCCAATTAACGAGTCATTTTTTATGTCCTTTGTTAAAGCTTTGTTGTTCTCTTTAAGTAAATGCAACTTACTGCTTATTTAATTTATTCCTGGGTGTGTTTTTTAACTCTTGCTATTTCAAATGAGAATTTCTCCTTTATGTAACCAAACTTGTTATTTTCAGTCCACAGGGAAGCTCTCAATTACTATCCAAGTATTTTTATGTTAAAAGTAGCCCCCTCACTAGCTCTTTTCTTTCAGATACATTTTCACTTTATTTACTGGGGTCCTCCCAGTAATAGAAAGTATCAGCTACAAATAATAATCTTGCCTCCTCCTCTTCAATGTCTCTGTCCCTTCTTATATTTGTTCTTCCCTAGTAGCAAATGTGCCCATAAAAATATTGACTCACAGTGTTGATAGTGATGTTCTTCACTAGCATTTAAGAAATGTTACTGTGCTTAGCATGTGCTAAACCCTGCAGAGCAGTTTACCGGCTGTTAGGGAATGTCTGTGCTCCTCAAAAGTCACATGTTGAAATCCTAACTCCAGTGTGATGGCTTTGGGGGCGGGGCCTTTGGGAGATGACGAACCAGGTCACAAGGGTGGAGCCTGACCACTCATGAGGATGAGTGGTCTGATAAGAGACCCCAGGGAGCTCTCGCCCCTTCCACCATGTGGGGACCCAGTGACAGGATGCCCATCTCTGAACCAAGAAATGGACCCTCCCCAGACACTGGGTCTGTGTGTGCCTTGACTTGGACTTCCCAGCCTCCAGAATTTGAGAAATAAACATTATTATTTGAGCCACACAATCTATGGTGTTTTTGGTGTAGCTGCCTGGACAGGCCAAGACATATCCCTTATTTATCCTTCAAAATAACATTAAGAGATAGGAGAAGATACGGAGCCTCCTAGTCTCAGTTCTCCGTCAGCAAAATGGGGTAACAGCATCCTCACACCACAGGCTTGTTGTAGACTGATGGTCTACAAGATCCTGGTTTAATTTCTCACACAGCAGGCTTTTGGGATGATAGCTGCTGACATCACGACTGCTGTTATTTTATCATCATTTCACAGATGGAACAAGGGATGAGACTTGGAGAAATTGAGATCCACACTCAATGCTAGAGTTGGGACCTATGCCCCTATCAGTTCAACTCTCAGATCTATGCTTTTTCCCTCACTTTTCCTCATTTGATGGAAATTTTCCTGTGTTTCAAGGTAATAGGCAAATCACCTGTCAACTTCTAGTCAATGAGAAGCATTTTGTGAGAAATTATTACCTAATTTTTATCAACGGTACTTCTGGGTATTAAAATAATCACAGTTTTTATCTTCTAATCTACTAACAAATTAAGTTTATGGTGATAGTTCCCCACATTGAACCATCCTTGCCTGTCTAAAATCAACTCGACTTAGTGGTAGTCATATTATTCCTTCAACACAGCAGAGAATGCTAAGTTTAATTCACAAGCACTGACTTATTTTCCAACGTAAGACAAGTCCCTCACTTTTTTCGTTTTTAGATTTGAAGTAGTTTATTTCAGATATGTCTCTCAGAAACAGCATATAATGGAATTGCATCCTTACTGATGTACGATATCTTATATTTAACACAAGTATTCAACCCAACTGCATCTTGTTTCATGGTTCACATGGGTGGCCTTACTCCTGCCAAACGTATTTCCTTATTTCTGCCCTTGCTTATTGTTTCCTGTACCATATTTTTCACTGATTTTCCTCATGTGGCAATTTAGAGAGAAGTTTTTAAAACCTTCCAAGCACTGACATTTCAGTTTTCTTTCAATATACCTAATACAGCTTGACATTCTCTTCTTCTTAGGCCACGACTTCTGTACGCTTCCATTCTTTGTTTTCATTTATCTCACAATTTCCTGGTGCATATATCTTTAAGTAGAGATTTGGGGGAAGAATCTGGGGGCCGTATATTTTTTTAAAAGCTGGCTATTCTGACAGTGTCTTTCTTTTACCGGTACTCATAGATTTGGCTGTGAATAGAATTTTGGGATCATGGCATATTAAATTCAAAAACCTATCTACCTCACCTCACCACTTTCTGTCATTGACTTAGGGTCACCTCTCACTTTATTTAAATCTCTGCTATCACAGTTCCCACATTATATGATGACATCTCTCTGTGGGACGCCATGCTAGTAGACAATGAGTTCTTAAGAACTGTGACTTCATCTTACCGATCTTAGATTTCCTAAGACCTATCACCATACCCAGCATATGGCCGGTTCTCAACAAAGGTTACTTCAATTGAGGGATATGAAAGTGAATGAGCTTCACCACTCATAATGTTCTACATAAACAGAAAGGCAAGACCATTATCCATGTCTCTTCTGTATCCATGAAGGCTACATAACAGTATGTTTAAAAGCCTTTCTATTAAGGTTAATATTATTTTAATTCTGTTTGTTGATTAACTGATTTTGTAGGTAAGAGTATGGCTGAGGCTAATGGCAGAATCTAGACAAGGAAATTTCTGCCTCCCAGGACTTTGTGGGTAAAGGCTGTGACTTCTCAGTCACAGAGCTGATCATTGGGAATAATCATCTGATGAAGATAAATTGGTTAGACTTGAAACAAACCTGGAAGGGAAGCAACAATAAAAGAAAGCCGACACCCCATTACAATGGGTTCATTCACAGGAAAACCTCAAACATCCTAACCCAGCACAGGACAGGTGAGCATGTACCTGGGACACGTACCTGGGATAACCATGCGTCTTTCCTAAGGTAGTACAGTACATCAGGGTGCACAGACAAGTTTCAGAGTCTGCCAAACTTAGACACGAATGCCCCTAATTGTTTGTGGCTTACACCGTGTATCAGGAACCTACCTTCAGATTTCCTCAAATATAAGATCGTAATAATGCACCTATCTCTAGAAGTCCTAGTAGAGTGAACTATGATAAGGTATTTAAAGGACTAAGTATAGGACCTGAAAAAATTTTGATTTGTGCAATTACTATACATCCCGTTCCCTTGCCATATATCCACAGGTCTTAAATAGGGACACCAATTAATGGGTAGTTGAAGCCTAGGAGCTGTTCAACGCTCATGAAGGGTATTTTGCATGGCCATTTGTCACTAACCCCTACTCAGTGAGCAGCAAAGCGTTACTGTTCATGGCTTGGTATTGGGCCGTAAGATTGTAGATATTTAGTAGAATTACTTTTTTAAAATATCATCTTTGCTATTTGGTTTATTAACCATGTTGGAGGAATTCCACACCTCAGATTGGTCCCAGACTCCAGAAGACCTAGAGAAGCTTCCGGTTCAATAAAGCTGATTTGAGAACAAGCATTTCTAAACTCGTCGTTGGAACAGCAATAGCAGAATATCGGGTAAAATGTTCCTCTGGTGTTATAAAATGCAAAAGAAGTGGGGGAAACCTAAAATACGCAATAACGTTTATGCAACTTTTCGGAAAGAAAAAAACAAAACAAAACTAATTATTGAGTGAGTAGCCCAACCAATAAAAAAAAAAAAAAAAAGTACCAAAATAAAGAATGCCAAAACAGACAATATTGTTCAACACCGATGGGTGTTGAACGTGCTCGGGGATTTAAAAATACTTTATAAAATTGGAAAAGTTTAAAATACATTTTAACCTCGATATGAAAGAGGAAATAGTGGTCCCCACTTTGAAATGATGCTTTTCCTGATCACTAGAAACATCCCATGGGTCAGCAGCCACCCCAAGGATCGCCCATTGTCTGCGCTCTCCCTGGGGACCAGAGGGCGGGTCTGTCTCCCACCCACGCCCCATCACTACCTGGGCTCCCGCTCTCCCCTCCCTGCCTGCCTGGGGTCTCGGGTGCGAAGGCAAAGGACACGATTTCTTCTCCGCACTTCCTGAAACTAACTTTGATGTTTTCTCCCTCCCCCAGGTCAGAGTCTGTTTATTTCAGAGCTTGGCTCTCTAGGTGTTCTTTCAAAACCCTTGTCCGGACCCTCCAGCCCAACAGCGCCCCTTTCATTTTCCACCTTTTACTGTTATCCCTTTCCTGAGGCTGCAGGCTTTGAATGGACTGAATTCCAGAAGGCCAAGCAAGGGTAAAAGGAAATTTTAGAGAAAGCTTAGAATGACAATAAAAAATAACAATTTTTATTTTGCCATACAAGTATAATATTGTTTTTTTTAAAAACGAACTTCACCTGCTGCATCACACACCCATGAAAACTAGGTCAACCCCACTTAAGAATATGGATGTAAATCTTTAAATAAAATATTTTAACAAATAAAATCCAGAAGTATTTTTAAAAAATCAGATTTGCCAAAAACTGACAAAATATTGGTAACTGTTGAAGTTAGGCATGAGAGTTCATTATTCTCTTCTCCCTACTTTTATTTTTTTTTAAAGATTTTATTTATTTATTTGAGAGAGAAAGAGCGAGATGGGGGGGAGCACAAGCAGGGGGAGGGGCAGAGGGAGAAGAAGACTTCCTGCTGGGCAAGGAGCCCAATGTAGGACTTGATCCCAGGACCCCGGGATCATGACCTAAGCCGAAGGCAGAGGCTTAACTGACTGAGCCACCCAGGTGTCCCTACTTCTGTTTGTTTTTGAAAATTCCCATAATAAAATGATACTTTAAGCAAACTTGCACATTATGTCAAAGTAGGATTTATTCCATCACATTCAAAAATAGTTCAATATTAGGAAATCTATTTCTACAGTTTATCATCACATCAAAAGGAGGGGGAAAGATTTGATAATATTAAACATCCATTCCTGAAAAAGCTCTTTGTCAACTAGGAAAAATGTGATATTGTGTCAAAATGATTTTAAAGAGATATTTCAAGCTGGCAGACATCTTATTACAAGTGCTTCCGCAGGATTTATGACACGCTAGTCTCTACTGGCGTACTTGACATACACAAACGCATTTGATTTTCCCAATGAGGGAAGTCCAGCGCCCTGGGGGGGACGTCCAGGAGTCCAGTCCCTGCGAACGGGGTCAACTCACGGAAGTGGGCCGAGCGGTCAGAGGGAAAGACACCCCTCCCCATTTCTCGGAGAATCAAGACTTTGGAGAAAATTGTCGTAACCCGGAAGCATGCTGTGGGTGGGAAGAACAGGTGTGCATGCGGGTAGATCTAAGCACACTGGACACATAGCCCAAGCTCTCTGAACCTCAGTTTCTCAGTCTCTACAATGGGGAAGGTGATCGTGACCAGGGCACTGGCCGAGGATCGAACAGTTCGCGTGTAAGTTGTCCAGCACGTAGTAGGTACCTGGGAATATTAGCTGTCTTCCTTCCTCCTTCCTACGACAAAAGAAGAGCGTCTCCAAGGGCCCCCAAGAGAACATCGGAGGAAACAAATTCCTACAAGCAACTCCTTCAGCCGGACGAAGGCCACAGAGGCTGACCACAAGTAAGTCAGGGAGTACCGTCCTCTCCTCCGCCCGGCCTGCCCCGGGCCACGCGCTTCCCCCTTCGCTTTGCCTCACTTGCTTTCTGGGTGTTTGCGATCACATCCCGCCTGGCCCGGAACCGCAGGCTCCCAGCGAAGCCTCGGTTGTAAAGTGTGATCACAGCCACCAGAACCAGAGCAGCCTCCCACGTGGACAGGGACACTGAGGCCATGCAGAGGGACAGGATGCAGACACGTTGACTTCGGGACTCCCTCCAGACAGGGGGTAACTCGGAAGGACAAAGTCCAAGCTTCCCGTCGGTCATGGGGTGGGGACGGGGAAGTTCCCAGGAGGAAGACAGCAGGATCCGAGGGCCGGTGCCCCTGCAGAGAGGCAGACTCGCCTGTCACACGTGGGACGTGGTCTAAGCTCCAGCACGCTGAGCCCACGGTGACGGGGACTCTGTTACCCGCCCTGGTGGCCCCCACTCCTACCGTGTCACGCCGTCACGTGCTCGAGAAAGGGTGGGCCCAGCTGTCTCGGGCGTCCTGTTCTGGTTTCGGAGAACGTCTCCTTGCTTGTTCCAATTCGCTTCCAACCAGGACGTTCCTTCCTCTTTCCAGAGAACGGCAGTGCTGAGAGAACTCTGTGGAAAACCCACCCACCAGAAGGACAGGCCCGACCACCGCATGGCCGTGGACGGGCCAGCCCAGGAGGTGGCCCGACAGTCTCCCCCCTGTGCCTCCACCCCAATAAAACAAAAAGGAAAGTAGCCAATTGTCACGCCTTGCATGCAAATTGCCTTCTATCGCCGGCTTCTTTTTTTTTTTTTAATTAATTAGGTAGGTTATGTCTTGCAAGTTCATTTTCAGTTACTTCGAAATGAGCTTGATGCAGCGACTTCCGGGAGGCTGAACACAGCAGCTCCAGAAACTCTCACACCATCGTGGCCGAGGCTCTGCCCCCGGTACCCACGTCGCTGCCACGGTACCGAACCTCCCGCGTCCGTCCGCAAACTGCCGAAGTCAGAGGCGAGGGGAAGAGGCGGTGAGCACCTCCAATTCTGGTAAAACCTGTGTGTACCAGTGAAAGCTGCGACTCGGAAAGTGTCTCTGAAAGTGGCCTCTAGTTCTGCCGTAAGAGTAAGTATGGCTGATTGCATGTCCGAGTCGGGTAATTGCTACAACTTGCCCGATATAAGCTACTATCCCATAGCATAAAAATCATCTTTAAAAAGTGTCCGGGGGCGCCTGGGGGGCTCAGTTAAGCGTCTGCCTCCGGCTCAGGCCATGATCTCAGGGTCCTGGGATCGAGTCCCGCATCGGGCTCTCTGCTCAGCGGGGAGCCTGCTTCCCCCCGACCCTCTCCCCTCTCGTGCTGTTTCCCACTCACTCTCTCTCAAATAAATAAATAAAATCTTTGAAAAAAATACTAAAAATTTAAAAAATACATAAAAAGCATCCAGGTTTTTAAAAAACGGACGCTCTACGTGTGACCCGATAGGAGGACCGTAAGAGTTGACAGAGAGGTGACCCAAGGTTCCACCGTCAAGGCAGAAGAGAAACAGAGGCAGCCGAGCTGGTGCTCCTGGTGCGTCCTCGGGGAGCAGCGGCCCCCCGGGGGGCGTGATTTTCTTGTGCTCCTAGAGCTGCTCTCTGCAATGAATCAGGATGCGGTTAAGCAATTTTTGTAAAACGCTTCGACGAAGTCTACTGCTCTAATGGCGGGTAGCAGTTGGGAAATTTCGACTGTTGATGATTCTGCGGAAAGCGAAGGACCGAGGCTTTCCAGAAAACGGGAGTGTGGGAAGGAAGCGTGGTTGGATGTGAAGTCACAGGGTCTCGGGGCACGGGGTACCCTCATTTCACCTGGATCCCCTCTTGACTTTACAGAGAGCTGAGATGCGGGAAGACGAGGGGGCTCGCCGGAGGTCACAAAGACTGAGGAAGCCGTGACCCCCCCAGCCCCGCATGCAGGTATGATGCCCCCACAAGGGCAACAAGTAGCACATTTGAGAGTTTTAATTTCAGGGTCAGAGCACAGTGCTGCCTTCTCTTCTCAGTACCACTATTGGCCCCAAAAGACAACTTTCCAGATAAATGAGTCTAGCCCTTCTTATGCACCAGATTTTGTAGCACTTTGGGGATGAAAATGTTTCTAAAATAAGCTAGTCTCCCACACCCTGTCCAGAATAGAGAAGGTTGACCATTAAGTCCAGTGGGCAGGACAGCAGCCCCCCAGAGATGTCTCTGTCCTAACGCGTTAGCAGTTCCCCGATGAGGCATAAAGGGGCTTTTCAGAGGAAGTTGAGGCTCTGGAAAGGGAAGGTTATCCTGCGTGACGTGGGTGGGCCCCGTGTCATCATCACCAGGGCCCCCTGGAGCCAGAGGCAGGAGACTTGGGGTGGGAGGAGGGACAGGATAATGGCCATGGCAGCGGGGGTGAAGGGATGATGGGGCCCGGGGTCCCCAGAGGAAGTTCCGACCACGCTGGGAGGTCACCCATGAAAGGGAGGTTTCCCTGGCAAAGCGAGAGTTGCCAGGGAGATCATCACGGCAGAGGAAGCGGGGCATGCAAAGGCGCTGTCTGGGGGCCACGTGGGACTGATCCCAAGACTCAGCCCCGTGGCCGGTGGGGCCACGTGGAGAAGAGCAAAACGCCCAGCAAAACCCTGCCGGGGGCTGCTCACGCTCTCGCTCACAGGCCTACTCCATAACGACGGCGGACGGTACTGTCACAGCCATGGGAAAGCAGGGACATCTTACTGACGGATTTGCATTTTGAGGTGGTTCGTTTGACATGCGGTAAAGGAAAGATGGACGAGGCGGGCGGGCAAGTGGGCAGGCCATGCAGAAGAGGGATGATGGTGGCTTCCTGCAGAAAGCCCGGTGGCCCTGGGGACGGAGATGGCAGGCAGGGGCAGATTTGAACTATCCCCAGACAGCATCATGCCCAGACCTGTGACTGGGTGGGTGTGGAGATGGGGTGGGGGAGCGTTGGTGGCAGCAGGCAGGGGGAGACAGTGCATCAAGAACGCCTCCGGACCCCTGGTTTCAACAGCTCACTGGGGTCCAACATCATTTTCAAAGAGGCAGTGCTGTACCTGAACAAGGTTGGTCCTTTGGGAGGGAAGATGGGGAGAAAGGCTCTGGCCACACGGCATTTATAATTTCCATGTCCATCAGAATGGTAATGGTCATGGTCTGGTAATGGTAATGGTGATGGTGATGGTAATGGTAATGGTGATGGTATGGTAATGGTGATGGTAATGGTAATGGTAATGGTGATGGCAAGACGGTCTAGGCTCAGGACGGCACACACTGCAGCATTTATAAAGAGGGAACTACATGGAAAGATGAGGAATATTCTCCAACTATCGAGTTAAATAGGGGGGTGGAGTATAGCACAGAGTGGACATTGTGCCACCATTTTCATTTTTTAAAAACGTGTGTGTGTGTACACTTGTTCAGTTATACAAAGACAGAAACAGGAGAATATAAAATAAACTAGTAGCAGGTTCTACCTCTCGGGGAGACATCAGAGGTCCCAAGGGGACAGGAAGCTTTTTTGTGGTATAATTTTGTGCCTCTTGGGTGTTTGGTCATGTGCACGTATTAGCTGTTCATTTAAACCGAATTTCAAATAAACGCATGAATAGATGCAAAATGCATTATCTTCCTAAAAGAATGGGAGGCATGAGGTAACTGCCAGGAAAGCAAACCGAGGACAAGGGAGTGACAATGTCACACACATTAGAATTCCTGGCGAAAACTGTTAAGCAGATAAAACAGGTTATTTTATGCTGGAGAAAGATACCATGCAGTATTAATGGATAATTACCTTGAAACCTCATGTACTAATATCATAGCCTGAAGCATATGGAATTTAAAAACTCAAAAATATGACGATACGTTGGCAAAACTAAGATGACAAAGAGAGACGTAAAGACACCTCTTTAACAGATAGAGCATAGAAACCCAGGAAATAAAGAAATCAGAGAGTAACATTTAAAGTATTATCTACAGGAAATAATGAACTTTGTAACTTATTCTCTATTCATCGCTTTCAAATAAATGTGGAACGTCTACCCTACCCCCCAAGAAAGAAAGAAAGAAAGAAAAAAGGAAAGAAAGAAAGAAGTTATCTGCTAGGGCAAAATGAAATCTACAATAAATTCCCCAAAGTAAAAATGGTACAGGATTCACTCTCTCCCCTTAGTGCAGCAAAACTAGCAATTAATACTTGGAAAGCCACCACTTGGAAATTTAAAAACCACCTCAGAGAGAAATCTAAATCGCGATCACACGTTGTTTAGGAAGAAACAGCAGCGACAGAGTGAAATATTGCATATCAAAGCCAGTAGGGCCTGGGCGCCTGGGTGGCTCAGTGGGTTAAAGCCTCTGCCTTCGGCTCAGGTCATGATCCCAGGGTCCTGGGGTCGAGCCCTGCATCGGGCTCTCTGCTCAGCAGGGAGCCTGCTTCCCCCACTCTCTCTGCCTGCCTCTCTGCCTACTTGTGATCTCTGTCTGTCAAAAAAAAAAAAAAAATCTTAAAAAAAAAAAAAAAAGCCAGTGGGGCCTGACTCAGACTGTGCTCAGCACATCAAACGCCTTAAATGCTTCCATTATTTAAAAGCAAGTGACAAAATGAATAAACCCAAATCAAACTCAAGAAGCTCAGTGAAAACAAGAAAAAAATCCAAGTGTCCACAGGCAACACACACACACACACACACACACACACACACACACACACAGAGTGAGGGGGGAACGGGGAGTTCCATGCCTACACATGGTGGAACTTTGGTGAAACGTTTCACAATATTGGTTAATCACCAATATGCATTAGCGCGTTGATGATCTGGAATTTTTTTTATGTCCAGACAGACTGTTAAACTTCCTGCCACTCCATTTACAAGTACACAGCAACGGTGTCCTCTTACCGTAGAGACGAAAATATGATTTGGGATCATTCTTGTGGTGATACATTTGTAAAGACTCAGAATTTAATTGATAATTTGACTTCTGAGTAATTATTCAAAAGGCATGATCCTAGAGACGTGCTAAAAGGGTTTTCCCAGGAATTATTTTGATGGGGAAGGTCGGAAAACTTCCAATGCGCACCAACGTGACCGATGAGTTCGATTTCCGGATCGTCACCCGGTCATGTCCGATGGAGCCCCTTACATCCGTGCGAAGGATTCGTTGATGGTTAGGTGGGGACAGTGGCTCCGAAACACGTCACACAGACCCCCCATTTTTGTCAAATGCTCGACTACCTTGCAAAAATAACACTTCCCCGAAAACAAGAGTCAGAGATTCCCAAGCGAAATCACTGGTGACATTAGGAGACCTGGTTGCGGCTTCTAACTCTGGTTTAGCTACGTGACTTGGGAAAAATTACTTTTCCCCCTGGGCCTGGTCTCCTCATCTGAAGGGACTGATTAAGAGGATCCTTCCCAGGTCGAAAATACAATGGTTCTTTTATTCGAGGCATTCACGATGATAAAACCTTCGTGGGTGTATCGTGTAAATTCGATCGGAGGACCTGCATTCTGGGTTCCGTGCAAGTCCCCAGGGAGGGACAAGACCCAGGGCCTTGGCTCGGCGGGACTCCCCTAATCCACTCCTCAACCTGTCTGTCACCTTGCCGCAAAGGCAGAAAGCAGAGAGCGCCAATGAGCCAAGCCACCTCCAGGCTCGTGAGCTTGATTCTGCAGACGAAGCCGAGACAGAACGGGAGACCTGCTCATTTATCGTCGCCGTTTTAACGCCCCGTTGGTTCCCCTCCTCAACTTTCAGGTTATTTTCATTCCACCACCAGCAAATGATGGCAGCTTTCCACGCACCCAGTGTGCAAACGAAGCGATTTGCACAACTCTCCGCTCCCTTCACCAGTGGTTCCCCTTCACTCCCTAAGAATAAGCATTTCTAGACTTAACTAACGCTCCTAAGACGCAAAACATGTTGGATCGTTTGTTTCTTCTGTTATCCTTTTGCCTCCTTTTTTTCCTCCATTTCCTCACTTCGTGGCTCAAGATCCAGTTTTCAGTTTCCGGCGTCTCCATGGGCTGTTTTTCCTCCTGACTCTAGGAGCGCAGGAAGGTCAGGGAGCGTCCCCCCGGGGCAGCAGAGGCCTTCGTTCCTCCAGGACCCTCACTACGTGCGGGGACCTTGGCGTCGGAGGTCGGGCACTGGGTCCCATCTGCAGCACAGGACCTCGCACAAGTCACGGCCACCCAGCCTGAGTTTTGCGTCTGTTATGAAACACAGAAAGGAGGCGAAGAGGGAAGGAACCTGCTCTGGGATCAGCAGCTGGAAATCCCCCGGCTGGTGAAGGGCTCTGTCCCTGCAGATTTGTCTGCAGGTCACTCATTTACACTGTGACACAGCTTTGTCATCTTTGTCACCATCAGGACCAGGTCTGCATGAAGCAAGTACCCCGTGTGCATGAACAGAACTCTTGTCCCCGGAGATGGGGTGCACCTCCATGCCCGATGGACATGAGTTCCAGGGAACCTTCTTCCTTCCTTCCTCCCATGCCCCAGGACGTGAGGACTTTCCTGACTCAACCCCCGCACCGGGATCCTACCCCAGACAGAAGAAATGCCTAGCACTGTACACACAACACAACATGCCTTCTTATAAGGATGTATTTCAGTGTCCATCCTCGGCAACAGACCATGGGCTTGCCAAGGGCAAGAACCAATGAATGCTCAAGGTAGGACTGCAGGACACGCGTGACCTGGGCCGGGTGCCCAACCTGCAGACCTCCCCACTGAGAAACGCAGGGCTCAGTGGGAGGGACACGCCTCAGGCTGGGAGCAGACAGCATGGTTTTGTGGGACAGATGAGTCAGGCGGAGCTCACCCTGATGAGGAGACCAGGAGAGGGGCTTGGGGAAGGATTTGCCTCTCTCAGCATCCGCACTCTCCAGCCAGAGTTGAGCCAGACCAGTATCACGGGGGCTATAGCCAAGATGCAGACGAGGTCTCCCTTTTCCCCAAAATGTAGGGAAATTGTTACAGAACCGCACATCATGAGGCTTGTGGAAGATGGAAAATACTGGGAAAGCTTGGGAGGCTCCGAGCCCAGGACCACCTCCCCCCTGGATACTGGCTGCACATGGCCTGTCTAGGTTTGTCACCATGTGGACCCAGACATGACAGGGCTCCTCGTCTAGTTTCACTCTCCCTCCCTCTCAAGACCACAGCCGCCCCTCACACGGCACAAGTCCACAGGCAAAGGTGGCCGAGGATCTGGGGGGACACAGGTGATGTGCTGGGTTACACGGGCACCCCAGACCGTGCTGTCAAATCTCCCACTCTGCCCCTTCTCTGAATCCTCCATCAAGCCCACGAGGACACCAAGCCACATCTAACTCCAAACATGGGCTCATCCTGGCTCCTTCCACGGGGCCTCCCTCCCTCCTCGTGGACCCTTCTGCTCTCAGCCCACACCAACCCTCCCATTCCCCAGAACCACGGTCCAGAAAGCTGCGGTTCCCTGGTTCCTTCTGTGGGTTGAGCGCCTGTCGGCCTCCCAACGGCCCATCACAGACGGTCCTGAGCAAAGGAAGAATCGTGTGGCCCCCGCCGTCCTTTGTGACCGATGGCACCTGCAGAAGGGCGGCCTCCTGGCCCGGGGGTGAGCCGGCCAATGGCACGGTCCACGCAGGGCTCACCTCCTGAGGCTTGGACGTCCGCGTCAGGAGCGTGTTCACCGGGCACCTGGTCGGCGGACAGCAAACACGGCGCAGGGCAGGGGTCTTTCCTTCGTCTTCCCGAGCTATCTGGAAGTGTGACGGTGAGGCCTTGAGGTCCCTCTCTTTCTAGGCTCTGTCAGTTTTCTTAAGGCCGGGCAGGGAGGAGGGGAGCGAGGTTCCCTGGGACTGCCTCAAACAAGGGAGGACGGCAGGGAATTGAGAACAAAGTTGGCTTTCCTGTTTGCTTGTCTGTGGGAGTGAAAATAACATCTCAAAATCTCATCACGAGGCCTTGGCTGAGCAGAAAAGCCTCCCTTCGGCCTCAGGCCCAACGCTGAGCCCAGCGGCAGCCCCTGAAGGGTGCGGCGGGGACGAGGGGCCTCGGGCCACAGAGCGGGGCTCTCTGCCCTCCACATGCGGGGCTCTCTGCTCCGGGGCCTCGCACTTGAGCGCAGACTTCTGCATCAACCACTCCACCTCGTTTGGGGTTGAATCCGTTTTCTAAGCTAATGTAGTGTTTGCAGTATGATTCCACAGTGTCTTGGCACAGGAAAGACCATGATGTCATATTTGAACTATTCATTATGGATCTAATATGTGAGGGGAAATGGCCAATTCTTTTTTGGCTCCGTGTGTGATGACAGTATGAACATTCTCTAACCAGTTGAGAGTAAATCAAAATGCAAAAGACCTATCATTTCCCAAAGAGGCCTGCAGCCGACAGCCCCCATAAATTAGGAGTTGCCTCCTTGGAGGTTGTATAAACTTGGTAATTATTTTTAGGAGTAGATAACTGGGATCAGATCGAAGGGCCCCACCGACAGAAAAGAGGCAACGAGACATCGGAAGTGGAGAACCGAATCCGGCTCGGGGATGTGGACCCCGTATGTATTCTCAGAGGGGCGGGAGGAGAGAGGAGAGGAGCCAGAGGGAGGGGGAAGCCGGGCCGTCTTCCATGTGGGCTCTTTCACAAACGGGTCCCTGGAGTCGTAGACGCTCGGTCCTGGAAGAAACTGAGGCCCGGAGATGTGAGGTAACTCAGCCCAATCTCACCGGCGAGTTGTGCCAGAACGAGGGCGAGGGAGCCTGCCTTCCAGCGGCCCGTCTCGGGCCAGCTGCTCACCTTCCTCGGGAGTCCTTGGAGCTGCTTGTCTCAGCAGTGCGTGGACCCGGGCTGGCCTGCCTCGTTTCTACTGTGACTTCTGTAAGAGAGCTGCCTATTGGAGATCAGCTTGGGCCCGGGATTTCTGCCACCACTAACACCACCCCAGGAGAGAATTAGCCCTCAGGAGCAGTGAGGGGCTGGGGAAGGTTCTGGAATGCTGGATCAGAAGGTCAGGCTCCGAGCTCAGACCTCCAGGCCCTGTGCCCCGGGAGGCCCAGACCCCTTCTCGAGGTGAATGAGCCCATCATACCTGCCCAGTCTGTCCCGCAGTCAAGGGTGAGTTGGGCAAGATGAAGAAAGGAGAGGCCAGGAGCTTCTCTGAGGTGGACGCTGCCTGCTTGAGCCCAGCGTCGGGGAGGTCAGACTCCAGGAACCACATGCACGGGGGGATCCCAGCTCACTCAAGTTCGAAATCACCACGGAAGGCAAAGGCCACACTGCGTCAACTTTCACCTTGCCGGCCTCGGCCGAACAGACCTAACCCATCTAACTCATTTTCTTAGGGTTGGAACAGCTGGGGTCTCCTTCACGGGGCCCCGGTTGCAGAGTTAGCTGGTATTTGGGTCTACGTCATCCAAAAATATTCACATCTTCAAAGACCAGAATCACACCCAGAGAGCTGAGAGGCTCAGAGGCCCAGGCCCTGGAGACCAGACGGGCAGAGAGGCTGGACGAGTCGCCTTTCTCATCCCGGGGATGCAGGGAAGGAGCTCATTCAGGAGAAGGATGGGCAAAGCTCCCTCCACCACTGACACTCTCTCTCCTCCCCTTCCGCTCTCCCCTCCCCGTGCTCCCGAGGTTACAGCCAAGCTAACGTGTGAGAAGGGCCGGGTCTGAACAAACCGGGGAGCTCGGGACCGTCTCAGCAGATCATTCCCTCACCGCCCTGACCGCCGAGGCCCCAGATTGTGCACCGCGAACGGGGTTTGTCCGTGGGGCCAGACCTCACTGACCTCGCCTGGGATCCTGTTCGCCTTTGCAGACAGCGGGGACCCTCTGTATTGCCTCCCAATACAGAGCTTATAGAGTGCTCCTGAGAGCCATGTATTATTGGCAACGACAGAGGCCCTTCTCTTATTTCCTTGGCTCTACAGACCTAGGTTATCTAGCCTGGGGAAAGTTCCTCCCCTTTCCGGGGTCTGTAAATTGGGAAGATTGGCCTAGAGGAGCTCTAAGCATCTCTCCTCTCTGCGAAGGCTCGGGAATCTCCTTCAAGCCTCACTCTGCAGCCCCAGATTCAAAAATACCGGAATGAGACACGGTCGGATCCGAAGTCCAAAGGGAGGGGTTTGGGGAGCTGTGTCACTCTGGAATGCCGCGTCCCCGGTTTATTTTATTTAACAAGTACTTAGGCAGCACCAATACTGCCAGACGTTGTTCTAAGGGCTCTGCAAGTTGTCTTTCTCTTGGTTCTGGCTGCAACCCTGTGACGAAGGCGCCATCATGGTACCCACTTTACAGACAAGACAGCTGAGGCACAAAGAAATGAAGAAACTTGCCTAAGAGCCGACGGCTAATAAGCAACGGCTCCTTCACATATTTGCTCAGAGTTTAATGTGACTCACCACCGACGGTGAGGGATGGGAAGCAAAATCTCCGGGGAGGAGCATTAAGAAGCCTGGGAAGGATGCCCAGGCGTCCCGACCCTCCGGCCCATGCTTTCCCCATTTCCATAGCATTTCTCACAGCGCTGGCTTCCAGAAGACATTAATAGGTATTTTGCCAAGATGTGAAAAGGAGATGTGGGTGGGGCTTAACGTTTAGCAGGTCCCTTTGCTCTAAGTTTTTTCAGAGCCTTTACTCTGAATAATACTATCAATCAATTAATCAATCATTGATTATTAGCTAACTAATCATCAATTATTTTATTTGTTATTATATAACTACTAATCAATTATTAGTTACATAACAAGTAACAGTGATTATACATTAATTAGCAGTTATTAGTGTTATTGATTAATTAATGATTAGTAATAATTAGTTTCATGAATTCATTATTATTAATACCTTAATAATCATTATGAAACTCCCAGGAAGGTGGCAGAATGCAACTTCTGTCAAACATGTTTGACAATGGACCCTTTTCTCGAGGAGTGTCCCAGGGGATGAAAGCTCCAACACCAGCAGACCATCCACTTCCTCCCCTTCTAAACTCAGGCATCACATCATCCTCCCCTTTCCGGAACACAGCTAACTTGCCCCTTCATTGCTGGGCGTGAACACACCTGTCTCCCCTCCACTGCTAGGGGATACACTCCTTCAGATAGAACCGTCTCTGGTTTATCGGTTATCTTCACAGTAATGAGCGCAGTGTCTTGCTCATAGTAGACGCTCACGTGTTTGTTGGATGAATGAACGAATGAATGAATATGTTAAAAATCATTTCCATATGAGAACCACAGAAAACTGCATCCCAAGAAAAGAAAGAAAATTAAAACTGCGAACTTTCGTTGGGGGTTGGATTTCTAGGGTGGCCACGCTGTGAGAAACAGTGAAGACCAGAAGAAAAGGCTGGTTCTCCCATGAGAATTACTTCGATGGCAACAGAAAGGGGACAGAGAAAAGCAAGAGAAGCTACAAGATGACCCAACGTTTAGAACCGGAGGACACGTTGAAGACACACCTGCCCAAGCCTGACATTTTATAGGTGCAGAAACTGAGTCCCAGAGGTACATAGTGACGTTCCCCAGGCCAAAAAACTATCATCCCCAGACTTTAATAATGCTATCAAGGCTGGAAACCCAAAGAATCACGCAAAGCTGACCTCCTGAAATTATTTCTAAGGAAATGGCATTATAGGTAGGCAGGGGGAAAATATCAGTCTCTTACTAGATTCTCCTCCTATTTGGAAATAGCACGGGGCTACCTAATTTGGAAGGGCCAAGGGGCAACTTTGCTGTCAGTCTTGAGCTGGGCTCCCAGCACCCTCCCCTCCCCTGTCCCTTCTCCCGAGCTCAGATCCAGGCTGTCTAACAAGACAGTGGCCCCTGGGCCCCTAAACCCCGGGTTTCCGCTCATCACCCCAAGCCCACAAATCATAAGACTCTCAGGACAGAGAACGTGCGATTTCCGTGGCTTGCCCGGCCACGGGCCTGCTCGATGGATCCTTCCTAACATCAATCTTGGTAAGGGTTGAAGTACAACTCGTGTTTTTTATTCAGGTCTAAAATAAATGAGCAGCAGCTGATTTCCTCGGCCTGGCACAAAACCGCAGTCATGAAAGATGAAAAGGAATGAAAGCCATTGGGCCAGAAGTTTTTTATGGTTTCCTGTGAAATATCACATTCCCTCTGCCTGTCCCGGAGCTCTCGCCGCGCTCGCTGCAAGAGACCTCAGTCGGACACGGGCCACCACTCGGATCCGGGGCCTTGTCTAAACCCTACACACAGGGGACAGCTCTCCTCGAGTTCTTCTAAGGTCAAGGGTATTTGTTTGTAGATAGGAATGTCTGCTGGGAACAGGCTACAAACAAGTGGGAGTTCCCACACTCTGTTTTTTGGAAAGAGTTGTAAATGCTGCACCAGCTCTGCTGAATTTAACAAGCTATTCCAACACCTATCTGAACAGTTTGGGCACGCTTTTATGGCTCAGTGGAGGGATGACCTACAGGGCAGATCTGGACCAAAATAGAGAGAAGGGCCACATGGGGAAAAAAAAAAATCTAGATCTTTATAAGCAAGAACAAATGGCAAATAGGATTTCTAATGTCCCCCATACAGAAGAGGCACGGTCTGCATTTCATTAAATACTCTTATCTATATTAAATACTTATCTTCAGCTTATCTTACTCCATCCGCACAAGGCCAGCCTTGGTAGCTAACGGTAGTTGTCCTGGGGTACAGCTGCCAAGAGTCAGGGAAGTTAGAGAAAGCACCCAAGGTCGCCCTGGGGCAGACGGGGTCAGGGTTAGGGCAAGAGCGGACTTCCTCCTCTGTCCCGTCAATCTCCACAACACTGGGCAGGCCCTCCTGACTTGTACGGGGCGCTGATGGGATCCCGCCACACTTAAACACGCCAGCCCAGAGCCCTGCGAGGGGCAGAGACATAATTCTCCCCCAGGGCTTCCATCTGAGGAGAGGCTAATCCTGGCTTGGCAGGCACGCTGGCGCCCTGCAGGGGAGCGACCGTGAGGCGCACCGTGGTCACCGGAGAAGAACCACAGGACGGAAGCGGGCAGGTCCTGCGGCACACGGCTCCGTTCAAGTTCGTTGTAAGCGACTCTGCTTTGGCCGTGGCGCGTGGCTGTTATTCCCTTCCATCGCTCTGTCCAGACGTGCAAGCAAAATGTAGAGAAAAACATCCCCACGCAATGTAATCATTTCCATAGTAGCGCTCAGCTCCCGGCAACCGGCACTTAGTCCATCCTTGACCGGCTCCTGCATGAGACCAGAAAGCAGTCGTGCAGGGCGGCACCCGTCAGGGGCGCAGGCACAGCTCGTGGGGAACCAAGTAGGACATGAAAACGGGACCCCAGTTCCTTCCCCAGCACGAATGGGAGGAATGAGGCAAGTCTAAGGAGACCAAAGCCCAGGCTCTCCTTCCACCGGGTGGAAAGCCTGGATTCGCGAAGCTTCGGATCAGGGCCCGTCCGCAGGTGCGTATGAGCATAAGCACGTTTCAAAGAAGGGAAGACACTACAGCTTGAAATAAATATCATTATTTTATATCTATATTTCACATATACATAAATATATGTATGTTATATATTAAATAACATTGTATATCATCATTCTATATATATATTTTATATATTATGTTGTGTATATATCGTTTCAGAAAACAAAATCACTTCCCATTTAAGCGTTGACTGGTCTTCAATGTTAAGAGACACCCCAGGATCAGAATTCTGAAACGTGGGGGGAAAGGTCTTAGAAAAGGTGAAAGGGCCTGGGCTTATTCCGTAGACGGGAGAGGAAGGCGGGAGGGAGGAACTCATCAGGCGGGCCGGCTGGCTCGCGGCCACGCAGCTTGTACGAACCTGGGATGCAGACCCGACTGTACCCGCTTCCAAAGCCAGGGCTCTTTCTGCACGCTCCACCCACTGCCTTCAGCCTCTGGGACAACGAGGCCTTCCGGCACCAACCAGAGTCCTTAGGGCCGCGTGCGCTCCCGAGCGGACGGGCAACACGGGGACCGCATCGCGGCAGGGCCGTCAAGCCCGGACCGCGCCAGCGCTGGGCCCCTCCTTGCTGCCTGTGCGCTGAGGTGTCACCGCGCCGGCCGCCTGGACCCCCCGGCACGTCTGCGCTCCAAAGCAGAAGCGCCGAGGACACGCTGGTCGCTTGCGTTCTGTTTTGCGGAGGCAACAGACCAGAATTCTCAGTAGAGCAGCACTTTTTTATACTGGGGCCACATCATTCTTCGTCGTGGGGGCCTGTCCTGTGCGTGGTAGGGGCTCAGCAACAACCCTGTCCTCTCCCCGCGGACCCCAAGACCCCGTGACCACCAAGAGTGTCTCCAGAAGTTCCCCAGCGTCCCCGGGGAAAGGGTAGAAGGTGCCCTTTGAGGGGCACCACCTTAGGCCTTAACTGCTCTACCTGATCAGGCTCTTCTTGATTTAAAATGCTTTCCCAGGCGTCTCTTCGGCATCTTATCTGGCTCTCGGGGCACTGCCTCGCCTCTGGCCCCATCACAAATGGGAAAGAGAAAGGGAGGGAAGAGCCGAGGCCAGCTGTGCTCTAAGTCCCTGCGACCATATTGTCCAGGAAGACGGGGGGCGGGGGCCGGGGAGCGGTTCTTCTCTCTTCCCATCAAGTATTTTGTCAACAACAGCACATTATTTGGTAAGTTGATGGGTTGTAACCCACTTGGGAAAGGTCCACCTGCGGCCATCCCTGCGTGACACTAACGGCTTCTGAAGACAATCTAGCTTTTATGTCTCGAACCTAATCTTCGCGACGCAATCAGGCGCACGTAACCAGCTTTTAAAATCAGGAGACAAAGCTTTCCCGAGGAGCTGCCCTCCCAGTTACGTGGACTTGAGTTCACGTGTGTCTCCTGCCTCCCGTGTCTACCTTCAGGAACTCAACCCGTCTATGCAGCGGCGGAGTCTAACCCTAAACGGAAGCCAGAGTCTCGGAGGCCGATTTAGAATCTGGGGAGTTAATTCTCTTAGGACAGGATTCGAGATCTCCACCGAGTCCTCATTTCCTGCCTTTTAAGCGAATCTCGGAAGCATGGATTTAGGAATAAGTCTAAATAGTCTTCGGATCACTTTAATGATTACTGGTTTGTATTATCTTTCTCGTCAACTGCCTAGAGGCACACGGCGGGTTGTCAGACTCTACGGTAAGACCCAGCCAGCGCGGCGCGGGAGACACGGGAGATGCGGGTGAAAAGGAGGAGCCCGCCCCGGCTGCGCATCTGCTGCATTTTTGTCTGTGGCCACGCAAATTACCCCGCACAATTATAAAGAAGGGACAGCCGAGGCGCAAATACGTAGTGTGGGGAGAGTGTTTTTATTCAGCAGAAAAGAAAAATAAATTCTTGGCCCGTGTGTTCCTTCATTCGTCCATTGATTATTCATTAGAAAAGTATTGATTAAGCTGCTACTCCGAGCCAGGCAGAAACAGGGGAGGTAAAAGAAGCCATTCAGACAGGCCGGCGGAGAGCCTGCGCCACGCGGGGGAAACAGACAACGAAGAAGCACCGGTGAGTCCCGAGGTCATCGCAGTGAGAAAAACAGACACCGTGTGGCGCACTGAGAGGCATTCAGCTTCCAGGGGGAGTGAGGAAGGGCAGGACGGTCCCGTGGGGGCAGCGATCTGTAGGTTGGCGCTGGAAGGGAGAGCAGCTCCTGCCGTCACAGCTCAGGGGCCCGGACGGTGCAGTGTTCCAGCAGAGAGACCTCAAGCCACAGACGGTTGGAGGTTGACAGGAACGGAGAAACATGCAAACAGGATGTCTTCGTTTTAAATAGAGGAACTTTGAGGTTCGGAGCAGACACGGCCCTGTAGGTCACCAGCAGACCTAGAACCTAACCATCAACCCAACTGTCTTGACTCACCCTCCAGGGTGAGTCCTCGCAGCCCGAATGACTGGCTCGCGGATTCCTTCTGTTGCAAGCATTTCTGCCTTCGTTTAACTATTTACAGACGACCTCGGTGGGTTCCTGATGATAAGAAGTGGGACCGATCATAGGCTCTGCCTCCAAGGACCTTGTAGCAAGTCATTATCATCAAATACAACAGGAAAGATAAAAATAATTTTGCTAAGTGCAAGAAGAAGGGTGTGACACCGCACGCTGGGGGGCAGGTGAGCAGCAGGGACCCTCATTCGTTGTTGGTGGGAATGCAAATGGCTATCTGGTGCTCCTTCGTACTGACCCCCAAGAGCTGAAAATCTCGGTCTACACAAAAAGCTGCCCACAGGTGTTTATATCAGCTTTATTCGTAATCACCGAAACTGGAAGCCACCAAGATGTCCTCCTATGGGTGAGCCGGTAAGCACACTGCAGCCCGCCCAGACAACGGAGTATCACTCGGCAATAAAAAGAAATGCGTAGCAAGCCACAAAATGACACAGAGGAACCTCGAAATGCGTATTACCGAGGGAGAGAGGCCAGTCCGAAAAGGCCACCTACTGTATGAGCCCACCTACAGGACATTCTGGAAAAGACAAGCCTATGGAGCCAGTAAAAAGATGGGCAGTGGATGGGGAGGAGGAGAGAGGGGGTGAACGGGGCACAAATTTCAGCAGTGAGAGGTTTCTGCAGGACACGATCGGACTGGACTCAGGTCATGGCGCATCTGTCAAAACTCAGAGAACGTACATCGGCGAGACTGAGCCCTGGCATAAACTGTGGAGCTCGGGTGATGATGACGTCCCCGCAGCCACACCTCCCCAGGGTGTCTTCCTCACCCACCGGGTCCGAGGTGAGTAGAGCAGTCCAGGACCCGGCGGGCGGAAGTCTCATCTGTCCCAGCCCCTCCCTCCAGAAGGGAGGCAGCGCATGTGCTCACACGTGGCGGGAGAGACAGAGCAAGAGGCCTCACCTAGGTGCACGGGGACTCTGGGGGTACAGGGCTTGCCGGGGTAGCCACCGGCCCAGCTGCACACCTGCTAATGGGGAAAGTGGATTTTGGAGGACGGTTTGCGATCTCCAGCACCAAAGGGGGTTTCAATCACATTAAAAAAAAAAAAAAATGTGGTAGCTCTCTAGTCCCCGAGGACCTTACAGTCTTAGATAAGCCCAGACCCAGCCCCACAGTCGTGATGATTTCCTGTGCACAGCACGCTCCCCGGAGCGGCGGGCCGGCCCGCTACCCCTCTGAGCTGGGTCTGCCCAGACCTGGGAAGGGAGTTCTGTTCAGAAGGAGGTAGAGTCGGACCGAGGCAGGACAGGGAGCCCCAGAGATCCTGGAGCCCAGTCGGCTGGACTCTTCAGAGAGGGAAGCTGACCGCGGGAGAAGCTAAGTTGCCCGTCCAAGTCAGCTCCGGGTGTAGCGCGGGGAAAAGTCTCCTCCTGTGTGCAGCGCTGACCTCCTGCTCCTCCCTTACCTGCCACCCTCCCTTACCTCAAGGAAGGTCATTAGAGCAACACCCTGCACCAGCATCTGTCTCAGGAGGACAGCTGGGTTCACTTGGGGGAAAGGTCTTGGCGAGTGGAGTTGAAGATCAAGGGGTCTGAGTGGGCCCTCCACTGCCCCGTGGCAGGAGAGCCGTGGCTTAGTGATGCAGAGGGGGAAGCCGAGGGGAAGGCAGGAGCAGAGCCAGAGAGGAGGAAGGTGAGGAGCCCATCAAGAACCCCTTCCCCGCCGCGCACACCTGCTCCACGCACCCCAAAGTGACCCAGAGACCACAAGAACCTCTGCCTGCTGCCTGCAGCCCCTCCGGGGCCACCTCCTCCATGGACAGGGCCGAGAGCTTTCAGGGCCTCCATCCTCAGCCGGGACTGCCTAGAACACACCCCTGGAGTGACTCTGGTGCCTCCCTGGGCACGGGGGGACGCGGTGCCTGCCGGGGTGCAGAGAGGGCGGTGAGCGCATGTTCCCGCAGAATCGGGCTCTGTGTTTCCTTTCACACCGCCTCCTGTACTCCTTCAACTCCTTACCGGCCTCGGTGTCCTAGCTGCGAAATGGGTACAACAATCATATTATCCTCTTTCTTGTGTTAGATAGGAAATGGGGACCGTCTGATAAGAACTTCCTGAATTTCCTTGCCCTCACCCCTCCGGCAGCACGTCCACTCCCATCCTTACTGTTTCCCTGGGTCACAGTGAGCCGCTCTAGCCTGGGCTACTGGGGTCCCCTGTGCTCTGACCCACGTCTCCTCCTCCTCCTACCCCTCCTCGTCCTCCTCCCCCTCCTCCTTCCCTCTCCTCTGCCCCCACTTCTCCACCTCTTCCTCTCCCTCCTCCTCCCCCCCGCCCCTCCCTCTCCCTCCTCCCCCCTCCCGCCCCCTCCCTCTTTCTTCTCCTCCCCCCTTCTTCCTCCCCCCTCCTTCTTCCCTCTCCTCCCCCCTCTCCACCCCATCCTTTCCTTCATGACTCACCACCACCACCATCACCGATCTCATTTGCCATCGCTCCCTTCAGTCGTCGCTCACCGAGCCCCTCCTCCCTCTCGCTGTCTCTTCAGCCGACTCTGCCTGCCGACTCGCTCACTTTCCCCATCGGTACCCAGGTTGCTCCCCAAGGCAGGGACACAGCACCTTCCCTCAGGCCCGCCCTTTCCCTGCAGAGACCTCTCTGCCTCCTGCCTCCCTCCACTACCAAATCCGTACCAGAGCCGCGCCCAGGCTGCGGCCCGCGCTCCTGCTTCCCGGAGCCGACCCTGCAGTGGGCCTGCAGCCCTGCCAGCCGCTCAGCTCCTCGGCTCATCTCCCCACAGCGACCCTCTGACCCTCTGTCCCACTGGGGCCATCAGCGGAGGCTTCCTGCGGGGACGCGCTGTGTCAGCCCCTGTGCTAACCTTTCATTCGCCTTGTGCTCAACGTCTCCCAAGCTGTGAACCAAACTCTTAGGAGCCATAGACAAGTCCCGTGGGACAGGCGCCCCGAATTCACCCAGACCCCGACAGACCACCCAGCCAACTGCCCAGTGGATTCCAGCAACTTCCTTCAGGCCCGAGGAGGTCACAGCTCCACTGAGGTAACCTCAGGGCCGTGCACCGTCTCCCGGCCTCTGTCTACACCCCCCAAGGAGCCTCTCTGCCCGTCTTCTCCCACTGGTCAGAGTGAGCATGTCGACTCTTCCACCGAAATGATGTGTGACCCGTGCCTCCCCCATTCTCTGTCCCCTTCAGTGAGGGGAAACCAACACCGACCCTTCACCCTTGCTCCTCCCACCAGGAGGCCCAGGCCCTTTCTCCCCAGAGACACGGCCCCTGGACCCAGAGCCCTCCCTGAGCTTGCCACCCCACACCTCGGCCCTCCCTCCCGCATCAGCACAGAGGTCTTTCTAAAACGGCAGTCGGACCATTTAGTGCCTTGTAGAAACGTCCCCACACTCTAGGGGGTGGAGACAGAAATGACAGTGTTCGCAGGGTTTGTAGAAAGACAAGTCTCTTCAAAAACGGTAAGCAAGTGACCGCTGGAAAGCTTGGAGAATTTCGACCCCAGCACACGTGGACCCTCACCTGGAGACGCACGGAGCTGTCACACACGCAGTGACGTTTCCCTAAGTGTCCCCATGTCATTACGCAGTGGTTTTACGCTCTCACGTAGGCCCGGGCGAATCAGATCTCTACCATCTAGCCCACATCCTAACAGCAGCAACACAGACGATTTTATCCTTCCCAGGCCCGTGAGCGGAAACACAGAACAAACCTAAAATGGAGGGAAACGTTGGCATCCCATCCAGCAGAGAAAAACACACTTCGTTTGGCTGAGCAGGTGACAAGGGCCATAAAGGAATGTGGCAGAGAGTCCAATAATTCTATTTGACTTGGCTTGGAGGGAAGCTTTCATTTGGTGATAATTTTGGTGCAACCCTGTGGATGAATAATGAGAGCCGGGGGAAAAAAAACCGAACCCCCAAGCCCCAGTATAGACGCCAGTGGCCACGGAAGACTGCAGCAGGGGTGTGAGGCTCCGTGCCTGCCGCTTCTCAGCGGGACAGAACGACAGCAGCCAATTAGGAAGAAGCCTCCCGAGCCACTTTGTTCTCCGCAGAGCAAACAGAGCTGAAGGTTTTAATTCCCTGGGAGCCAGAATCTTTCACGAGAGAGCCTTGCATAATTTCTTATTTAGGGAAGGTTTAAAGAGATTTGCGCTGGGGGTATTTAATCCAACACCCTGGAACTGTCCCAGCAGTGGGTATAGATTAGAGGACAGTTGACTTCACACATTCATATTCAAAATAGAAAGTCGCTATTCTTCAAAAGTGGCAGGGAGATGGGTGAGTGACAGCCTCCAACAGCAGCTGTGCTGGGCAGGGACGTCCCTCTCTCACAACCTTCGGGGTTCTGTGGCTCTTGGCAAGCCGCTGCACAGAGGGCTCCCCCGCCCTCTTCCCCCACGCAGCCTCTGGATGCCCGGCGCTTTGCAAAATCAACCACAGACCTTTCAGAAAAGTCCCTCTATTGTGTCTCTCCCTCCCTCTTCTCTCTGGCGTGCTCTCTCTCTGGACTACCTTTCCTGTTCTGTTTCACTGGATTTTCATGCCGCAGACTAGGGATGTTTGCACTTGGCAGCAAGCCGACAGTCATAAAATCCAAGGAGGCTTGTTTATTTATAAGAATTCTGCAGTTGGGGTAAGTTCGGTAGAATGTTTCAATTTAAAGTAAGCAAGAACCACTGGGGAATCCACCACCAATGCACATTTTCCATGGAGAGGATGCCATTTATCACTATCTGCAGATAGCCACTCGTTCCCTCTCGGTGTTTGCCAAGTCAAATCCCTGGCCAGTGAATGTTAGGCAGCCCCAAAAGGAAGAGAATGCATAAATCAAATTTGGAGGTTTTATAGACAACATGCAGAGAGCTACAGGAGATGCCCACGGAACTTGGAAAGAAGGTGACCCCTGATGTCCAAAGTTAGAAGAATAGACTCCATGCTTCTTCTACAACCCCAGTCAGAAGCGATTCACTGCCAACAGACATTCTGTAAGATGTAGTGGATGAGCCCTTAGAACACCCAAGTCCAAGCTGTGCTCATGGAGGGTGGTGTCAAGGACGCAGGAACGATTGATATCAAAGGAGGCTGGCAATACGCCATGTTGTAAGCACGTGGTGTGAAAGTGGTGAACAGACAGCGCCCAGATGGAAAGGGAGCCCAAAGAAAAATAGGGTCTGTGTTGCTCCAAGAACACAAGTCCTGGCTTCTGGTTGAGAGACCAATGGATGAAAATCCAATTATAGAAACCCCAGCTGAGTAATGTACCGCATTACTGGTGCATGTCTGGACAGCCGGAGAGCTCCGTCTCATCCCTCTTGCTTCTCTGCCTCATCTCTGAAAAGGTGATGGCTTCTGTTTTCACTCCATAACTCCCACCCACTCACCTCATCCCAATCTACCCACCATAAATCCACATTATGTCGTTGGGGAGGTACAGCTCACAATGGGATGGATCATGGCCAAGTACTTACAATAGAATGGAGAAGAGAGGCAGAGGCATGGCCAAGGCCTCGACTCACATAGGCACTGGGATAGAATACATCACCGCATTAACAGGAGTAATCCCAGGCACAGCTCTGACTGCTCTCCTCATATTCCAAATATTACTGTGACACTTAGTGAAAAAAATCACAGTATTTAAAAACATGGCAAGCAAAAAAATAATAAAACAAAGGTCCAGGAAGCAGTTTGTAAAAGGGTTGGTATTTAGTGGTCTGGGAGGAAAAATCCTATGTGCAGATGGGTAGAGCCCAGAAGCAGGGTATCTCAAAAGATGCTCAAGTAAGTGCAAAATCAAATATCAACAGATACAGGTCTCTGTCAATGGATTTAGGGTCGGGCATAGTCCTAATTCAGAAGAGAAAAAAATGAAGGAGACAAGGCAAGACCCTAGTTTCAATTAGTCAGGGAGATCCAAGGTAGGTGTCCTGAACAGGGAACAGAAAAAGATGTTGAGAAAAATAATAGTAGTGAGAATTAAGATATTCAAAGACAAGGGGAAGAAAAGAATGGGAACCCAATGTGGGATGCCAGGTCCTGGCAAGTAATGGAGGTGATAGAAGGTGTGTTGTTTGTGTAAGGAAGAGAAACTAATTTCCTCCCTCCCCTTCTGAAGAGATCTGGTTGAGATCCCTGTAATAAAAGGTTAACAAGAGACAAAGAAGCAGAAGTCTTTTGACATGCATGCCTCCTGCGCACGCGGGAGACACCCAGGGACAAGTGAACAACTCAAAGCGGTGGCTGAGAACTCTGGCTTGTGCGACATCTTCAGCCAAGACCGGTACCTGTGTGGGGAAAGAACGGGAAAAGGGACAGCAGCTGTAGGCTTCCAAGTGCGAGGATGTGGGCCATGAGCAAAATTTGTTATGCGGATTCCTCTGGTGCCATCTCCAGGCTGATAGGGTCTGTAGTCATCTCCAGTGATTAACTTTTATCTTTCCTGATTGAGAGGGGAGGAGATCCCCCTTTGTTAATTAGTGTCCTGCTTCCAGGAAGACAGGAAGAGGGCAGGGAGCTTTTCTTGTATCTGCTTCTCAATTACCTTCAGCTCAAAATAATCCTTACGCCAAAGTGGCATATTTGGGGGAGGCATATGTGCCACCTTGCATCTGCCTTAAATATTTCAGTTAATTTTTATGTAACAAACGACCACAAAATCTCAGTGGCATAGGAAAGTGTGCATCTGTGTAACTCACATATGTGGATCAACCAGAAGTCAACAGATGTCGCCTGGTCTCAGCTGGTTGGCTCCCGTGGTCTCAGTAAGCCCCCTCACATTAAGTGCAGATGAGCCGGGGATGACGAAGGCAAGCTGAGCTCGGCCGGGAGCTGGGCTGGTGTTGCTTCATACCACATGTTCTCCTCCTCCTGAACCAGTGGGCTAGCCCGGGCATGTTCTGCTCAAAGTGCAAGAGACATACCAAAAAGCAAGCCCACTGCAAAAGTGCATTTTAAACTTTTGGCACAGCAAGCGCACTCACATGCCACTGGCCCAGGAAAGTGACAGCCACACCCAGCATGAAATGAGCAGAGAAGCACACTCCACCCCTGGAGACGGAGAGGAGGGGGCGGCCACGGGAGAAATGGCACATTTTTGGACAGCAATCCGCTAGCCCACAGGTTTCCAAACACAATAAATTCAGAAACCAGGAGAAATGAGGGGGAAGATGCAGAAGGCAAGAACACGGCCAGGTCTGGTTATGCCACTTTGTCAGATAAGCCACAGTTTCCCAACCTGTCCTCTAAGACAATAGAAGACACAAGTCAGATTTCAATACTTATTTTTTCTTCCCACAACTGAGGCCACAGGAGCCCCATCTGCACATTCAGCTCTGCCCCGCAGGCTTGCCGAGGAGAGAAGTTACAAGCTAGCCTCCCTCTCACAACTTGAACCTCCACGGTCATCCTTTGAGGCACACTGCTCAGCTGTCACCATCCAAATGGTTGGCCCATTTCCCAGAAGTGATTATTCTTTAAGTGTGGAGTAGGGATACATTTTTAAAAATCAATTAAAGGTCAAGTATGAATAGAAACCAACATAAGGACTTGGGACCAGGATGACAGTGATTAGTGCTGGAGAAGTACTTCAGCACACTCGTTCAACTCAAAACACTTCCTGGTGATAAAGTAGAGAAACTGGTGAGCCGGGGGACGCCAGTCAGGTCAAAGTGAAGTAAAAATCTGCATGGCCCACACGTGGAGCAGAATCCCGAAGTAATGAAGCAGAACGGAGGAACTTCAAGATCTGGGACCCAAAGGAAGAGAGGGAGGTGTCTGAGAGCTCAGCCCCCATAGGGGTGACAGGGGTAAATATTTTCCATAGGAAATGAGATAAGAAAGAGTCAAGGGACTGTGTGAAGTGAAGGGGTCCCCACTCCACTTCAAAGGAGGCTGGAAAAAGTGGCAAGTGTCTTGCCACCCAAAGCTAGGATCGCCTAGGGAGTAGTAGGGCTGCAGAGGTCTGGGCACAAACTGTTCTGTAATCCGGGTCTGGGTCTGCATTATCCTCCATAACACAACCAAGCTGGAGCCCCCTTGAAGCCATTAGGAGATGCCAGGAGCCAAGACACCAGGAGCCAAGAGGTCCGGGGAGATGGGGATCATGGGGGGCAGCGGAAACACCTCAAGACCATTCAACAAATAGAAGGAAAGTGTGAACCCCACGGATTAGACCAAACTAAAACTAAATTCCCTCTCAACGTCAGCTTTCAAAACTAGGAACAACAAAATTGAAGGGCCAAGGAGAACATCCCCATCAAAGCAAAACCTGGTACATTTGGCGGACCCTGGCAGGGCGAGGGGCACCCAGGTGAGGGGCGGGATCAGCGCAGCACCATGCGTGGGGACAAACAGTGGAGGGACAGAAGCAAAGAGAACAGCTGGGGGGGAGCGGGGTGCTGGTGGCGGTGGAAGGCTAGCTACACCCAGAGGCCGTCATCAAGTAAGTAAATATGTCGAGGATAACGGGCACGGTTTCTCACATCGGGAAAGGAACTTGTAAGTGTGAGAGGAGAAAAACTGTAATGAGTGACACTGTGTGTCAACTATGAACAAAGAAGTAAATAAAATGAAAAAAATAAAACTAGAATGAATCCTGTAATGTTGTTTAGGGTTGGAATTGAAGGTGTGGGGTGAACTCATGCTTTCCGATGCATGTAAAAAGGCAAAGAAGTAAATATCGGTGTAAATGCTTATAGATCCGTAGATCTCTACCCACGTCTAGAACCCCTACCTGAGACCCCAGGAGCCACGTTTCCTTGGAAAAGTGACTGGTTGTATGACGGAGGCAGAGAGATGCCATGAGCTCTTGTCACAGCTACAATTCGACATTCCTACAGTGCTGTAGGAGATAGTGTGTGCTCGCTGAGCGGCACAGGACCCAGCTTGAAGGGGCTCCCTCTGCACCCCCATGACAACATTTGGGCATCACAATAAGCAACAAGAGTAATGATTACAGCCCACCGAATAAAACAAGAAGCCAAGGGCCCAAGCTGGTTAGCAGCGAGTCATTGAATGAGCTGAGTTTGCAAAAGATGAAGCATCGCTTCCAAGGACCCCCCCGCCCCGCAAATACTTATGAATTACAACGAGTAAGAGAACAACTTTCCAGTCTAAAACTGCAGCCGCCGCCACCTTCATTGAGCGACTCAAGGAAACATCACCAGTCACGGGACGGATTCCAACCGGCCATCACCCAACAGGAGGAAGCCAAGCGAGCCCCGCCTCACGTTAACACCTGCATGTCCAAGACGCACCACCTGAGTCCCATGAAGAAATTTACAGGAATGCAAAGGGGTCAAGAAACACTGAGGAACCCACTGCCGAGGAAACTACGGAGGCAGGACAAGTAAACATACAGCGTAGTCCTGGACTGGACCATTTTGTGATACGGGGCCTCAGTGAGATAACCGGAAGAACCGTAGGGAGTCTGGTGATTAATCCGGAGGGACGGCTACTTCCCGTGATGTCAATGTCCTGACTTCTGTAGCTGTCTCGTGTACTGAGCCGTGTCATTACCATCGTTTTTCCTTTTCTAGAATGTTCTGTCATCGGAACCATGCCTATGGAGCCTTTTCAGAGTGGCTTCTCCCACTTCATGATTACATTTAAGGTTCTTCCGTGTCTTTTCATGGCTTCAAAGCTCCTTTTTCCCCCTATTTTTTATTTTTATTGTTATTCTTTTCATCTGGTCATGTATTTTTATCGTTGGCTTTTGTCCCCAAGCTTTACTGAAATCAGTGGTTGGCCGGGGTTTGAGGGGAGGCCAGAACGAGGAAGGGAGTGCGGAGGGTTTGGGGGGCAGATTTGTCCGTGTGATACCATCATGGTGGACACATGTCATTACACATTTGTCCAAATCCGCAGAACGTGCAACACGACACGTGAAACCTAGCGGTGTGCTCTGTGGGCTTGGGAGGTAATGATATGTGTGTAGTGTATGTACCTGCTGGTGGGAGATGCTGGTAGCAGGGAAGGCTGTGGTGGACAGGACCGGAGGCTACATGGAAAATTTCCGTACTCTCTGCCCCATTTTGCTATGAACCTGAAACTGCTTTGAAAAATAAAGTCTATTTTTTCAGAAGACAAATATTTCCCAACAGCTTAAAAAAAAACCAAAACAATTATATGTTGCATCTAAGGGACTTCAAAATACAGTTACAAAAGGTTAAAAGCAAAAGATGTAAAAAGATATATCATGCAAATACTAACCCATATGAGACTCTCAGAGCTATATTAATATCAGACCACGTAGACTTTAAGGCAGGAAGCACGATTAGAAGAGGGAGCATTCCATAATGAGAAAAGGGCAATCCCACCAGAAATATTTTACAATTTAAAGGCACCAAGCGAAAGAGCCTCAAAATATATGAGGCCCAAAATGAATCCTAAGCCCCAACATCATTTTTAAGAGTATACCTTTCAAACAAGTGGGAAAAAAATCAAAGAAAGTAACATAACAACATTTGATCGATTAACGAAACGGCAGTATTTTTTTAAGCAACACAGCTTTCCGAAACTGTGTTGCCCTCGGCAATGCGCCTTGGTTTTATTTCTGGTCTAGCCATCCTTAAAGTTGTGCCTCCTCTAACTCGTGGCCGTCTAGCTGTATTTTGACAATAGGGGCTTTCAGAGTGTCTCCCTCACCATGGAGCTAGAAGCGGAACCCCCCTTCACAGCTCTTGTCACAGCTACCAATTCACATTCCTGCTGTGATTATTTGATTAGTCTCTATGCTCTCCACTGCCCTGTCAACTCCGTCGGAGCTGAAGGCCATGTTGGCTTTTGTTCACTGGTCTCTGTGCCTAGCACCGTGATCCGCAAGTGATGGAAACAGTGTGATCTTTGCCTGCAAGAAACGTAGCAGAGAAGGCAGTTATTAAACAAAGAGTAATACAGGATAAAATAAATCGACATGGGCTGAGTGACACAAAGAAGATCTACAGCTTTCCAGGAAATGCCTAAAAAGGGTGAAGACCCAGCCCCGAAGATCAAGTCTGAAAAGTGTCTGAACAGAACAGGGGTCAGGGACATCGCTCGTGCCCGAGGTACTGCATTCCGCCAAGGATGAGCCGAGCACCGGCCGCGCTTACAAGGCAAACCCTCCACCAGCCTAATGGGAGCGGCCCGCCCTGCCTCAAGCCTAAGGGGCCAGACGTCCCCGACCCACGCCCGGGCTGCGCCTCGCCACGTCAAACCTAGACTGACGGTCCACCCTTTGGAACCACGTTCCTGCACGGCCAGTCGTACGTAAACAGGAGATTTCCACAAGTTCACAAGGGCTTTTTGGCACGTGAAGTTTCATCGCTCTCTGAGAGTTTGACCATTTTAGTATCTACAGGTTTTGAAATCCGCCTGGGGTTGAGCCTCCGGCTCTGCCATTTCCTGTGTAATTCTGGTCAAACGCCTTACGTCCCTCAGGTTTAGGTTCCTCTCTGAGAAAGGGCAGGAGAACCGCACGTTGACCCATGAGGGACTGAGCGAGACAGAATGGGCCACGTGCTCAGAAGGGCTCATACCCTCCTGCTCGGCACCGGCCCCCCAGGCTTCCAGCACACGGGAGCACCTTCCCTTGTCACACGGATGAGTCCCTCGTAGCTCCGAAGGCCTCCATGAACATATCCCGACCTTCGATTCTCCACCCACCCCCATTAGATATCAAGCATCTCTTACATAACTGTAAGACTGTATCCCTTACGGTCTGCAGTATTTATCCCTGTCATCTGCCGTGGGGTATAACTGTATGCAGACCTTCCACCATGCAGAGCTTTGTCCATGATGCCCGTGTGAGGCCGGGAGGGATGGGAGGCGAGGTACGCTGCGCACCGTCTGCTCTCCAACTCCGAGAAGGCAGAAGGGGAGCAATTATTTCATTGGGCTTGGTGAAGCTCACCCAGGTAACATCATCAGTTGTTACTTCACGAACTTGGATTCTTATCTGGGTAGGAAAAAAAATAGTAGAGTACAGCGTGGTGACTATAGTTAACAACCCTGTATTCATGTACTTCGAAAGTTGCTAAGAGAGTAGACTTTAAATGTTCTCATTATTTTTAAGAAAGGTAATTAAATGAGGTGATGGACATGTTAACTAACCTTATTGTGGTCACCATTTCATAATATGTATCAAATCATCACAGTGTACACCTCGAACTTAAACTTACATTACATGTCAATTACATCTTCATAATCCTGGGGGAACAGAAGTAAAGACAGGATGAGCTACCAGCTCACGGCAGCTCATCAATTATTGAAGGAAGTCAGAAAGCACATATGGTGGACGGATGCACGGATGGACGGATGCACGGATGGATGGATGATGGATGAGTGGATGGATGGACGGACGGATGGGGATGGAAAATGTTTACAGATAGAACTAAAATTTTTCCATGGGAAAACGAGGCACTTAGGCCTATACTGGGGGAGGCTTACGAGCCATATAATACCAGTTAGGAACTCAGGAGTTTAGAATCTTGAAAATAAAAAAGATTTTAAGAATCTGGCCATTGGTTTGCACTGCCACTGCCTGCCTGTCCTGCCGGACCAGTCCTACGGAATAGTGTGTTGACGCGGGAACAGAGTTTGTCCAAGCGCTAAGGAGAAACGACCTCTAGAAACGCTTCACTGACCTGCACAAGAAGGCCAACTGTGTCTCCTTTCATTCAGCGCGGACCAAGGAGGAAGTCAGAGAAATGACATCAAGGGGTATTACAAATGACAACTCACCCTATGCAATCAGGTACCACGTAGGAAACACACTTCAGGACTTCCGTGTGTGTGAAATGGAAGTCGGGAGGCGACACCAGCCGTCTCCCTGTGCGATACAACAGCTCAAATACCCCGATCTTCCTCACGTGACAGGCGTCTTCCACACATTCCTGTGCCACAGGACCGTGGAGAAGCGAATCCTTTAGAACCATTTGGGGCTTGTGGGTACATCAGATGCCTGTGTGTGAGCAATATCTTAAAATGTGAAGTTCATCATGGGGTAAACCCATCAGAACAGGTCCAACAGCGACCACAGCCTACTTAACCACGCTTAAATTATTTTTACATCTTGGCGAAATACCCATATGTCCTTTCTCAAGTGCCTAGAATTCTAAATAACACCAATGTTAAAAAAAAGAAAATACACTCTGAGGTACCTCCCTCTGTCCCCCCAATGCCCGCCCCATCAACACAGGCTTGTAGCCACAGAGGTCTACACACACTACCCCCACAAGCATCATGCATGCATTCCCACACCCCAACATGTCCAATTAATTTGGGGGGAACCCTGGGAGCTTCTCACACATATTTAGGGAATCTCCCATATGTCACCATGGGCCATCTGCTGAGTGTATCCGGATGCCCCAGCACCCATGGAGAACCCTCTCTCCCACCAGCCCCACTGCACGCTCGTGTCTCGTGGAGTCTGGACGGAAGCCGCTCCCCAGGTGCTGCCCAGCACTCCGCTGAGTGACTCCAGAGAGGCTGGGGGACAAGCCTACGTGAAAATACAGCAGGCTTGACTCAGAACGGTCCTTCCTCACGGATGACTCAGGTTTTGTTACTTGGCCAAGACGGTTCTCTTGATTTAAATCTGATTCTTTTCTCTTAGGGTGCGTTCTGGGCCGGGGGAGCCCCTCAATGCCTCATGCACCTCAGTTCCCCCCAGACCAACAGCGGCGTGTAGGGAAGTGAGTGACGGGCACGCCACCGAGGCTCAAAGCGGGACTTACTATCCATGGTCAGCGTCATTGTCCACACTTGCTTTAAAATTAGGCAAAAAAGGAGGCACCTGGGTGGCTCAGTGGGTTAAAGCCTCTGCCTTCGGCTCAGGTCATGGTCCCAGGGTCCTGGGATCGAGCCCCACGTTGGGCTCTCTGCTCGGCGGGGAGCCTGCTTCCCCCTCTCTCTCTGTCTGCCTCTCTGCCTACTTGTGATCTCTGTCTGTCAAATAAATAAATTTAAAAAAAAATTAGGCAAAAAAAAAAAAAATTAATGAATTGTTTGGGGCTACAGTCTTAGTCCTGAAGGTATTTAAAATACCCCTTGTGGGAAGAACAAATGTTGCTGAAACCCGAAATAGACAAATTGCACTGGCCTACTTTTTAACAAGTCCCAGCAAGGCACCGGCCATAAAAACTTCCAGTTTTCTTTTGGTCTTAACCAGACTAGGAAAGCGTTGAGGTTTGGTTTGCAATTTTCCAGTGGTCCGAAGAGACCACTTTCTTAAGTCACGGCCTGGAGCCATTGGCGCCGATGACCGTCCTGTGCTCCGAGTCGCCCCATCACCCCCTCCCCGCCCCCAGCAGAGGAAGGGTGGCAAGCGATCCCTCTGCCCATGGCTAATGAATTTATCATCGAAAAGAAACGTATCTTTGTTGGTAGGATCAATGCCTTCCCTAATGAAAAGCACATGTCCATGCAGGCTCCTAACTAGGTCTCAGGGAGGGCCTGAGCGGCAGCGGCAGCCCGAGCCCCTTTCAAAGCTAACTGCTCCCAGGTGTTGGGAGAGCAGGACTCGGGCTCAGCAAGCCATTTGCAACCACGGGCCTGAGTGTCTTTGTTCTTGCAAGTGTAAAGTTTCCCTCGTTCTCCGTTTTATGGCCAGAGGTTTCTGGGTTGCATAACACCCAATAAGAGAGCACCAAAGGGCTTGGTTTTATTGTTTTGTTGTGTTTTATTGACTACACGTTTTATTCAGCTAATGTGTGCTGGAGAGGCAGGCAGTACCGGCTCAATTACACCATCACGCTCTTCCTCTTCTCCAAGAGCCCAGCGACCCAGCACACTTTTATTACGTCCCCATGGAGATGGTAAGAAAAAGAAAGAACAAAGGAGGAGGCACGGCCCTCTGGTGTAAGGGCTCCGGCTGGAACGGCTCCCTTCCCCAGTGATCCTTCAAGGCCAAGAGCTTTCCAGTTTGTTCCCACAGTGGTCATGGACTCAGCCACCCGGTCCCTTCCTGGGGGCAGAATGCCTTTGCTCTTTGGAGAAGAGCCAGAGAAAGCTGTCTCCCCATTTAGAGGGGCACTGGGATTGGGCCATGAGCCACCCGCAGTCCCTGAGCCGTCCATCCAGCCTTGCGATCCAGTGGCATTTCAGTCCAGGGGGAGGAGCTCACGGGGAGCCCCTTAGATTTGCCCCTCCCCCTGCTCATGTCCTCTCTCTCTCAAGAATAAATAAAAACTTCAATATAAATATATAAGTAAAGGCAGAGAAGGTGTGGGACATGGAAGTCATAACCCCCGCCCCAGAAAGGAATATTTTGGACAAGGTCACCTTCCTTTGGGAGACAAAAGTGTGTCTTAGGTGGATTGCCTCACAGATGCTATCTGTGAGGCTATCCACAGGTGCTAGACCAGGAAATTCTAGACTGACTGCTTGACATCACATACCCAGGGAACGTGGGTCTACAGTTAGCTTAGGTGCTGAGTTTTGGTTTGGTGATGTGAGGCTGAGCACAAGTGACTCCATTTTGGACCTATTGTTTCTTTTTAACTATATGTAGCTGTATATATATACATATACATATATATATGTATAGTCTTATAACTATATATACACACATATGTATGTATAACCTATTTGTATAAAAATCCTTATATTTAGATGTATATTATATATAAAAAGCTTTTTATAATCTGCAAAGACCTACACAGATTAAAAAAAGGTATTTTTACTCATAATAGTGAATCCAAAATGACATTTTTTTACACTTGCACGTTTTTAAAAATATATCTTTGAGGATTTTTTAATTGAGGTATAATTGACACGTAGCATTATACAGCAGTTTCAGCTGTACAACATAATGATTCAGTATTTGTATATGATGCAAAATGATCACCCCAATAATCTAATTAACATCCATCACCATACACGGTTACAATGTTTTTTTCTTATTGTGAGAACTTTTAAGATCTACTCCCTTAGCAAACATGCAACATAGCATTAACTGTAGTCGCTATGAGACATTACGTCATATCCTCATGACTTGTTTATTTAATCACTGCAAATCTGTACCTTTTGACCCCCTTCACCCATTTCTTTATTAAAATAATAAAAAAGTAATAAAAAACCCTGCTTATTTTTATTTTCAGATCACCTATAATGACTTATCCTTCGAACTGAGAAAGTGTAAGGAAGGCAAATGTACCAAAGGGGCGTATTTTTGCAAAACTCAAACATATCCCTACGGTGTTGAGCCCATGGACGAACTCAAGGTCCTCGTGGTGAGGGGAGAAGAGTGGAGAGAGAGAGAGAATCCAAGGTCCCTGGGATAATTACCACTTACGGCTTCACCAACTCATGTAACAAATGAGCTTTGTATCTCCTGAATTAAATTAGGCTGTAAACAATGACAAGCACGTAGGGATTTGTTTTTTTCTCATAACAAGAACCGACAGAAGACGGCCACTCCGGCCCCTGTGTGTTCACCTGTGACCACCCGCCTCTCACGCTCACGGTCACAGATGGCTGTGACCATCCAGCATCGGCAGAGGTTCATGGAAAGGCACAGGGCACAAAGCTAAGGTTCCTACCAGCTGAGCTTTCCCTTTTAGAACCTGGGATCTCAGACTACATCACGGGTCACTTCTACTTCCAGGAAGTGGATGTACTTGTCCCTGTTCCTCCTGCTAGGACAACTAAAACCCTTGGACGTCGTATTTAAACCAAACAGAAGAGGACTCTGAAACGTGCACAGGAGAAGGCAGACCAGCTGGGGACCTCGGGACGCCAGGAACAACACAGTGGTGAGTTCCCTGGGTCTTCTGTTTGCCTTATGTGGTCCAGATTTGGAGCCAAAGAGCTTGGCAACCAGGAAACCCCGTAAGACACAGACAGAAAGCTCCAAGACAAAGGATCTTGACAAAAGATCGGGGAAGTGGCAGCTGAGAAAAACAGAAGCCTTTTACACAGCAGCCTCTGTCCTCCAACCAAATACCGCAGCAGAATCGGTGGCCCTCCCCACAGGGTTGTAACAAGGTGTCCCAACCCACACACTTTACACATTCTCACACACACACACACACACACCCCAGATGGTGTCAGAGAAGGCCAAGTGAGGACCCCCACCTTCGTCACTGCTGGCTGGTCGTGCACTCCCCCTCCACGGTGTCAGAGGGGACCATGTGGGGACCCAAAACTGCCATCCTCGCCCGGCAGTAAGGAGGAGCCCTCCACAACCACGGGGTGTCATCAGAGGCCGTGAGGGACCCCGCACGCCTTCCTTCACCTGGCTGACAAGAAGTCCCCCGCCCCTGCCACAATGATTTCAGGAAAAGACAACCGAAACAGAATTAAATCCGATCCAATGCCTTGTACCGTGGTTAGACAGAAATGCTCAGGACCCAGGAATAGCTCCACATGAACTTAAGAAAACAAAACCAAAAACAGACAATCGAGACAGGCCATCCCTGACATGAAAGAGATGTTAGGATTATCTGACAGAGAGTTCTTTTTAAATTTTTTTTTTTTTTTTAGATTTTACTTATTTATTTGACAGAGAGTGAGCAAGTGCAAGCAAGGGGCAGGCAGAGGCAGAGGCAGAGGGAGGAGCAGGCTCCCCGCTGAGCAGGGAGCCCGACGTGGGGCCCGATCCCAGGACCCAGGGATCATGACCTGAGCCGAAGGTGGAGGCTTAACCCACTGAGCTGCACAGGCGCCCCCTGACAGAGACTTTAAAGTGTGATTAAAATGCTTTGACGAGTAGTTAGGGACACACTTAAAACAGATGTGGAATAGAAAATGGCAGCAAAGAAATGGAAAGTCTGAGCAAAAGACATCTGCCAGGCCAGAGCAGGTCGCATGGCCATCCCTGGCCCAAGGGCCGCTGAGAAGACGTCTGGGCTCACAGTGTCCTGGGCAGAGGAGGGGGACGGAAAACAGGGCTCGTGAGTGGTTGGGAACAAGCGATCTATGGCGTCTTCCAGAAACTTCTCGAATACTATGTCTGTAGCCTACTGCTTTACTCACCAGAGTTAGTGTTCTCTACACATCTCTGACCTCTTCCTTCCGGTGCCTGTTGTGTAAGTGAGAGCGTGTGGCCCGAATCCCTTGTGATGACGACAGTAAGTAAACGAATGATTCCTTCGAAACTGAGTGGGGATTGATGATTATCGACCAGGGGTCTCTGGAGGGAAAGATTGTGAAGACTGGGAGAATTTCACTCGCACACTGGTATTTTAATTGCTGATATTAAGCAAGCTGTAAACAGGTTAATATTTCAGGGGAAATATAAAAGGGTTTTTTGAAATTGCCACAATAAGCTGTGTGTTTTCCGGGACAGTAGACGCCATAACAAACCTCCGGTTTCCAGAGCGGCTTGGAAGCACACGCACTTGAACACACACACTCAATGTTGTTCTGGCTGAACCCCTTGGCGGGCAACGACATCACAGGCCAGCGCCGACGGAGAACGAGGGCCGGCCGAGGCAGAGGCCAGAAACTTCCCACCCTGAGAGATAGGTGCGTGGCAGCTCATTGAAACAAAACAAACAAAAAGGTGCTCTGCATGACTAACAGTCAACCAAAGGAGTGGGGTTGGTGAATGAGAATACAGCTGAGTATTTCCAAGAGCAGAAGGTGCCCCGTGGTTCGAGGCTGAGGCCCCGGTGACATGGGGTGACATTCTGTTCCAGGAGCAGAGTGAGGTGAGGCTCTGCACAAGAAGGCTTCTCATCGAGAAAAAAAAATTAACAATAATAAAGGATGCAGTGAAAATGTTTCACTGATGACCTATCTCACAGGTTCTGTGTTAATGCGCCTTCAAAGTTTCATTCCAAGGAAGATGGTTTTCTAATACACGGTGCTTATCATGCAGAAGACGGGGCAGACAGGTGCCGCCGAGGGAAAGGGCCATAAAGGAGGGCAATCAGGCAAGACCTTTTCTGTGCCAAAAAGAAGAGTAGAAAGAAGGTAGGCGGAGAGAAACTTCTAGAAGGGGAAGTAACTGCTGCTGGAGGCAGGTGACCAAGACCAAGGGCTCTCCTGCCTCCCTCTGGTCTTCCAGTGTCTCTGGCCACGCCAGGGGGTGAGAAAGGACAGGGGAGTCGGTCTTTTCTCTGCTTGGATGGTCATGCCAAGCGCCAAGGAGAGCTGGAGGCCTGAGTGCGAGTCACAGAAACAGCCTTCAGCACCAGAAGCATTGATAGGAATGTAGTCCAGGGACTCTCGTGTGAATGAGTAAGTTCCTACTGTCTTCTTTCAAGATTTAAATGCCCAAGAGAGAGCACCTACGCAGCCTTGCATGGGTCAGGTTCCCACCTGCTCCCCAGTTTGACTAGGAAAAACTGAAGCCGTGCTGGCCTAAGATGGGGCCATTGATGCCGACAGGTGTCCCGTACACCTGCAGAAGTCTCGGTCGGGTGGGCAGCTCTGGGAAAGAGAAAATCCCCAAGTGTTTATCCGTCTGCGGGGTTAGAAGTGAGGAGTAGAGGGAGAAGGGACCCATCGCCCTCGCCGGTGGGGGACAGCAGGTGCTGTGCTTTCTGGGCGACACTGTCTTCTGTCCTTACGACAACCCAGCGAGCAGAGTACTCGCATTTACCCCTTTTACAGAGGAGGAAAGCCAGCTTCAGCACAGTCAAGGGATTTCCCTAAGACCACACAGGAGTAGAGAAAGGAAGAGGTTGGAAGCCAGAGAAACAGCTCTCCGGCCCGGGTCCTGGATGCAGAAGTCCAAGAGCAAAGGCACAGACCCGGGTGTGCATTCTCCCCCACAGCCTCCTGGTCTACCCCTCAGGCTGCCCGGAACCTGTTTCTGGGTAAGACTTCTCCTCAAAGAGCAGAAGCGCTTCTGCCGCTAAATGCACAACAAACAAAATGTTTTTTCAAACCTCCAGTGTAGGTGAATAGACCAGATATTTCCAGATTCTAGCCCCTGAAGACATGGGAGGCATCGCCGAAGAAGTCGACAGTGTATGGCTGAAAGGTCCGGGTGGAAGCACTTCTTGGACAGTAAAGACAGTTACAGAAAATGGTGCCAGTGAGCATTTAATGCCACCGCGGTAGAAGAAAAAAAAATTCTGTGATTGGTTAAACTTCCATGTTAATTCCTTCCAGTTTGGTCATTGCTACAGTAAAGTCATCGGGCTTAGTCAGCTTGCGGTCCTGGGCATGTGATACATTTGTATCATTTAAAGTTGAAACTTTTAAAGACAGAGTCAAAATTAGAGCCTGTTTTAATAAAAAGCCTGAAAATTATTACATGTCATCTTGATGCTTTAAACTGTATTTTTAATGTTTTAGTTCTTATATCAATTATTGGTATGAAATGTTATTTTATTTGGCACTTTTCTTCAACTCAGTGCACCCAAACTATATTCTTTAGTCCTCGTATTAATTGGAAATATCCCACCATATCTGATTCTATGTGCAAGAGCTGTGCTCTCTTAACAGTGACAGTACTCAATTTTAAAGTCTCTACTATATGATTGCACAGGCTGTAATTTGTGCCCAAAAGCTTTTGTTAATATTTCTACAAACCGTGAGGCTTTTATGTGGGTTCCATTGTACCACAGATCTCTAAAACCTGAAGTGTGCGTCCTCATCTCCCTCCCTTTACTAAACAATTCCGCTTTCAGAGTTACTGTCTCTCACTTTGGGTGACACGGAGTGGTCCACGCACAGCCTCAGGGGGAAGGGGGATGGGGAGCCACAGGTCTGTGACCCTTGCATTTTCCTTCTGGACTCTCCATGACCGTTAGAGGACACATGAATGAGGACCAGGGACCCAGGCCCGAGAAAACCATCCCTATGGCTACGCTCCGGGGGCCTCAGTCATTTCCACTGTAAAATGGGGATAATGACTCTCAACTACACGGTTAAGAAAAATGTTAATGCACGTCAGCAGGATTCTTCACAGGGGACAAGGCGATGTGTCCTGCTCGTTCTTTTTCGAAGGATCTGGTAATCCTCGGTGGCGGAGAGGAGAGGTAGCTAAGAACATAGGTTCCCCTCCGCCTCCACTGTTAACAGCATCTGACTTCGGGCGAGTTACGGAGCTGTTCTGCACCTCCCCTTCTGCATCTCTGAAAGGATGATAATGATGAACACATTTTGTTAGAGGGAGTCGGCAGCAGACTGACACCCCCTCTCTGGGCCGCCATGCCCCCAAGTGCAGCAGAACTGCCATATCCCTCCAGGAACAACAACTTGGAGTGCTTGTGCCTCTTTGCGCCGAGGAAGTCTCTTTTAGATGCAGATACAATTATGTTTGATGAAGATAATTGAGATGGAGCATGAGAGATGGAACATTTGTTTCTTAAACTTGTTTATAACCAAGTGAGAGTGGAGCTTTGCTACCTCTGATCTAAGGAATTTATGGGGGAGGGGGAAAAAAGACAAATTCTGAAAATTTTCACTACGGAAGCATCTGGTGATCAACCAGATGGAATGAATTATAGGCACCACTCCTATAGAACAAATAGCAAAAAAATTTGATAACTATTAGTAATGAAACATAAATGTAATTTTATAATTTGGCCAGCTGGCTTTTACAGGCTTCTGTCATTATCTTGAGAAGTAGGACATTTTTCAAATCTGAAGCTGAAAAACACAGGCTGAAATTAAATTACACGTACCATCCGGGCGTCATGACTTCCAGGGACTGGTGAGGACAGGGAGGCGGTCAGAAAATCTGGTTTTGCTTCTGCTTCTGGTTCCTGACGCATTCCTACTTGGTGAATAATTCCAGGTAGGACACCCAAAGTCTTTCAATCCATGCCAACCCTAATTACAGGGTCTTCGTGGGGATCAGCAGAGACCATGAAGATGCAAGCATGTGGTGAGCTATAAAGAGCTGTACTTGCTTGGGAATTTCTCATTGTCCAGTGATCCTGGCCTTCATGTTTTCTCATGTACTTAAAAGGAACCTTAATACATGACTTCCCATTGTTTCAGATATCGAGTAAGTGCTTTGAATACATTCTCATTCTTACAGCAGCCCTCCTATTCCCCAACTTACAGGTGAGGAGACAGAGATTCAGAAAGACAAAGTAACTTGTCCAGGTTCCCACTGGTCAGTAAAAGCAGAGCTAAGACCCCAACCCAGACTTAGCTGACTCTAGAACGACTAGAAGCTGTTGGTCTGTGAAGACTTTGTGAGGTAGTCAACGGTAGCAGAGGCCTCTTTATCAGAATAAAACATGAGGATTCTTGATGGATTTCCAAGCAGTAAAGAAGGCAAGAACTATTATTTATCTGTAAACGGTCCAACTTTCCGGCATCTTCCCAGCCTGCATGTTCCCGTCATCCTCTCCACTCATACAGAAAGTCACTCTTACTTCCACTTGGGCTCAGGTATCGTGGGTGCTACTCTCGCTGGGTATCACAGGGAGACTGTAACATTATGGCCTCCTAAGAATGTTCTCCCCAATCCCAGGCCCGGTCTATCATCCTGGCTTGGAATCTTCAGATCCCCAGGTGGTCCCCACGTGAGACATCTCCCACAAGCACAGACTTGGTGGAGGGGGACGTACTTGGTAAGCAGTTGGAGAGAGTCAAGAATGGTCAGACTGAATGAAGAGAAGCCGGGGAAAGCCAAGGGCCAACACAACCAGGCTTCCTCCCTGACAATGTTGTCCCCAGGCTGTCCCCGTATCACAGGTCCTAGAGAGGATGAAAATTACACTTCTTTCCAGTCTCTGCTCTCAGGGGCTTTACCCTTAAGTACTAGAGGTAAGACACATAGGCAATTGCTCTTTAAATAATGCAACAGAGGGGCGCCTGCGTGGCTCAGTGGTTAAGCCTCTGCCTTCGGCTCAGGTCATGATCCCAGGGTCCCGGGATCGAGCCCCACATCAGGCTCTCTGCTCAGTGAGGAGTCTGCTTCTCCTTCTCGCTCTGACCTTCACCCCACTCAAGTCTGGTTGTCTCTCTGTTCCTCTCCCCACTCTGCTCTCTCTCAAATAAATAAAGAAAATCTTAAATAAACAAATAAGGCAGTAGATTTCTGGGTAAGTAATACACCTCGTTCCTACAGAAGCGAGTACGTGGTTTTACAGATGCAGTAAACAAGATGAAATCTGCTTTACACGTTGATGAACAGCAGCCTCCGGGCACAGGGAGTTGATCGGACATAACTATTTATGCTTGGTTCACCATCCAGGGCAAGGATTTACAGCTGCTCTTACAGATCGGAGCAGGGTGTATGTCCACGACCACGTGCCTTCACACCACAGAAAGCAGGAGGCTGCAGCCAGGGGGGAACCCAGCTTTCATAACTTTCAGTGTTGCTGATTCTTTCTCAGAATGCTAGGAGTCTTTCTAGGATCAAGGGGAGAGAAAAGAGAAAAGGAATCCTATTTCTAGGGGCACCTGGGTGGCTCCGACAGTTAAGTATCCCATGGGATCCCATCCCTGAGTCCTGCATCAGGCTCCCCGCTCAGTGGAGAGCCTGCTTCTCCTTCTTCTTCTGTCCATGCAACTTGTGCTCTCTCTGCGTCTCACTCTCTATCAGATAAATAAACAAAATATTTTTTAACAAAAAAATCCTATTTCTGGAATCACAGTGTTTTTCCCCATCAGAATGTTTTTAGAGAATGTTCTAGAATGCCTACTGGTGACTCTCATTGGACAGATGAGTAAACTGAGGCTGTGGGAGAACCAATGGCTTGTCAATGTCACACAGCTAAAGGTGAGGACTAGAACATTCTCCCTGAATTCAAGTGGCCTGGAAGCCAGTTTCTGTCAACTGGAAGAGAGAGAGAAGGGAAGAAAAGAAGGAAAAGGGGGCGCCTGGGTGGCTCAGTGGGTTAAAGCCTCTGCCTTCGGCTCAGGTCATGGTCTCAGGGTCCTGGGATCAAGCCCCGCATCGGGCTCTCTGCTCAGCAGGGAGCCTGCTTCCTCCTCTCTCTCTGCTGCCTCTCTGCCTCCTTGTGATCTCTGTCTGTCAAATAAATAAATAAAATCTTAAAAAAAAAGAAAGAAGGAAAAAGGAAGGGAGGAAAGACAGAGGGAGGGAGGAAGGGAGGGAAAAGGGAGTGGGGAGACAGAAAGAGAGAGAGTCATATCCGGCCTTACCATTCTAATGACTGGCAGCAGCAGCAGCGGGAGAGCCAGCCAGCCAGGAGAGCCCCCAACCTTGAAAGCGCACTTGGAAGTCTGCAGGAGCAGAGCAGCGGCACTGTATTCAGCCACTGAGATTGCAGGCTGCTCCTGCCGCTCTCACCCCTCACCTAACCCAGCTGTTGTTCCTGAAGGCAGAGTGAGGATGCATGCGGTGGGCCAGGAGGCTGGATCTCCATGTTACACGAAGGCACTGCATTCAGAAAGACTGTCCCCTGCCGCCAGCAAAGGCAGACCAGGTGCCCCCCGATCCCACGGGAGACAGAAGCGGAGCCCTGTGTGTCAGTGGTTACTTGCTGAACTTGGCAAGATCTTACAGGAAAGAGCCACACTCCGGAAAGACGCGGCTGGTTTATAGGCACACATGAAAGGGAACGGAAAGATGTCAGGTACCTGCAACAGGGAGCCCTGAAAAAGCCAAATGCTTCTAGACCCCACCTAGCACAAGACGGGGACTGGAAAAGGCTTTGGGTGGCAAAAACCCAGTGAAAGGTCTCAGGGGACTCGAGTGGCCCCAGGCACCCACCGCACTAAGGACGTGTCCTTCTCGAGGGTGGCTTTCCACAGAAGGGAGGTAGCTGCCTGACCCGGAGTGTGTAGGGGTGGGGGAGCAAGGGAACCAGGACCGAAATCGAGGGGAGGGGGACTGCTAGCACATAGCACTGAATGCAAATAAAGAACTCAGAATCTTCCCAGTTCCACAGGGAATTATACATCGCTAAAGAAACTCCATTAAAAAAAAAAAAAAAGAGTTCTGACTCTCACCATAATGCTAGTGCTTCAGGGGAAAGGGGCAGGAGAAGTGATACAGCTCCCAAAGAAGGCGCTGGTCTGCACACTCGCTTCCCGCACGGTCAAGGAAAAGTTTTCCAGACGGTGCAGCCAGGGGCCGCGGATGGCAAAAGGCTCTAGCAGCCCTCCCCACTCGGGTCCCCCTCCAGGACAGACTTAAGCCCTGAAGCCCCAAGGCATACCTTGTAAGCACCGAATGACCTCCCTCCCCGCGAATCTAGAGTGGTTCTAGCTACTTACTAACCTTGGGAGGATGGGAAGAGTCACTCAATCATTTCTGTAAGGCTTTATTCTCGCAGCTGAGACAGGATTCCGGAGAGTTCCTTCCAAAAAACTGAGCCGCTGTCTCATTAAGAAAACTTTCTCCATGGCCAAGGCAGGAGGGAGGCTTCGGGATTCCACGGCTGAGAGGGACCAGAAGCCACTGTGTGGACAATGGGCACTCCCGAATCGCACCAGTGGGTGTGGACACAACGTCAACACTTTCTGAGGGATAATTTAAAAGGCCTTTAAAAATGCGCATCCCTTCCCTCCGCCCCTCCTGCCCGGCTATCAGAGAGCTTCCTAAAGCGAGCAAACCAGGTCAGCTCCTCTTGAAATGGAGATGGTCTCTTCAGATTGCTCCCCAGCTGTGGGAACTGAGCATCGTCCAGAGAGCCCAGAATCCAACAACAGTGTGTTCTTCCCTCATGAAGTCTCCTCGCTGCTATGACCCGATTCCCACAAGCTCCAAATCGGTTCTATTTGTGACTCCCCTGCAGGCGAAGCAAGCTTTCTTTGCTTCGGTGACTAATGGAGTACGGGCCGCCCCTCCGTGGGATGGTGAGAAGCAGAGTTTTGTCGGCACGCTGACCGTCCCCGGGCCCATCAGGAGCCTGCGTCGCTCCTATAAATCAGCCTCGGTACAGCTGCATGAGCTAGAAGAACACAAGACAGAAACTTGGAGACAGGTGTCCCTACAGGACTCCTTCAAACCACTCGTCCGCACTCCGAATGCCAGCTCGTTTGATGCTGTCTCTGCGTTAATTAGAAACAAGCCCCACAGGCTGCCAGCTGCTGACCCGGAATCAGGCAACACCTTATACACGCGCACCCACAGGCGCACCCTCACGTTCCTCAAATTGTTTATCACTGAGTTCCCCAAGCCAGAGTTCACGTCTAAGCCTCTGGAAGAGCTAGAGATCGGCACCCATGCCTGCACCACCACCCCCGTCTATGGGGCTCGGGGGATCTTTGCGCAACACCGAGTCCCAGCACTGCCAGTAGCGGATGAGAAAGGGCGTGTGGTGGACATCTACTCCAGGTTTGATGCTATCAATCTGGCAGCAGAAAAGACCTACAACAACCTAGATGTGTCTGTGACCAAAGCCCTGGTCACATTACTTTGAGGGAGTCCTCAAGTGCTGCCTGCATGAGACTCTGGAGACCATCATCAACAGATTGGTGGAAGCAGAGGTTCACCGACTTGTCGTGGTCGATGAGAATGACGTGGTCAAAGGCATTATATCTGGGTCTGACATCCTGCAGGCCCTGGTGCTCACAGGAGGAGAGAAGCCCTGAGCTGGGGAAAGGGTCAGGCAGCACCAGGGGATATGCCCCCCTCACTGCCTGCCCCACGTTCTAGGAACCACGGATGAAACCTTGAGCACTGGGACTCTGTTCCCTGCTCGGGAGCTGGGGAGAACGGATTTTTAGCTGTCCGTATCCTAACACATACAGCCTAGCCCAGCCTAGCCCCTGCCCTCTTAGCTAGAGCCCCCTTTCTGGGCGAATGATGGGCTGTGTGCCCCTCAGGGCAATTCTGATCTCTAAGACGTCCCCAGACCTCACCCAGCCTCCACCTCTCTCTCTCTCTCTCTGTCCTTGACTCCACCCTAAGATAACAGCACAACAAAACTCTTCCTGAAGATATTTTAATTCATCCCGTCTCATGCCCTATGGAGGAGGCTGAGTCCATTTAGTGACATTTCTTCCCATAATGGGAGTTGGGAGGATTGTGGGGAGGAGGGTCTTTGGGTCCCTGTGCTATGTGCACATGAAGGGGGGTGGGGGTATGTGGAGGAGGAGGGCAGCGCCGTTAGCTGACGCTATTGCTTTTCATGGCAAGCCTAATTAAAATGACAGGAACCTCAACAACAACAACAAAAAAATGCACATCCCTGTTAACCCAGCCCTCCCACTTTTAGAATTGCACCTGCAGAAGATAACTGCAGATTTTTGCAAAGATGGTCACTGAAATTTCCATCATGGAGTCAATTCCCTACTGTGCAGACTTGGATATGCAAGAAATATCAGTATCACTTTGTAACTTACAAATTAAAATGAAGATATCGGCAGCTACACCCATTTGTGTCAGGCAGGTGGGAAATCCATCTTGGCTATTTGGGGGAGATGCGTCTCCCCCAGAGCCTGCAGTCAAAGGAGTCTGGAATCTTCTGCTGAGCCCAGTCTCGGTGGAGATGGAAGGTTTCTTTGTCCAAGCTGACAGAGCGTCTTCTGGTCATGCCCCCTACCTCCGAGCCTTGCTGGGGGTGGGGACACTTGCCGAGGCTGAGAGCCCCATGCCCAATGCCAGCCCCCCAGCCACCATTCCCAGTGCCCAGCCAGACACACATTCTGCCCCCCCCCCCATTTATAAGCCCCAGCTCCTCCCCAGACAAAACCACTTTGCATAATCCCCTCAGTAAAGTGAAATTTATCCAAACAAAAGCATCTTCACAGGCCAGTACCACAAAGGAGCCCAGGCTCTGGTTTCCCTTTGAAAAGGAGGGAGAGCGAAAACAGAAAACCCAGTTCCGGGAGAAGGGGCACAAAGGACCCGCAGTCCTTCGTGCTCTTCTCCTCGGGGACACAGAAGGACAAGGTGTCCTTGTCCACTACTCCGCGCCTCGAGGACAGCCAAGCTATTGGGAAAGACGGAACCGCCTGCAGCGCGAGGACATCCCGTTCCCTACAGTTTGTCCGGTCTATGGAATGGGATGCGGGGATGGAAACGCGGATATAGAGCTTTAGTTACAGGAAAATGTTATTTTAAAAAACAGGTTTTTGTTCTGGTTTTTTGTTTTGTTTTTGTTTTTGTTTTTGTTTTGTTTTAAAGGGGCAGGAAAGTCGAAAACCAAGTGGCAGCAAAGTGTTTAAACATTGTCTCCCTGCTACAAACCCAGGATCTCGGGGTCCGTGTGTGGACCCAGAGCCTCCGCACACCGTGCGCTGCGCGCAGAGCCTCGCTGCGTAAAGCCCCGTGCCCCGTGCCGTCGGCGTGTCCTCTGTCCTTTCGCTTGCGGGTGTGTCCTGCCGCTTTTGTAACCAGAGGCTGGGTGTGCGTGACCGAGCGTTTGGGAAGACGCGGGGTCCCTCCGCGGCCCCTCTCCCCTTCCCCGCCTGGTTAGGCTCCCGCTGCTGCCCTCAGCGCGCCAACCCAGACCTCGCAGGGACGGGGCCTGAGTCCGGCGAATCGACCTTGACCACATTCTCCAGGGGCTCGAAAGGCCCGCCTGGCCTTCGGTTGGCCGGTTAGTACCGAGGGTGGGCCTGAGTCCGGGCTTCCCGCGGCCGGAGGGGTGGGCAGGCAGCAAGGCTCAGTCCGCCCGGGGGACCTGGGCCGGGGAGGGGGTGGCTCACTTCTCCCCAAAGACTGAGCGAAGTAGGCGGGAGGCGGGGGCTGGGATCCGGGCGCGCGCCCCATAAATACGGCCTGAGCCAGAGCGTGGACTTGTGCTGAGGGTTTTACGGGAGTGTCGTGTTGGACATCAAGTGTCTCTAGGTCCCCACATTCATCTCACTCTGCGTTAACCTGTGGCTCCTAATGGGGCGTGGATGGAACTTCACGGCCAAACCAAGGTCTCGGGAGTCCGGTCCTGGGAAATGAAGGTGGGAACGGCCCCCGGGGGCTCAGATGGACTCCCCACCGAGGAGCCCCAGGGGCTTTGGGTAAGACAAAGCCTTCAGCACCCACGTCTCCCCCTGACCTGAAGGGGTCCAGGCCGGGCGGCACCATGCCTGTCAGGCTCAGCGGCAGGAGGCCCTGACTGTGCCCAGATCCCCAGGGACCCCCGAGGGGGTGTTGCCTCTGCACCTGAGCAGCTCCTGCCCCGTTGCTACCCTGTGTGGGGGCGATTTTGCATAAGCTTTCATGTCATTTTTTAAATGTTCTACAGCTAAAAAATGGTTTGGAAACTGGCACTTGGGTCTTGCATTGCCTTTCTCCTGTTTGGTGATTGTTTTCCATCAACGGAGCAGCCGCGGAAAAACTCAATACAGGCAGGGGTGGGGGTGGTCCCCTGGGCCGGGCAGTGAGGCCACCCAAGACCCTGCTGGGCCATCAGCCCCGTGAGGCGCCACCAACTGTCTCTTTAGGAAGGCTGGCACCTGCTGTTTGGGTGTTAAACACAGATTCCTCAGAAGGATAGTGAAAAATAAGACTGGAGGGGGGGAGAGAAAGGGGGAGAGACAGGAAGGAGCCAGCGAGCCTGGGGTCTTTGACAATGAGAAACGCCGGGCTGTATCATGACTTCCGTGGGTCCCTTCCACCATAAAGAGGTCTTAAAAATCACATTTTACAACTGCATTGATATAAAGACAAATATAATCTAGCTTTGATTATAGTCGTTGCCTTTATTCTAAGTTTAAGTGAAATTAAGACATTTCTAAGAAGCATCATGGGGCCTGGACACTGTGCCTACTCCTGCCGGATGGGGACGGCGACCCCCAGCCCACCCGCTTCTGCCCCGAATCCACAGCTGGCCCCTTCTGGAACAGGCTCGTCCCTGCTCTGACCCCAAGCTTGGTGCAAATGGCATGAAAGAGGGATGTAGTGTTTAAATATCAGAGGGATGAAAAGTTAGACATGACGTTCCGTAGGAATTTTTAGGGTCTCAGTGGAAGAACGTGATCACAGAAACCATAAATAAATTTGAATTAAAGCCTCCCTGTGCTCTGCCCCTCAATCCCTTCACCATCATAAAGAGAAAAGTAGCCAAATAAATAAATCATAGTTTGGAAGAAATTAGCAGATCGTTATTGTGTGATTTTGCTCGGTTTCAGCAAAGTGTGGTTGACATTCTTTCTAAGGGAGCAGGCAATTAGTGCACAGCGGAGACCAGAGGCAGAGGCTCATTATAAAAATAAAATAAATGTGTGACCCGGGCACCACGAGGGAAGCAGCCCGGCTGCATATTGTCACAGACAGGGCTCTCTTCAGTGGCTGTGCTCGTTCTGTGTCTAACACGCCAAGTGAGCTAGAGGTCTCGGAAAAGACGCTTCAAGAACGAGGGGTCAACCCTGGAAGATCAAAATTAAGGAGAAACCCGGCGAGGGAAAGGGACGAAGCAAGAGTGGGGAGGGATGGGGCTGCCGGACTGTCAGGGTGGACCCCGGAGCTCGGTCCCCACGTTTGCGTTGTGGCGCCAGAGCAGAGCGGGGACAATCTTCCGAAGGACAACTCCCATGCCTCTGCTGGGGGCGGGGGTGGCCAGGGGTGAGGAGCCTCGCCAGGGGGGCCCGCCCTGGCGGGCTTTCAGCACCACCCAAGGGCGCCCGCTGAACTTGGACGGGTCACCTCTGCTCCCAGCACCTCTGTTTCCAAACCCGTAAAATTCAAATCAAATAACGGCCGGCTTCTCAGGGTCGTGGCGGAGATAAGGTGATAGCACGTGTGGACACTACCTACGGAGAAGACGAACTCACTGACGCTTTGCCCTTACTAGTGTCATGAATCTTACTACATCCCCGGTCGGGCTTTTCAGGCAGCTCCAGGGGGACCACGGAGACCCCGTGTGGCAGGGTTCAGTTTTGGCTCTGAGGGGCTCCCTCTGAAAAGCTGTGTTTTTAAGATTTGGGGGATTCATAGGAGATTGGGATTGTTGAGGACTCATTCGGTTTAATCATTGTTTTGTCCCTGTCTCTCTCTCTGTCTCACACACACACACACACACACACACACACACACACACACACGAGCAGACACGCACACACACACGTGCACACACAAACACATGCACACACGTGTGCGTGCACACATATAAGTACACACGTACACACATACACACACGCATACACAGGTTCACACCCTCCCCCGCCCATATTGAGTTTCTCCACTGCTGCTCCACACATACTCATACAGGGGCACACACACACACATGCACATACGTGCGTATACACAAGCGCACACATGCACAACTACCCCGTGCCAGTTCTTCACTTCGGTCAGGAACACAACCTCCCATAACCCCTATGTGGATGCAGGTATAGCCACCCAGGGCCGGCTGTCCCCGTTCTGGAACCCTTCCCAGGACCCCGACCTACCGTGCTGACCCCCCTGTCCACCAGCTCTGCGCCTTCCCCCTCTCCTGAGGCCCCCCCGGCCCGCTCTGGGCTCCGGAGCAGTGACTCTGTGCACACGTGAGTAAGAGGAGACCAGAGACCTCACTCAGCAGAGGGCGGGCGTGCAGCTGGGCAGGACAGGGGCGCTCTGAGCCATCCTCAGGACCCTGCGACGGGCCGCCCTGCTAACCGAGTTACTGCCGCCCCCTGACACTTCTGACCCTGCGCCCACCCCGAGAGCTGCGAGGAGATAAAGCAGCGTTTGGCGGGTCTCTCTGCCACCGTCCCTCTGACACCTGCCCCTAGGTGCCAGCCTGCGGGGGCTCCCACAAGTTTACAGCTAGACGTTTCATTTCGTCTTAGAAACACACAGCGCATTTCTTGGTTTTAAGTGAGCCACCTTCCTGCTTTTCCCTCCATCGCCTGCCCAGGGCTCGCCTTGACTCTGCTCTAACACACTCTGCTCGTCGTGAGGCTCACAATGAAACCCGTGAGAAAGCCGACTGCATGCTTGCTGTGTGTTCCAGGTATCGCCTTTCTCATGGCCTTTACCCGTGATGAAAGCCAGGCTCCGAGAGGCCAAGTTACTTGCCCCGTGTCACACAGCAGGCGTTATTTTACCCAAAACTCCAGGCTGCCTGACGCCAGAGCCCATGCTCGGCAGCACCAACCCTCTGCTAGTTGGTAAGACTCAAGGCAGGAACCGTAGACACAGGTGTGCTGTTGAGAAAGTCCATAAATAAAGCACACGCAGCGGTAATTTCAATAGTTAAATGAAGGGGTATCGTGATAGGACTGACTTACACAGGGCCTAGGGCAGACCAGCCTCGGAGAGCCCCGGCAAACTGCGTGCTCGTCCGGACTCTGGGCGCAAGCCACGCGGCAGGCTTGGCTCCCGCTCTGAGCCCGATGGAGTCTTCCGTCTGGAAGTAAACGGACGGACCCACCGCTGTAAAGGCCACGGCGTCAGATAAAGGTCGGTGTGCTGGGTCAAACTCGGGATGTGGACGAACTCTGAGAGCCGGAGTCATCCAAACCCTCCGTTCCCAACAACTATCTCAGGAGGGGCCAAGGGACCAGTCCATCCCTGAGGCCCCCATCTATCAGCGTGCCCCCAAGACTTTTCAACCATGCCCTTGTCCTCCTTCAAGGGCGTGGCTGTGAGAACCCCTCCCTCTGTTTCCCCGATTCCTTTCTATGGACACGGACCCCGGCTAACCTCAGACCCCCGGCTCCGGGATTGGCCATGGCCTCCATGCTCTTGGCTCAGGTCTCTCCTGCCTTTGGGAGGGAGGCGTTCCCTCTGCTCTGAATGTCAGGGATTGTCCATTGCAGCTGGACATGGCTTCCCCACAGCATCTTGGGACAGACGTGAGCTCTCGTGTACGGTCCCCCAGTGGCTCCTGTCTGTGGACCCCACTTGGAGTCAGAGATCCTGGGCTCCGGGCCCTGGCGCGGCCGCAGAGGCAGGGATCCCAGCCACCCTCTGTCCTCAGTTTCCATCTGTGTGGCCCGGGAGCTCCAGCTGCCGCAGCGCCCTGCAGAGCTCCGGGGCTCCGAGGGACTTCCGCCCCCTCCCCCGCTTCTGGATGGGTTTTTACTGCTTCTGATTTCATTTGAAGGAAGGTCTCTACCACGCTGAAAGTCGGAAGGCCACTGGGCCATATGGCCACGCACGTCCCTGCCAGCTGTGGCTGCCCGTCACTCTGCGTCAACTCCCTCCGATCAGTAATGGCTCGCACCAGGTGTGGGGGCCCCGCGGGTGCAGGCCGGCTCATACTGATTTCCCTCTGGCCCCCCGCCAGGAGCCCGGCACAACCCTGCAGGGGCCAGCCCCGAGGGACACTCCGGCCAGCGGTCCAGATGATGGAGAACGGCTGGCCAGATGCTGGCGGCAATTTCACGGTCCTGGTGGCTCCTCCTCCCCCCTCCCCGCTCCAGGCAGCCAGGCCACACAGCCAAGGCCAACTTCCTAATGGCCTGTGGAGCCCTGGGAAAGCTCGAGAAGCCAGGAGGCTCCCTGCGGTGGCCAGAAGTAGCCACTGCAGCCCAGGGACAGAGCGGGGAGGCACGCAGCTCGCCGCTGCAGCCTCACAGGGCCTGACAGCTCTAGGAACCCCTTCACCACGGCCAGACTCACTCCCCACGGTCCTCAGCCTGGTTCAGGCTGGAAGCCCGGCTGAGGACAGGGGCCCCTGGCTTCTGTCCGGTGGCACGGGGGAGGCCCTGGCTCAGAGTCCGATTCCACTGGCTCGTTTGCTTGGCTTCAAGCAGACCTGTACTCCCGTGAGATGCATTTGAATCTTGGTCCTCTGGCTTTCACTCAGTCTCTCCACGTTCCGTTCCCTCCTCTGTGAAGTGGAGGGCAGGATGCCCCCCTCACCGGGCTGCGTGAGGGTCCCTGAGCCCCTGCTGGAGGCCAGCATGATGCCGGCACACGACATTGCTTTCTTATCACACTTGCTAATGAGATGTGCACCCATTACAAAACGCCGTGTCTTGTCACGTGCATGCTTGGGAAGCATCTACCATTGAAAGGTTTATCACAGAATTCAGGGGACCTCACCACCCGGTCCACCTACAATTCCACGTCCGTCCCTTATGAGCCGAAGAACCTTGATCAATCTCTAAAAGGAAGGAACTGGGGTAGGTCAAGTGTTCTCAAACTTCAGCAGGTGTCGGCTTTAAAGCATGGATGTCTGGGCCCCACCACAGAGCTTTTCATTCAGAAGGTCTGGGTTGGAGCCTGGGAATCTGCCTTTCTGAGACGTTCCCAGCAGATGCTGCTTGTCGAGGCTATACTTTAATTACTGACTCTTCTTGTCCTTTCCAATTCAAATGTTTTATATTTTATGTATTTATAGTTCCTCTAGTTGTGTTTTAAATATTTCTATTTTATGCTTTCTTAGGATTTTATATTCTAAGTCCATCTGGGGTCTTGACCAAGGTGGGTTTTCCAGGAAGGTACGATAATACAATGGTGAGGAGGTCACAGTGGGAGTTCAACAGCTTTTGGAATTCTGGCAGCTTATAAAACTATGTATGTGTGCCCGTGGAAAAAGGACTCACCTTCTTGCTACAGTTTTCTAATCCGTAACATGGGGATAATAATAGTCCCCTACCTTACACGACTTGTGTTGGAGACCAGTGGTTGTCCCCTTGGGCCCCCACAACAGCATATCCGTTTTGTGCCCCACCCCACAATATGGATCGTAAGTGGCCACAGCCAGTTACATTCTCTTTTGCCAGAAACTGCTGGGGAGGAAGGGCACCGGATGCAATTCTATAAAGAGAGAGTCTGCTGGGGACTTCTAGGGAAGAGGTTCATCCCCAACCAGTGATGAGAACTTCTCAAACAGAAGTTCTAGTTCCCTGTCCCTTTTCTCTTCTTTCCTGCCTGGGATGCTGTCCTGTGGAGATATATGCTGGCGCTGCAACAGCCACTCTGCAGTCATGAGGCCATCCACCCCTGACTCAAGTGAAGATGGCAGAATGGAAAGAGAGAGGACTCAGGTTCTTGGGGGGATCTTTTAGCTACTGAGCCAAACTGGGTGCATTAATTTCCAGATTCTTATTCATAATAGGCCGCAGTGATGAGCACTTACTACACTTACTATATGGCAGCTATGATGTTCTATCAGATGATACATCTGAGGCACATTTTTGCACGGTGCCTGATCATAGTATATACTCAGTAAATATTGGTTCTGGAAAATGATTTTTAAAAATCCCAATTTTTTCCTGTGGGTAATATCTTCTTTCATTTTCGGTAAAATCTCTAGGTGAAGGGAGTGTATTTCGGGAGACAGAGTACATTCACCCAGTGCCCACTCTCTGTCACTTTTGCCCTTGAGGACATTATACAAGATGGGTACTGAGTCCCGTCCTTACGGATATTACACTCTAATGAGGGAAACAAACCAACATTTGGGGGAGTTGAGTTCTATAGTTTATTTTGCACAGTCTAAGAGAAGCAGTGTAGACATTTTAAAATTTTGATTTATAAACAAAAGTAATATAGGTGAGGGGCTTAAAAACTTTAACTCTGTGGAAAAACATAAAATGGAAAATATGAGTGCTCTGCTGCTACACTTCTTGGCCAAGGGTCACCACTGTTTACAATTCCTTACACATCTGATGAGGAAAAAAAGACGCATGTGCTAACATTTCAGCCTACAGATGTTTATGAGTTTTATTGAGATCTAATTCACATGCCCCACAATTCACCCACTTAAAATGTACAATTCAAAATATACTCACAGAACTGTGCAACTTAGGCTGACTCTTAGGAGGTTCCCATTGCTGCCCACCAAGAAAACCCATACCCATGGCGGTCACCCTGCAGTCTTCCTCCCCACAGCCCCCAGCAAACGCTAATCTCCATTCTGTCTCTGTGGACGGGCCCGATACGGACCTTTCCTGTAAACGGACCCACACACTATGAGGCCTTCCGCGTCTGGCGGCTTTCACTGGGCGTGTTCTCAGGGTCCATCCCGCTCATGGCACGCACCTGTACTGCATCCATTTCTTATTGCTGAATGATACTCCAGGTCACGTACATTTGGAATATTTCCATCTGGGGCTGTTACGAATAATCCCATAACAAATATCCAAACCCACAAGCTTTTTAAAAATTTTCAGAGAGGGGTTCGATCCCACTTGTCTTCCCAGTTCATTTGTCACTTAAAATCGCTTTAGAGATCTTTACGTATCAGCACGCGCAGATTGCGGGGAAGAAAAATAAATGCATTGTAAACTGGTAAATGCAATGAAGAGGCGGGGTTCCTGTCGGGTAAGAAGCCCCCTCTTATTTTGAATGAGGGAAATTTACAGAAGAAAGGGGCAGCTGGGTGGCTCAGTGGGTTAAGCGTCTGCTTTCAGTTCAGATCATGATCCCAGAGTCCTGGGTTCGAGCCCCGCATCTGGGTCCCGGCTCACCGGGGAGCCTCCTGCTCCCTCTCTTGCTCCTCCTGCTTGTGCTCTTTGTCTCTCCCTGTCAAATACATAAATAAAGTCTTAAAAAAGAAAGAAAAAGAGAAAGAGAGGAAGGGAAGAAGGAGAGAGAGAGAGAGAGAAAGAAAAGAAAGAAAAGGAAAAGAGAGGAAAGGAAAGAAAAGAAAAGAAAAAGGAAAAAAAAAAGAAAAGAAAACCCACTGAGAAGGAATGATTTTGCTTGCAACCAGGAAAAGTACATACAGATAAGGCTAAATGCTATCATCACCTACTTTTGCAAATACGGCAACTTCTCTTGATATCCCTGGCTTCATTTCTTAACCAAAGAATAAACAAATACAACAAAAAAATAAAACAAAACAAAGCAAACAGACAAAAAAACAAAAAAGCCACTAACCATCGGTGATTGTCGGGTGACATGTAATCGACAGGTGCACCCACAAGCCTCTGGCCACCCAGTCCAACGAGCCCGTGGCACAGCCCTTAGAGCAGGCAGCCGTCCCTGTCCCTGCCCACTACCCACCCACCGCCATCACCCTCTGCCATCCTCGTCTCTCCCCACCTCCGTCTCTCCCAGCCGGGTCCTCCATCCGTCCCCCGCATCTCACGTGCCCAGAGCTCGGCCGCGGCCCGTTTCCTTCAGGGACGCGACCGCAGACGGACCCCGGTGTGCTGCCCCTTCACCACGGTGCAGCCTGGGACGCTGAGCGAGGTGTCAGGTTGAGGAGGGGGTTTAAGAAGTGGGAGGGGACCCCCACATCCCCCCCGTGTTATCTGCTAGGAAGGTAACTGACGGGGCAGCCCGCCCACCCTCGGGCAAAGCTCACGCAAGACAGCGCCGGCGCCTCTTACTGCTACCTTGACACCCACCGCTCCGTGTTTCCTAAGTTGGAATCAGTTGCTGTATTTGTAGGAATTCATTACCGAACTATTCCACCTGGCGACCCAATCAGACTGGCACCAGAGGAAGACTGATTATACAAAAACCCATCTGTCCTCATTAATCCGGGTAATGATGTGCAGAGCTCCAGCCCGTTACCCTGGAAGTCAGCATGAGGGTCCCCGTGCGGGTGACAGCGGCAGGCGATGTGGCTGCGCAGTGCCGCCCTCTTGGATCCGCAGGAGCCACAGCAGAGACGATGACAGCCCGGGGTCCAAACACAGCCAAGCAGACAAATCATTAGCTGGTGTCACAGGGGACGAGACCAGTTCCTGTCGAAATTCAAGTTCGCCCCCCTCTCCAAACACACAGGGGACTGCAGCGCTCCTTCCCCTCCTCCACCACTGCCTCCTACCACCCTCTCCTAGACTTGAAAAAGAAATCATGTACCTTTTTTAAAAAATGCTTTTTTACAACATCATGGGTGTTTGGAAAAGTACAGATGCAAGTGCTGCAGACCTTGTCATCACCCTCACTGACCGGCCCCTATCCAGAATCTAAATCCCGAAAGTGTCCCATGGGCTGACACGGCTCAGGTCTAGCTGGCATTGGCATGCACACCCGCCATGTGCTCGCTTGTCTTCCCAACGCCCGAGATGTTCCCTGCACAACTCTCCGGCACCACCTGATCTGACACCCCGTCCACCACCGGCCCAGACCTGGTACGGAGAGGGGCAAACCCAGATGGTTTCGAAGGAGGCAACCGTTCATCTGGAATAAGGATTCATGCTAACATCTGAGAGTCCAGATGCCCGATGTACTCTCCACTTGGAGGTCCCATGGGTCACTGACTCCATTTGTCTAGAGCTGAACTCATTCCTTCCCTCCCATCATCCGAATGAAGTTCTCCTCCCTTTACATTCTGGCACCACTCTCCTCTCAGCTCATTTTCTCAGAAGTGGGGCATCCCACTCCCCTTCTCCCTTTCCTGTAAGAGAAGCTACTGGAGGAGCTTCCAAGCTATGACAGTCATCTGGCAACTTCCTTTCCTGTATCAATCCCTACCAAGGCCCGCCCTTCCTCTATCAAATTAGGCCATACACTTTTTTCTCTTGCACACACGATCAATGACTGCTCTCTCCAGCCTCCAGTACAATAAACCAAAACAAATAAAACAAGAAATAAGATATTAAAATACATTAATATTGGAAAGGAAGAGAAAGAAGTCGTGGTTCCCATGTGATGGGATTGCTTACACTAAACCAAAGCCAGCCCCTGGGCCATTACACTAGTAAGAGGGTTCAGTAATACACCAGACACAGGACAAAGAAACAAAAAATTCCCTATCTGTCCCACAAACAGGCAATAATCAAGTAGAAGACTGAACAAAGACATGGCCTCCCAAAAAGCAGCAAAAATATAAATATTTAGCAATTAACATCAAACAAGAAGATCACAAGACTCAGATCAGAACTGCAACACTTGAAGAAACAGAGCACACTACCTTGTTCTTAGGCAGGAGGAAGTGGGGTAAACATGATCATTTATTCCCTAAATGAATCCATGAGTTCAATTTAATCCCAATAAGAATCACCACCAAAATTTATTATAGAATTGGGTTATTTGACAATTTTGCAAAAGGCCGTATAAATCTAAAATTCATAGCAAAGAACAAATATGTATGAATAATGAAGAAAGTCCTGAAAATAAGAACAATTTGGCAGGAGTAATTCTATTAGAATTTGAAATACGTTGTAACGTTAGAGTAATGTGTGCCTTTTTGTGTCAGCAGCAAAAGACAAAGAGATCAGCAGAACGAAATGATGACTCCAGGGACACAACAATATAGGAACTAAGTTTATGACATTTACTGGAGAACGAAGGGGTTAGAGATGGCAGATGAAATCATCGATACCATATGGAAAAGCATACGGGTCCAACCTTACCTCACACTACACATACGACTAAAGACAGAGCAAAAATCAAGGCTCTAAAAGAAAAGATACAAGAATATTTGTGTACTCTTAGGATGGGGAAAGCCTTCTTCAGAAGACAAAGAACTCCGTAAGCCATAACATGTAAGACAAATTTAGCCACTGTAAAAATTAAAACTTCCTATTAAAAAACACAGCTAGCAAAGTTACAAGATAATTTACATACCGGAAGAAGAAATGTTGCAACAGGAGAATGTAGGGGGCATGGTATGAGCTGAGCTGAGGCAGACCACGGAGGTCCTCAAAGGCCATGTTGTGGAATTTTCACCAAGGAGCACTGGACGACCAATTCAACTGGACACAAAGGGTTACATGCCAGATGGTGGCATGCCTGGGATTTGCATTCAGAAAGATCATTCTGCTACAGGATGGAGAGGGGTTGGGAGTTCAGCTGCAGTGGATGTGGGCAGAACAATTACACGGCAGTCCAGGCACGAGGCGATGACCAGGGTTGGCATGGAGGTGGACAGGAGTGGATCCACTGGAGAGGCATTCAAGAGCCAGGGGACTGCCTCATGGAAATGGACTGCCGTGGGCTCGGAGGTGAGGGAGACAAGAGTGTCAGGAATTACTGGTAGGTGTTGAGCTTGTGGTGGGTCCTACAGGGAGACAGGAGACAAGAAGATGCCTGGAAGGAAATCCAAAGTTTCAGTTTTGGACAAGTTAGATGAGGATAGGTTTGAGACCTCAGTGCCAAGCATCTGTATCCCACAGGTCCCGGTTCCCAGGGCAACAGTATGGAGATGAGAGGATGCGGGATCTGGGTGGGGCGGGGGTAGATGCTAACACCAGGAGTGGGACACTCTTGTTCCCCGACATGGAGATACTTGGTATCACTCTGACTGAATCCGTGGAGAGTCTCAGGTCCTAGGGGAGTCTGGGGTCAGGACAGGATACCCAGACCCCAGGTGTTGTCAGCATGGAAACCATGACAGTGGGATTCCGGTAAACGATTCATTCTTCTTCCAGCTCACAACTCCCAGATTTTGTCTAATACACTTGTATTATTTCATTAGGAGGCTAGAAAGTCAGGATAGGTTAATTTTTTTTAAATATGCCTTTCAGAGAAAGAAAAATGGGAAAGTAAAGATGGTAGATGATTATTTTTCTTTTTGATTCTCCTTAACGCTTACAATGTTGTTTTTTTAAATTTAATTTAATTTTTTCAGTGTTCCAAGATTCCTTGTTTATGTACCACACCCAGTGCTCCGTGCAATCCGTGCCCTCCGTAATACCCACCACCAGGCTCTCCCAGCCCTCCTTCCCCAACCCCTCCAAAACCCTCAGTTTGTTTCTCAGAGCCCACAGTCAATGTTTTGAACAATGGTAACCTTTAAGAGGAAGCGGAGTGGAGGCCACCAGAGCCTCGGGGCGTGGGGCCTGGGTGATTCTGCAGGGACAGGATGGGGGGAGGGAGGAAGAGCCCCAGCAGGGACAGGACCGAAAAAACCCACTAACACACACTTTTAAAACTAGTGACAAACTACAGGGGGTTTCTCACCTCAAAGTAAGTGAGAATGCCATTTCCTAACAAAAATATCTTCCAAAAAAAAAAAAAAAATTTGTCATGTTGCTCCTGTTCTGGTTACCAGAATCACCCAGTGCAGTTTCCAGCTTGGAGCCTTTCATGGTTAAATTTAACAAAGTCATTGAGATCAAGTAAAATTCTTCCTTTCCACTGTCAATTTTTTTTTTTTACCTGTACCTAGTAATATAAATGCTCAAAAAATACTTGTTACTGGCTGACTAACTCTGATTTTGTAGGCGCTGTAGGATTGGAACAGAAATGCCCAATACTTCCTCGAGTGTACCCAGGGTGACTGGGCCGGTGAAGGCCACCCCGGGTCAGTTCTGCCGAACGCCAGATTCCCTCCAGGTAGAGATTTGTGCCTTTTGAGCCTTTCCAACCCTTCCTTGTGCCTCTGAAATCCCTCTGGCTGGTGCTCTGAGCTTCACTGCCGGGTGTGAGCGAGCAGATCCTCCGACATCTGCTTCCTGAGCGTGAGTCTGGTGCCTCATTTCCATCTCCAGCAGGTCTAAAATTAGATGACATCACTGGGAAGGCATTCATCCCAAGAAAAACCAGCCAGCCGGCAACACGGACTCAACTCCAGCTACCGTTCTTGGAGCCAGCATCCAACCTGGATGGGAGGAGGGGAGGGGCGAGACTCGCCCTGGGAGCTGGAGAACGTAGGTGGTTGAGGGCACCACCTTTCTCCAGAAGGCAGCTCGGGACCTTTGTCATGAGGAAGTTCCCTTCCACCTCCGCAGAGCCCGAGTCCTGTTCAAATTTGAGTGTAGAGACCCTAATGTTCACAACAGAGCGAAATACAAAATCTGAAACTGCATTCGTACCCTCTCTCTAATTAGAAATTGCAAGAAAGCAGCCCATTATGACACCATCAGAAGCATCCTTTCTCTGACCCACATAAACAATGCGTACAGATATGTGTCTATATATTCATGTGCAGGTCTAGCCGTGGGTATAAACATATATCAAGAGACTAAAGAAACCGGTCTCATTTGCTTTTTTCTCTCTAATCAAGATGCATTTTGGGAGCCTGCATTCAATTCCAATTAAGGGATGCTTTTAGACCTTTTTATAGAGGAACAACTATATTTAACACCACCATTCCCTCTAAATAGTAATTGGATTTTACAAGGTATGAAGCTTTTAAAGGTACCTTGAGTCTCAAAACCTTTCTCTCTGCCATTCCTGAGCCAAGTTGGCTGGGCTCAAAGTACAAATTCCCCAGCAAGAGCTTCCCAGGAACCAAAGAAGCTGCATTCCACCTCTGAGAGTAGAAAGCAGAACCATGCACAGAGGCTTCTGGCTCATTTTCACCTTCAAGGGAGGAAGCAATTCCTCTTAAAAGAAAAAAAAAGTAATTTGAGGTAATTGGCTCACTGACTTTTTTAAGAATTCAGAATTAGGTTTTAAACATGATGACTGTAAAGAAGAGGGAGGAAAAAATATGCATTCAGAAACATGTTATATATATATACACACATATTCTGTTGGAAAAAAACATCAGCTAGAAAAAAGGGACTTTTGCAGTATCCATTGGGATTAAGCCTGTTTTTCATCTCAGTCTGCTTTTATGGAAACAAATCAAAATTTTCCAATGCCACAAAACAATGATGCAAACCTCAAATAAGTCAGAATGAAACACTAACGTGTCAACAGGATGTGTTAAAAAAATAATAATAACCCTTCAGATATCCTCTTCTCTGGAATGAAAGAGCCTCTGCCCTTATTACAGCCTAGACATCTGCTGGCACCCTCGTCATTTTCCTCCACATGCTATTCAAAACCGATGGACAAAAATGCATCAAACCTGGTTGACTGCGGCCTCAGAAGATGGCAGAGGAAGAAGTAGCAGGAATCTGTCTCTCCACCTAGACAACTGCACGGGCAGATTCTGTCTGAACTATTTTGGAGCTCTGGAATTTAATGATGTCTTGCAACTTCCAGAGGAAGGTTTAGACAGTAATATGTGGTTAATTTCTGCCAATTTCAGCTCTCAGTTCATGAGCAGTTCCCCAGCCCCACCACAGCCCCATGGTGGGCAGCTATGTACCTGTTCCTGGAGCAGTTGGCACAAAGTGTGTGTGTGAGCCAGAGTGGACAATAAGGACCTTGTCCTCTAAAAATCAGGTATCTATGTTCTGATCACTGATTGCTACTTCTGATCACGAAGGTGCAGACACAGAAGCAGTTTGCCATTTTTATATTCCCCCCAACCCAAACCAATCATTGTGGCAAGCTCCCCCCCACCCCTGCAGCTGAAGTCACTTCCATGGGATTTAAAAGGCTGGCATACTTTTTCCACATTCAGTTTTCTCTTTTCCCCCTTTAGGGAAAGCAACTGCATATAGAGAGGAAACACACTGTGCATGGCCAGGGAGAGGTTTAGGCTAGAAAAGACTGAAGAAGGTCTTGGATCTCTACATCAGGCTGATCCTTAGCACAAAGCTCACAACAATAAAAAAATAAAATAAAATAATAAAAGACCAAAGAACTCCAGCAAATTCTGGGGAAGAGAAAGTAATTAACTGACTTCCAGACTTAACACATTATTAGATTCAAATGTCCAGTTTTCTACAAAAAAAAAAATCAAAAGGCATGCCCCCCTCCAAGAAGAGGAAATTTTTGTCCATTCTAGGGAAAAAAATAAACCATCAGAAACTGTTTCACAGAGAGGTGTGTGGTGGCTCAGTTGGTTAAGCATCTGACTCTTGGTTTCAGCTCAGGTCATGATCTCAGGGTCATGAGATCAAGGCCTGCTTGAGGCTCTGCACTCAGTGCAAAGCCTCCTTGAGATTCTCTCCCCTTTTCCCACCCCACCACTTATGCACACGTGCACATGCACTATCTCTCTCTCTCTCTCTCCCTCAAATAAATAAAACCTAAGGAAAAAAAAAAAAAGGAAACCATTTCAGAGAAAGACCAGATGACTCACCAAGCAGACAAAGATTTTAAACAACTGTCTTAGAGAACTACAGGAAGATGTAAAGAAAATGATGTGTGAACAAAATGCAAATATTAATAGAAATAGAAAATCTACAAAGAAATGAAAAGAAATTCTAGAAAGCCTAGAGCTGAAAAGTACAATAGCTGAAATGAAAGACTCACTAGAGGGACTCAAAAGAATCAGTGAACTTAAAACAGAACAATTGAAATTATTGAGTCTGAGGAACAGAGAGAGAAAGGGTTGGCAAAAAGTAAACAGAACCCAAGGGACCTGTGGGACACTGTCAAGTGGACCAACGTATTCATTGCAGGAATCCCAGAAGGAGATTAGAGAGAAAAGGGTAGAGAGATCATTTAAAATAATGACTAATTATGACTTTAACAACATTAACTTCCCAAGTTTCATTAAAGACATGAATACAAAATCAAGAGCTCAGTAAGTTCCAAGTAGGATGAATCAAAGAGACCCACATCGAGACATATTATAATCAACATATCAAAAGATAAAAACAAATGAAAATCTTGAAAGCACCAAGACAGAAGCAACTCATCACATACAAAGGATACTGAACAAGATTATGAGCAGATTTCTCATCAGAAATTTTGGAGGTAGAAGGCAGTGGGCCAATGTTTTCCAAGAGTTAAAAGGGAAAAAAACAAAAACAAAACCTGTCAACCAGGAATCTTATCTGGCAGAACTTTCCTTCAAAGTGAGGGCGAAATTAAGACATTCATACATAACTCCCAAACACAGAAAGAGTTTGGTACCACTAGGTCTGTCCTGCAAGAAATACTAAAGGTAATTCAGCTGGTTGAAATCAAAGGACATTAGGCAGTAACTCAAAGTCAGATGAAGAAATAAAGATTTTAGCAGAAGTAACTACATGGGCAATGACAAAAACTAGTATTGTTGTAACAATGACTTGTAACTTCAGTTTTTGTTTTCTACATGATTTAAGACATTAACATATTAAACATATTATTAGTTTCTGTTTTGGAGCACAATGTATAGAGATGTAACTCTATGACAACAATAATTCAAAGGGGTTGGAACAGAGCTTAGAGGAACAGAGCTTTTGTACGTTATTGAAGTTAAGCTGGTATAAATTCAAATTAGAGTGCTATAGCTTTAGGATATTAACTATACTCCCCACTGTAACCACAAAGAACATAGTTATAGAACATACACAAAAGGAAATGATAAGATAATTAAAATGTTTTCTCTATAAAAAATCAACTATGCATAAAAGAAGACAAACATGCAGGGGGAAAAGGACAAAAAAGTGATAAGACATACAGAACACAAATAGAAAATTGACAAAAGTCTCTCCTTATTAGTAATTACTTTAAATGTAAATGGGTAAAACTCTTTAATCAAAAGGCAGAGATTGACAAAATGAATGAAAAACAGCAAGATCCAATAATATGCTATCTATAAGAGACTCATTTTAGGTCTAAAGACACAAACAGGTTGAAACTGGAAGGATGAAAAGATATTTCATGCAGGTCATAACCTAAAGAGAGCAGAGATAGCTGCTCTCATGACACATAATAGACTTTAAGTCAAAAAAGGTGACAAAAAAAAAAGGTGACAAAAACAATGAAAGACATTATATATCCATAGAAGTTTCAATACAGTGAACTAATGAAACAGTTATTTACACACCTAGTAACATACCATCAAAATATTTAAAGAAAAAATGGACAGAATCAAAGGGAGAAACAGACAACTTTACAGTAACAGCTGGAGACTTCAACACCCCACTCACACGAATGGACAGAACCACCAGATAGAAGTAAGGACACAGAGGACTTACACAATGTAGTAAACCACCTATATCTAACAGACATGTACACTCCATCCAAGAGCAACACACACACTCTTTTCAGGTGCACATGGGACATTCTCTAGGATAGATCATATGTTAAGCCACCAAATAAGTTTCAATAGGGTTAAAGAGAGAGACATTAGACAAAGTGTTTTTTCCAACCACAATAAGATGAACTTAAAAATCAATAACAGAAAGGCAACTGAAAAATTAAGAAATTCATGCAAATTAAACAACACACTCTTAAACAACAAATGGGTCAAAGAAGAAATCACAAGGGAGGATAGAAACCTCACAAGGTTAGAAATAGAATTACCATATGGTGCAGAAATTCCACTTCTGGATGGACACCCAAAAGAACTGAAAGCAGGCTCTCAAAGAGTTGTTTGCACACCTGTTTTCCTAGCAGCATTTTTCACAAGAGCCCAAAGATGGTAGCCACTCAAGTATTCACCAAGAGATGAGTGATAAACAAAATATGATACATACATGCAACAGAGGATTTTCAACCTTAAACAGGAAGGAAATGCTGGCACATACTACAACATGGATGAACCTTGAGGACATTATGCTAAGTGAAATAAGTCAGTCACACAAAAAACAAATACTGTGTGATCCCATTTACCAGAAATACATAGAGTCATCAAATGCACACACACAGAAAGTAGGATGGTGATTGCCAAAGCCTGGGGGGTGGGGAGTGGGGAGTTACTGTTTAATGGGTGTAGAGTTTCGGTTGGTTGCATGACAATCTGAATGTACTTAATTCCACTGAATTGCACATTTAAAAACAGGTAATGTGGTAAAATTCTTGTTACATGTACTTTACCACAATAAAAAAAAAAAAAATGGTGTCGGCCAAACTCACAGAGCTTATGAACCTAATGTCATATTCTCCCACAATGCCATTTTCTCCTTATCCTATGTTTAGTCTTTGCTGGATTTCACTACGTAAAAGTATTACACCTGAAAGATATTTCCCCCATTTACCAAGGTCCATTCTCTGTGGAATGTGTTGTTCAGGAACTAAGAGAACTGGCTCTTGGAGCTGGGTTGCCTTGGTTTGAATCCCAGTTCTGCAACTCACTAGCTGGGTGATGTTAAGTAACTTATTTGTCCTCTCTGTGCCAACAGTTTTCCCATTTGTAAAATGGAGATCATAACAGTCCTTGTCTAAGAGAATAGTTGTAAGGATTACACGTTCAACTGTATGTACAGAGCTGACCGGAATTCCCAGCCCATGTTAGGTGTTCCATTACTCCTGTGACCATCATTCCACTAAACAAGCATTTTCTAGGAAATCAATCAGACTCCATGGATTCCATATTCCTTTGTTTTCCACTGTATTCAACTTTGTCTCATAGTCTTTTAAGTGGCCTCTCTTCTCCAGTCTTGGATCCTTCCAATCCATTTTCTATCTCCAAGCTAGGGAAATCTTTCTGAAAGACCCGCCTGACCATGCCTCTCCCTTGCCTACAGATGTAGCCCCTGCCAGCTCCCTGAACACGCTTGCTGTTTTGCAAGGCTTCACCCATTGCACTGGACTGCCTGTGGCTCCCTGAGTTTGCTTCTGTTATTTCATCCTGTGGTGTTTTGTCCACACACCTCCCCCTCCTGGGAAGTCCTTTCATGCTTGGTCCACCTGGCACACCCGCTCATCTTTTCAAGAACAGCTTTACAGTCACTTTGCCATGAAGTGTTTCCTGCCACCTTGGCACTGGATCATAGCAGCCATACCACTTTGAGTGCACTTACTGTCTCCATCTGGCAGGAGCTGATGCTCATTCACTTTGTGTTCCCAGCACCCAGCATGATCCTGGCTCAGAATAGACAAATATAGAATGAATGGACCTACTGTGCACCAGCAGGAAAGGAGAGGTAAGTTACGGTATGTCTGTTCTCGAGGAACCTGGAGTTATTAAGGTTAGAGGGAACACCAGTCAATAGTTTGGGATGGACTCCAGCCAACATGCAGCTATATGTCTCATAAGGGGTGCAGATACAGCCTCACCCTCCCAACGAGGTCATCCCTTGGGGAGATTTTAGAAACATTAGAAGAGCTGCCGTATCTACCGGGCACACCTATTGCCTGTCAAGGACCGTGATAATTGTTTTAAAGGCATTATGTCATTTAAGCCTCATTAATTGATTAAAGCATCAGTTTAAGCAGGTAGAAATCAGATGCGTCCATTGCACATAACTGAGCTTACACCAGAAAGTTTTCTGTTACTCCACTCATTTTCTGCTCATGTACGTATGTGTCAATTTGTATTTATTGACTCTGTCACAGAAGGAATGCAAAGGAAAGGGGGGAGAGTTAAAAGAGTCTTTGATCCCTCAACAAACAATGGCTCTAAACACCAAGCTTTAAATAAATAAAATATGAGGGTGGGGCGCCTGTGTGCCTCTGCCTTCGGCTCAGGTCATGATCCCAGGGTCCTGGGATGGAGCTCCGCATCGGGCTCTCTGCTCAGCGGGGAGCCTGCTTCATCCTCTCTCTCTGCCTGCCTCTCTGCCTGCTTGTGATCTCCGTCTGTCAAATAAATACATAAAATCTTAAAAAAAAAAAAAAGAACCTCAATTCCAAACACATATTCACCTATCAGAGGCAAGAGCAGCCAACTTACATACCACAGCGTTTTACCATAAACCACAGAATGCAGACACGAAGTCAGAGAAATCTCTGCGACAAGGGAAGAGGTGAATTCCAATCCAATCTTTCTCATCCATGGAATGTGGGAAGGAGAGAGATGGGTCATGGATGCTGGCGAACTCACCAACTTCCAGGATGAAACATGGAGGTATAGGGCCAAAGTCTTCAGATGGGTTTGAAAGAATTCGAGAATACTGTACCTAGTGGTCCATTTCCCTGAACATAGCTTGAGGAAAGTTGCAGCATTTAGCCAGACAACACACCTTAAACGGCATAGAATGGGAAGGCAGCTCTAAGCAGGGCAGCTGTCAAGCCCTCTAATTTCTCAACCATGAGGGGGATCTGAAAGTTCCATGTGCCTCAGAGACGTTCCCAGAGGGATCCAAGACAGAAAGACTGCAGAAAGATTGGGGTCAATGAAAAATGGCCCAGACCATAGTCTTCAGCTCTGGGTACCCATGCAAGTTTTCAGAGTTCCACAGGACCAACCCAGCACATCTGAGTGGACACCACACAGTGATCCAGGTAGAGGACAAGGCCCATCAACCACCAGAGAAATCAGTCAGGACACAAGAGTCAGCAAAATATCCTGCCCTCACATAGACATAAAATGAGCCCTCACGTTCCCAGGGCCATCAGAGATGCAACACTTTCACTGGAGGGTGGGACAAATCTTTGGGGGGATAAGTAATGGGAGAGAGACAAATTCTGAATGACTGCACACTTTTCAAATGGGATTAATCCATTCATTCTACAAATACTAAGTTCCTACCCCATCTAAAGCAATGCCATAGACACTGGAAATAAAAGAGAGAAAAACCACATAAGCAAAAATCTTGCGCTCATAGATCTTGCATTCTGTTAGATAAGACATACACATCATGGCGCGCCTGAGTGGCTCGATCAGTTAAGCACACAACTCTTGATTTTAGTTCAGGTCATGATCTCAGGGTGGTGAGATTGAGTTCCACGTCGGGCTTCATGGAACCTCCTTAAAATTCTCTCTCTCTTCTCCTTTTGACCCTTCCCTCCCAACTCATTCTTTCTCTCTCTCTTTCTCTCTCTCAAAAAAAAAAAAAAACAAAAAAAAAAACAAATTAACAGGAGGATATGTCCTGTAACAGAGGGGCACGCTGAATACCAGTTGCTAAGGAAGAGCATGGGGAGGGTGTGGGGTTGCAGTTTCGTGTAGGGTGATCAAGAAAGACCTCAATGGGAAGGTGTAAAATGAGGAGAGAGCTGATAATATAAAAAGTGAGCTGCAGAATGCCTGAGAGAAGAAGGCTCCGGATAGAGGGGAGAGCAGGTGCAAAGGTCTTGCAGTAGGAATATGTTATGGGTGTTTGAAAAAAATCGAGGAGGCCAGTGGTGTCTAGAACAAATAGGGCACGAAAGATAGTGGTCAGAAAAGAGCAAGGGGTCAACTGATAGAGGCCTTATGAGCTTTCATAAGAACTTCAGCTTTGATTCTGAGAGAAAGGGAAGCAATTGACAGGTTCCGAGCAGAGGAATGACATGATCTGACTTGTATCGTGAATGGGTCACCTCTTGGCTAAAGAACAAAGAGGCTATAACTTCCTAACCAACAGAAGGGAATGAATGGGAGGGAAACACAGTTAAAGAAAGACAAACGGTAAATATATAATCAAGTGATTGCTATGATTAAATGCACACGTCAGTAATCACAAACAGTTTAAGTGGACTAAACTCAGGAAGGAAGGATAAAAAAATTCAGCTGCACGCTGTTTAAAAGACATATGTCTTAAACATGAGGACACAGAAAATTTGAAAATAAAAGATGAAAAAAAGACAGAAAAGGAAAATGTTAACCAAAAAGATTGACAAAACTGACTTCAAGACAAAAGGCAGCACTAAAGATTAAGAAAAGCATAGATGATTGGGGCGCCTGGGTGGCTCAGTGGGTTAAAGCCTCTGCCTTCAGCTCGGGTCATGATCTCAGCGTCCTGGGATCGAGCCCTGCATCGAGCCCGGCATCGGGCTCTCTGCTCACCAGGGAGCCTGCTTCCCTTCCTCTCTCCCTCTGCCTGCCTCTCTGCCTACTTGTGATCTCTCTCTGTCAAATAAATAAATAAACTCTTTAAAAAAAAAAAAGGAAAAAAAAAAGCATAGATGATTGAAGATTCTGTTGACCAGTAAGACACTCAAACTCTGGTGCCCTTGGTGTTTCGCAGATGCATGGAAGCCCCTAGAGGAGCGAACGTCCATGCTAAGTCTCAGGGAGCCTCACCAGTGACACTGCAAGGGAGATGACCCATGCAGTCCAAGACAACCAGGAACATAAGGAAAGGGACAAAGTCTATTGATTAAAAACATCCAACTATCATGGCTCGTCATAGGAGATGTCCAAAACTAAAGATAGAGTAAGACTGAAGGTAAAAAGATGCCACTTACAATAGCAGCTAAAAACGTAAGAGCACAGGAACAATTCTAGCGAAAGATGGGCAAGCTCTGGATGGGATGAAGTGCGAGGCTTCAATGGAAGGGCTTTGTTCCCCTAAACCTTAATGATTGCAGTAATACACCATATTCTTGACTAGGAAGACAGTATTTTATTTTTTTAAAGATTGTATTTATTTATTTGACAGAGAGATCACAAGTAGGCAGAGAGGCAGGCAGAGAGAGAGGAGGAAGCAGGCTCCCCGCTGAGCAGAGAGCCCGATGCGGGACTCGATCCCAGGACCCCGGGATCATGACCTGAGCCGAAGGCAGAGGCTTAACCCACTGAGCCACCCAGGCACCAGGAAGACAGTATTTTAAACATCAGTTCTCCCCCAAATTATCTATAAAGTTAATGCTATCCACAACAGATCTTTCAATGAGTCAACAGCCAATTCTAAAACTTACATGGAAAAGCTAAAGATCAAAGAAGAGACAAAACACAACTGAAGAAGAAGCTGAAGCCAAAAGGCTTGTGTCAAGATGTGTTATTAACCTGAGTAACCGAAACAGTAGGGAATCAGTCCGAGTCTTCAAGTGAATGAACAGAAGATCCCAGAGAGTCTAGAGACAGAGCCACATCCATGTGAAACCTACTATAAGAGCAAGTTGGCATTGCCTATCAGAAGGAAAATAAGGTATGCTTTTCAAAGAATGGTGCAGAGACAAGTGGTATCGGTGTGGGAAAAAAATCACATTGGATATTCACACCATATCATTCATAAAAATCAACTCCAAGTGGACCAAAAAAAAAAAAAAATCTAGGTGATAATGAAAGGAAGATTATAAAATGTTCAGAAGACAGTATATATGAATATTTCTGTGACTTGAGGACAAATAAGGGTTTCTTAAAACATAAACCTCACAAATAGAAGCATAAAATATTTAAAATTCAGCTACATTAAAATTAAGGACTTCTGAGTTCCTGGGTGGCTCAGTGGGTTAAGCCTTTGCCTTCGGCTCAGGTCATGATCTCAGGGTCCTGGGATCGAGCCCCACATTGGGCTCTCCGCTCAGCAGGGAGCCTGCTTCCTCCTCTCCCTGCCTGCCTCTCTGCCTACTTGTGATCTCTCTCTCCGTCAAATAAATAAATAAAATCTTTTTAAAAAATTTAAGGACTTCTATTTTTTATGTGGCTGAAATTTTCTAAAACAAAACATTTTTAATGTAAGAACTTGTACGAATCAAAAAACACAATAAAGACAGCCTCAAAATGCCACCAATTAAATGAAATGTTTAACTTAGTTAAATTATAAAGGATTACTATACAAAATACATAAAGAGCTTTCCTGAACCAATTAATAAAAACACAAACAATTGAAGAGATAATGAGTAAAAGAGCGACGTCAAGGAAAATGCTAGCGGACCCCAAGCATATGTTCCATTCCATCCGTTTCATTAGGCATTTGGGAAATGATTATTAAAACCACAATGAGAAACCTCTTCATGGCCATCCAACTGGCGAAAATGGAGAAGCTGAACCATATCAACTGTTGGCGGAATACGACACAACCGACCCACTCTATATCCACTCTTGGTAGAAGAGAAAATTACAGCAACCACTTTGGTGAACAGTTTGGCATCCCCTAATGAAGTTGAACATGTACATGTACTATGACCCACACATTCATCTGCCAGGACCAGGTACTGAGCAATCCTTACACGTGTGCATCAGATCGTTCTCAACAGCAACTGTTTACAGCAGGGGGTCGGCAAACTTTTTCTGTAAAGGGCCAAATGGTAAGTGTTTTATTCTTTGCGGTGCGTCCAGCCACCGTTCGACCCTGCCAGAGTAGCCGGAAAGCAGTCCCTGGACAAGAGTTAAACAAATGAACACGGCTGCATTCCAATCAAATGTTTCTGATGGACACCGGTTTTTTGTTTTTGTTTTTTTAAATTTTTTATTTATTTGACAGAGAGAAATCACAACTAGGCAGAGAGGCAGGCAGGGAGAGAGGAGGAAGCAGGCTCCCTGCAGAGCAGAGAGCCTGATGTGGGGCTCGATCCCAGGACCCTGAGATCATGACCTGAGCCGAAGGCAGAGGCTTTAACCCGCTGAGCCACCCAGGCACCCGACACTGTTTTGTTTTGTTTTTTTTAAAGATTTTGTTTATTTATTTGAGAGAGAGTGTGTGCATGAGAGAGAGCACAAGTAGGGTGAAGGACAGAGGGAGAAGCAGACTCCCCACTGAGCAGGGAGCCCCATGTGGGACTCTATCCTGGGACTCTCGGATCATGACCTGAGCTAAAGGCGGATGTTTAACCGACTGAGCCACTCAACACTGAATTTTTAATTTAATTTAATTAATTAAATTAAATTAATAATAAATAAGTAAATAAATAAATAATAAAAATTAATTTTAGTTAATTTTAATTTCATATAATTGTGTGCCATGATATATTATACTTGTTTTTATTTTTCTAACTATTTAAAAATAATAAACCCTTTTTATGTTGAAGACCCTACAGAATCAGGTGGATTTGACCCACAGATAAATTTTTCCCTGGCTTTGGTTTATAATGTTAAAAAAAAAAAAAGAAAGAAAGAAAAAGAAAAAGAGACAATACAGCTGTCCATCAGCAGACAAATAGCAGAATACATTACAACATATACACAACAGACGGGAAATATGTCTGTGAAAGGAAAAGAGAGGGGAACTGGGAGAAGTCGGGAAGAGCCATCAGACTACAGCGAGGGAGTGGGTGGGAAGGTTGGGTGGAGGCATCCCAGACTGCCATGCAGTCATGGAAAGGAGCTTCAGGGAGTCCTCGAGCCAGAGTTGACCCACAAAGGACCTGTCTCCCAGAACAGGTCTACCTTGGTACCCTTACCTGAGGTCTATCCTTATTATGGGCAGTGAGTCATTGCTGGTGAGCAGTGTGGGAAGTGGCCTTGGCACAAACACTCTTGAGTTTTAGACCCCACCAGAGAAACCCTTGATCGGTTATGTTCCCCACAGAAAAACACCCAAGGCCGATTGTCATGGCCGCCATTATCACACAAAACGCATATCCCACTTACATGAAGTTCTAAAACAGGTAAAACTAAACACTTGGACTTGTTGATTTACATGTAGGGGCTGAAACATGAAGATAGACCAAAGAATGATGAACGTAAACTCAGGATGGTGATTTGGCCCCCACTCCAGGCAAGGAGGTGGTGTGTAAGTGGGGAATTACCCAGCATTGGACTGGATTGGGGGGTGCGCATGGGGATACATTTTATTATTAGTCACTAACTGCACATGGATGTTTTATTTATTCTTCTGTATATATGACATGTTGCCCAATAATTTTTATCGGAAAATATTTCATGTATCGAAATAGTGTGTGTAAATATTCAACCATGCTCTCCACTTGGCTGCTGTCAGCTTTAGAGATTGTGAATGTGAATCCACCTAGCTCGGTAACTCAGAGCTCTGTCCCTCCCTGTCCTCCTGGAAGTCTTCAATACCAGTCTGTATCTGGCCAAGTTCTTCTAGAAGATGGTTCCTCTGTTTCTACCGAAGTCAGTCAAAGGAATCCCATCACGCTGTTCAAAGGGGCCTGGGAGAACAGTCTGCCCTACTTTGTCCTTCCTCTCATGCCTGTTCATTCATTTCTGCCCCCTTCCTGATCAGTACTCACAGGCGAGAGGGAACCCGTCAGCCATAGACCAGCCTCTACTGGTCAAATGCTCCGCGTCACTAAAATTCAGAAGCATATCCCGTGTTCACACCACACACCAGCTTAGGTCACTGTAATCATCACCGAGTGGCTCTGTGTTGGAGTCAAAGTTAAGACTCTTGGCTTGAAAGAGGAATTGAGATAGAAACTTGATAATGTCGAGGAGAAATTTTCCATTCCTACTTCATTATTGTTCTTCAGTAATTAAATTTAAATTTTAACAAATGCCATTCTGGCGAATATTGAGACTTTTCTTTGGACCTATGGATATATATTATCATAAAATTTCTCTAACACCAAATCACTTGCATTCCAAGAATTTGTTAATTGGGTCTTGAATTCATCTTAATTTAACGGAATGCTGGTCTCAATTTGCTAGTGTTACATTCAGGACTTCTTAACTATTTTCATAACGCAAATTGAACTATACTTTTTTGTGTGTAGAGGGAGTGGGTCATGTCCATTCTGTTACCAGAGTTATTAACAAACGAGTAAGGGAGATTTCCATGTATTTCCTTTCTCTGTTTCTTATACATTCAAACAAATCTAACCAATAAAACCACCTACCAATGTGCCCATATCTTTTTTAAGTGTAAATTGTGGCATCTCTAGAAATCAGTCCTCAGTTATTGTATCTTTCAAAGTTTCTACTTCTAAATTTTTATGGCTATATTTTCCTTAAAATTAGTCTGTATTTTAAGATGTTCAAATTTATTTCCTTCATTACACAGAAAAAAATCTCTATATTCTTATATTTCTCCCTTCACCAAACAAAAAATTAAAGAGAAATTAGATCAATTTCTTTATAACCTCCATTGTTTATTGCCTTTTAATTGTCAATTTGGGGCTAATATTTTTCTTTCTTCCTGCTTCCATGAGATTTAATCTGCCTTTCCTCTCCTGACCTGGATTCCATATTCGACAGCTTCCCTCATCCTCAAACCCAACAGTTACTCTGTTTTTGAGCCATTGTTCTCCCCCCATGACTACTCTCCCGGTGCCTCTACGATGGAGATGAGGGACTCTCATTTTCACTGTTTTCTAGGATGTTTGAAATCACAAATTTAGGTTCAGTATTTTTTAGGGGCTTTCAATTATTTCCCACGTGATTGAAGTTTGTGATCACAGAAAATGGACTCTATAATTTCTCTCCTTTGAAATGCATTAAGACTTTCTTTGTGATCTAATTGCATTTTATAGTTGTTCAAGGCACTCTTACCAGAGGGCACTCAACTATGAGTAAGGTACAAATTTCAATTTGGTCTGCTTAATTAAACATAGCGATGTTGTTATCCAGATTCTCTGTATTCTCACCTAACTCAAGCTGCTTGATCTTAGAGAGGTATAAGGAACCGGGCTAAAGTCTTTCTCCTCTGCGGGTCTCCCAGGTTTTCTTCTTGGGTACCTTCTACATAAACACCTTGTTGTGTGTGTCAATGACATGCTACTCATCACAGGTACATTCTGACCCACACGTCCACACGGTGCCCTGCGCTTTTTGTCAAAATAAAAGTATGTCCATCAATTTTAATGCTTTTATACTTCTAATTCTTAATTACATAGTACTAATATAGGAGGCTTTTATTCAAGATTTTTGCTTTATGGCTTGTTTACCTGCACAGATTAGCTCAAGATTTTTCATGTCATCTTCCCGTTTTTCTTTTTTTTTCTCCTTTCTTTTGATCGTCTTTTACGAATGACATATAATAAAATTTTGTTTGCTATCTTTTTATCGCAGACTAAAATTAATTTTCTGTTTGACCATTTTAACGTTCTTATGCGTGCTGTCATGAATAATATGTTTAGTCTTAATTATGTTTATCTTGTTTCATGCTTTGGGGTTTGAGAGAATGTTTTATTTTTTTTAATTACGCTTTCTTATACTTTCACACTAGGTTTCATTTATTTTTGTGTTCTGCAGTGATATTAAAATTGGTCCTTTTTAAAACGTAAACTAGTGATTACCCTGAAGTCTTATAAGTCACCCTTGAAAATATATTTCTCTCATGATCAAAATCAAAAAATACAATCTCCTTGTCCCACTCTTGTGGGAGGTGGCACCCCCAGGGCTCGCTTCTGTGTCCCTACCGCCTACCTCTTCCCAGTTTCTTACCTTCTACTTGGGACTTTCAGAAACGTGTTATAATTAAATCATAACTTTTACATCACATCCGCTCTGTTTTCCTGCATTTATCTTACAGAGTATGCATAAGACAAAAACAATTCCATTCCCCTCCTTTAGTTCTCCAAGTTGGTCCTTCCGTACTGGAACGACCCCACCTTTACTCATTTTGATTCGTTTCTTGGCTCAACTGCTCAGTGGAGTCATAGTCCTCAAAAAGAATGTGTAGGTGTTTTACCTTATGGCACGCTCATCTCCCTCCCCAGCCCCCCAAAAAGAGTAAAGATAAGGTCTCACAGATGCCCTTCCCCTGTGAAAACTTTTGCTGATACAATGTAGGGAGGCTAAAAGGCTTTTCTTTCAAAACACTAATTGGGGAAAGTCTAGGGCAAGCCTGAATACAAACAGAATCAACTCCTATCCGTGTTCTTACTCCCTCCCTAGACGACTGTAGGGATGTATAAAGACGCTCCACACGTGGTGGGCCCGTCTGTCCTTCAGTCGTACCCCACGTGGGCTTCTCGGGGTTCGGATGTTCCCTCCCGGCGGCCGGGCTCTTCCGTGGGGACCCTGTTACCCACCTGTGCCCCGCAACCCCCATTGTGCTCCAGCCCTCCTCCCCCCTCTCTTTCTTTCTTTGTTCCTCTTTTCCAAACTTGGAGAGCCTGTCTCCATCCCACCCAGTATCACTTGCCAAATGGTCCTTGCCGTGGAAAACAATTGCAAACAAAATTTCAGATGTCCAACTTATGAAGAATGAGTTTAAAGAAAAAAAAAAAAATCAAAATGAACTGCTCTGGTTGGTGGGAGCCTAGAGGGTCCTGAGCCCCGCGCCTTATAACCCGGTGCCCCCCCACCCCCTCCAGCAGCTGGGACACTCCCAAGTGGCGGCAGCACGCGAGGTTTGAAAAACACTGAGCTGCATTTATCATGAAATTTTCTGCAGTGTTAGCTTCCTTCTCCACTCCTTCCACTGCTGGCTTTGATTCAGCAATTTCATTTTTAATGCAAAATACTACACTTTATTAGGTTCATTCTAAATGTCCCAAAGCTGTGTACCCAACTCTTCCGTACACCTGTAACCTCACAAAGCCTACACTCCACATTTAATTGGCAACACAGGCCAAAAATTCTAAAAGAAGTCAGATCTATTAACATTTGGAGCAGTTTTAATAGCACATTTGGCATTCATTGACGGCAGGTCTCTTTGAAAAGCCGAAAGGGTAAAGAAGGAACTTAATTTATCATTTTCTTTTCACTAACAAAGGCTAACTGTACATTTAAAAACAATTTTTGAACTCCTGAAAACATCTGTCTCAGGGCGGGAGCAGTGCAGGACGCGGATTCAGCCCTGGGAACCACATAAATGGAAAAGGGATGCAAGATTCTGTGCATTTTTGGTGGGGCTTTGCCTCCAGATCTGTTATCAACCATTTTAAACAGTAATTAAATTCTAGTTTTCTTAAAAGCTTTCCTTATCACAATAATCTCCCGTTGCTTGAAAGCCTATTGTGCTCTCATCTCATCAGTGATTTCCTGAAGTTTACTGAGCTCAAGTTAGATATACTGTTACGCTGAAAAGAAATAAAAAAAAATAATAATAAAATAAAATATTTGTTGACCATAAAAAAAATGTTCTGCTTATTCCCAGAATCATTTTTTTCCCCAAAGTACACTGTTCCTCGGACTCCTTATTTTTTAAAGATTTTATTTATTTATTTGACAGACAGAGATCACAAGTAGGCAGAGAGGCAGGCAGAGAGAGACGGGGAAGCAGACGCCCTGCTGAGCAAAGAGCCTGATGCGGGACTCGATCCCAGGACCCTGAGACCATGACCTGAGCCGAAGGCAGAGGCTTAACCCACTGAGCCATCCAGGCACCCCTGTTCCTTGCACACTTGAGTCCTGGGTTCTCTCTCTCCTTCGTTCAATCCTTTGATTGGGGGAGATCTAAGGCTCGATATTTGTTCATAAAAAGCGCATATGACTTTGCCTTGGTCCCCACGCCCATCTGTCTGCCTCCCTGCCCATCTCTGCCCATTCCCAGCCGACTCTCCCATGATCTACAATTTACTCGACCTAAGGAATTCCCCGTCAGCTTCCCGCTCTCAAATGGCATCTACTTATTTCCTCATCCAAGAGCCTGGATGAAGAACAGAGCCTTCTGGTTGCACTAATCCCACAGGGATCCCAGTTGCCGAATTCCTAGATCCCCATCAGCACACCGGGATCGTAGTCCAGGAGTGGTCTGCGGAGAGAGGAAGAGGCTATCATGGACAAAGAATTTCCTGTGCCCTCTTTTCCCCTATATGGGCTGACTCTGTTCCTTGGAGCTTCCTCTCAGTTCTGTGAAGTAGACATTTCTCTTGGCTTCTAGCAAGCCATTAAATAATTTTTCTGGTTTCCAGCTTTGGAGAAAATCTGAATCCCCTTCTATATTTTCACAATTATGTCAGAGGGGAGGTGGGGGGGGCGGGTAAATGGAGAGCGTCTGGTTTCCTGCTGTCACAGCCCACAAACTGGCACAGTGTGTGCTCAAGTACAGGAGGCCAGTGGTGTGGCCGTAGTCTTCCCCGCCAGCACGCGGAGCGGCGGCCGGTGCCCGCGATGTGGTTTGACCTGCTAGCGTGAGGGAGGTCAAAGTGCACTCGCACGTGTGTTTGTGCGCGTGCGCGTGTCCATGCCGGGAATGCAGACGCGTGCGTGTGTATCCGTGACATGGGGTGGTCAGCTGAGGAAGGGATGGACGCACAGAAAGTCAAACAGAAACAGAAAAATGGATCAGAATTTAAAATCGGGGAGTTTGTACACTAATTTCTGGAGTGTTCCTCATGGCAACCGTCAAAGATCATTTATTTTCTCTTCCCTCTGGACTCTGATCTCCCGGGTGCATGGCCTTGCCAGGGGCTTTCTGATGGTTAGTTACTCGGTATCCGCTCCCATCTGAATGGTACTCCATTTTAGCCAAACTCCTGACAGCTTTACAAAGCCACTGTACTTTGGGGGATGCTGACCGCACACTCGGCACTCTGGGGGGTCCTGATTGGTCTAACCAGTCAGAGCCATACCGCCTGCCACAGGGCTAGTTTAGATAAGCAGCCGAAGCCAACCGGCCTCTGGCTTTGCCTAGCCCCGGCAACTGGTCTACACTCTGCAGACAACGCAGGGAGACGAGAGGAGGTTTGCTGAGAAATTCTAGGAAAGAGAGGCTTTCTCCTACGGTCAACAATATCAAGCCTGAAACAGTGACTACAACTTTGCCAGCGTGAAGAAGTCTCCCCAAACTAAACGGGACCCTGCAAAAAAGACGAGCAGAGACAAGAAACGGGTCCGAGTCCTTGAGAAACTGTAGTGACCGAAGGAATCCCATCACCAGATCACTCTACCTTGAAAATCTTCCCTTCCGGAACCATAAGCCATGGTTTGATGTGGCTCAAGCCAGTCAGAGTTGGTTTTTCCATTATCTCCAAACAAAGGATCACAACGAACTCAGGGGCCAGGGCTCATGCTCTCCTCCTTATCTTTTACCTCAAACCTGATGTCACCTGTTCTGTTCTCTGTTTCCCAAATGATGAGCCTTACAGGAGAAGCCAGGGGTAGAAGTCAGCACCAGGTTATCGGTCATCTGTGCTGGGCTGAACCATGCCACCTGCCCCGCTCGGAGGACAGCCTCATGACCAAGGAAATCATGGTGGACTTTTATTTTATGGCACAAATGTCATCATCAGTTGAGGCCATAGTCACTCTGAGAGCAAGAGCACCTGGTTTATTTCCGACAGTCCCACCAGAGCACCATTGGTGGGAAATCGGGTTGTCTCATAGAAAATGAGTTAGGTGATCGGATAACTGAAGACTTCTGGATTGGACACTGCATTACAAATGTTCTATGAGAGATGGCGCAGGAAACATGGCTTCCGGAAAATCACAGAACCCTGCCTAACTAGAAAATATCCCCTTTCAACGCTCACAGTTCCCTAGTGAAGTTCATTGCATTAATTGTCCGCAAAGTGTAGGCTTCCTTGCACGGGTGTTGTGAGAAGAACAGAACAAGAAATGGCCGACTCCACCAGAAACAGCACAGCTAAGGGGCCACTAAGGCCAACGGCAGGAGACACGCGGTCAGGAGACTTGGTTCAAGCCATGGTCCGGCTTGACTGTTTTCTAGCTGGCGTGGTTGTGAATGGTAACAGTTCCTACTCTTCCTCCATGCAGGCATTTCCAAAGAACCATAGGCAATATGAGAGGAAGTTTCGATGGCAGCATGAGTTAGACTCATTTCTAGGCTCTGGGGACAGACCGCGTGAGGAAAGCCCTGATGGGAACACTCGGTCAGAAGAAATGATCATTCAGAAACTTCCTGGTGATGTGGAAATTTCCATGAACAGCATTTTGTTTTTCCATACATCTTGCCCAACTAGGCTCCTACTAAGATAAAAAATGAGAAACAAATTTAAGGAGATTAATATCTTAAACCTATGGAACGGTGACAGTTGAGTGTTTTGTGACAGATGCTATCACAATTACCTGGGAAAACACAATATTAGGTCCTGACCTCAAATCATTCTTCAAAATAAATTACAGATGGACGTTACATTATGTAAAATACCTTATAATAAATTAAATGAACAAATAGGAAAAAATATAGACATATATTTTTCCATTCCTATAATGGATAAATGCTACTTTAAACATAAGTGAAAATAAAGATTTCCTAAGAGAAAAAGAGAAGATTAATAAGCACCAGTATGTTTAAAAAGAACTCTTACATTTCATCGATGATATTTTTTAACTTTTAAATAGCTCTAAGCTTGGGATTGATGACATCATGAAACCATTTCAGACACGTAGGAGTTTTGAAGTAACTCTCAACCCCGTACACAGCCCAGATTTGGTTATAACTATCGTACTGTCATTGCCTCAACAGAGTCTGTTCATTATTTGCACTATCTGCCCAAGTAGTATAATGGAAAGCAGAAAAAAGTTAGCAAATTTTCAAAGCACAGTAAGGCTGGCATGACCAGTTGACCCAGCAGGACTATATAGCAAGGTGTTGAACACTGGAGACTTCCTGCAGACTTTAGGGCGCCTGGGTGGCTCTGTTGGGTAACTCTCAAGTCTTGATTTCGGCTCAGGTCATGATCTCAGCATCATGAGATCAAATCCTGCCTTTGAGCTCTGTGCTCAGCATGGAGTCTGCTTAAGTTTCTCTCCCCTCTCCCTCTGCCCCCACACACTCCGTCTGTGTGTCTCTTTCTCCCTAAAAGTAAATAAATAAAAATAATTAACAACAAAACTAAAGTTCTTCCTTTAAAGAAAACTTCTCTCTCTCCCTGTCACTCTGCCCCCCTGCTCTTGCCTCTCTAAAATAATAATAACAAGGATAATAATAATAAATAAAAAGAATCTGCTTAACTTTATTGATGTGATTCCATTAAAGAAAACATGAAGTCTTGAGTTAAGTCAAACAGAAAAGTGACAACATAAAAACCTGCAGATTCAGCAGAGGATGGGTAACAACTTGGAAGAAAACCATAAAGATAGTTGTGGTGTATGTTTTTCTTTTCTTTTTTTTTTTTTTTTTTTTTTAGCTGTAACATCATCAACTGGCTTTGACCATACAGAGGATGATACCATGTGGGAAACAATAGATATCAATGAAAAGCTTTAGAGTCTTTGAAAAAATACAACTTTCAAGATGGAGACTAAGAAGAAATAGAAAGTTAGGATATTCCTGTGTCTATGGAAGAAATTGAATCCCTAATTTTAAACTCTCCCACAAAGAAAGCTCCAAGTTCGGCTTCGACAGTAAATTCTTCCAGATATTTTTTTTTCTCCCAAATATTTTTGAAAGAACCTCTATTCTACACCAACTTTTCCAGCGAATAAGAAAAAGTGGGAATACTTTCCATCTCTTCTATTCTCTATCCAGGATCTCTTTGGTTCCAAACCCTTAAAATATATATATAATGTATATATACATATATATACACACACACACACACACACACACACACACAGAAAAGTCTAGTCCAATATCCCTCATGAACATACATCAAAAGTTAAAATAAAAAAAAATCAAAACCAAAATATTAGCAAATCAAATCCAATGATAAATTGGAAAAAAATAAGGTTGATAAGGATCAACCAAGTTGGATTTATTTCAAGAATGCAACTTGGTTTAACATTTAAAACTCAATCACCATTACATGGAACCAGAAAAGACCTTGAATAGCCAAAGAAATATTGAAAAAGAAAGTCGAAGTTGGTGGCATCACAATTCCGGACTTCAAGCTCTATTACAAAGCTGTCATCATCAAGACAGTATGGTACTGGCACAAAAACAAACACATAGATCAATGGAATAGAATAGAGAGCCCAGAAATAGACCCTCAACTCTATGGTCAACTAATCTTGGACAAAGCAGGAAAGAATGTCCAATGGAAAGAAGACAGTCTCTTCAACAAATGGTGTTGGGAAAATTGGACAGCCATATGCAGAAAAATGAAATTGAACCATTTCCTTATACCACACACAAAAATAGACTCAAAATGGATGAAAGACCTCAACATGAGACAGGAATCCATCAAAATCCTTGAGGAGAACACAGGCAGCAACCTCTTCGACCTCAGCCACAGCAACTTCTTCCTAGGAACATCACCAAAGGCAAGGGAAGCAAGGGCAAAAATGAACTATTGGGACTTCATCAAGATCAAAAGCTTTTGCACAGCAAAGGAAACAGTTAACAAAACCAAAAGACAACTGACAGAGTGGGAGAAGATATTTGCAAACGACATATCAGATAAAGGGCTAGTATCCAAAATCTATAAAGAACTTAGTAAACTCAACACCCAAAGAACAAATAATCCAATCAAGAAATGGGCAGAGGACGTGAACAGACATTTCTGCAAAGAAGACATCCAGATGGCCAACAGACCCATGAAAAAGTGCTCCCCATCACTCGGCATCAGAGAAGTACAAATCAAAACCGCAATGAGATACCACCTCGCACCAGTCAGAATGGCTAAAATTAACAAGTCAGGAAGTGACAGATGCTGGCGAGGATGCGGAGAAAGGGAAACCCTCCTACACTGTTGGTGGGAATGCAAGCTGGTGCAACCACTCTGGAAAACAGCATGGAGGTTCCTCAAAAAGTTGAAAATAGAGCTACCCTATGACCCAGCAATTGCAATACTGGATATTTACCCTAAAGATACAAACGTGGTGCTCCGAAGAGGCACGTGCACCCGAATGTTTATAGCAGCAATGTCCACAATAGCCAAACTATGGAAAGAACCTAGATGTCCATCAACAGATGAATGGATAAAGAAGAGGTGGTATATATATATACAATGGAATACGATGCAGCCATCAAAAGAAATGAAATCTTGTCATTTGCAACGACGTGGATGGAACTAGAGGGTATTATGCTGAGTGAAATAAGTCAATTGGAGAAAGACAACTATCCTATGATCTCCCTGATATGAGGAAGTTGAGAGGCAACGTGGGGGGTTTGGGGGGCAGGAAAAGAATAAATGAAACAAGATGGGATCGGGAGGGAGACAAACCATAAGGGACTCTCAATCTCACAAAACCAACTGAGGGTTGCTGGGGGGAGGGGGTATGGGAGAGGGTGGAGGGGTTATGGACATTGGGGAGGGTATGTGCTATGGTGAGTGCTGTGAAGTGTGTAAACCTGGCAGTTCACAGACCCGTACCCCTGGGGCTAATAATACATTATATGTTTATTAAAAAAATTTTTTTAAATTAAAAAAACCTCAATCACCAGATTAACATAAATATGGAGAAAACCATTTTTTTCAAATGAATGGGAAAAAACACATTTGGGAAATTAATCACACATTCATGATTTTTTAAAATGTATAGCAAATTGGGAATAAAAGGAAATGTTTTTAATATGATAAAAGGAACCTACAAAATAAATATACAGTAAACATAACTAATGGTGAAATATGGAAATGCACATACCTAAGTTTGGGAATGATATAGATGCCACTATCACCAATTTTATTCAGCATTGCACTGGAAATCCTAGTTAATACAAATAAAGAGAGCAAGAAAAAATAAATAGAAGTTCAAAGCATTGGAGAACATTTGGAAATAATTATCATTACACACACATGATGTAACATCCAAATAATCTACAGATAAAAAGTGAAAGACTTTTATACAGAAAACAATAAAATGTTACTGAGCAAAATTTTGGAAAGACCTAATTAGTTGGAGGAATATGCCATGTCCATCGATTTGAAGACTCAATATTATAAGGATGTCAGTTCACCCAAACTTATCTATAGAGTCAATGGCCAATGTAGTCTTAGTCAACTTCTTGCAGATCTTGTAGAAATTGGTGAACTGATTCTAGAATCTGCATGGACCTGCAGAAAGGTCACCAACATCAAAGAGAGACAGAGAGCAATTTTAAATGACTTGCACTTCCAGATAGGATGACTTATTGTAAAACTCCAGTAATTAAGGCTGAGTAGTACTGGTACAAAACTAAACAAAAGAACTAATGGAATTGGATTGAGAGTCCAAAAATACATATATATGTTCACATAAATTATGACAAAAAGACAATCTTGGAGCACACTGGGGAAAGGGTAATGTTTTTCAATAAACGGTGCTAGCTCAAAACGCTATCCAGAAAAATAAAGAATATCTGAATTCCTAACTCTCACCATAAAGAATAATCAATTCCACAGGGATCAGGAACCCAAATGTAATGGTAAAACAGTTAAGCTTCTGGACAGTAATATAGAAGAACACAAGGTCCACAGACAATCCCTCCCTCACCACCCCCCTAAAAAAACCTACAGAAACATAAAGAAAAAGAATGATAACTGGACTTCATTAAATTGATAATTCCTATTTATCAAAAGACACTGTTGAAGGGTGAGAGGCAAGCCAATGATTGGGAGAAGAGGGATTTTAACCAGCATATATAAAGAACACACATATATCGATTTTGAAAGAGTGAGACAACAGTCCACCCCAGACAACAGTCTTGAACAGGATCACAAGAGTGCCTACTACATGACTCCATTTACAAGTTCAAAAAGAGGCAAAGCCAAAATGTACAGTGAGAGAAGTCAGAATGGTGTTTGCCCTGAGGGGTATAATATCTTGATGGAGGCACGAGGAAGGCATCCGGGCTGATGCTAATGTTCTGTTTCTTGATCTGGGTGCTGGTTACGCGAGGGCTTGCCCACATTGGTCCAGGACATGGAACAAGGATTTCAACCCCATGTATATTCGACTTCAATGTCCCGTCAATAACACTATTTAATACATGTGTCTATGTGGTGGTGATAAGGAGGTCTACTTCAAAATGGATACGAGTAGGAAAACGTTCAAATGATCTCTCCTTCACTTTTTTATTTGTTTTTTATTATGTTCAGTTAGCCAACATATAGTACATCATTAGTTTTTGATGTAACGTTCAAGGATTCATTAGTTGCCTGTAACACCCAGTGTTCTTCTTGATTCATTCATTTGGTGACCAAAACCACAGAACCATGATTGGGAAACCACTGCCACCTAGTGGCACCTTGCCCTAATTGCAGGATCAGATAGTTTTGGACCGGAGTCCACCTCCAAGTGTGGCAATTCAAAACAGCAAGATGACAGCAAAAAGTTGTTCGGTCTCCCTGCGCACACCCAGGATTTCTTCCTCAAGCAATTATTTATGGAAACCAATCACTTCATCCTAGTAATATAACTATTCCATCTTTATCTTATACTGACAAAAATAATAAGAATGTCACCTACCAACTGTTGGACAGTCACTACAGGCCAGACATTTTTGCATCAGTCTCTTTGCATGGACATGTGTCATTAACTTGTCATAACCATAGCCATTCAATGAGGAGTCTACTAATGTTATACCCATTTTAGAAATGGGTAAACTGAGACATGCTGAGATTTCCCAGGGGTCAACAGAAATACCAAATAATCAAGTTGGGGTTTTAATCCAAGTCTGCAGGATTCCAGATGTCCTGCTCTCCTATTTTCCAAGCATGCAAATTGGCCGTTTTCTCCTCGCAGTAGGGAATCCAGAAATGAGTATTGCTGGGCTCAAGGACCGTGAGCAAATCACTTTATTTCTCAGGGACTCTGTTTTCTTATCTGCAAACGAAAAGTCTTGCCCGGGTGATCTCTTGAGGCTTCTTCCCACCCCATCACCTAACAGCTCCTGAACACAGAAGAAAGACCTTAGTCTAAGTCACTTGCAATATGTTTTTGCAGTTTGGTACAACTATTTTTAGACTATCACAGAATAAGAGCTCATTTCATGGAGTCAGTCACAAATTTCTCACAGTCTTTGGGGGAAATCCAGGCTTGAGGGATTCTAGTCCTTAATGAGATGATGTAATGCAGGAAAATATATAGCTGGAAGAAAATTTTATTAGTGTGAGTAAATGTACATTTTCAAGTGAATTACAAGACCTTAAGAAGTAAGTGCATATGCCCCATGGGGAAAATCCCCTCAGACTGTGAAACAGAGCGTGCAGTGTTCAGTTTCAGGCGTTCTGAGAACTTCTGCAGATGTGAACAAGAAGGAAAATTGTGCAGCACCTTTAACCCTAGAAAGAAAAACAAATGACCTCAAAAAAATATCTTCAATTAAGCAAACTGAGGACACCCCATGACAGGTGCAATTGTCAGATAAAGGGGCTTTCTATGCAACGTGAGTTAATATATTCGTTGGGCAGAAATGCATTTGTAAATCTGCTGATAGGAAATATCCACAGGGTTAGCAACGTTTAAGATAATACATGAACCCAGTCCAGCATTCAAATGGTGAGACATGCAACCTCCAGTTCAACATGCCTATTAAAAAAAAAAAAAAAAGGCACTTTGGTTCACGCAAATACGAGAAGTAACATTCCAGGTCACATACATTTCTTTAAGTGTTTCTAAACTGCCACATACCAATAACACATTCGACACACCAGACCTTGCAGATTTCAATCCCAGGACATCAGTTTCAGAATTTACAACTGTGACAGACTGTTCGTGAATGGGAAATGCGGTCCTTTCAGTTATGATCTCAATAGCTAACCTTAAATGAATAAAAATAATAGAGGTAAGGCGTTGCACTCCCTGGTGCCCCAGGGAGATGCTCTTTTGTCTTGTCTTACCTGTTCTGTCTCTGCACTGATGTCCCTGCTCTCTTTCAGTCATTAAACAGAATTTGCCAGTGTGCCAGCTAAGAATAAGTGCAGAGACCAGACATCTTAGGGAATACCACTCACTGAGCTTTCCAAACTAACAGAGCATCGCAAGAAATCAATGACCACAGACTTGATGGGACTAAAGCCACTAACTCATCCCCCACCTCGTTCCTGGGGTGCAAAGGGCCATATGGACACACTCACGGAGGAAGGGGCAGGAACACAGTGAGAAGGCAAAATTGTGCGTGCATCCAGCAGACCCAAGCGTTGATGCCTCCGATGGGGCCTGAAGGCTCCTCCTTGGAAAGCCCCTCTGCCCGTTTTAATCTTGTTATTTACCTTCTCAAGCTGTCCTCCTAAGCGAGGTTCCAGTTTTGCTTTCCTCAGGCGGTCATTTTCAGCCTGGTAGCCCGCAGGCATCTCTGCCTTCTCTATCTGCACAATTTGTAATGGGAACCACACGGTTTGTCCCTCAAACGCAAAATGCCCCAGATCTTCTCTCTTTCAAGGAAACCTGATTATTTTGCATGACATTGCTCCCAAGCACAAGAAATATTTTTGCATTTCTGATGTGTCTTTTCCTAAACGCGGTGCATGGATCTTGACTTCCAAGCCACTGAACAAGTTTCGGGGCGGTGGGGACGGATGGAGACTGCGCTGAGTTTGAATCCAAGTTCCCTCACTAGCAAGTCATTAATTTTTCCGAGATGCCACTTCATCTGAAAAAAAACCAGTGGGATGAGGATAACTCTATGGCAAACACAGTATGACGACTGAAGACAAGCCACGTGAATGCCCGGAGTATGGCACATGGCAAACTTGAGGCCTTCCTGCTTGATTCCCTCCTCTATTGGGACCTCCAATGCAGGGACGGGGAGCAGAGTGAAGGGAAAACAGCCCCTCCCTTCAAGGTTGAATGCTAGCAAATTCTAAAACAAATAGCTTGGTATTTAAATAACTCATTGGAAGATGACTTAGAAAAAGTCACACTTTCCGTGTGACATCTTTGTCTTGCAGGGTCAACCCTCCGTCCATAAAACCCTGTAACTGGGGAGAGAGCAGATGGTGTTCTACGCAGGCAATAGACAGGTCCACGACCCCACAGAGTCAAGGACTTACCAGAACAGTGCGATTCTCCTATAAGCCGAGATCCTGGACAACCACACCGCGTCTCTGTAATTATTTATAAAATGCCTGCTGATCGTGCTGGGGCTTCAGCCTTCCGGGTGTCCCTGCTGGCCTTTCCCTGCCATGCTGGGTCTCCTCTTACAGCAGGCACGGGCGCTCAGACAAGACGGTGCCTGGAACTCTCAGGGTCCTGTATCAGAGAACGAACTCACCACGGCACCTTCCACTGACGCTGTTTGGGCCCTACCTGGGACAGATCTAAACTTGCGTAGGCAACAGAAGACTAGTAAAACAGGGTCGGTAGAGGCAGTGCGCCCTCTCACGACAGAGCTGGGCACAGACCTCACCTTCTTCTCCAGGTGGGCTTCCTCCCGGCCCCCTCCAGCCACCATCTCAATCCCCGCTCTTCCTTTGCCGTCAGATTCCTTGACGAGGTCGTCTACGCAAGAGGTCCCCACGGTCTCCTCTCCCACTCTCTCCCGCTCCTCCTACCACTCCATTCCGAAAACGCTCTCGTCCGGTCCCCGACAACCTCCGATTTGTCCACCCTCACTGCACTTTGGGTCTCCGGCCTCTTGGGCTGGTCTCTTTCTCCCTCCCTGGCTGTCCCTTCTTGGGCTCCTTCCCTTGGCTCCCTTTCCTCTAACCCATCTCTTAAATTGTGTTCTTCCCCGAGGTTACATCTCCAGCTCTCTTCCGTTCCCAGCCCATTGTCTTGGGTTGACACAGTCGCGTTCTTAACCGTAAGGACCACCTTTAAGGGACGACTCTATTTCCAACCCAGATCTTTCCTGTGAATTCCAGATCTCTGACTAAAACTGTTTTTTCCCAATGTCCAAAGGCACCTGGAATTCAACATGTCCAAACCGAACTCAGCATCTGCCCCATCCCCCTAAAGCTTGTTCCCCCATTTTTTCTGAATGGCACCATTCTTCCGCCACCCCCCCAGTTCGGTTGGCCCCCAGGTCCTACCATCTCTGGATTATATTTGCCACCACCTTAGCTCAGGCCCTTGTCCCTGTCCCCTGGCGCACCACAGGAAATAGCCTCTAAATAATGGCGCTCGTCTCCAGTCTCCCCTTCCCACCTCTTCGTAGTCCAATCTCCAAACTCCTCAAGCACGCACTCTCAAATATAACATAATTGTGATTGTGTTACTCACCCACCCCCGCTTAAACTCTCAAAGAGCTACCAATTGTCCTCAGCATAAAGTGTAGGAGAAAAACGTCTGTCCTGATCTGGCCCATGCTGGCTCCCCCCGCCTCCTCCCCCTCCCTGCGTTCTCGCCGCCATCCGGGCCTCACCTGCTCTGCGCGGCTGCCCGCTGGGGCCGCACTCCCCGAGATGCTTCCCTTGACCAGGTGTTTTTCCCCATGTTTGCCTAGAATGTTCCTACCTACCCTTCAGACCTGAATCTAGAAACTGTATCAGTGTCCTAGGGCTGCCAGGACAGAGTGCCAAGAAACGGTGGCTGAAACACACGAAATCATCGGTCTCTCATTTCTAGAGGCTGGAAGTCCAAAGTCAAGGGGTCGGCAGGAACGGAATGGGGGGGGGTGGTCTACTTCCTCTGTCCCTGCCTGTGGCAGCCTCAGCTTTTTCCTGGCTTGGAGACAGCAGGCTGTGTCTCCGTGAGTCCCTCCCCTCTGCGTGTGTCTCTCTGCGTCCCCTGTGATAAGGGCACGGTCATACTGGATGAGGGCCCACCTCTGGTGACCTTGACTTGTCATTTTCACCTGACAACCTGCAAAGACTCTCTTCCCAAAGCAGGTCATATTCACCAGCTCTGTGGGTTAGGACTGCAACATATTCTGAGGAGGCATGATTCAACCCATAATGGCCATTGTTATGTCAAATACCCTTTCTTCATTCCGCTTCGAATTATGCCCCATAAGCACTTCCCCCACAAAGCTTTCAGTGCTTCTTCACCCAATAATTAACAGGCCAAAACTGAGATGACGACCAGGGTCCCATGAGGGGATCCAGCCCTACTGGCCACCAGCCCTTGCAGGGAAACAGAACTATTCATTTCGGGGCCTTCTGGGCCAAGGGCCAAGGGACAGAAGGGACAGCCAAGGGCCACCAGATATAAGGAGTCTGCTGGAGCCCCTGCACACCCCACACTGTGCCACGACGATGAGAAACTCCCACCACGGGGTAAGAGTGAGGCAGAAGGGCACCAGGCTCCCAGTCCCCATCCCGGCAACGCGTGGAGGGTGGCTTTGGTGCCGAACAGCGAAGGGAGGGAAGCAGTCGACTGACGTGGGCCGCCACACAGGATCGTAGCCCAGATTTGCATCAGCAAAGCCAGCTGGAAGGGCCCATGCGTCCAAGAAGCACAGGGACACGGTGCCAAGGACGAAATGACTGGTGGGTCAAAGACAGCATCTTTAGAATGAAACGCAATTCAAATCAAAACCATGAAATATTGATACAAACATCATGACTATTTTTTTTTTTAAGAAGGCAAGTGAATGGAAAACTCTTTAGGGTTTTGGCTCAACACCTTTAAAACGGATATTCTAACATATCACGTTTGTTATTAAAATCATATATAATGAGAATTCCTCATTCCTCTGACACCTGATTAAATTTCTTCACTTCCAAAAAAAAATTCTTCACTTCCTTTTGCTCTTTTTAAATTTTTTTTTTTTCATTTGACAGACAGAGATCACAAGTAGGCACAGAGGCAGGCAGAGAGAGAAGGAAGCAGGCTCCCTGCTGAGCAGAGAGCCCGATGCGGGGCTCGATCCCAGCACTCTGGGATCATGACCTGAGCCGAAGGCAGAGGCTTTAACCCACTGAGGCACCCAGGCGCTCCATGCTTTTTTTTTTTTTTTTTTAATTTATTTTCAGTGTAACAGTATTCACTGTTTTTTCACCACACCCAGTGCTCCATGCAATCCGTGCCCTCCCTAATACCCACCACCTGGCTCCCCCAACCTCCCACCCCCCGCCCCTTCAAAACCCTCAGGTTGTTTTTCAGAGTCCACAGTCTCTCATGGTTCACCTCCCCTTCCAATTTCCCTCAACTCCCTTCTCCTCTCCATCTACCCTTGTCCTCTATATTATTTGTCATGCTCTGTTTTAAAAAAAAAAAAAAAAAAAAAAACTACTTGGGCTTTTGGGGACAGGAGGTGCTAGGGCATTGTCGGAGAGAATTTTGTTGCTTGGCATCTGGCGGTGGCGAAAACGCGAGGAAGCACCGACTTTTCACAACACGACGGTCGAAACAATTCTCAGGAGTCAGTCTGACGGCGGAGGAGCCAGGGGCTGCGTCCGTGGCCTCGGAAGGTTTCAAACCCCTTCCTCAGATGGACTTGACCGTACAGAGTCACCCTCTGTTGTAAGAAGGCGGGTGTTCGGCAAGACAGCAGGACGGCGGTCAGATCCAAGGAGGCATTTCCGAGCTCGGAGAGGCCTTAGAGATCAGGGTTCTGCGGGGGCTTAAGCAACCCCTTCTGTTTGCAGGGTGCACGGAGCCGCCCCTGGGCTGTTTCCCACACAACGGGAGCCCCAGTGGGTGGAGCCAAGGCGGACACCAGCCCGCGACAGCTCGGGAAGTGGGTCCCGTGCTCCGAAAGAGTGGAAGCCGGTCTTAAGCTCTGGGGTCCCCATAGGGGCTCTGCCCCTCCCGAGCCCACCCAAGCCGAGTACTTGGCAGAGCACTGGCTGGGAGACAGGGAACATCCCTACTTCCTCAGAATCTCGGCCCGCACAGATGTAGAAGTAGCGAACCAGAAACGAAATAGCTACACTTTGACTAAATAGCTACACTTTTAAAATATGTATATATGGCTAGTGAGGACTTTTAAGGAAAAGAACGTTGGAGCTATTGCAGGCAAAAAGCTCGAAGCCTGAGTCTAGAGCCCAGGTACGAGCACGCAGCATTCAGAAGAAACAGGGCGCGTGGCCCACGGGAAGGGGTGGCAGGTGGGAGTGAACCAGAACCAGGACGCTTCAGAGAGATGAGAAAACAGAGGGGCCGAGGCCTCCCCGGCCGGGCAGGGCCGCCACTCCCTCCAGAGGTTCCGCGAGTCAGACCCGCCCGTGGAAGGGTGAGCTGCGGTGAAGACAGGCGCAGCCGGCCTCGCTCTGAAGGCGCCGTGCAGGTGAGCACGGGGAGGCACAGATAAGCACATCCTCCCTCAACGAGGCTCGCTCCCTCCAGCGTGTCCCCGAGGGCCACCTCCGCTGCTCGGGGCCTCCACGTCCTCGTTTATACAACCAACGGGCTAGATGACCTCACTGGGTGGTCCCTTCCCGCAGGCCATTCATTGCTTGCCGGTGCCAAAACGGGCCTCATCGGGCTACAGTCAACCCGTTGGCACAGCTGCGTCCCTTCTGGAAGCTCTAGGGGAGGGTCCTTTTCCTCCCCTTTTCCAGCTTCTGGAAGGTCTCCCTGCAGTCCTTCCTCTTCCTCTCTCTTCCAGCAACGCCAGGTGGGTCCTTCTCACACAGCCAACCCTCGGGTTCTCTCTCTGCCTTTCCTTTCCCATTTCTGTGGACTCTTGTGATCACTTTGGGCCCACGCCGATAATCCACGATAATCTCCCTGTCACAAGGTCATCTGAGTCCATTAAGGTCACCTAACTTCTAACCTTAATTCCCCTTTGCCACTTAGCCCATTACAGACTCTGGGGATTAGAACACAGGCATCTTTGGGGGGTGAGGGGGGGCCATTACTTTGCCTATCACCCAATAACAGAATTCTGTTTCTATGGTAATCACCTTTCCCATGCATCACCTCCCCTTAACCTACCTAGGGCCATCAGAACGGACCAGACTTTATGATCTTTTGCCCACGTTAGTCCTTTCCCAACCCACACGCCCTTGACTTACCCGTGTTCCTGACAAATTTTCAAAGTGTAAATAAGGGAATGATGTAGCTGACAGTCAAAAGACAGTCCTCTGTTCTGGGCTTTCAATCTTCCTATCTTTCGGTTTTAAAATGATTTCTGGTTCGGAGAGTGCTGGACATGGGAAATGAGGTTTCTTGGGGTCTTGGGGACCTGATTTTTGGTGTCAGAGCCGCTGCCTGCTGACCAGCCCCGAGCCTCTGTTTGCTTCTCTCTGAAACAAGGACAATCGGGTCTGTCTCGGAGCTGTTTTGGGGACTGAGATGAGGCCCAGGGCCTGGCACAGGGCCTCGGATTGCTGCTGATAGGAACTCGCTGGAGCCACTGCCTTTGCTGAGCCCGCCAGTCACCGGCCTCCCTCTCTCACCTGATGTGAATGCCCCTGGCCTCCCTCCCCCAGGCCTCTCCCCGGTCCTGACTTGCCCCTGGCTCACCCAGCATCATCACCCAGTGTCTCAGACCCACCACACGCCATGCGGAACCCTCCTCTGCCCCCAACTCGGATTTTCTCGAGGTTCTTTGTTTCCACGCGTGATAGACACCCAACTTCCAGTCACCCAGGCCAGTAACTTGGGAGACTTCTTTGACTCACTTTTCCCCCTAAAGGAACAGTTCCCGCCTCAGTGATACCTCTTTCCTACACCCCACACAGGTGGGGTGCCCATGGGCCACCCGCCTCCAGCTTCTCTGCCCTGGTTACGATGCTAGAGCTAGCCTCGCTCCCCTCCCCTGTTCCGAATGCCTCCAGAGTGACATCCAGACTCCCTTACCTCACATTCAAATGCTTCGGAAGCTCACGGTAGCTTTCCTGTGCCCCCTTCTTTCCTACCTCTTCTGACCACATCCTGAACTCCGGCCGAATTACCGAAGGTCCGCTGTCTGCCTCAGCACGCCCGCGGGGCTGCCTAGCTCCGTCTCTTGCATATGCTCTTCCTTCCACAAGATCGCCCTGGGTCTGGAGAAGACATCCCCAGGGGATGCCCCCTGCCCGGGCCCTTGTGCCCTCCAGGTGAGTCCCACCTGTAAGAAGCCTTCCTTTCTCGCCAGATAACAGGCTGCTCCTTTCAGTCACTGGTGTCCATAGGTCATCAATATAAAGCTGGATGACTACGGTCCATTACTTGAATGTAGTCCTCAAAGTTTTGTTTGAAATACAAATACAGAAACTGTAAAATGGCTTCAGCTATGTATTCATAATGAACAGGTGCTCGCTTGTGCCTGGCAACCCAGCCCGCGGTCCCCGGCTCTTCTCCACAGAGTTAGGACCACACCCACTCATTCTGTAAAACAGCGGGGCGGGGTGGGGTGCCCGGTGGCTCCCTCAGGGACAGCTGCTCCTCCGACACCCAGCAAGATCCAGTGGCAAAAGCATCACCTCTTCCCTGTCTCAATGAGAAAGAGCCAGTTTCCTGGGGGGTCCCCTGGGATGGGGAAACACCACCGGGATCCTCCTCTTTCTTCCCCACCAGGATCCGGGAAGAAGGGAGGTGGCGGTAAGCTCCTCCCAGATCCACAGTCCCACGCTGTGAGTCTGTGTTTCCTCTGGGTACCTGCCGGTTTAGAGGAAGAAGAACCAACGTCTAGCTCCCCTCTCAGTCTAGAAAGCGAATCCTTAACAAGGAGGCGAGTCCTTCCCTTTCTCCCACCCCCTGTGCTCACAGCTCCGTCTCCATCAGGCACCACTAAGGTGCCTGGTTTTAGAAACCTCTCCCATGCCCCGTCTCTTAGCCAGTTCCCCTGCTGCCCCTTCCAGTCCGGTATCCACAGGGCTGTGCCAGCACTGAAATTCTGGGTCCCACCCCGGACACACCCCATCATACCCTCCAGGGGCAGGGCCAGGCATCTGTGCTTCGTATATTTTGGGGCTGCCTGATTTCTAGGTTGGCATGAGGACAGTGGTCCCATAAGCATGTCTTGAATTACAATATGACTCCCATACTGAGTGATATCTCGCCCCGCTCCCTCGGGCATGCTCCGCACCCCCCACACTGACAGTCACGTACCCGGAACGCTCCCTGGGCTTGCGATTGTCACAGACTCACCCCTTCCCTGGGGCCACCCCCCCAGACATTTGAAGCCTCCCCTGGAGAGTACAGTGCACGATCAGCTCAGTTCCCCTGAAGCTTGAGGAATTCCAGAATCCTCTTCGTGTGGCGGGAACGGGCATCGTTATCATGTCCTACAGTGCTCCCTGAACTAGCAAACGAAACGAACTCGGCTCTACCTTGAGACCTAAGCTGAAGTTGACAAAGAGACCTTAGTCGTTGAAGCCAAATTCAATGAACTAAATTCACAAATCAAAACAAAGCCTTCAGAGCCTTTCACTCTATTTTTCTCAAGTTATTTCTCACTCTTGTAATTCAGACTCTAGCTGCTGACACCCCTCCTTCATGGCAGATCAAGCTGTTCATTTTTTTAAACTCTACCTGCCTCTATTAAATGCCAGGAATGACGGCTCTAAACCAATAAATGCCTCTTACCCTGTCATTCATTTCTATAAGGAAAGCAGCTATAAATTGAGTTTGCTTCACGCCCCATACCTGGTTCCATTCAGCTGCCTCTGTTCTACCTGATGTGAAAACTTTGCCAAAAAATTAAGAGTCCCGGGGCACCTGGGTGGCTCGGTGGGTTAAAGCCTCTGCCTTCGGCTCAGGTCATGATCCCAGGGTCCTGGGATCGAGCCCCGTATCAGGCTCTCTGCTCAGCAGGGAGCCTGCTTCCTCCTCTCTCTCTGCCTGCCTCTCTGCCTCCTGTGATCTCTGTCTGTCAAATAAATAAATAAAATCTTTAAAAAAAAAAATTAAGAGTCCGCCATCCTTTGCTACTTGGCTTCAGTATTATCAGCAGTGTGTCGAAGAGTTCCCAGTTTTCTCCAGGTGCTCTTTTTAAATACGTTCTCTTCTCATCAACTGTGATATTTCGTCTTGGGGACAAAATGTTCCCAAAAAGGAGCCTATGCCCAGTGGAGTATTATGAGCCATGGAAAAGCCCTCCTCCTTGGGTGGGCATTTGATACCCTGGGTCACACCCATCTCCAGGGGACGGATGTGATGGTGAGAAAGAGCCATAGTGGGGGAGGCTGCCATTCATCCTTAGCACTGGGGAACAGGACAGCAAATATTTTAGGATTCTGGCACTAGCATCAGCGGGACATTCCTGAGACCCCCAGGGGAAGCCTTTTCACTTTGTAGCTCAGGGTGGAGAGTGGCCACTTGGTGCCATTAAAGCAGGGACGCGTTGCCCAGAAGAGCCGTAGGCACCAGAAAAATGGGACCAAGAGGGAAGGACGAAAATTCGTTGCGCTCCTGTGATGTGCTGAGCCCATCCTGCTTAACCTTCCAACGTCAAGAGAAAAGCAGGAGGCTTGACGCCACCAGGGAGGGGTGCAAATCTCAAACGTGTGCTTTATCAGAAAAGTTAGTATCGCCCAGATCTGTGTGAAACGAAGACCCCCACGCTCCCAAAAACCCGCGAGCTCCGGCTTCATGTCCTGCAACGCGGGTGAGGCCAGGGACGTGCTGCTGCTCGCGGGGAGATGATGAAGAAGGGGCGAGGGGTGTGGGGGGAGAGCCACGTGACAGTGAAGCAGGGCTGGAGGTCAGGGATGCACACTGGCTGCCTCGCACTGCGTGGAAAAGGGCCCTGGAACTCCGTGACGGCAAACAGCAACCTTTATCGTGTGGCACGTTCTGTGGGCCAGGAATCTGGTCCCGGGCTCAGGGCTTTTCTCGGGGCTGCAGCAAGACAGCAGCGGGGATTTCGTTACCTGAGGGTTTGGCTGGGTTCCCACGCTCACTCAGGAGCTCTCCACGGGGCACCTCAGCCCCATGCCACGTGGGCCTCTCCCAAGGTGCCCTGAGTGTCCGGGGGACAGGGCAGCTGACTCCAGCCAGGAGAGATCCCAAAGAGAAAGCAAGAAGGAAGTCCTAATGCCTTTTATGACCTGGTCTCAGGGATGGAGGCCATCACCTCCTCCTTGTGCTCTTCACAAGGAGTCAGCAAGGGCAGCCCACACCCGGAGGGAGGGGAATGAGGAACCCGCCTCCGGAAGGAAGGAGGACGAAACAGCGCATCTGTATCGTCAAGCCGCCGCTGAACGGGCCGGGGCTCAGGAACCGAGTGATGGCAGAGAAGTGTGAAATGTTTCTGTTTGTGGTGCGCGGTACTTGGCCATAAAAACAAGACGTTCACATTCTAACACCCTTGCTTGCTTGCAAACATTTTGCCATGTCGGAGCCCCCACTCCTTTAGATGCACTTACAGTCGCTTGCAATTCCTGCAACGTGTGCTTCTGCCTTCGTGCGGGCTTGCAAATCACCTTACCTCTGCGCGCTCAAAGCCAAGGAGCACTGTATCAACTTATTGGAAAGGTCTTACAGGTCATGAGCATTCGGGGGGTGGGGGGGCATGAAGGGCAAACCCAGTGCCAGGTTCCCTGGCCTCAGACTGACCCCAAGGCTGCATGGACTGTAGCAAAGGTTTACCTCTCGGTCCTGCATATTAAATTCATATAATTTTGTAGCAAGAGATAGCTTTATCCCTGCAAAGGCTCCCTAACTCCATCACAGATAAAAATAAGCAAAGCTGCTTTTAGAAGCTTTGTATACTTTTTCCCCTTCTGACAGGCTTCAAGTGGCAGCATATGATTTGGTCCCTGAGACGTACAAAGTGTTTTAATTAAAGGTTGTCTAAAAATACAGAACGTTTCCACAGCCACATCTGCCATTAACTCTTCTGACATTCTGGCGGCATGAAGTCCCAGCAAATTCTTTACATATTAAAAAGAATGCAGGCGTGCCCGCGCTCTGCTGGCTGTTTGCACCGACAGACCAAACCGTGGGTTTGCCGTTGGCGACCGCGAGAACGCCGGGACCCGCCGCAATTCGTTCTTGCCACTGGAGACGCAGGCTCAGAGACGGGGTGGCGTTTTGCTCAATGACTTGACTTCATTCAGGGGAAGCGATGGCGTAAGTGTCCACGAGGCGAGTCCGTCGGTCCCCCACTACTCCTGGGACTTGGAGCAAGTCAACCCGCCCCTGTGGGCCCCAAGTTGTTAGATCAGTAATAGTAACAGTGGGGACAGAGCAAAACGATATGCCCCGAGGAGTGTGAGAAGTGCTTTCCACGGACGACACGCCCATGGACGACACGCCCAATCCCGCTGCTCCCGTGAGACAGTCCTGTGGTCACCTTGCTCATTTACACCTGATCTGATGATGGGCAGAGCTGTCCTCTGACAGGTGATGGAGGGTCCTGGGAAAGAGCGTCTCTGTAGAAAGAGAGGTCCAGAAGCTGGCTCGGATCACCAGCGGAGTGATCTCAGGCTGACTGCTTAGCCTCTCTGTGCTTCAGTTTCTCCATCCTGAAAAATGTGGGGCAGAGCAGTATCTGAGTGTTACTATGAACTGAATTAGGTGGTAGCTTGGTACATAGTAAGTGTGGTCCAGTTACCTGGTCTGGTTTGAACCAGGCCTTTCCTGGAAAGAAGAGGGAGACTAGGGGAGTTAGATCCCTGATGAGTCATCGGGGCGGGGGGGGGGGGTGCTTTCATGAATGGCCTCTGTCCTGATGCGTCTCTAGAGCCTCCCACCGGAGGCAGAAACGGGCAAAGAGCCTCAGGGCTGTCCCAGCAAGCCTGGCCCGCTGGAGGACAGAGCACTGCCTCCCTTAGACCCAATCTACAGCTGGAGACACTTCAGTGAACGGCAGCAAGCCTGCCATGTGCACTGTCACGAAGCCCATGTTCACTGTAGGGCCGAAGTCACCTCCGTTCATGCAGAATTCCAAGCTGCTGGTACCAGTTAGGCCCAGTCATGAGACACCCTTCTTCTTTCTCTGCAATCCCCACGGCAACCTCGTAAACATCCATCAAGACCCACGAGCCGAAATCCAGCTTTGGCTACTGACCCACATGAGGGAGCGTCAGAGCATGCATAAAATCTTTGTTCTTTTGTTCCTCCTCCGCCCCAGATAGTCTTCCCTCCAAATGAGAGGCTGCCATATTCATTCCCGGGACGTTGAGGGTAGCGTAGGAGTTCTACTCTTTGACACAAGCGGTTGAAGGTCTCCACACACAGGAATTCACCTTACAGATCTTTGCCGAAATAACCAAAGGTGAAGCTCTCACGTATCAGAACAGAGGCAGTGATGTGAGAAGTGTGGATTGTTGAGCCGAGAGCAGTTCAAGTGGACGATGATAAGATAAGGCGCCTCTGGCCGCTGGGGGTCATGGGAGAGAGCATATCTGCACGGGACAGGGTAGGCTCGGGGAATTTGAAGGGAAGGGAGCAAGAGATGCGACATCAAGGAGAATTGGGGGCCGAGCCCTGGCTCATGGGAGTGGTTGCAGCGTTTGTGGGGGATACTCAGAGAGGGAGCCGCGGAGGGAGGATTTTTAAGAAGTGTCGCTGGGCGTTATCCATGCCCCCCTCCCGCCTCCCATCCTGCCCTCGGAGATTTTTCAAGAGACTGATTCAAAACTGGCAGTGATTTTCAATGTTATTATTCTGAGGGACTCTTAATTCTTTTAATCCATGCTATACAATGATGGGGCCACAGGGAGCCCTGGTTACTCTGAGGTTATACGTATGACACACACCAGCTTCAGGGGAACCTCGGCGCCAGGATTCTGTACTCCCGAGAACCCAAGGTCCAGGCAAATGTCGGTTAAGCAGCAGTGTTAGCGCCACGTGCCCCTAAGAAAAATGTTCCTTCTCAACTCTGGGGTGCCCATGACCAACGTTAGGAAGGGCCTGGAAGGCGGACTGCACTGGGTGAGAGGCCAGGGTGTGCACGAGTCTCCTGCATGTGTCGGGAAGCAGCGAGCTCCTGGCAAACCCACGTGGGTCCAGACCCGCTAGGTTCTCTTTGGTTACTGTTATTATAGATCTCCTCCACTCTGAGGCCGGCAAGAGACGGCTACTCATCGGACAATAAGACAAGGTCACTTACAAGTCCCAAGAGCACGCTGTGATTTTGACACTGGGAATGGCTGCCCCATCGACCACGCATTTCTTCCATCACTCAGGGATGGATCGAATGAGGCGGCTCTCCTCTCCTTCACAGCATTTCCTCTGCTCCCCTCCACTCTCAAACCCCCTACACTGGTGTGGGGGCCCATCATTGCAACAATGACGTCCACAAACCCCGCTGATACTGGGTCTTCCTCTAAAAGGCTCCAGGGCAGCCTTCAGGATGGGTGACACTCGTCACCTGCACCCTGTGGCTCCCGCGAGGCCACTCTGCCTTCAGTGCCTGTCCCGGCGCCCTCGCTGTGCCTCCCGTCCCGCTGGACAGGCCTCCATGCCTCTGTGTCTCATTGTCCCTCCAGGACTCGACGCTGGGCTCTCCACCTATGAGCCTGTGTCCCTGCCTGAGCGGTCACGTCAGTGCCCAAGGCTCCGATACCATCCAGTGTCAGAGCTCCCCTCGTTGCTCAGAAGAGCCTGTCTGCTGGTGAAGTTTTAAATCTCCACTCGAGTATCTCAGAGATCGTTCATACTCAGCATGTCCCAAACCGGACACATTATCTCCCCCTTCGAGCGTTCATCCTTCCAATAAACAGAAAACAAACCAGAATGAGAGCAAACACACGCCTCTTTCCCACGCACTCGGCACCGCGCTACGCGTATTATCAATGACGTGATGACGTCCGTCAATCTCCTGATCTCGGTACCTCCTTAGCCGAGCGTTACAAATTAAGAACCTAAGGAACTGAGAAGTCGACTACCCGCTGTGAGTAAGTGCTGGAGTCGCCGTCCACCTCATTGTCACACCAGAAACCGGGGACACATCACCCCCCCCCAAGAACTCCCTGGCCAACTCATCACCCAGTTCTGTACATTTTTGCTTGTAAACAGATGTTATTTTCCCCAGACTCTACCCCTGTGGCCACCTCACTTTTCCACCTGCCGCTCTTCCTCGCTGACTTGCCCGCGATGGCCTGCCCCCCCTCCTCCCCCACCTCCTGCTCATGTCCAGCCCGCGATGGCCTGTCCCCCCTCCTCCCCCACCTCCTGCTCATGTCCAGCCCGCGATGGCCTGTCCCCCTCCTCCCCCACCTCCTGCTCATGTCCAGCCCGCGATGGCCTGTCCCCCCTCCTCCCCCACCTCCTGCTCATGTCCAGCCCGCGATGGCCTGTCCCCCCCCCACCTCCTGCTCATGTCCAGCACATTCCCCACATGGCAGCCAGAATGACACTTTCAAAATTCCATCACCTCAACCTTTACTTTCTTCCCACTGCTTTTAGAATCAAGCCCGAATTCCTAATGAGTCCCGGCAACACTCCTCCAGGTCCGTGGCGGGCTCCCACCCGCCAGTCCTCCCTTTCTGTCCCGAGGGCTGCAGCCACCCTGTTCTCTCAGGTCCTCGTTTCCTGCTTCCTCCTTCTTTTACCAGGGGTACAGGGAAGAGCCTAGAACGTTCTTTACCCTCCTCACCCTACCTAGCTAACACCGACCCTTTCTACAGATCTCAGACCAAATTCCCTGTTTCAGAGAAAACTCCCTGCCCCGGAGCCATGTTTTCTTCTTCACAGCACAAATCTCGCTTGGGTATCTGACTCACAGTTCGACGGAGATCTGTATCCCTCGTTGGTGAGCAAGTTCCTTGAAGACAACAATCACGTCTCTTCTATTCACCACTGCATCCTCCTTTGACCAGCACAAAGCCTGGCGCTCATGGATGTATGTGGGGTGGACAGATGGATGGAGAGATGCGTGGATGGATGGATGGGTGGATGGGTGATTGGATGGATGGATGGATGATTGAATGGTTGGTTGGATGGTTGGTTGGATGGATGGATGGTTGTTTGGATAGATGGATGGTTGGACGGTTGAATGGATAGATGGATAGACGATGGGCACATGGATGGACGGACAGATGGATGACTGAATGAAAAGGGACAATAAAAAGCCCAACCTATCTGCACCTGTTTTTCTGTTTGCCCCATTTATCTAAAGGATGATCTTTTTTTTTTTTTTCTAAAGGATGATCTTTTTTTTTTTCTTTGCACACCCAGCCATGTCTTCAGCATGCTGCGTGGGTGTTAAGTACCAGAAGTCAAGTGATTCCCATAAACCTAAAAAGAGGCCAGCTGCCAGACTCATGAGAGCAATGAATAAAACTGGAGAGGAAAGCAGAGTTCTAATCGCAGCAGGAGACAGTGCAGAGGGCGTGAACCCGACGTCTGGAGACGTGCTTCCAGGCACAGCTCTGTCACACATTAGCCGTGTGACCCTGGAGAAATCTCTTTGCTTTCTTAGTTTCTCCAAATGCTATTTAAAAGAAAAAAAGCATCAGAGATATGATGCTGTCTTTATCTCTCGGGATCCTTACCGGCTTATTAATGACTCTCCGTTTATTTCAATTAGAGTATTTGAATTCTTCACATAGAGGAGGATTTCACATAGGATATAAAAGGGAGGTTTAAAATTAGAAAATCCATATAAGAACTAAGTATGGCTTTTAAATTTCATTTGGCACTGTTTCCAGACCAGGTACTAGTGTTTTGCTGCATTTTAAAATAGCGATTTAAACGTTCTGCCTCTTTTATTCACCGGGGTCATTTATTTGCCGCTCTGTAGAACTTTAAGCGAACATTGAAGAAGTCATGTTTATTTCATTAGTAGAATTATTAATTTCTCCTTCTCGTGAATGCTGCCGAGGAAAGTCATTTTATGCACTGTGGTTCGGGGCTGCAGCTTATCATCTATGTGCCAATCATCAGAACACGTTTTCTTTGGGAAAAAAGTAAACGATCAGCACAACAAATTGAGCTTCATCTACTTTTTGTAATCACTGAATTCTATTTGTGCACTTTCCAGACATTAGCTCTGAAAGGGGGGGGAAAGCCAGCTTCAGATCTGTTAAGTCTCATTAAGGTAAGTACAGTGGATTTGATGGAGCGAGACCCAGACCCCCAGGACACGTCAGTACATTTTCTGCCAAAGTGTAAATACACACGTCCACTTCGCCGTTAATAGCAGCAATGGAAGGGCACTAAAAGACTTGGCCGACATGAATAAAGATGAAGTCATGAATACTTAATGACCAAATGCCCCAGTTAAGAGAGGCAGACCTGGACTGCGGGGGTCCAAGTGCATGTGAATTTCCAGCCGGTGAGGAGAGAACCTGTAAGTTTCACAGCAATGCCGAGCTTCAAATGTGTGAGTTCCCTAAACTCATTCTGCACCGAGACTTTGAGGTTTATTTTAGATTTGGTATTTTAAATGTAGGAGGGAAGCGATGCTTATGAATGGTAGATACAGCGTTCCTTTGTCAGGGGGTGGGTGAGTATGGTTGACGAGGAGCCAAGTTGGAGATTTAAATAAACACAATCCTCTTTTACATAAGGGTTAACTCAAGAAGTACAGTTTCCAAACCTATGTAAGGGTTTCTATCCAGAAGGTCAATAAGGGATTTTGTCTAAGGGGGAGAAAAAGAGATGCAGGGGGTAACCACATTTTGGTTAGGGCTACGGCAAGCTTGCAGGTTGGGGAACAGTTTTATAAGCATCAGCTGGGAGGTCTTGGGTGAGTCGCTTCCCCTCTCTGGACTCGGTTTTCCTAGCTATATGCTTTACGTTAAGACAGAAGTCCTCCAAAGTCCCTTTAGCTGGGACATTCTAGGATGCTGTAGGACCATCCTCATAATTTCAGAGAAGCATGATTTGAATTTTTTCGGTGCCTTAATTTTCATAAATGAAAATTTGCCTTTTGATTTGTACATGGGCACCTTGTAAGCTGGGTGGCTGTGTGTCATTCCAAATCACTAGATCTACTTTGTGGCGTCCAATCACTAATTCAGACATTTACTGAGTGCCATACGTCCTGGGGTTAGCAAGTCTCAGGAGCTCAAAACGAAGCCACGGGATGGGTGTTCTCATTTGAACTTGGTCCCAGGGAGGCCCTCTCTGTCCAGTGGGTTAGCTCCCAATACCAGCCTCTAGTTCAGTTTTCCACCCGTATCAGTGTTTGTTTCCAGTATTAATCTAGATACCTAAAATCATTTTTATATGTGTCTATACCCTTTTTATCATACCAGCCTGGACAGATTTTCAACAAATTTAGGAGAGAATGTTGGGATGGTCAGCTGCACATTGTGGAGTATGTGGCACCCTTGAAAGGCGCTCGAGTGGACTGTGAGTATGTCTGAGAGACAGGTCCCTCTTGAGTGAGCCAAACCTGACGTTTAACAGGATGTCCTAGTGCCTGCCACTTCGGAAATGAACACTGGTTTCAAGTATCGATTCCAGACTTCAGGAACTGATTTACAGCGTAGCTCTTTCTCAATGAGTAGCTCAGTGTAGCCTGATACAGACAAGGTATAGCAGAGATTTACTTATTTTAAAATGACGGGTGATTCTCCCACGTAACACTGGAGGGGTCAAGTAATACACATGTGATTTACTTAACTCCGTATGTATCCCCTATTTGTATAATTATAAAGCAACACGAGCATGGGTGTTATGTACAAAGCAGAGGATTAGCAATGCACTAAATATGATCCCCACCTTTCAGCATTTAAGTTAAAAGCAGAGGGAAGAGAGTGACATAAATGAGTACTCAGTTTCATTTAGAGTGATGATAGCTTTGCCCCTTCAAGCTCTTTGAAATCACCCAAAACAGCAAAGAAAATATAAACATAAAGGCCAAGTCCAGAGTCACAGGAAGAAACCAAAACATGCACATCTCAGACCAAAGCCATTGAAACATAATCTTCCTAAACACATGGCATGAGTAGATGCTCTTGTCTGAAATGATGAGTCAAGTGCCGAAGCCAGTGCGAGGCATCCTTCTGGATTTAGGACAAAAGAGAAGCTCAAGAGACAAGAATAAATTGGTAATCACACAGACTACACACACACACACACACACACACACACACACGTGGGCACGCACACGCACAGATACACACTCGCAACACATTTGCAGGAAGTAAGTAGTTTCGAAGGAAAACCCATCTGCATTGGAAGCAGCCTACTTCTGCCAAGCTCTGGTGACCAGGTGAAAGTCTGAATCCTAAATGAACTCATTCACATGTACAAACCTGAGAAATGAGGAACTAGGGAGAGTTCCCGCTGGCCTGAAACCATCCTGGGTCCTCCCCCACTGAAATTTTCTTAAAATAGGCGGTCCAGGAAAAAAAAACTCGTCACATTCAAAAGTGAGTAAGAATGTTCTAAAAAAATTATATAGAGATGCCACAAAAAGCGAGTTAAAAAAAAAAAAAACTGGGAAGATAAATGACCAAAAAAAAAAAAATGCTCACTTGAAAAAAATGTTGCCATAAACAGGTGATAATTGTGACCCAGAATATTGCCATGAATTTTCAAAACTTAAAGAATCGAAACTATCCAATAACAGCACAAAGCGGGAACAAAGAACTAGAAGAGCCATGAGAAAATCATACAAAGAAACAATATCGTAACGGGTTGAACTGAAGAAAGAGGTAAAACAGAACAGGAAATCTTGACCCACACGAAGATTACAGCAGAAGCAGCAGAAGGGAGAAAGGAACTTCTGGAAAAGTGGCGATGCAAGTAAAGCACAACAGTGAGAAAACATTCATTCATTCTGAGAAACGAAAACCAAAATTTTAAACAATATTTTTATTTTAACTAAAAAAGCAGACGAATCACATGCGGTATAGTTAAAATTGTCACGGAAGCAGAGAACTTAAATGAAGGACTACATTAAAAGTATATTTAAAAATATAAACAGAAAAAGCCTCAAATCTACCACGACTGGGAGGGGGTGTTAATCGCTCACTCAGAGAAGGGGGGTGAGTCAAGGGATACGAGATGAACATCATTACATATTCTAGTAAAATTACTTCATTCTATAGACAAATCATGATTTTGCCAGCCTGATAAAAAGATCAAGTCACCTATTAGGGAGAGAGGAAAAAATCAGGTGGCCTCAGATTTCCCCATAGCATTACTCAACCTAAGAGGAACCCTCGTAAAATAATACCCACGAAGTTCTCAAAGAATGCAATGTGGGGCAAGGAAGTGAAACCAGCCAAGCTATCATTCACCTATGAAAGCTATAGATGAATTTGTTTTCTATGAGACCTTCTGGGAAAACTACTAGAAGAGCCAAGCGACAAACAGAGAAACTACATTGAAATAACAGGTGTTGGATATTTGATCCATTCAACTATTTGACTACGACTAAAGAAAACACTCTATAAGCAAAGGTAAATGGCTTACACCCTGACAATATAAAAGATAACAAAACAATGAGCTTTGGAGAAGGAAAAAAAGAAAAGAACTTGTAGAAGATACTAATTTCTTCATCAGTTATAAGCTGAAAATCAAGAAATAGTGCTAACAGAGTTATGAGTATAAAAGTCAACACTACAAAAAAATAACGTAATCCAATAAAACTAAATGAGGAAGATGATGGAAAAGACAAGAAATACACTGATTTCAATATTGTTCATAAAAACTGAAAATTAAAGGTTATCACTGGAAAGTAACAACTTGTGTTCTAGTAACAACTAAAGAACACAAGTATAAAACTTCCAAATTATGAGGAAAAAATATGAATATAGAACAAAAACAATAACTATAAATAATTTACTCACAGAGCTTATACAGGAAAAGATTTTTTTCAAAAAGCATTAAAAACAGAAATTAATATATAATATTATGACAGAACAAGTCAAAGTCTGCCTATCTGTCGTATTAATAATGATGTGGTGAAATACACTTATTCAAAGAAAACAACCCAAACAACCATTTGTATAATGGTTAAAAAGAACAAAGCACTCTCACAATTGCAGCAGCTCTTTTTGCAAAAATTGACAGACTGACCCAAAAATTGGCATGGGACTGCAAGGGACCCAGAATAGCCAAACCAATCTTGGAAAAAAAAAAAAAAAAAAGTTAAAGGACTCACAGTTCCTGATTTCAACACTTTTATAATCAACAGAGCATAACGATAGAAATAAAGATCAATGAGATAAAACTGACACTCCAGAAATAGCCTGCCATTGATCAGTTTTATGGTCAACTGATTTTTGGAAGGAGTGCCAAGACAATTCAATGGGGAAAGAAGAATCTTTACAACAAATGGTGCTGGGAGCAACTGTATATCCACATGCAAATAAATGAAGTTGGACCCCTACCTCACACCACATACAAAAATTAATGGCAAATGAGTCACACCTAAATGTAAGAGTTAAAACAATAAACTCTTTGAGAAAAAAAACATAGCAGTAAATCTTTGTGACCTTGGATTAAGCAATGGTTTCTTAGATACAACACCCAAAGCACAAGAAACAAAAGAAAAATAAATAAATTTGACTTCATCAAAGTCAGAAGACATTGTGCTTTACTGGACAACATCAAGAAAGTGAAAAGGTAATCCACAGAATGGGAGAAAGTATTTGCAAATGTTTGTAAACATCTGTTAAGGGACTTGTATCAAGAATTTATAAGGAACTCTTACAAGTGAATGATAAAAAGACAACCCATATTTTTAAATGGGCAAATGATTTGAGATTTGAATACATAGTTCTTTGATGAATATCTACAAATGGCCCATAAGCACATGAAAAGATGCTCTGCATCATTAGTCATTGCAGAAATACAAATCAAAGCCACAAGGAGAAACCACCCCATGCCCCCTGGGAGGGCTTTAATCAAAAAGACTGACAATAACAACTGTTGGCAAGGATGCGGGAAATTGGAACCCTCCAAGCATTGCTGGTGGGAATGCAAAATGGTGCAGCCACTTTGAAAAAGAGTTTGGCAGTTCCTCAAAAAGTTAAATATAGAGTTATCATTTGACCTCGCAGTTCTACTCCTAGGTATATCCCCGAGAAGCAAGACCTTGTGTCCTACCAAAACTTGTACAGAAATGTTAATAGTGGCATTATTCCTAAGAGTCAACAAGTGGAAATCACTCAAATTCCCATCACCTGATGAACTGATAAACATGTCATGCCGTTCCATACGGTGGGCTGTTATCCAGACATACAAACAAATGAAAAACCTACAGGCACTCCGCGTGGATAAACCTTGAAAACATTACAGATTGAAGGGAACTCAACGCAGAAGGCCACATATTGTGAGATTTCATTTCTAGGAAATACCCAGAACAGGCAAATCCAGACAGACAGAAAGAGTATTCGTCATCGCTGGGGCCTGGGAGGAGGAAGGACTAGGGAGTGAGTGCTGAAAGGAATGCGAGTTCTTTTTGGGGTGATGGAAATGTTCTGGAAGTACAGCGTGTCGATGGTTGCCCAACTAGGTGGCTATACGTGAAGCCACTGGGTTGAACATGTGAAAAGAGGGAGCTTTACGGTATATGAGTTATTTCTCAACAAAGCTGCTATGAAAAAAAAAGAAAGAAGCCATTTCTACATAATTTTCAGAATGCATCTATAAAAAAGGAAAGAAGCAATGCAAAGCAGCGTCTGTGCCATGCGTGTAAAGTAGATGGATAAACAGATAGATACTGATAGAAGTGGGAAGGCATCCAACTTTTCAGTCTATGCTCTTTTGTGCTTTTTCTTGTTTGTACTATGTGCGGATATCATATCTGTTAAAATAATAAGAATTCAGTAACTCACTCTAAGGAAGAATGTAATTACCAGCCTACAAGAGAGATCGACAAAACGTTGTCCATGAGAAGATGGACAGGGGAGGATTCCAGGTGGAAAGGTAACTCAATATAAGCCTGCAAAGATCTGCTGACTTCATTTGGTGAGAGTCAAGGACATTTTAAAAGGACAGAAAGAACCAGAGAGCAAAGGGGTAAAGATTCGCAGGCCGTGTTTGTGTCAGGTCGGGCTGTGGGGCTTCAGAGACGAGGCAGGTCTTTGGAAATGTCAGCATGTCAACCTTCACTACTAAAAGTGGCAATGACATTTAACAATGGCTCTATGACTCACTTAAATAAGGAAGGAAAAGGATAGGAAAACCACATACCGAGCATTGTCCTCCATGCGCAAGCGTACTATATTGAACATCAAAAGTAATGATTATCCTCGTTCAATGTTTTCTATCACATGTTACATTTTAGACAAAAGCTGTAAATATGAAACCAGAGGGCTCTGATTCTCTCCCAGTTCCTCCCTCCCTCTTCGTCCAGCCTTCTTGCCATCGACCAGAAGGGAGAAAGGGAAGGAAGAAGGAAGAGACTTCCAAAGCCCGTGAATGTGGGAAGACCTCAGAGCTCAGCACCACTCTCGTGCATCAGAAAGTAACTACTGGTCAAGGCCTTAGCAGAGTTCTGGGGCACCAAGTGCTGAGACACAACAGCAAATGTGTCCAGAGCTGCTGCCTCCCTCCATCAGCAGGTGTAGACGACATAACCATTGTAGAAAGTGTTAGCAGTCCCCCTACCATCATTTTCATTATGCAGGCTACCACCCTCGGGAGCATTAAGATTTTCTGCCGAGGGCTCCAAAGGGGACTTAGAGATGCATTCTTGCACTCCCAAATCCAAGACTGTACAACTTAACGTCTGTTAAAACGCGGATGTCCTTTGACCCATTATTCCCATTCTGGATATTTGTCTTAGAAAAATGTCAGTGTCTGAGCAAAATAATTCATATATGAAGATGCCAGTTGCACCACCATTTGCACAAAAACAAAAAACTAATTGCCTATTACTATCGAGGTGATTAGCCAAGTTGTGATGCGTCCATATTGTGAAACACAACATGGCATTTCAAAAGAGTGACCTGGGCCTGCAGACCCTCACGTGGACAGTTTCCCAAGACGTATCGACAACGGGAAAAAATCAAGCTGCACAAACAGGTATGGAGTGAGATGTTTATTCAAAACACTACCCCTATTCACATTGGACTATAAATGGCCCAGAAAAGGAAATAAAGGATTCATACCCCATTGATAGTGGTTGCCGAGGGTAAAGAGGTAGGGAAAATAATCGAAATTGAAGTATTTGATTTTTTTCTTTAGTGTTTGATTTTTTTTTTTACAACCAACATGGCTTTCTGTATTACTTGTATCATAAAAAAACATAGTAACCCACTGACTTCACAATTTAAAAAAAAAAAAAAGACAAAACACATAAAGAAGAAAATTAAATTGACTTTAATCCTTTGCTCAGAAATATCCACGGTTAGTATTTGAATACGGTTTCTTCCAGCATTCTGCGACCTTTTTATTATAGAGTGTTCAAGGGATTTAAAACTTCAAAATCCCCAGCACAGAGCATAAGCTGACAATGGAGAGCAAGGGTTGTAGCCTCAAGTTACATTTCTATTAAAAACCAACCCCACACTGCATGTGCACAGCCATTACAATGAAGTTTTAAAAACTGATATCAAAGAAAATAAGAGAAATGAAATGCCCTGGAGACCTAAAACAGTCTGTCCCGTGGGCTTTTGACTGCTGCAGCCTCTACATTATCCATTTTAAAATATCCTGCAACTGTGTTCCGTCGCTTTTATAATTCCAATAGATCTTGATCGTCTTCTGAGTTCTTTGAGGAGCAAAGTGTTTTAAAAATGAATTTCACACCTGTTTGTAATAGTTCTCATCTGCACTATAACCTCTGTAAAGAAACACGTACAATCCCTCAATACCCCAAACCAAGGTCTAACAAACATGCCCGTGCTGGAATATGAGAGGGGCCCCTAACGATCACCAGGCAGAGGGAGGGGAGCTGAGAAAAATACCACCATACCCCAGGGATAAACCCAGCTGTATCTACTCAGGGGTTCCCGCCTAGGAAACACAGATGGGATGACTTACTTCCCCCATCGTCTGCTTCAAAGAGACAGGGTCTGTATCAAACTCACAATCAGGCAGCACTACGGAGCATTTTCTTGGTGGCTACGGGAGTGTGAGCATCACCACCCCCCAAGCTGGTGTGAAGGAGTCCCCAAGAGTAGCACTTCCTGGGGAAAGATAGAGAAATCCCAGAAGTACATGCTGGGTGTTGTGTTTCTTAACTCCTCTACCAGTTCCACATATCAGAGAGTAGACATCATTGTGTTTCAACAGAGGAGAGTTGAAACAGGCAAATAAATGGGAAAGTGGTGAAATAAAGAAAAATAAAAAACACAGAAGAAGAGTTAAAATCGCCATTGGAGAGAGTAAATGCCAAAATTGATGGTGCAGAAAATTGAATCAGTATAGTGGGGAAAAAAAAAAAACTAGAGAACCAGTCTCAGATTTAAAAGAAAGGGATGAATAGACTAAAATAGTAAAAGATAAAATGACATATAGAAGATCGAGGAACAATGTTCTGACATTAACATGATTGAGATCCCTGAATAATATACCACACCAAATAAGAAAATAATTACCTAAAATACAGTAAAAGAACGTTTCTCTTAGCTCAGTCATTCTCAAAATGTGGACTGCAAACTTTGGGGGTCCCAGGACATTTCCAGAGAATCCGAAAACTTGAGATAATTTGCATAATAATACAATGACATTACTTGTTCCCTTTCATGGGACATTTGCACCAACAGCACAGATGGCTCAGTAGGTAAAACTCTAGTGGCCAAGCTTGAGAAAGCACCAGGGCAGTGGTACCAAACTGTATTACTAGCCATCATATTCTCTCCCACCATGCATCTGTTTTTTTTTAAATGCCAGTTTCATTAAATAAGGTCTTTGCTGTAACAGTATAAGTAGCAACGTTATGAAATCCTGGCCCTTTCATATTCTGAGCGTTACGCTATGGTACTGAGCCACCAAGACATCCCAGGGGTGCGCACCCCCCAGTAGTCACATTCTTGTGTAGTCCCCCCCATCGAATAGGGTCAACCTTGTAACCAACAATATTGCAGAAATAATAGTATGTAAATTCCGAGGCTAAGTCATGAAGATATCGTGCCTCCCTTCTTGCTGTCCCAGATCACTCCCTCCAGGGAGGCAGCTGCCATGTCGTGAAGACACGCAAGAAGCCCTCTGGAGAGGGCCTCATGGAGAGGTTACTGCCAGGAACCAGCACAGGCCGGCCAGGCACGTGAGAGCGCCATCTTGGAAGTGGATCTTCCTGCCCTGGTCCCGCCTTCAGATGACACAGCCCCAGCCAACATCTTTTTTTTTTTTTTTTTTTAATTTTTTTTTTTTTTTTCCCAGCCAACATCTTGACTGCAGCTTCGTGAGAGCCCGGGAGCCAGAGTCACCGAGTGAGGCTTGTCCTAGATTCCTGACCCACAGCAGCTGTGTGAGATACTAAACGTTTATGTTTGTGCTCAGCCACTAAGTTTGGGAATAATCTGTTATACCCTCACGGATAGGCGGGAAGCCCTGTGTCACCCGGAGAAACACAATGATTGCTCCAAGAGAACTGCTGGCAGCACTAGACACTTCTTTTCGTAGAATAGCGTTTTTACTGAGGAAGTCATTGATACCTGAGAGTTACTCAGAAGCAGGCCCGTGGCAGACTTTCTCTCAAAAATGAGCGAAGTGAGCCCGTCACTTCAGAGACAACCGACAGCCTTGGTTGCCAGGGATAAAATTTGGACTTTTAGAAGGTAATTCGAATTTTGAGAGATTTCTATCTACTGCCGCGAGCCTGACAGTCTGCTGACACATTAAGTCTTTTCCGATGAGATGGTAGCTAAGTAATTAATATGATTTTTAATATGGTATAAGGAAATGTGTCAGCATTTGAAAGATCTATAATATTCAGCAAATTAACATTTTCCAAATGGCCAATGAATGATATCACAAAAGATGCATTTGAAATGCAAGACGGACCAGTGGATTTTAATGTAACCGGAGCTGAAGGGCTCACTGATAATATTTTCAGAGGCCACGTTGGAGATCACGTTTAAGGAACTACCTCTTGCCAAGTTTTGGTATAGTATCAAAGAAAAATATCCGTAATTAACCAAAAATCTCTAAAAATACTCCTCTCTTCACCAACTACATAACCATGTGTTTCCAGATTTTCTTCATCTACTTCAATAAAAACAACATAATGCAGCAAAGTGGGTGAAGAAGCAAATCCGAGAAATTACCTGATTTGGGTTATGCCCACTGAAAGAGATCTGCAAAAATATAAGGCAACGCCTCTCTTCTCATTGAGTTTTTTGTTGTTGTTCTGGAAAATACAGATAGTCTTCGTAAAAAAGTGCTGTTTATGCTAAGATTGAATGAGTTTATTATTATATTTTGGATTAATATTTTTTTAATTCTCAGTTTTTAATTTGTAATACGGCCAATAATTGGTAAATATGTACCACGTGGACAAAAGTGGGAAGGAGAAGGTCCTCAAAAATTGCTAAATCTGAGACCAAAGATTAGAGAACCGCCTTACACGGAGAAGAAGATGCGTGTGCCTGACGGAACGGGTCGCCTTTCTGTGTGTGACTCAGAGTCAGTCGGGTTGCGCCATGGGAACGAAAGCCTCCAAGATCACAGCGGCTTACGGCAAGGTTCTTGCTGTAGGTTCCCGATAACACAACAGCTACACAGGAAACTTCTAGTCATCACGGCCGAGGGAAAGGAGGGCCTGGCAAAGCGTGACTGGGTCTCACCACCCCCGCCTGGAAGGAGCACGTGCTCTTGAGTGAGGCAAGTCCCAGGGACACACCTGACCCGAAGAAAGGCAGACACTTCCTCCTGCCTGGGCACCAAACGCAAGAGTCGTGAGAGAGCGTCTGACCCCACATCCCAGACGAAAGTCAAGTCAAGGAATTCACACCCCACCTATTTGGCTTTAACATCAGGAACAAAGAACACGAGGCCAGTGCACATGCAGAGAGAGAAAAGGTTCCCTGAAAAAGCAAACAGCCAGTCTGGCTTCAGTCTCTCCGGCAACGCTGAACGCCAAACGTCAATGGATTAAAAACCACAGACATGTAAGCAGTAAGTGATGTGACCCAAGAATTATCTTGGTCAGATTTGAAGGCCACGGAAAACCCTCCGAGGTGTTTAAGGGCAACGAAATCCACCACCCTCGAGCGCAATCTCAAAGGCATTTTCCAACTGACCGAGGCAGGACCAACAAGAAGAGCCGAGAAATGGGCAAACTGTGTTGTAAGTGAAACGGCGGCGAGCCCTAGAACCACCTAAATGGAGACGAGACCCAACGCTTCTCATCAATCTGGCCGTAAAATGGAAAGCAAATAACAAAAATTATTCTTGCAGAGGAAAGAGGATATAGGAAGTAAAACTTGAGTAATAACAACCAAGATCCAAAATTCCAGATCATAGAAACACACATTAACAAGGGGGGGATATAATGAAGTAGAGTTAAAGTTTTTACATTTCTACTTCCGAAACCAGATATCACTTCCTTCTTGAGTCTGGTGTGGGTGAAATAGAGGTTGAGAGTTTTTTAAAAAATTAATCTTAATTAGTCACAGAAACCAAAATTACGGGTATAAATGCAGATATTCATAGATCTATACCTCTACATTTTTCAAATGATATAGAAGATGAACATAAAACCTTTAAAACAGAAAGTAAAGTGGGGGGGAGGGCCAGATATTATCAACTATGATGATGTTTGAAACTAAGCCAAAGTCTTCTAAAATGGGAGTGAGTCTCTAATGGAAAATCACACCTGCTGTTTTTAAAGGCGTTCCGAAACCACGGTAGGGAAAATTCAGAGCAAAATGAGAAGCGAAGTACATCAAGCAAAAACAGTCAAGGTATCAACTTATTTTACACCAAACAAAGTTCAAGAAAATAAAAGACACAACAGACTCCAGAGATGGTTATTTTATCCTGATAAAAATCACCATTTACAGTGAGAAAGTAGCCACAGTGAGTGTTTACGTATTGACTAACCTTGCGTCCGCGCACCTGTAGGAAGTAAGAATTAGAGGAGAAAGGAATAGAAACAGGCCGTGCTGAATCACGAAGGCACACACTTACGGACATAGAAAGAGGGGGACAATTTTTAAATTAATATGTAAAAGAACAAGGGAATTTGATGCTTGGACTACATCTTATCTAAAATTCATGAAACATAAAATTGAGCGTATCATTGGCAAGAAAAAAAAGTTCAGTAAATTTCAAACAGCAGAAGTTACATGGGCCATATTTGCATATAAAGCTTCCGTGAGATTAAAAATTAATCTTTGAAATGTCAGAAATTTGACCGAGTGCCATGTAAAAAAGAATTAATATTAAGGTCTTATTAAAATAAGCAATCAAAAATGGCCTCTGTTTTAGAAAATCAATTACTACAATTCATAATATCAATGGTTCATAAAGAAAAGTGAATCTCTTATTTTTTAAATACACACTGAGATGGAATTTGAGAAAAATAAAATTACAGTTCTGACATAAAAAAATATACATATTCTTAGAAAGTAAGAAAAAGAACATTGTTTATTAACATTATTTTTTTTAAAGATTTTATTTATTTATTTGACAGAGGTCACAAGTAGGCAGAGAGGCAGGCAGAGAGAGAGGAGGAAGCAGGCTCCCCGCTGAGCAGAGAGCACGATGCGGGGCTCGATCCAGGACCCTGGGATCATGACCTGAGCCGAAGGCAGAGGCTTTAACCCACTGAGCCACCCAGGCACCCCATATTAACATTATTTTTTAAATGTCGACTTTAACAAAAGAAAAATACCACGACTATGGCAAAACTCTAGAAAAGTGAGGACCGCGACAAGTACATGCACGTCCCCCTCCACGGGATTACCTATTCAACAAGCCCAAAAAGTATATAAAAAAGTAAATATAATTGTCATATGACCCAGCAGTTCCACCTGTAGATTTATGCCCAAAGGAACGCAGGGGAGACAAAGTTATCCTGTCACCAGTGTCTCACTAAGGCCAAACGGTGGGAACACCTAAGAGTTTATTCATCAGCCGCGGAAAGGAGTGGAATCCCATCCAGACTGCGACTCGGGTCAAGCTCGAAAACGCAGAATACAGTGCACCAGACCCTGAAGGTCAAAAATTGTGTGACCTCACCTCACAGGTGACCAGCTGTGGGCGGGAAGGAGGAGTGGGGACTTACTCATCAGCACAGCTGTCTGGGATAAGGAGAAAGTTCTGGAAATGTATGGTGGTGGTCTCAGGACACAGGGAATATACTCAGTGTCACTGAGTTCTACACCTAAATAGGGTTCAGATGGCAAACGTCATGTTATGTATACTACACCATGATAACAGATGCAAAGAGAATTAAATATAGAAGAAGAAAAATTATAATTACTGCCTACAGCTTAAGCTGCTATAATAGTCTACCCGGAAAATAAAGGAGAGTAACCTGAAAAATCACTAGAACATACTAGAGTTTAATGAAGAGACTAATTACAAAATGAATAAACAAAATTTAATAATTTCCCATATACCAAGACTTATAAATTTACATATAACGTATAATTTATAATACTTATAAAATGTATTAAAAGTAAAGATTCCGGTTTTAAGAAAAAGTTTAAAAATATAAAATATTCAGGGAAAAAAACCTAAAACATCTTGTAGGAAGAAAGCTACCAGCTTTATTGAAGGACCAAGAAAGAACATCTGAAATATGGACAGACACATCATGTCCCCAAATGGGAGGGCCTGATACTGTAAACATGTTGATTATCACCAAATTAATCAAGAAGTACAACCAGGGGCCCCTGCGTGGCTCAGTCAGTCAAGCGTCTGCCTTCAGCTCAGGTCACGATCCCAGAGTCTGGTGATCAAGTCCTGGGATCGAGTCCCGCACCGGGCTCCTTGCTCAGCGGGGAGCCTGCTTCTCCCTCTGCCTCTACTCCTGCTCTCACTCCCTCTTAAATAAATAAATCTTTAGGAAAAAAAAAAAGAAGAAGTAGTAGTACAACTAAATCTCGCTCAGAACTTTTAACTTAACAAAAATCCACAAATGCATCTGGAAGAATAAATGTACTAAAGTCACTAGAGGGGGAAAAAAGGTACAACAATGGAAAACATGTTACTAGTCCTAAGATGGGCCCATGGGCCAATTCGTTGCACGTGTACGTAACAGAAAGCACCCAGCACGTGCTATGTGCCCTGTGCTAGGACACAGTGATGAACATGGCAGACAAGGTCCCTGCCCTCACGGCCAGTGGGAGGAGGCCATTTAGTAAATCTGGCCAGAAAACACTTCACTCTTTTTCCTGCACCAGTCCTAGGCGCCCTGGCCGTTGGCTCCGCAGCTCGCGGTGCGGACAGAAACGGACAAGAGAAAAGCAGCCCGTTAGCACAGGCACCGGGCAGACTCCACGCGCGTGAACTCGGTGCGGAGTAACTTGGAGGAGAGATTCCAACTGGAGGTTTATATAGCGTTTTAACAAAGAATGGTAAATCGGCAGAGAAGGGGCAAGACGAAGGAAAGGGGTCTAAGGCGTTCAGAGGCGGCACACTGTGGGAAGGTAAACGCATGGGGAAACTACCAGAAGGCGAGCACTGCTTCGCTGAAGTTCGTCCTGTGGACCCTTCCCCACGCCTGGATCACGTCTGGAGTCCTGGGGAGCTCTGCCCTTCCCGGGACAGGAAAGGGAGAGACATCTTCGCAAATTCGTGCCCCGCTGTGAGGCAAGGAGGGAGACAAAGCTTTTCTCATGTCTGCTTCTTCTCAGTTGCCTTTGGCTCAGAATAAACTTCATGCTCAAGTGGATACGTGGGGTGGGGCGTTTCGACACCCAGGGGAGGAGAGAGAGTCGCGGTGAGCCCCGTGGAGAAGAGAAGCAGGATAAGACATGCGGTGCTGACCCAACGGGGATCATCCCCTTCGGAAGAGACCATCAAGGACCCCGAAGGTTGATCGTGTAACAGGCGAGACTTAGAGTGGGGAGTCAGCTGTGAGCAGAGTCCGCTGAGGGCATCCCCCGAACGGAGCAGCGCGCACTAAGGTCCTGAAACAGGAGGGTTGAGGGGCGTTTGCGGGGTAGCCGGCCAGAGGAGCGGAGGTGGAGAGCTGCCCACGGCTGTTCGGTCAGCAAGAGATTTTATTTGGGTAAGGAGTGTATTTTCTCATGGTGAAGTACTTTGGTGAGGATTACATTTTACTTGGATGGAAAGGACAGACCTGAAAGATGGGTCCGCACGATCCGAAGGGCGTACTGGCAAAGCATCAGGCCCGCCGCCGTGTGAAGAATGACCGTGGGGGCACGGGGAGTAGTTGGGGCACCGCGGTGACGCAGGAAGAAACCAGTGATGGCACGTGCAGCCCAGGTGACAGAGAGGTGGGGAAAAGTAACTTGCGGTACGGGACGGGAGAAAGTTCCCCGGAACAGACCCGAACATATGTAGAAATTGACTACATGATAAATACTAGTGTTTCAAATCAATGAAGACAGAATAAATCCTGTAACAAATAATTTCGATAGGGTAAGCTCTTCTTTTGGGTAAAAATTCAGTCGCAACCATATCTCAAGTCTTACACCAAAATAAATTTGATGTAATGGAAAATGTCAGTGGGAGGTGTGGCTTCGCCATGGTTTTCGGGAGGGGGACAAAGGCGTGGCCGGAGCTCCCAGCCCTTCAGAACAACACGCAAGAGGAAAGCGACCGATAAGAGAATGAAAGTGCCACCTTGTCGTGCTTCCCCGGGGCCCCTCTTGGCTGTTTCTCGGAGTCTCCTTGCTTTCGATGACTTAGCACTGAGGGATGATAGTCAGCTGTTGGGGAGAATGTCCCTCGATTTTGATCTGTCTCTTACTCTCATGACCAGAAGGGGCTTCTTGCTGGGGGAGGAAGAGCACCGAGCGAGGTATCACTTGTACTGAATCGAGTTACGGCATCCTGGCAGCTTCTCATGCAAACCGGGATCGCCTGCTGGAGGTGGTGTTTGTCCGGGTTCCCCAGGGCGAAGTCACTCCTTCTCCCTGTCTCCCTGTGGTCCCCTGGGGAAGGGAGTGACTCCGTGTGGCCATGTGTAAGGCGCGGCGAGTTGGGCTCCACCTCCACGATCGCCCAGCGCCCGCTCCGCGTGGGAGAGCTGTCTACTCTCCCCCATGTATTTATTTATTCAGTCATTATTTATATCACTACGGACTTGTGGATACTGATTTTACACTCGGGCTTCTAATCTAAATACTACTTTATTTATTTATTTGCTCAGATCGTTCCCGCTTTGGCCCCTGGAAGTGCTACCATGGGCGCTGGGACCTTTGACTCTTCCCATGTCTTTCTTCTTCGAGCACTTCCGAACTCTCGGGCACTGCGAGGTGCTTCCAGGCTCATCTTCTGTCTTATTTCCTGCGCCAGACGTAAAATCAGTCACTTCCCCAAGGATCCTTGGTTCCTGGAGTTGGAGAACTGAATTCGAAATCAAGATCCAGACACCAGGTGTTAATTACTTCTTTTACAAATCTGATAGGATTCAGGGCTGTCAAGGATGTGTTAAGAAAAAAAAAAAAAAAAAAAAAAAAAAAAAAAAAACCTGGCCCTTTCATCCATTACTGATGAAGGAGCAAATGACACAATTTTTCTGGGAAAGTGTATTTTCAATGTGGATACAGCCTGAAGAGTTTTTACACAAATTTGGTTATTGTTTTCTCACATTTGACGCTCTACCTTAAGTGCAAAGATGTTCTGCCATATTATGTATAATAGCACAATATTAGAAAAGCCAAACCACATGAAATGATGAAATGAAAGAATGAAAATGAATTATTCATACATGATGACTAAGGAAATAAACAGATACGTGCACAGGTGTTGTGGGGGGATGCTTTCACGTGAACGAGGACTAGTGACCATGTGTGTGCGTTTGCGTGTGTGGTGAAATATATAATTTGTTTGTAAGGAAACATCTTTTAAAACGGAAGGAAATTTTCTAAAATATTAATAGTGATGGCCTCTGAATGACAGAATAAAAGATCACTTTTATTCTGTTTCTTCATATTTTTTTCTGTTTTTCTGGTATTCTTTTAAAAGCCGGTACTTATAAAAAAAAGAAACATACAGTGTTTTTATCACTTTCGATAGCTATGTGATGTGGACATCTAAGTGATTCCTGTTGGCCATTGGATTTCATGGACAACCGGTTTGTCCCTTCACTGAGGACGCCGTGATTTTTTGGCAGTAGGTTCCTCACCAGCAAGAGAAGAGGAGGGCCTTACCCAGGACATGAACCTACCGTCCCCATATCACACAGCAGATTGGTAGCAAAACTTGAACTTCACGGAGCAAGGGACTCTGGTGTGAGACGGGGCCGGAGGCCAGGCGCCAGAAGCCTCCGGACTGATGGGCCCTGTCACCGTCCCCTTGGCCACGCTAACCCCCGAGAAGCACACCTTCCCGCGACCTCGGGAGGCCTAAGGGAAAGGAGCCGGCCAGCCTCCGTGCGTCACCGGGAGCCGGGCGTGTTGAGATTACAAAGTCAAGCAAACTTGGCTTTCAGACGTTGGCGAGGCGGGTAATTAACGCACGCGGGGCTTTGAGTTCTGGATTTGTTTTTCTCCTCTGCGGATCTGGGTTTGTTTTGGTGGAGAAGTAAGTAATAATTCTGGGTCGTCTCCCCCAGCTACAGCGCCGGGTCACGTGACTCGAAGTTTTACCAGAAGCCGCGCTCTTATTCTGTAAAGTTGCCAAGGCAGCACCAGCTGCTTAGGGTGTCACGTGACCGAGGGGACACAGACTGATTTTAGAAGCCTAGAATTATCACTCAATCTGCTCACCAAAATCCCGAAACAGCCAAGATGGCCCCAAGCCCAGGGAAAAGCTTCATAAATGCTGCTCTGTAAAAATGACGCTGGCGGTGAGGTCTGTATTGTCCTCTGAAGTCTTCAAGTCACACAGTGAACACACACCCAAGCCCGTCGTCCGCCGGACATGCGGGACAGACCTGCTGGCCCGTTACCCGTCAGTCTCCCCAACACCGCAGGGGTGCCCGGAATTTTAGAGTCTTTGTTAAATGGCCTTGAAAATTAAGATCTATTTTTATTTAAGTTAAATTGGATCTCAGATAGTTCTCATCCAGGATATGCTGAAGATGAAGAATAAAAATGATACTTTTCGACTAGAATATATAATTACACCGGAATGGGGAATACACACACACACACACACACGCAGTAATTGTTTCAATATTTTTATGGTAACAAACAACAGTCCATGGACCATGGTAGGAGTCTAAATTTTAGAGGTACCCAGAGAGAATTAATGACATTAATGACAGAGACCTATAACCTAATTCTAAACTGACCCCTTGCCAGGCACTCAGAGGCAGGGAAACTGGTCTCCATCGCTCGTCAACCCCGCTTAGAAAACAGGTAAATTAGAACAGAGAGAGAGCAAAGACGGGCCTCGGTGCAAAATACAATACTTGATCAAATCATGTTACCCAAGCTTTACACTTTTTTGTTCTCAAAACGCTCACTTTTAAATTAGACGATCGCACTGAAGAGGATGCTTCTGCTGACAGAACGGGTGAGATGATCGCCGGGGAAAAATATATCCAGAGGATCCGTATTTCTTGTAAACAGAAAGACTCCTCGGCTCTTTTATTTAATTTTGCGAAGATGGATAATGGAGCGCACACTGTATGCAGGGGTGTGCGAGGCTCTACGGGGACGCCAAGACCAACACAGAGTCCTTCCCTCCAAGGACATGAGATAAAGGGACAAATAACTAGACCAAGATAAAAAGAAGTAAAACTGAAAGCAACAGGACCATTGGATTACAGGAAAGGTGAAGGTGTCCCTGGCTAGAAGGACCAGGGAGGCTTCAAGGAAAAAGTCGTATTTGGAGCCGAGCTGGCAGGGTGGGGAAGACTCCCGGCTGGGTGGGGAACGGGAACGCGTGCAGAGGCAGAGCCCCGGGGGCGAAGGCGGAGGCAATCAGTCAGGAGCTCGGGTGGGAAGCAGGGAGGAAACGTACATTCAGGAAGTCGTTGGCAGAGAGTCTCAGGGTAACACGGAGGTGGGACCAGGTCCTGGAAGAAGGTGAAGGTCCTTCGGAGGTTCTGGACGTTCTTCTGAGAGCAAACACAGCGCCGAGGGCTCGTGGCTGCGAGAGGGACACGTGGGCTAACGTGAGTTTGGAGAACGTCCACTGAATGGAGGCCTCCCCGGAGGGGTGGGAGTCGTGTCTGGGGGCTCCTCAAGTCACGTAGGCGGGAGGCACTGGAAATGGGGACTGGGTGAGTACGTGAGGAAGGAGAGGCCTTAAGATGCACGTGGCGGGGGGGTGGGGGTGCCCGGCAGGATCTGTGCCCAGCTGGGTGCGCGTGGGTGGAGGGGCGTGCTCGCGGACACCGCCAGCCAGCGCTCCGACAAGACAAGCCACTCTCCGCCCTCCCTTCCAGCTGGAGTCTGGCTTTGTCTCTTGGGCTTCTTCCTCTTCCCGACCTTCCACGGAGGGTTGTGTGTGCGTGTGTGCCCCTGCACCCGGTCCGCACGTCCCCGCGTCTGTCTGATCAGAACCGGAAGGCGAGAAAGAGGAGAGAGAGACGTGAGAGGGCCGGGGCGTCGTCAGAGAGCCTAGAAGAGAGCTGGGGACCGAAGGTGAATACTAAAGCGGGCGTCCCAGCTGGGATCCCTTCTGATGCATGACAGAGTGAAGACCAGATTCCCTTTAAATGACTTTTCCCTGACGATGTGGAATCCTGGAGGCCAGATTCGGGGACTGAAACGGGGATCGCGGCTCCAAGAGGGTTGTGCGCGTCACGGGCCGTGGTGGGTTTGGTTGGTTCTGAGGACGGCAAGGAAGGGAGAGGTTTTCAGTTCATTACTTTTCATGTTAAAGGGAAAGGCCCAAGTCGCAACGTGCAGGAGGCATCGTCATCGTGAAGGGACTGCCCTGTGATCCCTGACTACCGTGGAAAGGGACCCGGTCGCTCCCCGCTGACCGACGGTGGCTTCAGCAAACACAGTGAATGAGCAGATCTTCGATCCTTGATGTAACTGCAAGTTAGCTCTCAGAGTGTTTTACTCTGCTACAAACCGTGCACGTACGTCGTGACGTCCCACCTGCACCCAATCCGGACTGTGCAGACACATACAGTGCTCCATAAGTCATCTTATCGAACAACTAAATTGGATTTTCAGGGCCCCATTTTATCGAGCTTCTCTGAGTGATCATCTAGACCGTATGAATGTGAAGTTTCGTAGGTACATCTTGTTTTAAAGGTAATTCCATTTCACTTGAGAGAATTTCTAAAAAATATGGAAAGGTAGGAAAAAGCTATCTTTTGCCGCCCCCCCCCATAACAACGGTTAAAATGTTGATACAGTTGCTTCAATGTTTTCTTTTCCGCCTAGATTTCCTGGGCGTTTTATATAGCCTAAATTATAGTTATGTGTAAATTTGTATCACTTAATACAAGGATTTCCAGGTCATTATAGAATTTCCATAATGATTATTTTCACAGGTAAATAACATTCCATCGGACCAGCACACTGTAATTATTTAATTATTCCCCAGTCGCTCAAACTTCAGGGACCTGATCCTGGTGCTCGCAGAGGAGCATCTCGTTGCATATTTTTTTCCTGCTTAGGTTTGTTCCCTTGAAATATGTTCTCAGAGGCAGGATTGCTCGTTTAAGCGTTATTGTATTTTAATCAGAATATCCTCTCCTGATATATAAACGCCACGTCTCCCGTTTCCCAAGGGAGAGGAGCAGGAACAGCAGTGGCATTTCACGTGGCAAGCTTCAGCATTAGTTACATCCTTCTTTTTCTGTTCTTCTCACTGCCAGGCACGCAGGGTCGAGGAGCAGGAAGGGCGAACTTGGGCTTGTGTCAGATGGACTGGCCTGCTGGGGAGGTGACTGGTTAGACACTAGAGGGAAGCGTGGGGGGGGCCGCTTACTTGTCCCCCCATCCTCGGGCCCTGACTGTGGGTCTCTGGTCCCTCCACCCAGTTGTGACGGACACTTGCTGACACCTGTCTGAAACTCGGCGACAGCCTCCTGTCTGGCGCTCTGGGTCCCGCCCCTCAGAGCCCCAGAATCCTGGAGAAAAGCACTAGACTCCACTCTGATGACCTCTAGGTCCTACACCACCACTAGGGCTCCCCACCCCCTTCTACCACCAACAAAACGCACTCTACGGTCCACTTAAACAAAGTGGGTTTCTTGGCTGAAGGTTTTCTCAGCGTCTTGGTGGTGCTCTCTTACTCTGTGAATTCCCAAATGGGAGATAAAGTACATAGCACTGTCCAAACTTATTGCCCACAAATGCCTTTTTCCAAGGACTTCTTAAAGGTCTACTGATGGATAGAAAAAATGTCAGGAAACCATACTATGAAATGGTGCCTCACATTACTGCTTCCTCCCTCCGTGTACCTGACCTCCTCCGCCCAGACGGTCCTCCAACATGTGGGACGTCACCCTCCAGCAAAGCACAGTGTCGGGACTTCTGCAAATAAGTGAATAGGTGGTCCCTGCCCCCCACATTTTATATCTTTGGTATAACTACAAATGAGCCGACCGCTCGTCTTCAAACCACTTTCCTAACGGTGCCTTTGTTCAATAATGTGTGCTCTAGAAAACGTGTGTGTACTTAGGAAGATTATGTGGCATATGAACCATGAGCAGCATATCTTTACAACGAAGCTGTCCGAACTCCGCTGGAGATCCTCAACCATTCATGACGGGGCAGGGGAGGGGAGGGGAGGCTGAGGAGTAAAAAGGAAACCACATGTTAAACAGTCCCGGAAGCAAAACTCCAGAATGCTCTGGTTTTAGGCTAAAATATAGATTTCAGGGATTGGGGTGAAAATGAGAACCCAAGGACGCACGGCAGTGTTAACAACTTACTTGCTGGGCTAGTATTCAGAAGCTAGGCTGCACACCCCCTTAGCAGGCAGGAAACGAATTTCTCCTTTGGGAAGGCAGGTCGTGATTGGCCAATGAGGATCAAAGGAAAGTGTTTGCTGAGCGCCTCTCTTAGATTTTCTGCTTAATGAAAGAACATATTATATTCAAGTATTTCCAAGATATCACAAATGCCATCTCGCTTAAGATGTGAAGTTTCCCGGTTACACACTATAGAAATGAGCTTCTGACTCAAACCATCCCCAGCGATGGCCAATATGTTTAGGGTAAAGATTTGTTTGCAGAAAGAGCCATAATTTTCAGCCGAAATTATGGACAGAAGTCGCCATTCCAATGTGCCTATTTGTGCCAGAAACGGTACATGAAAGGTGAGGCTGAGGGCGGGGAGTTAGAATTTGGATCTTATGCTGGCACGACACCACAAGGCGGCCACAGACAGTAGCCTCAGACATCAGCTTTCCATGGTCTGGAGCCAAGATTGTGTGCATGCCCAGCACCGAGTGGAGGGCAGCCTCCTCCCCAAACTGGAACTCTCTAGATACAAAACACATCGGCTTCCAGGAACTAACTGATAGAATGCTTCAGCATTCAGTGAAACAAAACAACCGTAGCTTGAAAAGTTGAGTAGCCAGAGCTCCGGACTATAGATCGTAACGTGGTCCAACGAGTCAACCCAGAGCTCCAGCTCTTGGACTCTGGAGAACGGCCAGGAGGTCACTGCTGACAAGAACAGAAGCAGAAGGAGCGTGAAAGACCTGCGGAACAGAGCCCAAGAGGACTTGCGTCCAGGAAGACCTGCCCAGGAATCCAGGCCTTCCTAGGAGACAGTCCGCTTCTCTCCCTCCTTTCCGAGCCATCTTACCCACCAATCCTCTGGCCAATGACCTCACCCCGCGGCTCCGTCCTTAACATTAGTACACTGTGAGCACAACCATGGCTGGTTGACTACCGTGGACTCCAGCCAGGGGCTTCCTGAAGACATCAGGGGTTGTCAGAGACAAGCTTTCCCCCTCTCTGACCCTAAATTGGTGGTTTCACTCCTCTCACTGAGCGGCCCAGGCTCAGAACCTAGGAGTCAATTCCAGAATTCCCATGTCCCTCCTCCCCAAATATAATTACTCATCAAACTTTGAAACCCTCTGTGCCGCCCTCCGTTCCCCCAACACGCTCCACATATTGTGCTCCCGAGCTTTCTTGATTGAGTCTCTCATCACCCTAGACCCTGAGATTCATGAGGTTTAGGGCTACCTCTGTTTCCTAGTTCTGACTCTGTCCCCTGCTATCGTCCCTGGCTCACAGCTGATGCCGGGGCATGTTTGGTTGAGGGAATGTGAGCCGGCCAACAGTTCTGTTCCTTGTGTTTCTTCCCTTGCCTTATATTCTTGCCAACACCACCAACTTTCAACTAAGACTCAGTAATACAATGATTAAACTTCGGATGGTGCATGCTATGAAGAAAATAACGTATAATAAGAGGACCGAGGCAGTCCATGAAATCACAGATAAAACAAAGGTGTCTCTGAGCAGAGGCACAAATGAGGAGGAGAGAGCTACGTGACCACCTGGGAGGTGGGGGGCGCGGGATACATTCCAGAGGAAAGCAAAGGTGAAGGTAAAGGTCCTGGATTAGAAATGATGGCATCCTGCTTGAGGGTGGGGAAGAGGGCCAACACAGCTAGAGCATCGTTGACCTGAAAAAGAAGAGCCAGAGATGAGGTCAAAGAAGTAGCAGGGACTAGATCACGCCCTAGGTACGTCAAGAAATGTGGATCTTATTCAAGCGCAATGGGAAACAATAACATGGATTTAACCAAGGCATCGAAGTCATCTGAGTTACGTATTTCAAAAAATCATGCTGGATGCTGTCCGCAGAGTGGGTTGAAGGGGACAAGAATAGACAAGAGAGACCCAGGAAAGTGTTCATGCAGAAATGTAGGGGAGGGATGGTTGTGGATTGTTCTTGAGGAGAAGAAGTCGAGGGAAGTAGTGTGCTTGGATAACATATATATTTCAAAGGCAGAACCAAAGGAATGTGCTGGTAGTTTGGACATGGCTGATGAGGAGATCTGAGGAGCCAACGAGGCCCCTGGGCCCTGGATCTTGGGTGACTGGTGAGCTGGGGGAGGAGCCAGTTTGCACAGTGGAGACAGTGAGAAGTCAACGTGAAGAGAATCTGTGAAAATACCATGTGAGCAACTGGTATGCAGCTAGGGCTTAGACCAGAGGACCCGGCTGCGGACATCAGTTTTGGGAATCAGTCATACAAGGATTGTATCAAGATCTGTAGGGATGGGTGAACTCAATGAACCACGCCTTTCACTGTCGTGAGCTCCCCTTTGGCCGGGCGGGAGCCACTCAGGTGCATAATGAGGTTGTCTCAACACCTTCAAACATTTGACTTTTACATCTGCCTCATGACTCTTAAGGGAATCTTTAAACTTTAAGGACTATCTGGGAAAACAGGGGCAGGAGCGAAAGGCACAAGCAGCTTGGGAATTCATGTGGCCCTCAGAGAGGCAACACCAGAGCACACCATCTACACCAAGAAATGGTAACCAGCATCAGGGAAACTCTCCAGCAAGTGTGGCTCCAAACTGTCTCGGCAGCAGCAACAGAGCAATGACCAAGGGTGAAAGATGTGGAGCCAGGAGTGAGCCAAGCACATCTACCCAGAGTCTCTGCCTCCATCAATCTCTTTGTCTAGGGATAGTTGGTCTCCAGAGACCTCCTCCATTCAGACCCTTGGGGACGTCTATCGGCAGAATGGTTTTCTTCAACCACGGCCAGGTCTGGGAGGCCCCAGAGCAAGAACTCCAAGGGTTCTGGCAAGCTCAACTCCAGGCTTGACCATGAACTTCATGTCCAGGTAGAATGTTTCCCTGAGCCCAAAGGGTACCCTTCCTCATCTCCAGACCCCTTCGGTGACCTCAATGTCTATACCTACTGCTCCCCACCATGAGACTTTGATTCCAAGTTGGGGCTGACCAACTGGATGGGAACCCTCATAGCATGGGGATATTTCTGAGTCCATAGAAGAGTCAACCCCCTGAAATGTCCTGCTGATCCCTAAGGGGAATCATGAAAAAAACGAAGAAAACAGTTTGTGTCTGTGTAATTCATTCACATTGCTGCCCCAAATTATAAGTTTTTTGTTGTTGTTTTTTTTGGGGGGGGGGGTTGTTTGTTTTTGCTGTAGATCCGTGGTTCTCAGTCTTTAACATCAGAATCGTCTGAAGGGCTTGTTAGAAAAAGGACTGAGTCCCACCCCCAGAGTCTCTGGTCTTCTGGGTCTGAAGGGAAACCCAAGAATTTGCATTCCTAACAAGTCTCCAGGTGACACCACTGTCACTGATGCGTGGTCCGTGTTTTGAGAACCACTGCCGTAGAGCATTTCATTGTGTGACCTCCTGCCATTTACTTACACTTTCCACGGCAGGTGGATATTTGGGTTATTTTCATTTGGGGGCTACTATAAATAATGGTTCTGTGAATATCTTTGTCCACCCTATTTGTTCACATATGTCACGTGTTTCCATTGGGTCCCTAGGAATTGTTGGGTCATACAGCATGTGTGTGTTCAGCATTAGAAGTTTTCCAAAGTAGTTGTAATTTACACTCTCAGGAGCAATAAATATTTGAGAGTTCTTGCAATGCACAGCTTCCCCACCAACATTTAGGCTTGTGAGTCTTTTAAGTCTCTGCCAATCTGTTGACCATGTATGTGATTTTCACTGTGGTTTTAACTTTCCTTTCCCTGATGACTAATGAGGCCTTTTAATATGTTTATTGGGCATTAGGCTTTCTTTTTATATGAAGTGCTTCATCAAGATTTTTGCCCGTTTTTCTAATTGATTTGAATGAGTTCTTTATGCATTTTAGATACTAGGTCTTTGTCAGTCTTTTGTTGCAAACATTTGTTTGCCAACATTTTCTTCCATTGGGTAGCTTGTCTTTAACCTTGATGGTGCCATCTTGTGAACAGCACTTCTTGATTTTCATGGAGTCTGTTTCATGGAGTCTCTCAAACTATCTGCAGTGAAAGACCCTTCCCCCCCCCCCCCCACTAAATCAACAGGGAACTGATACTTGTAGAAATTACAACATGATGGAATATAAACGTATGATTTTTTGAGAGCACTCAAAAAACTTGAAGCATGTTATGATCAAGAAATGTGCTCAGGAGATCCTCACCTCATCCCTAAGCCTCACCCAATCTTCTGAACATATTGTTCCCAAGAATGAAGCAAGACTCAGGAACCAGAGTTCTACTTATCAATCGACCCTCAAACAAAAGAACATTCAAGTGCCAAGCTTTTTAGTATTCAGAGAAAGTCATGATAGACATCTTAGCCCACCTACTCCCAAATATCCCCACACACATTCTTTTTTTTTTTTTTTAAGATTTCATTTATTTATTTGACAGAGAGAGAGGGCCAGAGAGCACACAAGTAGGGGGAGCAGCAAAGGGAGGAACGGGCTCCCTGCTCACGACCTGAGCCAAAGGCAGATGCTTAAGGACTGAGCCATCCAGGCACCATCCCACCTCCCCTGCACCCACTCTTGACCTCGCTGTGTTTCTGTCCTCATAATGAGCCTCCAGTCTCCTTGAAGCACAGGGATGGTCAAAGTCCTGAATGTGTTTAAGCCATCTATACACATGATATATAGTGATTAAAAAATCATTATGGTTTTAAAATCATATCCCCCTCAAAATTAATTAAAAATAAATTTAAAAATTAAAACAAAATAATTATGGTTTTAAAATCAAGGTCCCCAAAATCCAAAAAAATTTAAAAATGTAAAAAATTAAAATAAAGTGAAATCACATCCAAGTGTCCCCAGAATTTTTTTTTAAATCAGAGTTCAAACGTCATATAACCCATAACCCACCAAACTAGCTTGGTGGCATGCTCATGATATAGTTTGATTGTAGCAAAATATTTAAAAACTTTCCTAGAGGATATAATGATAGATATAATGGTACAGCGAGAGCAAGATTACACTGTTAAGTACTAAAAAAAGGAATGTCTGAGCAATATTATGTAAAAATAAATTAAAAAGTGAAGACTGATTTGATTGATATGATCCTTATTTTCTTCTCTGTTGAGAAGACTTAAAAAATACTTGTGTGGTTCCCAGCTGTCACCATTTCTGTGCCTATCCACCCCGGGTTGTGAACCCTTAAGGGCATGACCTGGATCTCCTCATTCACCTTTGCAATGGGGTTTTTTGTAGATAATATTTAACAGGTTAAGAAAGTCTCCTTTCATACCTACTTTGTTTAAGTTTACCATAAATGAATGATTGTGTGTGTGTTTTTCCTGCATCTGTTGAAACGGTCATGTGGTGTTCTGCCTGAATCTGTGAATATGGCGGCTCACACCAACTGACTTTCTCTTCTTACGCTCTTGGGGTGCAACCCGTTCGTCATGATGTGGCATCACTTCTACACAGCCCTGGATTCAGCTTGCTCAATTTTTTGTTCTTCAGTTCACAAGCAAAACTGGCCAGAAAAGAAGTTTTCTTGTCTCCTATTGTCCTTGTCTGGTTTCGCTATCGGTGCTATACTTGCTTCATCAAACAAGTGGGAGGAAATCCCTTTTTTTCCCCTCTCTCTACTTTATGGGATACTTTGTGTGAGTCTAAAACTGTATATCCCTGAATTGTTTGTTAGCACCTGCCTCAGAAGACACTAGACTCAAGGGCGCCTGGGTGGCTCAGTCGGTTAGGCGTCTGTCTTCTGCTTGGGTCGTGATGGAGTCCAGAGTTGGGCTCCCTGCTCAGCGGGGAGCCTGCTTCTCCCTCTCCTTCTGCCCCTCCACCTCACTTATGCTCTCTCTCACTTTCTCAAATAAATTTAAAAAAAAAAAAACTGTTTAAAAAAAAGGCTCTAGACTCCAATATTTCTTTTTGGGAAACCTTTAACTACAAATTACTTTCTTTAATGGTTACAGAACAATCTGTGCCTTCCATTTTTCTTGAGTCAACTTAAATAAGTCATATTTTTCTAGGGATTTGTCCATAGATACCTAAGCTCTAAAAAAATGGGCACAAAGTATTTTAATAGTGTCTCATTACATGTTAATCTCTGCAGCATGTACAGCTCTGCTGCCTTTCCCTATCTCGTGGGCTTTATCTGAGCTATCTTATTTTCTTGATGAATACTGCCAAGGCAGTATTATTATTAATATTATTAATCTTTTCAAAAAACAAACTCTACCTTTGTTTATTCTCTTTACTGTCTCCCTCCCTCTTCTATTTACATAATATTTATCTTATCTTTAATATTTTCTTTCAGGGGTATTATTTGGTTGTTGTTGTTTTTTTTTTAACTTACCTAGAATCACTCAAGCCATTTCTTAGGCCTTTCTTCTGTTCTCATGTAAGTATTTAAGACTTTAGGTTTCCCTCTCTCAAATTTAGCTGCAGGTCAAGGTCACATATTCTGCCTTTTTGTTCTCGGCCAACCCCAGACATACTCGATTTTCCATCACGACTTCTCCTTTGACCTCTGAATTCTTTAGAAGTGTTTTGAATTTCCAAATGGATGAGATTTTTTAGTTCTCTTTCGATACTGATTTTTGAATTTAATTTTTGTTAAGGTCAAAGAATGTGACTTCATGGCGTGCATCCTTAAAAATGGGCTGGCTGGGGGCACCTGGGTGTCTCAGTGGGTTAAAGCCTCTGCCTTCGGCTCAGTTCATGATCTCAGGGTCCGGGGATCAAACCCCGCATCGGGCTCTCTGCTCAGTGGGGAGCCTGCTTCTCTCTCTCTCTCTGCCTGCCTCTCTGCCTACTTGTGATCTCTGTCTGTCAAATAAATGAATGAAATCTTTAAAAAAAAAAATGGGCTGGCTGTTAGAAGCAACTTATGAATTGTCAAACACTACATCAAAAACTAATGATGTACTAAATGTTGGCTAACCGATCACAATGATAAAAAATAAATTTTAAAAAACGGGCTGGCTTTTATGACCTGGTATCCCATTGTCCAATACATAACCGCCAGCCGCAATGGCTATTTCAATATAAACCTGTTAAAATTGAATAAAATTTAAAATCCGGTTTCCTTATTGCACTGGCCGTATTCCGTTGGTCAGTGGCCACCACACCAGACCGCAAACACGGAACACTCCCGTCACGGCCTGAAGTTGTGATGGACGGCTCTGGTGTGGTGTGGGGTGTGTTCTCCTCCACACGCCCTGTGTGTCTGAGAAGAGTGTGTTGGTGCAGCTTGGGATACAGGGGCTTAGACCACAAGTTCCATCCGTGGTGTAGTTCAGCCCCTCCTGAGGTTTAAATTTGTTGTACCTGCTGCTGGAGAAGTGTCCTCAAATCCCCCACGATGGTGGAGGGTTTCCTTCCTGCTCGGAGAAGTTCTGCCAAGTTTTGCCTCACATATCTAAAGGCTGTATCACCACGGGCACGCGTGATAAGAATTGTGACATCTTCCTTGTGAAGGACGTCATTGTCAGGTGTTGATCTGTGTCTCTAGTGAAGTTTTTTACCTGAGTTTCTATTTTGTCTGATGTGGTTACACCGGGATACAGTGTGTCCCCTTACATGGTTCACGTTTACCTGGAACATCTTTTTCCATTCTTTTACTTTTCAACTGTGTCTTTTACTATCACTGTGTCTCTTACACAACTAATGGCTGATCTGTTCTTTAAAACCCAGGTGACAATATTTATCTTATAACTGGATGGTTTATGTCATTCACAAATATCGAAATTAATGATAGACTGATTCTTACCATTTTATTTTGTGTGTTTTATACTTTTCTTCCTCTTTCACTTTCTTTCATTTATTATTATTATTCCTTTCTTGCTGTGTTGTAGAAGGGTCAAGTTGTTTTTTTCTTTTTTTTCTTTACTCCGTTGAAAATTTGCCCTCAACACCTACCTTGTGGTTGTTTCTCTACAACTTGTGACATCCACATGTAACTTAGTAAAATCTTATGTTGATCAATATCCCACCTCTTGAAGAGATCAAGGTGCATTTTAACTCTGATTAAACCCATCCTGACCAACGGGGTTTACCTCCAGTATTTTGGGCTTCACCTTGCCTTTACTTAAATCAAGTGTTACTTTACTTAAATGGTTAATGATTGTTTTGCCCTGATCACTCTTAATTCCTGCATTTTCCTGCCTTCAGGCTTCCAAGGAGTTCTACTTTCTTGCTAATTTAGCATGTGAACGGTTTATATGTACTTGTGTGAGCTGATGAGTCACTCCTTGAGTGAAGACCCTTTGTATTAAAGCTCAGAGGCTCCGGATTTGGGGAGCCTTCCTTGTAGCTTGAAAGAGACATTTCAACCCAAGAGAATATTTACAGAGACTGTGGACATGGCCGGGTCAAGCAGTTTTGGAGACACTCCTGGAAAATCCATCACAAACACGTGCACAGCCCTCCTTGAGTGAGTAAGCACAGTCACCTGCATTATTTCTGGACGAAAGCATAATGATGATCTGCTGTATTCAGACGAAGAAAACGTATCTCAGATTACAGATGATCCCAGTCCCCAAAGCCTGAGAGAAAGATCGGGAACATGAATCCAGATCTTCTGGCTGTGAGCCCCTCCGACTGTCCACCCCCTCTCCACTCACTGGTCCATCATTGGTCATGAAGGACAGGGCTGGAGAGCTTCTGGGAGTCGTGTCTGTTTTAAGTTGACAGCAAAGAGGGGAGATCTCTGCCATGGGGAGTGAGGGATGCATGAGTACAAACTGGACAGAGAATAACACGTTGACGTTTATTTTGTTTTGTTTGAAACTCTATGATGATTCTCTTAATGCCCAGTCGTAAGTGCTTGCTCTCCCTTGCCAGCTGCCCTGATCTCCAGATGTCTCGAAAGACAGACGCTCCACCATGTCAAACACTTGGCCCCTCTAAGATGACAACGTATGGTTCCTGAAACACTCAATTACCAAAAATAATTGTGCTGCACTTAATAAATCCTCAGTGAGGCAGCAAGCATATGGGCAAGGCAGTACCGTAGATGTCGTACAGCAAGAGTAATGACAACAGATGTGCTACTACCGAGTCGTTTCTGGAACAGCCACTCCCGTTTCCTGCTCCTTATTTCAAGATTAAATGGTGGAACGCAGGAACGAAGGGTCCGGCCTTACAGGACAAAGTAGACATTCTATGATCCAGCCAAGTGCCCTGGCCAGAGTCCCCAAGACAACCCTTGTCCACCCTTGGAATTCCAGGCTCTCCTGTACACTTCAGTCATCACGGACGCTTCGGAGGCCTTCACTTTCCCTCCTGCTCTCTCCTGCCACGTCAAGTCTTTCCCGCTCATAAAAACAAACAAACAAAACACACCAAAAACAGAAATGGCATCAGACTGACAAACGTTTAATTCTAGAACTCCTTTCTGTCCCTTCATCCATGTGGCTGTGTGACTGTCCTGCGTCACCTTACATCTCATCCAGAAGAAGGAAGTCACTGACCCTGGTGCGCCCAGAGCCTCTGGCCTGACGCTACAGCAGTGGTATGAGCTGCTTCTTTCTTCCCTGTACGCCAGCCTAGTCCCCAAAACCACACATTCCCGAGACCCAAGTAGCCTCCCATCCCTGGTCTCGTCCAGTTTCACGGCTTTCCTGCTTTGACCACTCCTGGGACCTCATCTTCTAGGTTCCAATGTCAGAGGCAGTCAGGCAGCCCTAAGAGAGCCGCTGAAGAGGGTTCAACCACACACCGTTCCCGGGCCTACCACGTGCTTCCCAGCAAAGACGCCCCCATCCAGGGAAGTATCCTCTCCTGGAGCCCGCACGGCATGGTGGTTCCCAGTTCTAGAAAGACTGAGCCAAGCAAGGAGAGATATCCTGATCCAGCTTCTCCACAATCAAGTCACAGGTGTGGTTTCCTCTGCTTGGACCCATCATTACTCTTCTTCCTTTTTTTAATCCGCAGCACAGTGGATGCGGTTTTGGTCTCCAACCTCTGGGTTCTTCTGCATTAGAGGCTATGGACAACCATGAATACAGGCGGAAACAATTGGCGTTCACCATCTCGTTTTCTCTGTGTGGCACTCATGCAGCATTCCCATGAAAAAGGTGTTTGAGTCCTATAAAACCGTAAGTGGTCTCTGAAACACAATATTATATTTGACAGGCTTGGCAAACATCTCCTCACAATGAGGTCTTCCAGAATCGACCTCTGAGTCTCACTGACTCTTCTCTCTTCTTTCACTCACTTAGAGCCAGAGGCAGCTTGAAGCTGCAGAGTAATGAGTCTGGAGCCCCCGCTGGGATGGAGGCATAGTTGGAAGAAAGACAAAGTAGGCAAGAAAGCACTAGCCACAAAGAATTTGCTCATAGATTGGGTGGGGAGGGTTCTTGATCACCCTACATGTTGCTCATCAACCTTAACCCTGTCCGCACTCTCTCTGAGAACCTCATCTCCAATTCCATTAAGAAAACTGCCTCCTTCCACCCTACCACCAACCACATTATTTATACACCCATCACTCATCTTTACTGCATTTCATTTTTCCTGTTCATGACTATTCCCCACACTGGTGCCTTTGACATCACCCCCTCCACCTCCTTAGAAACATTCTTCATCAGTCTTTACCTCCCTGCCCTATATCTGAAATCTCTTTCTCTCTTCTGGCACTTTCCCTTTGATAAATAAACATGTTTCTCTCCCCCATTCTTTTTCAAAATTCCTACCTTAACCGTTTGTGGGAGACAGAAAAATGTCCCCTCTGGCCTGAACACGGCCACATTCTAGTCCCAGGAACCCATGAACATGTTACATTACATGGCAAAAAGAGACTTGGCAGACGTGATTAAGTAAAGTACCTTCAGATAGGGAGCTCATCCTGGATTATCTGGGTGGACCCAAAGTAATCATAAGGGTCAGAGCAAGAGAAGGAGATATGACAACAGAAACACAGGTCAGAGGGATGCATTGGTGGAAGGGGATCTTGAGCCCAGGAATACAAACAATCTCTACATGGTTAGCAGCAAGGAGAAGATTCTCTAGAATCTTCAAAAGGAGTGAAGTCCTGCCAACAGCCTGGTTTTAGCCCAGCAGAACTGTTTTCCAACTTCTAACCTTTACAACAGTAGGATAATTTTTTGGTGGTTCTCAGCCACCACGTTTCCGCAATCTGTTACAGCAGCAATAGGGAGCTTATACACTCTGCATTTTTCTTTACCTAATCTTCAAGACTTTCTTCTCTCTCATCCAAACTGGCTCCCCTTCTTTTCCTATTAGCCCCTCAAATCACTATAATCTCTTCTCAGAGAGAAACATCTGAGGTATTTTCCTACCAATTCCCATTCTGGAACATTCCCATTATCTAGAACATAGTCTCTTTGTCTCCTTCCCAGAGCACTGGCTATAACTCAAGAAGATAATCTGTAAGATCTTCTGTAAGACAAAACCTGTTGCCTCAGACCCTGGTTGTCTTGAACATTGTTTCATCATGAATAAGAGACTCTCCACTACTTTCGTGGGTCTCCTCTCCTCTGCAGTTGAAAATATTTTCTCTCTGTGTGAATTTCTTAGAAGAAAGGGTAACATGGCAACACCTAGTTAAGCAGACTTTTACCCATTGCTTGTATCCCTTCAAATTCCCCCGTGCCCCCTGTCAGCTCTGGCCCCTCACCCTAGCACCACACCACACCTTCCTCCCAGACAAGAATGCTTTTCTGGAGCCCTCCTCCTGCTAGCCTCCCATTGCCCACTGGAATGCTGCCCCTCTCCCAGCTCACAGCATGGGTCCCCTCAATCTCCTGAGGACTCCAACCTGCAGGTGAGGTCCTGGCTCCCCCGCCCACCTTCAGACCTGTCCTGGTCTCTAAGGTCAGCTGCGCTGTCTTTTCCCTGCGCACCTTCTCCTGCGTCCTACACCGTTGGTGCCATCTTCATGGGTGAGGAAGATGGTACTGAAATGTCTTTAATGTCATTGAATGGAGACTTCTACCAAGGAGATCCAGATCCACTCTCTACTGTCTGCTCTGTGGACGGAAGGATCTGGGTGAGCTCTCCATAAGCAGGTCCCTCTGTTGAGGAGTTCTGCCTACCTCGTGTCTCTGCTTTGGCAAGGTTATCCCATTTGGCCTACTTTCTTCTTGCACACATCTCTTGTGGCATCTGGTTTCCTCGGCTTGGTTGACATGTGAAGCTGCCCCATCTCAGACGTTTTTCTGTTTGAACTCCCAAGTTCTGAGACAGAGTCTTGACTCCTGCTCCTCTTGGAAGGAGACTCAGCTGCTGAAACTGTCCTTCACCCCCATGCCAGCATCCTCCAAGACAGCCTTTGTGTGAGAAACATGCAGCAGTCGGCCACCCAGCCAAAGCCCCGGGGTCTCACCTGGGTCCTTCCTTTTCCTTCCTTATGGACAAGCCCACGTATCTCAGCCACTGCCTCCTCCTCAAAAGGCCTGATGAGATTGACAAAGAACTGTAACCGACCGGGAAGAGCAAGCTTGAGAGGATAAAGTATCTGACTGCCAAAATGTACTTTTATGTTCTCAATGGAATGTGGGAAGATAAACGTAAGAAACCCTGCTAGATGGGTGCATCGAATCTAGAAGGTCAAACAACTGACATAAAGACTCCAGAAAGATGCACTAGCACAGGGATATCCTCTCCAGAAGTGAAAGAAAATTTCCTCAGCTAAAGAGAACACTGGCCTTCACATTAAAAGACCCCTCAAAGAGGTGGAAGCTGGAGAGAGGGTTCAAACTCAGACACAGCCCCTAAAACTCCTCGGTGCTGGAGAAGGAAAAGCAGGTCATTTAAAAAGAAGTAAAAATTAAACAGGATCCTCTTCAGCGATCCTGGGTGACCTATGACAGCAGAACACCCTGTTCTTTGGATGGAACAGCGCCTTCAGAAGTTCAAGTAACTGACTGGTTGGAAGAAACAAGGTCAAGGAGACAAGAGCTGCAGCCCAGCAGAGCAGGGCAGGGCTATCCCTTGTGACACTACGGGACAGGACCTGGGCAGAGGCCAACAGGCTGGCTGAAACTCAGCGACATGATCAAGGCAGGGGTCTCACATCCGGCCCCAGATGAGCTACTGCTCACACGGGACAGAGAGGTACCCAAGACAGTGGTGGTAGAGAAACACCATCCCCGCTCCTGTGGGCCAAGGTCAAGCCCAGAGGAAACGAGCCAGGGTTGGCCCCAGCCTCTCCTCCGGATACACAATGTAGCCACCCCCTGGCTTCATCGCGGGACCGCAGGCTCTTGGCAGTGTGCTGAAGGCCACATGGGTCTCTGTTGCTCAGTGTCTGTGAGTCCAGTGGGAAAAAGGGGTTTGAGGAATGACGCTCCCATTCCGTCCCATGGCCCAGCCTTCTGCTTTCCAAACCAGCTTGCTTCCTTGCCTCCCTCAGCACCCTTGACCCTCGGAAGGGCAGCCACAGGCAAGAGGTCAGTGCCCCCACTTTGGTCTGGGACCCTCTGGACTGGGCGGGGCTGGGCAGAAGCTGCCCCAGTGTGTGGCCTGTGGGTGGCCTCCTGTGTGAGGCAGACCCTCCCCTATTTGATATCCCTTTCTGATTTCCAATCAAACCAGAATGGAGGTGTGGCCAAGTAGAGACAGTAATTTAATTCATGTATATGATTAAACTGCCGTCTTACCCAGAGGTAGAAGGAGCTGAGACACAGAACAGAGAAAGAAGGAAAATTGGAAGTTAGTCGCCACTTTACAGCAGAACAAGGAACTGAGAATGCCTTGCATTCTTTACCATCAGTCCTCCCTGAATTACAAAATAAACAGGATAAAATTTTGTATTTTCTCTATGTGGACTGAAGTGTGGCATTGAGAGGCTCTGGTAATTAAATTTAATTGGAGCCAGATTTATAACACAGACTGTGGGCTTTGGGGGTGAGGCCTGGGTACCATCCGCCTTCCTCTTCACGGAAATGCTGACTATTGAACTTGACGCCGTGATCTAGGCTGTGTAGCAGAATTCAGAAAGAATTGTCTCCCAGAAGGACCAAAATGGGATCTTACTTCTATTGATGATTGTAAGATTTTTGTAAGTAAATCAGGGCTGGGTGTACGTCTTCATAAGGGACGGCATTCCCCAGCAGGACCACTAGGGATAGCATTTTTGTTAGGGCTCATACAGAATGAGTTATTAAAAAAAAGTGTTTCCCCTCCTCGATCCTGCGCAAGGCCAGCACTCTGGATCTGCAAAAGGTCCAAACGCTTCTCTCTAAATGCATTCCCCTGCCCCCTTGCAGGCAGACCTCCTCCCTCCCTCCAGACAGACGGCCCTGTGTGGGAGAAGCCAGAGGCTGGCCCCATCGTCAAAAACCAGCACTTTCGGAGCAGGCGGCGTCTTCCTGGGATGGCAGCAGGGAGCACGGACGAGGAATAAAGACAAGTCCCGGGTGACCGCGTCAGTGCCAAGGCAGGGTGGAAGCAAGGAGAAGGTAGTGGGATTGAGGGGCAGCTTGGGGAGGGAGAAAGGGAAGTAAGAGCGAGGGCAAAGCAGCCGGGTGGAGAGTAGCGTTCAAGGAGCGAAGCCGGCCAGGGTGATGGAGCACAAGTTCCCCTCCACGCCCGTGTCGGAGCACAGGCTGCAACGCAGGAACAGGTGCTTGGGGAGCTAAACGGACACTCGGCTCCCGGCTTCTGGTTCCACGTACTCCCTGACACAGAGAGCATCACAGCCGTTTTCACCCACCCATCCATGTCCTGCACAGAGTAAGACCAATCAGTCCAGAATGAGCATTTAACTGAGCAGCTACTATGGGCCACGCCCTGGGCCTGTGTTCTTATTTCATTGACTCCTCATAAGCAGTGTGTGGGAGGACAGATTATTTACCCTCTTGTGATGGATGGGAACAAGAAACCCGAGGCCGATGACATCATTTTCTTTATGACCCGATATACAGTCGCATTGGTGCTTCCGGAAGGTCCTTGTCCTTAACAAGAATAAAACGAAAAGACTCGCACTGCACCGTGCTCTCAAACTGCAGGCCGCCTAGCAAATCTTATCTCATTTGTTTTATAAACACTTACCTAGTGAAACGAGCCGGCCGCTTATTCGTGCCCCAGTCGGAAAAATGAAGAAACTGGGTGGAAAATTAACTAAAAGTCACAGAGCCCGGGAAGAGCACCAGAGCTGTGGCCACGGCCAGCCCTCCCGAGGCCCTGACCGACGAGTCTCCAAGCCCCTTCCAGGCTGCGGGGAAGAGCTGGGACCTACTCGCCAGGGGAAGGGAAGGTGATTCTCCAAGGAGCAGAGGAGCCACAGCGAATGGGGGCAAACATGCATTTTCCCTTTAATATTGTATTAGGTCGTGTCGCCCTGACTGATGGAACAGATAAACTCCCACATCTCAGCAGAGTAACAAACAGAAAATTATTGCTCATATATAAAAAATAATTTATATATAATTTTTATATGTGTTTAATATACATTTATAAGAGACATATATGTGTGTGTAAAGAAGATGTGGAGCATAGATCATATGGAGACAATTGTTTTGACCGAGGCCAGCTCTCGGTGGGGAGAAAAGGACGCTCTGGCTAAGGGCTGCTCAGACAATCTCGGTTTCCAAGGCAGCCTCTGCCCATCGCAGAAGTGCCAGCTCCCACCCCTGTACTTCTGGGCCTTGGAAGTACATCTCCTGCTTGATCTTCAGGGACACCCAGGCATCTCCCTGTCTTTCCTCCTCTTCTCCCATGCAAGCCATCTCTGGCGTGCCAGAGTCCAAAGTCGCCAGCAGACAGCTGACCCCTGGGGGTTTCCTCATGCTCGCTCCTCCCAGCCTCCTTTAAAACCAGTGCCTTCCAAGACGGTCAGTCTCCCCAAGCCACTTCCCATTCCATTCTCAAGGCCAGGGTCCCTGACAAGGAAAGTTCCAGAGCTCCCTGGGGCATCTGGCAACGATGGCTGGGGTGTTCTTTACCTACCTGCTAGGCAGGCGCCAACCCAAGGGAATTCTTTCTCCAGGTTCTTTCCTCTAGGTTCCAGATGGTTCCCTTGCCCCAGCTCGCAGCCAGCCTCCCCTCTCCCCTGTTCCTTCAGGCACAGTGAGTTTCTTTCTAGACACCACATCTCAGAACTGATCCAGCCGTCATCCCAAATGAAAAGGACAGCCACAGATAGGATCCACGTCATATCCGAAGCCAGCCAAACCCACAAAATGTGCCCAGCCATCAATAGCCTTTCCTCCCCCAGAAGGGCCCTGGGGTTCCCTGTGGGGTGGTCCACAGATGACCCCATCAGAGCAGAGTCCTGGGACTGATAAGGTCATCTGAGGAGGCTTCTCCTTTGTCGCTGTCCCCAGGCTTTTGCAGTGACAAGCTGAGCCCATTCATGTGTCTCTGGTACTGGTCTGTAAGCTCCTCCCGCTCCGGGGCTTGCCTTTGCCTCAGTGCCCACAGGGTGATCAGAATTGCAGCGGAAAGCCAAGGACCATGGCCATCAGCCTCCCTCCCAGTCCCTGGTTCCCCGTGTCTGGCACCTGTGGCCTTGGGAAGCCAGCGAGAGAGCCCGGATGGAGCCCAGCAGGAGCCCCATGTGCAAAGAGGCATTCACCCTCTAGCTAATTACCTAATTCATCTGATCAGTCTACAAACATATGCTGATGTCTTCTCTCTGCCAGTTCCCTTGCTGGGTGATGGGGACGGCACGACTCACCGTCTCTCCTCCCGGACCTCATCCCAGGGGATTCTCCTACCAGGAGTGTCTCGGTCCATCCCCGCACCATCTCTTCGAGCCCGGAGTCTGGAGGGCCCCTTCACAGTGCATTGGGCACCAGTCAGAGACTGAAATGCAGGTGGATCTTCCCCCCAGATGTATGGGCGAAGGAGATACAAAACAATCCCCTTCAAGCCAGACGGCCTTGGATTGTGTAAATTCAAATTTCGTCACAAATCACGGGCTCTCCCCAACCCCTTTGCATGGATCTCAGGAGCCTGGTTGGCGCCCCGCTTGGGGGTTGCCAGGCGGGAAGGGGAGCACGGTGGTCCTGAGACGAAGGCAGGAAAACCCGTATGTTCTGCCCAGAAAAATGTCTCTGTGGCCGGGTGGCAATTCTTGGTCTTCGCAGTGCAGGGAACTGGGTCAAAGGTCAGTCACACGCACACACGCAGCTGATGGGCCTGGAGCCTCTCCCACCTGCCGTGACCCACAGAAATTCTTCCCCGTAACAGTGAGGTTCACGCCAGGTGCTGAGTCCTATTTTCCAGATAAGGCCGTGTCCCACCTCTCCTCTCCTGGGCGTGGGTGTCCCTCTAAGGTCAGCTATTCTGAGCCTCCTGCCAGGCACCTGCTCCCGGGGCCAGTCCCGCTGGGCCATCGGGAGTGGGGGAGGGGGGCAGATTCGAAGGTCTCCGATGAGAATCCCCGAGAACGGCCCAGTTCACTGGCTTCCCTTCCGGAGGCAAGGAGCCTGACCCTCGGTCTCAGTCCCGGGCCGGAGCCCCCCTGCCTTCCTCGCGCGCCCCCTGCTCTTCTGCATCCTGTCCAGCTGTTTTCCAGCCTGTGCAGCTGCTGCCGCCTCACCCCACTGCTCTCGCAGGACTGGACATGTTTCTCTCTTTGCCTTCTCTTCCCTCGTGGCAGCAGGCCAAGCAACAGAAGCCACCGAGAGTAACCAGCCCCGTCCAGCCGGGGCCACTGCCCAGGGCCTGTCCTCCTCCGCTACCCAGGGACAAGCTCTGTCGGGTCAGATCCGGTCTCATCTTCAAGGGTCCCCCTGGACCTGCCCCGGGGGGGTCTCGTGTTCATGTTGCCAACTGGAGAGCAAATTCTGCTCTGTCGTGCAGAAGCTCAAGGGCTTGGATGAGGCCAGGGGGTCTGCAGGAGGGAAACGTGCTCTCTGCTTCCCAGTCAAGTGCCTCCTCCTTTCAGGTTCTCCGCCAGCTTCTCCAGTGTCCCACAGGTCCAGCTGCCCACGGGCGCACACTAGACCCGGTGGGATTCTTCGTTTGAAGGATCCAGCCAAGAAGATCTTTCCTCTTCTACTAATGAAAACCACGAGGTCTCTGGACCCCTGCCTTATCCATAACTTAAGGAATTCCTAGCAGGGAGCCATTTTTACTACACACACGTACACACACACCATCACCGCCGCCACCAAGGAACATTTGGCAATGTCTGGAAACATTCTTGGTCGTCACACGGCGGTGGAGAGAGGCTCCTGGCATCTCGTGGGCGGAGGCCAAGCACACCCCTAAACCCCCACAGGGCACAGGACCGGGACGGCCCCCTGGACAAAGATAGCCTGTCCCAAGATGTCAACAGCGGCCTGTCTGAGAATCCTGGCCCTAAGGGTTTGGTATTAAGGGATCCTGAAGGTTCTCTCCAGCCTAGCAGCCTCTGAAACCCTGTCAACTTCCCATTCCTGTCTAGAGATTCACCCTTCCCGATTTCAAGTTCTGAGTCCTAAGTGCCGGTAGTGAATATCCAGTCAAGCGTGTAGTTTCAAATAGACTAATAATAATAATGCCTAATGAAAAAACTTGTATTGACCTAAAGAAGAGGTCACTCATTTGTGAATACTGCAGTGTATTTTGTCTATTTTGTATTTGTAGAATACTTGCCCACTAATTTTATTTTATTTTATTTTATTATTATTATTATTTTTTAGTCTCTCCATTTTCATTAGAGGACACGTTGGGGACGTTTTTTTCCCCAAACATTTCTTTGTTCAAGATTGGGTGAAGACGTCCTGGGAGACTTCAAAAACAGTTTCCACCAGACCTTCACCATGTGGTTTTATCTCAATGGAGGAACACGTGATTCTTCCTCAGTATGATGTAGTTTAAGCAGAGGAAATACTGACCTCGTGAAAGGTAAGGCATTTTACATCAGCAAATGTATTTAAGGAACGAAAATGGACCTTATCTTTCGGCGAAGGCTTCTACAAGATTTCCCGATAGAGAGGTGTTCTCCTCGACCCTGACAACGCCACAGTGCCTTATCTACAGACTGGAAAGTAAGGAAATTGCCTTTCTCTACACATTTGCCTCTCTAGTCAAAATTCTTGAATTCAGATTAACCTCTAGAGTGAAGTCAAATCGTTGACATCTACTGTGTCCGAAAACTTGGAAGTCAGAAGCCAGTTCCTCAGGCAAACGCAGGGCCCAGAGAACTCAAAGGGAAGAAGAGGTCAGGAAAGTGTGCGCGTGTGGCCATGGTGGCCTCGTCCAGGAGTGTGGCTATGTCGGGAAGGTGGGCGGTGGCCGGAAGTGGGGGTCTCCATGGGGTGGTGGGGAGAGGAAGAGGGAAGGAAGGAAGCCGGAAGGGAAAGACAATCGTGAAACAGGAGTGCTGGGGTAAGTCTTAGGCCAGAAAGACAGATGAGGGGATGGAGAAAGGGAAGAGGGACAGCCCAGCCCAGTGGGGATAAGGGCTCAAGAAAATGCCTGTGGAGTACTGTGCTGCCCAAGAAATTCCACATTCTGGACTCCTACAAAGCAAAATTTTAAAAAGGAAAAGTATGAATTTCTTCCTTGAAAGTTTCTTGACCCCTGAGTGTGGGATAGATGGGAAAGCCAGAAAGGTAGAGAGACAGGGGGCCGGGCGGGAGGGCTGCCCCAGGGCGTTCCTGGGCTACGCGCACTCCCTTCTGCCGTAACACACTGCCGCAGAAGAGCTTAGAAATGACACAGTTTTATTATCTTAGAGTTCTGGAGGTCAGATGTCCAAAATAGGTCTCACTGGACTAAAATCAAGGTGTCAGCTAGGCTGTGTTCCTTCTGCGAGCTGTAGGGAAGAATCGGTTTCCTTGCCTTTTTTTTAACTCTTAGTGACCACCCACATTCCTTGGCTGAAGACGCCTTCCTGCATCTTCAAAGCCAGAGACCGCGTCCCTCCAGCCCCTTCCATCCTCGGGCCTCCTTCGCTAACTCTCCAGCATCCTTATTTCCCCCACAGAGACCCTTGTGATTATATCGGCTCCATCCAGAAAATCTAGGATGATCTCCCCTTTCCAAGGTCCTTAACTTTGTCACACCTGTGAAGTCCCTTCTGCCACCTGAGGATCACATAGTCAGAGTCTCTGGGGATTAAGATGTGACCTTCTCCAAGGAGCCACGTTTCTGCCCATCAGCTCCCAACAATGAGTCCTTAGCCTGTGGAGCAGGTACAGTCACAGTGAAGAGGACCAGGTGGAACCTTCTGGAACTGCTCTCCTAGTAGCCCATCAGAAACAATAGAGTATCCAGGCGAATGGTGACATCTTCAATGATCTCGGAGATGTAGGGTTGGAGACCTTACCGTATCTCAGTTTAATTTACCAGGATGGGCTCTCCGAAAACCAGATGGGTCCTAGGGAGTAACTAGAGACGCCTGCAAGCTCAATTAGGTAGTAACCTTGGTTGTATTTGCCCCACAGACTATGTCATTATTGCCCGGGCAGATCAATAAAACTTCAGGGACAAGGTCTGCGGTCACTGATTTGGCAAATTCATTATTTTCTGTTCCAGCCAGAAAAGAAGATCTGAAACAGCGTGCATTCCAAGGATCAGACAACAGAACTAATTTGCAGTTTTGCCTCGGGGCGATGTTAACTCCCCTGCTCTCTATCATAAGGGAGGCTGGAGTGATCTGAAGCCCCTGAACATCCCACAGAACACCGCACGGAGCCACCGAGTTGATGTCCCACGGAACACCACACTGAGCCACTGCGTTCAGGTCCCACGGAACACCGCACGGGACCACTGCGTTGACATCCCACGGAACACCGCACTGAGCCACTGTGTTGACATCCCACGGAACACCACACTGAGCCACTGCGTTGACAACTCTGTGCTGATCAGTCAGGATGAACGGAGCAGGCGAGCACTCCTGAGGCCTTGGTAAGACGCTTGCAGTCCAAAGGTGGGAAACAAACCCCACAAAGACTCGGGTCCCTGTTCCTCTGATACATGTTTAGGAACCAAGATGTCAGGGAAATACTGGGATTTTTACCCCAAAGTAAAAGATAGATTGCTACACCTTGCATTGCCTACGCTAAAGAAGAAGGTTGGTGGTCTTTCGGGGCTCCGCATATAGAAATACTGCTCTGGCCCACATACTGGTGGACACACAAGGCTGGCATGTTCAAGTGCAACCCGAGGCAGAAAAGAGCTTTGTGCAGTGTTGCCGCCTGGGCCAGACCATCTGCCAGACCGTGTGATGTCGGAGGTGCCCGGTCTAGGAGAAGATGCGGTGTGGTGTTCACTGCAAAGACCCGTGGGAAAAATCAAAAGGAGTTCCCTGGGGTACTGAATCAAGGCCCCATCATCTATAGCGGAGACCTCCATGACTTTGAAGAAATAGCTCATGATGTATAATTGGGGCCTGGTAGAGACAGAATGCTTGGTCATGGAGCAGCAAATGAACATGTGTCCGTGGATGTCCATTCTGGGCTGGGCTCTCCAAGTCCTAGAGCCAGATGGGCTCCGTCGTCCATTACTAGCTGGAAACGATGAATCCAAGACTGGGTCTCACGGGACCAAAAGGTGCAGGAAAAGCCCACGAATGGGTCGCCCAGATGCCTAAGCCATGCACCACAATTTTCTCAGCTCACATGGGACCAACTGAAGGAGGAGAAAAGGTCTAAGCTCGGTTTACTGCTGGGTCAGCTTGGGATGTGGGTAGGAGCTGCACTGTAACCGCATCCGGGGTGGCCCCGAAGGACAAGCGAGAGGGGGAAATGCTCCCCGTGGAAGAGCTGCGGAGCGGATGATCGACCACGCGTGAAGGGGAAGAGGTCCAGAGGAAGACGTCCGAATTCCCCAGCGGGGCCTGCGGCTCATCTCGCTGGTACGGGGCCCAGAAGGAAGAGACTGGAAGGTTGAGGACAAGGGAGTCTGTGGTAGAGGCACGCAGATAAATGTGGGGAACGGGCACAGTACGTGGTGAGATTTTCTCACTCACCAGCGGCCTCCAGAAAGCAGCCACCGTGGAAGAGATGGCAGACGGCCGGGAAGACAGAACGACTCGGCCAGTGGATTTTCACCAGCCTTTGTCATTGGGCACCCCAGAACGGGCACCGTGGGCATAGGAATGGAGCGGCGGAGGCCTGACGGCGTGGGCTCCCCCTGACCATGGCCATCTAGGCAGGGCCATGTCTGGATATTCAGTCTGCATCCACGGAGCTCAGGGCTGAGCATTCTTTGAGGAGGCCAACAGGCATGGAGTGGTGAGTTGACTCTTGAACCCTTCCATCCTCCAAGGGAAGACTGCTCGTCCTCTCTCTAGGCTCCGGGTCCTGTTTCCTGCCACAAACCCAGCCTCACTCAGCTCACACAGCTCTATCAAACTACCTAAGGACGTCAGCCTTAACCCGGGCTTTAGCAAATCCCTGGCCCATCCGGTCTCAGCTCTTACAGAAGTTCTTCTGCCATTTATCCAATACTTATGCCCTTCACCCTTTATCTTCGTCAAGATGAAGCTGTGCACAGCTGAAGACATTGGATGTCCCAACCCCAGGAACAGTTCTGGCCCGTGAGAGGTAGTCCCTGGGTGAAAAGGCAGACATGCACAGGGAACGAGCCTCTTTAGGGTCCCCTTTGCCCTTTCATTGTGCCTTCGCCCTTCTCTTCATGCAAGGACTACAGAAAAGAGGGCTGGGGAGGCAGCAGCCACCACAGCATCTTGAGGCACACGGACAGAGCAGTGGTCCCTGGTTATGTCTCTGAGCCAGCAGACCTGCCCTGAGCTGCTCTGGGGCTCTCTATATGTAAGACCACTATAGGAAGTCTTAAAGGCTGAATCCCGTCCCCTGAAAAAATGTCACATCTCAGAATGTGACCTGATCAGAAGACAGGGGTCTTTGTAGAGGTAATCAAGTGGGTGGACCCCTGTCCAATACGACTGGGTGTCCTCCTAAAAGGGGGTGATTCGAACACAGAGACATACAGAGAGAGAAGACAATGGGAAGAGACACGGGAGAAGACAGCCAGCCATACACCAAGGACAGACGCCTGGAAAGGGTTTTTTCCCTCTCAGCCCTCAGAAGGAACCAGGCCTGCTGACACTTTGATTTCTGCCCTCTTCCCTCCAGAACACAGAGCCAGGGGACTTCTGTTGTGTAAGCCACTCAGTGAGGGGTGCTTTGTCAACCCTAGCAAAGCGATACGAGAGGGTCTTCTGTTATTAAAAATGGACGTATGTGGGAGCCTGGGTGGCTCAGTGGGTTAAAGCCTCTGCCTTCGGCTCAGGTCATGATCCCAGGGTCCTGGGATCGAGCCCTGCATCGGGCTCTCTGCTCAGCAGGGAGCCTGCTTCCTCCTCTCTCTCTCTGCCTGCCTCTCTGCCTACTTGTGATCTCTGTCAAATAAATAAATAAAATCTTTTAAAAAAAAAGGACTTATGTTCGCCTGTGATGCAGCCAGGCCACCCCTGGCTCTTCTCCTCCCCAGCACTCACCCCGCATGTGACCTCAGCCACCAGTGGCTGTCATCCAACATTCGGGAAAATCTCCCCTCTCGCGACGACTGACTGGTCGGTCCACTCTAGGGATAGCCACCAAATTCTACGTAAATGTCAGGAGCCCGCAGGAACCATCAGGGAGAGTCTCGGAGTCTTAGCAAGAGGCTGAGCTTTACTTTAGTTCCTTCCTCTCACGTGGCGGTATCCAGTTCCTAACAGCTCAGCTTGCCTAAGGACTGCCCATGGCCATGAACTTCTCAGAACCCGATTCCATAAGCACCACACGGGGAGGTGCTTTTGCACTCCCTCTATCCTGGGCATCAAACCTTGCAAGACTTCCCTATTTTGAGAAGCTCCTAGGCTTGACTGATTGCCTCCGGAGGTGGGTTTGGATGATATTCTAACCATTAAGGAAGGATTAATTGGGTTGCCCTGGAAGGGACTCCATTCTGGTTTCCAAATTTAATACATGGCCAAGTTCCACCAAGAGCCTGCAAGGCCTGGCTCGCTCGGTCTCCTAGAGCGAGCTGCTTGGCAGCCCCGACCTTACTAAGCAGAGGGCGAGAGATTTAGGCAGTAAATTCAAAATCCCACCCCCTCCACCACTTGCTCAGTCCCAAACTTCTCATAAATGCTTGAGTGACATTTAAGGTGGTTCTTCTCCCTCAAAGGGAAATCTAGGTTGGAGGGTTTCATTCACTTGGATCTCGTCTCCGGAGTGGGGTTGCTGGGATCTGACTGGCACGCACTCCTTGATGCATATTAATGAAGACTGAGCTCTTGAAATTAAACTTTTATGACAATAACACACTGATATACACATGCTCATACAAGAGAAGATCTAAAATACTACTACTAATAATACATGAATCTTAAAAGCTTCCTGGTAACAACTGCTGGTCTTTGATATTTAATTAACACAAAGCCAGAGCCAGCGTCAGATATGCTGTTTAGCAAATCCTAACAGTAATAAAATAGTAATTCACTTATTTATTCCTAGATGTCATTTAGATAGTTAGCAATTCTCTTTTTGTTCTCAGATATCACCTTCAGTGAGTCTGGGGGTCAGATACGCTCCCATTAGATGTGCCTGCTTACACAACGTTGTGAGCGGTTCATCCCTGAAGCACCTGGAACAGAGTCGAAATCAAGCGTCTCCACCAGGCAGCAGTTTTAGGGTACGGATCAAGTGTTTTCACCGCATTTAACGTGCTCTACTCCAGCTTTCTCCCCGTTAGCACATGTATCTGAGGTTTTGCCCTTCCTCGCAATTCTTAGCTGTGGATTATTTGCATCTCGTACATGTCTGCGCATAATCTTCCTTCCCATCCTTGGGTTCTCTCCTCAAGTGTTCAAGTGTTTCTTCTCTGGCTCCCACAGCTTAGCCCTACTTCAGAGAACCTCCGGGGCGATTTTTAGGAGCTACGCTTCTACACTTCTTAAAAATCTCCAGCCTTTGACTATGTAAATAAAAACAAGATTTTTATTTTAAAAACCATCCTGATCCTCTGTAGGAAAGCTTAAAGTAGGTTGATGAATGAATGTATCACCTGAAATGTTGTCGAATTTCTAAACTGAGTTTCAAACAAAGAATCAATGAACGGTCAGCAATGTACATCATTCCTATAAAGAGAATGTAGTTCCCTGTCTCCTACTGGTATCAGTATGTGTATAAATCAACAATGGAGGTTTTCAGATAATCTAACTGTATTTTCATTGCTCAGAACAGTTTTGTAAAAAGCACACTCAAGATGGCTGGGAAACATTTTTAAGCTACAGACACACACACACACACACACACTCGACTTGGAGTGAAACAAGCAAGCACATGCACATGGGGCTCTCTGGAGATCTGGGCTTTGCTTCCAAAGACACAGTTTGCGTAAAGATAGAAATGGACCTTGTAAATACACATAACCAAGATGAACCCAACGCAGATTGTTTTGAGTCTACACAAACCACGTCCCCCTGGTGCAGAGCAGTTCTTTCCTTAGTTGAAGTCACGTATGGTGGAGAAGCCCTGCCCTGGGGCTCTCCTGGGCTCTCCGGTGAGCCTGTGGGTAGAGGTGGGGAGGGTCTGATTTCTCAGCAACGTCAGCGTAGGACTCGGCCCACGTACGTACAAAAGCGCTCTTTTTCCCAGACAGGCTATTTTCCTATCTGTCCTCCCTGGTGGGAAGGAATTCTGTGATTAACAAAAATATATGTAAAAAGAGGGACATGACTTAGGACAGCAGAGTTCATAGAGACAGGAGCACTGCGGTCACCAGAAGCGGGCAAGGGACGTAATAAGGAGTTTCCGTCTGGGCCGATGAAAACGTTCGGGGCATGGATGGCCATGACCATGGCACAACAGTGTGAATGTGCTTAATGCCATCGAACTGCATTCAAAAATGGTTAAAATGGTAAGTTTTGGGGCTATGTATATTTTACCATGTTTTTTTTGGTCAAACATATAAATAGAGGGACATATTAGTAAAATCGCACCTAGACATTGTGCCATGCGAAGGTGTCAGTATTAGAAAGATCCGGTTGTCTCGTGGGTACTCCTCTCTGCGGACTCAGACAGGCTTGCGCGAGGAGGAGGTGGGAGGACTGCTAGGACTTGGAGCTTGTGCACAGCGAAGGACACACCAACAGAAGTACAGGGCAGCCTGGGGGATGGGAGAGGATATGTGCATATGACAGAGCCGATGAAAGGCCAGTATCCAAAATACATAAAGAACTTACAAAACTTAACACCCAAAAAGCAAGGAATCCGATTAATAAACGGGCAGAAGACACAAACAAACGCTTCTCCAAAGAAGACATCCAGACGGCCAACAGACACATGAAAAGATGCTCAACCTCACTCATCCTCAGGGAAATGCAAATCAAAACCACAGTGAGACACCACCTCGCACCTGTCAGAAGGGCTAAAACCAACAACGCAAGAAACAACGGTGTTGGCGAGGATGCAGAGAAAGGGGGACCCGCTCATGACATGGGTGGGCGTGCAAGCTGGTGCGGCCCCTGTGGAAAAGAGTATGGAGGGTCCTCGAGAAGTTAAAAATAGAGCTGCCCTGTGATCCCCGTAATCGCACGACTAGGTATTCACCCCAAAATACCAAAACACTTATTCAAAGGGACACATGCACCCCGATGTCTACAGCAGCGCTATTTATAGCCAAGATACGGAAGCAGCCCCAGTGTCCACCGACGGACGACTGGATGGAGAAGACGTGGTCTGTGTGCACAACAGAACACTACGCAGGCACAGAAAACAACGCGACTCTGCCATCGCCCCACCACGGATGGAGCTAGAGAGTAATAAGTCAGTCCGAGAAAGACAAATGCCATTTGGTTTCAGTCATATGTGGAATTTAAGAAACAAACAAGCAATGGAAAAAAGAGATAAACCAAGAAACAGACTCTTAACTCTAGAGAACACACTGTTGGTGACCGGGGACGTGAGGGAGGGATGGGGAAACAGGCGATGGGGATGAAGGGGGCACTTGTCCACTTGTCGCGATGAGCACTGGGTGGCGTATGGATGTGCTGAATCACTACACCGCACACCTATACGACACTAGGTGAACTATGCTGGAATTAAAATAAATAAGCAAAAGTTAATCATTTGAGAAGAGAAAAAGAACTGCTAGGAGAAAGAGCTGGAAAACCGCTACAGAAAGAGCTCGGCTTCGGTCCTCTGGGACGGAGATGGAACCCTCACGAGAGGACGGCACTACCAGGAATGCCAAGAGGACCGCGGCAGAGAAGGAAGAGGGAGGAGGCTAAGCCCGTGGAGGGAGACCTGCGCTGCCGTCGGACGCGGCCTCTGTACAGAGTGAAACGTCAGGAAGTGGTGTGCAGCCCCGGCACCCCCGCGTCCCTGCGGCCCCCGCGCAACGGTCCAGATGTGCAGCCCCCTCCGTGGGTAAAGAACGCACAGTGTCTGTGTACGCAGCGGGACAGTATTTAGCCTTATAAAGGAAGGACATCCTGTCATCTGCCAACAAGACGGACGGGCCCGGGGAACGTCGTGCTAAGTGACGTAAGCCAGACCCAGAAGGACACACACAGCATGATCTCACGCAGAGGGACGATCCGAAATAGTCAAAGTCACGGAAGCAGAGGGCAGAACAGTGATTAGAAGGGGGAGGGGGAGAGAGAGACAGGGGAGGGGATGGTCAAAGGGTACGAAAGTTCCGTTACGTAAGACAGACAAGTTCTGGAAGCACCCCATACAGCAGAGTGCCGTTAGCTAACAGTTCTACCTCGTATACTCCCAATTTTGGCCGAGGCTAGAATTTGTACTGTGTCCTTACCGCTGCTGCTGCTGCTGATAGTAACAGTGGAGGCAGGAGGAAACTGTGGGAGGCGATGGAGAGGTTTATGGTCTTAATGGTGGTGATGCTTTCACAGGTATACACTCATCCCCAAACTCACTGAATTAAATGCATAAATGTATATGTAAAAATATATACCAATGCATATGCACTGTGTTTTATATCAATCATACCTCAATGAAGTGGTTTCCTTCTTTTTTTTTTTTAACAGAGAAGGAGAGAGTGAGTGCAGATGGGGGAGGGGGACGGCAGAGGAGAGGGAGAGAGAGAGGGCCCCAAGCAGGCTCCACATTGAGTGCGGAGCCTGACAGCAGGGATTGAGCTCGGGACCCAGGGATCATGACCTGAGCCAAAATCAGGAGTCAGACGCTTCACCGCCTTCACCAGCCAGGGGCTCCAGCGAAGTGGTTTCCAACAGCCTCTCTGCACTTCCCATTCGTTTACGGTTCCTAATCCCCGCCTGACTCCTCCCCAGCAAGGCCTGAGCTGTTTGGAAAAACGCCGTGTGCCACACCACGCCCTACCACCACCGTCTCCAGGCCTTCCAGAAAGCGAATGAATGCAAAGAGGTGTCCCCCACTGAGTCACTGGAGCTAATGGCCAGCGGGACCGAAGCACAGTGTTTCCAGGAAATCCAAAGCCCTCGAGCTGGGCAGCATGGAAGTGAGAAGAGCCGGGGGGCGTTGTGTTCCGGATCTTCACATTTCTGATGGGTCTGCAGGCAGGCAAAAGAGAAGTCTGACTCAGTCCCTAAAGCGAAAGCTGCTGGGTGAAGTCTGGGCTGTTGCGTCCGGGCAAAGACCCACTTTCCCACAGGTGGACCTGCCCAGAGCCTCAAGAGGGGTCACTTCTGTGGCCCCAAAACTCTTCAAGGAAATGATGTTGGAGGAGGCAAGTCCAGCTCTGGGGGAGGTACTGTCTCTAGGAGACTATATTTAACTCCCTTCTTGCACCAGATCTGCTCCGCCCAGAAGCCCCTCATCTCCTTCCCCTCCTTCCCAGTCCAGCCGCCGGGAACCCTCACCGCCTCCACTGGGTCCCGGATCTCTCTTTGCCGTCCTGCCTACGACCAGCACTTTCATCCTCCTAAAGTGGCATGTTCCTGAGGGAGCGCTCCCTTCCCCAACCATATCCCGTGTAAACGCTTCTCTGTCCCTTTCAAGCCCTCCGGAAGCTCTCCCCACGGCCAGGAGCGCAGAAACCCTCTTCCAGGGGACCGTCCTTGCTCTGCCTCACCAGACTTCCACCTGGATCTTTGTTGTTGTTTTTTGTTCTTTTTTAAATATAACACATTTCCTAGGCAGAGGGGAAGGTCCAGGCAAAGGCTCAAATATGTAGAAACGCAAGACGTGTCCAGGAAACGGTCAGCAAAAGCTTTTGCTCTAAAACCCCATGACACTCCATTCGGGCGCCCCTGGAACATCTGCATTCCTCTATGTTGAATGACCGTGACCCAGCCACCGAGACTTCAAGTGCCCCCATCACCCCGCCCTCCCCACTCCCCGGGGTCCCCTCTGCCACCACACTGTCAACTCCAGCAGGCGGAACCATACGAAATGGCCGTTGTCGGGGCTCCAGAAGTCCAACATCGGCGATTTCACATGAGTCCGTCGCGCGCGTTAGCGAGGCCCCGTCCAACTCTCTCCTCTGGTTACCCAGATGCTCTTCGCAGCTCTCCCACTGAGCCATCTGCCTCCTCCAGGATCAGGGCCATGGCTCCTCACCAGCGCCCCGGCCTATCCTGGCTCGGCCCCCGGCCATCCGGCTCATGGTTACCAGAAAGCAACACGAAAACTGTCCCTTGAAGGCCTGCAAGACACACCCCCAAACTCTCAGCCAGGCCTTCTGGGCCCTCTGCAGTCTGCATGTGACCTGCTTTTGCAAACGTACCTTCTACTGTTCAGCTGGGCTGCAGGCCTCCCTGGAGGGGGCCCTGGGCCTCGCCCAGCCCAGCGGTTCCCAAACCTGGCTTCCCCTCAGAATCCCAGGAGGCGTTACTTCGACGGTCTGTCAATCAATCACCCAGCTTTACGGTCATTCCCATACGGGCTTACAACGCCTAGCACTTCAAAATGTTTCTAAATTTACAGACTATTCCTCTGAGTCATTTTAGGTTCGCAGTGAAGTTTAGCAAGAAAGTACAGGGAGTTGGGGGCACCTGGCTGGCTCAGTCAGTAGAGCACACGATTCTTGATCTCGGGGTTGTGAGCTCGAGCCCCACACTGGGCATGGAGATGACTTAAACAATAATGTCTGTAGGGGCGCCTGGGGGGCTCCATCGGTTAAGCCTCTGCCTTCGGCTCAGGTCATGATCCCGGGGTCATGGGATCGAGCCCCGCATTAGGCTCCCTGCTCGGCAGAGAGTCTGTTTCTCCCTTTCCCTGCACCCCTCTACCTGCTTGTGCGCTCTCTCTCTCAAATAAATAAAATCTTTGAAAAATAATAAAAAAAAATAAAGTCTTTAAGGAAGAAAATATCTGGAGAGTTCGCACATACCCCCTTCGTCACACGCACACACAGCTTCCGCACCATCCACATCCCATGTCGGTGTGTGCATTTCTAACAGTCCGTGAACCGACACTGACACCTCATCACCTAGAGAAAAACAGTTTTGAGTGGGTAACACTTATTGTTTAAAAAGATGCCAGCGTTGCGAGAGGATATACAACAAAACATGAGCCTCTCCCCAGCCCGACTGCCGACCCCAGCCTCCTGCGTCAGAGGAACACTCCTTACACGCACAACCACACTTGCATGGAGGTCTCCACAGACAAGTTAATACAACGGAAGCATACTATACATATGATAATTCATTTTCATTTTTTTCTCTTAATAATACATATCGGAGATTGTTTAATATCAGTACAAATTAAAAGGCTTCTTTCTTTTCCATGACAACTTGCAGGGTGATCCGAGGTTTATGCTGACATCTCGAGCTAACCCCCGACAGGGGGGCGTAGGGACTTTGTTCAACCGTAGACTCCCAGGCCCCTCCCAAAGGTATTGATTTTCAAGGGTTGGATCCGGGAATTTTTATTTTACACCACTTTTCCAGGTTCCTCACACGCAGGCACCTCAAGGGGCTAGGCGGTTTGCCAAGCAGGAAGTGTGGATGAATGGGCCCATCTGGAGGTCCCCGCAGAGGTGTGGCTGTGACCAGTAACCCCCAGTATCAGAGTCCTGCTTGCAGGGAGCTCCCCAGCGATCATTTCCTTGCAGGGCCATGTATGCTGCTGTCCAAGTGCCTCCCGAGTTACAAAGAATGTTATGGCAATGCCATCGTGGTTTTAACGAGAAACGGGTTTTTGACGGGGCTCTAACTCCCTGGCTGGGAGGGTGAGGGGTTTTCAGCTAGCGGTGTATTAAACGTACTCCTAACACGCAGGAGCCACTTTGGATATTCTGTAAAGGCCGTTTTCCACCCATCTGCGCCGCGCACGGTGAGGAAGATCTTGGTTTCCAGAAATCTCCAGTCTCCACCTCACCACTGAGCCCCCATCGGGCAAGGCATTTAAGCGCCATTTCCTGGGCTGTAAAAGGAAGGCATAATGATATCTGCGTTGTCTGCCTGTTCGGGGACTGCCGTGAGGCCATTTAAATAGAAGCGTTTTGAAAAGTTGAAGGTCTCCCATACAAAATAAAATAATGGCATCGCTTTTAGAGATACAGTCCATCCAAAGGTTCCCATGCGGAGGATTTGGCCCAGGCAACGTGGACTGACACCACTCATGCATCCTGCTTTGAATTTTTCAAATTATTTTTGACCTATGAAAATAATGGAATTATACGGTAGGAAAAAAACCTAAAGGTCATGAGGATATAAAGTGAAAAAAATCAGTTTATGAAACATATGGATTAATAGATAGTGATAGATAGCCCTTTCATTCGCCACACATTATCCTAAATGCTCCTCAGAGCGACTGTGTTAAGAGTAACAACATTACTATTAGAACCCCCACTTCATAGATGATAAAACTGAGGCCTAGAGAAGTTGAGTAATTTTCCCACGTTACACAGAGTGGCAGGGCCAGTGCTCTGTCATCACCCCCAAACATCCATCTTGCCCTCTGAGGATGATCACTGTTCAACACTTAATTGCATATCTGTACAGTCGATTTCAGTTCTATTTCTGTCTAACAACTTGCCCTAAAACTTGGACGCTTCCTACAAATTTCTGTCTCACAGTTTCTGTGGTTCAGGAGTCAGGGTTTGGCATCACTGGGACTCTCCAACGGGGTCTCCGCTCAGGTGTGGTCAGCGTGTTGTGGCCCGAGTGTGGTCTCGTCTCCGGACGCAGCCTGGGGAGTCGCTGCTTCCAAGCTCATTCTCACGGCTGTAGGCTGGTCCCAGTTCCGGACAGGCTCCTGGGCCAAGAACCACAGTTCCTCGTGGCCAGAGGCTCCCCCTGGGTTTCTCACCCCCGGGAGCTGTCTCTCTCTAGGGCTGCCTCAGGACATGGCTCTACCTGGAGTGAACCACCCGAGAGATTGAAACCAACAGAGAAGCCACAGTCTTTTTATAACCTCACTTCAGAAGTCACATCCCATCCCTTGGGCCATGTTCTGGTCATTAGAAGCAGGTCACGAAGTCCGACCATCACTCGAGGCAGGGGGGGCTCCCCAGGGGTGAGCGTCAGGAGGTGGGGATCACCGAGGGCTCAAAGGCTGCCTATCATGATGGCCCCGGAAGCTTTTCTATGCACACAAAACTTTGTGTTTTCCAAAAGCCGACCTTCTGTGTTTCGCCCCTATAGATATCAAGGTGGTCCTTCTGTTTATCAGAGCACGTAGAGTTCCACTATGCCCAGGTCATAGAATGAATAAACAAATCCCCTGTTCATGGGCATGTAGGTTATTTCAAGTAATACAGCCCCTTCTCACTCATTTTCCAAGTGTGCTCTGGGTACGCTTGTGGGCTCTGGGTTGGGTGTCGGGACTCAGAGATGGAAGGACGAGACCCCTGCCCCGAGGCATATTCAGCCTAGTGGGGCAGAAAGACAAGTCGACACACCATTGTGCTGCTACGGAAGGAGGTACAAGGTGCCCTAAAGCCCAAAAGAGGGGCTCAGCATGTCTGATCCTTCCAGAAGGAAGGGAGCCGTCTGTCCTCCCCGGGAGAAGCAGAGTCACAGGGCTGCTGTTTGTCCCACCCACACGTCCCGTGACGACACACGCTCGGATGGGATGGACAGTCCAGACTGACAAGGGGAGCAGCACCTCACCTCTCGTACCAGTTCAGGCCATGCCAACATCCTACAAGGCCCTGCAAACGCCCTAGAAAAAGGAAGCCAATGCGAGAACACAAAGGCCTTCACATTCTGGAAACCGAAGAGCGGTTTGGCATCTTTTCGCCACTGTCTCCATTAGCTCAGGTGACATTTTTATGGAGGTTTTTTTTTGTTGTTTTTTTGTTGGTTTTTTTTTTTTTTTTGAGAGTACTCTGTGCTCATTTTATCCTCATGAAATGTATATTTTTGGTGTACCTGGGAAGACTATGTTCCAGAATTAGCTTAATGTTCACTGTCCGACTGGTCACAAAACAGCCCAGGGATCACAAGCCTTTGGGAGACACATCTCAGAAAGGTCCTTGTGCGCACACGACCCGCTACTGGTGTCCTTGGCCCCCCCCCCCCCACCCCCCGGCAGCCTGGACGCGGGGCCTGGAGTCAGGAGAGCAGTGAGGCCCTCGTTGCATCTCTCAAATCGATCACGCTTATCAATAAGCAAGAACCATCCTCCGCATGCTTGACGGTTGTGGGATGAACCAGTGCTCACTTTTTTGAAAATACCTCCTGTAAAAGCCATTTTTCAGAAGCGGTCAGGATGGGAGCTTTGGATTCAGATGGGCCCAGGGCGGAATCCCAGCCCAGTGTTTACTGACCGTGGGGCCTTAGGTGGGTCATTTAACTTCTCAATGACTCAGTCTCTTTGTCTTTGAAATGGGTTTCCTCATACCCACCCCCGTTGGGCTGGATGGGCACAGTGATGGCTGCGATCACACAGGGATGCCTAACTCCCTGCCTCACTTTCCCTTTCCCAGGAAGTAGGAGGGTCTTACCATCCTAGGGGTGGGGACAAGGTCAGGTTTTGACTGGATCAGGGGAGGGAGGAAGGTCAACAGAGGGCAACACTCAGCATTAGAAGGGCCCTTGTCCCCAAGCCCACGGAGGGGGGGGGGGATATGACCTTCTGAAGGTGAGACGGATCAAAGCCCACACAAATTTCACCTCTTCCCAAGCTCCCCTGTCCCCATGAAGCCTTAAGGACAGCTCCTACCAGCACGGCACCGGCCTGCGGGCTCAGGACCCCCTTGAGAGGGGACAATTTGTCCACACTCCCTGGAAAGATAAGGCTTAAGAGATAAAGGCTCTGGCTGGCCTCATCTCTGAAAGTCACTGACAGCAACAAAGCTTTTTCCCAAGAGCCAACTGGGGCCGGATAAGGGGGACCCAGGAAATCGGGAAAGGGGAGGAGCGAGCGGCTGGTACCCGATCCGTTCCCAGAATGCTCCGCAAAGCGATTTCGGCCTGACAAGGCAGCAAGGGCACAGGCTGGAGTGAGAAAACCCAGGTTTCGAGCTAGCCGAACTGCATTCTGAGTATTTGCATTTCACCGCAAACAGGCCCAGGAAAATGTCAGCGGTGCCTCCCGCGTGGCTTGCGGTAAGGAGCACAGGAGACACTGGGAGAGAAAGTGCTGGGAACATATCATTACTAGTCGGGTGCACCCTGCCCGTCTTCGGTGACTAGAGGAGTTTTTCATTCACTCTCCCCACCCCCCGGGGCACAGGCATCAGCCATGGCCTCCCCCCATATTTCTGGCATCCCTGGAGCTACCCTGGGGAGTGGATCATCCCAGAACACGGCCGAGGGTCCGTCTTTATGCATTTAAACATCACAAGAACATCACCAATTTCAAGGCGGCGAATAAACAGGAGGGAAGATAACATTTACTTTGTCTACATCGGGGTTTTCTCAAACCCTGGGCAGCATAATTCCTAGCTGTGCCTTGCAGGGCTTTTAAGAACATCCCTGGTCACCACCCCCTAGACACCAGGAGCACTAACTCCAGTTGTCATACTCGAAAGTGTCCCCAGAGACTGCCTAAATTGAGGGGGTGCAAAATCACCCCCCAGTTGAGTACTACCAGTGTGCATAAAGAAATGAGGGCGGGGGTTGGTGGAGGGAGGGAGAGATGCCCGTTGGCTGGCATTTTGTTGCTGCAGAAAGATTGGGGGGGGTATAAAAGCAGAAAGGGAAGGGGCTGCCCGTTTGGGAGCAGGAATGTGGCATCTCTCACCTGCCCAGCTGGAGGGCCGTCAGCTCCACAGCCCATCATTTTGGGGGACCTAGGGAATGGGACAGAAGGCGGGTCTTGGATCCGAAGCTAATGCCATCCAATACCACTAGCATTTTCCATATCCTGTGTGGGTGACAAGGGCCTGCCCTGCGGGGAAAGCCAACAGTTTAAAAGAGAGAAAGCTCTTTCTCCTAAGAAACCAACGTTTATTAATAATACATCCCCGAACTTCATGTCAACAAAGGGAACCTCTCACCGCAGAGAAATATAGGCCATCCAAGGAGATGTCAGCGGCCTCCAGTTCGGATCTTTTTTTTTTTTTTTTGTCTTTTTCCCAAAGCAGCATATGGACCACAAAATCTCTCTCTGGGTAAGAGCCCATGAGAAACTCAAGTCAAAGCTTTTCTTCTCTGCTTGCCTTCTCTGTCATCATTCTGCTAAGGCAGAAAACCAAAGTTACATTGCTAAAGTAGTAAGTGTAAAAAGAATCTTGGTTCTGTTCTAGACATTTCCGAACAGCTCACAGGAAAGGTGGGATTGGACTAGGATGTCGCTGCTCGCCAGGCCTCGGCCAACCTCCAGTCCTTAAGGGAGAAGAAAGGGGGTAAACACCGTCTGGGAACGTTCCAGAGTTGGAGATGATGCCAGAAATTTCCCAAGCCGGGCCACTCCTTTTCCCCTTCCCACCCCGAATTCCAGCCTCCTGCCTTTACACGGTGGCATTTCAACCAAACAAATCAGGGGCTACGACGTGACTGCGCTTCTGGACAAACAAAAATTAATACAGAAGGGAAAGAGACGCCACCCACCAATGTAGGTCGTGGCCCACTGTTTGGCCTCACCTGCTAAATGGTACCCATCGGCACAGATTAAAACAAAAGCCCGCCACATTCCAGGGAAGACACGGGCTCTCCGGGGGCAGCTCAGCTGGCAGAGTGAGCTGGAAATTCAGTGGCATGCTCTGGTCATTTCTAAATACTCTCTAGAAGACAAGAAGAGTTCAGGTCAAGTGAAAGCTGGCGGCGCTGTCGCTTGACAAAACCCAACAGCCAGGGAGCAGGTGTAGCCTGCCGGAAAGCAAACAAAAACTTGACTCAAACAACAACAAACGGTTAACACCCTCAGCCTGTCAACACCAATTAGCCTGCCCTCCCAGCGGAAGCCTCTTAAGACGAGTCCTGAAATCCAGCTAGGTCCTCTGCAAGCAGAGAGGGTCACTGGTCACTGCGTGGCTTCCCAGAAGGAAGTGACCCTCAGTGGAAACTGAGGCCAGCAGGCACAGCCCTGAGGCCCCCTCTACCCTGAAGGGGCCACGTGGGGTGGGATCCTAACGTTGCTGGACCCCAGGCACTTTTGCTTTCGTGGGCTTCTTCCTGCATAACAATATCGATATTTGAATTGATTTTTGATATCACTTTAAATACTCTAATAATTATTTTATTCTCTTAGTGTTTCAGGCAGATTTTAATGAATAGGTTCTTGTGGACCTGAAAATTAAAACATTTCCTTTGAATAATTTCATTTCCTTTGGGCTTTCTTTCTTCTAATTTTAAAAGAAATCAAACATTTTCCTGGGCCTCCCCATCAACCCCCGGCAGGTATCATGGGCCCCAGGCGCCGTGCCCACTGTGTCTCAGGGAGAAGCAAGCCCTGGTTCGGTAGGAAACTGCAATTTTTAAAAAATACCCTTGCCCGTGGCCTGTAGATCCCGCTCAACGCAACTCCGGCCCATCCGGAAAGCCCATTCCATTGACAAAATACTAACATCATATGCCCGGAACGTATACATTTTCACTCGTCACTTAAGAGTGATTTACACAGGTGGACTCCACGGGGCTTAAAACAAAACCAACTCACCACACAGATAGGTTTTCTTCAATATTTTATTTATATAGAAATACTTAAAAAATGAAGTAGCACCATTCCTTAAGTTTTACCTTTATTATGTAGAACTTTAAATGTCAGAAAAATAAAACTCTTGATACAATTTCAAATCTTGTCTCAGCAAATATAATATTAGTATTTGACCATGAGGTTAAAGGCCCTTTATCATAAAATAAAATATACTTTGTTTTTTAAACTTTGCTCAGTAAAGTACATTTAAGCTCAAGTAACATCACCTACATATACATAAACAAGTGGTAAACAAATGTATTAAAATAGAAATACTAAAACTATAGTGGCCCAACAGAATTTTTGTAGCTTGCACTGAATTCTATTTATACAAATGTTAGAAAGCATCAACAGTTCCTTTTGACATGTTTATACATTTCCGTGGTTCTTTTTGTAATAATATAGAATAAAATATGCTTTATATCACTGAATAGAAAATATGCTGGGTGAAGCATTTCTAGATTTGTCTGAACCTATAAAATCTCCATCCCAACAGAATACTGTTCAAAACATTACACATTTTATGGTTTTGTAATTCCGTCACGATTGTGTGGTTATTAAAATAATACAGTGTTCTTTGCCATAAGGCCATACTAAAATAAAAAGATTTAACCCAGCTACAAAAAAGTTCACTGAACTTAAATTAAAATACTTGTAAACATCTTTGCAATATGAAATATAATTTTTCAAGTCAAAAAAGAATAAAATACTTCAATCTGTATTAATGCAATTTCTCTTTAAAACTTTTAAACGTTTTTAATATATAAGAGATATGTTACAGTTTGTTTAACTTTTATAAAGCTGCAGTATCCTGGTTTCACAGGAACTCCTGGCCCTTCCACAACATTCAAAAAGGATCCACTGTGTTCTAGAATAAGCATCGTAGGAACCCAGCCACAAAGGGGAACACACGAAAACAGTCCACACATCCCATAAGCACTATTATTATCCTCTTCGTCATAATAATTATTGTTCATTTTTTCTCCTACTTTAAGAAAATGGAAAACTTGTGGGGTTTTCTTCTTTTGGAAGCTTCCTATGAAGTACAGTGTACAAACTATCATTACTAGGGTGTCGCCGTCCCTATTAGTTACAGAGCATGCATTTCAGGTGGTTCGGGGGCTTCCCGGCCTATAGTACTCTTGATGCAGATATCCTGGCAAGTTCCTTCGTTTAAAAATTAAAAATTTTAAAAAACGAGCGGATACTACAGCTTCCCAAGCTCCTCTCGGATCTCAGAGTGTGAGCGGGGGTGGGGGAGGGGGGGTGGGCACCGAGGCGGCGGGCGGACGCGGGCCGGCTGGTGGCGGCGGCGGCGAGGGGCGGGGGTCTGAGGCTGGAGGGGAGGGGTCCCCCGGCCCCCGCGGGGTGCGCGCAGGCGCGCCGCCTTCAGGAAAAGATGCGGATGGCCTGGGTGACCGCGGTGTGGCAGACCGGGCACTCGGGCTCGCTCTTCTCGCAGATGCGGTTGGCGCACTCCATGCAGAAGAGGTTGTGGCCGCAGGGCACGAGCGCGGCGATCACTTCGCTCTCGAAGCACACGGAGCAGTCGCGGCTGCCCTTTCGCCGCAACCCCGACGAGGAGGAGGAGGAGCTGGACGAGGAGCTGGACGACGACGACGAGCCGGAGGTGTCCGACGGCGGCAGGCCGGGCAGCTGCGCTCCCAGCCCGTTGGCATAGGCGGCGTAGGTCAGGCCCCCTCCGCCCGGGTCGCTGCGCACCCGGCGCGCCAGGTGGTGCTCGCCCGCCCCCGGCGCCATGTGCAAGGGCGGGGACAGGCGAGGGCAGCTGGCGCCCGGGTGCAGCCGGCGGTGCACCAGCAGCCCCAGGTTGGCATTGGCGGGCGCGCTGGCGCCGCCCCCGGGAAAGACCACGGAGGACGACGACGCGGACGAGGACGCGGAGGACGAGCAGGACGACGACCCCGGCGCCGCAGGGCCGCCTCCGGGGGAGCGCTCGAACTGAGCCCAGAGCAGCGGCGCCCCGGGCGGGGGAGCGGGAGCCGGGTCGAAGGTGGGCTGCAGCTCGGGACAGCCGTCGGGGGAAGGCACGGAAGCTTCCCCCGCCGCGTAGGTGTATCCGTTGCCGTTGTTGTTGTTGTTCCCGTTGTGCGCAAAGCTGAGCGCGGGGCTGGGGGGGCTGTAGTCCGCCAGGCGCGGGGTGGCGGCTGCGCTGCCGCCGGTGCCCCCGCCGAAGTACGAGTCTGTGGACGCGCTGCCCAGCGAGCTGGAGCTGTCGTTGCGGTAGCTGGAGAACGGCTTGCGGCCGGGGGTGGGCGTGATGCTGGGGGTCGGTTTGCTCCAGAGGCTGCCTGGGCCGGACCCGCCGGACCCGTGGTGCAGATCGAAGCCCACGTCCGTGCCGTTGGCGTGGAAGTCGTTCTCATCTGTGAGCTCGACGATGCCGCCGGTGCGCAGGGCGATGTGCGCCTCGATCTCCTCGCGGGCCCGGTCCACGTTCTCAGGCATGCCAGTCACCTCGAACACCGGCTCCTTGTCGCGGCTGGGCGTCACGATGTACGTGTGCGTCTGCTGCTGGATGCGCTTGATCGTGGCGCCCTTGGGCCCCACCACGAGCCCCACCACGCGATAGGGCACCCGCACCTGGATGGTGGTCTGTCCAGGCAGGTTGGGCGGCCCGGGCACTGCGCCGTTGAGCGCCGTGTTCTTATTCCGCGAGGCGCGGATCATGGAGAAGTGCTCCGCGGCGGAGATGATCTCCCTCCGAGCCATGGCCACATCCTCCTTCCTGCCCGTCACAACAAAGACAGGCTCCTCCCCGCGAACCGGGGTCTTGATGTAAGTATTGGTCTTCGCCCGCAGCGCTTTGATTTTACAACCTGGGAGCCAGGGTGCAGGGGAGGGAGTGGGAGAGAGAGACAGACACGCCCATTATCCCGGGGTAACCGCGGAGACCTGGGACCGCCCGCGTCCGGGGCTGCGGGGCTGCAGGACGCGCTTCGGGCGGAAAGGGGGCGGCTCCCTCACTGACCCGGGGCCACGCCACGGGCTGGGAAGCGGGTTCCACCCGCGAGGCGCTCGAGGAACAGCCCATTGGCTGCCCAGTCCTCCCCCAGTGACTGCAGTCGTCCCGAGCGAACCCGAGAATCCCAGGAAAAAGTCAGCTGGGGAGATGCCGCTAGGATCCAGCGGGGCGCGCCGTCCGCCCTGAAGGCGCGGCGAAAGGGTTCAAGGAAGAGGGCCGGGGCCGTGACCCCCCCCCCCGAACTGGGGTACTGATGAGAAGGGGGGGCAGTCCCGGGACCCATTGTTCCTCCTCTGGGCTCCATTCCGCTTCGCAGAAATCCAGAATCCTCCTCCCATCCGATGCTCACTCCTCCTCCTCCTCCCCCTCCCAAAGGACCGATCAAAGGCCCCCTCCCCCAAGCATCTTATATTTAAATTCTATTTCCCCGGGTGGGCTGGGTGGGGGGCGCTAGGGGAGAAGGCAGTGATTTTAGCAGGATAAAGTGCATCCCGCCGCCGCAGCGGCGCGGCTCCGGGAGACAGCCTGCCTGCACTTTCTTTGTCTGGGGCGCCGGCCCATCGCGCGGCTCTTCCTCTCTCCTCCTGGCTCGCGGGCGCCGCGGATCCCGAACCCTCTCGCGCCCTCCCCGCGGGGCGCTGGCCCGAGACCCTCTCCCCTCCAGCTCCCCATCTCCGCCGGACCCACCTTGCCGCCCCACGATCTCGGCGACATGCTCGGAACTGGGCACCGGCACGCACTCGGTCATGTTCACGCTCTTCTTGCGCGGCTCACTGTCGTACAGAGAGGCGCCCTCGTCACTGTCCAGCCCCAGCAGGGAGAGCTGATCGAGCGCGAGCTGCAGGGCTCTTTGGTCATCCAGGGTCTCTCCCCCGCCGCCGCCGCCGCCACCGCCGCCGCCGCCGCCGCCGCCGCCTCCCCCTCCGCCGCCGCTGCCGTTGCGCTCCAGGTCTGCAAACAGGGAGCTGGGCATCGCTCGGCCGTGCGCGCCGCGCCCCCGCCGGCCCTCGGCTCGGCGGCGAGAAGCTGCGGCCACAAAGGCAGCCGGGAAGCGAGTGGTCAGGGGCGGGGAGGCCGGCCGGCTGCAGAGGGCTCCGTTGCTCCTTTCTCGGCGCCGGGAGGAGTGGGTCGCTCGGTGCGATCGGCGCCGGGCAGTGGCCGCAGGAGCCCCCGCCTGGGTCCCCACCCCAGATCTGCCGGCGGGTGGGGTGGGGGCAAAGCTCGAGCGGCAGCCGCGCGTGCCCCCCGAATGCCCGGCTGGCTGGCCACAATGCCGAGCGAGAAGCGAGCAGGCGAGCGACAGCAGCGTTTCTTTAAGGAGCCCCTCCCCGGCTCCTCCACTCCCTCCCTCCCGCCCGCCCGCCCTCACTCAGCGCTTTTTCCTCCTCTCCTCCCCGCCTCTTGACTGAGCCTCTGCAGCCAGACGGCTCCGGAGGGGGACGAGGGAGGCGCAACGTCACCGGCGGGAGCTGACACTACAATGCTACTGACACTATCGCTGGGGGAGGCGATTGGCGCGCGCCGGGCCGGGGGCGGGCGGAGGCCGCGGTCAGGGCGAGCCGAGAGCGAGCGCCCCCCACCCCCGCGCTCGCCGCAGCCCGCCCCGTCCTCCTCCCGGCCGCGCCCCTCCCCCGCCGCCGCTAACGCCTCTCTTTGTTGTCTAATGCGGGACCGGCAGGCTCGGGACACTCGCGCGAACCTCTCGGCCGAGGACAGTCTGTCCCCAGCTCTCCTCCCTCGCCTGATGGAGAAAAGAAAACGCGCCCAACTCGCATGCCCGCGGCCGGGCTCTAAGAGAGCGGTCCTGAGAAAGTCCCGTTAGCGTCCCCAAATAAGCCACCCCTAGAGCCCACGGTGCCACTGGGAGAAGGGTCTATTGTCTGCCGCAAAGGGCGGCCCGAGCCCTCGGGCCCGGAAAGCGGGACTCGAGGTCCCGGTGCGCACGGGCCAAGTGGCTCCTGGCGCGGGTTGCCCACCTGCGCGGGAGCGCAGGAGACACAAAGGCAGAGGCCCGCCCGCATCGCTTCTCGCGCGCGCGCGCGCCCGCAGCTTTGTGCCCCTTGGGCAGCACTTCGTCCAACTGGCCCTGAAACTGCGGCCGGGCCAGGCAGACACCCGCCGCAGAGCGGGCCTGGCCCGCCCTGCGGCCCGCGACCTCCGGAATGTGCGGCGCGGGGGTCCTGCACCCGCCCAGCGCGCGGGCCGAGCCCCCGCGGGCGCTGACACGTGCACGAGCGCCGCGCCGCCACCGCGGGGACGCCAGCCATGGCTCCGGCGAGCGCGCGGGCGTGCGCGCGCCGCCGTCCCGTCCCTCCCCGCCCCGCGGTCGGGCATGCGCGGTGCGCGCCGGGAGCGGGCGGGCCCTTTAAGGCGGGCGCGGCGGTGCGCGCGCCGGCCCCTCCCGCGGCCCCGCCCCGACGGGAGGTGTGCGCCCGCCGGCCCGCCGCTCTTTGTGCGCTTCTCGGGGTGGGGTTGGCGGCGGAGGGAGGGCGCGCCCGGACCGGCCGGCGGGGACGGCGAGCTGCGCCCCCTCCCGGCTCTCCCGGAGCCGCCTTGCAGCGCGCGAGAAGAAAGGAGGCTTTGAGGCCCGGGCCGGGGCCCGCCGCCTGCTCGCCGGCCGCCGCCCCGTCCCCCTGCGCTCGGGCCCGCCGCGCCGCCCCCAGGGCCGGTGCCCCCTCGGGTCCCGCGCGCGCTCCTCTCCTTTGTTGCGGGCGCTCCCAGGCTCGCCGCGCCCCCGCGCCCGGCCGGCGGGGTCGCTCCACAAGCGGGCGGGAATGCGGTTTGCCGAGAACGCCCGCGTCCGCGCGGCGGGACGCCCGCCCGCGACAATGGGGCCATGTGGCCGCTGCCGCGGACAGGCTCACTCGGGGGACCTGATGGTGCCGCGGGGCGAGCTCGGGGCGCGCAGGCAGAGGCTCCCCGGTGCTTGCTCCCTGGGTGACCCCGCGAGGAGAGCGAGCGCCCGGGCCTCGGTGTGCCCTGCGTCAAATGGGGGGGGGGGGGTCGTACCTGCCCCGGCCACCTCGTGGGCTCGGAGGACTGTGACAGTAGATGCGAGGGCGCTGGGCGATCAGGCAGTTAGGCACTGCCTTCCCGCTGGAGACAGGAAGGTGTTCCTTCTCGCTCACCTGGAGCTGTCTTGGGGAAGAGGTGCTGATTATTTCCTTGGGGAAATGAGGCTTAGAAGCCACGTACAGTGGTGGTTTCCTCAGGATGTTTCTGTCAGCGCCCCTGAGCCTGGGTGTGTGTTTCTTCAAAGGAGTGGTGGATGGCTCGGGGGAGGGTGCGCAGTCCTCCCAGAGCCACCACCTAGAACTCCGGTAGAGAATTCTTTGGCCTGGTTTATGGACTCAAGCACCAGCAGTCTGTGAAGGAGGAGGGGTGCCTTGAGGATGGAGGTTCTGGGAGGAGAGGGTCCTGGCTGGTCCAGACGCCTCGCTCGGGGCCTGTAAACACCAGAGCAGACAGAAAAAGCACTCCAAAGGCCTCGCCATTTATATCTTGCCCACACAACAGGCTAGTAGGAATGTATTAGGCTCCCCATTAGGCCAGCTGAGGTTTCTTTTTTCAGATAACACAATGGATGGAAGCAAAGTTGCTGCCAGAGTCCACTGCTGGTGAGGCCTGTACATAGGTAAATGGGGGCCCTTCTCCCCGGGGCTTGCTTGTGTGGGAAACAGGCCTGCACACAGCATCCGCCTCCTGTCTGCAGTGCTGGGATTTCAGATGGGTTAAATCAGAAATTTGTTTAGAGGGCTGCATGCTTCAGAGTCCCTGGGGTCCTTGGGTCAGTCCCAGGAAGGTGAACATGACAGTTTGCATAGGGGACAGGTGTCTTTCTCCCCTACCGGATCATGAAGGCAGAAGCTGTCTATAATTACACATGTCCGGTGAAAGCACACATCATAGCTCACAAGAGGATGAGCCTGGGAATTCATGGAAAGCTGCTAACGCCCAGGTGCCCACGACATTCCTTGTAGCCTGGGTCACACACTCTGTAGACCAGAATGCTCTGGGAAGACCAATGCAAAGATGGGATCGTTTTCTGAAGATACCCACAAGATACAAGGCCCTCCAGAGATCCTGGGAGGGTGATGGTCATGGTAGCAGACCATTCTAGTCTGGTGTTTGACAGCTCGGATTCCCAGTGGAGAACTGCTTCGCTGTCCCGTCCTATGCAAAGAGGCTAGTATCTAGCTTCCCACCTGCCTCAGGGGGTTGTTTTAGCAGAGGGATAATGACCGTGAAAGCTCCCTCACGGTAAATTACAAAGTACTAAGCGAACATGTGGGAGATCGGTGCTTCACCTGCCACCCTTTACCTTCCCTACCTGTATCCAGGACTGACTGGTCAGGGTATTTTCTGACACTTGAATGCTATTATGAAGTAACAATCTGGAAAAATTAATTCTCAATGAATGGATTTAATAAGCCAAGATGTGACAAAACTTCCCAAGTCCAGTAATGTTTTTAAATAGATAATACAACCCAACTCCATAGTTTCTGGCTAGACTTTCCCAGGCTCCTTTAGGACCCCAGTGCTTAACTACTTTTCCTGATACATGTTCCCTAAGGACTTCCCCAATGTGGCCATACTATTTTTTTTATTAGCAAAAGAGAGGGGCTTGAAGAGTGTGATCTGGTAACATAATAGAGAATTTCAGTTGTTATGAAATAAGACAAAGTAGTCACTCACAACAACCAAGATTGACAGTGAGCCCACCTCGTATGTGTTTCCAGAGGACTCGAACTGTTCGGCACACATCTGGCTTGCTTCGGCAACTGGAGAGCTGGCAAAGGCAGCTACCGTCCTCATGGGAAAACAAGCACACTTTCGGTCAACTCCACATTATTGAGCATCTACTTATTTTATTATGCACAGCCCGGAGAGCACTGATGATACAGAAATGAACATGGCAGGTGGGGGGGGAGGGGTCCTTTCCCCTGGAACCCTATTCATGTCCAAAGTCAGTTATGCAGCAGGGCAGTAGTGAGTCTGCCTGGAGTCCTAGGAAGGCTTCCGCCCGCTTCCCAGAGGCGGGGACATTTGTGTTGTGCCTTCAGAAACGAGGTGGGAGAATGGAGACCAGGATCTCCTGTGGCGCGTGGTATCTGGTAGGAACTCAGTCGGTGTTCATTAAATGAATGAGTGAGGTAGGTTGGAGAGGCTCCAGGTGTAATTTTCTTAAGTATGGATGTGAGTAAGCGTCTCTGGGAAGCAGCTCCAATGACCCCGGCCACAGCTGCCGGACTCTGAGGAGTCACAGGCCGTATTTATGGAGCCCTCGCTGTGCGCCAGGCAGCTTACCGAATGCTTTTTGCAGCGCACCATCTTGCGTGAGCCTCCAAACTCCGAAGTCGGGTCTTCTCTTGGCCCCATTTACAGATGAAGGGAAGTCAAGTCACTTGCCCAAGCGAGGACAGATTGTCTTGAGGCAGGTAAATACAGCTCAAGCTTCTGGGCCTTTCCACGGCCTCGGGGGGGAGGTCAGAGCAATCTAGGTACAAGATTGCATGTTTTAATAACATTTTCAAGAGTCCCATTTTTATTCTTTTCCTTAAGGAGGACACCAACACTGATGTGATAGGCCCGATAAATCCTAGTTGCTGTTGCGCTCAAGGTGGCACAGCTGATAAATGGTAGCCAAGCCTGTGATCGTAAGCACCCCAGGCTCCTTCCCACCCCTGCGCAGTGGGATTCCCCAGCTGGAAGCTGGCAGTGTTTCCGGCCCCAGCTCCCCACCCCGACAGGGCTGTGATGATCACATGTGTGAGAGCCCTGCGAAGCATCTTGATTTTTGATGTCCTGTTCAGTCTTTGTATTGTTAACATATATGTCACATGGAACACATGAAACACACACGTTTTTAAAAATATTTTAATATAGGAAATGCTCTCCTTATGTTGGATGAACAAAAAAGCCGCTAAGAGGTGTGTGTGTTACTAAACACTCAGGAAGCATTAGGAGAAGCAAATGAATTCGGCTGGAAAGCAATACATCAAAATCTTCTGGATGGTTACTTAAGTCGTGGGCCCACATTTTATTTTCAGGGTTCCCCGTGTTTCAAGTCCTGAACATCTTTATTCAATTAGTTTTTAAAAGTAATACGTGCTTAGCTTAAAAGTTAAATAGTGCTAAAAGGGCTTAATAAAAGCACCTGCTGGAAGTAGAAGGAGGAGAAAAAAGCCTAACGCGAATCCTAGCACACATGTATATTTATTAAAGCTTTTGGAATTATGAGAGTAGAGAGGAAGTTTCATAAATTTTGTAAAATAGGCCTTAAGTCGCTTGACTTCTAAAATTCAAACATCATTTGGTTAACCACCAGTAGTAGTCAGTCCGCGCTATCAGAGAGGAAGAAGAAGAGGCGGCGATTTAGAAATCTCTCAGACACACAGGAATTCAAGGAGCCTGGAAGCTCACTGATCTTCGGGAAGGAGGCAACTTATTTCTTCCTAAGCAGACATGAAAAAAATCAGTGGAATCGGGGCATTTTCTGGAGGTGAATACCCCACTTTGCCCAGACTGTCAGTGGAGCCCCATCTATGAACTGACAAAAGCCTCAGGGGGGCTAGCACCTCGGGGTCCGGGTCATCAGCGCAGGTGTTGTCTCAAACCTCCATCTGGCAGGGAGCATGCTGAGGGCCCGGGGCCAGGAAGTGGCTGAGCGGATGGCAAATACTCCTTGACAGTGGGTCGGGGCTTGGGACCCGAAGTCCCAACTTCCAAGGTGAAGTGCTATAAGGGCACGGGCGCTGCCCCTAACGAGACACTGTGTCACGCATCAGCCGGGGAGGGGGGTGTCACACGACAACCACCCCCCAAGTCTAGGTAGTGGGGAATAAGGAAAGGGCAGTCACACAAGGGGGTCTAAAGGAAGGCGGTCTCACTCCCCAGGCTCCCGGCTTCCTCTCCCTGAACTAAACGGTGCCTCGTGCCACTTACAAAGGGATAGAAATTGAGCAGAAAAAGTATTCAAAGCTCTAATCTCTTTCAACACCTTGTATGACCGCACCATCTCTGTTCCCATAACTTTTTCTAAAAAGTAAAAAATACCTTCATAACCTACAGAATTTGTGCATTTTAAGCATCAGCCCTGAAAGTCAAGATGCTAATTAATGAAATACAGCCGGGATGTTGTCACGACTAACTCCGAACTACCCACCTGTGTAACTTCACGATAAAAATGATTTCTTCCCTATGCGTTTCTGTTAAAAAAAATAAAAATCATGTCAACCAGGCTACTAACATGGTAGCTAATAAGAGGATCATTTTTGTTATGCTAATAAAACAGATCTACAATTTTATTAAAATTCTGCCGTCATCACTGTAGTAATGTGTGTGTGCACCTGTACAGAGAAGATGCACAGCCTCTGACAAGCAAAGAAATACAAGCGCGAGGATGCCTTTGAGGAAGCGCGATCACCATGCTAAGGAACTCAAACAGAGGCCGGGATGGGAATTCCGTATCTCAGAAAAAAGAAAGATGTGGTCTCCAGCAGGAAAATTTGAAGGCACACCCTTCAGTGGAAAGCGTAAGACCAAACACAAGGAAGCAGAGGAGAGTATAAAACCAGCACATACAGTAAACAGACCCCCACAGGTTGGAAAGAACAAGGATGAGGTGGTGGCACGCCCGCCTGGGTACAGGTGGGTTCTCAGGTAGGATGGCAGCTTGCGGAGGTCCCGCCGTGGGCTCTGGCCCATCTGAGAGCTTCCGGCCCTGCATCGTATTTTGGAGACCTTGAGCGTACGTGTGTCTTTGCTCTTGGTCCTCAGCTTCCTCATCTGTAAAACGTGCATCTGACGTCCTGAGTGACGCGCGGCGCTTAGGGTCACCTGCGCTGCCACACAACTGGCAGGAAGCTCTCCAGAAAAGAAGACAAGGGGGCAGCCCTTGCCCTCGGCTATGGTCAGCCGTGCCAGGCAGCCAGGAGACATGAAAACCACGTACCCTGGCGTCAGAGGGGAGCTAGACCACTGGAACGATCCTACAGGTTTAGAAACAGACCCAAATGCAGAGTCATGACTCTGTGGCAAAAGTAGAAATGCCAATGAATGGGGCCAGAAATCGCCCCCAGGAGGAGCTGAGAGGACTGGCTGTTTCGAAACACTGTATTAAGTTGGACCTTTTCCTGCCTCCTAGCATAGACTCCAGTAAGTTCCAGGGGGGTTATGGAGTTCAGCTTGGAAAATGAAATCATAAAAGGACTAAACGGAAACAGGTGGCTGTTTTTGTAATTTCAAGGAGGAGAAGGGCTTTCTGAGCATGACCCTCACGGTGGAAATCAGTTAGGGAAAGAGTCATAAAACAGAGAAACCATACTGCGGGACACAATCCTATACAAGAGGCCTCACCAGATGTGAGGTAGCAGTGGTGACCTTGGGGGGTTCCTAGATAAGCCCCCGATACGTTTACTGTAAATAAAATATATTTAAATTATATTATAAAATCGTATTCGTATATCAAACCTTGGAATTCATGGTCATCGATGCAAGGAAGAAGCCAGAATTGGCGTGTAGTGTTTTAAAAGTCAGAATGAACAACGTGAAATGAAGACCATTACAGTTGGTTCCCAACTACAGTGAAATGTACAAAGCAGGTGTTGTGTCAGCGAGGGGTGACTGGAGATGGGAACTACGGATGAGAAGATGTTCTAATTAAGGCTAATTCTTTAAAGATTAATTTGTAATTAGAACTTGATGCCATCTAATCAAAACACGAGTTATGATGGGGAGCGGGGCTGCGGAATCTTTCACAAGTTCATCTGGAAGATCACAGAAAGGGTGGGGCCCCGGTGCCACGGAGGGGAGGTTGAGAAGAGACGCAAGATGCTGTAAGTCTGTACGTGGACACCCATCCCTGGGCAGGTGCGCAGCGCACCCGTCCTGCCGGCACTGGGCTGGGGGATGGGAAGGCCACAGTGACCCAGGGCGGGACGCAGGCAGTGCCGGGCACCTCCTGCCGTCTGGAAGGGAAGACAGCATTAGCAAGCTGACGGGCATTTGTGTAAAATGACAACCGTCACAAAGCGCTGCAGAGGACAGCGCCACGGTGCAGGGAGTGTGTGACGGGAAATCTGGCAGTTCTTCTTGCGTAGAAGACTTGATCTCTGGCCTAAGAACACGTGATTGATCAGGAAGTGTGTTCATGCATGAGGTGAAAAAAAAGGAGAGAAGAACTTGTCAGTCCGTAACAGTTTCCAAGCACATATGATACACGAGGATTATGCACTACAGCCGCCTCTCCGTCCTCCAGCGAAAGGGGCGCCATCGTTCCTTCTGTTTTTGCCCGGGGGAAACCGAGCCTGAGCTGCCACGTGGCAGGCAGACCCAGGCTGTCCAAGCCAGAGTTCTCCCTCACTCTTTTTTGTTTTTTAAAATACCTTTATTGAGACATAACCGAGATACAAAACCCCGGGCACACCGTGTACGATTTGATGGGTTTGCACACGGGTCCGCGCCCGCAAGCCCGTGAGCACAATCAAGACGGTGGATGTATCCGTCGCCCCCAGAAGTTTCCTCGTGTCCCTTTTTTTTTTCGTGATAAGAATGCCAACATGAGATCTAGTCTCTCACGTTTCTGAGTACACAATTCAGTGGTATTAACGACAGGTGCTCTGTGATGTGGCGGACATCGGGAACTTACTCATCGTGTGTAACCGACGCTTGAGGCCAAATGAACACCCCCCCCCCCCGCAATGTCTCTTCCTCCCTGACCCCGTAACCAGCACTCCACGCGCTGCTTCTGGTCTGACCATGCGGCATACTCGGTGAGTGGAGTCATGGGGTACTGTGCCGCACCGACTTCCCTCCACACGGCGTCCTCCACCTTGTCACAAAGGGCCAGATCCCCTCCCTTCCGGAAGCCCGGCTCCCTGGTTTACGTGTGTACCACCCTTCCTCTCTCCAGTCGTCTGTCCGTGGACGTTTGGTTGTTTCTGCCTCTCAGCAATGGTGAACGACGCTCAGTGAACATGGGGGTACAGCCACGTCTCCAGGATCGGGACTGTGGGTTCCACCCAGAAAGGGGACGGCTGGACCCCGTGGCGGCTCCACTCGGGGGCGGGCAAGCCTCCAGACCGCTTCCCAGAGCAGCCGTGCCTTTCATGCATCCCCCCCACCAACAGCACGCGAGGGTCCCGGTCTCCCCACGGACCTGCCAGTGCCTTCCTCTGCTTTGGTTTGTTGCCTTTCCAGTCGACGTCCTGACGCGAGGTGAGACCCCTGCGGTTTGGATTTGCACTTCCCTAATGGGGAGTGCTGGGGGCCATCTTTTCGTGTGCCCCTCGGCCATGCGGATGTCTTCCGTGGAGAAATGTCTCTTCAAGTCATCGGTCCACTCTTTAACCTGGTCTTGGCAATGAAATCACCGCGAGAACACCAAAGGCAGAGTTGCCAAAAGCAGGAGCAAACAAGTGGGACTCCATCAGACCGAAGCCTTCCACAGAACGAAAAGGCCACCTACCGAGTGGGACGCGGGACGTGCTGTTCAGTGGCCACATATCTGACTAGAGATTACTGTCCAAAATATCAAGAAGTCGTACAACTCAATCCAAAAAAAAAAAAAAAACAACCACATAGTAACTCCATTAAAAAATGGGCAAAGTACTTAAAAAACACCTCTCCCTCTTGACCATTATGCTACGGTGGCAGCGGGATTTTAGAATTATACACACACAAGCATCTGCTCACATACCGTGTATCTAAATACTTCAGCGTTATAAATCAAGGTACCAAGTGTTGTAGAAAATACGTTCTGTCCTCCTAACTAGACACATAGACCTTCACAAGGAGCTAGAAGGCCAGGTTAGAACTCGGAACTCTCAGCCGCCACGGGGTTGGGCCCTGGACCTTGGGCACATAGGGGGCGGTGGCCTCGGGCAGGATCCATGCCTCCCACCACCCCCCACTTCCTCCCTGCGCTCGGGGTCCCATCCCACACCACCATGGGGTCTCGAGCACACGAGTGTAGATGCCCCAGCCCCATCACACCCTGCCCTGTGAACAGTCACTCCCCTAGACACACCTTAGGCCTAAAGGTACACACATTGTCAGTGGGGGACCTAAGGGACCGTTAGGGGAGTGGCCCACCCAGACCCTGGGAATGGGCTGCTCCCACTGTGACCTCATGTTCTGGAGCAAGGCACAGCCAGGGGGCAGCCAGAGTGGGACCCTCAAGAGCATGGGGCCCAGGGCAGGAGCCTCCCTTGTGGGACACATAAAATGAGTTTAAAAAATAGATATGTAAAACTACGTGGGTCTCCCTGCAGCCTCTCTCCTCTTCCTCGCTCCCCGATGCCCGCCTTCCTCTCTTGCTTCCCTCCTTTCCTTCCTGCTCTACACGAGCATTCAGAGAACGCCCTGGGTACCAGGCACCGCCTGGGCCCGAGGGTTCAAGGGTAATCGGGACAGATGCTCTCAGGCAGCATACAAGGTAATGAGGAGACTAGCATTGATCCCACACAAGTACATGTCTAATTACAGACTGGGACAAGGGCACTGACAGATAAGCATGTGCTGATTTGTTGGCGGCCTTTGATTTAAGGTTTCCTGCTGAGACAGGGAGGAATGTAAATCTGTTTTTCCCTTAAAGCCAGGGGCCTTACATAGTTTCACAAACCTTCGGAATGGATGCATTTCAGACAGCAACCCAGAACTGGGTATGCTCCCGACACCCATACAAGCTCATTAAATCAACTCTACTGCTTCATGGCTAGAGTAGACCTTTACCCCAAATGTCATAGGCACACATTTCTGCAGGGTTACAAAGCCAACTGCCCAATTATAGAAGGTGGTGGTTATTCTCGGGGCCCCCAGGCCAGACTCTTACGGAAATGCAGAAGGTCGGGTAAAAGAGGGTCTTGGAGCTCTTGGAAACCCATTTTCCCTCCTGATGTCCCTGTACCATGTACTAGAAGCGCTGAGAGGGGACGAATGATGCCTGTCCTCCCAATTACTGACTCTAGATGATTCTAGAAAGGGAACCCTCAAGGCGAGGGGAACAGGCAGTGGTCACCTGAAAACCAGACAGAAGCTTGGTCGGTGGAAAGCAGGAGGGAACGGCTCTAGCTTTTCCTTTCATGCGACTGTGACTATTCTCCGTGCGGACTTAGGCACAGAAGACAGGAGAAGCATGTCACTTTTAAACAGCTTCCTGTAATGAGGGGCAGAATCCTAGAAGGGAGATCCACTGTGCCACGGCACCGCCGGGTGGACTTCTGACTGCCTGTGGATCTGTCTTTCCACCCATGGTGTTCTGGTTTCCGGTAAGGAATAAATAAATCCCCATGAAGTTTGCCTTGGGAAAGGAACCACTGTATCTTTACCGTACTTAAGGGTCAGTTAGACAAATATTCCCCAAGAGTTAAGATAAGAGATAAGCTGCAAAGGCAGCTTATCTTCCCCTCGCCTTCTCCCTCACCCCAGACTGAACATTGCAGCTTTTTAAAATGTTCACCTACAGAGGAAAACCTTATTTTTGAAATTGGTTTTACACACACACGCACATGCATGCACACACTTCCCTGCATTTACTTATCCTTTCTTGGGTCTGGGGCAGGTGCGCCAGGCTGTAGGGCATCTTTGCGAACTGACATACACTGAGGTAGGCTTTTTTCCCCTCACTAGAGTGTCTTCTGTGGCCCGACAGTCTCTCCGATGCACGAGAGACCAAGCTGGATCCCGAATGAGCTGATCCCCCACAAGTGGCCCCCAAGGATAGTTGTGTCCTGCCCTGGGATTCCCAGCTGGGATGCATTTCCTCTAAGTTACTTACAAATTTCAAGGCATCTATAGGTTTGTGGAGGTTGTTCTGCCCAGGGCTTGGCAGAATTTGGAGAAACGGCCAACCCCAGAATCAGAGCTCAGAAAGGAACACAGACACGGCAGAGGAAGGGAGACTGTCTTGTCTGCAGAGCATCTCCCACTCTGTGAGCCTGAGCGGGGACTGAGTGTCGGGGAGGGACCAGCTCAGTCCAGGGTAAGACAGAGTGGGACAGGAACCCAACTCCAAGTGAAGCTCTGGAGTGTTCTAGGACTTCACCCCAAACCACGGGCATTACCACTGGCAACACCAGCATCACCCCCACCACCTGTCCTCGTCCTTGCTCTCCGCCTCCCCCCATCACTGCCGTCTCCCTTCCCTCTCGTGACGAAGCTCTTGTCCAGCTCGTGGGCTTCGCTGCCACACGAGCTGCGGATCACCTCCCGCCATGCCTCCATGTACCTGCTCTGGGACGCTGGGGTACACAGGCCCCCTTCACGGCCTCGCACACAGGCAGCGCTGGGTCGGGGCTGGCTGCCTCCCTCCCCGCTCCCGCCCCGTGCCCCACCAGTGCGGCTCTCCACAGCTCTGTCTCCAGCACCATCTTTCACAACATTTTTCTCCGCACATAACCCTTCTCATCCTGTTAGGCCCCCCCAGATGCCAACCCCCAGGGAAGCCCCCAAAACCCCCTTCTCAGCTTCTGGCCAGGAATGAGGGTCCCCCAGGCGCACCCCCCTCCTTCGGCCCATGGTTGGCGTTCTTGGTGGCGCTCTTCACCTCCCTGCTGAGCTGCGTGTTTGGGAAAACCCAGTGGCACTGTTTCCTGTGTTAGGTCAGACAGGACGTAACCTCTGTGTCTCAGTGTCCACCTCCGAAGAATGGGGCCGTACCCACTTATCGCAGTACGTGCATGGAGTCAGCACAGGGATTATATAAAACGCTACACGCGGGGACGCCTGGGTGGCTCAGTCAGTTAAGCGTCTGCCTTCGGCTCAGGTCATGATCTCAGGGTCCTGGGATCAAGTTCTGCACGGGGCTCCCTGCTCAGTGGGGAGTCCGCTTCCCCCTCTGCCTCTCCTCCTGCTTGTGCTGTCTCTGTCTCTCAAATAAAATTAAACTGAATTAAAATGCGACCGCAAACACGCAACGCAGTTCCTCGCACCAAGGCTGGGGTGTCAAGGGCAGGTGCTCAGAGCGTCCGTGGGGCGCTGGAAGGCAGCCGAGGCAGCGCAGGGCTGAGGTGAGAGGGTCTGTGCTGGCGGGTACCCGGCGTCGCAGCAGTGAATGGAGTCAGCAGATGCGAGGGCCACAGAGAGCCGTGACTGTCCCCACTGATGGCGGGCGAGCTCGCACCACACAGAGACTACTGTGCACGCAGCCCTGCGACCCAGAGGGGGGGGGCCCAGCATCTGCGGCCGGAGCCCCCCCACCATCTGTGCGGCCGCCCCAGCGCGTGTCGGGGGCCTGCTCAAGGCACAGGCACCGCTCTGTGCAGCCTCGGCCACATCTGCAGGGGCCCAGTCGCCTCTCCCAGCACCAGGCCAGCTGAGCTCGAGACAGATGCAAGACACACACAGAGGGAAGGACAGGCGGCCTGGCAAGTCAGTCCCGAGGAGCTCCCGTCCTCACAGGGGCCGCTCACAGCTCCCCCGCTTCGTCTCACCCCGCCTTCTCTGGGGGCTTCATCTGTTCCAAGCTCGGCGGTCGTCTTTTTTGTTAGCTTTCCCTGATCTCAGACTTGTAGGAAGAGTAGAAAGAAAACGCATCTGTTCTCTACCAGATTCCTCTGCTCTTTATCCCTTTGCTTTGCCACAGTCTCTCCCTCTCTCCCCGTGTGTGTGTGTCACACACACACACACACACACTCATTTTCCGAAACCGCTGGGAGTCAGCGAGCACACCACGGCCCTCCAGCCAGGAACCCCTCATGGCGCATCTGCCAGGACTGGGATCCTGCCTCACACGCCCTCCTGCTGTGACCCTCTTGACATGTCCCACGCGGACAATGCCTTTGTCACACACGCCGTCCTACTCCGAGGCCGTCCATCACGGCCAGCACCTTCTCCGTTCAGGAAGATGAAAGACTCAGAGGCGAAAATCTCAAAGAGATTGAGTAGAGTCATATGTATTTTAAAATTCCCAGCTTTTGGAGTAAATCCTCGAGCACACACGTGCACATGCAGCCGGCAGTGCTGCCCGCAGCCCGCCATGGCACGCATCATGCCACGTGCCCGCTGTCTCGGGGAAGCCCTCCCGCCGAGCCCTGCGTCTGCCGGGGGCGGCGTCTGTTCTCAGCAGGGAGCCTCAGGGACCGAGGCGCACAAGGCAAGGGGACTGGGCTTCATCCTTCGAGCAGCTAGCCCTCGAGCCATCCCCTGGGCTGGGCATCTCAGGCACAAACAGGAAAGCTGACTTTGCTCCCCTCTGGTGTTACTTTGCAGGGAGGAGCTCAGACTTAGAGGTGGGATGAGCCTGGGTTCTATTTGCCAGACAAGAGAGGATTACTGAGCCCCAAGCCTTAGTTTCTTAGCCGTGCAGTGGGGGCACTGGCGGAAGCTGGGAACAGCTGTCCCGCATGGGCACCGTGTCCGTGCGTGGAAGCACTCGGTGGGTGCCGACCTACATGTTGTCAGGGGAAAGCAGGGAGGAATCCCCAGACTGCTCTAATGGTCGGTGAGGGCCCAGAAGGATCCCCAAGAAGGGAGCCGCCTTTCAGTTTCAATCAGAGGTGTCTTCAGAGGAGGCATTTGAACCCGGAATGGGAAGGTGACTTTTCCACTGATGGGAGGGAATCTGGAGGCGGCAGGAGCAGGAGGGCGTGGGGAGGGGAGGCAGTCCACATTCTGCGCAGAGGACACCGTACACGCAAGACATCGGGGACCAAGAGGCGACAAATCCCTTCCCAGTGCTGGCCTCGGAGCCAGGGGGCTGGGCCAGGAGGAAAGGAGGCTGGACGGTCCCCCAGATGCACCGGCACAAGCGATTTGCAGGGAGGCTTCCTCTGAACCGCTGCCCGCTGACAGAGTCCCCACACCACGTCCTCCTCTGCTCACTGGGGCACTAGCAGGTGTAGGCGAGTGGACGAGGAGGCCAGCACAGAGCTAGTGAAGCCCCGGCCTCCAGGCCAGCCCGGCCCTCCCTTTAAGAGCTCAAGGTAGCCAGACGCTTTTTCTGACTGTAAAATTAATAATGCTCATTATTGATGATTTTGAAAATATTTTTTAAGTCTCTTTTCGCACATGCAATTAAAAAAACTTCCCCTCCGCGAGCTTTGTTATCTGACATGTCAAATTAATTAGATCACTGGTTTAGTTGAGTATTCAGTCACTGGGCGTCAGCCAGGCCCCCCTTCCCTCCCATTACCTGTAAGCGCCGAAAGCCACCGCAAGGTCCCAGCACCCCTTCTCGCCCTGGGGGGCACGTCCTGGTGTGGAATGCTGCTTGCTGGCCTCCCTAAAGGTGGCCCGTTTTGAAAGCAACGGATTTTGCTGAATGTACCACCCCCAGCTTTGAAACAAGACCTCATCTGCTGTGGTGCTTAAGTGGAAGCCGGAGGCAGCGGAGTCGCCAGGAACCACCTTCTCCCCTCCCCCTCTGGCTCCGGGCGCGGGGCGGGGGGGGGCTATGTCTGGGCCTCCGGCTCCCCAGGTGGTATTGGTCAAGAACCTCTCTGTCAGAGGGTGTTTGTTTCCTCGCCTCACACTCAGTGGGGAGGGACCCGGGGGAGCTGGTTATGTGAAGCCCCCTGGGTTCCCCTCCTCAGAGCCCCACTCGCCCAGTGCGCCCTTCTTTTTTTTTTTTTTTTTCAGCGTAACAGTATTCATTGTTTTTTCACCACACCCAGTGCTCCATGCAATCTGTGCCCTCCCTAATACCCACCACCTGGTTCCCCCACCCTCCCACCCCGCCCCTTCAAAACCCTCAGGTTGTTTTTCAGAGTCCATAGTCTCTCATGGTTCACCTCCCCTTCCAATTTCCCTCAACTCCCTTCTCCTCTCCATCTACCCTTGTCCTCTATATTATTTGTCATGCTCCACCAATAAGTGAAACCATATGATACTTGACTTTCTCTGCTTGACTTATTTCACTCAACATAATCTCTTCCAGTCCTGTCCATGTTGCTACAAAAGTTGGGTATTCGTCCTTTCTGATGGAGGCATAATACTCCATAGTGTATATGGACCACATCTTCCTTATCCATTCATCCGTTGAAGGGCATCTTGGTTCTTTCCACAGTTTGGCGACCGTGGCCATTGCTGCTATAAACATTGGGGTACAGATGGCCCTTCTTTTCACTACATCTGTATCTTTGGGGTAAATACCCAGCAGTGCAATTGCAGGGTCATAGGGAAGATCTATTTTTAATTTCCTGAGGAATCTCCACACTGTTCTCCAAAGTGGCTGCACCAGTTTGCATTCCCACCAACAGTGTAAGAGGGTTCCCCTTTCTCCACATCCTCTCCAACTCTTTGATATCAGCCAGTGCGCCCTTCTGCAGCACCGTCCCCTGGAGCTGTTACAACACTGCGGGCCTGCAGACAGTAAGTGCTTGTGCCTTCTCTTCTAGGAGGGAAGGGAAGCGTGGCTCTCTAACCCAGCCGCCCGTGGCTCCGGCTCTCTAACCTGGCCTGTCTAACCCAGCCCGGCCGTGGCTCCGGCAGCAACGAGGGGAACCAACACCCATCGGACATCTGGTTCGTGCACGTTATGTGTCCTGCTCACTTGGCCTCTTTAACAAAATCACGCTTCTGTTTTACTGGCCTCAGAAACGTTCTCTTCCACAAACGCTGACAAGGGGTTGTGTTTCACTGCACAAACAGCTTTCTTCCGAGAGTACTTAAGAACAAAGTGTAGGTTCCCCCCAAGCACTAGAAATGTGGTTCCGTTTATAATAGCGGGCTTTATCAAAACTCTGGAGCACGCAGGTTATGCAAGAGAGAGGGGCAGCTGCCGCAGATGTGGCCCGAGGGCCTCCAACGGCGCACCTTGGTTGGAGCAGGGGTGCGGATAATGAGCCGAGCACAGCCCTTCCTGGGGGCTCTGGCCAGCACGCGCTCCCCCCACCGCCTCGAACACTCGAACACGTCCAGGACTTGCTGGTGTGCGTGCACAGCTCGCTGCCCCTTTCTCCCGAAGCAGCCACGGGCTTATGTGCAGGTGGAGGGAAGCCATCGTTCTCTTCCAACCTGCTTGTTTTTATTATGTGTGTTGTGTGTGGTTTGTGGAACGGCACACCATTCCATCCAGCTTGAAAACACACCCACACCCGCTGCAGGAAAGCGTATTGGAAGGACCCGGGAAGCTCTGCCAAGGGCAGGAAGTGCAGCCTTGTCTCCTGGGGACCACTGGCTACAGGGACAGATGGTGGCTCAGTCTGTCTGTCTGTCTGTCTCTCTGGGGCCGCCAGGTCCCTGGCCTTCTCTGCATTTCTGCCTCTTTCTCTCAGAGACCACCTCTCTCTGCTTCTGTCCGTGGAGCTTCCCAGGCCAAATCCCTGAGGGAAGCTTTCAGAGTCTCTGAGTTTATTGTAGGGACAATCTGATTGGTTCAGCATGAGTCCCCTTAGCTACCACGGGTCCTGGGGCAGGCCCCCCAGCACGCATCCCTCCCACCATGTCATTGTGTCACCTCACCCCGGCTCTGTCTTCCATAAACAGGCACACGTCCCTGCCACCTCTGACTTCTTGGTCCACATGGCAAGCATCGCCAGACAAAATGGCTGTTTTTGTCCCCCCCCCCCCCCCCGCCCCGATCACTGACTCCTCCTTCTTCCAGCTTCAGAACCCCCATTTGTCTTTTGGAAATAGCCCTCACCCCACACTGTCCAGCTGGTTCAGACAAGGCTGCCATGTCCCACTCCGTCCACCTGTCTGGGCAGCACATCCCTGCAGGTCAAGTTCAGGGGACGAGCATAGGAGCCAGGGAGCAGGGCCAAGGACAGTCTCATCTAGAACTTTCTGCTGGACCTGTCAGGAAAGGAGTTTCCTCCTCCTGCTGCAGCTGCCAGCGTAGGCCCGGAGCTGCCCATGGCCACCTTGGTTCGCCCCCAGAAGGAAGACGGCACAGATAAAAAGCAGAGCCGAGAAACAGGAAGAAATGATGCACAACATGGTCGGAGCAACTCAGCGGGAACGCACCTGTAGCACGCGGACCCCAAAATCTCTTTTCGGCTTAAGCCAATTTTGGGTGGCGCTAAAGTTCACTCTCCCGGGAGTGACCCTGGCTGGGCACAGGGGGCCCAGCAGACCCTCCCAAGGGCTGGATTCCTCGCAGGACCGCAGCATGCTGACTCCCTCTCTCTGAAAGCACTCTGTGCGGCACACATCCACGACACAAGTCTGGGCTCTGCGCTGAAAGTCCCGGCACCTGGCTCTTTTCAAGACTCAGAATTCGGGGATTATGTAAATAGGTCAGTGGTGGGAATGGGAGTCCAGCCAGTTTGCCCCCGCCCCCGCCGGACCAGCAGGTCCCAGGGGCTCGGCTACCCACCCCAGGCCAACAAACCTCCCTTCCAAGTGCCAGGGTGAGGAAAGCGTTGGCATACATAGATCATTCATGGGCCCTGCTCCTCCTAAGTCCCAGCTCTGCTACATCCTGTAATCTGACCCATCCGGCATGCCCCTGGGGGGACCCTGGGGACACGACCCCAAGCTTCTCTGGCTCAGCTACCTCTCTTGTGAACGGCCCCCTAGCGACCTGTTTAATTTGGGAAGTTGAAAGGGGCCAAATTAACAGCAATGATGAACTACACAAAGATAAGCTAAGGAAATGAGCTCCAGCCCCCCTTTGCCGGGGCTGCGAGGGCCCGGGCAGCGTTCTTAGCTTGGAATAACCACGCAGGGTCAAGAGAGACCTAAACCATTTCTGGTGTTTGAGGACTCCAGTGTATTCTTTGATAAAGGAAGAACATCTACATTAAATGTTTATATCAACCCCAATACTGCAACAGGATCATGCTGGTTCCCAGTAACAACATGATCTATGAGAAAAACATCATCGTAGCTGGGGATGCCTGGGGGGCTCAGTTAGTGAGGCGTCTGCCTTCGGCTCAGGTCACGATCCTGGGATCGAGTCCCGCACTAGGGTCCTTGCTCAGTGGGGAGACTGCTTCTCCCTCTGCTGCTCCCCCTGCTTGTGCTCTCTGTCCTCTCTCTAATAAATAAATAAATAAAATCTTAAAAGAAAGCATCCTGGTACATCAGAAGCAACACAGGCCAGTCCTGACACACAGCACGGAAACGCATCCTTGCGCTGCATCTCTATGACGTCTCCGTGGCCTCATTTGGACAGAAACCCAAGTCTACATCTGAGGCTCCTCCTGAGTGGGAGGCAGGTCATGTCGCCCTCTATCCCAGTCCCAGGCCTCCGTCCTGGTCTCAGATCCCTACTGATCCTGGATGTGGGGACGCTGGCTTCTGGAGGCCCATGCACTCCTCCCAGCGGACTTCATCCCCATGGTCCGCAGGTACCGGGAGGTCCTCTCAGTTCAGGGAACTCTCTCCTGCCCCACTCTGCAGGCTACAGCGATCGCTCTGGATGTTTGTTGACTGCCCCTGCCCCTACTGTTCCTGCTCTTCTACCAAACCCACGGGACACACTCTTCGCTTCGAAACCGCAGAGGAGTGAGCACCGGCTAGCTAACACAGACACAGCACAAAGGAGCCGAGCGGCTCCCGGGGACACCCTGCCCCACGAAGGGGACACGCACAGAAGGAGATCACAGCACACAGTTCGGTTGGGGGGGGTTCTCTTCAGTTTCCTGTTCACTTACTCCCACTGTTCATCTCCCCACCAGACTCTAAGCTTCAAGAAAGCAGATTATGTTCGTTTTGTTCTGTCCCCTCCTCCCCAGCACACAGTAGGCGCTCAGTATTTGCTGACGAGAGGACACCTGGCATGCTTTCCTGGCCTGTTACTGCACGGGACGTTTCCAGTGCTGTCAAGCATCTCTCAGTACGACCGCATCATCTCTGTAAACGTTGGCTTCCGCGACACCCTGGAGCATCTCATTTTATTTCCTCTGTCAGTGTTTTCCCAAATTTGACTGAAGATCAGAATCACCTGAGTGTCTTTCTGAAACACGGATTCCTAGGCACCGTCCCAACCCGCCTGAATCACAGTATCCCAGGGAGAGGGACGCACTCGGCGCTAGTGGGTGAGCGCCCGTTACCATCGGGGGATCAGGGAAATTCCAAATCCTAACCAGCTTACCAGGGGCTCCACCACCTGCTTCCAGTTCGGAGGTTTCTAGCAAGTCTGCTCTTGGGTGGATGGTGTGACTTCCCTTGCGTGCACATTACAGGTGTATAATGGGGCCAAACGCAGCACACGGCTTCCCCCCTGGCCTGCCGGCTCTGGTGGGGAGGGCACCTGCTGCCCTTGGCCTCCTCGGTGACCGCCCTCGCCACCCCTAGGACTTCGCCCATCTCATAACTGACTCTGAATCTCCTCGTTCTATTTTGCGCTGGTTTAACTCCTCCTGAGGCTGAATGTTTCCCTGTGTTTGTAAACTAACCACATTTTCTCTTTGGGGAATTTTCTGACCCTGCTTTTTGCCTATTTAATTCTTGGTCCCTTCATGTTTCCTCGTTAGTTTCTACGAACTCTTTATATATGAGATAGCAACTCTCTGTCTTTCATATTTACTGCAAACACTTTTTCCCTCGATGGCGTTTGCCTCCAACTTTGAGTTCCTTCGAACACAGGAGCTACACATGCACATGGATGCGCACACGCCCTTGCTCTCTCCAGGGAACATTTACACGTCTGTGGACTGGTGTGCGGGCTGGAGCCACATACATGGCGGTAGGATTTGGCAGCAGTAATGACACGGAAGGCCAGAGCCCCAATGACCACACAGGAAGAAAGTACAGAAGAGAAGAAGTAAAATGACCCAAGGTCCCCACCACGCAGAAGTTGGGACAGACCGAGAGATGGCACGGGAGGCGGCGGGGAGGCGGGAGTGAGGCTGGTGGCCTTGGGGGTCACAGATGCCGGGAGGGGAAGGGGTAAGGAAGATGGGGTTCCAGGAAGAGTTCATGTCCTAGGCCAGGCGGCCTTTGCTTTTCCTTCTTGCTGTTGCATGGTCTGCTTGGTGGGTTTCACGCTGAACTGTTTGATCCGTCTGGGATGTCTGTAGAGAAGCTGCGCAAGGCGCACCCTGGCCGCCTCCCTCATCCTCTGGAGACGCCGCCCACCTTCTCCAGCCTCGAAGACCAAGAGGTACAGGAGGAAAATAGAACGGAAGTCGTTTCCCCACGTGGTTTCCAGGACAGGCCCAGCTGTCTCTATCTCCCCCATCTGGATTAGAAGTTTGAGGGTTACTTGGATGCTTCAAATTAAGGCTGAATTCGATGAACCTTGCCCGACCACAACAAACTATTTTGAAATCACTTTCCATTACTTGTGATGCAAAGTTATGGCTTTGTAGTTACAGTTAAGGAAACTGAGTCAGAGTATCACATGAGTTGCCTAGAAATGTCATGACTAGAAAGGAGGGGAATGGGGAGGAAACCCCAAAGCCAGCCATTCTGCAGCGCCCCAGGCCACCTGGAAGCCACAGGTGTAAGACTGAGGGACCCTGACACAACTCTCTTGCTCGGAGGGCCATTGCTGATCATACATTGTCTCAGGGAAACACAGATCGGAGAGAGAAGGTCTGACTGGCATTAGGCTCAGGTGCTCTCATGGCTTTCTGGAATAAGAAAGGGACTCCTCCAGGGGCAGACCCTCCCGGGGGCAAGAGAAGGGCTCCACTCCTTCCAGCCTGGCCAGCAGCTTGCACACCGTCATCTGTGCCCTGCCCTTGGGACTCAGCAAGGCTGGCCAACTTTAGCCAGTTTCAGGGTGCAGTGCCCCCCCCCCCAAGGTACAGCAAAGCGGGGGCAAGAAAAGGTGCTTAGACAACAATTTGATACTTTAGAAAGACAAGGCACTGCCATGGAGGAAGTCAGCCCTGCTGAACTCATGTGTTCTGATTTTAGCATTTGGTATGGTTTCGTATTTTCAGTTACATGGCAGTGTGAGGGGGGGTGGGCATGCAGTAGTGTTTCCAGCATTCGAAGTCTATAAACAGATTCTCCCCGCCTTTGTTAGGACTCAGGTCTGAAGAGGCCGTGCTCTGCTCCCCTGCTGCATGTGAAGGTAAGAATTTGAATTGAAGGGGCGCCTGGGTGGCTCAGTGGGTTAAAGCCTCTGCCCTCGGCTCAGGTCATGATCCCAGAGTCCTGGGATCGAGCCCTGCATTGGCTCTCTGCTCAGCGGGGAGCCTGCTTCCTCCTCTCTCTCTCTGCCTGCCTCTGTGCCTACTTGTGATCTCTGTCTGTCCAATAAATAAATAAAATCTTAAAAAAAAAAAAAGAATTTGAATTGAAGGCTTCACCTGATAATCCCAGCCCTGCTCAGGGAATCCATCCATCCATCCATCCATCATGGGATCTGAGTAAAGCTTACCATCTGGCACGAGAAGCTGCACGAAAAGATGACAGCTCTTGACTTCAGTGGCTACTGAACAGTTAGTCCTGTGGTCTTCCTCCGTGTCTGGGGCAGCCTCAGTCTCCTCGTAAAGGACCAGGTGCTATTTTCAGCTTCTCAGGTCATAGAGTCTCTGTTACAACTACTCAGCTCCGGCTGCGGTAGTGCAAGAGTAGCTGCAGAAAACGTATACGAATGGCTATAGTCCCAATAAAACTTTATTTAAAAATTGGCCCCCAGCAGAGCCCACACTCCCTCTCCTGTGAGGGCTGCAAGGATTCCATGAGACATGGCACAGCCAGTACCCGGCACATGATAAACACCCAGGAGGCACAGTGGACAGTGCCATGAGAAACCACGACCAGCACTGCACACAGGGTTTCTGGTGTGGAAGAGGGCTCACGGACCTTTCCAAACTGGCAGAGCAGGCACGACGGTCTGAAGTGCTGTCTTGGTTCCATGGGGCAGGCAGCAGGTCCACCGATCTTAGCTGTTGTGAGCAGAGTGTGCAAATGCACTGGGGCAGCGAGCCTGCTCTTACCCGCCATGACCCTGTCTCTCCCCAGACATAGGAAAGAGACAGTCTGGGGAGGAAAAGCTCTCTGTGGGACCCACCTGTGGGTGGCTGTTATATCTGCAGATGGTCTCCCAGGCTTCCCTGGTGTCCGCAGATGTTGACACAGCTGTGGGCTTCACTGAAGGTTCCACATCTGTGCATGACCCCGTGTGGCCATACGCTTGTCATATCGGCCAGTGGCAGTGGTGCTAACAGACTGTGTCTCTGAACAGCTTCACCATCTCTGTCTTAACACATCCTCCTTTGGGGCATCGGGTTGGGTCTGTTGTTTTTGTCCGATGTCATCCATAATGCAGACCCCAATAGCTCTTTTATTCTGCTGAACTCTCCCCCTTGATTTTCTTCAGAGAGATTCTAAGGAGAGGATCAAAGCAGAGCTGTCCTCCGACCGGGCCACAGGGGCTCCTCCAGCACCTAGAAGGGCCAGGCCCAGGACCAGGACAGGTGAGATGTGTGTCATGGACGGAGGACAGATGAGGGTTCATAATCTGACTCAGCACTGATGCACAGGGGAGGTGAGGCTCTAGTCCTGATCTTCCTGGGTGCCCCGGGGATCATCAGGAGTCCCAGGTTGGGGGCTGTGACCACGCTTACAGTCTCCTGCTATGTCTGCTCGGCCGCACTGCCTTTCCCAGCAAGTGTACTGGTTTACAAGCAGAGCGCGTGCGGGCTTCATCGTGCTCGCTCACTGCGCTCGCCCAGGCAGCTGGCTGCGGTCGTGGGGGCTCCGGTGTCAACGTGTGGGAGTGGAACAATCTGCCCACGTTGTTTTGCTCTGCACTCTCTGATCACCTGCATGAGCGACGATAAAAAGCACCGTGCACTGAGTTCTCGCTATACACAGGGCCCTGAGATAAAACACCCTGCCCGCACTTTCTCATCTATTCCTCCCTGGAGTCCTTGGACCTTTAGGGACACTACAGGCCAGAGGAACAAAGGAACTTGTCCAGCACTGCGGGTAGTAATCGGTACGGAGGACCTGTCCACACGGCTTCTGCTCCCGGCCCAGGTCCTCCTTCCTGCCTTTGCCAGCTCTGGTTCGACCTCCACCCCTGCTGGTCACCGCTCTACTCCGCTCTCTCCAGACACACCCACCCCGGACACCTCCCAGAAGTGGAACCCTACACTCTACCCCTCTGTGCCAGGCTTTTCCCATGTCGCCTCCCGTTCCCCGGGCTGCTCCGTGCTGCAGCAGGTGGCAACACTGCGTTCCCATCCATGGCGGTCACCGGCTGCATGCTTGCACCATGCCTTCTTCTATCTGGATGGCCCAAACTGGTTCTCTTTTTTAAGTCACAGTGCTTCTGATGAGTTTCTAAGTGAGGAAGGGCAGAGAACTGTCTGCAGGTGAGAGCCAGCCTCCGTCTGTGAGAGGAACCAGGTCTGCCTTCTCACCTAAACCCCTGTCCTCCCCGATGCCTGCGTTCTCGGTGACGGGAGCGCGCCGGGCTAGCAGAGGCCCGTCTGTGGTGAAGGCACGTTTCCTACCCACCTGAGCTGCTCCGTTCGTGGGCTGGTGGGTGGCACCAAAACAGAGAAAAGTGTTTTTATGGTTTCAGGAGTTGATGAAAAGCCCCAAAGGGGGCAAAAGGGAGGCTTGGCTAGAGGCAGAGCATCCGGGTTCCTACTAAAAATGAGCCCAAGGCCCAGGATTCCCGAAATAACCACCGCGCACATTAGGGGACACCACGTCTTTGGTGAGGCGTCTCCAAAAGCCCTTCACACACCGAGCTCTGCACAGCTGTCTGGGCCGGCCTTGTGCACACCTTCCACATGCACCACACCCGTTCCTGTACTCGTCCTTGGGCCCCAAGAGACCGCACGCTCTCTGCACGGGGGCCGGCTGTGACCTCTGCTGCCCTCCAGTCGTGCCCCCGGCCAGTAGAGGTGTCTCCGAGAACGGCTCCTGAGTCACAAGTGACAGAGAGTGAGTGGGAGAGCCCACGGAGTGAGACCACAGCTCTGCGGTGCAGGGCCACGCCGGCCAACCCCATTGCTGCTGGCCACAAGCGGCTACTTAGGTTCACGTTCATCAACATGAAACGCAATCACAGACTCACCGCCTGCGTCATGCTGCGTCACCAGATGCGCAGGGCACCCAGATACACAAGGAGAGAGAGAAGGTTCTGGAGAGAGGCACAGGGCATGCCTTTGCTCCTAGATACCTTCCACTCCCTCCTCGGAGCCCTGCTGGAGACGGAAGCGCCGGAGGAGAGCCCACGGCCGTGACGTCAGACCGTTTCCCGCCTTTCCCAGACAATCAGCCTTTCACCGCATCCCCATTATTCTGCACTTTCAATCTGGGAGGGGAAAGTCCTACGTCTCACGTGCTAAATCATCCTTATTTATTTAGGGCTGGGAAGGGGCCAAAAGCAGACGGTCAGCAAGCAGAAAGCAATAACCACAGACGCCAGCCTGGAGAGCCCGTGTGGGGCACGCGTGTTCCCTGCCGATTCCAAAACATCCTCTGTCGGGCAGTGTTTGCACAGACATTTTCAAGTGCGCTGTGTTCCTGTCCCTGGGGCTTGATCTCAAGCCCATCTCATCCATCACCTGCGGAGGGTCCCCTCCTTTCGCGGGGAGATGTCTGACTCTAGCCCTTCGAGCCAGGGAGTGCTGTGCTCAGACCCCCCCATTCCCTTTTTGGAAACAATAAGCAACGGTTACTGTGTGGGACAGGACAATCCCTGGGGCAATACCGGATTCTTCACAAAAATTCGCGCAGCCTGTGGTCTTCCGGGTTGCTGCTTTTATGAATGGAAGATTTCACAGAAAAAGACCTTGGAATGCCACTGAACACAGATACCCGAGAAGCCAAGAAGGGCCACGATCTTGGGCTGGACCCATATGCTTTGGCACTGGGAAGAGTGCACAGTAGGGGTCGGGGAACATGTTCAGGGGCCTCCGCGGGCCTCCAGTCCTGAGGAGAGGGGCAGAGATGGCGAGGAACGTTGTCTTGGCTGAGATTTCTCTGGACAGAAGAAGGAGGGTTCCAAATAAGCCGTCGAGCTGAGAGTGTGATGAGGGAGAGCTCACCTAATACGGATGAAATCAGGCAACAAAAAATGTAACCGGTACTGAAAAATGTATTTGTCCAAGTCAGTGCCCAAAAGTTTCTGATGTCCACGACCTCATTATAAGGTAAGCGGAGTATTGGAAGTATTGGAAGTATTGAAAATAAGACTGTAAACACTCAGGAAGGAGAAGGGGAGAGCCAGAGGGACTAACCGCTCTCTGCCGTTAGCGGCACTCGGACGACGCTGGACACCGGCGCTGCCCCCCAAGGACTCCCGTCAGGAGGGGCTCAGAGCGTGATGCAGGCGTTATGCGCTGGGCATGCCACGTCTGGGGGAAGAGGGCCGGCAGTACCCTCGTGTCTCTACAAATCTCTAAAGGGTCCCTCCTCGGAGAGAGAGCAGATAAACAACTTTCCTTACACGTGACTGTTCTGAACAGGGAGCTGAGCAGAGAAGAGAGACGTTCCCGCTCTCTTCTCACTGTCTGGGGCCGAGCAGGGGATGGAAGCTGCTTATTACACATCAAGTTCAAGGGCACCCAGCTTGGAAGCGGCAGCGCTGGTGACTCAAACCTGCACCTGCCAGTCCCCAGTCCCCTTCCTCCTGGAAGTTCCCCTGATGATACCGGGAGCCCCTGCCCTCTGACCTCTCTCTCAGATGTCGCCTTTCCTCTCAGGTCCCTCCCCAGGACGTCTTCTCCGCACCGTCCACAGAACCCGCACGCCCATGTGGTTCCAACAATCCTCTCTCCCCACAGGCAAGGCCCACCCGACATCCACCGACCCACCTGCCCAGCCCCACGCTGCCCCTTGATCCCAAATGCCTCTGTGTGACCCGTTTCCCCTCTTGTTCTGGAGAACAACTGAACAAATCAACCAGTTATGGCCTGGATGCCTACTAGGCTCCGGGTGGGCTGGGGATGTTCAGAAAACCACTGACATAAAAGACTCAATCTCAAAAAACAGACTGAGGGTTGCTGGGGGGAGGGGGGACGGGAAAGGGTGGTGGGGATATGGACATTGGGGAGGGTATGTGCTATGATGAGTGCTGTGAAATGTGTAAACCTAGCGATTCACAGACCTGTACCCCTGGGGATAAAAATACATTAATATATGTTTATTAAAATAAAATTTAAAAAAAAATACAAAAAAAAAAAAGAAAACCACTGACATGAACCGAAAAACACCCAGAAATCACCACTTGATTGTTCAACAGTGGACTCCTTGCACAATGGGCCAGCACGAGGGCTGGTGGGGGTGAGCAGAAGTCAGCGGGATCGGCAGGTGACAGCGGTGGGGGCTGGTGGGGGCTGGCAGGGGTCAGCGGGCGTGTCGATGACGGTGCTCAGGAGGAGCCCGAGGGGCAGGCGACATGGGGAGGGCACTCTGGGCACAGTCACCTTGGACACAGAGGACGTGGAACTTCAGGCACGTGGCCTAAGCGGCTCAGATGTGTCAACATGTGTGGGTGGCTCTGGGTATTGATTGCAAAGGTCGCCCTGTCAGCTAACAGTGAGCACAGGGGACAGAGAGGGGATGGACAGGGACGGCACTCAGCACACGGCACAGGCCCTCCGCCTTGTTGATGGTTATGTGTGCTTATTAGAGCAAGAGCACGGACACTCTGGGGAGGGAACCTGGACAGGAGCTGTCGATCGGAGGGAGACGGGATGCCCTCTGACCTGGCAGTCCTACTCTAGGAGGGTGCCCTGCAGAAGCCCGCCCTCCATCTCACTGCTCATCTCACGGCCCAGCAGGTTGTTAATTTGTTTTTTAAATAGTGGGACCCTGAAGACCATGCTAATGCTTTTTGATAAGGAATTGCTAGACAAATTATCCAACATCCATACAATAGCCTCTGATAGAGGGGACAAAAGGAACGAATTAAACATACATGTATCAATGTGGACAGAGAACCACGAGCCTGCAGTTTCTTTAGTCGTGGACTAGGGTATATACGGCACCATCCATGCTGCCTGTGTGTGTCTGTGTGTGTCCGCCCAGGGAAGGGCCAGAAAGTATACGCCTGGTTGTACACAAGGGTTGCCTCCCCAAGCCACCGTCACTCCCCTCCCTAAGAGCCCCTAGAACCCCGAGCTGTAGCTCTCGTGTTCACACCCTCTTAGAGCTCGCCCCGCGGCAAGCTGGCATGTTTAAAATGTGGCCAAGGGCGGAAGTGAGTACGAAGGCTTCTGAGCAGCCCAAATGGAACCCCGCTCACCCACAGAACTTGCTCAGACCCGTGTACTCTCGCTCAGCACACAATTCCAACGGGGCCAGATGTGGGGCTTCCAAACTAACAGCAGATCAGAGGTAACAAACCAGAAGCAGATAGTGGAATGTACCAGAACAACAGAGAGTGACACCTGACAGGGTGGAGGGTCCTACTGAGGAAGACAGTAAGCAAGGAGTGGGTGCAAAATCTGGGCCGTGACACTGGAAAACAAATAGCCTTGCATACCCCAAGGTCTTGAGGCTTATTAACAAGACCCTACTCTACGCTAGGCTCTGAGCTAGCATATGAGCTAGCCACTGCTTTTGGCCACTAGTTACAGGGACCCAAAAGAAAACCGGTTGAACCAAGCTGGAGAGGGTGTTTTTCTTCCACATACCAAGAAACCCAGAGGTAGGGAGTCAATGACTGAGATGGCTCCTTTCCTTAGTAACCTTCGCCATTCTCCGCACGTGGCTTCCAGCCTCAGAGTCACCTCATGATCGCAAGATGACTTCCGCGATTCCAGCCGTCACATCTACATTCCAGTCAACGGGGAGGGAAGAGGCACACTTTGCATCTGAACCGACTTCTCTGAAACACCGTTCATGCAAGCTTTACTTGACTTGCTTCTATCTCACTGACAATCCCAATGTGCAAGAAGATGGGAAGTGAAGGTTCCCACCACGGCCCCTGACAACGCAGAGCTTCCGGCAGTAAGAACAAAATGAGAAGGACGTGCTGGGCAGACAAATGTCACAGCCGGCACCGGAGCCTCGCAAAGATTCCGATACAACTCCGCCTTCGAGGAGCTCCGGCTTCAGGGAGAACCTTTCCTTCCACAACGGTTAAAATAATAACTGTGTCTTGAGACATAAACTTTCATCTTGATAAACAGACTCCATAATTTAGGGCAACACCTTCCCAGAAGATTCTAGGCTGCAGAGAATTTTGCTGAGATTGTTTGTTTGCTTTCATTCCATAAGAATTACATTTCTGCCTGTGAATGCCCTGGGGCCTGCTCCCGTCCACACCTGTATTCCTCATAACTCTGCGGCAGGAAACGGGACTGGCTTTTGCTCATAGCAAGTGGCCACAGAGTTGCTCAGGCAGGTAGACCAGAAGGCCATCCTGTCTGTCCCCTCCCTTCTCCCTGATCCTAGGATGATCCCAGCTGCGGGTATCGTGGCTGCAGTTCTTCGTTCCTGGCACCTCTGTCGGGAGGCAAATCTGCCACGAGAATCTGACCATGCGTCACTGCGGCCGCGACTCCAGGCATAGGACGGTGCGCTTCCAGATTTCATTCTGAGCCAATTCGATGTTTTCTTAGATAAAGTGACTATGCTAACCTGCGGTGCTTCTCTGCCTGGAGGGAGCAGGTGAGTCTGAAGCTGGTTTCTCCAACTGCTTCCCTGGCCAGGGGTGGGGATTCCCCTGACTCTGTGAGGAACAGGAGAGCCAGCTCGGCCTCCTCCCTGAGCCAGGTCCGCCTCCTCGAGGGTGAGCCCTGCACTCCCTGCACCTCCCACTTCCCCCGTTCAGGGGCACCACCTGTCCTCTCACTGCGTCAGGACCTGTAGACTCAGCGACAGGTGGGAGTCTCGGGCTGGGGTGCCCTGAGAGAGAAGGTGGAGCACCGAGGATGGCCTTGGGGAGCCCGGAGCAGTGGGGGCTGGGGGCACAGGAGCAGGGTCCACCCAGACGCTCAACAACCTCGAGAACCAGTCACACAACAATGCAGGCGCGCCCGACTGCGCGGTCACTCGCTCCGCAGTGAGCTGAGAGCATTCCTTCTGCCCGGCGCAAACCAGGCACCATGACCTGTCCCTACCCAGTCCCTGCTCCCGTGGAGTGAAGTAGAGGGCACGAGGAGGACACTCGGGAAGTCCAAGGAGAAGCCCCCCCAGTAGAGTTGGCGGGCACAGAAGTTTTTTTGGAAGAGGTTTACCCAAACCAAGTTCCGAGGGAGGGACAGGGCAAGCAAAGTGGGGAGCAGGGCTGGTGGGGGCCCCATGAGCTGGCCCAGGGCGGGGGGAAGTACGGGGTGGGCAGGACTGGCTGGGGAAGGCGACAGGCCTGGATGATGGGGCTGCCCTCAAAGGGGCGGGGTGCTTGGGCCCCCATGGACCCCCATGGACTGTACACAAAGAAGGGCAAGGATCTACGTGGCCGGGTGGAGGGCGGCTTGAGTAGTGTTCCTGGCGGTCAGACGGTGGGCCGGGCAGGAGCAGAGGCAGAGGCTGCTGGAGATAAATCCAGAACCGCTGGGGAGGGATGGGGTCCGAGGGAAGTGAGGGGTAATGGAGGAGGACAGCCTGCTTTGGGGACTGGGTGACCTCCTCCCAGCCTCACGTCCTGTCGGGACTGATGGAGTGGGAGGTTTGGCGGGTCAGGCGGGGAGCCTCCCCCTGATCGGCTCGAGCCTCAAGCCTCCAACCTCGAGCCAGGCTGTCCCTAGTGATGATATGTATACAGTTTGCCTCAAGAGCATCAAGTGCCACAAGGAGGGACAAGGACACTCAAAGGGAGGGGGCCTTTTGTATGGAGGCTCTGTCACCACTGGCAACAGGGACGCATCATTTAAATATCTTCAGAACCCCTGACAATAAGTGCCAGGTAGAATCAGGGATCAGAGACGGAGACGTGCTCAGCCGAGCTGCCCAAGCCCGGCGGTTAGATCCCTGCTCGCCAGCCTCCCCGGGCCTCTGCTCTGCCATCGGTGAACTAAGGATAAGCGAGTCTACCTTCTCACGGGGACATGGTGAGGCTCGGGTGGGATCACGCAGACCGTGCCTGGTGCACGGAGCCGCCCGGTGACTCCGTTTACTTAATAATAAAGTGACCGGTGGGCCCCGTCTTGTAGTGACTCTGAGAGCGCGACCTGAGCCAGTCAGTGGAACATGGATTTCCACGGAGTGTTTTCCTTCCCCTGCACCTCCCAGCATCCAAAGAGCTGAATTCATCTGCCTTCCAGGGCTGAATGCAAGCCAGGCTCTGGGCCAGCACTGGAGCGAGGGGGAGAATGTACAGCACGTCCTCCTGTTGGGCCTGACTTTCACCAGGGCCCACAAAGGACCCTCTGGGAAGCAGCGAGCCAGGCTCCTCCGTGGACCCGCTGGGCTCAGTCACATGTGGCCACACTCCCAGCCACGCTCCCTAGCCACACTCTGCCGCTTTCGGCACCGCTCCCTCCAGGAGTCAGACCCTGTATAGTCAGCCCCCCGGACCACAGCCCTGGCCCCAGGTGGGGGCACAGGCCGGGCAGGCGGGAGGGGCCTGGCGACCCAGCCCTGCCTGGGCTGGCGTTTCTGTGGCCTCTGCCTTCTGCGGAGCCAGCGCCCAGGCGGCCAGAAGATCTGACTCAGCTCGGCTTCATCTGTGTCCTCGGTCACATGTTTGTGGTCAGGACCACAGGCCCCAGTGACAATGACGTTCGACCATGAGCAACACAGCCCCCAACCGCGCCGTTCCAGTTCTGGGAGGGTCCCACGGCAGTGCCTGAAATCGGGCTTATGTGGTTGCTACGGACCAGACACTCTTTTACTTCTCAAGTTCAAATGCAGCCTTTTCTTTAACCAACCAAACAAAAAAAACCTGCCACAATTTAAAGTGAACTTTGTTTCTATAAAAAGGAAAAAAAATAGTACTTTTTCAAAAAACCATAGCCCAAACTGGAACATTTAACTCTGAGACTGACACATAAATGCACATGCCCTCTCGTAAACACAGACCGGTTTAGGTTGGTGTTATTTTTTTCCCATTGTTGAATGTCATTGAAAACCCACCACAAGCCGTCCTGCGGTGAGTAAAGTCGGCTCCGCACTGGTCACACATTCCCCCGCTCACAGCAGACAATTCTGCCAGGGAAGCAGAGCTCAGAGCCGCGTCCTGGGCCACAGTGGGTTGTCACGGAAGTCACCCACAGTCATGTATGCCCATTACGTGGCGGAAGGTGCATTTCCAACCCCCTACGCACGCAGAGCTGGGGGCTGGGTGGTGGCCTGTTGGCGACGGGGCCAAAGGGCCCACAGCAGCGTCTCTCCATGGGAAGCCAAGGGTGGGGGTCTGTGTCTGCTCAGGGTGCTCCAGGCGGAGGGTGGGGGACTGCACCACGTGGGGGAAGGCTTAGGCTCCCATCTCGCACCCCTCTGTGTGCATCTGCCCCCCACACTTCGTCTGTCCGGGTCAGCCTGCAGGGACCAGGAGGACAGCCACGGCGGGGGGGGCGGGGGGGGGCACGTGCAGGAGTAACTGAATGAATGACCACATGCCCCCCCAACAACCAGGAAGGGGCGGCACATTCACGGCCACCTGTGGGACAAGGCTGGATGCTGGATGTGTGGCCCCAGGGCAGCTGAGGCTTTTTTTTTTTATTCATTTGACAGACAGAGATCACAAGTAGGCAGAGAGGCAGGCAGAGAGAAAGGGGGAAGCAGGCTCCCCGCTGAGCAGAGAGCCCGATGCAGGGCTCGACCCCAGGACCCTGGGATCATGACCTGAGCCGAAGGCAGAGGCTTTAACCCACTGAGCCACCCAGGCACCCCACTTTTTTTTTTTTTTTTAAAGAAGAGAGCCTCTCCTTGTCACAAAGACAGTGACAGCGTGCCCACAGATGGGGTTTGTCAAAGGGCCGGGAGCCCAGTGGCAGGAGCCCGCGTTGCCGTGGCTGGGGCACTCAGGGCAACAGAATCAAGAAAGGAGCACTGGATCGTACACCAAAGTAGAAAACAAAGCCACTTGAGTCCGTGCTGGTAGAAGTAAACGATCAAATGGATTAATAGAGGAGACACGAGACAACTCTCCCACGCAGAAGAATTCCAAGTCATTTGTGCCAGTGGTCTGCCCTCGAGCAGGTGACTCTGCATCCCAGGAGTGTGGGCTGTGCCCTCGCTTCCTTCCAAGACCAAGGGTGGGAGGAGGGGCAAGGGGGAGTGACCTCTTGGGTCGGGAGGAACCGGACGCCCCTCCTCAGCCAGGTGACCCGGACCCACGTCAGCAGCCAGACGTCCCGCTGACCATGAGTGTTGCCGCTGCTGGGATCTGATGAGCGTGGGGCTTCACCCCGGGACCCTTCCTCCCAAAACCTGGAGCCCTGCTCTAACCATGAGCAATGCAGCACAGACGGTCCCCCCGCAGAGGGACATCCCACAGAGCACCTAACTCCCCAGAAAGGCCACGCTCATTGAAAACAAGGAGAGTCTGAGACACCAGCCGAGAGGAGCCCGGGGAGACATACGGTGTCCCATGTAACGTGGTGGCCCATGTGGGATCTTAACCCCTAAGTAAAAACCTAGGAAGTCCGAACCCACTACGGACCTCAGTTTATACTAACGTACCGATACCGCTCCCCTAATTCTGATGAACAGCTCTTACTGGCCAGGTGAGATGATGACAGTACAGGAGAAATTTCGTACAGGGACTGGAACTCTCCAGTTCCCATGGGAACTCTCCACACTATGCACTCGATTTTTCTGTAAATATAAAACTGTTTTGTTAAAAAAAAACAAATGGAGTCCACTGATTTAATAAAGGAGGAGGAGGAGAAAAGAGAATTCTTAGTGCATGCTGCACACAGGGCTGACCCAGCATGGGGAGGACCCAGATGAGGGACACGAGGCAGCCTCGCGTGCCCAGGTGTATGGGGAGGTGCACACACTTCCAAGGGCAGTCAGGGGAGTCAGGAATGCCCCTCAGTGACCAGGCTGTCCAGGTGTCTGGAATTCAGCACCAGCACAAGAGGTGGGGGATTCTGGGTTCATTAAACCTGATTCTGTAAAGGAAGGCCCTTTCTGTGCTATTTATAAGCGCGACAGCCTTGTAAGGAAAAGGCACCCTGTCCTATGAAGACCCTTTGTTCCGCCAAACACTTCTATGGCTTTAGCTATGCCAGAGGGGAGTTCAGAAGGGGATGGAAGGGAGAGAGGGGCGCGAGGACAGAGAGAAGAGTCAGCTCCGTGGCAGAGGCCGAGGGCTACGCTGGGCGAAGGGGTGGGCTGGCCCAAAGGACTTCTCTAACAGGAATGTGGTCTGCACGCACCTCTGTGGTGGGAACTCCTGGTGACCCCCACCCGCCCGGCCTGCAGAAGTTCTGCTAAAGCAATGGCCGGGGACACCCTGGGCTGCTTCCCTGGCAGAGAAACAAGGCTGAGCGTCTGTGTGGGTATCGCTCAAGTGGGACAAGGAAGCACCTGCGAGGCACGGAGCAGGAGGCAAAAACGCAGTCAGTGTAGGCAGCTGGCCGAGGGAGCAACTCCTCTCCCTTCCTCCCCAGAGATCTCAGAGAGTGGAGATTTCTATACATCCTTCCTGGGAAGGTCTGCGTGGACGAGGGACGTGAGCCGGCATCTCCTCGGGGATGCCAAGAGCCGGGAGATACCAGCTGACATGCGGGCTTCGAACTCCAGCTCCGCGCTGGAGAACTTATGAGGTGGCCTGGTCCCTGTGACCGGCAGGGCTGGCGCGCCGTGTCCGAGCGAGTGTCCCGGGGCCTTCCTGGGGGAGACAGGGGCCCAGAGCTTGCAGATGGCAAGTTCTCAACACGGGGGCCGCACCTCCCAGGTCCTCCGCACACGCCGGTTCCTGTCACAGGACAGCTGGACCTGACATGCGGGCCAAGCACGGCGACAGAACACAGGGCGGGCCGCTCCCTCCCTCTGGGTGCATCTCTGCTCCACCGCTAACAACCGGCTCTCATGGGGAACCATCAGCACACCACTCACTCATTAGCACCCCCCGGGAAACATCTGTTTTTCTTCTTTGTGGGGGACATTTGGAAACAGAAATCCCTGTAGAGCTAAACTGAGAGAGTGAGCGCGTGTGTTGGCGGGCTGGGGAGTGGCGCAGCCAAGAGCGGCTTGATTTAAAATCTCCCCCTCCACCCGCATCTCCCCACCAGGCCCAGGACAGCTGGTGCCGCAGTGGCTCCTGTCATTGGGAGCCAGGGTGGGAGGTGGCAGGGGCCGCACGCTGCCGCTGCCGAGGGCTCTGGGAAGGAAGGCAAGGCAGAGGTGGTGGACTCGGTGGGGCCAGGGGCAGGACAAGGAGGCCAAGAAGGATCTGGAAGCATCTGGGTAGAGCCAGCCCTTAAGGTACAGTGGGAATGAAAGCAGGCAGGGATGAGGGGAGAGAGTCCCCAGCGGGGCTGAGAAAGGGGGCATTCGGGGTGCTCGGAGGCAAGCACAAACCCAAGTGGGGTCTTACGGCCCCCACCGTGCCCCACGGGCCAGGATCAGGGTCATGCATGGCGCTCAGGCCCTTTCTCCTCTACAGGAGCACAACCCCCTCCCCACCAACTCCTGCTCATACGTGCACAGGATGCCTGGCCAGGACCCAGTGCTGGTGGCCACGCAGGGGTCAGCAGGTCAGCAGGAGGGCCACACTCAGACCCACTGAGATTTTTCTGGACCCCAACTCTGTTATCTCCTGTGTCATCTGGCCGTCAGGAAACTGAACTCTCTCCACTGCTGTCAGACCGAATCTGCACCACTAGGGTGGGCGCTAACAACTCCGACTCCCGAGCACGGAGGGGCCCCGTGGCGGCAGGCTGCTGCGGGGACAGGCGCTGGCAGCCGGGGCCACGGCTCCAGGCAGGTCTCAGCAAGGCCACTCCCAGCCCCCTGTTCCTGACTGCCCCCTGCACGCACAGCGCCCGGCCCAGCCCTGGCCTGGGGGTCCTCCACCAACCCAGCCACTCGACATCATCACTACTCTTCCAGGCCCTGGGTCGGACTACTTTCTTGCCTTTCCCATCCTGAAAGGGATTACAAAACCCCAATGGATCACTGGAAATTGATGGCGCGAGCTCGGGCGCCATCGCCACTCACCCTCTTCCCCCCAAAACCCAACCACTCAACGTTTGGGTGTGGGTTGGCCAGAAGGAAAGCTCAGGCAGTAGGAGTCCAAGCGCTTCTTGTCTCCGACTCCAGCATGTTATAAGTAAGAGGTAAAACGTAACCTACAATAATACAAACATACATGTAGCATATAACACACGCTACATGATATATAACAGAAAACACACTCCATGTATGCGCCCCGACACGCAGCAATGGGTATTAGCATTATTACTATTATTTTAATACTATCAAGTCTATTATACCACTTGTGTTCGCAATACAAATCTTTCTATAACAAGAGGAATTCCAGCTTTCTATCAGGTCAATTATGGTGTGCTTCATTCGTGGTGGCAAATTCTAAAGTTCTCATCCCAGCGAGGAGGGGGGGCATTCTACCTCTGCAAGAGAAGGAAACTCCCTTATGTTTTCCCAACCCTCATCTCAATGATGTTGCAAGATCGGGTTTGCACACGTGAGCCATGGATGGCAGGCCAGAGGAAGGGGAGAGATGCACATCGATCAGAGACCCCAGGCCCATCGAGGTGTGCTTTTTCATGGCCCGGCCCAGCCCGTGGGAGGGATGCAAGGTTGGGGAGCCCACAGCCCAGGGCGCCAGTCCCACTCTCTGCCCCGAGCACCGGTCTCCCTCCCTCCAGCCCCTGAAGCCCCACGTGCCTCCTAGAGTCTCCAACACTGAGTAATGAGGGTACGAGGCATTGCCGATTTCCTTCAATTTCAAAAGAAAATTCCAAGACATCCTCAGAAAGAAAAGAAGAAAAAAAGAGGGGTTTTAGACATGGTCCCAATCCTGTGGTTAGGAAAAGTATTGAAGAGATAAGAACATAAGTATAAAATTCTGACCATTGAGTGTCCATCGGTCCTAGCGAGAGGGGAAAAAGCAGGTGTGCCCGTGGAAATCAGCAGATAGGCTGCCGGGAGCGCCCACGATGGGGTCGGGCCCCGACATCCATTCCTAGATGCTGCTCTGAGCCTAAAGCCTCTAGTCTCTCCCTCCCCAGGACCCACACGTCCACATGGACGTAACCACAGAGAGCCCATGTTAGTGCCGGGAACGACTAGGGAATTCCCCAAAAACCCAGGGAAAGGGAGCCAAAGGGAGCCAAGGAGAAAGATACCCAGCCATCACTCATCCCTCGTGGAGGTCAGTCCAGCCCGGGGAGGAAGTGCAGGGACCCAGGGGAGCCCCGCTAATGACCTTGACTCAGAAAGTCAACGGGAGCCCAGAGCTGGGGGCCGCAAGCCAATCTTTACCCCACGGAGCCTCACTCGCTGTTTCGCAAACAGCTTTTTGTAACACAGGCTCTTATCAAGACCATCTCTGTCCATAAATACACTTCTATGATAGCACGCTGAAGGGCACGCTGGGGTAAGACGAGTCATACTTTATCGCATCGATCCCCTAATCCCAGAACTTTGGGATTTTTCTTTTTTTTTTTAATTTTATTTATTTATTTGACAGAAATCACGAGTAGGCAGAGAGGCAGGCAGAGAGAGAGGGGGAAGCAGGCTCCCTGCAGAGCAGAGAGCCTGATGTGGGGCTTGATCCCAGCACCCTGGGATCATGACCTGAGCTGAAGACAGAGGCTTTAACCCACTGAGCCACCCAGGCGCCCCTGGGATTTTTCTCTAGTTTTTCACTACAAGACACAGTGCTGCCCAGAGTCTCATGAAGACACCTTTGTCCATTGGTCTGTTTCCTTAGGACTAACTCCAGATGGAAATGCTGGATAGGCACACCGATGAGGTTAATTTTAAAGACTGCTAAATGGCTACTGCTAAATAGCCATTTAGCAGCATCTTTCAGTCCTACCGGGAATACAGGAGAAAGTCTGTTTCTCCCTATTCGCACCAAATGGGATTTAGCATTACAGAATGCTTAGCGGAACCTTTCAGGAATTAGTAGGCACATATCTTTGATCCATTAATCCTTCCTTTCAGAAACTACCCGTAGGAAACATTCATGCACGTACGGTTCTATGAACAAAGACACACGACAGAGGGCAGAACCGCAAGCCGGGCGGGCTGTGGGGCCTTTGAGCCGAGGCTAAGTGGTATCCCCGCTCGGTCTCACGGGCCTGTCCTTCTGTCTCCTGGCATCAGTATCTTGGGACCATCACTCATATGACAGACATCCTAACACCCTCCCCGCCTCAAATAGCTGTGTTTCCCTGGAATCCCACAGAAACTCCTTGCCTGCAGCTGCTTTCCCGGGACAACCACCCTTGGCGCTTTGGACCCGACTATCCCTTAACCTGCCCAGCAGACCTGATCGCTGGAGACTGGCCTTTCTGAAAAGCAACTTTGAACAGCTCATTCCGTGGCTCAAAGCCAAAATAGATTCTGAAATCACATTGCAGGCCACCCGGCATGGGGCTCTCCTGTCCCCTCTCACCCCGGTCCTCTGTCCTCCATCCTCGAAGCCAACATCTCATAAGGGGGCATCTGGCTCGTGAACGACCTCTGCCCTGCTCTGTCCCCTGCTGCCTCCCTCTGTCTGGGGAAAGACTTGCAGTACCCAGAGAACACGAGGATCCGACAGGGAGAGGAAAGGGGAGACATGATGAAACCAGAGATCCCGTTCTGGGTGGAACTGGCCTCCCTTTCTTTGGTGCCAGAAGTGATGTTTGTCTGCTCGGCCCCATTTCAAATTTCACTCCCTCATTCTGTCCGGTATTCCAACAACTAGGAACCCCTGTAGAATGGCTCACAGAAGTGCTACTTCCCAGGTGGGTAAGGTCCCCAAGAATGAAGTCAACGGTTTCGTCAGCTTTCTCTCGCTCAAACCCTCGGCTGCCAGCACGCCCACGTGCATGCTGGGAGAAGGGCAAGAGCTACCGTGTGGCCTGGGGGAGGCCCAGGTGGTACCACGTGGGGGGGAGGTAAGGTTAAGCCTCTGAGACAGAGGGAAGGAGCCCCAGAATCAAAGAAGTGCACAGACAGGACCCTGGGGCCGCCAGACTCCAGAGTCCATGGTCCTAGCACTGCCACAGCCTGGAAGGACCTCAGAACCGTGCTGACAACGGGGGCCTGGGACTCTGTGGTCGCTGTCCCCAGCGTTAGCCTCAGACCAGAAGAGCCCATGTCGCAGGAAGCTAAGGCAACTAAGCTTGCAGGGACCCCAAGGTTTTGCACTAGGAATGTGTAAAAGTGTGTTTTCCTAAAGAGGATCCCCTCAAGTATGAGCTTCACACCCCACACCCTTGCGACAAGGGACAGAGGAGCCTGAGCAGATACGGACAGGGCTTTGGAGACACGGAGCTTCCCCAGAGCACCTCAAATGACCCCGGGTGCCTGACCTCTGACCGGCCAGTGTGTAAACACGGCCTAAAAGGCTTCCTTCCTAAATCCCTTCCTTCCTAACTGGGGTGGGGCCGGGATGGCTTCCCACCTTCCTTCAGGACTTCCAACAGACTCAGCACTCCATCTGTACAACCCGTGCCGCCGATGACCTCCCTCCAAGCCACACGTCCAGGGGACCAGAAGCTTCCGAATAGTCAACCAGGCCACGGGAAGAGGGTCAGGGGATGGGGAGGGATATATCGGAGGACACATCTAACGAGCTGGAGGTTGGAGGTCGCCTCCACGTTGCAGACACTAGGACTGATCGCGGGTGACACAAGCTTCGTGCAAAAATAAGGTGGAGAGACGGACTGGTTTGGGGAACATATTCGGGAACAGACTAGACAAGACGTGGGGGGATGTGGGAGGAATGACTTGGGTGGAAGGTGGTACCGTGCACTGAGGTGGGAAGTGTTGGAAGAGGACCCGGTTTGGGGGGGTGCTGGGAGGAGGGGAATGCGGAGTCAGTGTTGGACATTTGGACTTTGTGCGACTTGGGTGGGTACTGGGACGAAGAGCCTGCTGGGTGAGGGGCCCAGAGCAGCGTAAGGCTGGGGACAGCAGCCGGGGCAGAGAAGCCCCCTTCCAGGCCTCCAGAAGAGCTCAAATAGGGACCCGCAGGGCGGGGGTGGCCCTGGGGCTCCAGCTACCGGAGGGGCGAGGGGCCCCAGCCCACAGCGGAATTTCAGCAGACCAGGTGAGCGAAAGCATGATGCTCCTTTCCTCCCGCCTTCTGTCCTGTCCTGACCCTGGAGATCAGAAGAAGAGGGGGCCCCCTCCCAGCCCCACCTCCTTCAGGCCAAGGTCAGGCCAGTGTTAGGACAAGAGGACGGGCTCGCAGGTGGAGAGGGGGAGAGACATCTTAATCTGGGCCAGAGTTTTTTTACCATTTACAGGTGACTGGGAAGTTTTCAGATCTTTCTGAGATGACATCAAGGACCTGAGAGGAACGCACAGCTGCTCTTGGGATTTTTGTCTTTTTGAGGCAGTTCCAGGAACCCGCTGAGTTCAGACCACACAATGAACCAGTTACGCCATTCAAGATGTTTACGGCGGACAATTTTAGAAAACAACTTGTCGGCAGAAAAATGGAAATAAAGAACAAGCAGGATCCCACCACCGAAGAAAAAGTATTGTTGATGTTTTGGGGAATAACACTTCAGTTTCTAATGCAGCTCTTGTCACTTGTAATCCTGACGTCATTCGAACTCGCAGAAAAGTCATGACGACAGTGCGAGGAGCTCCTACAGGCTCTCACCGTCTTCCACCTCCGTGTGCACGGAGACAGGTGTAAGCAGAATTGCTGTTATAATGTTAAATGTGTCCAGTGTGATGGTGAAAGGTAAAATACTTAACAACATACTTCAGCATTACAGACAGATGTTGATTTTCTGAACAATTTGCGGTGAGCTGGAGGCTCCCTTACCCTGGAGCATTCCCGTGTCTGTTTCCCAAGAAAACCACAGTACAACACCACCACCAACATCTCCCGATATCCAGCACACACTCCATATTCCGATGACATCAATTGTCCTAACGCTGTTCCTCACAGCACTCGTTTTCCTGACTCAGCGGCCCGGCCAGTGGCCTAGGCACCTTTGAAGAAAGCCAAGCATGCTATAAGCTGTCCTGTGGCGGGGGGTGGGGGGGTGTTGCTTCCTGCTGGTTCAGGGTATGGATACCCCAGGCAGGGTGTGTGTTCCCAGTACATCCCATCAGGATACAAAGGAAATGGGCTCATCCCACTCTCCGTGATATTAACACTCATCACCTGGCGAAGGTCAGGTGTTGTTTAGGAGAACTGGAATTACACTGGATATGCTGTTTTATAAAGTGCTTTTTCACCAAACAACCTATTACAAATGTTTGCTATGTTTTCAATCTTCTTAGCACCCTTGTAAAAGGTACATAGTTTCCCATTCTATGCACATCGTATTTACTTATTATAATTCCTACTTTGTGCTAAATTTCAACATTTTGCCAATTTTTTGCTAATTTTATTGCCATTTTAATAATTCTTTATACACATGAAAGATTATCTCCTGAGGACAAATGCCTAGAACTGAAATTAACAGTCAAGGGTTATACATGTTTTTAACGCTAAAAGATGCCATTAAAAGGGCCTTGTCCTTGGGTGCCTGGGTGGCTCAGTGGGTTAAAGCCTCTGCCTTCGGCTCAGGTCATGATCTCAGGGTCCTGGGATCTAGCCCCGTATCGGGCTCTCTGCTCAGCGGGGAGCCTGCTTCCTCCTCTCTCTCTGCCTGCCTCTCTGCCTACTTGTGATCTCTCTCTGTCAAATGAATAAATAAAATCTTTAAAAAAAAAAAAGGGCCTTGTCCTCAAAAGCGTTTACACTCCCCATCAAAGCACAGTAAAGTGTCCTCCTCACCACCCCTCCCTAAAGCACTTCCAGCGGAGGGTTTTGTCATTTCCCAAAACCCTTTCTTGCTCCAGTTTCTCTTTCTTTAGTTAGAAAATCTGAACCTTTTTCCGTTTATTTTGGGCCGTTTGTGCAACTTTCTTCAGCTTCCTAATCACACCCTTTGCTAGTTTTTCTGCTGAGTTTTCATCTTTTGTCATAATATATAGTTCTCGTTGTTACTGTTGTATGAATGACTTGGGTTCTTGTTTTTTCTTTTCCCCCTTAGCGTGTGTTTTTCTAAACTTCCAAACAGCATTTCCATGACTCTATTTGCAAACAGAGTACATTTGTACTCGTATTCATAATTTCTTTTACACGTTTGTGAACGTAGTCGTAAGTCATCGTTCTGCTGGGGACGAGTGTGTGGTGTACGTCTTCTGGGTAAAAAGCAGGGCCTGGGAGCATTATGGTCCGTGGTTAAGACCATCCGCTTCGGGGTCAGGCCGACCTAGTGTCGCAGAGTCCCATCTACTCCGGGTGACTCTGGATGGGTCTTTCATTTCCTCATGTATAAATGAGGAGGTAACAGCAGGGCTTGGGTGAAGATGACAGGGGGGTGTGTGAAATGTCTGGTCCCTGGCGCTCGGAGAACGTAGGGCTTTGTGTTTACTGGTTTGCTGTAACCCAGCCTCCGGAGAACCGACCCCAAAGCTCGGACTGTCCAGGACGGCGTAGGAAGACAAGGAGCGGGGCTCGGAGAGAGGCCCAAGGGAGGGCGAGCCCAGAGCCTTGCTCCGCCTTTGACCTTGGCCACCCGGAACCCTCCCAGGCTCAAAGTCAGAGCATCTGGAGGACGAGCAGCTGTCTCTCAGGGCTCACTTTTCTATGCTGCACAGAGGTCTGTCCCTTGGTGACGTCCACCAGCCACTTACGGTCCGTGGGTGTACATCCCCCAGCCACTGGCTTGGCGTCTTGACCTGAGTCAGTAAGTCCTTGTGCGCCCCCGAGGGAATGACGGACTAGGAAAACACCGAGCCCAGCGCCCGCACGTGGTAGAGGTACACAGCCGACGCAAACCGCTTCCTTTCCTCCTCCTTGCGCCCTCCTCCTCCCCGCCCTCCTCACAAGCACGAGCTGGCAGCCCAGTGCCCACTGTGGCTCTGCTCATTCCTTCTCCCTCCTCCTCTACAAAATGACGGTTTGGGGGATAACTTGCCCTCAAAGGGCCTTTTCCCAACTCAAACATTCTGGAATTCTATCATATGGGATTTTGCATAATTGCCTACACCTGAAAGCTCACACTCTTGACATATCTATACCTACAGGAACCAACACAGGAGACAGCAGGTGCCCGAGGAAGGAATGTGCCAGGGTGTTCAGAAGGGCCTCCGACCCTCTACCTCTCGGCACCTGACTTGCTTCCCAGGCTAAGCTCCCCCCTGGCTAGGTGCCCCGGCCGAAGCTCCAATCCTTCCCTGCCCCCTGCACACCCCGCTTCTAGCTCAGCTTTATGAGTGAACTCCTCAGCAGACCCCAGCAGCGCGTTATCGGGAGGGGGACTGAAGTCTTTGCAGCCTCACGAGGCAGATCTAAAGGAAACAACATGAGACCTTCACGGACAATGGCACATTCACCACCACCAACGGTGCCATCGCCAAGACAAATACGGAACGTGTCAGAACTTGGGAAACAGCCCAGGAACGGCCCACGCTCAGAATGGGAGCAATTCGGTCCTGTGGTCCAACAGAGGGAAAAAACCCAAGTTTCTAATTACCTAGCCACAGTCCTGTCTTCTGATGTAAAAGAGAGGAAATAGCCAAGCTCTCTCCTACTCAGAGACTCGCTAAAGAGTCAGGAGCAAAGCCTTGTGCCCAGACCATGGCAGGCCACCGGCCAGGGCAGCCCCAGCCCCTTTCGCAAGGGCGTCGGCAGCAGTGTCCTCCTCAAGACATAGGCCCCCCACCCCTTGAGGGTCCTTTCCCACACAGATCTGTTGCGGGAGGGAGGACCTGGGCTCAAGGAGATCAAGTCACAATAAACAAACTCGCCGCTCAGCCACAGCAGGGCATCTCCTACCTGCTCTCCGGTTCCTCCGCCGCTCTGTGCCTCCAGCAGCTCTGACCCGTCCTGACGTCCTCCGAGTGTCCCCTGTGGCCGCAAGGTCAGCAAAGAGCTCATCCGCTACTGGGCTACAACAGCAGAAATCAAGCTTCAGGCCTGAGATTTTTAAGGACCCGCTAATGTCCCATCTCTAGAATTTGTCAGAAGCCTCAACATGGACAGCGTGGCCTGAAAGGATGCTTCCTTCCTGAGAACGGCATTTCTGCCTGGGGAACGCTTGGCTGTGTCTGTTTCCCTTAGCATTGCTCTGAGCTGCAGGTGTGCCCCACTGAGCGGAAGGATTTGGCCCACTGCCCGGAAGGGACAAAACTCCGGTATTTCCTGTCCACGTACTCCTCGCCCCCTGACAACACTCACACAAACGCACGTGCCCTGCTCCCAGGCTGCCCGGGCTTTACTCACCGCTCCTTTTATTTTCAGGACATATAGACGAGAGTGTGGAACAGAGACCGTTGGGCACAGGCAAAAGCCAAGGAGAAGAAATCTGGAAACGGGAGTGAGGGATCCTCTCTTGCTGGGGTGGCCTGCCTCTCAGTAATGCCACTGACACTCGATGGAAGTGTTCATTTGCCTTTTGTCCAATCTCAACAATGACAAATTCTAAATAAATAGATAAAAATAACAAGTTTATCAGAAAGTATAAAAAGAAAAAAAAGTATTGCCAGATGTGGCTGTGCTATCTCCCCCTCCCACAGCCTAACCACACAAGCCCCATCCCTGGCCCGGTCCCCTCCCCCTCTGCTGGGCCATCCCGGGGCTGCTCTCTAGTGGTTCCTTAGTGTCTCTCCTGACAAAACACCATCTGGTCTTGCAGAGGGGAAACTGATCACCTGAACTGAGGTGGGAAAGGACGGAGAATCTGTGTGCAAAGAAAAAGAGGAGACTTGAAAGAGCGGGGAGAGGGGGGAGGGAGTCCAAGGCCGACCAGAGCTGGATTTAGAGACGGAGGAACCAACGGACACACAGGTACTCCAGGGTGAACCAGGCATGGGAGATCTGGAAAGAGCAGAGCTCATGGGAGACGGGATAAGGGGCTGTGGGGTGCTCCTCTGACCACCTGCGAAGGACCCCAGTAACGATCTGGATAGAGATGTCAAAACGTGATCCCTGTCCTCCAGGATCCTTGCCTCTTGTTCAAGACCCCCATCACCAGCCACCCTCAGGAAGTCTACCACGTGAGGTCCTGGTGAGCTGCACGTCTGAGCTCCTGCCCATCTCAGCACCCCGGGGCCATCGTCTCTCAGGAGTGACCCGGAGTTGGGTGGGCTCAGGCGGAGGGAGGTCCTGTGAATCCCCACCGGCTGCTGGAACACGATGCCACAGATGGGGCGGCTTGGGGCACAGCGTGCCCCTCGGGATTCCGGCGTCCAGGTGTCTGGAAAGGCCTGCTTCCGGTTCTCCCAGGGGGACCCCACATGGGGTCCCTCCCCACGAGCTCTCTGGGGTCTCTGTTAGAAGGGCACTAACCGGGGCACCTGGGTGGCTCAGTGGGTTAAGCCTCTGCCTTCGGCTCAGGTCATGATCCCAGGATCCTGGGATCGAGCCCCGCATCGGGCTCTCTGCTCAGCGGGGAGCCTGCTTCTCCCTCTCTATCTGCCTGCCTCTCTGCCTACTTCTGCCTACTTGTGATTTCTGTCTCTGTCAAATAAATAAATAATCAAAAAAAAAAAAAAAGAGAGAGAGAGAGAGAGAAGGGCGCTAACCCCATCCCTGGGGGCTCCACCCTGGGGACCCCATCTCCGCCCAAGGGCGTCCAGCGGGGACAGGAACTAGGTTTCAACCTCGGAATCCCGGGTCCGCTGCCCGCTGCCCACAGGCGGGCCAACCTCGGGTCCCCTCGGGCGCGTGCCGGCGGGAACAACAGCGACGGCAGTAGGAAGACGGGCCCCGGCCTAACGGCTCCGCGCGCCCCGCCGGCCCCGCGCCGCCCGCCCCGCGCCCCGGGCACGACGCCTCTTCCACAGACGGGGCGCGCGGGGCCCAGGCAGCTCGAGGGCCCCAAGGCCCGCCAGCCCGCAGGCGGCCGCGTCAGGATCCGGCCGCGGAACGCTCACCCCAGCAGCCAGATCTAGTCGTTCCGACGCGGGAACACAGCCGCCCCGCACCCGCGCCCCGCGGCGACAGAGGAAGGCGCCCACGTTCCCCGCCGTGCCAGCGCCGTCGCACCCCGAGCTTACGTCACCGCTGATTGGTGGAGCTGGAACAAGAGCCCCTGCCTCTTGGCTTTCCATTGGCTGGTTTGTCGCCGCCCCGCGTCTTCCGGCCCCTTCCCGATAGGCTGGCCCAAGGCTCAAGAGCTCTGACTGGATAGGCAAGGGGGGCGGGGCTGTGGTGCCAGACACGCCCACCCGTGGGGGCCGCGGCAGCTGGGAGGTTTGTCCCGGACTTACAGGGGCTGCGCTCGAAGTCCTGTGTCCCGGGACACGCCTCAGCCCATTGGTCACCCAAGCCTGAGCCTGAGCCGTCCCGGCCCTTCCCTGGGGCCACCTGGCGAGACACCAAGGGGCGGCCCAGCCTGCTCTGCAGCTGTCCAGCTCGCAGCACACGGCCTGGTCCCTCCCAGGCTGGCCGGCAGGTGCTTGCCCCCATCCGTGGGCACGTGGAGTCCCTGGGGGCTTGTGGGGCACGCAAATCCCCAGGCCCCACCGCAGCCTCACTGAATCAGGAACCCTGGGGCTGGGGCCACTCTGCGTCTTACCAAGTCCTCCGGCTGATTCTGGGGCGTGGACCAGTTTAAGAATCTCCACCACTGGACTTTTCTTCCCAGGTCCAGCATGTGGCCGGCAGTCGCTGGAATGACCTATCCTGCCCAAGCTCTGAGCATCCAGAGAGCGAGGCCCAGCTGGAGGGCATGGAGGCGGGGAGCTCATTCTCCAAAGGACAAGTCTCTGTACTGGTCACCCTCCAGGTAGAGTGGAGAGCACTGGGGCAACCCTGCAATGGTGTGGGGGAGGTGGAGGAGGAGGGAGGAGAAGCAGGCAGAGGGTGGAGCCTGTTTCTAGAGCTCATGTCCCAGCCCATCCGGGCAGGCCCCTGCCTGGTTCACTCTGTGCTTCTAGAGCTCCCAAAGCAGCCGTCTTCGGGAACAGTGTCACCGGAACAAAGCGGCCACCGGGAAAAATTCCTGAAAGCCGTTTGCCCAAACAGATCAATGTTTAATTTCTAATGAGCCATTTCTGACGAGATCCTTGGTCCAACTGCTGCTCCATCAGTCACCTACACCCACGCAGGCCTTCTGCTCCAGCCAGCGGCTGCACCCAACTGATTTTATGGCCTTGATAACCTGGGCGTCCTGCCCCACTGCAACAGTAAGACAGGAGCCTTAGGACAGTGGTCAGCCTGGCGGGCCTCACCCTGGGCGGTTTTGCCCTTCCAGGAACAGTTGACAATATCCAGAGAAACATTTTTGGCCTGCACAACTGGGAAGCCTACTGGCATCTAGTGGGTAGAGACCATGATGATGGTAAATATCCTGTTGTGCGTAGGATGGGGGGCCCCCCCTCCCCGACAAAAGTTATCTGCACACACAGGCATGCGTGCACACACACACAGCACTCCTCACCTACAGTCCAAACTCTACTGATGATCTCGAGCTGTGCACACCCTGGGCCACCTGCCGTTCTGCTTTTGTCCCCATCTCCCTCCAGTCTCTGAGCTGCAGTCCCTGTCCCAGTGACTCCCAAGCCGGACTCTGTCCCAGAACATCCTGGAGGAGCTGTTCAAACACGGGTTCCCGGGCTCCAGCCCCAGTGTTTGATTCTGTAGTTCTGGACCTGGGCTGCGGAATTTGCATTTGTCCAGGTGACGCTGTCCATCTGGGGACCACACTCCAAGAACCACTGTCCTATGCCAACCTCTCTTCACCTCTGATCCTGTCCCCGAGCTGCTGCTTCTGCCCCCATGTACCCCTCGTGCCCCCCTCAAATGCCAGGTCCTCCACCAAGCCCTCTCTGATGCCCAAGTGGAAAGAATGTTTCCGCCACGGCCGGCCGCTCTCCGCGCTGTGGGTCTCTCTGTGGCCGCTTAGTTTCTTTTTCCATCGACAGCTATTTTAAATACATGCCTTCCAGTCAAGCATGCTCGAAAGTCCTTGGAAGAGAGTGTAATCAAAGAGATTATTTACAAAGATGTGGGCAGGATTAAAGGAAACTAACAAGGATGGTGAAGACCCCCAGGGCTACAATTGCTGGAAGCCATGAATACCGAGAGGGACAAGGTGAAGTCGTTGCTGGAACCAGGAGGAATCGGGAGAGGGTCACTTGACGGGAACTGTGGCCTTGGGAAGAGGAGCCCATGGCTGCCATCCCTGCTCTCAAGTCCCAGACAGGAGAGCCCAGGTGAGAATTGCCTCCTGGATCCATGAGAAGCCCAGGCCTTGCACAACGTAGTTAGTCACTAATAAATATTTGGCAAATGAATCTTTCATCGTTAGCTGGTGAGCACGTCTGGTGATTAATTTTCAGACATTTTATGGAATTTAGCAGCTCAACGAAGTTTCAGAGAATATTCTAAGAATGTTCATAGCTCCGCAGGAAAACCAGCCAGCGGAGGCCCCCATGATATGGCTGGGAAAACCAGCTCTTTGCGTTTCCCAGCTCTGTCCACCACCTTCTCACTTTGATGTCACTGTGCCTTCAAGACAGAGAATAGGAAGGAGGGATGTATCAGACGTGTGTGGAGGACGGAGACATTTCTCAGGCGTGCAAGCAAAGAAGACACAAAGGAACAAAATTAACAGCAGAGACACCAATCTTTCATAAGTGAAATATAACCAAACCAATGTAAAGGGAGAAAATTGTGAAACATATTTATTTATTTATTTAGGGAAAGAGCGTGCAGGCACGGGGAGGGGCAGAGGGAGAGAATCTCACGCTGACCTGTGTTGAGCACGTGGAGCCGCACGCGGGTCTCCATCTCACGCCCCAGAGATCCCGACCTGAGCCGAAACCAAGAGTCGGGCGCTTAACGGACGGAGCCGTCGAGGCGCCTCACGGTGTATTTATATTAGAAGTGATGATGGGTTCAGATCTATGCAATTCTTGCAGATATGACCAAAAACAGCTAGAGCTTGAGAGAGAGAGAGAGAAGTGGTCTTTATTCTTACACTACCAGCTACCATTTACTGAGCACCTACTATGTGGTAGGAGCTGGGCTAAGCGCTTTATATATTTTGTCTCATTTAATTCCCACAACTAGCATGTGACCTGCACACTGTTATGGTTTCCATTTTTATAGATGTTAAAACTTAAAAAAAACTGGGAGGCCACCTTAGTGTCCCAGCTTCTCCTCGGTGGTAAAGGCAGAGCCAGAATTTAAATCCTGATCTGCCTAATTAAATCCAGTTCCCACTAGCTAAGAGATAGTAAAAAGTCAGAACACTCGGATCAGGGACCAGGTAGGATCGCACCGAAGCCTGGGGCTGGTGTGCCACGGGATACAGGCCCAGGCAGATAAGCACAGCCACGACTCTTTGCTCCCGAGCTCACTGACCTGGTGTGGCGGGGCCCAGAGGCGACAGGTGTTGATCTGCAGGTGGTGAGCAGGTGCAGAGCGGAGGCAAGGTGGAGGAGCTCCCGGGTTCCCCTGAGGTCCCTTCCTGAGCTGGGGGAGAGTGTCCCCTGCGCCCCTGCTGGCCACTTTGGGGACTGCAAGAGGCTCTTTGCCCCTCTGCACATAGTCTTGCCTTCTGGATGCAAAGCGGTTGAGTGCTACAGCTTCCCCTCTGTCCTCTCTCTGCCCGATGCTACCTCTGTGTCCTAGAGGAAGCAGCGTGCTCTGGCCCCGTGCTGGGATCCCGGCTCCGCCACTCACGCACGTCCTAACTCGGGCCAGCGACGGAAACGCTCCTTTCCCAGCTCCGCGAGCGCGATCACGGGCCCCCTGGCCCTACAGTGCAGGGGTACGTCGCCATCCAGGAAGGGCCTGGCGCCTAACCAGGGACTTGCTGTGTATTGGGTTTGTAGCCTTCCCTGATTTCTATCCTTCCATCAACTAGCGGGGAAAACGCCTCTGTCCGGTCTTCCTTTCATAGGTTAAGACCCAGCTTATCTGGGTCGTTAGCCGCCCACGCTTCTCTTACGGGGCCACACGGCAGGAGTGGCAGCGGCGACCCCGCCAGCAGGAGCCAAGCGGGGCCGGCAGGGCTATGGCGGGGCTCCACCGGCGGGGAGCAGAGAGCCGGATCCAGGGGCTGAGACCCCGCAGGCACCCGGGGGTCTCAGGGAGGCCCCTTCCAGGCTCCGTCACCACAGGCTGACCGTGTCTAGGAGTTAGGAGCTGGTGTCCCCAAACCAAAGACTCCAGAGGCAGAGATCTCGGTGAGGACGAGTCCGGGATGGCTCTTTGCCTGCAGAGGGGTCTCGAAGGAACCTCTCAGAAGGAGCCATGAGAACAACTACTCATCGAACGTGCTGCCGTCGTAAGGGCGTTATTTGGAGGGTCTCGAACCAAAATACTCTCATCAGTGATAATGTCTCGTGCCAAACCCAGTAGACTCAGGTCATGGGGCATATTCTGGGATGTGGGGAAAACACCCCTAGATACCCCGTGGGGGTTAGGGCCTGGGCAGGGACGAGGAAACTCCTCCAGACGGGAAGAGGAAACGGAACTCCTGCTGTTTCCTCTCGATGGGCCAGGGAAGGAAGAGAGACAGGGGAGGAGAAGCAGTGGCTCGGACCCCTGTGTCCCGGCCTCCTCAGGATGTGGTGGCGGGGGGGGGGGGGTGTCGCTGGGAAGTGGGCTGAGGCCAGCGCCCTGCCTTTGGGTCGTGGCTCTGGGAAGAGTCTTCCTTGCAGGGAGCCCTTCACGTTGACATGGGACAGTCACACCGAGTGGACACGGAGGCTCCGCGGGGGAAGGGAGAGCCGAGCCCGGAGGTGGGGCTGCCCGGCTCTCCCTTGGCCAGCAGGTGACCAGAGAGCGAGAGCATGAGGACCTCCAGTTGAGACGCAGGGACCCGGCCTGGAAAGGGTGAGGGGACCCCCCCTCAAAGGCCACACAGGGCACATTTCAGGAGGGGTCGTGTGGAAGGTGCATCTGACTCCCAGAAGCCATGCAGAACCGTGGAGAGCTGCGACGGGGCTAGTCAGCCGCCAGCACGGAAAACAAACTGAGTTAATCACCGCGCCCCGGGGACGGCCGCTGAAGTAGCCCACGGACCAAGCATCCTCACCTGCGCCTCTATCTTCCTCTCCTGTTCCCTTTCCCATCTTCCCTCTGAGCAGCCGCACTGGCCTCCCCAGCGCTGCCGCGCTTCCTCCAGCCGAGCCACAGGGCCTTTGCACATCCCCCCTCCTCCCCTCGACCTCGGCTCTGTAGGTCTTCCTGGCTCAGTCACCTGCCCCTCTTCCATACCCTCTTCTCTAGCCCTTATCATCTTATTTGCTTGTAACTTTACACTTATCTTGGGGGCTCCTTGCCCAACACCTGCCTCCACCACAGATTATAAGGCAACTACAGATATCACCCCAACTTAGAGACAGATACTCGTTTGCATCGCTAGAAAATAAGGACCCTGCTCTGCTCTGTGGAACCAAAATACTGAGCACAGCCCGATTTCGTTATCGGCTTCTACTCAGGCCGCACTCAGAGTGCCCCAGAAGTCTCCAAAATGTCTCCCGTGCTCGGTCCCCTGGGCCCAGGAGCCAATCAAAGTGCTCACACGGAGCAGCGTGTTTTGAAAACCATCTCAAATGTCATAATTCAGACCATATGTTTACCGACGTGGAGCAGGGAGAGAGCCAGACGCCTTCCGTTCACATCTCTGCAGCCCCGGGCCTTCCTCAGAGCTGCCTCGCTCTGGCCGGCCGTGTGCGGCCACGAATGGGTAGCTGCGTGGCCTCCGGCCCCCCATACATTCCAGAAGCCCAGGGAAGCCGCACGGAGAGGCCACAGCTCACACCCCAGAGGAGCAGATCCATGAGCCACAGAGAAAGTATTTTCTTTCTCTAAAGGATCCCGAGCCTGCCGGGAGAACTCCTGTCCCCGCTCAGGACAGCACTGCCCCCAGCCGGTCCCAGGAGTTGGCCCTGGGGCGATCCTAGAAAAGCCATCCACTGGGGCAGCAGAGTCCTTCCCGAGTTCTGGGCCACCGTGCGCATGGGCGCGTGTCCCCACACTGCTTGGGGGAAGGGCAGGGGTGGACACAGGAGCGGGCTGTGCCTGTGACATTTTTTGTCTGTGTATCTTGATGGGAGTTTTGTGGTTTTCACATTGCCTTGGGACAAAAACGACCTGGTTCACAGGCCCCCGCTGGGGACCAGAAGCTCCTTCGCTGTGGGGCCTGCGCCATGAGCTGCCGGCTGCAGAGCAACAGGCCCGTCCCCATGGGACGCCAGTGGTGTCTGTGAGTGTCCCCCGGGGGCCAACACCATCCTCAGCACAGGACTCCTGTTCTAGGTCTGACACAAGCGACCGATTTAAAGAGCCAGAAACGCTCCAGAACCAGGTACAGGAGCTCAGAGTGTTGAACTTCGGGAGAACCTCAAACCAGGCATTTCAGGGCTGCTTAGGGGCTGGGGGGCACCTGCTCACTGATGGGGGAGACACATGGCGGCCGCCTGGCCAGGTCCGTCCTGGCCCCAGGGTTCCTCCATCTGTGCCCCAGCCCGGCCTCGGTGTCGGCAGGAAGCAACACTGTCGCCGAGAGGACCAATGGGGCATTTTCCTCCCGGAAGTGCTGGCCCGTGACTCCTTCCCGGAGGCCCCCCCCAATGGCACCCACTCCCCCACTCGTCCCCTTCTCTCTCCCGCCCTCACCCCCACCCTCGGTGTAGGCCTAGGCCTCTGCCCCCGCAACCCCAGCACTGACCTCAACTAGAATGGCCCCCACCATGCTTGCTGCTGTCACCTCCTTCCCTCTGGTCCCCGGAGGGCAGCATCGCAGGGACTGACAGTCCTGACCCACCCAACTCCCCGGCGCAGGGGACACTGGAGTCGAGCGAAAGCCTCAGCATGGCGCCCGCAGGCACTCCCGGGGGCCCGGTGGGATATCCCCCTTCCTCCTCCCTCGTTGCCCCGCCGGAGGGGGAGGGGAGACCGCCCACGGAGGAGAAGGGGTGGCAATAGAAGGACGAAGCTTGAGGGACCCAGGAAGACGCGGGGAGGGTGCCCCCTGTGGCCCTCAGAGCAGAGGGCTCACCCGTCCTGGCCTGGCCATGCCCAAAGGTCCTTTCTCAGTAGAAGCTTTTCTGACCCCCAGGAGGTCAGGGCCTGGAGCCTAAAGTCCTTCGCTCAAAGGCACTTGCCCTCCACCACTGGCCTTCCTCCCGCGCCGGGGATGCCCCGCTTCCCCCACCAGCACCTCCCAAGCACCTGCCACACACCTGGGCCTTGGCTGGACCTCAGTACCTGCTTCTTAGCTGAACGAATCTCCCTCCCGATCCTCCATTCTCAGTGGACCACCTCCCCTCCCCCGCTGCCCACACCCCACAGCCCACCCCCACCCAAGAGTCCGTGCGAGGTGGACCCTGTGAACCTTGGTCCCCTTCACCACACGCCCAGCTGGGCCCTCCCATTGCAAACGGGCCCAGGAGCCTGCACGGCCGCGGGGCCCGCCCGGGAGCGCGCGGGGCCCATCCCAGCGCGGGCTGGCGCGTCCATCTACCGCTGCTAGACCAGGGAACTCTCTCGGAAACACCGTTTCTTATGAAGGACATGAAGTGTGTCTTCTCGGTCCGAGTGAGTGCACCCAGCCGGAGGGGCTCTCAGCCTTTCCTAGGCCCCCCCCAGGCGGACAGCATGCGGACGCACCGCGGGGGGTGGGGGAGGCAGAGACTCAGGGATATGCCCCCTGACTCTGAGGCTCCGTTCCGCCCCCGATTAGCTGTCGACCTTTAGGAGCTTGAGCTCCGTGACCCCTAGCCCAGCATCGTAAATGGAAATGTAGCTGGTACGTATCTCGCTTGGTTGGGGGCAGCCTAGCACAGTGTTTGGGAGCACGCAGTCTGGGGCCTGGGTTCGAATCCCAGCTCTGCCCGCTGTGAGCCGGGGAGGGGAGGGGCTCGGGCAGCCAGCTTCATCCCTCCGCGTCCAGGAGATGAGGACCTGCCGCAGACAGTGGTCGCGAGGCAGCAGAACGCCCAGCCCGGAGTAAATGCTTAATGGTTCTGGAGGACTCACTGTAGAGTGCTCGGCATGGCGCCCGGCACCTCAGGGATCGGTGCACGGCAGCTGCCAGTATTGGAATGAGTCCCCGACTGGCCGCAGCCGCGGGGTTTGGAGTCCGCCTGTTTGTGCCTGCACCCCACCCGCCCCGCCGTCCTCCACCTCCTCGGGCCTCCCTCCAGCTGTCTCAGCCCCGGGACACCCGAACTCCGAGACGGCCAAGTGGAAAAGCTGGTGTCGGCGGCGGGAATGATGATCTACTCCGGTTTTCAAAGTCCAGCTGCGGGGATGGAGATAAACAGAGAAAAACTGACAGTGACAAGGTCAGTAATGCTGGCCCGTGCTTGATTCCAAGTGGGCACGTGTTTTCCAGTTGACAAGGAGACGTTGTAGGTAGCGGCAGGCGTGGCCGGCATCTTCCTGTTTGGGGAAACACGGTGGTCCTCGAGTCATGACCCGCAGGGAAGGGAGGTCCAAGGCTGGGCTGTGCACGGCTGAGGCCCCTCCTGGGGCACTCCGGATCCGAGCATCTGTGCCCCCACTGCCTCTGGTCACCTCCGTGCCTCGGAGCACCGGAGAGTACATCCAACGGCCAACCATCGTGAGCACTGCGAGCACGGCGAGGAGACATCTCAGGTCCCTCTGGTTCATGATTTAATCCACTGCCTGCCAACATCTGTGTGATGACTGGGCAAGGTCTTTCCCCCAGTCTGCCCGGTTTCCTCATCCATCAGAAGGCGCTGTCTGGGAGTCACGGTGGGCTTTAACGGGGCAGTCACAGAACGTACTCGGATGGGGTCCAGCACGTGGTCAGAGCTCAAAATATAGTATTTATTCCCGTAACTCCTGGTATTGTCATAAAAATGCCGAATCGTGTTGGGAAGGAGTAAGTGTATTATGCACAAGGCAGGCCCCCACCTTAGAAGGAATCCCGGCCCGGCGACGCTCGGGAACGTCAGTGCGCTCCTTTTGTGTTGCCTGTGCAGGACCAAGAACTATGTGAGGGCATCTGTGCTCTGAGACCCGTATTTCCGGTACATAAATAATGTAAAAGCCCAGAGGGAAGGTGACCGAGGGTCACTGCATGCAGCGAAAGAATCAGTGATCAGTGTGTGCGCGCGCGTGTGTGCGTGTGTGCGTGTGCGCCCCGGAGCCTGTATTTGGAAAATGTACCGTCTGTACCCAAGGGAGCTTCGCCAGGCCAAACCGCCGCGGAGGAACAGAAGGACTCGGATCCCTCTTGCGTGAGGCGCTTGGCTCTTGGAAAGAGGCCCCCGATTTTTCCTTGAAGCTCCGTGGGAGCAGCTCCGAGGGGGGTGCCCGCGGCGTGCGGATGAAGCCCCGGGTGCCGAGCCCGACATTCCGGGCGGCGCGGGGCGAGGTGTCTTCGCTTCCTCCCACGCCACCCCTTGCAGCAGGAGGGAAGGCACCGCCCTGTCCCCCCCACCCCGACCCCCTACTCGGCCTGAGAGATCGGGCAAGGCAGCTTCTTCGGGGTTTACAAGGACCTGCGGTGGGGTCGTGGGAGGCTAGTCCGGGAGACACATCTGAAGAGCAGATCCCAGGACTCAGAGCTGCTCCCTTCCCTGCCACCGTCCGGGGCAGCGGTCCTCAAGCCGCAGAGTGCAGGAGAAGCGGTAGTAAGGTGAGGGGGGCCGCCCCCAGGTTCTGATTTGGTAGGTCTCGGGTGGGCCTGAGAATTCGCATTTCTGACTGGTCCCCGGGCTAGGCTGCCGCGGCGGCCGGTGTGGGCCCCGCGCTTTGAGAACCCCTGATCCAGGGCTTCGCTGCTGAGTTCAAGTGTCTGCCCAGCCCGGCCTTCTGGATCAGGAACCTTGGGTGCTGGGACACGTGCGGCTAAGTCAGCTCAGTTCCCCCCTCGCTTGCAGATGCCGGGAGCTTGGTTGGCAAGTCAGCAGCGGCTGGTGGCGGGGAACGCGATACGGTGTGCACGTGTGCAGTTCTGGGAAGCCGGCAAAGGGGCTGGGGTGTGCGGGGGACACGGGGCGTGTTGCCCGAGGGGACCTCCGGCTGTGGGATCTCAGATGTGCTCTGCCGACCCCTCGGAGCGGCGCGGAGCCTGCCGGGAGCTGTCGCGTGCTCTCGGGGCCAGGTCGGAGGCTCCTCTTCCTCCCTCCTCCCCTTGCCGCCCCCCTCCTGCCTGCCATCGGGAAGGCCGCCGGGATCGCGCGCGCACTGGCTTTCTTCCGGAGAGCGCGCTCCGGCTAAAGGAGGGCAAGGGACCCAGGGCTGGGAGCGCTCCATACACGCACATTTGGGGGTGAGCAGTCCGTGCCCTTAGGGTTCCCTACGGAGGAGAGGCGCGCCCGGAAGCAGGACGGGACCGCGGTTGTGCAGCAGGACTGGGTGTGCCCCGCGGCCAGGTCGCGGGGAGGCAGAACCGAAATGTGATTAGGGTCCCCGGAGACCCGAGGACCAACCCCCACCCCCACCTCAGGAGCTGAGCACAGAGCTCTGGTGACTTCACAGCCCCTCCTCCTCCTGCGAACGCTCAAGGGCTCTTGTCTACCCCTCCAGTCTTCTCCAGAGTCCCTGTTCAAATTCCCGGGGGCCCCAGCATCATCGTGTCTACATCCTTGACCTGCGGGGACAGACACGGGGTTTGGAACAGGCCCGCTCCTGGGACAGGTGCACCCCAGGCACTTCCCCTCAACAGATGCTGTGGGGGGCAGTGGGGGGCACAGGCCTGGTGGTTGCCCTATGGGGTGACCCGGCATCAGATTGGTCCCGCCTGAGGTCACGGCCGATCTAGAACGTTCCACTCAGCCTGTGAGGCTTTCCATGCGGCGCCAACCACGTCCCTCCCCAGCACCCCCGCTATCTGCAGACACTGGGCCACTCAAGCCCCCAGCAACCAGACCACGGTGCCCCAAGTGACCGGGCAGGACAACAGAAGCAGCTGTTTCAGCTCCTGGAATTACCCTTTTCTGACCACCAAAGGAAACCCCACTGGATCTGCCACAGAAAAGCTTGATAGAAATCCCAGCGCAGAAAGGAAAGGCACCGGGTAATGACGGCCATGGAGGGGAGAAGGAGCAGCTCTGTGGCTGGGTCTCCAGGTTTGTTCTGAGCGTGAACAACGCACACAAACGTTATAGACGCGTGATAAAAGTGGATTCAGGCGAAGTAGAGAACCTTGGGTCTTCAAACGTCCAGGGGTGGCTGGCGGTGACCCTGCTGGTCTCTGGAGCCACCGCTGGTGCGACCGGGTCTTCACGAGGGACGCTGGCATTCCTCCCTTTGGGGGCTGTTACCCACAGCCTCGTGCAGATGTTTCTGTGGGAGAAGTTTCTAGAAAGACGCCCCGGCTACCTGTATGCCCACTGTACCTTCCAGCACGTACTCCTAAACCAGGCAGGGCCACGTCTCGGCTCAGTCCACAGCGGCCGGGGGGTGGCCGTTTCCCTGCTGGTGCCGTGGTGTGGCCAGCGGTGCGTGGGCCCCACAGAAGCACAGCGGCCACCACCGCGTCGTACACAACATAATGGCAGCAGTCGGGGCGGGGGGGGGAGCGTCTCCTTAGGAGCTCGGGTATGAGAAGCGAACAGACCCAGCTATTTGTAGGGGACTCTGGGGAACTTTCTGGTGGAGAAACATACCGTAACAAGAAGGCAGCAAACACGACTGGTTGAGTAACGGGAGGAGGTAATAATTCTGAGTCCACTGGTGATGGCCACTGGAACCCAGCCCAAAGCCAGGCCTCGGGGACACCGGCTGGTCCTGCTGGGTGCCAAGGAGCTGATTTACTCACGACTCCATAAAACCCCAAGACATAAAGGCTCACTGCCTTGAGATCTTTCCAACAGGACAACACAAAGAGGGAAAGACAGAAAAGAAATAAAATCCAGCTCTACGGCTCTGGCCGTGGCCCAGGGAACGGTGGCGGCGGTGGTGGGCCGGGGGCCTGGGGCCCCAGAGAACGTGGGTCTGATCCCGGGCCTGAGCGAGACCCCCAGGAGCCCCCGCAGTGTTGGCCAGGGGGGAGCCGCCGGGGAGCTCCCCACGGGCAGGGCGGACGAGGGCTCCGTGCACATGACCTCAGGAATATCTACTTTTTCCGTGGGAAGGGAACCGGCTCTCAGAGAGAGAAGGCCGGGGGTAGTCTCAGACTTCGGGGTGCCGCCGGGATCGGAGAAATATTTGACCAGGAAGCACGACATTTTCTGTATCCAGCTCCATTCCAAATGCGAAATGTTATTTACTTGGAAGGACTGAGTGGGGAGGGAGGGTGCTCACTTCAAAAAGGGACCCCAAAGCTGCTGCAAACAGCCAAATGAATTCACCTCCAGGTGACATTCTCAAAAGTGAACTTGTTTTCATAAAATAACATGACTCTGGGAAAGGGAGCATGTAAAATGCAAAGTGTGTATTGTCCATGATTTCATGGGATGGGCAGAACAGAAAACGTCCCCAGCTCTGAATTTTCTAGATATACTTGAAAAAAAAAAAAAAAAGAAGAAGGGGAGTAAACATTCATAACCGGACCTCTCAGAAGGTCAGTTTTTTTTTTTTTTTTTTCTAGAATTAGGGCAAATAAAAAAAGAAACCTCTCAATCTGCTGTTCAAACAACTCCGTCCGGTGCGATCCAACCCTCGCCCCTTAAAAGCACATTTATAGGTGCCCCAGATCCCCCGGCTGGTCCCTCCCTTCTTTGGCTCCTGCTGGGCCTGAAAGGCCCCGAGCTCCTTCCTCCGTGGAGCAGCGTTCTGTCCGGAGTGAACGTGGATGCTCTTTCTCAAATCAAACAAACTTTTTGGTTGGTTCTATCCTCTGACCTTTCATGTCTCAATCTTAAAATAACAGCGCGCACATGTGGAAAGACTCGATTTTTTTTTTAAATGATCATTAGGATTTTATTACAGCAGAAACTCGGTCTATAAATTTTATACAACTAATCGTTGAAAAAAAGATACTATTTTTTCTTTGTATCTCTATTTTTAATTTTTTTAAATTGTTTTTTTTTTAAGACTGAAGAACTTCTCGATTATGAGGTAGAAGACCATCTCAGCCAGACCCAGAGTCCGGGCAGGGACATGCCAAGCCAACGGGCTAATGAAGTAATCCCCAACCCAGAAGTTTCTACCCTGAGGGGCTGAGGTGAGCCAGGGGAGGGCCCCGTGGGGTGGCACATGGCCACCGGGCCATCTGGGACTTCCTTAGGATTGCCAGGCCCAGAGGAAGGGGACACGTGGGTTGGAAGACACACCATCCCCTTCTCACAATCAAGCCTCCTTCCAGTCCCGGGCCAGGAAGGCCCACGTGGGGACAGGCCCAGACGCCTCCTCTCCTCTCCGCCCTTCTGGGGAGGCCCTCGCCCCCTCCTGCTGGGGCTCCTCTGGGAGGAGCTCCTCCGTCTCTCCTGAGTCTGCGGCAGGGACAACGCAGGTGGGCGCCTTCCGCTCTCACGCCCGGGGCATCAGGAGACACTCTCAGGGCTGCCGGCTCTGTGTACCGAAGGGATCAGAATAAAGGCTCCACAGCCCCCAGCTCTGGTTCCGGCGCTTTGGTCGGCCTTCGTGATCTTGCTTTTAGGATCTATCGAAATTCTTGCTTTTATTAATCTTACCAGTTTTTGTCTAGCTCAGAAAGTTTAAAACGCATTTTGCCTTAAAAAGCAAGGGTTAATTTGACTGCTTCACAATGGAACCCCTTCTAATTCCCCAGTTTAATCATCTATTCCCAGGAGGGCTCTGGCTCTGGAAAGAGCTGCCTGGGGCCCTGAGCCTTACCTGCTCAGTATAGGACAGGAGAGGAGGGCTCTTCCCTAACTGGGTCCCGGTGCTCACTTCCAAGTGCACAAAGTCACCTAATATCTGAAATCAGTTCTTTTTCTAAACTTGCCAGCCATAAACTGAGCCACAGAGTATACACAGAAAATACATATTGAGACAGAATATAAATGTCATAAACATAAAGGTGCCCCGATGCTCCCCTCTACCACAGTGAGGCTCCAGCTTCTACCGGTGATCCCAGCCCAGATCAGGGGACAGTCCCTGGAGTCTGCCTGTGATGCCCCAGGGACAGGGCTGCCTGGGACCACAGGCTGTGCACTCAGCTCCTCCCGGGCCCCGCGGGACTTCCCTGTTCCTACTCCATCCAACATGTGTGAGAATCAAGTACTTCCGTGTGTGTGTGTGTGTGTGTGTGTGTTTATACCATGTCCCAAGGATCATAATGGGATCTGGGTATGTTGCCTCAGATCTCTGAAAACTCTGACCCAAGAAGCACGCCCCCTCTCGCCTTCCCTCCCTTGGCCCGCCTGGGCTCCAGGGCTGGCAGGGAGGCGGCTTATGCTGATGTCTCCCGAGCAGAGGACGGCTGCCTCTGGACCTCCAGGAGGGAGGGTCCTGGTTTTGGGGCTTCCTCACGGCCCCAGAGGCCCTTCTGTATAAACGAGGGCCGGAAACCGGTGCCTCGTGAGCGAGGACAGCGGCAGGCACACTCCCACGCAGGCAGGTGTGGGCGCGGCACTGGGACAGGGACACCGCCGCACGGGCTTTCAGAGACCGGGGCCCCCCGCGAACCACACGGATGACTCACCTGGCAGCTCAGCTTATCCCTTGGCCGGCCCGTCGCCCTCCAACATGGAGAAAGGGGGCGACCTGCCGGCCGGGCCTGCCTCTGTCCCCACACCCGCCGCACGTGCCGGAGAGGGCAGAGTCTAAGAATCCTCTTTCCAGCACATCTGGCAGTGGGAAGGATGGTATTTACAAATGCCATATATCGATGTGGCAGCTCTTCCCGCACCATCGAAGTCTTCAAGATAAGCCAGCGCGTGGACAACTCTCCTAAGTTACTTCAAACATCAGTACCTGCTACACTTAAACAGAGTCAACTACCTGGTCGCACTTTCTCCAACGTCGGGGTCAACCAGACTCGCCCGACTAGTCCAGAGCTCGAAGACTGAAGGTTAACATCTCTAACTAGCATTGAGACCTGGTTTATTGACCTAGTTTATTGGGAGGAAAAAAACCATTAAAATCATTTCAAAAAAAAAAAGTCTGGCCTGATAATTTTATGAGTTTTGAAAAAGAATCCTTCCTTTAAGTGGCAATAAAAATTATTTGTACAACATCAAAAATTACAAAATCTATTTCTGGCTGAATTGCATTTGCTCCTTCTATGGCCATCTCCCTGAAGGACACAGTCGAGGCAATTTAAGAAAAATATTTGCAATCAAGGCAATGATCTCGTCACGTGAGCTAATGTCCCTTAAGACTAAGAGGAAGCAGTCAAGGAAATTACAGAAATTATTTTTTTGTCTAAAGAAAAGGTGTGGGGCTTAACTGTCACTAACACTTATGGGCAACGAACAGGGGCAGTGTCGCTGGTGCGGGACACGCAGCCCGAGCAGCACTCGCGCAGGACAGCGGTTTCCCAGACGGACCCACTGGAGGAAGGGTCGCTGTGACCGCGCCTGGTGCAACCAGCTAAAAGGCAGGTGGCCCCTGGAGCACATGGTCTCTTCCAAGGGATGGAGGAGACTGTGCGCGGGGATGCGGGAAGCCGCGGTGAGCCAGGGCTGCGCCGACAGGCCCACCGGCCGTGGGCTGCTCAGGGCAGAGGCCGCCGCATCGTCTGTAGCAGCGCCTCCCAGCACACCGGAATCGATCAAAAACACGCTCTGGAAACATGCTCTCCGACACCCTCTTTGAAATATTTCTAAGGATCGGCTTTATTGAAAGAAAGCGCGCGGAGAGACGGCAGCACGGAGGGGCACCCCGGCACCCACGCCGGGCGCGCAGGCCGCAGCGGTCACTTATTCTTGCTGAGGGTCCTCTGCTTCTCCGCGTGCTCCACGATCTTCTCCTCCACGGACAGGCCCTTCCTCTTGCGCACGGCGTTCATGTACTTCCGGGCCTGGTTCTCGGAGTCGGCCTTCTCCCCGAAGTGCAAGTACTCCTCCTCGGTGGTCGGCACCCAGAAGGGGTCGCTGGGGACGACCTTGGAAGAGAAGGCGACAGAACGTGCTGGATCAGGCGACCATGCTTTCACGGGAGCCCGCCTTGCAGTCCCCGCGGCAGGGCGACAGCGGAGCAGAGAACCGCGCGCTGGAAACGGGACGAAACCGGAGGAATGGCGGGAGGCGGGAGCGAAGGACGCGGGAGCGAAGGACGCGGGATGGACAGAGCTGGGAGCACACGCCCCACAGCCGCCACCTCCCACTAAGGAACGAGGGAAACTTCATTTGGAATAACGTCATAAAAAATCCCTTTCGCTAGGATCTACCTGGGAGCTAGTGTGTCTGCATCAAGTCTGCTTTTGTCCCCAGCAAAGACCGACACCTGTAAACCCGTCCTTGACGATTCTGAGCCTTCTGCTCCGAAACTCAGTGGCATGTGCCCGCCGAGCCAGACCGCTTGGCTCACCAACTTTGCCCAGACAAGAGGCAGACGGAGGCACCTCCTTCCCTCTTCTCTCTGGGCCCACGGCTGTTTGCCACCCCACAGCGAGGAAGACAAGTCCAGGGGCGGGCACGCTGAGGACACTTGCTCTCTGAGGCTACGGCTTGGGGGAGGGAGAGGGCAGAGCTCGGGCAGGGGGGAAGCCGCGGAGGCGGGGGGCTCTGTCGCTCTGTGTCGGCCGGCAGCCAGGCCGTGATGTCCATGAAGGTGGTGGCCACGGACATGGACTTTCCTGAGGTCCACGTCCAAGGGACTGACTTCCAGGACAGCACAGAAGAGTAGGGGGACGGGTTCCACTCCTGAAGATTTCCTTCAGGCAGAGAAAGCTCCACGAGACTGACACTTGTGGCCTCTCTGGGCCCCTCAGCACAGAATCTGGCTGGTAAGTGTGAGAGGAGGAAACAGACTTCGGGAGTGGGGCCTCTCCACCCCTGTCCACTAGAAGCTCCCCCAGGAGGCACAGAGCCTGCCCTGTCCCTCTGGGACACTGACACTGGCCGCCCTGCCCTGCCGTAGGAGCCCTGCCATCCAGCGGGTCTCCCTCGGGAGCACGGTACTGGGCGCCCAGGACCGCCCGCGGTCAACACTACGTTCTCCACGGCCAGCGTGATCGGCAATGAAGGTGACGGTCTGACATTAATGTGCCTGGTTCTTTTTGTTACTGTGTTCTCTCATTTCTCAACCTCAAATCCTAACACTTTTTTTTTTTAAAGATTTTTTATTTATTTGACAGAGATCACAAGTAGGCAGAGAGGCAGACCGAGAGAGAGAGAGAAGCAGGCTCCCCGCTGAGCAGAAGAGCCCGATGCGGAACTCGATCCCAGGACCCTGAGATCATGACCTGAGCCGAAGGCAGCGGCTTAACCCACTGAGCCACCCAGGCGCCCCAATCCTAACACTTTTTAATGTAAAATACAGAAATGAAAGAAAATTGTATTTTATTTTATTTTTAAAGATTTTATTTATTTATTTGACAGACAGAGATCACAAGTAGGCAGAGAGACAGGCAGAGAGAGAGAGGAGGAAGCAGGCTCCCCGCTGAGCAGAGAGCCCGATGCGGGGCTCGATCCCAGGACCCTGAGATCATGACCTGAGCTGAAGGCAGAGGCTTAACCCACTGAGCCACCCAGGAGCCACGAAAACTGTATTTTAAAATTATTGCTTTTCCATTTACAATAGCACCAAAACCCATCAGATACCTAGGAATAAGCCTAACCAAAGAGGTATAAAGGGTCTGTACTCTAGAGACTACAGAGCACTTTGGAAAGAAATGGAGGAAAACACAAAGAGATGGAAAACGACCCGTGCTTACGGGCTGGAAGAATAAATACTGTGAAAATGTCTGTGCTGCCCAGAGCAACCTACCCATTCAATGCACTTGTTATCAAAACACCATCGGCATTTTTCACAGAGCTGGAACAAATCATCTAAAATTATATGGAACCAGAAAAGACCCCAAATATCCAGAGGAATGTTGAAAAAGAAAACCAAAGCTGGCAGCATCACAATTCCAGACTTCAAGCTCTATTACAAAGCTGTCATCATCAAGACTGTATGGTACTGGCACAAAAACAGACACATAGATCAGTGGAACAGAAGAGAAAGCCCAGAAATGGACCCTCAACTCTATGGTCAACTAATCTTCGACAAAGCAGGAAAGAATGTCCAGTGGAAAAAAACAGTCTCTTCAACAAATGGTCACATGCAGCCACGTGCAGAAGCATGAAACTGGACCATTTCCTTTCACCACACACAAAAATAGACTCAAAATGGATGAAAGACCTCAATGTGAGACAGGAATCCATCCAAATCCTAGAGGAGAACGCAGGCAGCGACCTCTTCGACCTCAACCGCAGCAACTTCTTCCTAGACACACCGCCAAAGGCGAGGGAGGACGCAGAGGGCGAACGGATCGGAGGCCCCCCTTCCTCCCCACCCACAGCCACAAAGGCCGGTCCTCAGGGGCAAGGGCAGGCAGCTGGGAAATGGAACAGTCCCACGAGCAGCCCAAAGACCATCTGCACTGCAGGCTACTGTTGGGCTGGTTACCGGCGCCCTGCCCTCCCCGGCGGGATGAGAAACCCATCACAGAGCATAGAGAAGCTGTATGTTCCTAGCAGGTCTGGGGGGGGGGGCAGGGGTGAGTGAGTTGTTAACCCTGCTGAAAAAGCGACAAATTTTATAAACAGCAAGAAATGAGCTACTGGTTGAGAGACATCGACTCGGACTGGCCAACTTCAGGTCAGAGTCCTTGTTTCAAAAATGTGAGACCAGGAGTTTCAAAGATCTCATTTTGTGTGGGCCTCAGGCCTTCCGAGGTTCGCTCAGCTTGCGGGCCAAGACTCCGAGCCTTCTCCCCCCACCTCCGTCTGCTGGAGGCCTCCTCTGGAGACCTGCTCCAGCCCACCCCTCCCCGGTGGGCTCCGGTGCCCGCACGGTGCTCGAGGCATCGGTTTGGAAGAAAAGATGCTGTTTCCTAACTGGTTCACCCAGAATTCGTCTGTCTGCCCACTGCAAGAATGTTTTTTTTGCAACCCCACAGCCTGAAGGGAATGGCATTTTCTAGTTCACGGGAAGGCAGGCACCCAAGTTCTCGCCGCTGTCCTGGGTATCTAAAGGAAGAAGAGGAAAAAGAGCCCGGGAGGAAAGCCTGGGGAGCTCCACGGCGGTCCTGGGCCGGCCGCCACCAGGGCCACGGCTGGCAGGTGGGAAACACTCGCCGGGCGCTCTTGTGATCGGAGCTGACGGTCCTCACCGCGGGTGAACCCGGGCCCGCCCCGCGGGGTGGGCTCAGGCTCCCGCAGCCAATCCCGGGCCCGCGCCGACACGCGTGGCCCACCGCGCTGGCTGGGCTCTTCTCCTTTCCGCGCCTGTTATTAGCTCCTTTTCTTCCTTTTTCATAGAAGGGGCAAAACATAGAAAGAGAAATTATGGGATTGCTGACTTCAAAGGTTTCCTCGTGGAAAATGCCTGTAATCTTATCTCCTCTATTTTTTGAAGCACTTTCTCTCAAAAGCTCTTGATTGTAAATTATATGGTGTGACAGAACACAAAGGAAAGAAAGTGCCTTGGAGGGAGAAGCCAGATCTCAACAACTGTGTCATTTCTAAACCCGGCTATGGGGGGAAAACCAAGACAGCCAGAAACTATCAGATCAATGACATTTAATTACAACATCGTTTTCAAGACTTTCAAAGATGTGACGCTTTTGGGAAGAGGACCAGGACAGGTGGCAGGGGGATGACAGAGGACGGCACTGAAATCTTGACTATGTGCTTCTTTAAAGTTATTAAGAAGCTGATTGTTCGTAACAAACTAATGAAGCCAGAAAGTATCAGCTGAAAAAAAACAAAACACTATTATTAAGTATGTAAGATTTCCGGCTTTTTTTTTTTTCTTATCAAGAGGGAAAGGAGACTGAAAAAAACCATCGTGGTTTTTACATCAACAAAATCTGCCCATTCGGTAAGGCCTGGACGCTGTGACACTAGCTGTTCCTAAATACTGGTTCCCGGAGGGGAGTGGGCCGAAAGGTGTTTCGGGGGGGCATCTGCAGGCTCGGCACGAGGGGGCACAGCTCTGTGAAGAGCCAGACAGGAAACAGCTTGGACGGCAGCCGCACGGTGTGTGGGGCAGCCGCTCAGCTCGGTGTGAAACCCGCCACAGGAAGTGTGCACGGGAGCGGGAACGGCCGCGGCTTTATTTACCCAAACCAGTCACGGGCCGTACTTTGCTGACTCCTGGTCGGTCCAGTCAAAGACATTTCCCAACCTCCTTGTTCGGTCTCAGGACCAGATGTGGCCATAGACTGACCGCAGGTGATGGGACACGGGCAGAACCCCAAGTGTGTCCCCACGGGGAGGGCGCACCCCCGTTTCCCGGCTGTAATGCTGGAAGGCAGGGGTACGGGCTGGGGGGGCAGAAGCCAAATGCTGAGTAAGGCGGCAAACGGAGGACGGGCTCCTCCCTGCGAGCCCCCCACCGCCCCGGCGGCCGCCCCGGACGACTCAGAGAGCCTCCGTCTTACCTCCGCCACTCCACCCCGAGACGCTTTGCACAGAGCAGCCTTACCTGCCTATTTGCAATTACGAAACAATAGAAATTTGACAGATTTGTAAAAATGCATTTTATAAACCCCCTGCTGGGGTTCAGCCCGACCTAAGATGATGACGTATTTCTAACAAACAACAGACCGTGGGAATTCAAACACCCGAGTCCTCCGGTCGTGAGGCCATTACACCTGCCGTGAACACCTGCTTTGGCCCTTCAGAGCCGAGAACCCGGGGGATAGCTAACTGCGCTCTCTTTGTTCCCACCAAACACAGGACAACCTGCTCTTGTCACCAACGCGGATCAAGGCCATCGTCCCGACACGATGACTGATCACCTCTGAGATACTCCAAGCGTGAGCCGCAGGCTCTAGATGCAGTTTTCAGCGACGGCAGCACCGGTGACGAAAGTGTCACTGCAGTGAATGGGGCACAAATCCCTCTTTGGTTGTGAGTATCGTTTGGCCGCCTCGCCCCCTAATCACACGTCTGCTCCCTAGAACACGGGCAGAGGACTGTACGATGTGTTTCATTAAGAGCATCGCGAACGTCTGCACACCAGAGCCGGGGTTCCTCAGAAGCTGCTGTGACCCGTCCGCTCCTGGAAGTAGAAGCTGAGAGCCCAAAGCCAAAGCCAGAAAGGTGGGAGCGTGGCTGAGGGGAATTACTACCGCTTACATGCAGAAAGGAACCCGTGCGGTGAATGTCTCAGAGCTCCTGTTTTTCTACATGATGAAATAGAGCAATGACATCTATTCAGATAAAAACCAATAAAACCACCAACACTTCACTTAGTTTCTAGACAAAGATACAAAATGCAAGAAAAAGTTCACAGTAAACCTCTGTTAGGATGAAAATTGTGCCGACAAAAAAAAAGGTAAGTAAATAAAAAATAAACCTAAATGAGAACAAGCGTAATGGTGCTACTGTCGAGCTTTAAGGATGTGAGTCCTTCTAGGGAAGCAGACACACGTGTGAGTCCTGGATTAGCAGCTTCATTGGCCTCCATTTGGGTGACACGAACTGCCCATGACAATCTGCCCCGTCAAGTCTGTTTCTCTCAAGCGTCCCCTTTCTCTACTTTGCTGACTGACTTGACCATAGAATTCATTTTACTTATTTTTTTTTTAAAAGACTTTACTTATTTATTTGACAGAGATCGCAAGTAGGCAGAGAGGCAGGCAGAGAGAGAGAGAGAGAGGAGGAAGCAGGCTCCCTGCTGAGCAGAGAGCCCGATGTGGGGCTCGATCCCAGGACCCTGAGATCATGACCTGAGCCGAAGGCAGAGGCTTAACCCACTGAGCCACCCAGGCGCTCTAGAATCCATTTTAGAAAGGAGGTTCTCCCTCACTTACTATGCTCCCCTTTGCGACCTGCTTTGAAACGGGAGCCCTCTGGCTGACGGAGATGAGAGAAGCAGGGGCGGGGGTCTGGCTGGAGCGGCGCTGAAGGGAGAGCCCAGGCTGGGCCGTGGGGGCCGACAGCAAGCCCCAGTGAGTGCGCACCAGCCCCGCCCACGGCGTCGGCCCCCAGGTCCCCCAGGTCCCCCACTCCACACGCTTTATCTCAGCGGGGACACACTCAGCAGGCTCCACGGTCAGCCCCAGTCAGTGCAAAGTGATACCTGAAACCAGGAGTGTCCCACACCAGACCCAACCAAACCATGAACCTCCAGGGGAAAAGTGGACACTGTGACGTTATTTCTATTCCCTGTAAAGTGACGACAGAAACTGCTTTCTTACCCGGGCCTTTCTCCTTACATGCAGTAGTTAACAAATTCTATTCCGGGGGCACCTTGGGGCTCCGTGGGTTAAGTGTCTGCCTTTAGCTCAGGTTGTGATCCCGGGGTCCTGAGATTGAGTGTCTGGCTCCTTACTCAGCAGGGAGCATGCTTCTCCCTCCCCCCATCTTGTGCTGTCTCTGTCTCTGGAATTCTACTCCAGACCTGAGGCCGCGTCCCCCTGCACTCCCCCCTCGATGCTCCTCCAGCCCCGCCAGCCTCTGGTCTCGGCTCCGCACGGTCTCCCTCCGGGGATGCTTCAGGAAGTCTGCTCTGACCTCACTACCCTCCCTGGTTCCTGCTCTCCCCCGGGTGAGAAAACACGTCCTCGTGATTGACACTTGCAGTGTTGATTAGGGACAAGCTTTGCTCTTCACCTACCTGTGTCCACGCTGACAGTGAGGGGCTCTCATGAGCTACTTCATCCCACCACACGCGAAAGCCGGAGAAAGCCTGAGCCCCCACAACAGGAGCCGCGGACGAGGGGACACACAGGGACCGAAGGCTGTCCCCGGCAAGAAGCGGATCCATCCCCTCTAAACACCACAAGTATTTCCCTGGAAGGAAAGTTCCTGAGAGCTTCACTTCTAAAATGTCTGTGATTTTCCTTTAAAAATCTATCTTTGAGGTCTGGTGAGGATGCGGAGAAAGGGGAACCCTCGTGCGCTGCTGGTGGGAGTGCAAGCTGGTGCAGACGCTCTGGAGAACTGTGTGGAGATTCCTCAGGAAATTAAAAATAGAGCTTCCCTATGACCCTGCAATGGCACTACTGGGTATTTACCCCAAAGATACAGATGTAGTGGAAAGAAGGGCCATATGCACCCCAATGTTTATAGCAGCAATGGCCACGGTCGCCAAACTGTGGAGAGAACCAAGATTCCCTTCGACGGACGAATGGATAAGGAAGATGTGGTCCATATACACTATGGAGTGTTATGCCTCCATCAGAAAGGATGAATACCCAACTTTTGCATCAACATGGACGGGACTGGAGAAGATTATGCTGAGTGAAATAAGTCAAGCAGAGACAGTCAAGTATCATATGGTTTCACTCATATGTGGACAGTAAGGACTAGAGTGGAGAACCACAGGGGAAGGGAGGGAAAACTGAATGGGAAGGAATCAGAGGGGGGGACAAACCATGAGAGACTCTGGACTCCAGAGAACAAACTGAGGGCTTCAGAGGGGAGTGAGGTGAGGGCGTGGGGTAACTGGGGGACGGGCATTAAGGAGGGCACGTGCTGTGATGAGCACTGGGTGTTATACGCAGCTAATCGTTGTACAGTACACATCAAAAACTAATGATGTCCTATATGCTGGCTAGCTGAACATAATAAAAAAATAAATAAAAAAATAAAAAGTATTCTACACGGGAAAAAATCTATCTTTGAAGGGAAACATAGGATTGAGCGTTCCGTGTCTCAGATTTTGCATGCCGTAAAAAGAAAGGACGAATGTGTGTGTGCGCGCGTGTGTGCATATTACAGGCCGCCTGTGACATAAGGATCATTCACCCTGGATGAGAAGCAGCCGCAGGCCTTCTGCGCCCCCGAGGGTCCAGAGCCCCAGGAAGGCGAGCCGGCGCGGGAAGGTGTTTGCTCGGCCTGGTGTCGGTCGAGCGTAGGCCGCACGCGGGGACCAAGGAGCAGGGACGGGGATTCGCGCTGTTACCTCCCAGTGGCTGAACACCAGCTGTGGACTGGCCAGGCCACTCGTCCGCTTCCTGATCTCATCTGCAAAGCCGAAGCTCTCGGCGACGGGCAGCACGGCCTTGATGATGAACATGTCCGTCCCTTCTTTCATCTCTTCCTGAAGAACCCGGCCTTCTCTCTTCGACAAGACAGCATAGACCCGACCTGCAAAGCCAGACAACTCTTAAATTCACTGAGCCGTGACGTGTCTAGAGCCACACAGAGCTGAGATTACGCACGCCCCAGAACAAACCACTAGTGACCCGGTTCACCATTTCGGTTTACAAAAGCATGAATGCTTTTTAAGTATTTAAAAGTAAATCTACAAAAAATTCGAGACCTAAAGGTAACAAGGAGTAAGACCACCCCAAGTGGCCTGACCCAAAAGGCAATCCCCCTAACACGGCATGAGAAGCCGGAGACTGTGAAAAGGACCCTCGGATACAGTGTCACCCACGAGCGGTCTCTGGGCACAAAATCAGGGTGATGAGTGTGACTGCACTTTGTAAATATTAAAATGTTTTCATCACTATGAGATGTTATTAATAAGACGTTGATGGCGTAAGTCTATATGGGCCCAGGAAGCAAGCAACGGGCACAGTGACATTTTTATATCAGAAATGAAAACCACACACACAGAAATGCGTGCTCATGTTTTTAAAAACTGCTAATATGTAAGTGGCCTAAGTATTTTATTTCCCTGAAAACGGATGGTCTTCGGTATCTTTTAGGTCTGGTAACAACATCTCCTGCCACATCATGGGAAGGACAGAAAATCCTCTCGGCTGGTACCTGTACTCCGTCCTTCGGCCCAAGGCTGGCTGACCTTGGGAAGGGAGCGGTCTTCCCTAATGCTCTCGTAGGAGCACCTCGGGGCACAAGGCTCCTTCCAACCTGTATGCAGGACAGACTCTGCGAACAGACACTGAGCATCGCTCAGGGCTATGAGGACGGGCTGGGCCCGCACACACACTCATTAAAACCTCCCAGTTCACAGACCACTTAGAAAAAGTGGTTTTAATTGCACAGCTGATCTAGGGAACACGTCCTTCAAGGTTTACAATGCTGTGGCTGAACAAAGCAGACCTCTCCTCTGAGCACCAGCACGCGCCCCCCGGCTCTCCCTTCCTGGGTGCTGGGGGGGGTGACCCGGGGTGCCTGCGCCCACCCAGGGCTGCTTGCTTCCAACGAGGACCAGGGGACCCGGAGCCAGCCTTCTGACTGCGGGCTCCTCCGACTCAGACGTCCCCCTGGTGGTGGGGATCAGGAAGGACCGAGGCAAACAAAAGGCAGGAGGCCCATTGTGTCATGGGGCAGCCTTAGAATAAAAAACCCTAAACACTCTAGTGGGTCATCCTCACTTCCAGGCTTAGCTGAAAACCGCACAGACCGCAACTCTGGCAGTGCTGAAAGGCACAGCCTTCCCCTTGGCTCCCACGCGTTCTGCGCCGTCCTTCTGCCTCCTCGGTGCTCAGGTCCTCACTTCGACACCGGGGCTCTGCCATGGGCCCGGCTCAAGTGACCTGCCTCGCTGACCCGGCCCCGTCACTTTCAGATGGTCAGTGTCCTCTTCCCACCCGCTCATGATTTCTGTGTGGCCACGAAGCGATTGACCAATGCCGCTGCCGGCTCTCCCGGCATCAGCATCGCCCCCCTCGGACCCTGGCCCTCTGACCGTCGGCAGCAACTATTCAGTACCGATGTCCCCCCACAAGCACTCGCCCAGGCTCTGTCTGCTTCTCTGAACTCTCCCTGCAGAGAGCTGAATCGTTGATCATCTGCGTGCGTGCCAACGACGGAGGCCACACCTGGGCTGCCAAGCCTGTCTATACACCTGCCCCCACCAACCCCCATCACCCTCCAGCCCCATGCTGACCACGGCTGCCTGGGCACCCCCACCACGCAGCCTGACCCCTCTAATGCAGCACCCCTGAGATGAAACACCAGCCCTGCCCGCTGTCCGGACCAGAAGTCTGCATTACAGAAACAGAACAGAGGGTCAGAAGGGAGCGGCAGGTCACCGAGACCCATCACGGAGGGATTCTGCTGGCCTGGCTCCAGCTCACCTGTCCCGCGTGGCCCAGGCCAGGTCAGGGCCACTCTCCCTGCTGGGCCACTCGCCAGCCCCAGATCTTCTCCCCTTGAGTTTGTCAGCTCTAGTTTCTATCACACGGGACGAGTGACATCCCTGTGGCACAGAGCAGCCTGTAAGCTCCTCGAGGACGGCTGTCTGGCTTTCTCTTCTCTGCCGCGAACACCCCCCACCTTTCCGTGTCAGGCCCTTCACTCCCTGTTCTACCCTGACCCTTTCCTACCCAGGCACTGTGACCTGCTCTCCCCGCTCTTGGTATGCAGCGCCCAGAACTGAACACGACACTCTGCGTATAGTCTGGAAGCTCGGAGATAAGCACAGTGACGGTCTGTCTCCCACAGGCCGTATGCATCTGCCTGCAATTCCTAGGAGGGGAGAAAACCTTAGAAGAGCAGCCGGCATGTGTGAACGAGTCACCTCGACCCAGCGAGCCGATTCCAGGAGGAGCTTTGGGTGGCCTGCGGAGCACGAAGCAGCGCGCTGGACCGGTGGGGATGAGCCCCGGGCTGCGCCGCCGCGGCCACAGCTCCTCCCCTTCCTTCGGGGGTCGGGCCAGCGGGCGCGGATCAATAACTGCAGTGGAGGCTGAGTGTAATCAGTTGTGTCATTTGGAGCCACACAATTTGAATTCCACTAAGTCCTAAAACTGGGGCACAGTGATGGATCACCGAACAGAGGAAAACGGCTACCAACAGAACCTTCCAACTGCACGTGGCTTTCGAGACAGACGCGTCCACACCGGGACCCTCTCAAGCTGTCGCTGCTCTCCCGGAGACGCTGTGGCAGCCGCCAGCTGGGAGGACCCGCGAGCACATGGCCTCTGCGAGTCCGCCAACCCCCTTCAACCCACGTGTGCTCCTGTCTGTGCGCCTGTCCATGTGCCCAAAGATCGCGTGTGGCCCACTGTGCTGCAGCCGAGGCCCCAAGAGCAAGCACCCATCGGGGGAAAAAATGGCAACTAAGAGGCGCACCGATGGAAACGGCGTGGTGAGGGCTGGCCTTTGAAAGACCGCGCCACGAACGTCCCAGCCCGAACTCGAGGCCTGAATGTGATCAAGTGACCCCGGCAGCCACCCAGGACAGGACAGTCAGCACAGATGCTGTGCGCCCGGCCACACGGGGGCGCTCACTGCCGCGGCTCGCTTCGAGGTCCCTGCGCAGGGTCCGCCACCCCACAGCACGCCCAGTCCCACCCACGGCGGCGAGCTGCTCAGGACTCACAGCCCGCTCAGAGTCACCTGCTCCACCGGGTCTGCTGTGGGATCCTACGATCAAAACCATCTCTTCGCCATCTGGCGTCACCGAACCTGCTCTGCTCCGGGGTGGCATTACACATTCTCGAGTGTGTGTTTCCTTCGTCTGTAATAGGGAGCGAGACCCCAGCCGTTCGAGCTGGAAGGCTGGCAATTAAAGGTATGATCCCCCCCCCCGCCAGAATTTAGGAAAAAGCAAACAAACAGGAAACAATGCAGATTTCCATTTGGGGATGATGGGAAGTAAATTACAGCACAAGTGGATGGGATGTTCTGCAGAGGTTAAAATGAACTCTGTGAATACTAAGTAGCCAAATGGAGGCAGCTTATAAAAGAAATAAATGTAAAAAGCAAAACATCACACTCCTTCTACCGTTACAGCTATGCAAAAGGTACTGTTAATGGGCAAAGATTGCAAAAGAAAGTGGAAAACGACACACTGATTTCCAAGAAGGAAGATTTTGCTTTCATCTTGTGGTTTCTGTTACTGCTGGTAACCCTTGCGGTGTAACTTCAATGAACACACACACGCAGAGGAATCGGTGGGCACCGGCGATTCTTAAAAATCAGGTCACACCAACCCCTCTCCCTGTGTCACAGAGCGAGCGGACTGCTAAATCAGGCGGCTGTGGTCGACGGGATGCAGGTGGGCCTCCACCGAACGGGGGCCACAGTGTGCTGTGGACACGGTGGGGAGCGGGGGCTCCTCTACAGAGGAACTCGGCCCCGAGTGTGCAGGAAGTGTGTCAGCAAGTTGCTCCCCTCCCCCCCCGGCACGACGGATCAGTGCCCTGACTGCAGTGCTGTGCCCTTCCGATGATCGCCGGCCATCCACGGGTTCGGAAGGCAGGATGATCAGATCCGAGGTGGACGGGAGGCTAATCAATACCGGGACAGAATCACCGTGATGAGGCGAGGACCCACATTCAACAAGACGAGTTCCTGTGAGTCAGCGCAAGGTTGCACAGTAGCTTTCAACCAACCAGCCATCCAGGGTGAGAGGTCATGTTGAGCAGAAGCTCCTAGAAAACCAAGTGGGAACGCGTACTCTCTACGCCCCGTCGCAGTCCCCTGTGCTGAGCTACAGACAGAGCCAATTTCACACTTAGCTGCTCAGCTCCAGATTAGTCCAGCCAGCCCAGCCCGTTTCAAAGAACCGTCACTTTCAAAAAGTCTACCCTGTTTCGAATTCTGCTAATCCCAATTTCTCATAAAATTTCACTGGAAGACCACATTTATTCACTTGATTCAGCTCCGCTGTGCTTTCTGCTGTACATAATTAGGCTTTGTCACCTAACTCACCTCTCAAAGCAGGAATTACGCTTAACACAGTGCAGGCATCTCTACACGTCCATACATTTTTGTTGAAATGAATTACGAGATGCTAATGAAGCTGAAAAAGAACCTGAATTTGGAAGAGAAGAGGTTTTTAAAAGTAAAGGGTGACACTTCTTGAGGCTGTTTCTGAAGCGGTAAGGCAGGTGTGTTCTCCCAATGCGAGCATTTAACACAGGGAGGACCGCTGTAGCCCACATGGTGATGGAAAGTCTAGAACTAGCAGGTAAAGTTATTTTTCATATATGAAGTTGCTGCCAACATACATGAGGAGCCAGGAATGAAAGAAGCTGTCCAGTTAGAAGAGGGAATACAGAGGGAATACAGAGACAGCTGGCTCCTCAGCGGACAATCACAAACACAAACGAATTCCAGTGTCCACTGCTGAAAGTTACAGGCAAAGGCGCCTGCGTGATGCTTGGCTGAGCGTCCGTCCAGCTCTTGGTTGCAGCTCAGGTCGTGATCTCAGGGTCGTGAGATCGAGTCCCGTGTCAGGTTCCGCACTCAACAGAGTCTGCCCGAGATCCTCTCTCTCCCTCTCCCTCTGCCCCTCCTGCTCATGCTCTCTCTCAAATAAGTAACTAAATAGAATTTTTTAAAAAACTTAAAAAAAGTTAAAGGTAATTTTCATGGGTAAAAAATGAGAACAGAGCCACACCTTTAAGAAAGTAGACTTCATAGGTAAAGAAAGCCATCTTCTTGGCCTCACTTCCCCAGGTAAAGCGATTTTGAGATGACTATTTTTCCGCAGAATGTCCCAACCTGACTGTGAGCAATTCTATCCACTTACAAAGGGATTTCTTGTTTTAAGTCTGCGTAGAAAGAATTAAGTTTTTAAAACAGACTAAGGACAGTCCTTTGGCCCAATAAAAAAGACCTAAACTTGTCTTTTTACTTGTGCCAATTCTTGGAGAATTCAGAGCATCCGCCAGCAAAGCCTGGAAGATCCCTGAGTACCCAGGCAGCAAGCGAAGGCCTTGGGAACATAGAGGCTGCCTCGTCTCTTGCTCTGGATGAAGCTGGTGGTTTAGAAAGAAGGAAAACAGAGAGCGCGAGCAGCTGGCCGTGTGGCCCTTGGGTGCTAGCACGTGGCCATCACTACAGAAGAACCTCTCAAAGCAACAAGAAAATGGACGGAAGAGAAGACCCTCGTCTCTAAGCAGCTTCACACGGATGAGGGCTTGACACCAGCTCGGGAGGGAACGATTCCAGACCACGTCAAAGGCGGAGGGTATGGCACGGGTTCCAGGAATGTATCAAGAAGGCCGGCCAGTGGCCACAGTACGGAGGCCACGCACAAACCAACCCCCACACGGGTGCCACATCACGGGATCAGAGGCCCCGCACCAGGGACTGTGCGCCGGAATCAGGCCAGGCAAAGACCGACTCTGCTCCTAAGAGAGAAGAGGGAAATCCCCCTGATCGAGATTCGTGTCTCTTCCTGTGACACGCCAGGACAGAGTGGACGGCCAGGTGCACAGCCAGGTTGGAGAAAGGGACAGGATCACAGGGGTGTTTTGAGGGACTGTCCTAGGGCTGCCTGGCCACGTGCAGGGGCCTGGTGCTGACTTCCTACAGGAAACGGGAAAGCGGGCCCGGAGCACTGACTCAGCAGGGATGATTCAGCGCTCTGCCTGGAGTTTGGGTCTGACAAATGCGGACAGCGGTTCCGGCTTCCTGTGGTAGGTGGGACATCTGCCTTCTCCGAAAGCCAAGGACGAATGCCCCCCCCCCCCAAACAGAAAACGCCCGGGAGCTGGCGGTTCGGGCAGGAGACCGGTGTTCCCGTCACTCCCCCGGGAGCACAGGAGAGGGAAGGACAGGCGCAGATGTGCGGGGACCCACGATTTTCGGAAGGATCATTTCGACCACATAAAGGAGGAGAAACAGAACAAGTTTTAGGACAACACACTCGAAGATGCAATTCCATTCAGGAATAACGAGAGTCTGAAATATCAACCACAAATGGTCCCAGTGAGAGAAAAAGGAGCAGGGACCCTCCCTGTCCCCCAAATAGAACAGGAGCTCCAACATGAATCCGTCGGGCTGAGGAAGGTCGCTGCTGCGTCCTCACGTGGTTCCAGGAGGACACGCGCAGCGGACGGAAGAAGAAAAGGCGTCAGGAGAGCATGCGGGGTGTTGCGCTGACCCTACCCGAATTAAAGGGCCAACTAATGACAATTGATGACACCAGAAAGGATCTTCTCCATTCTTTTCGAAGTAAGGATGAGACATGCCCACACTGTGGACAAACGTGGGCAGAGTCAATAGAGAAGAGCCAGGAGGCCGGGCTTCCTAGCACGTGTGTCCTGCACTGTCCTCAGTGAGGAGACCAGGGAACAGACCGCGGCCCGGGAGCAAACACAGGAGAGAGGACACCCGCGTTCAAGACAGCCGAGAAGTGGATGAGCAGGTCCCCGACCTCCTACACGGGTTCCGACTCTGGGGCCGGAGCCTGTACCTCACGGTCCTCACAAAACTTGTCCTTCTGAGAAATCATGGGTAATCTCTGCCAACAAGTGAACTTCAGGGGCGAAAAATAACCCCAGGTTCTAGAAATTGCAGACTTGGGAGCCATATGGTAATTTCCTGCAGCTTTAAGAAAATATTAAAGATTTGTACATATTTATACAAGCATGATTTAGGCCTTTGGCGATGCGTGGAGTTTCTGACACAACATCTTATCAGCCTACGCTTACTTCTCCTGTGCGGTGGGTAACACCGATCATCGGGGGGACGCACACACACGAAGGAGCCTCCATCAAAACAGTCCACTTGCTGCTTAACAGGGTTTCAGGTCTCACCAGGCAAGGAAAGACACACGAAAAAAATGAAGAAAGAATCCATATGTTAAGATTGTGGTGATGGGACTTTCTCTTGGTATTACAAAAAAAAAAAAAAAAAAAAAAAAAACCCCACAAAAAAGCCTTCCTGTCCTATTGTGTATCTACATAAAACCCAAGGGAAACGAGGAATCGCACAGAGGCGTTTGTGGGACGACACAGAAATTTCTGTAGTCTAGTCAATCACCAAAATTTGGATTCTGCCTCCCGGGGGACAAGTGGAAGATGTAACTTATGTAAAAAAGAAATGATGCTGATCCTAACTCGCTGTGAGTCAGAGACGGGATGCAATCGCCAAACGCCGCGAGGACAGTGTGGCCACACCTGGGAGATGATTGCGCGTCTGGGCTCCGCGCTGGTCAGGACATCTGCGGGGCTCCGTCCACGAACGGCTGCTTGAAGCGGGACGCTAAGTAAGGTATGGCCCAAGGGACAGCGACACAGCAGCAAAAGGGCACAAAAGACCCCACCGTGAAAGCAGAGCCAAAGGCTCCAGAGAGTTCTCTGCCGGACATACACTAGAGAACAGATGTGCTCCTCGGGCACAGGACGGGCCACCGCTCGTAGGAGGGATGGATGAGGCCCACATGGCTGGAAACGGGCAGGAGACAAGACTCTCGCCCAGGAGAGGCACGGTGACGCCTCGTCACCAACAGCCTGTGAGCTGCCCATCAACGGAGGTGTTTGGGGGGGGGGGGTGGCACCTGTCAGGGTCTCCTTCATGGTTCCCTGAGTCTAACTCTACCTCCGCCTTCATGAGTCAGGAAAGTTCTCGCTGACAATGGACAATGGCTGGGAATGGTCTTGACTGGTTTCCTCAAACTTACCTATGGGTCCCACGAGCTGTGAACGAAACGCTGCATCCAAAGGCGGCTGAGACCCGCTGCGCAGGACCCGTGCCCCCGCTCCCCACAGGTGTCCCGCAAGCACACACGGGCTCTGAGCGGTCCCGCATCACCAAACCCGTGGGGCTGGTCCATCCAGCTGTTCCCGACACGCTGCTGTGGCCGCTCCGTCCCTATCCTCAGGGCCCTGCCGCAGAGGCGGGCCTGAATTTCTTTGGGGCAAAAACACCCCAACAATTTAGGGATCTGCTTTCAGGAATGAATCAGCAGAAGAACCTTACTAAAATGAGTGTAGAACCACCACACGTTGACTCAAAGGACCTCCGCGCTAGAGGAAACCGGGTCACCGGGGTCCACTCTCTCCACCACTGCTCAGCCGCCCTTCTGCGCTCCTGGGCCCCGCGGGAGAGCCGCCCGCGCCGGGCTCGGCTCCCAGCCCCGGGCTCGGCTCCCAGCCCCGGGCTCGGGCTCTCGTGTCGCTCTTCCCTGATCGCTGAGTGAGACCGTCCTTGTCACGGGTGAGGGAAAGACGTCTCAGCGAGAAGGGCTGTCAGCAGCTACTAAATGCCAGGGCTACGAATCTCGAGGGATCCCAGAGGATCCTCTTCCAGAGAGAGGAAGGTCAGAGTAGGATCTGACGTAACGGTCAGGGACGAGTGAAGCCCCCGCAACGGTCTTCCAGAAGCCCCGTCGTGTCAGGTGGGTCAGAATGTCCCCGCCCTCCTTGACCGCCTGCAGAAGGGCTCTGGGTACCTAGCCTGAGAGAGAACGCCACAAAGGTCTGGGGGGTAACGCGAACGGGCAGTCTACACCTCGTCCACCACGCCTCTCGTCACACAAAACAGTCTGTCTGCTGCAAGGGAAGACCTCTGGTGACGAGGTTCCTCCCCCCACAACCCGTCATGATTTAACATGTAAGGCACCCGGCTTTCAAAGATCTTAGCTCTCAGTAAACTAGATGCCGATGCAGCTTCTGTAAAACACACAGTAAGCGCGTTTGAGTTTTCTGACCTCGGGGACCTCGCCATCACCCCCGGCACGTCTCGCTGTCCTCGCCCTTCTTACCGAGAACGTCGCCGGTGGCCATGATGTCACACGTGTACATCGCTGCCATCAGACGCTGGGGCTTCACCTGCAGGGCATAGCGACATGCCTCCTTCATGGTGGCGATGAGCTGTCCTGAGAAGGGTCCGTAGCAGTCAGTGGGCGAGGGCTCTCCTTTCTGGGAGGTCTTCTTCTCCGAGGGCTCGGAGTCACCATCTTGGAGCCCTGGGTGTTCGCCGCCCCCGGCACAGGCCTCCCCTTCCCCCTGGGCATCCTGCGCCACATCCCTGTGCTCTTGACTGTGTCTACCACCTGACCCTTGTTCCTCCAGCTTACTCAGGTCCCATCTTTCCAGAACGAAGCAGACGCCCATGAGAGGCTCCTCACACATGGGCCCAGAGAGGGTTGCTAGCTGGAAACCACTCACGATGCTGTTGCCCAAATCTCGGTATCTACTGGCCTCTTTTGAAGCTTTGATGGCTGGGCCTGTCCATACTGAGTTCTGAAAGTCTTCGCTTTTATTAACTAATATGTTGGGCCCACATTTTCTTGGGCCAAATGACCAGATTTGGTCGACAGTGTTCCTCCATTTCCGCCCTGTCAGGTATCGCTCTAGTTTTCCTTTGAATTCGCGAATCTTCTCTTGGGTTCTCTGGTGGATCATCTGAGCATGTCTGCCCTCGTTCACAGAAGACGTCAGCTGCTCCAGAGAACGAATCAGATCACTATTTTCTTCCAGAATCTGTGTGACTTCTTCCGGAAGGGGCATGGCTCGAACACTGAGTGTGGCAAGCTTATTTGGGGTTGTTATGGTGATGAGCCCGTCCGCGTCAACCTGGATTCCTTCAGGGATCTTGCTCTGATCTTCTTTAGTTTGGTGGATAACTGCGACTTTCTGCTGTTTGCCTATTTCTTCATTGACCATGTCGACTCTGGGTGGTTTTGTGATTGTTTCTCTGAATGGAATAATGGGTTCAGAGACACTGATTTGAATCTTTGCAAACCTACAGACAAAGTCAAGAGAAACAAGGTTATAATACATGGCATCGGAACCCCTATGCACAACTACCAAACAACGGAGATTCTGCAAAAACACAGCAACATAAAAGTGATTTTACTAGGAAAGATCGGTACTGTACGTTACATCAGAATTCAGAGACCACTTTCATTTCGGATTGAAAGGACTACCTCTAACAGGAACACCCCTTCAGGGAGCTCTCTGTAAAGATACGAATTTCACCGCTTTGTTCACTCACAGAATAAACAAACCATCTACTCAGATAAAAATGTTTTGAGTGGAAAATAAATATTTTAATAAGATCTGACACATGAATTCTTTAAAATACTATTTGCCCATTTCAGAACCTGGAGAAGAAAAGCTCCACAATTATCGCTCTAAACAGAGGAAGAATCACAGAACTTCCGGACCCCTCGTCAAGGGCTGACAATGGACTTGGCTTCAATAATGAGGCTCCCGGCGAGGCCAGCATGACGCAGGAGTGTGTCTGAGCAACACTTTCCCAAAGAACTTCCCCCAGTGGTGGAGACGCTCTGTACGCACTGTGATCACCGGGTCCCTGACATGTGGCTAGTGTAACCCGGGAAACTTTAATTATTTAATTAAATTTAAATAGGCACAGGGAGCGACTGAGCATGTGATATGTGGCTGGTGTGGCTGAGGAACTGAAGTTTTAATTTTACTTTAATGTGAAATAGCCACACGTGGCCCGTGGCTCCTGTACTGTATACGGGTCTCGAACCGTGGTCCAGTACCACGTTCAGACATCCCCTTTTCCACGTGTTATCAGGTTTAGTTTCACGCTGCATGTTCTCACAAATGAATTATGAGTTCACAGAGGGCGGATTCGGGGAATTGGTGTGGACGGATTGTGAGCACAAGGAAACCACGCACTCTCTTATTTTCTGTCCAGTTCACTCCCAGGTAATACCAAGGCTCTGGTCTGCTCCCCGTCTGCCACTGCCGTGACGGATGTGTCTGAATACACATACAGGTGTGCGTGTGTTCACAGGTACACTGTATGTGACACTTTGGGACTGGAGAACAATGCCTTGCTCTGAGAAATGTTAGTAAGGGAACCCAACACTAAGTTTTTGAAATGCTTACATTTGATTCTAGATTTCTGGTTTCTATAGAACATTCTGTGGGCCTGGGCAGGTATCTAGTTGATCCGATTTTATTCTTTTTGATTAAATCTGAAAACTAAGTAAACGGACGGTTTCCTAAAAAATAGCACGCTCCCCAAATTGGTAAAATTGAACCTAACTGACTCTAGAATATGGAACCTAAATACACCATAATGTGTGGAAGAAAAGAACATGAAAAAACATTACTTCCAAGAAAGGTTTTGGTTTTGCCAGTGAGTGTGTTCACTTTCAAGGGTCAGCGTAGCTCAATGCTGTTAAGGTTCATTGCTATTACTGTTACAGAAGACACAGAGGGATCTTTTCTTACATTGTATTCATTTAAAATAGACTTTGTGAGGGGCGTCTGGATGGCTCAGTCGGTTAAGCAGCCGACTCCTGATTTCGGCTCAGGTCAGGATTTTAGGGTCGAGAGAGTGAGCCCTGTGTCGGGCTTTGCATTAACAGTGGGGCCTGCTTGGGATTCTCTCTCTCTTCCTGTCCCTCTCTCTAAAAAAAACCTTAAAAATAAAAAAATATACACATGCTTGGTGAAACAGGTGACGGGATTAAGAGTACACACATGACGAGCACCGGGTATCGTATGGAACTGCTGAACTACTGTACTGCACACTGGAAACTGGCAGAACACTGATATTAACTGTGCTGGAATCTAAAAAAAAAAAAAACTTAATTTAAAAAAATCACTACTTTATTCAAGGTGTTGTGACTAATCACAAAAGTGACAGCTAAAGTCATCATCAACATGCATTTGGTGCCCACTATGCACACTGGGACGTGCCCTCCACATTTTTAGGTATTAGAAAATAATAAAATATACTTTACTACTTGAACTTGACAAAGACAGCACACACATACCTGCAGCTCAATCTTACTGAAGAATTCAGATATAAAATCTAAAATTACAGAGAAAAAAATGCGTATTTTTTCTTTTTACTGGTCACTTATTATGTATGAAGCATTGTGCTAAGTGTTTCACACATGTTACGTCTTTAGTATTGGCCTCATTTTCTAGAGGAGAAAACCCGGTAAGAAAGACTGAGGCACACCCCCAAAGTCACAGATTTAGTGGAGAAGCCAGGACTCAAATTTAGGTCTGACCTCAGAATCCGTTCTTTCTCTGGTTACGCTATCCTGAAAACTCAAACAGCACATCAAAGGAACACCTCACCGTGACACCAAACAGCTTTTATCATGGGGTATAAAAATTTATTTGTATTAAGAGATCTGTTAAAATACTATAGCACATTAAAAATGTCAAATAAAGTAATCAATCTATGTAACCATCTGTAAAACCGCTTAGCGTTCAATAAAATTTAATACCCTTTCCTGATTTTTAAAAAGGGAAACCATTTAGAAATCTCAGCAATAGCAAACATTTTTGAATTATCGTTCTGTTGAGAAAATACGCTCATGTTCTCAGAACACTCAAGAAAACCAGCTGCAGAGCTGTGAGCCTCTGATGGCTCCATCTAGGACACCGGCCCCCTTTCCTCCTGTCGTAAGGTGAAAAGGGCTGTGCACCTCCCCAGCCCGTCAACTTCCTGAGGCTCCTGACAAGTCCCCTGCGATAATCACTTAGGAGATGAATGAAAGCCACTCCGCACCATGGAAGGGGGAGCGTGCCCATGACCGTCACACCTGCAGGGCCCCTCGGGACCAGACCTCTAAAACTCCCGAGAACGCAGAGCCCGCAGTGACTTCCGAGAGTGTGCAGGAGGCTGGCTACCCCGGCCACCCCCGTGGCTCCCTGCCATTCCTGACCACCACCACCCGGAGGTCCTGCCGTCCCTGACCAGTACTTCTGTGAGATCTGGACACGAAGAGCCCTGACAGTCTCTCTGGCCGGGTCGTGACAGGCTGTCCCCTAACCTCCTTCTCCCACACGTAACATATTCACAAACGTGTGTGAGAGCTGGAAAGGAAGCTTGTATGTTAGAAGGCAGGTTCTGTTCCAAGAGAGCTAAAAACTCTACAATGTTATGTATACTCTTCAATAGGTTTAGCTGTAAAATTTTACAGGATAGGAGACAAACCAAAAATCAACCGATCTGTGGCTGACCACACAGTGAACACCCACGTACACGGTCACTCTAGTCAGCCACTGGCCCTCAGAAGGACCCACCAGGCCTTCCCCCAAGCCCATTCTGACTTTGACTGGAGTCCCTTCTGTAAAATTCCTTTTATCCCCTAAACCTTTACCCCTGTATGCTACAGCTCAGTCTGGTCTGCTTTTTGTACTGTATAGATCAACAGAATCAAATCTTGGGGTTTTTTGTTGTTGTTGTTGTTTTTAATTTATTTATTTGACAGAGAGCGAGAGATCACAAGTAGGCAGAGAGGCAGGCGGAGGGAGAGAGAGAGGGGGAAGCAGGCTCCCTGCTGAGCAGAGAGCCTGATGTGGGGCTTGATCCCAGGACCCTGGGATCATGACCTGAGCCAAAGGCAGACGCTTAACCAACTAAGCCACCCAGGTGCCCTCAAACCTTGTTTTTTCCGCTCTGAGCCACCCAGGTGCCCTCAAACCTTGTTTTTTCCGCTCTGAGCCACCCAGGTGCCCTCAAACCTTGTTTTTTCCGCTGGTTCTTTCGCTCGGTATTATGTTGTGAGGTTTCTCCACGTTCGAATAGCTAGCTTGCTCACGAGATTACTCGACAGAATTTCATGGTAAGGACATATCATGATTTATTTGTCTATCCACTACACTGTCTGAGTGGTTTCCAGTTTGAGGCTATTTAAATGTTGGTTGCCGTGAATATCCATGATGCACATCTGTCAAGCTTTGTGTTAAGTATCTTTAGCTGAGAAAGGGGAGTCGACCTGCCAAGCCAGAGGAAGCACCTACCTCCTACCTGAGCAGGGAGTATGGAATGAGATTCCAAAGTATTTGCAAAAATTCACATTCCCACGGGTTCTGTAGGTGAATTCCTACCGCCTACCTCCGCCACCAGCTGATACCGTCACTTGTAAATTTCAACCACTCTGGTGGGTACGTAGAGGTATCTCACTTTGGTTTTAATTTCCTTTCATTGATTAATAAGCTGAACATCTTCCATGTATTTATTGGTCTTGGGCTTCTGGTATGTAAAGCACCTGTTCCAGTCTTTGCTCCATTTTCTAGGGATTGTTGCCTCTCGTTCACTTGTAGGAACTTCCTGTATATCGGGGTTTTAGGTCCTTTGTTTACTGTACGTATTACAAAATGTGCTCTCTGACCCCGTGGCTGGCCTTCGAACTCTTCAGTGTCTTCCAATGATTAAACTTGACTTTGTCATTCACGCTTTTCACACCCTATTTAAAAAGCCTGCCCTATCCGGAGCTCTCAAAGATATTCTCCTGTTATCTTCTGGGTACCTTATGATGTTGCCCTCCACACCTTACAGTACACCTGGAATAGATTTCTGAGTTCGGGATGAGGTCGAGGCATTCGGGACAGAGGTCCGAGCTGCCTGCACTGTCTGCGGAGGGGCTGGCCCTCCCCGCTGCTCCACTGCACCTCTTACATCTGAGCTCTCCGCACAAGTCCACTCATCTGTCTAGCCTCGTGTCCACGGCACATGGCCGACTTCTGGTAGCTTTGCAACGGGTTTTGATTTCTAGCACAGTAAGAACCTCCACCTTGTTCTACTTTCTCAATAGGTTTTGGTCATTACTGGCCCTTTGCATTTCCACACAAACTTTAGAATCAACTTGTCAGGCTCTGCAACTTTGACTGGGACGGCTCTGAATGTATAATCAGTTTGGGAAAAGCTGACATCATTTTAATACTAAATTTTTAAAGCCATAAAGATGGTACATACCGTCTTTTGTGTCTTACAGTTTTTACACAGAAGACCTACAAATGAGTAAGTTTTATTCCTGGATATTTGATATTTTTGTTACTGTAAATGGTCACCTTAAAACAATTTTTGTTTGATGTTTGTTAATGGTAGACAGAAATGCAATCCATTTTGCCTATTCATCTTGAATAGAGCAACCCTGTTGAATTTACTTACTAATCCTAACAGTTTCTATAGATTCTTTCCTCGTACATAATCACGTGCAAACGGTGGTGGTTTTAATTTTCCTTTTTGACTCCCACATCCTTTATTTTTTATTCTTTATAGTGCTGTCCAAGACCGCGAGTACAGCACTCCACAGAACCTGTACTGGGGGGTACCTTTGTTTTACTTCTGATCGCAAAAGAAAGCTCTCAAACATTTCACCCAGTAAGTACATGTTCACTATAGTTATTCTGAAGATACTCTTTATCGGTTTAAGGATATTCCCTTCTATTCTTAGTTTGCTAAGAGTTTTGAGCATGCATGAATGTTGAATTTTATTAAATGCTTTTTCCTTTGTCCACTGAGATGATTTCTCTCCTTTCTGTTAATCTGGTAAAGGTACATTGGTATATGTATTTTTAATAAAGATTTTATGTATTTGAGAGAGAGAGAGCAAGTGTGAGCAGGGGGAGGGGCAGAGGGAGGAGCAGGCTCCCCACTGAGCAGGGAGCCCAACGCGGGGCTCAACCCCAGGACCCCGGGATCATGACCCGAGCCAAAGGCAAACACTTAACCAACTGAGCCACCCAGGCGCTCTGATTTTTTTTTAATGTTATTCCAACTTTGAATTCTTATGATATTATAGGACTATCAGGCTTTCTATTTTCCCACTGGTCAGATTTTTCAGGACTTTGTCCATTTCCTTTAAAATTTATCAATATGAAACTGCTCATGATATTCTCTTGTTTCTTGACCCAGGACAAGCTACCTGGCACCTAATTCATTAAGATGCCCCTAACTCCAACATGCCATCGGGGCACTTGAGATTGCAATGACTTTTTGTCAACACCAGCTGATGTGGCTCCCTCGGGGTCACTGTACAGCATGTGACATAACACTGGCTGACTGGGTCCCGATGGGCCTGTCCACCCTCCTCTCCCACGCTTGGTCCAGCAGCCTCCCCAGTTAACTGTGCACTCCGGGGGAAGAGGGGATTCCTTCCTCTGGGGCGTCCAGGTCTCCTCTCTGATGCGGAAGGAGAACAGTGGGCTTGAGCATGAGGTCACTTCTGTTGCACCAGGTCACAATGCAAAGGAAATTATTTTTGTTTTGTGTTGAAGGGGAAGAAACTGGAATTTTTAGGAAAAGCAAATAACAAACACTTCAGAATTTATCAAGTGTCTTATTGAGCAGTATATACATTTTTGAAAAGCAGACAGGTCTTTGCTCTTGTTAGCCTCATTCAATGTAAGTCTAAATTATTTTCAGGTATTTGGATAGGCTATTTTCTAAAAAGGTTTACACAGAGTAATTCCCAAAATAAACTGATTTATAAAATATTTTAGTGCTAGTTAAGGACATATTTCTAAAAAACTAATTTCTTTTTATTATATATATGCTATGGTTTTTTTCCTCCTGAGAGAAAAAAGTACCCATAATGAATGCCATGAGGAAAAAATGGAAAAGACTAAACAAACATACAAATAAGTAGTAATCAATTAAAATCAATTTTAGGTTAATGGGAAAGCATTATGTGAAATGTAATTCTAAGTGCCAAAAAGCATCTTTTTAAAGAGGAGTTAATGGCCCGAGAAATGTAAGGTTATTTAACATGGATTTTAATTGGCAGCAGAGTGTGAAAAGAGAGAAAATAATTTAGTTCAAAGACCCCAAAAACTAACATAACATTTCAATGGTTTTTAAAAAATCCTCTTGAGAACTGTTCTTCTTTTAAAATATACCTTAAAAATTGTCCAATTAGTATTACTCTCTAACCAATATTATAACCTTCAGAAATTGTAAGAAAATGGTGTCAAACATGGAGGAGACGGAAGAGCTGCCGTCCAGTTTTGTACTAATCATGGCTATAAGACATTTAAAGGAGGAATAAACCACAATGTCATTTTAAACGGAAGCACAGAGCTGAGAAAACTCCCCCTCTGGCAGAAGTGTCTATAACATTCCAAGGATGGTGCTGTTGGGGAGCTGTTCTCATGCTCATCCACTATCAGCAGCAGCGGGAGCACTGTAGCAGGAGTATTCAGCAGGAGTATAGCACCAGTAGTGTAGCAAGAGTACTGTAGCACGAGTATCGCAGCAGGAGTACTGTAGCAGGAGTATTGCAGCACAAGTACTGTAGCTGTATTGCAGCAGGAGTACTGTAGCAGAGCACTGCGGCATGAGTACTGCATCAGGAGGACTGCAGCACAAGTCCTGTAGCAGGAGTATTGCAGCAGGAGTACTGTACACAAGTACTGCATCAGGAGTACTGTAGCGGGAGTACTGCAGCAGAAGTATTACAGCAGGAGTACTAATGGGTAGTACTATTACCAACATGACTGACTCATCTTAAGGATTACATGAGACAACTACCGTTTAACACAGTGACTGGCATGCCATATTTAGTATATAATTATGTTGGTTATTTATAATGACCATTATAATTATTATGGTCCCCCAAAATTTTAAAAATAAGAGGAAGGAAGGCCATTACAAGGCAATTCACCAAAGAAGAAAAATGAATGGCCAAATAAACACAGAAAGAAATCTTTGGTTAGTAAGCACAGAAAATGCGTTTATGAACACCTGTTGCTTTCCAGGTGGGGGGAGTTTGTTAAAATGATAACATACAGGGTTGGCAAAATTTGAGAAAAGAAGCACTTTTAAATACTTTTTGCAGGTGTAAACCATATGGGCCTTTCTTAAGGATAGTATAACTCATAAGCCTAAAAAATGTGCCAGCAATATATGGCCCGCGTTCAGCCAGTGGGCCGCCCCCACGCAGGGTCCACGTGTGCGGAGCGTGCACGGAGCAGGCCGCGGGTTCGCGAGCCCATGCGTCACGAACGTGATCTCTGCGCTGTCAGTGCATGGCTCCTCTTACCCTTCTGTATTCTCCTAATTGCTACGATAAACACACAGTAGCTTGGGAATAAAGCGGGCGAGCGTTACCGACACAACGTGATCTGGGATGCCTTTTTGTGACCGGTCCCCATCAGCAGGACGGAGAAATGGAAAGGTCTCCCAAGTGCACCTTGTGGAGGTGACCTCGGGAAGGCCAGAAGTCTGCCCCAGTCGCTCCTACGATCACAACATAGGAGTCCGTTCTGTGACATGCGTGTGTGTACGCTCACAGGAAGATAGTCACATGGGAAGCTATTTCAGGACCCGAGCTTAAAAATGTGTAATTATTCCAGCACAGAAGTAAACCGTCAGTCACCAAAAACTGAATCTACGACCCAACAGCACAGTAACAGCTCATGCTCAAGTTGGGGGCCTTTCGTTTTTCTCCAGAAACAATCCACGGTCTAAGGTCCTCTGGTCACACCGACCACTCCCCCCTCACCGCCCCCGACTTGGGGGCAGTGACAGCTCCGTCTGCCACCAACCTACCTTTCTGTCAAGTCATCCAGGCATCGCTGGAGGTGGACCTCCCCCGCCGTGACTAAAACGTGCTCTCCCGTTTCTTGAATCAGAACCTGGACGCACGGGTCGGCCTGGTTCAGCAGCTTCATCCCCTTGACGAGCTGAGGCATCTCACCTGGGTCAACGAGAAGAAGGCTACTCAGTGCAGCGAGCGGACGGATCAAACCTCCGGCCGATGCCCGTGGCCACCGAGGGGAAAAACACAGTGAAGTGAACTCCTAAAACAACTCCTCCCAATCATGCAGCATGGGAGGAGAACGGTCTCCTGCTGACTCACGAGGACACAGAGCGAACACGGGACCCTCAGCACTCACCGTCAGGACCCCAAAGCTGGTCCACATCGCTTTGTCAAATACTCGGCAAATACAAACTACTGCCATCGTATGTGTGAATCCACCTAATCTTATCACAAACGTCCATGTTCTATACCTATAAACGTAACAGAACTCTCCCCCAGAGAAGAGTTAAAACCAACAAATCAACAAGTAAAGACAAAAAACCACTTCCCGTGGTATTCCCTTAAAGAAACTGGTGCAGGGCCACACGTTTAAAAGAATCTCGCGAGACTGTTTGAGGCACCTGCGCGTTTCTGGAAAAAGCTGCCCTCCAGGCCACGGCCACTATGCCCATGTGCTTTTCCCTACAGTCTGTGGTCCACGTCTCGGGCTCGGCTGCTTCTTCACGCCTTCCCGTGTGCTCAGCAGCTACTGTCCACTCGGGCGGAGCAAGTCTCTCCTCGATGCTTCAGCAGAGACCTGGCCCTGAAGGCATTTCTGTGCAGCCTGGTTTCACGTCGACATTTGAAGGCCCCACCATGCTCAACGCCCGGTTCTCAACAGGCCAAACAAAGCCACAGGGACTCTCTGCCATCAGGGGTTTCCAACGCTTCTACTCCAGATCGATCTGTTCATCCGCACCTACTCAGGGCTGAGATAAGGCTTCTCTGGTGACAACTAACACTTCGTATCAGCTAGCGACGCGCCAGCAAGTCCTTCACAGGTAGGAACGCATTAATGACGCGGCTGGATGAATGTTCTTGTTTTATAGATGAGGACACAGGTTCGGAGAAGCTGAGGACTTGTGCCAAGGTCAGGGCGTCACTGGCTCTGGCGCATGCGGGACGGGGGTCAGAGCCCACACAGCTCAGGCAGCCACGAGCCACACGTGGGCTGCACAGGGTCGGAGGACCCCCCCAGCGCGTGGGGCGGCCACAGGCGGTCTCATTTGCTCCTTTTCAGCATACTGTGGTCTTCCTTTGCCTCATTAAGTGGATTTACAGATACTACCCAGCGTTAACGAACTTAACCTTCACAGAAATTTCAACATGGCTGAAAAACATTTGTGCGAAAAGACCACTGGTAACATGAATAACACAAAGCACAAAGGGAACAATAAAATAAATGAAAAAGCTTTTTGCCAGCTCCCCATTTACTAAATTAACAAGTCCTTAAAAAAAAAAAAAAAGGCACACACACTTAAATCTCTCTCTTCATGGGAAAGGTGACAGTTCAACAACACGCAAAGGAGAAACTTTCTTAAAACAAAACCTGGAATACGGAGACATTTTGAAATTAAATGTTTGAAAATGTTTATTTATAATGATAGTCATTTTGCTGGCAGAAACAGCCTCTATTTAACCTCTTATTAAATCTGGAAGCTGATCTTCCTAACCAGCCTAAAAATCTACCAAATGATCCATTGAAGATAAAAAATCAACATCTTTTAATAATGTAAGAAAGACTGAGATCATGACAAACACTCACCATCTGGATTTCAGGAAACCTTGGTATATAAACTGCCAACTGGGTTTGAAGATGGGCCCTGTGATCTAGCAAAGGCTGTGTCCGCCCAGCGGCGCTCGGGGGCGGGGCACTAGGAAGCCTGGGTCCCGGAGGGTGGCCAACCCTGTGGCCGGCAGACACGGCATCCACGGAGAGCAGGGCTCTGCCCACAGTGGGCAGGGGCACAAGGGACCAGGGCAGAGCAAACTCACAGTAACTACTCCCTGAGCATAGCGTTAGAAGTATTCCCAGACAGGGACGCCTGGGTGGCTCAGTTGGTTAAGCGGCTGCCTTCGGCTCAGGTCATGATCCCAGCGTCCTGGGATCGAGTCCCACATCAGGCTCCTTGCTCGGCGGGGAGCCTGCTTCTCCCTCTGCCTCTGCCTGCCACTCTGTCTGCCTGTGCTCGCTCGCTCTCTCTCTCTAACAAATAAATAAATTTAAAAAAAAATTAAAAAAAAAAAAAAAGAAGTATTCCCAGACATTCTCGGTGCGCACCGAGACAGACCTTGCAGCGACACAAGACAGAACGGCATGTGAATTTCAGACACAGACGTGGGAGCGGGGCCCGCAGGAGTTTCGTCCAGAACACGCACAGTAAATCTAGCAAAAACAATGTATCTGGTAGGAAAAAGGAGCAGTGCTCTTTTTAAAATTATGAAGAGAACTGGGTGCCCCTTCTAGTTCATTTTAGTTCATTTTAATTTATTTTTTACAAAGTTCAGAACATTCTAATGGAACACACATGAGGAACACTCTGGCATCCAAGCGATCAGCCCAAGTCCTACTTAGCACATCGCCTCTTGTAAGGAGAGGAAGTCAGCCTTACTGAGAGTCTGCTCCGGGCCGGGCCAGGGCACCGGGATCGCTCTCCTGCCGCCACAGCTGGGGAGAAGTCGCCGTGGCTGGGCCAGCAGCACAGGGCAGCACACGACCGCCTGAGCTCAAAACTTGCACATTTCTATGAAAACATTGTGGTCTGAATGAGCAATTCTTTCTTTACTCTCTGTTTTAAATGTTAAGATCTAAATGGAATAGAGAAGAATTAAGCCCTACTAGAAAGGCCTAAGAATGAGCTATGGTTGCCAGACCCAAAGGTCACAACTCCAGCTCAGCTGAACTCCCTGTACTGCGCCTACTTCCGAGGGCTAGAGGCGGCTGGCGACGGCCAGAGCCAGGCCGGCCAGCAGAGCAAGGGAAGAGCACGCCAGGAGGGCCCAGGATCTGGACGAGCCCAGAGAGGAAGCCGGCATCAGAGCGGACAGCGTGAACCGACGCAGCCACCAGGCGCCAGAGTCTACGGCGACGGCCAGTGAGGACGCCTGGCTCCGGGGCCCAGCGAAGGTGGCTGCTGACCAGGACTGAGCCCAAAGGTCAGAGATGCGGTCCTCCGAGTGTCTGCTCTAGAGGCCCGGGGAGCCTCAGCGCTGAGGCCATCTGGCAGAACGTGAGGCCGAGACCAGCTATCGGAAGGCCCCAGCTCCAGGGCGAGGAGGAGTTTATCTGTGTGCAAGGACAACGGGGCCGTCCTCTGTCCCGGCAGAGGAGCACCACCTGGCAGAGCCGTCCTCTGGGTCCCTGGAAGCAAGGCTGGTGGTGGTTCACGGACCTACCAGTGAGCACTGAGGATACAGGTCAGCGCTGTCTCGGGAAGCTCAAAACAAGAGTCACCGGGACTGGTGAGGCAGACAGTGCACGGGTTGTTACGTGACCGGCCGTATGGGGGTGGGGCGGCAAGTGCTTCCTCAAATGGGAGGAAACACTCCGCGTCTCCATAACCTGGCAAACCTGCAGGGGAGAGCGCGTGACTCTGAAGCCAGGAGCTCAGGCTAAGATTCTAAAACCATCACATGAAACAGGAGCTTTGCTGGGGGACCACCCCGTGCCAGGGCTGTGGGGGAGGCAGGGAGGCCCTGGTCTCTGCCCTGAACAAGGACCCCGCTTCCCAGGGAGCAAAGGGGCCTAACTACCCCTGCTCCTAAGGCAAGCTCAGACTCCCTCTGGCGAGCGGGTGGTATGCAGCGCCTCCTGGCGGGGAGATCGCTCCCATCACACCCCGGGTGAAAACCCGCCGCGCACGGCTGGCGCAGACAGTGAGGAACCAAGTAGGAAACTCACACATTTACAAGGCGTCATGAACATCACGGGCTCTGAAAAATGAAGTTGCCTTACTTGGGTGTTTTGGTTCAACAGCAACCCTCACGATCGGGGTGGCCTCGAAGTTGAGCGGTATGAACGGTGGGCAGGACGGCACGCTGCACAGAGTCGCCGACTTGAGCACGAAGTCCTGGAGGCCCCCTATGCCTGCAGGAAGGAAAACATTCGGGCGGTCAGTAAGGGGTGATCAACTCGGAATTTACGTTAGAAAAATAAGACCATCAACTCAGTGTACATGTCACGGAGGAAAAACACTTGCAAATGTGGCAAAGGAACGAGGCCAACCTGCACCCGTGGTTGCTATTTCGTTGCCGTTAAAAAGACAGGAATTCTGCGGCCTATGATTTCCCAGATGCACAAATCACACGATTACACCAAACTGAGCTAACACAGCCCGACTTTGATCACAGAGGTGGGCATGTATACGTGTGTCCGAAAATCTTATTTCTAATTGTAACTCTCAGTTTTTAAAATACATGAGTTTGGGGGTGCCTGGGTGGCTCAGTGGGTTAAGCCTCTGCCTTCGGCTCAGGTCATGATCTCAGGGTCGTGGGATTGAGGCCCGCATCGGGCTCTCTGCTCAGCAGGGAGCCTGCTTCCCCCTCTCTCTCTGCCTGCCTCTCTGCCTACTTGTGATCTCTGTCAAATAAATACATAAAATCTTTTAAAAAATACATGAGTTTGATGAAGATGAATCTCTCTTTTCCCTAAATACTCGCACAGATGTCAAGGGCATTTAGAGATGTCGAGTTTGAGGCTGCTCCGGGGTACCCCACCCAAACCACCCTTCATACCACCCCAATGTTAGAAGAGGACGTTGGCCTCCCTCCTAACCCCCTCCTGCCCTTCCCCACTGCAGGCTCCTGAAATGGGCCGCCTACGACCCTCCAGGAGGGCGCCGCTCTCTGAGCGGATGGGAGCACAGGAGAGCCAGAGGCGCGCACTGAGCCGCGCTCCCACAGTTCGAGCAGACGTTTTAGAAGAAATCAAGTAACATGAAGCCATTTTTGTGCTTCTGAGCTAAGGTAAAGATTGGGGAGGGCATGGAAGGGAGGAGGCTGTCCGCTCAAGGAGAAGGGGACGTTCAGTCAGCATTCCACGTGTCCATTTGGAGCTCAGAAACAACGAAGGAAAGGAAACAAGGAAACAACCCTGGTGCCTTCGGCTGACACCCTGATGTAAAGGTACCTGGGTGACGGACGCCTCACAACCCAGCGCTCGGCCCAGGAGAGGAACTGAAACAGAAGCTTCTGGCACACAAGCTCAGGATGCCGCAGCCAGGTCTCCTGCTGCGACCACCCAGCGTGGACGGACCTCCGCCGTCCCCCGCTCAACACCTCCAGAATTCACCACCGGACCGCGCTAAGGGCGCGCTCCAACCACAAGGAAACCTTCCTTGCATCACGCTGACACCAGTCTTCACCCCATGGCCTCACGTGCCCAGTTTGGCTCTCCAGGTCCTCCCGAGACGCGCCTCCACGTTCGCCGCCCGCCTGCGGGAGTCTGAAGCCATCTGTCGGAGCCTCACACGAAACACCATTAGCTCCTTTAACTGTTCAGCTTGACATGATTTCTAGACCTTTCTTGTGCAGGGGACCCTCCCCAGACTGAGGTTTCCAAGGTACAAAATTCAGTCCCCGCGTGTATTTATCCAGTCAAGGTGTAACTTCATCACCGCGCCTCTTGGCCCAGCACCCAGAAAGGTCTATACCAGCCCCGGCTTCTTGCCACCTCCCCCCACTGGTAAACGACGACGGAACAGATCCGGGGCTGCCCCAGTTCCAAGTGCGCTAGGAATAACATCATCTCCCCTGAGGCCAGACCCTACATCCCGTCCGACCAGCACACACGTCTTTCTTGCACACATCTCACGTGGTTTCGATGGGACAAGAGAGGCCAGTCCGTCCTCTCTCTCACCAGGAACGTGGGCTGCAGACGGTCAGCATGTTGGGAACACTGTCTGTCTGGACGTCTGGGCTACGTTCTGCTACTCCAATTACCAAATCTATTCTTGCTACATAGGTACGTCCAGATTTATCAACATGATTATAACTCCCCCGAACACAGAAAAAAGTCAATACCACGGTATTCCTAGTCAAGATTAAGGATTTCTAGAAAAAGCAATATTCTAAAGAGAGTAAAAAAATCTATCACCTGCACTATGTGTCACCATTCTCACTTATTTTAAAATACAATCTTAAAATATAAGAAAGGATGGGGTGCCTGGGTGGCTCAGTGGGTTAAAGCCTCTGCCTTCGGCTCAGGTCATGATCCCAGGGTCCTGGGATCAAGCCCCGCATCGGGCTCTCTGCTCAGCAGGGAGCCTGCTTCCCCTCCCCTCTCTCTGCCTGCCTCTCTGCCTACTTGTGATCTCTGTCTGTCAAATAAATAAATAAAATCTTTAAAAAATATATATATATAAGAAAGGAAACACTGAGGTTATTTGGGTGAATCACACACACACACACACACACAAAAGATTTAAAAATCACTTTGAGAATTTCTTGAAATACTATCAGATAATTATTAAGCGTATAACCTAATATTTATGTATTTATGCAAAACACAGTTTAAAAGAAGTTTTTTTGTTTTCAAATGCTATGAAGTACACCCAGAATCACACCGTCCTAAGACTATCAGTTTCCATTTTGATGTATTTCCCTCTTAACCAGCCCCCACAGTCACACATAATTTACCGTCACAACGTCCACAGAACTTTTATACTTTCTCTTTTACTTCTGTTGCTCTAGTCACATTGATAACAATTATGGAGGAACACTGTCTTCACAGAAAGGACATCTGCTAAGTCATTTTTCAAGTGGGACTGAGTGGGGTAAAGGACATGTTCCCTGAAGAGAATCGTTTCAGAATTTCTGGGACAGAACAAGTAACAGTTTGGGGGAAAAAAAAATCAGAAGTTAGCATGCCATCGATTTGGTTGAAGGACTAAGGAGAGGACAAGTTTGGTTTATTTTTGTTTTTTTTTTTAATATTTGTTAAAAAAGGCATGAGATCTAAATATAAGAAAGAGGGAAAACCCGGCTGAGGAAACAGGACATGCGGGTAGCACCCGGAATGCCAGCTTATTTCCATATGAACATCGCTAAGTGTCATTTGGTTGAAGAGAAATGATCCAAGTCGCCTCTGGTCCTCACTCTTCCCTCCACAAGTGCGCTCGGATATGGGAGCAGTGAACTCTGGCTCCCAGGCTGGGGTGACGGGTGACCACATCCAAGAAAACGCTGAGCCCCGCACCGTGTCCACACGCCTTCGCCTGACCCGCCCGGCACCCCCTCAAAGTCTCCTTCCTCAAACAGCAGCACTGTACAAACATGTTGGGACCCAATCTTTTCCCAGCCTCTCTCTAATGTTCCCTTTAGAAAGTATTTCAGAAACAGTATCAAGGAGCAGCTTTTAGGATCTGAGACTGGAAATATGGAGCCCGAGAGATGGACGGGCCCTTTGCTGACAATGTTCTACTCTGAACAACTCCCCAAGTGCACAGGCCGAACGCGTCTAGGACGAGGCACAACAGCGGCTGGGAAGATGGTGAAACTGTCGTGGAGTCCCACCACCGCGGCCTGCGGACCGAGCCCTCCGCCCATCTGGACGGAGGACAGCAGTACTATGCTCCGGGAGGTCTGGATTCTAACATGCACTTTTGATGCTGGCATAAAAATGGTACTGGAACTTAAAACACACACACACACACACACACACACACTCTGTGGGAAAACATGTCAACGCTCCAGCTAGAATACGGTCTCCTAACTGCTGCAGTTTCATTTCAAGCCAACGTTAACCCCACTGCTCGGGAACCACCAACTTGTCCTCCTCATCTGCTGACTCCGCCTGATGGAACAGCTTCCTTCAACCCCGCAGTAAAGGCGAGTTCTACACCGCGGACGCCGGCAGAGCCTCAGGCCTGTCAGAGCCGTGGACGTGACCTCCAGAGGGACACGAGGATTCGGAGCTATGCTGCTGAGCCCTGAACAGCACAGGGTTCGGGGCACCAGCCCCTGCGCAGTTGAAAATCCATGTGTGACTCGGACGCCCCCCGAACACAACCACTAACAGCCCTCTGTCAGCCAGAAGCCCCACTGAGAACATGGTCAGGGGATCAACATGTATTTCGTGTGTTTCGTGATTCCACAGCGCATTCTTACACGAGAGTGAGCCAGAGAAAAGGTCATTAAGAAAACCATAAGAGAAAATATGTTAACAGTACCGTGCTTCATTTACTGGAAAAAGTCCACACAGAAATAGACCCATGCAGCTCAAACCTGTATTGTTCAAGGATCAAAGAGATAAAAATTTTTTTTTCAAGTACGGGTTTCCAGAGGGGCGTGAGTCTAGAGAAGCCCCGGTTTTGGAAGCCCACCTTCTAATCCAGGCCTGTCTCTGGACACTGAAGCCATCTCGTCTGCCTGAAGTCTGCTGCCCTTATCTCGTATCTCTCAGCAGAACTCCGATGCCGCCCCCTTTGTCTCAACTACGGAGGCCATCACAGGGCATCACGCACTTCGTGACTTATCATGGAGGTACGTGGGCACTTAGGTACATGAATGCAAAATAGAATCATGCACCTTTCCCAGGCCTCCTTGGCTGATATAATAAACAGCTCCAAAGTGGGCCAATATCGCGTAACTGAGGTTTTCAGAGATCGGTCAGGTTTCCCCGGTGCGCTACACAATCCATTAAATCCACTGCCCTTTACCTTCTTGGTGCTACAAGAGGCCCCGGGGAAAATCTTACAACAGTGACATCACCGGGTCAGAATTTTTTCTTCTCACAGGGACAGATAGAGCTCATAACCAGTTAATAATAGTTCTTAGGCAAGTTACATCAAGACGGGGGGCCTTATTCTCAGAAGAGAGACGACAGTAAGGAGAAAAACGAATTATCAGAGGAATCAAAAATACTTATTTTGGGGATGTGTGGGCTTGCTGTCCTTGCCTGTGCTAGAGAAAAGGCAGGAGCCTGCCCTGCAGCATCCTGCATCAGGCAGCAGTGATAACAGGGTGTCAGGATGGAGTCTCAAATGACGCCCCAAGAAGCAGTCCTAATGGAGCGAGACCACCTCTGCTCCTGCAGAAACAGATGACACCGTACAGCCCGGCTCTCACCCAGGGAATGACATGGGCAGGGAGGTCCAGGATTAAAATAAGAGAAGAAGGGGTGCCCGGTGGCTCAGTCGGTTAAGCCTCTGCCTTCGGCTCAGGTCATGATCCCATGGTCCTGGGATCGAGCCCCGCCATCAGGCTCCCTGCTCAGCGTGGAGCCTGCTTCTCTCTCTCTCCCTCTGCCCCCCTCCCCCACTTGTGGGTTTTTCCCTCTCTAAGAAACAAATACACAAAATCTTTAAAAAAAGAAAAAATAAAATAGTGGAAGAAATTCCATCTTGGGCCTGAAAGTGGAACAGATCACTAAATGCTGCCTAATGTCCTGCCTCAGAGCAAATACAAAGGCAGTCAGTGGGGAAAAAAAAAAAAAAAGGCCTTCAGTTATCTCTTGGTGTGTCACACGGGACAAAAAGGAGTCTCCAGAGGCTAGCCCTAGGCAAAGGAGGCAGCACATAATTAATTTACTAAAAAATAATGTTTCCTACTGGAGCAGAAATTGATGTGAAGAGCTGAGGAGAGCAGGACAGTGGGGAGAGGAATCCTAGGCCAGGGACCCAGCACACAAAGCCCCAGAGTGTTCTGGGAGCTGGAGGACATGCAGGGCGGCTGCGGCACAGGGGGATGACGAGGACAGTGGGCGGGGCAGACAGGAGGCCAATGGGACACACGCAGGGCATCTGGGGACTCAGGTGCCACATCACGCCAGGACTTTCCACGGAGGGCAGATGCGGGTGAGCCAGACCCAAAGTGGAGCCGGCAGCCTTGGCCGTGACCTTGGAGCCGTGAAGAAGGGACGGAGCTAAGACCCAGATTTCTGATCTGGATTTCAGACTTGGACAACTCAGCAGAGGATTACCTGTTCAAAGCATTTCTCCACCCTCCTTTCGGGTTCCGAAGTGTCCCTGTCATTCGTATATGTTCTTTATGGGATAAACCCTGTGATTCATCACATTTTCCCCTCCAGGCTGTGGTTTCTCTTTCCATTTTGTGTCTCTTGTGCTTTCAAAAAACTAATAAATATTTATTAACTTTCTGTTGATGATTCAACTTTCTTTTTGATGATTTCGTTTCAAGGGTGGGGCACAAGCAGGCACTTCCTGAGGTTTTCTCAATGAACACGTGACCATGAGCACAGTTCTGTCCTCAGAGCTTAAAATCTGGAGGGGGACAAAGGAAGCCATGACAATACACGGTGATAAGCATCACAAGGAGAGAAGCAGGTTTGTTCATCCCAGAGAGAGAGAGAGAAGGAGAGAGAGAGAGAGAGAGAGAGTAAGCTGCCCGGGCGTGGGGGACGACTGCGCAGGGGCAGTAGGTGGCGGCACTGGCATGGGAGACATGGCATATCGGAGGCCCAGGGAGGGACTGGTCACCACCCGCAGAGGCCCTGAGGGCAAGCAGAATGGCACAGCCATTTTCAGCCTCAGGGACCCTGCAAGGCGTTTATGGTAGTTGTTTTATTAATAAAGTTGGTGACCAATTCAGGGTTTTTTTGGAGTATGGTATGAATTGCTTACTTAATTTTGTATATATACTACTAGCTGGTTAACTGTGAAGATTCCTTGGAGGCACAAAATTCATATTCATAGTCAGATGCACGTATGAGCTTTGTATCCTGGCCCGCTGACCTATATTTGTATTTTACATAGTAATACAGTTTTACAGGCTGCTCCTCTGAGATACGTCTCAACTCAAATGATTTAAGTAAAGCACAAAGCACAAAATGGCTAGCAGAGTTTAAAACACTGGAAATGGTTCCCGGTTAGAAGAAAGAAAAGAGATACAGCTTTACACAACCAGGAAGTTAAAACTGGATTTCTTTTTATATTTGAACTCGAAATATTTCCAATTAAAGGCAGGAAGTGGAGTCACATTGGATGAAATGGCAACTTCGTCACAGGCGCACAACAGATCCTGGTTGAAATGATCCAGGGAAGAAAATGGGGGACAGCCAGGATGCATGTGAGGCCAGAGAAGAGCATCCCTAGCTCTGCTGCAGGTTACATTGAAGATAGTAAGCAAGGGTCGGCTCCTATCTCCTTTCTTGGGACAGTAATACAACTGGAGGAAAACAAATGTACAGACAGCATAGTCACGGTGGCGTGTCTGATTACACGGCAGAGAAAACGCATGAAGAGCCCAGAACCATGTATGTAGGAACCCGGACGTGACCGAGGGGCGGCACTGGGGGAAGGAGGGACCACTGGGACAATTAGCTAACGACCCGGAAACGATAGTACGCACGCCTCTACCATGCAGCATGCAGAGTAATCAAGAGCTGAGGGTAAAACAAAACCCGACAGCACAAATCACAAGATGACACACGGAAGACTGGCAACTATTAGTATTAGAGCTGTATCACAAAAATGCCAAAAATTAAAGGTTACAAAATATTTCAGTGTTTAAAAGACAAAGGACTAGTAAACATAACATATAAAGAACGAGTACAAATCAATGAGAAAGACAGACAACCCCTTAGCAATACGGGCAAGGAACACCAGCAGTTCCAAGAGAAGACCGAAAGAAAAGGAAGCCCCGAACAGTCAGAAAATGTATAAAAAAGAAACTTAATCTAAGTAATAACAAGGTAAATGTAAATTAGGGCAAAGAGATGGCATTTCACACCAATACAAGTGTTGTGTAAGTCCAAAGAAAGCCTGGATTTAGTAAAGAAGTGTAGACAAAGTAGGTCTTCTGCCCTAGAGACAGAAATGATGGCCACGACCCCTCGGGAGAACAACTGTGCACGTTCAGCAAAGGACACCTGGACGGTGCAACTCGCCAGCCTGACTTCCAGCTAGGGACCCCTGCCCAGTGCTGGCAACAGGCACACCAGTGCGCCCACAGCATCCCACAAGCAGTAATAAGACCCCAGGGGGACACACCCAGGCGATACGGTCTCTCCTGGACGCACTTCCGGCTGGGGCCTACTGCTGGCATTCAGCGGGCAGGGCCAGGGCCCAGGGCCTAGCAATGGGCACAAACACCCCCTCGAGGAATTCCCCCAGGTCGCACAGCTTCTGATTGGTCTGTTGGGCACACCTGTTTCTAATGATCTGCGCTTAAATCTAACTCCCTTTTAATAACGAAGTACTTTCTTCACAATTAAATATACTTCAAGTTTTCAGGAATTCTGTTCTGAAAATGAGCTGTTCACCGTATCAGTGACAGCCACTCGCGGCCTCAGTCATCAGTAGCACACACACACCTGCCTCCAGCCGCACCTGCAGCCGCCACGCTCCCGGTGATTGCGAGCCACTGACTTGAGGACGCCATTGGTGCGCTGAGCCGGAGCATTTGCACGCTGCAATGTACTTGATTTCACTGCGGATCACTTCTCTTTTATTTATCTTCCCATCACAGCAAAGGTAACTACATTGATGTTTTTGAAATTAGGTAAGCAGGGAGATTGTCTTTGAATTTCATTTCTAGGTGGATGTTCATTACATTGTATGTTATTTTTATGATTATAATTTTTTTTCAATCAGAAGATTAAAAGAACAAAAACAAAAACAGCCTTCAGTTGCTTCTGTGCCTTGAATGCTTGCCCTGTTTGACCACACAGCAACAGGCCCTGTGATTACCCTGCATATGTGTTATATCGGCATCAGCTGGTTTAGACGCTAGAAACTAAAACCGTGCTCTCACCCCCAGACCGCCAGACTTGGATTTCCCTGGTGCCTAGTGTCCGCTGAGGGAGTTTTGCATTCCTATCTGATCGGGGGCTGGAATGCTTCTTGAGGTTAATCAAGGTTCTGAGAGCGAGGCGTCGGACAGCCGTGCACTGAAGGCCCCTGTTCACTCTTAGTTCCACAAAGACCCTCCTCTCCAGATCCCCTCACGGGCCATCCTGGCATTAGATGTGGGCCTGCGTCACCGGACCCCACCCCCGTGTCCTCTACCATTCGTAATGACCACCTTTCCAGGGGTTAATATTTTCTTCAAAGTCAATTTAGTTAATTGTAGAATTTAGAGGGTCCCACAGAACCTTACAATCTCATATATCGTGATTTATTTAGGAGAGCTCAACACAGTTGGGAAAGGAATGTTTCATATAACTCCTGTGCATTTTAGATTTAGGTCAACAAGCATCTGTTGACCACTTAGGTCTGCAGGTCTGTGTTAGCCACCACGGAGGAGACAGAAACGAAGACCAAGACCCCACATTCAGTCTTCTCACGTTTTGTTCCTGTAGGTGCCCCTAGAGCATTCTGAAAGCTCAGTCACGTTATCCAGTCCCTCAGCCCTGGAGTCTGGGACGCCGGAGACTACGGCTACGTGGCCACATCCTGAGGAAACATGGTTACCAGGGCACAGAATCAACCCACCAGACGCCAGGAGAAAGTTCATTCCTAAGAAGAAAAGGAACAACACTAGAACTTAACTAGACTTTAAGCAAGCACAGGTCATCCGAGCACAAGCCAGTACGTCTGCCGGTTCACGCAGCTTTCAAAGCTGTTGTGCCCGTGGACTGATCCCTTCATGGATGAATGAAAGAAGAATGTGTCACTTTAAACGTTAGTGAGACTTACATTATAGTAGCAGCGGGATTTAAGTTTACAAGAAATGAAAGCAGTTGGTTAGTACTGGTATGGCATCAACTCCCCCAATAAAGGACCAAGGAATCGGTACTGGAGGCTGGATTGATAGGAGACTCAGCTTAAAAAGAAGTGAAAGTGGGCGCCTGGGTGGCTCAGTGGGTTAAGCCACTGCCTTTGGCTCAGGTCATGGTCTCAGGGTCCTGGGATCGAGTCCCGCATCGGGCTCTCTGCTCAGCAGGGAGCCTGCTTCCCTCTCTCTCTCTCTGCCTGCCTCTCTGCCTACCTGCGATCTCTCTCTGTCGGATAAATAAATAAAATCTTAAAAAAAAAAAAAAGAAGTGAAAGTAAGTAAAGACGGGGCCCCAAACTGCTGCACCCTTTCTCACTTGCTGCCCTCCTGTAAATGAGAGGTCAGTAAAATCTCTACGACGTAGCAGTTTTCATCACTAGTAAGTAAGAACATCCCACATGTCTAGCAATATGCTAAACACACTGTTTTTGGCAATAAAATACCATACTACAAATCGAATTTTGAAGGCCACTTAGACCCAGACAGAGCGGAATACAAAATTCTATGCAGAAAAGATATGAACAGAAGAGAAATGTAACTAAAGATGAAACCTGGAGTAGTATCATCATTGGAATTATGAATGATTATTTTAAAAAAAGAAAAGACTGTAATTTTACCATGAAAAGTTTTTAGACACAGGCTACAAGAACTTTGGAGATGTTTTTGTTTTTTGTTTTCTTAAGAGCTGTCATTAACAGAATGAAGTCAACATAAACCATATAAACTGACGTAAGGCAGAGGGGACACCGCAAGGCAGTGAGGGAGGGTCTCGCAGTGACTCCAGTCACCGGCCTATCCACCCGAAAGAAACGACCCATCTGGTTCCCACCTCACACATTTTACAACCAATTGCAGACACATCACAAGTCTTAATCTCATAAATAGAACAAAGAAACTTACAGAAAAATAAGACAGAATTTCCCACGACTTTGGAGCAAGCAGATTTCTGAAAAAGGGCACAAAAAGCAGTAATCATAAAAAATTGATAAGTATTATACTATATTAAAGTTAGAAACTGTGGTTTGCCAAAAGACACTGTTAGAGAGCAGAAGGTCACTCCCCAAGCGGGAAAAAATATCTCCAATAAATACATCCAAGCAGGGACTTTCATGCAGATATATAAAGAATACGTACAAATCAATATAAAAGGAGAGAACCTTAAAAAAAGCAGCAAACACTTAACAGGCATTTCATAAGTGGGTAAAAATCAATGGTCAATAAATAAATGAAAAGGAACTGAAATTCACTAGTCATCGGGGAACGACGTAAGATACTCCTCCACACACACTAGAGTGGCTCGGTGAGAGACAAAACAGACGCTGGCGAAGAAAGGAGCCACCAGAGTGTTCAGCGAGCTCCTGGCGGAAGCAGAAACCGGTACCTTCACGGAGTTTGTGCCTATGCCCACCTGACGACACAGCAACTTCCTTCCCAACAGAGGGTGCTCCAGTATCCCGGAGGAGACGTGAGGGGGAATGTTCAAAGCAACAGCATCCCGCAGAGCCACACGCTGGAGCCAAACTCGCCATCCGCCAGGGGAAGAGGGGACGCGCCGCTGCAGTCCCAGCAGACAGCAAGGACAGACCCGGCGACGCTCACCACCAGCAGGCCTGATGCGCGAGGACATGCTCTACGGTTCACCTTCACGAGGCTTAACAGCAGGTAAAATGAATCTGACACGAGAAGCCAGGACGGCGGCTACCCCTGGGGGTGGGCGGGCGTGGCAGGGGGCAGGAACCGGACGGGCGCCCGGCTTCTGGGATGCCAGTGGTGTTCCATGTCTCAATCCGGGAGCTAGTAGCACTGGCACATGAGCAGTTTAGGAACACCAGTCAAGCTGTGCTTTCCTCTATGCCTATGATGCACCCAGGAAGATTTCCTTAAAGACGCTATTTGACACAAATTACAGGTACTCCAGGTGCTTCTGAGTCTAGGGATGCCACAACTCAGCTGATGAGGATAAACCATCTCAGAGCCATCACAAGGGAACCAGCCGCCGGAGAAGAACGCATGGCCTGTCGCCTCGTCCCTCTTCCCGCCACATCGTCCAATGACCAATGAAACGCGTGTCCCAGTGCAACGTTCTTACACAGACTCTGGACTCTGTCCTTGAGCAGATGACTTCCTTATTCCAGTCGGAGCAGCCTCTGACTGCAGCCATCTGTCCACCCTCTGGCTACCATGGACACTACGTCTACGTCTACACTCGGGCTCCTGATCCTCTGTGGTTTGTGCGGAGGCTGGTCCTTCCGGATTCCCACTGGTAGATGCTCAAACAGCTTTGAAAACTACTCTTTGGGTTTCGGTCTGTTTTATTTTTCAGGAAAACAAGACAATTCCTAGCAAACATCACACGCCTCTCTACCTCTATTAAAAACATCCAACACGTTACCCAAAGAATCTCCGAGCATCTCCTTCCGCTCTCCCCAGCTACCAGGGCTGACATCTAGACACCATTAGAGTAAGACGATCTCAGTTACATCATGGCAAGCAATTCTTTGGCTCCAAGAAAAACAGAGAAAGTGCTGCAGAAAGTAGGTCAGCAAAATAACGTGAAAGTCATTGCAAGTGGATTATTTCCATCATATGGTCCACAGTGGCCTTGTGTATGGGGGTCTCCAGACAAAGACCCCAGCAGTACCACTGTGAGTACGACGATCACTTCTAACTGACCCCAAAGAGGAGACCCATAAAAAGCAATGTCGGGGGAACCTCCTTTCCTCTACTGGGGCCCCTGGTGTGTTTTCTCAAACAACCACAAGTGTCCTTCTGACTTACCAACAGGCCCTGTCCCTAGTGAACCCTGTTACCAACCAGACAGTTCCCGGCACCGCCTCGCAGAAGTGCCGATGGAGCGTCTGTGAAGAAGCCTTCCTGGGACGGACTTGTGCAAATCATTCTCAGGCCTTCCTGCCCATGAGCGGGGTCAGATTAGCCATAACCAGACCCCACTGGCAGGTTTCCGTTCATTCATAAATGGCCAACTCTACACAAACTCAGCACTAAATTTTGCCCTGAATTTAACAGACGTGACAGAAAGATCTCCAGGTGACCAAGAAGATTCGAGTTAATCTGCATTCCTGCATTATGCATACAAGGTCAGGAAAACCTTCTTAAAGCCACTGAACGTCATTTCAGATACACTCTGTGACTCTACCTGAACACGGGAAGGAAATGACCACCTGCTTCATGTCAGTTTCCTGACAACCGTCAGATCGCGCATCCTCCCCGACAACACAGAAAGTCGCAGGCAATCATGGCACACGCAGCCGCAGAGGGACCTCGACAGCCTCTGTGCTTCCAAACAACCCACTGCACGTGGGGCCTCCTCCGAACCATCCCGGGGACGGGGCACTCACAGCAGCCCACGTCCCCACCGAGCAGCGGGGATTCTAACTTGTGTGAGTGTGTGTAGTTCCCGGCTGCATCACAAACACCCGGGGCTTGACACACACACAGATGTCACATGTGTGAGCAAGTGCTGGGGTTCATGGCTTCGTCACGAACACTCGGGGCTTGACACACACACAGATGTCACATGTGTGAGCACGTGTAGTGGTTCACGGCTTTGTCACGAACACCTGGGGCTTGACACGCACACGGATGTCACATGGCCCCCGTGTGTTGGGCTCTCCCTGGCTTCTCGGGTTGTACTCAGATCGCACTCCTCCTCAGTAATGCCACTGCCTCTACTTTCCCTTCCGGAGTCACACAAGCCTCCCCACACCGGGGAGCTGGCTGTCACATCCTCCCAACACCTCTATCTTCAGAAGCCCCGCTCGAAACGCCCAACTCCCTCCATTTCCGGGCCCATTTCTAGGCAGTTGTTTGTGTGAAAAGATGCCCGGCTTGTGCTGAGCACGGGTCCCCCAGGAGCCAGCGGTCTGAAGTGGACTCTCCCCCACGAAGCACAGGGCAGCTCACAAGGGAGTGGGTTCCCACAAGGGTCACCTGTATCCGAAGGATTATTCTTTCAGAAGCAAGGACCTAGTCCATCCAGAGGTGGCAGAAGAGGACGGCAAGCTGCCTGGAAGGCGTCTTTTGTGGGTACGAAGGACAAGGAGCCAACATGTGGTGTGAGGTCAAGTTTAAGGAACAGAGCAGTCACCCAGCGACGGCAGGGCCGGCCCACGCAGGAGGAGGGCCGGGCACCCGCCCCCACGTCTGGGCTGCAGCTCCCGGGCACAGGGCAGTTTTAAAGGGCACAGGCCGCAAAGGCCATCAGTGAGATCTGTGGGTGGCCAGGATCACCTGGCAGGGGCAGGAGCCTGGTGCGGCCCAGGTAAGGTGCACGCAAGGTCCGTAGGGGAAGTAGCAGCCCCAAGCAGGGCCTGTCCCGGGAATTTACTGGACAGAGATGCACTTCAGCTGAATTCTAGGCGAGGCCCGAAAAGGATCAATTTCTCAAATGTGGGGAGAAAGAAAGGCCGATCATCACGTTTTATAGTAATTCTGTCCCTTCTTTAGTAACGCCAAGTGCTGCCTATGCCCGGGTGTGCGCCCGAGTCTCGAGGCCCCGGGGTAAAAGCGGGTTCCGCAGGGAGGCTGGCTTCCCCGGTACACAGCGTTCGCTGGCTCCTTCCGTGCATTCATCTCCCCATGCTGCAGGGGTTGTGCCTGCCTCCTCCAGGTGTGGGGTCAGGTCACCCCCGAAGGTGCCCTGTCCTGTGAGCAGTCGCCGGACCTGGGTCCCTGCACTCCTGAGCCCGCCGCACTGACCCCCCTGGACGGCCGCAGAGGCCAGCTGAGGCGAGTAGGTCTGGCGAGGCACCCGTTCTCCCTAAATCTGATAGAAGGAGCTGGAAGAAATGCAATCATAACAAGGTTCTAGGGATGGTCCAGGAAAATGTACTCTATGGCTCTGCGGCGCTGAGTTTCTGGCCATTTTGAATATTATCACCGGGTGCACAATAGGCCCTTGTGTTCTCCATCTGTGAGCTGGGTCGGCTGGCAGCTGGCTACATTTCTTAGGGAGGTACTGAAGCCAACGTTAAAACAAAACTGAGCACAGGATTCCCTAAAAAGTGCAAAGCACTGGGAAGCCTGCCCAGAAGGATAATGTCAGGCTATCTTAGGAGCCCAAGAGCAGAATTCTCGATCGGTACCTATTATTAATGAGGACTCACGTTTCAGGGAGGCTAGAGTGGGCCGTGCCCTCCTCCCCATGGGCCTGGTTTACTCGCTGTGGGGCTGTGGCGCTCCAAGACCGCCAAGGTGAGGAGAGACATGAAGCAGGCCAGCACAGAGGCCGAGAAAAGTGACTCAATCTTCTGGCCATCCCGAGAACCGGCGGGGAATAATTCTTTCTTATCCAGAGATTTGACCCTGATATCGTTAGGAAGGTCATTGTCACAAGCGTTTACCTTGGAAGGCCGGCTGGACGAGAACGAGTCAGAGCGGGCCGCGTGAGAAGTCCACCGCTGGATGAGAAAGTCAGGACACCCTCATGTCCCACGCGGTGCTAACCTGCAGCGGATGCTTCAGGGAGGAAAAGAAACTGGTCTTCAAGTCGGCGGGGACAATGACCTCTGTCAGACAGAGCCAGCATGAGTTCTGTGGTCGGCAAAGACAGACAGACTCCAGGACAGACAGACCACCAGCACAGGCCTGCCCTGTCCAGAAGTCGTAGGACTCCTAGAAGCGCAGACGTGTCTCCGGCCTCTGTCCCTCGACAGGGCCAGGACATCGGGTCACCTAGTTCCAAAAATAAAGGCTTGAAGCTAAAATTACACGCGCACCTTGCTCAGGAGGCCTAGGTGAAAAGGGGGGGGGGCGGCGGGTGTGTGTGTGAAAAGTGAGGCAGGGACTTTGTCTGTGTGAGCCCCACAGGGAGCACCCTGGAGAGGGGTGCTCCTCAGAGCAGGGGGAGGCCAGAGCTCCGCGGCACAGCCAGGACCGGCTGGATTCATCACAAGGTGCGTACTCGCAAATGAAGAGAGACGGAAAGGAAGCAGAGAAAGTGAACGAAAAACAAGAGAGTTTCCACTGCCTCAGAGAAACTGAGGGGTGGGGGAGACAAAGGAAAAGTACATCTTTGCCCCCCAAATTTGAAAAACTTCTCTATGGCAAAAATAAAAAGTGAAAAGGCAAACCAAAAACTGTAAAAAACTACATAAAGTGTAGAGTGGAACAAAGATGAACAGTCTCCACACGTATAAAGCTTTCCACTAAAAAATAAGAAAATGAATAAAATACAGTCAAATTTAAAAGTGGAGCCGAAGGAGCAATTCAAAAGAAGTAACACGAGGGGCCAATTTACACGGAGCGTTCCGCCTAATAAAATACACACAAATTCCAATGAGATCTCAGAACTGCACGGACTGACACAGACGCAGGGCTCTGACCTGACAGCTCAGCCCGGAAGAGTGGCCAGTGCTCTCTTACCCTGAGACACCTCTGCTCCCACCTCTGCTCCCACCTCTGCTCCCACGCACTCCTAATGCAGGCTTGCCCCACCCCCCCACACAAGGAGAAGGCTATCGTTAGACTGATCGCTTCAAACACATCCGCTCTTTCCCAATTCCAGTGTGTCCGCGCCGACCGGTTCTCCCGGTGATGCACTTGCTGGTGGGTGCTCTTCCTCAGAGCCCCTCGGTGCAACCACTTGCTGATTTTTTTTCTTATGATATAATAAAAGCAAGAAGCTAGGTTTTAGACTCAGTTTCAGAACCACAGCTCCAGGGTTCGGTATGGAGAATCTTACTTCTGTCAACTTCAGAATCCACGTAGGCACCCTCCCTTCTACCTTCAAATAATATCCAGGGGCGCCTGGGTGGCTCAGTTGTTGGGCGTCTGCCTGGGTCCTGGGATCGAGCCCCACATCGGGCTCCCCGCTCCGCAGGAAGCCTGCTTCTCCCTCCCCCACTCTCCCTGCCTGTGTTCCCTCTCTCTTGCTGTGTCTCTCTCCATCAAATAATAAATAAAATCTTTAAAATAAATAAAAAAAATAATATCCATAAAGTGCGAGGCACTGGGCAAGAGGGGGCGAGGCCATGAACAGAGCACAGAAATATTCTCCAGAACAATCCTGTGTTGTCTGACTCTGGCAAAGGCCAGCATGAAAGTGCATTCTCTTCACATAGGAAGTCGGAGGAAAGTCTGCTTCAGCAGCGAACACCACATCAGGCTGAACCAAACCACTTCCAGGGACCAGGCGATCCAGCTTCACTGCACTTGGCTAACGCCAGAAGCACCACACACTTATTTTTGGATGCTTTTTCTGACTATTTATTACCTTTAATTTTGATAATCTAGCTGGATTATAAATTATACAATGTATTTATTTTTATTTAAATTTTGTGATTTTAAATTACATTTTGTAAGACAGCGTGCTATTGGTTCCTGGAGTAGAACTCGCGGATTCCTCCCAACTGCCCTCCTTGATGCCCATCCCCCATCTAGCCCATTCCCCCACCCAGCTCCCTTACAATTTAACTTAGGATAATGGCTGAGTTTAACAACTGGTTTAGCAAAATGGTTTTAACACTTGGCTCTCGGGAGCTCAGCAGTTTCCTTTTCCACATCTTGCAGGGCCTGTGGCGCGCTTTCCGGACTTGAGTCCTTCTGTTCCAACTTTCTGGAGGCTCCTGTTCTGCAGAATCCACCTTCACAACCTTCATGACCTTCACGGTGTGTGCATCCTCCCTGGTGACGAAGGCTGGTGCTGCTGTTTGTGCAGAGCCCCGGCGACTGACACCCCACAGTGGCCTGCGACTAGTTTCCGTGCTGAGGGGCTCTCTGGGTGCTCTGAGCACGCTGCCCCCCCACCCCGGGACCTCCGCCTGCACTGATTTTAGCTACTCTCTAGAGCGACACTGCTGACCATCCCCTTCAACCCTGGGCTCCCCAATCACCCTGTGCGGAGGGTATTTTGTTGAACCTTCTTGTGTGAGCTATCTTTGATCTATCTAGGGTGTGACCTCACCAACACTCTCTGTTACTTGTCACCCTACAGAGGATGTTGCAGGGGTGACGAACACCACCGCCATCACGGTGGTTTTGTATGGAGGACACACTTGCCGGTGAGCAAAGGAACCAACACGGTGATACATGTTTACAGTCCAAGTTCCACTTTTTCTTCCAAGATTAGGGAAAAAGTACTGTGAAAGGGGTGTAACTTCCACTAACACTGTTTGGTTAAAATGAGATTCAAGCGTTTTAAACCAAGAGATTACTATATCCTGTAGATGCAGATTTAATTTCTACTCTGCTCTAAACGTGACTTGAGAGATTGTATTTTAATATCTAGCTGGTGAGAAGTATTTTGAATTAGTTTTATTACTGTGATTTTTAGTTTATCTTACACTATGAAAATGCCTTGCAGTTTATATGATAGGGACTTTATCAAGATCTGACCTATCCTCTAGAATCCGGTTTTTAAAATTAATTTACACATAGGGAACAGTGTTTTCTATGCACCTGCTGAATTGAGCTTATGTTCTAATGAGGGAAAGAGGTGGATCCAGAAGAGCAGAGAACGCAAGAATCACAGCTTTCCCTTCTCGGAATTCTGGGGACGGCAAAAGAAGCCTGATGCTGACCCTAATTTTTTCTCGTGGGCACCCCTGCTTTCAACTATGTGAATGTTCTGGAATGTACACACACACACACACACACACACACACACTTTTATCTTTGAAATTCTTCAGATTTCTGATCAGGATATCTCGGGGGCCTTCTCTGGCGCACTCCTGCCCCCGTCCCTAACTGCATCTGTTCCTTAGGGCGCGTGTTCCACTCAAGGACACACGTCCCTGGATGCTTTCCTCCCGTGACTTTTTTTCTGGTGTGAAGACACACACACATGCACGCGCGCACACGCCCGTCAGTACACACGTCCACTGATACTGAACTCGCCGCGTCTGTCTCCCACGCGCCAGCTTTCCGGCCGGGGTCTGAGCTCTGCTGGAGCTGCTGGAGAGCCGCCTTCTCGTTCACGGGCTCGGGGCTCCTCGGCCCTGGGTCTGCTCCTCCACGGCTCCGTGTTAAAACCCTACAGCCAGGTTTGTCGTCTCCAGTCATGTGTCTGTTCTCAGTTCACGTTTCACGTGTTCTTGACTATCTGCTCTGGCTCTCATCGACGCTGCAGCCTCCTCATCTTACGTGGGATGATAATTCACTTTCCTGAGATCCCTCCAGTTCTTGGCAGAAGCCTGTCTCAGACCGTCCTATTGCTTCTGTGGGTCAAACCGGTCTTCTTCCCGGGGTCACTGTAGGAGAGGGAAGCGGCTGCTTTGTGAGTGGTGGCGAGCTGTGCCCGAGTACTCGGCTTCTGTCTGAATCTTTAGTCTTCACGGAAAGAGGAGGAAGGGTGGGGGACTTACTGTGCATTTGCCATCTCGGTGATGTCATCATCTCTATGGTACAGAGAGGGTTGGCAACTGAAATCAGAGCAGGGGGTTTTCCTTTTGCCTCAAATAAGTTGTTTCGCTATCTTGAGTAACATAAGCAATAATACTGGTTGAATATAGGTGTGTGTGCGTGCATGGGCACACCTTATCTTTATGTCTGTGGGACTCTTTTTTTCTTTTTTAAAGTAGGCTTCATCCTGGGAGCCCAAGACAGGGCTTGAACTCACAACCCTGAGATCAAGACCTGAGCTGAGATCAGGGGTTGGATGCTTAAGAGACTGAGCCACCCTGGCGACCCAATGTCTGTGGAACATTTTAAAAAGGGACATTAAGTCACAAGTAAAATCTGAACGAAGTCCCCCAAAATATATATGGCACAGCTATTCTTTTATTTTTCTGATTCTCCCTGGATTTTTTCCATCTTAGCTTGCATCCCTACTGTGATTTAAAGAAGGATTTTCTATAATGAAAATTATTTAAAATCCACCTCCAGCACCTTAGGTATTAAAGGAGAACTGACAGTTTTCTTCACCCCGTATTCTCCCCCGGCTACATCCAGAACTTTCCGTACACACATTACTCACTATTCACATCTCGGTCAACTACATATACTCATTGTAAAGAAGAAGAAAAACAACAACAGAATGGAAATCTTTGAGGTTGCTAATTTCCAAGATGACCTAAACCAGTGAAGTTTTCTTTTACAGAAAAGCAAGTTTAAAGTTTCATCATTCAAATGCAGCCTATCGGAAACACCTGGAAATGATTTCAAAGTCACTATTCTAATAGGTATTACTTCCAACCTAACCATTACTGGCCTTTGAAATATAGAAGCTGGGAGCAGACTGGACAGATCAAATACTACAGATAAAAGCACTCTGAAAAGCATACAGTGCTATAAAAACATAAGGTGGTGGTATTAAAAATGGATTTGGACGTGAAATCCCAAACTCATTCATTTCAATGATTCTGTTAAGCCTTAGGCGAGGGCAGAGAACAGTGAGACTTTAATCCTGACCCGAATCTGCATCTCACTGGGGTCGTTCCGGGCCAATCAACTCCAGCCAAATTACATCCCGCCCCTATGTGATTAGAAACAAACAGGTTTTGGTCAAGTGTCCCGGGTTTTCGCTCAAACTCATCATGCTCACTTCCTCAGAGGACGTTTGCGAATTATGGGACCAAATTTGAAAGTAACTTTTCAGGAGCAGCGTGTCGTCTTCCTGACAAAGAAGAGCTCTTTGCGGCAAAGTGACAATTTCTGGCTGTAACTAATTGGGCGGTGGTAAAATTGTCAAAAGGAAAATGGACACGAAATAACAGCCGTGAAAAATTTGACTCTTGCACACAACGTGTTGGCTGAGGGAAATTTACAGCGTCGCTCTCGCCCGCCCAGGAACACACAGCTGAGCACCAGCCAGAGTGTGCAGGAAGAGGCTGCCGGAGGTACGAACTAATGGGATTTTTTAGCATCTGCGGAGGGAAAAAAAAGGCTCAGCACGCTGCGTCTGAAAACAACACATGCAGTAAGTAAGACCAGGTGTGGAAACGTCCGGAACCTACTGTAGTAATTAAAATACAAGCAGATGTACCATCCTGTCCTGTAGGAATTACAGAAACTAGAGCTATTCATAAATAATTCTGAGCGATCATCGTGGTCAGAGCCTGCTGCTCCGTGCCTAATGAGGGGCTTTCCTACACGTCTCCTTCTCTGGGCTTCATGACTCCGTCAGGTGCAAAGTCCTCATGGGATAAAGAATTTAACAACAAATGAATCTGAAACTGTGCCAGAAGGGAATGTGGTAAATTATACACACACCCACAGTGCACAGCCCCTCCTGACATGGAGAGTCCAGAACCGTCCGCTGAACTGTACCGAAGTCAGCACAGATTCAATGCCAAGTCTACAAAACAGAGAGGTGAAAACTCTGTGTGTGCGTGTGTGCGTGTGTGCGTGTGTGTGTGTGTGTATCTGTGCATGCTGTATAAGGAAAACCTATGGGAGGATACATCCCAATTTGTCACCAACGGTAACATCAGAAGAGTGGCTGCAGACGTAATACAGACATCTCTGTATTACTCAGGTAGTGTATCAGCACGTGCCACCTATGTGAGCCAAATAAGTGAAATAAAAATAAAACCACATCAGTTAACGCTGCCAACTTTCAAAACAGAAAAGAGTTCCAATTTTATACAGACACACACTTACACACACACACTCTCTCACACGTTTTAACAAAAATGGAAACGCCCTTGGATTGTGCTCTGGTTTGTGGCCACTGGATCCTGAAAATGGCAGAGTGAACTTAATGGCCAAATACCCACACTTGCTGGAAGAAAAAAAAAAAAACACAGATTCAACTCGCTGTGTATTTACTGACCCTCGATCCTCATGGTTTAAACAGTTAGCTGATGACTTAGGACTTAGAATTTGCACTCGATTTATCTACAGCTTTCCTTCTGTACTCAATTATACCCCCTCCTAGCTTTGCAGATAAACAACCCTCACACTCTGAACACAAAGTCCAAGATTTCTGTACTTTCTCATTGTCAAGGTTTTTATTCAAAAGAGTCTATGTACAGCATTATTACAGTTAAAAAACAGTTACGTTTGTCCATATTCTCCTTAAATGTGGAGGCACTTGGCTAGAATAAAATTTGGCAAAGCCTTTAAAAGAACTATTTTTTTCTTTTTGGTTGTTGTTGGTATAAAATGCCTATCAAAGTATGAGGCATATTTTGCAAATTAAATTCTTTAAAAGGGCGTTATTCCCTCCTCTGGCTCATAACTGATTGTTACCAAATATACTGAGCTTTCATATTAAGAAGCCAAACCCATTCTTTAGAAATACCCGTGGTTCAATCAGCTGGATATGCCCACAAAAGCCCGTGGCCTCTTCCACGATCTCCTTGCCCGGCTCTTCAATTACCGTCCCACAGGGCCTCTCCCGCCTAACTCGGGGCCCTCACTCTCCTCAGCCTCGAAACGGTGCTGTTGCCAACACTCCTGGCGTTCACGGTGGCCAGACCAAGCTGCTCTCCGCTTGGGCACTAGGAAACTCCTGTCTCTGTCATCTCTGCAAAAGAACTCTAACCGAAAGAGAGTTTCCCGAGGACTTCTTCAGGAGCGCCCAGGTAACAGAATACGAGGAACGGCACCTCTTCCACAACTGGGTTCGGTCCGCGGCGCTGTGGGGCTCACCGGCTCCTTGGCCCCAGCTCAGTCCGGCTCCTTCATCCATGCGACCTGACATGAGCCTCAGACCAGACCCAACTCCACGCCTCATTCCACATGGCCCAACTGTTTCCCCCAAGATTCATTCCAGAAAGTTCCTTTAGCTCTCACCTAGTTCAAAGCATATCACCAGACACTGTGGGAGACAAAGATGAGCCAGGTGCCATCCTGAAAGAATGTGTAGTGTCCGTCTTAAATTGGTGGGACACGCAGGATAGCATTTCGGAGTTGACGCTTACGTTTAAAGAACGATTTGAGGGACGCCTGGGTGGCTCAGTTGGTTAAGCGGCTGCCTTCGGCTCAGGTCATGATCCCAGCGTCCTGGGATCGAGTCCCACATCGGGCTCCTTGCTCAGCAGGGAGCCTGCTTCTCCCTCTGCCTCTGCCTGCCTCTCTGTCTGCCTGTGCTCACTCTCTCTGACAAATAAATAAATAAAATCTTTAAAAAAAAAAATAAATAAAGAACGATTTGAAAAACATAAAAGGCAATGATTTATGGAATTAAAAATAGGATATGCCTTCCAAAACATTATGGAATCCAACAATAAACAAAAGTATAGTTAAAAAAAAAAAGAAATGCACAAAACACAAAAAAGTATCGTAAAAAAAAATGCATAAAAGACACATTAAGACCAAAGCATAAAATAATCAAGGACAAATACTTCAGTCATAACTAGAGCGGACCACAGAATTCAACATCCAAACTAGGATTTTCAGGAGTGAAAGGGGTCACAAAGCCTTCTCCAAGACAACAGGCATAAAGCAGGTGCCACATGGACAAGCCAGGCTGGGAGGTTGTGGTCAGTATAAAAATAAACAGCTCGCTTGACCAAGGAAGGGAGATCAAGTCACGGGCTCTAGGACTCACCTTTCCTGCCCACATCCCTTGCCCCCAGTCCCGCTTTCAGAATCTGAAAGTCAGAGAGGCATACGAAACAAACGGAAAACAAAAAAGGATTCACACACACACAAATATTTCATGATGTCCGCAAAGAACAAAGCTACAGACTTGTTACATGTAAAACTAAATTTAAATTTGGTCATAATGTGAGTTTTGGAAATACTGGGCTTTTGTTTTTAAAGACACTTTTATATTTTAACACAGGATTAACACACCTGCTTTCAGTTTTAAACTTGTCTAACCTCATAAAGGGAACTGTTTTCCAAATTTAGTCTCCACATCACTATGAATATATTAGACTTTCATGGGCCAAACAAATCCAGAAAACAGTTACTCAAAAAGCGAAGCTAATCTGAAAGATCCAGGGAAGACCAAGGTTCGGCTACTCGTCATCTCTTCCAGCTACGACATTTCAGGCTGTGTACGTCGCATCTGGGCCGAGTCAGGCACCCCCGCTGAGTAACAGGCCCAAGGAACAAATGTTCTAAGACAGAAGTACTGAAAGAGGTATAGGAACTCAAAGGAAGGAGCCAATGCATCTCCTGGAGCCGCTGGAGAAGGCTTCAGAGAGGTGGCATTTGAGCTGGGTCTCGTGCCTGCGCTCACCAGGCAGCACGGGGAGAAGGAAGAGCGGAGAAGACAGCGTGTGCTCAAACAGGCAGGGAGCAGAGCCCTGGTGTGCACACGGCTGGTGGGAACGCACATGGTGCGGCCGCCGGGCAGGCAACATGGAGAGTCCTCCCTCAGAGAACACGAAGGGAGCTACCACCTGATGGCCGGTCCCGCTGCTGGGTACACAGCTAAAGGAAACGAAAACAGGATCTCGAAGACTCATCTGCACACCCATGTTCATGCAGCATTATTCACATTCGCTAAGACACGGAAACAACCCAAGTGCCCATTGAGGGGTGAAAAGACAAAGAAGTTGTAGAGTGTGTGTGTGTGTGTGTGTGTGTGTGTGTGTGTGATATCATAATGGGATAATAATGGAATATTAGTCAGCTGTAAGAAAGAAGGAAACCCTGCCATTTGCCATAACGCGGATAGATCTCGAGGGCATTACGCTGAGGTAAGTCAGACAGGGAAAGACAAACACTGCATGCGCTCGCTTATATACAGAATCTGAAATCGCCGAACTCAGAAAGCAAAGTGCTGGTTACCAGAGACTGGGGGCTGGGAGTTCTAGGGGCACTGACGGGTACAGACTCGAAACTAGCAGATAAATACGTCTTGGAGATCTAATGCAAGCACCACGATTCCAGAGACAAAACAGTATTATAAACTTCAAAACTACTCAGAGACGAGATCTCATGCGTTCCCCCCAAGAAATGATTATGTGATGTGATAAAGATATAAGCTAATACTACAGGGGCAATCACACCACAGTAAATAAATAATTCAAGGCCACACGCAGTACACCTTAAATTTAGATGTTGTTGTATGTCAAGTGTCACAATAAAAATAAATTCTTAACAACCCTGACGTATTCAAGAGTGGTGAGAGCACTTAACTGCACACCAACGGCATGCCAGGTGTTCAGTGAGTCCCTGTCATTTACGTTTGCTTACGGCCGTGGTAAATTAATCATCTTGCTTTGCCGATGAGCAAACAGAGACCGGGAAGTTGGACTTGGGACAAATGACACTGTCCTGGCCACCCCTTTTTAGCTGGAAGTAGCAGACAGACAGCGAAGGGTCTACGAGGCGTGCACACGAGGGGAAGTCCAGGCTGCTGGGGGGGAAGTACAGGGGCCACTGGAAAAGACTGCCCCTTGGGGACGGGAGTCTCACTCGCTCACCCCTGTATATAAAGCCTCTTTGTAAACCAGGTAAAACTGACAAATTCTAGTTGGTCAGCTTCTCTCCTCTCCCTTCTGTGGGGAACCAGGCTATTTCCCCTCCTGCCCTTCCCTATGGTTCTCTCCCTTATAAAAGGAAAGACGGGATCCCAGTTTCAAGTCTCCTCAACCAAGCTCAGAAAAGACCAAGTCTCTGAGTCTTAGATCCCCCTGTTATAGGAGGAAAGGACTGGACGACAGAAGGTTGAAAGTCAAGGATTCTGCGGGCAGGATGTCACAAATCACAGCATTTCTGCATCGCCACGACCAGAGGGAGTGAGGAGAACCTGGCATAGGGTTTAAATTAACCTAGGTGGCAGAACTGTGCAGGAAACAAAATGCAGCTAAAAAGGGGTGGCCGGGACAGTGTCATTTGTACGAAGTCCAACATCTGGGTCTCTGTTTGCTCGTCGGCAAAGTGAGATGATCAGTTTACCACGGCCATAAGCAAACGTAAATGACAGGGACTCACTGAACACCCGGCATGCCCTTAGTGCGCAGCAAGTGCTGGTTAAGTCGCTTGAGACCTCGTTCAAGTACATTCACAAACGGGGCATCTCTCGGTGTGTCAGTTAACAAAAGATCTGCAAATACAAACTGTTTGGAAAATGAGACGACGATGGTCATTTTGGAAAAACTGAAGGCTCGCGGCTTTGAAGAGAAACAACTATTCCGCAGTAAACCTACTAATTGCTGTTTCTGTAGAAACCTGAAAGAACACGTGCCCTATCTCACTGCCACCCCCAGGGGAGAGGGGCTTGGCCTTTGATTTTCAAAGCATATCTGATTTCTTGCAGCTTTTACAGAGGCAAATCTTAGGACACGTTCAGCTCCAATAGTGAAGGAACCGCAACCCTTGCCTCCAATGTGCGCTTGAACCGGAAGACGCCAATCCTTTGAAGTACGACTGTCAATGCGTTTACGTGCCGAGCTGCTGTAAATTAACAGTCACCTGGGAGCCGTAAAACACAACCAGGGACCACGTGCTTCTAATTGCATGGGACATCAGGGTGTCCGTGACGTTTTCTACTCTGCTTCACTGCCTACTAACAGCACGTGTTTTCCTAACGATGCTTCTTGCACGCAGACAACCTAAGGAGTCACAACAATTCGGAAGGTGAAGAGGAAACCCAAGGAAGAAACAAGTGCACAACCGCAGGGACGACCTTAGCACCCGCAGAGAGGCGGGAGGGGCAAGAGAAAGAAAGGAAGAAAGCGAGAGCGAGCAGGCACCAACGTAAGTTTCAGGGACAGCTACGAAGTTGGTGCTCGGGTTCCGACAGCAAATCCACATCCACGAGCAACTGCTCTGTCCAAAGGACTCCGACGTCTCCAACCCTCCAGTGATAAGACAGGCCTGCCACGTGCAGGAGCCTGGGCTGGGCCACAGCACAGCGTTTTGGGCCCCCACATACATACATACATACATACATACATACACACATACACACACACACACACACACACACACACACACACACCACCACCCCCCCCCCCCCTTTATCCGACCGCCTGACACTCTTTATAGACACAGTCAGCGGTTACAAGTTCCCCACGTGGGCTCTGGCCGGCGCTCACAACACCCGCCTTTGTTCCTCTGGCCTCAGACAGGATGGAAATCCGTGGAAAAGGCTGCCCCCTTGTGCACAGCTGCGGCCCCTGCTAGAGCAGGACCAACCAGCTGCCTTTCCCCCGCTGGGCTGCGCGGCTTCAGAGAGCAGGCGTGGCCCACTCAGCCTCAGCCCAGAAATCAAGGCTGGTGTCAATAAGGATCAGAGAAGGTGCCAATGCTTCTGACTCGGCTCAAGTCCGAGCAAGCCATTCCAGACCTCTCTCGGGGCCCGGCCCTGTGCGTCCAGTCAGGATGAAGGCTGCTTTTTTAAAGCTCCTGGGTATGAGAAGAGCTCTGGGGGGTGTGGGGTGGGTTCCTCACTTGATACCAAATGGCACCTGCACCTCTGGATTTCTGAGCATCACCTGGAGCAATCCGCAGAGAGAGAGAGGAGGGCAAGGAGGATGCTGAGCCCAGCAAAGCAACTGAAACAGATGGAAACCAGGTCTAGGACAGCAGGGAGGTTCTTGGAAAAGCAGCTAAGAGACAAAGAAAGGCCGTAAGACATCATGTGACACAACCTTATTTTATTCGGATACAGATTCACAGATTCTGGTCCATGGGCGTGGCCAACTTGCCAGCGATCTCAACCGACAAACCCAGGGTTATGTTACTTTGGGAGCAAAACTGGGAAAGGTTTATAAATAATCTGGAAGATTAAATGTAAGCACCCAGCATGAAAAATCCAACCTAGTACAGAGTCAAATGTATAGCGAACACGAAATGCCTGAATGTGAGAGAATGATTAGTCTATGAAAGTAAGCAAAGGTTTGTCTTTTCAGAGCAAAGAGTTCACTACACGTTAAAAAAAAAAAAAGTATTTTATTTTTCTTTAAAGAGACTTTGGATCCCGAGAAAGAAAGGCTCTTCAGAGACACTGGTATCCCTTCCCCCTTCCCCAAATCGCTCCACTCCAAATCTCAAGTGAAATGTCTAAAGAAAGGTAAAAAGTACAGAAAATCGATGGCAACACAGAAAAAGGTCTCATCCAATGCTTGGTCCAAACCAAATCTAAACTTTGAAAAACGGAACTGGACTATAAGTCACTCAGGCATACCAGAATTAACTTGTGCCACTAAGAGAGAAACTGCCCTCTCCAGGAATTAAACATTTAAGAGATCGCTGACCTCACCAATATCCAGAAGCCTCTGTTCCAGGTAAGACCCTGGGGCAGGAGAAGTAATTCTGGCAACTGTCGACTGGCTCAGTTTGAGAGAGGTAGGTCTGGGGCCCACAATACAAGGCGCCACGTGAAAATGGAAAGGGCTTCTTCCCCAAAGAGACCAGTACCGGGATGATTTTGATTGTTCACAGGATTTGGTAATAAAGTTGGGAGACTGATACAATGCAGTGCTGGGTATAAATCACAGCCCTTCCTTAGCTCCATATCAGCAAAAAAAGGCTCAAGAGGATAAAGATGTCGGTTCTTCCCAAATGAACTTATAAATTCACACAAATAAAATGAGTTCCTTTTATAGAAGCAGGTATACGTATGGATGTGTGTTTACAGACAGAAATCTGGAAGAAAACATATTACACTGGTAGTTCCTACAATAATCATTTACCTAGTTTTTCTGTATTATAAGCTTCACAGTAAAAGACGATGATCTTGATTCACTTTTTTTTTTTTTTTTAAGATTTCATTTATTTGAGCGAGAGCGCAGAGGCAGAGGCAGAGGGACAAGCAGACTCTCTGCTGAGCAGGAAGCCCAATGTGGAGCTCGATCCCAAAATCCTGGGATCATGACCTGAGCTGAAGGCAGATGTTTAACTGACTGAGCCACCCAGGTGCCCCCATGATTCACTTTCATAAATACAATGTCTTAATATAGATATTTAATGTGCTGGAATGAGCTAAGATGATCTCAAGTTCACACAGAAGAATAAATGTCCAAGAACAGCTAAAAACTTACTGAAATAAATAGTGATAAAATGAGATTAACAAATGAATCGTTGAAACCATCAAAACCAAACAATATAGACTGGCAAATCCATCAGAAGAGAAAACAGAACCCAGTAACAGACTAGAGCATCGGTGGAAACTTAACAACAGAAGCAGGAGCAAAACTCAGGGGTGGGTGAGGCTTACTTCCTAAACCACGCTGGCACAAGAGCTGTGCATCTGGGAAAAAAACTCAAGTACGTAGTTTACAGGTAACCTAGTCCCTGCCCTAGAAGAGCTTAAATGAGCGCACGGCATTTACAGAACACGAAACATCCAAAGAGCACTGTAGGAAAGTGTACAGAGGACCTGGTAGAGAACAGGACGATGAATGGAGAAGAAAGGTGGGCAAGTGTCAGCAGAGCCGAGGTCTCTCAAATCACGCTTCTGAGAATACCGCACAAGTAACAAGTAGGGGCAGACGCGCTCCCTAGGCCAGGAGGCCGTGGGGTCCTGCCTTGCGGGGGGAGCACCCTGAGCTCAGGACCCAGGAACGGGGCTTCAAACGGCTCCTGCGGGCAACAGTGGCTGGCAAGCTCCTCCTCCACGTGCCTAGGCCAGGAGTCAGGCTGGGACCCAAGGTCCGGAGTGGAGCTCCAACATCAGTGCTGCCCGTGCACGGGCTTCACGGGGGCGCCCCTTCTGCCTTGCTTCTCTGGGACACTAATTCCCCACCATCTCCTGGGGAAGCTGACACAAGTGTCATCCTTTGTCACTCAGTAACTGGGAGTAAGGAGGAGTCGAAGCGGTTTCGGTCACAGCCAGGGCACCTGACTTCTCTCCTACATATACTGCTGGAAGATGTTTCTCAGGTGTGCTTCACTACAACAAGGGGCGGACTGAAATGCTGACAATGGCCTACCAGGGTTTTTTCATTAGATAAAAAGAACTGCACTTAAATAAATGACATGTTAGATTAGAAAAGTGTTCTTTAATCTTCATAATTAAGGGTTTCACTTGGGATTTATTTTCTTTATATGTGTGACTTTTGCCAGTCAATTAATGATATTTCCCGTGGAAATCAATGGTAATTACCTCATTACGTAATTAACATTCTGCCCTTCGATATTTTTAGAAACAAAATAAAGGCCACCACCCACCGCCTTCTGCTATCCTCATCTACAAGATGGAACTAAGGAGCAGAGAGGTTAAACACCCCACCTAAGGCCACAAAGCTAAAAACTGCTCAGCGGGAATGTAACCCAGAGTATCCCAGCCCCAACCCATACACGTCCCACCTCCCCACTCAGTCCTTGGGGACAAGTTCTGTAAGACAGCACCGAGGACGTCAAGGAGAAATATTAACACTGTCTCTCCTCTGAACTTAAAAAATACATGAGATGACATTCAAGATATAAAAAACTTAAAAAGAGGGGCGCCTGGGTGGCTCAGTGGGTTAAGCCTCTGCCTTCGGCTCCGGTCATGATCCCAGGGTCCTGGGATCGAGCCCCACATTGGGCTCTCTGCTCGGCAGGGAGCCTGCTTTCTCCTCTCTCTCTGCCTGCTTGTGATCTCTGTCTGTCAAATAAATAAATAAAATCTTTATTAAAAAAAAAAAGAAAAATAGAACAGACAATGTAGGGCCCACCAGGCATCTGAAGAAAGGAAACATTCTGCAGATTAGTGTACCTTCCTCCTCACCCGAGTCCTCTCTCCAGAGAGCTATTACCTCGGACTCGCGGTCTACCTTTCCCGGCATTACGCATCACACATGCACCCGTCCCTCAACGACACATGGTATTTACATGTTTTCAACCTCTATTAAATGCTTGCCAACTTGCTTGTTGTCTAAATCCACCGCATTTGCGAGCCCAACCCCAGCTGATGGCTGGTGGTGTGAAGCCCTTCACTCTCGCTCGGCTGTAACATTCCTCCCGAGTACGGCTGCACCGTAACTTACCATCCATTCTGCTGCCCGTGGATATTTAGGCAGTTACCAGCTGTTCTTCTGGCTCTCATCACCAGCGCTGTTACGAACATTCTCCTCGTACCCGTCTCCTTCAGAGCGCACCTGAAGGCTTCTCCAATACGCACACCTGCAAGCGGATCTTGGGGTCACGTGTTCAGTTTAGGGGCATAAGAGAGCACATTTTTCAGGCCTTTTGACAACCAGCTGATTGTCTACTGGAAAAAAGTCAAATTTCACCTTGTCAACAAGAAGACTATTGTATCAATCATCAAGGACGTCTACCCAACCTTCATTAAACCATTTACGGAAGTCAAAGGACCTCCCCACTGCCGTGCGTTAAAAATACCAAGAGAGGTCAAATCTGCCATCTAGCTTGTCAGTGCCCCTTAACAGGAAGAAAGGAAATGTCCTATTCCGAGACGCTGGGGAAGATGCTTTGTTCCTGAATAATGTCTAGAGAGGCCATGAGCTTATTAACAGATAACTCATCAGTTACAAACCTGTAATAATTTTCAAAAGAAGTTCCATAGTTACAACGGCTACTTCAGTCTGTGAAGAAAGGACCAACAGACATACTAACTTAACTTGCGCGATAAGCATTTTGCCAAAACACAGGCTGACCATTCCAAGTGAGGCCACGGACAGGGGACTCCAGCCACCCTGGAGCCGGGCCAGCGCTGTCACGGCTGAAGGCAACCACGGCTTGCTGCATTTATAACGTGCAGCTGCAGCCCACTGGCTGGGAGGTACCCAGAAAACCTCAATGATAAAGAAAACAATGTATAAAACTCTAAAGAAATCCAGACAAGGTTATATGAAGATTCAGGCCATAAACACATTCATTAGAAGAAGAGAAAAAAAGTGAACCAATTCTTCTCAAAAAATAAATGAAATAAAACAATATCTAATACATAGGACAGAAGGTCTCCTAAGGGCGATAAATTGATGTACTAAGAACCTGTAATAGATGAAGAATCAGTTAAGGACAGAAGTAAAAATACCACGTAACAAACAACCACCAAGTAAGACTTAACAAGGGAAAACGAAACCAAACCAAACCAAACCCCAATTAACGCAGAAACAAAGAAGGTGAAAGAACACAGATACAGAGGGAGACAAACCCCCCAGCTTGCTCTACAGATGATTACAACCTTCACAAGCCTCAGTTTCCCCAGCTGTAAAATGCATCCGTCTCATCCGGCAGGGAGGAGATCAGATCCTCGCCCCCGAATCCACAGCAGTTCCCGGCCCAGGGAAACACCAACAGATGCTCCTTTCTCGTATCATTATTATAACCAATATCAATACCAGTATCCATGCAAATGAACTAAATAACCAATCTGAAATACGTGATTCCCTATGAGAGCATGAAGTACCACAATCAACGTAGGGAACAGTAAAAAAAAACAAAAAAACAAAAAAAAAAAAAACCAGAAAACCTGAAAGGGAGAATCACAGTTGATAAAACTATCAAATCACAAATCACAACCTTGACCACCAACCAGGTAGAGTCGGTTGCGTGGGTGTTAATATCAAACTGCTTAAGGAGCAAAAAATCCTTGGGCCATTTAAATTGTCCCATAAAATAAAAAACAGTGAAAACTGTCCCTCATTTGTAATTCATTTCAAGTAGCCAGCGCAATGCTGTTGCCTATACTCCCTGAGTACAAAATAAACATGTATATAAAAGATGCAGATCAGCCAAACCCATAAACATTTTACATGAAAAAAACACCAACAAATTCAATTTACTTCTCTATTAACATACTGAAATACATTCACTATTACCTTAGTCCAGGAATATGTGACTCATTGATATTAAGAAACGTGTTACTGAGATTCAAGGCATAAAATGGCTCAAAAAAGAAAAAACATCTGTTGCCTGAAAGGTATGGGAAAGACCATTTCATAAAAGTCAACATCTATCTGCATTTAGAAAATTGATCTAGTAAGCAGAAACAGTTGTTGCAGTCACTATGTCGTTATAAAGACCACGCGGATCAGATCTGCTCTATAACCCAGTACGCCATCTGTAAGAACTGCTCCCACATCAGGAATAAGACCCCACGACTGCACCGCCATTTAATACTATCCTGGGAGTTAGAGCAAATGCACTGAAACAAAAAGCTCTAAATATGAGAAGGATCATCTCTAGGAGAAATATATACAGGTTAGAAAACATGATTATTTTTGTATTAAATACACACTATTCAGGTATACACTTAAACATGGTTAAGATGGCAAATTTTACATTATTATATTTTTTTTACCACAATTTTAAGGAACAGTATGCTCACATGTGCGTATAAAGAGACTGGTGGTCACCCCGATGATAAGAGGTAACTCTTACTCGGCCTATCTGCTTTTCTCAAATGCACCCATAGCATGGCCTACACTATACTGAAAATTATCTTTTGAAGAGCCCTTAAAACATAACACTTAGCATTCATCTAGAAGAGCTATAACACCAAAATAAAATAGACAAACTTTAATAATAAAGAAACAAAGCAAGAAAACACAAAGTGAGAATTGGTCATGAGAAAGATAATAAACCAGATCGAAAGAATCAAACATCTTATGTAGCTAGCCCAGACGATCTTGCGAGTGAACGGTTTCCAAACTTTCAAAGAGAAGATAATTATCACAGTCGATAGAAATTCCCCTAGAACAGCCCTGTCCAATATGGCAGCCACGAGGGACACGTGGTTACCAAACACTTGAAATGTGACAAGTGCGTCTGAGGGAGTCAACGTTTATTATTGGTCCCAGCCTGTGTAGATACGCATATAGGGCCAGTGGCTACCATCACACGGCACGGCTCCAGAGGGTGGAAGAAAGGACGCTTCCCATTTTGGAAATATCAAGAAAATAAAGGCCAAACTTACTCAGTAGCCAAGAAAAATCTGGACAAAATGCTAGTAAACAGAACCAAAGGGTATATTGCGAGAATGTGCAATGATCGAGTGCTATTCTGATTTTTTTTCCCTTCTAGGAATGGAAGGACAACTGAACAATCAGGAAATAATTAAATGCAATCCATGACATCAATTACAGCAAGCAGAAAAGCTCTATAACTCTGTCTTCAAATACTGGGAACACATCAGTGAAATTTAATATCTATTCCTGGTTTTAAAAAAAAGCATGCTTTGCTAGCATGACACATCAGAGAAATGAACCAACAGCATCGGCAAGCCCAAAACTAAAACAAGTGTTTTCATTAAAGTTAGGAAGGAACCAGACAGAACAGAACAGCTGTAATGAGCACCTATCATATTTCTGGAGGCGATTTAAAAATAAGAAACAGAACACATGATAAGGACAGAATAAGATCACTATCATCTGTAAAAGAAAAACTATTAAAACCAGCTGAAAATTAATCCTAGAAGTGACTAGTAAGTCTACTTATTATTTACTGATTAAAATAGATTCCAAGTGAAAATGTTGATAAAAAGGTGTATTTAAAAGAAATTCACTAGTAAGTGAATTCATTTTATTACAAAGAGTACCACAAAGACTTAAGAGTCACAAACTGTTGTGATTTCCTTGGAAACAACAAAATCAATTCTGCGTGTAATGCCAAAGGCTCTGGTTCCTCAAGTACCGCACACGACGAAGGACAGACAGACAGACGGACGGACACACACACACACCTTTCATTCAATCTCCACCGACTTCCCACCACCCAGTAATCCACCGTGGCAGAACTAAAACCAGCTCAGAAAAAAGCTAATTAATGTTATTTTCCTCCTGTTGTGCAAAGAGGAATATCATGTTTCCCCTCAGAATATGCCCTTGAAATGTTGAAGACTTAACCATATGGAAGAGTTCTGAAAGTGCATAAGAAAAGGCTAGAGATTTGGAATCCTAATTCAATTTCCCCTCACACTTTAATAGGAGCCTGTAGCAAACATTTATTTTTAGAGACGTTCCTGGTAGGGACTGAACAAAGGGCTATTGTGTGCTAAACAAGGGGAGGTCTCTCTGGTCCCATCTATCCAAGTTTTTTAAACATCAGGTTGGAATTAAGTGATTTTAAACTTTAAATCAACTATTTCCAGACCACAAACTCTACTCCAACTTATCGGTCAACGTCAGTTCTCCGAGTGAGTTATAACGGAGTTCAAATGCGAAACCGGCGTCTTCCAAGTGCTAGTGAAGGAACTTTCCCTCAGACTCTGACTACATATGCTCCGACTTGTAAAAAAAATGCCACAGAAGTTTTCATTTCCTTCTCCAGCAGAAACTTTCATCTGCATTTGATCAATCCGACTCAGCATCATCTCTGATGAAAAGCACATGGATATCCGTCAGAGCATTCCCTATTAAGTCCTTATTAAACAGGAATTACGACCTTTTCTCTAAGTTAACAAAAGCAAAATAGACGGGATTTATAGGCCTGCCCTGATCACTATAAACTTTGCTATGTCTTAATTTGTAATATGCGTCCTGTCACAGGCCTGCTAAAGTCGAAAAGAAAACAAGAAATTATCTATGGTTCATGGTGTGGTCATTTTAAAACATGTTCACAAATTCTCTGACATGTCTGCCATCAGAAGGTGGAGTCCGTCTCCTCCGTCCGAAGACGGGCCGGTCGTGGTGACTCGCTTCTGCTACGGATGAGGTCGGAGCCGGGGGAAGCCGGGTCGTAGAGCGGACACAGCTTCTCCGGGCTCGTCCTCCTGGAGGCTCACCCGCAGATCCCAGCACCGCCTGACGGGAAGGCCACGTGTGCGGGCCCCAGTCCCCCCACCCCCCCAGGCAAGGCCCCAGCTGGCCAGCAGCGGCCTCCTCGAACTCCAGCCCCCAGGCCCGGCACTCCCAAGCGGACACCCCGGGGCACGGAGACCAGGGGTCCCACCAAATCGCGCCCGAACCGCAGATGTGTGAAAAGCCACACGCTGTCTTTGTGCTTCGGTGCTGTGGGAGGCAGCAACGATAATGGGAACGTGTACATCAGTTCAACCAGATTCAGCCATCGTCTTACTTTTTTCAAACTTCCCATCTCCCCAAGAACGCAAACCGCGAACAGACAAAACCCACCTGTGCTGCACACCCACTCTCGGTTGGCTCCCGGGGTGGCCTGGTGGCGGCGGTCCCAGCCGGTGCCCTGGCCGGGAGCGAGCTCGCTCCTGGGCTGTGTGCCTCCCAGCACTCGGCCGGCCTGGAGCCTTGGCCCGCTCCTCTGCGCTGCCTGAAACCCACCCCTAGCCTCGGAAAGTCCTTACTAACCCCCGCTCGTGAAACTGCGGCCCTGTGCCACGTGCTCCTGTTTTTTAATCAACAGACAAGTGGGATTTGCCTTAAAGTGTCGCTCTGCCTCCAGTGTGGGTAACGACGTTTAGAACATTCCCATGGAGCCATGTAAATGGGTTCTCGCCCCAACTGAGTAACCATTCCAGAAACCCACTGCTCTCCTCAGTGGAGACTAGGAAGGGAAATAGCCTCATTGCCTGAAATAACTTTTTTTTCTCTAAGAAGCACATGCCTGAGAAGTTAAAGCTGGAAGGGACCTGAGAGATACTCAAGTTTAGGACTTTTTTCCAACAGTGATAAACTGACATAACCCATGGGTGGTCTTCATGACACAAGTACTAAGAATTTTTACTTCGCTCCGTCCTCACTGAAATATCCACCTCCAGTAAGACAGTGGCAACTTGAAACTCCAATGCTGTTCTTGTCTTACCAAGGAAATGTACAGAATAGAATCTTGTGTACATTTCCTAGCTACAGCAATAAAATATCCTCCATATAATGGTATTGAATACTTCGTCCTTAACATTTAGAATGTATGACAAATCTAACATTATGCGATAAATATAACAAAAGCAGCCCTGGGAACCCACAAATAGTCTCACTAGAAAAAAAGTTAAAGTGGCTGCTCTATTTTTACCATAAGAAATGTTAGCAGTCACTGCTCTAGTCCCAATCATTTGGGGAAACTGAAGTCCAGAAAGGTTACACAAATGGCCGGAGGCCAGACAACTAGTTGGTGGCAAAACCAGGACAAGAATTTTGGTGTACTCATGTTTTCCAGTCTTGCCTGTGCGCAATTAGATTTGGAATAATAAAAGGAAAATAATTATTTTAGTTTCAATTCCAAAGGCAAATCAAAGTGGTTGGCTGGATTCCCACCCCTTCAAGGTTATATTCCTAATCCTCCCAGTGACTATCTTCCTCCTTATCGTATAAAGAATCTCCCAGAAGGGCCCCAGGCGGGGCCAGGCACGGGCAGGATGAGGGCACTGACAGCATGGATTGGCTAGTCAAAGGCTATGAAGGTTACTCACAACCCAGGACCCCTTGCCTTAACCGTGGAGGCGAGAGTAAAGCACTCAGTCCCTCGCCTCTCCCGCAACTAGGGCTGGCCATGGGACAGAAGTCACAAACAATGAGGATCTTGAGAGAGAAACATCACTAAGTGAGCATTTCTTCCCAAATGAAAACAGCAGTGCTGTGAGAAGTCTTCCTGCCAGGACCGTGGGAGTGATTCCTTGAGACGCTGAAGCTGTCATGATTCCCCCTGGGGGCAAAGGCCGTAGGCCGAGAATTGCAAACAGGCAGACAGAAGGAACCAGGCTCCCTGCAGCCCCAGGAGGGCCATCACTCCAGCCCTGGACGGCCTATCCTCAGGCTTCCTGTTGAGTGAAATTCAAAACTCCACAGTCGGTTTTTGGTTACCTACAGCTATGCACAACCCTAACTCTTAGGCAAAATAAATAAATGTGGCTTTCTTCCTTCATCTACTTTGTCCCAAAGTGTGTCCATCTGTGTTATTTCTACATAGCTAAATTTGGTGAACAAACATTTCATCACCTACCAAGCCCATTTCATCTCCTACCAAGCCCCCCACCATTATTCTCAAACAGCAGTAAACGGGAACGAGGCACACCTCTTTTCTCCAAGAGGAGGACAGTTTCAGCTTACAAGAGGTCTCCTGCAGCAGATGGCGGGCGGAGGGCTGCCCCGGGCAGCAGATGAAAGACAGATGGTTTTGCTCCTTATAAACCGCGCAGCCTCAGCCCTGGACAGCACGTGGAGATCCAGAAACCACTGCTCGTCAAGTCCCCAGCCTCTGCCGGGGAAAGACTGCCAACGCTAGCCTTAGTTGGAGGAAACAGAACAAAAACCATTCACTCTGCAAACACCTTCTTTTTCGCTTGAGTGTGGTGTTCGAGATCTCCTGCCTTACCTTCTGTTTAAGAAACAAAATGGACCGAGTCTGAGCAAGACAGTAGTGTCATAACAGAAGCCAGAGTGTTTTCCATGCTTCTCCCGCACATCCTTCCCGCTCAAGTGTTCTGTTGGCTACGGCGGCTCAGAGCTCCACCAGCTGCCGACGCTCAACACATCCTCCAAAGGGACAGACGAGAATGGGCGACACGGATGAAAAGCTAGGATTCTACTAACTCCGTGGCCCTCCGCCAAAAAGAAAAAAGAACAGGAAAAGAATTCTACAGAAAAGAATGGGTCTCTGTGAAGGAACGGCAAAATGCTGAGGCGAATTTCTTGGACTCGAGTTCACCCAATCCAAACGAATCAGGAGCCGTCCTGGCCCAGAAGTCTGGACCATTTCTTGAAAACACAGAGAGAATTCCCAGCCCAAGCAATTACCCACGAAATAGCTTGAGGGCTGACGAGCACCTAAGGACTCAGAAACCAGCGGTGCAGGGACACGGTGCCCCCCACACATGCAGGCCCCCTGGGACGCTCCAAGGGAAGGTCCTCGATCTGAGACTTCCAGGTTGCTCTAAGGACCTCAAAAAGTGGATTCTGCACACAGAAGCAGAAGCCAATGAACATTACGGGCTTGACAAGCAGTATTTACAGATGTAAGCTGGTCACTATCAGCAAAGCAACATTCAATGGGTTAAAAATACCGGGAGAAAAGAAATGAGTTCAATAGACCTTTACATCAGAATAGTCTCCAATAATTTCGAACCAGAAGTGTCTCACTCATCTAGACTTTCCCGTGAGCAGGAATCCCCCTTCTTGATCCCAACCAGATGGAATCCCCGCGTCGAGCGTTCCCAAACTATTTAAGCAGGGCTTTTTGAAACAGAACTACCGTACTTCACAGCAAGTTACCAATCCACATGCTAACTGCTCAGATGCGGTAGGTTCAAGTCTAAGGACACCGGGGGTGGGGCGTGGGGGGAAGAAAACTAAAACAGAGATCAGAGTCATCCCTTTCCGAGAGTTCACTATGCGCATGCAGCGTGCTGGGTGAGCTCTCGGCCGGAGGGCAGACACAGAGACCCAGGGCAGGGCACCGCCTTACCGAGCACATTTCCTGGAGGGACCTCCTCTAGGTCTTCCAGTTCCCTGCCCATCAGCAGATACAGGTTTTCTAGGGTGCAGCGCGCCACGTGGGGGATCGGGGGAAGGTCTTCTAGCGGAGTGGAGAAGCCCAATGGCACCTGGGCGAAGAAACATGGTTGAAGAGAAGTTAGGAGGTATTAAATGCAGACATCACTTAGAATCTGTAAGTCACTCCTATTCAGGGGCGAGATGGTACAGTCACACTTCATGTAAACCTGAAATATGGAAACTTGAAACGGTATGATATAGAATCTGAAGTGGTGAAACTTCTCAGATACTTAAAATCTGTCAAGAATTCGACAGAGTCATAAGCTTTATGGCTCAGGAATATGAATCCCGCTGTGACCTGTGACCTGTCCCACCAAACTAGCCAATAAACACACCCCCACAGCCCCTTGCCAGTATTTACGTGCACCAGGTCACACACCAGTTCCAGTGGTGACCGTGCTGTGATCGCCACACGTGTCATTCCTCTCGTCACTCACAATCGTTTTCATCGGATTACAGTGCCCTTCGGGCATCCAGCAGGAGCAGGGACTGGTGCTCAGTCCCACAGGAGGAGAATTTAAGAAGAGTGGCCAGATGTGATACAAAATGCCATGGGAATGGTCACACAACAGCTAGTCTATGCTCATGCTTATAATCTGCAAGGGAGCGGCTGCAAGATGCTGGGGACAGGATGAGAAGACTGAGCACAGACACAGCCAACACTGGCTGCCAGCGTAACGACTGATGAGCTCACCTCGTGTCATATTCGTTCTTAAGAGAGACACCATCTCAAATTATGTACTTTTGTCAAGAATTATTCAAGATCTTGAAACGCATTCAAGATACTGCCTTGAATTGTTCAGCAACCTCCATATAAATGCAAGTACCCTGAACTTGTCTCTGGTGCCCCTGGGCCCAAGTGCAAAAAACATGAAGTTAAATGCACATATAAACATAACTATCATCACAGAGCGAGTGACCAAAAAGCACTAGAGGCAAGTAAATTCATAAAAACCCAGAGGAGGGAGACGCTGTCGTGTTCGGGAAGACATGGAAACTGCACGAGAATGCTGGCCTTGCCAGCACATGCCACATTTCAGCGGCAACTCTGCAGGGTAGCTGGGAGACACCCCGGAAAGACACACAAAGGAGAAGGATGAAACAGAAACAGAGTTAGCCACAGATAAGAGGATTATCCACTTAAACCACACGTAAATTAGAATTAGTAAGACAGTTTAGCAAGGGGGCTAGACACAAGGACAGTATACAAAAGTTAACTGTCTATATGAGTAAGAGGAAAAAAATATGTTGGGTTTTTTTGTTTTTGTTTTTAAAGATTTTATTTATTTATTTGACAGACAGAGATCACAAGTAGGCAGAGAGACAGGCAGAGAGAGAGGGGGAAGCAGGCTCCCACCGAGCAGAAAGCCCGATGCAGGGCTCGATCCCAGGACCACAGCATGACGACCCAAGCCGAAGGCAGAGGCTTTAACCCACTGAGCCACCCAGGTGCCCCCCAAAATATGTTTTTAAATAGTAACTTTTAGAGTAGCAACAAAATATTAGCTAGAATAAGTCTAAAAGTGATTAAATTGGAGAAAATTATAAAACTTTAATGAAAAACACTGAAAATAACCTAAATAAATAGAAAGATAGGCCTCATCAATTTACAGATTCTATACTGCAAATGCTGATTCATGCCAAATACACGTACTGATTGAAAGCAATCAGAGTCTCTACAGAGCTTTTCACGGAACCTGACAAGCTGACCAAAAACTTACGTGGAAGAGGAAAGAGGAATAAGCAGGGCACTCACCAAAAAAAAAAAAAGGCTAGAGGACGTGGACTTTTAAACATCTAAACATTTAGAAGTGAAGTCAGCACTGAACAGAGACAGTGATAGAGAAACAGAATAATGAAGTCTAATCATCCAGAAACAGCCCGATTCACGTACGAACTTTGATTTATGACTGAGCTGGCTGAGCAGTGGGCAGAGAGGAACATGTTCTCTGAGCGGTTTTGGAACTGGTATTTGTGTGGGGAAAATAAGATTGGATCCCATCTTCATATCATATTCAAACACTGAATTAAACATTTAAATATGAAAGGCAAAACTTTAAACTTTAGAAGGAACCATAGGCAAAATGTTGCCTTTGATACAGTCACAATTTTAATTTTCTTAAATAAGATACAAAAGGCAAAACCCATAATGGAGAAGACTGGTAAACTACATTAAAATCGAGAACTTCTGTACATTAAAAGATACTAAATAGAAAATGTGACACGTCCCAAACTGGAGAAGAATTTGCAAAACTTAAGAGTGACAAGGAATTAGTATGGAGCTCCTACAAAGAACATTGAAAAACCAGTATTTAAAAATGTGTGTATAAAGCACAAGTGAAACAGGCCGCAGACCCGAAGATGCAGTCACGGGCAAAGACAGGAATGACCAATGAGCATATGTAAAGAGTGATAAAGAAAATGTAAACTAAAACCTCTTGAAAAGAGCACGTCATACGCATCTCATTGGCAAAAATTAAACCGACAATAACACATTCCGGGGAGGCTGCATAAGCCTATACACCCTTCCACAGCGCGTACGGGAGCGGGAAGGCTACAGAGAAAAGCAGGAGAAGGAAGGAGCAGACCGATGAAAGGCAGCCCCCATGACCCCTGCTGCCTGTTCACGCCCTCACGCAGTCCCCTCTCCTGGGTGGGAGAGGGGCCCGTAGCTTGCTTCTCATCAACGGCCTACGGCAAAGGCGGCGGGAGGTCACTCTCACGACTGCGTAACATCACGCGAGACTGTCTTGCCAACACATTCAGCCCGGACGCGCCCCGCGGGCTGGAAGGAGAGCAGCCAAGCTGGGAAGTCCACGGGACAGGAAACCGCAGGCGGCTTCCAGGCGCTGAGGGCGGCCGCCAGCCAGCAGGAACGCGCAGCCCTCGGCCCTACAGGCACCAGGATGTGACTCCTGCCAACGACCTCAAGCCTGGACACAGAGCCTTCCCCAGACGAGCCTCCAGAAGAGCACACCACCGGCTGACACCGGCGGCAGCTTCGTGAGGCAGCAGGCAGGACCCGCTAAGCCACGCTTGGACTCTGACCCACAGGAAAGGCGAGATGATAGAACGTGTGTCGTCCTCGCTGGCTGAATTTGCGGTAGTCCGGAATACGCAGCAACCTAACGGATGGACACGCGAGTCCAAGTACGGTTTATGTCTGGGGCATGTGTGATACATTTCCCCTTGTTTTTAAAGCAAGTTGGAATGAGATGTTACGGGTCCCGACTACTGGAGTGTGGAGTCACGTGCAACCGTCAGTTCATTTCATCGCTGCATCTCTAGTCACCTGACACACACAGAGTGACTCCAACCTCTAACCCCACGAAAGCGAAGACACACTACGTAACGCTGAACTGGAATGCTCACGGAATCTGTAATGCCCAATAAATCCGTGCTGCGTCACGTAACAATTTCTTACTCACCTTGACAATGGAAAGAACAAAAAAGAAAAAAAATTCGCCACTGCCTGACCCTTACTGAGAAATAACAAACTATCAGCCACGTCTAGAACAACTCACAACTGGGTTCTTATCCGTGCCGTCACAGCACCTTCGGCTCCCATAAGATACAGCCCCACACACAGCTGCTGTGCTCCCTCCTGCCGAGGCAGAACGTGCCACAGCCCACCACCGGTGGCTTGGCCCCACCCAGCACCCTCATCCCTGGGATTAAACTCCTCAAATTGACAGAATAAGCATTCGAGGCAAGTTAAGGGCAGACCCGCTCCAACTGTCCCCTCCCCCCACCCCGCCCCTTGCTGCCAAGTCCAGCAGCTTCTCTGGCTTCCCTGCGAGAAGGGGAGCAGGTGCTCTCCGGCTTACGATGCAGCACGTCTTCCAAGTTCTTCCTCGCTGCTCCTTGCTGGTCCTGACTCACTCCCTGGACGTCTGGCACCTCTGTCGTCCGACGACCTTTATAACTTACCTACTACGGATACACCTTGCTTATGTCCAGAAATGTTGAGGGAGCTATGGTTTCTTTTTTGCTCTCTGGCTCGGGTGTATTTGGATGCTGGCTGTTCACCTGCTTCCAGACCTTCCTGATCAATTTCTGGGATCCACTTGCCATGCAACTGTGGCCTGTCACCTGTTCTCTGCCCAGGCCTTTGGCCTGCGCCACCCTGCTCTTGGATCTCTGTATTTCCGGAAGGTCTGCCGCTGCCCGGGCTCCAGCAGGACCACTGTGCCGCCAGTTCTTTTCTCTGGCCTGGAGAAGACCTGCAATTAACTAAGTAAGGCCTGAACACGGAGTTCAACATACTGGTTTCATTTTCCAAATGCCACCGAGACAGATTTACCAAACGCCACCAAAGCAGCGTAAGAGGAGACACACGGATTTGCGGGAATGTGCTCATCTAGAGACAAAAGAAGGTGATCTCAACCAATCCGAAAAGATACAAGGACTTTAGAACAATACACTAATGTTTTACTTCCAATTCTTACCCGCCGCAAAAACTCGACAGGACTGTACTTGGGCCCCAAGACAAAAATTTTCTTTCCTCTTCGAGCCACACCACTGAACACGCGAGCGAAAGCAATGAAAGACTCTTGGCCGTCTCCTTCCTGGGGCAGCGATCTAAGGGCCGCGCCCTCCGCCCGTTGCTCGTCACCTGCCGGACACAAAAGGATAATGAGTGCCAGCAACGCTCTCTCTAATACAGGACCCGCCTAGAAACAGAAACAGTGAATATGACACATTTGGCCCAGTTTCAGGGAAGAATCGCCAAGAAAGACAGGACACCGACAAAAGCTACACTTACAAAGCCAAGCTCAAGAGTGAGAGGATGAGTGTCCTAAGTCAAGTCAACAAAACTACTCTGCACCAAACCTATTTCGGAAAGCTGTACCTTTTGGTTGTTCTCCCTTTGGACTTGTTTCAAGGGCGCTCCCGTCCTGGGGGGGCTCCGCGGGTGCCTGCCCCTGCGTCGCGGCGAGCTTCTCTGCATGCCTCTGTCTCGCACGCTCTCGCCTCTGAGCAATTTCTTCCTGGGTGAGAAGTCTACAGGAGATCACAGCTATGTTAACTTCTGGCAACACCAAGCATCTCTCAGTCACTGCAGCAGGGAAACAGCCACTAAATTAACGTGGCTGGGTAAGACGACGACGGGTCCCAGGTCCCCTGCAGGCAAAAGGTTTCTGTAAGCTCTGCCCCTAGCTGCGGTGACAGGAGAGAAGGCCTCTCAGGCTTTCGAGAATGCTCTGTGCCCAGCTCTTCCGAGCTTCTGGAGTGGCATGCGAGAGCCCACGCCCCCACACAGAGCCGTCCACACCAGCACTGAGCCGTTCGGGAATGCCCACATTCCTTCCGGATGAGGAGAACAGGGAAGGGAGGGAAATGAGTGGCCGATACCAGGGCTCAGAGCTCCCTGTGGAGAAGCAAGCAAAAGCCCTCAGAGGAAATGGAGGTTTTCTCCACAAGCACAAAAATGTATCTTCATGGAGAACTGGGGTCCCAGAGGTAGGGTTTCAAGATCAGGCTGAATGACGGGTGATTCAGCGGGACTGAAAGGTCACACTGTGTTAGACCCCGGCAGCACCACGGAAAAGGCAGCGCGTGGGTGTGTCTGTGTGTCTGCTGGGGGTTAGTCCCGGTTGGCATGGGGTAGGGGGTTCAGTCGTTCTTCCTGAAGAGTTATCCTCAGGTCTAGCAGGCCACAAAAAAGGCACACACGGCTTTAATAACAAAGTGCTGTACAAAAGGGGAGTGCTAAGTTGAATAAAAATGGGTATTCTGTTGGAAGGCAGAAATGGGGCAGGTACACTAATTCCCAGGGTATGGTTCCTTTCCCACATATGGGCCTTCCTAAACCCTCCTACGTCCTCAACCCCAGCACAGAGCGAGACCAACAGCTGCCCTAGAGCCGGCAGCACTGGGGCCGAGCGTCAGGATCCACAGGCTAACGGTCTGCTCCTAGCTTTCTGCCCCAGCTCTGGAAGCTGAGCTCCGGGGCCTGGTCCTGGGAGCCCGGGCCTCCCTCCTGCTCTCCCTCACTTTAGGCCCTGCGATCGCTGCTCTTCTCCCGGATCTCCCCATCTCCCCGAAGCACTGGAACCCACTCAGATAGCCCTGCTGCATGTACGCCGTTCTCGTGCATCCCAAACGGCCACATACTCTTGGAGCTCTGAGGCCAAGGGCCCTAAAACCCTTCTTCCTTCTTGCTTCATGTGGGTGAGCCTGGAAGGTGACTGCTCCCACCACTGACTGTTCACTGCTGTCCTCTTCACACTCCCACCTGCTGGACAAGGCCCCCCCACCAGGACCGGACACTAGTTCTACCTCCCTTGGCACCTGCCCCCTCAGAATGGCCGAGTTTGGTTCTCAGAGCTGTCCCCTTCTAGTCAGACCCAGGTCGCTGCAGGGCTGTGTCCCAGGACACAGGAACCAGAGACCGATCTTTGAGAATGGCTTGGCCGGGGGCCGTAAGGTAACCAAGACTGCTGGGGCTGGAGGCGCTGCTTCCCCTGCAAGAGACCAGTCCCCTCTCCTGTAAGCTCCAAGCACTGGGAGCCCTTTCAAGTATGGGATGGAAACGGCTTCCTCTGGAGCTGACAGCCAGCAAATCCCCTTCCCCCCGTCCCTGCGATGGCCTGCGCTCAGGCCCTTCCCCTAGCCCTACTCTGCTCAAGGCCCAACGCCCCAGCTGTCCCTTCAATCAACTCCATGTTTCTAAACTTTTGGTAAAACTGCTTATACGAGTATCTGAAAAGTGCAAGTTAAAACACAAATGCAGGATGTAACATTATCCTAAGAACAGGGAGGAGAAAATGTGAGACACCTGTTTGCATAGGAGGGCAAAGTCTCCGTCAATGAGTTTCCCACTAGAATCTCAACATTGTCTTAAACACTTTATGTAATTACAGTACATACTTATTCCAACAATTAAATGAAATAGGTACCATCACCCCTATTTTACAGATGAGAAAGCAGAGGCTTAGGAAATTGAACCTAATGCAAAGTCCCCCCGGAAAATAAATGGAGTAGCCGAAATTCAAATCCATTTCGGACCCCAAACCCTACTCATTATCCCCAGGATGTCTCCCACTTAGAAGGATTAAAGATGATAAACTCATCATCCCATTAAGTAAATCATTTTAACTTTGGTTAAGAAAGACACGTACTCATTCATATAAATTACACCCTCATTCCACCTAAATTCACAACACGGTCTGGACTAAGTTAGTGTTCGTATTCATCAGGTTAGCATCTGCTGTACGGAAGCTTGCTGCCCGTCTGAGTGTCCACCCACCCATCGAGGGAATGCCCCTCCGTGCCCGGCACTGCCGTGGGCTGGGAGTGGTGGCACAGGGAAACGGAGCAGACAGACGGACAGAAATCAGCCAGGATTTGTACGAGGCACCCACCGCGTATCCCACGTTTGCTGAGGACAAAGAGGAATTATCTACAAGAAAAGGGACGTCTACCAGCCAAGGCGCGGCCATGGTGGTGAGCTCTTCAGGCTGTGGCTGAACCAGCACTTTCTGAAGCGCCGGCAGTCACCAGCAGCAAAGACGAAGGCAGCCCGAGGCGAGCACGCTGACTGGAGGGCCAGGAGGCACATGTGGAGGGGAAGGAGAGGAGGCGAGGACACACATCCATCCATCCTCCGGATTCCAGGCAGAATGCGCACGCTCTGGTCGGCGTGGAACATGCCAGAAGGCTGGCTGCAGCGGCTACCAGAGGCAGCGGAGACGGTGGGAAGTGACAGACCCAGAAAAGTGGCTTCTGTCTGAAGACAGCACCTTGTTACCAGAAGGAGCGGGTTCTCAAGAAGAAAGCAAAAGCAACGCACAAACTTGAAGATTCAGGGGGAGAGGAACTGCCTAAAAACCCTCAGTAAAATGTTACTTAACAGGCATTAGACCGAGCACTGCTAGTAAGAGTTTGTGATAAACTAGTTGAGAACAGCAAAAACAAAGGCCCAGAACTAAAAGGGCCGGCAGTGAGGCGGCTGCCAGCCTAGATTTAGGGGTGGGGGCTGATAAGCCACACCGGGTGGAACTTTCCAGAACATTCGGTGAGAAGCCGAGGAGCAGCAGCTGCCCTAACCACCCAGTGCACGCTCCTTCCCGCCCCGCACTGGCCTGTCCACCGGCTGCACAAAACGGTGAAAGAAACCACTTACTGTGCTTTGGGGGTCAAACCCGACTCCACCAGGAAGAACTGGGAAACACTGACCCTGAAGCACCACCCTGGTGTGAATTCGAACAGGCCAGGCTTGCGAAGTGCTCTGCAATGCTAAGACAAGGGACAAACGGGAGAAGAGGACAGAGGAGCAGTGGCCGCTCAAGAAGCAGAGCTGGTGGCGGTCCCGGCTCTCCAGGGGCAGGTCCGCAATGGCTTCCGGAGGACGAGGAAGCGTGCAGAGAGAAAGGAGGTAAAAATGTGCATCGGCTCAGTAACCTTAGAGACCGGGTAACGGTGCCACAGGAAAACCAGGTTTCCCGCAGAGCAAACCCGAGGGCCGGGGTGGCAAGGAGGAGCGGCGGCGCGCCGTCCCAACGGCAGAGGCCCCGGAGCCCGGGAGGATTCCTCAGGTGGCACCTGCAGCGGCTCGGCACGCTCGGTCTGTGGGCAGAGGGCCACGGCCACGGGGAACTAAAGAGATGGAAACGCTACAACGGAAGGAAGACCGCTTGAGAGAAGACTCTAGAAGTCCATGTTGATAAAGTCATGAAAGGCGGCCAGAAGACAACATTCCAGGTGAAGGAGACCAGGGGCCAGGACCGGAGCCAGGAGCCAGGATCGCTGTTTCCGACATTATCAGAAGGACTGTGCTATCGTCGGCGAAGGCAGCCTCTCCGTGTGTGGACGTACAGCCAGCTGTCGCACTGTGTGCTTTCAGGGCCTGTCCCTGCTCTAGACGACTGAGCCACGGACCTCACCTGTCACCCAGGCCAGACTGCCAAGCACGGCCATGTCCCATGTGTGCTGAAGGAAGTCACTCGGGCCCATTCATCATAGACCACATGCAAAGGGTCGCCTAGTCACTGGATTTAGGGTTAACTTTCCCGAGAACGGCTTTCTCGCCCCTGATGAGCCCTCCCTGCATCCTACCTGCCAGGAGGTGGGGCGGGACTAAAGAAATGGGCCAGCCAGACCCGGGGCCTTAAGGCCACTGTTACCAGGGACACGCACGTGAGGCTGACACGCGTCATCCTGGGGCAGCGCTCGGTGTCAGAACTCGCTGGGGCCGGGGGTAACCCTACTGCTCGCCCTTTATGTGAGTGGCTGCATGAAGGGCTGTAATCAGAGCCCACGACTCACAGGTGCGATTACTTATCAGAGAGAGAAGGAGAGCACGAGCAGGGGGAGCGGCGGGCAGAGGGGGAAGCAGGCTCCCTGTCGAGCGGGAGCCCAATGCAGGACTCGATCCCTGGACCCCGGGACCACGACCTGAGCTGAGGGCAGAGGCTTCACCAACGGAGCCCCCCAGGTGCTCCCTACCGCTCTTGTTTCAATATTCAACGACAGTGCTGTTTTCAAAGTTAAATGAGGAGCAAACTCTACTGTAAACGCAGGAAAGAAGAAAAGACAGACGAGAGACACCGGATGAGCCAGGCCAGGGTCCCTGCAGCAAACTGACGAGACCCGGGTTCGGACGCTGCTGGCCTCCCCCCGGCCGCAAGCTGCAGCCCCTCACTTAATGCTTTCTCAGGCTCCTTGTTCTCGTCACAGGTAAAGGTGACAGCCTGACTCCTTCCACTGGAGAAGGGCTGTCAGATCTCAACGGCCCGTGGACGGAGGCCATGAACACGTAGGAGCTCTGCAGACGGCGGCCGGTGACCAGTCTCACCGCCACTGTTCTTCACAGGACAGGTGCCCCGAGGCACCAGACGTGCTGAAGCAGTACTATCGACCTCACTTCTCTCGGGCTGCTCCAAACATCCCTGCGAAGCACAGCCGGCGTAGACGCGGGCTCTACAGGAGCCGAGCTCGGAGGCACCCACGGCAGGTCTCCGTTCCAGATGCCCAGATCCCGGTGCAGGATGGACAGCGCGTGGCTCGGCAGAGCCACGGATGGCGGCAGGGGACCAGCCAGGCCGAGGCTGCCCTCATCCTCACAGGAACCCATCAGGGTCTGACCAGACGGGGAGGCGGCAGAGCCAGAAGTGGGGGACACACGTGAAAAACTCAGATGATGCGGAAGAGATTCTCTAAGACACGGGAAACGTGAGAAACACTCCGTATCCCCAGCGCCCAGCCGCACCCCGACCCACGCGGAGCAGCAGACACGCTCCCACGGTCGTGGGTCTCCCCGACGGTCAGCAGGCAGGCCTGGAGAACGTGCCGGGTGCGCAACACACGTGAACCGTGGCCCCTCTGCTTACAGCTCTTCTTGAATTCACAGCAGTTCGAATCCATCGCCTGGAGCTGATCTCAACAACTCTCCTCCGCGCCATCGGGTAAAGACAGCACCGGGCAGGGCGCCTGCTGCCGCGGTGGTGCTCACGACCCATCCCGGCGGGACGGGGAAGCCCGAGTCTGCACACTCCCACCCACACCGCCTCTGCGCCCCACCACACACAAGCGGTTTCCCTGGCCAGGCCCAACCTCCCCCTTACCCTTACCTGGGCCTGTTCTGGGGCAGAGCCTTGGCATCAACAGCAAACATTTTGGAAACAAAGATAATAACCGGATCCGTGTCCTCGCTTCCACACTTCATGAAAGCTACAAAAACAGGAAGGAAAAAGGTCACTCGCTTTTGCCACGACCAGAAACGCAGACTTCTAAAACACAAGATGTTTAGAACGTGGCCTCATCTTAATGCGTAAGTGGCCTATAATCTTTTATGACCGCAGTAGAAATTCTCTGCAGGAAAGTGTAAAATTGCTAGAACACCGGAGAGCAAGAACAAGCAGAACCGGCAGGCGTGGGGAAAGAAAGGCAAAATGAGCAGGGCAGGAGGGCCGGCCGCTGAGGCCCACGAACGGGGCTCCCCCAACCCCACTCTCAGCCCCCAGAGATCCTGCCCTATACCCAGAGCAGAAGGGCTAAAACAAATGCCAAGTCAACCGTCAACAAGGCAGCTTGTTAAACTACACACAAGTTACACAGGTTAGAAAACGGGCTATCCCATCACGCCAGGAATGAAACACTTAGAAACAGAGACTCAGTATTATAAAGATGTCAGTTTTCTCTAAACCTACACCCACTAACACGATTTCACATCAACATGTTGACATTCCCCTTCACCTTACTGGAGGTGTATACAAAACCACGGATGAGGGGTTTTTTTCCCTTAAAAAATAGTCCCCGCCAAAATAACGGGTACCTAAAGGAAAGAGTTCCAGAGCAACACCGAAACCGGAGCAAGACGACAGGAAGCCAAAAGCAAGGGCACGGCAGACGTCTTGCCGGGGACACGGATGCGAGGGGTGGGGGCAGCGTGGTGGGCCCTGACCCACGCCGTCCTGGGACCGCTCCGGCCACATGCAGGAGTGAGCACTGAGGGAAGCCGAGAGCAGAGGCAGGGACGCGAGTGGAAAGCTGCACTAACACCCAGGTGAGAGACCCGGTGGCTTGGAACCAGGAGGCAGAAGCAGAAATGCTGGGAAGAAGCTGAAAGCTGCACAGATTTTGAGGAAAGAACACACAGGATGTGCAAAGGGACGGGACACAGGGGTGTGAGTACACAGGTGAGCCACAGGACGCCAAGCTTTTCAGCGTGAGCACATGGAAGAACGGAGTCTCATCTGAGCTGGGAAGAGCTGGGAGCAGCAGGCCGAGGGAGAAAGGAAGAAGCCCAGCGGGGGACCTGTGAGGGTTCGGACGCTTCTCAGAAAGCCAAGCAGAGAGAGGTGCGGCGGGAACCCGAGTCTAGAGCCAAGGGGCAGATGGGCTCTGAGACACAGGTGTGGGAGTCGTGAGCCCACTGCTGTGGTGGCAAGCCTCGAGACAGGTGACACAGCCAGGACAGGGAGCCCAGGCCCTGCTTGGGTCCTCCCACAGTGACAGAGCGAGGAACCGGAGAGAAAGGGACGAGGGACAGACAGGAGGAATAAGCAGCCGGGGAGAGGAGACGAGAGGAACACAGGAAGGAGTGGCTTGCTGCGTCCGCTGCTAGTGACAGAGCTCGTCAGATGATCAGCAAAGGACAGTCAACAGACAAGAACAGCGGCCGAGTGGTTTTGGGGATGGAGGTTTCACATTCAACAGCGCAGGGGAGAAGCAGCGGAGACTGTGAGTACATACAGATGAGCTTCACGGAGCTGGCGGAGCCTGGGGCGGGCAGGTCCCCTCTTGCGGGGAGCAGTGGGGATCCGTGGGCAGCCCAGCCCCGGAACCCCTTTCCACGGTCCCCAGGGACCTGGCCACGGTGCTGACACTGCAGCTCTGGACACATTCTTGGCTGTGCAGGGGCTGGGACACAGGGTCCCTGGGAGCTTCTGAGATGAGATAAAGGCAGAAGGGAGGGGGCTCAGAGCTTCTGGTCTCCCACCGAGGGGCAAACAAAACGGCTCTAGCAACGCTAAAACTCTGGCAAAACGGCCTTTTGAGGAACTGGCCATTTCGCAAACTGGCATTTGGCGACTAGTGTGGAGCAGCCTTGACTGAGGACGGTCCCGCCGCAGCCCCTGCTGAGGCCCCTTTACCTCACCTGCTTTCAGGGCCTGGGTTTCAGGCGGAAGAGAGTCAAACATCTGTGATCCCGCGCACATCAGTCTCTCCACCCTCTCGGCTGTCATATCCAGGGGGCTAGGAAGCTTCTGACACACCATCGCTGACGCCTGCTGTTAAGGACTCACAACCGCGAACACGTGCCCTCCACCACGGCACGTCCCCACGCAGACTCCCAGCACGCACTAGGGATCGAGGTGACATGTCGGTCCCCACAGAACACGCCCGGGCTGTGACACGCTCGCACATCTCGGAACACAGACACGCTTTCGGGGAGTTCATGGACTCCCTGATATAGGGACAGATGTCCCTGACGTGGACATTCCAGGACGCTGATGGCCCCGGGAACAAGTGAGCACAGCGCCGCTTGGCAGCTCGGCCTCCGGGGACTGTTGATTGCTACCATTTCCTCACCTGGTTCCAGTGCATCTAACCTTTCATAAACGACCATCAGCCACAAGCTAGGGTACTGGAACGTCCCCTACCACAGCCCGTGTCACAGTAGGGCTGAGGTGCCCCTGCCGGCCTGCACCCAGGACACTGCGCCCACAGCCCTCCACGTGGGGACTGCGTCAATGAGAAGAAGACCGTTTAAATTCAGCCATAAAATTGTCTTAATTAATGTGAACTATCTCAGATCAAGTCCTCTGGGAATCACTAACATGACAGGAAATATCAATCAGGTAAGAAAATATGGCACTAAAATGAAACCCTGATCCAACATGACCACCTAAATTATCGACTTAAATCGTAGTAAAATAAACTCTTTTGTTTTTACAGACCCCTGAACAAAACTAAAGATACGCCTTCTTGAGAGAACATACGTCTGAACTGCGACCAGTGAGACCACGATGAACCAGAATGTTCTCCCGCCAAAGCGGTGAACACGGTCACAGGGTGGAACACTAGTGGACCACGGAAGACCTACTTTGGGTGCAAATGTGTTCTCCCCAGAGGCTTTCCTGACTGCCGGGAACATACCGATTCCTCTCGCTTTGGCCGAACTGTCATTTCACTGCAAACCATCAAGACAAAGGATACCCAGCACAGCATGGGAGACGGGCAGCCACTGGCTGCAGATGGCATTGATCTGAACCTTAGGGTCTGAATGTCGTGCCTCCCGGGCTCCAATTTTCAATCCTAAAGAAGTCACTATTTTATCAATTTTTTCTCTGTCCCTGTAGTAAGCATACAAGGGGGGGAGGTCACATACAGACAGGAAGGAGCTCCACATTTTTCCACACACTTAGAATCCCAAGGTACCTCCTCTACAAGAGACTGAACGTGCCCAGAGGGGCTCCCGCAGGGTCTCCACTCCCTTTCCAAGGCCCCCTCTTGCAGGGCTCCCAGGGGGCACCCTCCCAGACCCCAGAGGCGAGATGTGGGGACCAGTGAAGCAGCATGACTCAAGGTCATGATTCCAACTCTGGGATAACTTGGAAAAAAGTCGATTTATTGAAGCAAACTTCCTTTTCTACTTGTATTAGGCAAGGATGTTCCCAAGTTCCCCATTAATGATCCTGGATATCCAACACCCCTTCTACAGCAACTCCAATTTTGCTTAAGCTGGGTTTGTAAAAACAAAGATCTGGTGTTTCTCTCCATCCGTCTGCCCCTTCCTCTGTGCCCTCAAAACCCTGACGCTGTCCCTCCTGCTACCCTTGACCTGGGTCACACACCCTCTTTCCCACTGTTCACAGGCAATGCCTGGGAACAACTGGCCTGCAAAGGCCCCGTTGACTTCCTGGGTCTGTCTCGGCTTTCTGAAGCAGGACGCATCACACGGGAAGGGGAGGCAGATCACACCGCCAAAGACAGACAATGTTAAGGCAGTCTTACTTCTTCAAGACGGCGTCATACAAACTCCAAATATTCTCCAGGATCAGCTGCACAAATAAAGGTTTCTTCCCTTTAGCCTGTGAACAAGAACATGTGCCCTTAATTTTCTGAATATGCAGCAGGCCTCACATGTTCACACACAGACGTGTTCCGTGAACAGCGGGTCTCATTCCTTCTAGAAAATGTTTGCTTAACAGGAACTAGTGGGAAATGGTCCTAAGAATGCGCTGAACAGCCAATAACGCGCAGTCGGGGACACACCACTCGTCTTCCTCTGGGAACCAGGGACGCGACAAACGAAACCGACTATGGGGCATGTCACCGCTAACTGCCCCGCCTCTGTCATCAGAGGAACACACGATACCCAGGCTGAGTGCTGGGTGTACAGGTCCCCTCCAGACTTCTTCTAAGCAATGTTCTTAAACACGAAAACTGTTTACCTTCAAGGAAGGCGATAGTAAAAAACCAAAAAAAAAAAACCCAAACACTCTACCATTTCTATACACAAAATAAGGGCACCTGGAGAAGACAGCGTCCCACACACAGACGCCCCACACCCGCCCAACCGTGACCATCTCCCGTTTCCAGATGGAAGAACTTTCCAGATGGAAGTCGGCGGGGCCGGTGAGCGGGGCAGCCAAGACGCACACAGACTCAGACGCTCAACCCGGGCTCTTGGCCACCTCACTACACCAGCTCCTTCAGGAGCTTTCTGAAAGGCTTTTAATGGCAAGGGAGGATGTTCATGATTTGATGTCAAGCAAAAAACCAGCTACACTATCATATGAACAACACAAGCTCAACTGAGGGACGGACGTCTCAATCCCAAAAGAATGAAAAAAATTAAAACCACAGTACTAGCTCTGTTGGCTTCTGTTCCTTTTTTTTTTCTTATGTCTTTATATTTATAAATATTTCCTAAAAGGAATCTATATGCCCCTCCATGAGAATAAATTAATAAAATCCTGAATTTTACATTAAAAAAAAGTAACAGCAGCAAAACAGTGTCAAGTATCCTTTGAGGCTCTGTGCCTCCACAGGCTGGCCTGGGTAGCCCCTCCCCACAGAAGGAAGGTCTCCGGGAGCACCCGCCGCCTCCTTCCCATCAGCGGGCCTGGTGTCCCCGTTCACCGAGAGAAGCCTGAGCTGAGCCCAGGAACACAGCGTGCTCCGGAAGAGCCATCTCTGTACAATGAAGGGGACACAAAAGCAGGATCCAAAATACGTCTTCAGGTGCACAGAGTCTGAGAGTGTGGCTCCTCTCGGACAAAGAAAGGAAACAAACAAAAAGCCGTCCTTTGTTCCGTGTGCGTGAGAACCCCACGCAAGCAATGCTGGAAGTACGCCCGTGACCGTGAGCCCGCCAAGAACTGAGCCACTTTCCCCAAAGCCAGATCACATCGGTTAAAGGTGCTGCAGTACAAGTCGGAACCGGGCAGGCCCGTGAGCGACACGTCCGCCCAAGGGACAGATGCCACACCCCCGACCCACCTTCACGATCTTCTTGGCCTTCATGTTGATAGAGTAATCTCCCCACAAGGTTTTCAAAAGAACTTCCTTTTTGATGCCGATTTTTTGACTGTAGATTTTGGCAAAGTGCTCAACTCTGAAAGAAAAGCAAGCGTCGGTGTTATGAGCAACAGCAGTAAGCGGAGGGTTTCGGTGTCACCCACCGTGCAGGGCGCTCTGAGTGCACAACCAGACGCCGTCGCTTCAACGGTCCGACGGGCTGGTGCTCGTGACCTCCCCGCGAACAGAAGAGGCTACACGCACCGAGATATCGCACAGGTAGTACGCGAGGCCGGACTCACACCCAAGAAGTCCGGGTCCGGAGCCCACGCTCTTGTCAACAGCTCTGTGTCCGTACCGATCAGAATTCACGCTAGTGCTCCCTCTCTTAACACTGCATGTGCAAAACGAAGCACAAGGAGCAAGGGCTGAGGGGATGTGATGCGGCCCTCTGCAGCTCTGCCAGCCACAAACTTCATCCCAGCCCATCACCGCTACAGGCGCCTGGTGCTCCCGAAGGAAAGGCTCCGGGGCCAGCGCCTGCCAGAAAAGGCCTTATTAGCCTCCTGCGTTCAACAGGAAACATACGCACGCTTACTGAGCTCTCCTCAGCCCTGAGAGCCGCCAGTCAGCTCCAGTCTGCTCCACTGCAAACCCCAGCCACAGGACAGTAGTCACCTGACACATTGGGGCGCCACCGTCTGGATCAAAGACCTGGGAAAAACCCCTTTCCGGCAGGGAACAGCATGATGCAAGTACGGTGTGAGTCCAACTCTCCAAGTGCCAGCATCTGGGAAGATGCCTGCCTTTTTGTCCACCGTGCAGACTCCAAAAGTAACATACTCAGACCAGTTTGTACCTATCGGTCAGCAAGTGTGCTCTGGCCAGGATCCAGGGTTCACTACAACCCCGTCCAACGAGCTGATGCTCTCTTGTGGTAACAAAGCCCGGTGGGAGCAAGAGGAAGCTAGAGGAGGGCAAGTTCACGGCGGGCGGCAAGAGGAGGCAGCACGGAGAGTGCTGGAGGTCAGGGTCCCGCGTCCCCTCTCTCTGCGGATGGAGGGGGAGAAGACACCCGACCAGAACCGAAATCCAAAGTCTGCAGTTACAGGCCACGGGCATTCCGGGCCCGGCCTTGAGGGGCCATGACCTCGAAGGGACTCACTATGATCGGCTGCACTTCCCGTTTGACCCCACAGTGACTTGTTCAGGTGGGGTTTGTGTTTTTTTGTTTTGTTGTAATCTTCCCAAATATTACTTTCTATTATTCTTTTGTTTATATTCATTATACATAAAATTTTATATGCTTTCTACATACACCACATATGATTACCTTATAACTGTTACATTTTCGAAGGAGGGATCCCTTCTCTGCACCAAGTCCCAGCTCAGTCCACAGACCAACAGCTTCTGCCTCAGGGGCTTAAAAGGAGCACGACCAGGGGTGCCTGGGTGGCTCAGTGGGTTAAAGCCTCTGCCTTCAGCTCAGGTCATGGTCTCAGGGTCCTGGGATAGAGCCCCACATCGGGCTCTCTGCTCAGCGGGGAGCCCAGTTCCCCCTCTCTCTCTGCCTCTCTGCTTGTGATTTCTCTCTCTGTGTCAAATAAATAAAAATCTTTAAAAAAAAAAAAAAAAAAAGGAGCACGACCCATCTCCCTTCCCCTCCGGGTGAAGCACGCCCAGAGCAAGGCCCAGAAGCTCCCCTCCGGACACAGGTCAGCACACCGCATCTCCCTGCGGCTTCTGCTTCTAACCCCTGGTTCTGCCAGGCACGGTGCCAACCTCCGTGCAGACGGGCAGATCCATTCCAGGACCTATGCGAGGGGGACAACAGAGGGCAAGCAGCGTGGCCGGAGGTCCCGGGCACGTTCTCCAGCCCAACCTTCCCTGAGAGACCCCACCTTTACCTGGATGCCTGCGAGGGCCCCAGTGAATATAGAGGACGCGCTGGTGGACATATGGGCAAGATGGTTCCATTCTTACGTGGCTAAACCTGAAGGGAATGACTGAGTGATTAGCACACCAAGCTTCCAATATTTTTGTATTTTGTATTTTTTGAAATTGCATTTTTTTTTTGCCTGACATAGGACCAAGTTTTGTATATTCTTCACCGACACATTCTGACTTTACTTATTACACTATCCAGATGGCTTGTGTTTCTATTCGACGTATCAACAGTCTGCGATATAAAATCTCCAAGCCATACAGATTTCCACTTATACTTCTATTTTTGCCTCATGCACTTCACTACGATCAGAGGTACTGATGCAGAGGTCATCTCTGTCCGTTACCCATTAAAAAGGGTCCTTGTACCGCAATATATTTCTGTAAGTTCTGCCTTGTTCATCGATGCTGCCCAACTGCCTTCCTTTCGGCTCGGATCTGATTGAAACACTGAGCCAAGGCTTTGGTATTTACCCCTTTTGGCTACGATGGTTTCTGTTTATCCATTTTACGTAGCAAACCTTCGGAGTTTTTGGGTTGGTGGTGATTCGTTTTTGTAATGGAATCTCCTTCTTTTAAAAAGCTATCCCCTCCATGGGGTACTTCGCGCAGTCAGTGCCCTAACTGTTCCGGCCGGGGGATTTCTACTATGGCTTCTGCTCGTGCGTCCAGGATGTTTTTAACGTGCTGATCTGTGGTACCCAGACTTTTGTGTTTTCTCAGCCTCGCACAACACTGTGTCAGATACATGTCCTGTTTTTAATTTGAAAAGTGGTGGGTTTCCACACTCTCAAACCTCCATCAGAATCATAAATTACAGCACAGTAAGGCACCTGTGCATCTGCTCAGCCCACGGTCCTCAAATCCTTTCCTGTCCACCACTCACTGACACATACAGGCACAGAAATCTTCCAAAATCCTAGTTTTTACCCTTTGCATTCTTTTTCTGCCCACCGTTGTCATAAAACTTGCTTAACATCAACCCTTCCCCCACTACTGCTTCGTGCTCTTTGTCTGTCGTTAGTTGTAATTTTAAAACTCTGACGATTTCTCCATTTTCGGATTCTGTCTTAATTTACTTCCTCCATAGAGTGCCTTCAAACGGGATTCTCAGGAGGACCCGCTGACCTACGGAGCCATCCATCCTGGCCTATCTTCCTGAACCACAACGTAGCCAAGGGGGAGGTTATGGGGTATCCTTGTGCATCCAAGCCACCCAGTGGGCCGACCTTAATGGCAGGATCTGAGAACGCTGGTGTACAAAGACCAAGGAAACTGCTTAGGGAGGACTCCTGTCCCTGTTTTACGCGGTTAGGAACTCAGCTGCACTTATCTAAAACCTGCACCGGACTCTGACCTAGCCAAGTCAGCAGATTCTCCCAGATTCACATCTGCAACAGGACAGACTGAGGCCATACCCAAACGTTCAGCCTCAAGTCACACTCCTTCCTCCTGTCCCCGGCATGAGAGGTTAAACCATCCTCCAGACTCTGAAATGTGCTCCTTTCCCACCTTTTGGGACACAGGAAGTGGCCCCCTTTCCCTGGTCATGGACCCATTAAGGGGAGGCCGGCAGGAAAGCATCTCGAGTGCTTTCTTCCCCACCACCAGCCCCCCGTAAATGAGCACGGCCGCCGGTCAGCAACAGGCACTGACGAACTCTAAATGCAGCCTTGCCTAAGGCAGGGGATTCGCTTGCTAACTGAAAGCACATCAAAGCGTCCAGAGTCGTAAGGACCCGGAGCCCATGCGAGCCTCTGCCCATCCCTGCTCCTTCCACAAAAAAATGGACACCAAGTTCTGAGATTCAGACTCAAATTTGCCTGAAACGTTCCATGATTTATAGAAATCATTCCAAGCAAAGGACAAGCCCCCCCACCCTGGGGCAAAATGCTTTCAGATTAGGAAACTAATGGGCCTGACCTGGTTATAGGATGGAATGAATCACTGTACTCTGTAGCTCGAAGACATTCTCAGAAATCATCTGAGCCCAACGTTCTTAGTGTTCAGGTGAGGACAATAAGGCCCCAAATGGTGACCATGACAAGTTGTCAGCCAGTGGGTGAAGGGCACGCTCTCTGCAGGTCGGTACTTTCTATTTTCATTGTATGTTCGCTCTCTGACTTCCGCTGGGGCCTTCACGGGCACCAAGCGGACTACGGTCTCTATAACTTATGACACACTGGCAAGGAAAAACCACGGTATTGTAATTTATTATCCTGTCAAGGCAGAATCCGTTTGGTCAAAAGGGAGTGAAGATCAAGGTCCCGTGAGAGGAGGACGGGGCGGCCAGGACTGGCTGGGCTCCTCGCAGCCCGACTCTCTGCTTAATTTCTGATCCCTTCTTCCTTCCCATTTGCAAACTATGTTTCAAAATGGTTCATCAACAGGCTCCGTTTTCCCCTGGTACAGTGTGTCTGGTTCTGTTACGAGGCTACAGACGCAGGACGCAGCCCACGGCTAGAGTCCGTCTCACCGTCGTCCCACAACTGTTCATCCAAGCTTAAGACATTCTTCGAGGAGTAAAAATTCTTTAATTGTATGTGGATGTTCTGATTCCACGAGTCAGTAATCGCGGTGGTTCAGAAAGGTAATCAAATGCCCACCACCCGGGAAGCACTGACGTCACTAGTCCTTGGCCGCATGTGCACATCCGGAAGGAACAAGGGTCCCCGCCTCCCAGAGCGCAGAGCCCGCTGAAGCCCCGCAGGCAGAAAGCATACACTTCGGTGCCAAGCAGACTGTAAAATTCGTATCAGCTCCTCTACCTCATGGCTGAGTAACATTAACCATGCGCTGAATATCTCTGAGCCTTGCATAATACGTAAGAGTTTCTATTTGAAAGGACTGTCCTAAGAACTCAATGAGATAATTTCACCAAACTAGCTTTACCTCCAGCATGGGCACAACCGAATAAAGCTGGCTTCTTTCCACACTGCTGGTGCAGACAATAAAAGTTAACAGAAGTGTATTTGCTCACACACGCACCAAAAGCCTCCAGAGTATACAAGAAACTGTCAGGATGCTCTAGTCTCCTGTGGGGCAATGAACAAAACCCAAGGGACAGGGAGGGAGTCTTCTCATGGTCTCTTGTGGATACATTTTGTACATTTTGATTTTAGATTTATTCGAAGAATAAAGTTCTAAACAAATCATTTTACATAACATCTACAAAAAGATGCAAGACTGGTTCAATATTCAAAAATCAGTCAATATAATCCACTATATTAACAAGTTACAGAAGAAAAATCGTATGATTATATTAACTGATGCAGGAAAAGCATTTGATAAAATTTGACACCCATTCATAAAAATGACTGTGGGGGAAGAAAAAAAAGGAATACAGGGAACTTCCTCAAATTGATAAAGAACATTTACAAATAACCTACAGCTGACCTTATACCTAACGGTGAAAGACTCAGTGCTTTCCCTGTAAGGTCGAACGAGGCCAGGATGTCCACTCTCCCTGCTCTTGTTCAAACAGTCCTGGAAGCTCCTGGCCGGGCAGTAAGGCAAGCAGAGGAAAGAAAGTGGCAAAGTAAAGGAGGGGAGAAAGCAGCCCCTGGCGGCAGGTGACATGACTGCTTCACAGAGAACCCCAAGGAACCTACCAAGAACTCGATAAGTGAGTTTAGCAAGGTCACAGTGTACAAGATGAACATACAAAAACCCGTTAACTGCATTTCCAAAAAGCAGGAATGAATATGGGAGCACCAAAACTAAAAATATAATACCACGTCTAATTGATCAGAAACAATGAAAAATCAGGTGCAAATCCAATACAATATGTACAGGACTTTATGGTGAAAACTACAAAATGCTAATGAAAGAAATCAAAGAAAATCTTTAAAAAACTGAGAAACACAGTGTTCATGGATTAGAAGGTACAACATAGTCAAGATGTCAAAATCTTTAGTCCTTATCCAGGAAACAAACTTGTTTGGTAGCAGCATATGGAAAACTACACTTACCATGGTGGTCACATCACACTCTATACAAATACGGAATCGTTCTGCGGTACACTTAAAACTAAGTCAATATTCTATGCCATTCATCCCTTGATGAAAAAAGAAAGAGAAAAGGAAAGAAAATGAGGCGAGGACACAAAGAGATGTCTCACCCAAGGACACACAGGACAAATGGGCCCAGGGAGCGAGGTTCCACAGCGCCAGCAGTCAGGAAAATGCAATTAAGACCACAATAACGTAACAATACACACCTGTCGGGATGGCTAAAAGAAAGGGACATCACCAAACAGCGGTGACTATGTGGACAGACCAGATTACCCCCACACTGCGGGTAGGGTGTAAAACAGTGCCCCTCCTGGAAAACCGATGCACTAACCCTACAACTGCCATATGACCCAGCAAACACGGTCCCACACATTCATGCCAGACTCACGAGAACCCACATTCACGGAAAAATGTATACATGAATGTTTGTGGCAGTCTCACTCAGGACAGCCCCAAATGGGGAAAACCCAGATGTGGGTCCGTGCACGAACAGTGAATCTGTGGCACAGCCACCCCAGGGCATACTGCTCAGCCACAGAAAGGAACCACGGCTGATACACCCAACAACTGGGTTCCCTCTCCAGAGAGTCCCACCGCCTGAAAACAAGCCAATCCAGAAAAGATTGCATAATGTTCGATTCTGTTTTTCTAACATTGTCGAGATAACAAATTATGCAACAGGATGACCCCCGTGGCTCCAGGGGGTGGGAAGGAAGCAGGTGGATGTATTAGGAAAAGGTCTTCGCTGGGACGGACGGCATCAACGTCAACATTCCGGCTGTGATGTCGTGCTCCAGCTCTGCAAGATGTTAGCACTGGGGGGACACTGGGTAAAGGGTACAAGAGAACGCTGTTCCTTCTCACAACCCTGTATCACTCAATCATTATTTCAACAACCACAAGTTTCATTAAAGAAATCAATTGTATCTACGGCCATGAGGAGATCCAAGGAGATCCGAACAGACTTACCCAAAGCCCCACCCATCTATTGCGCTCGTAAACACCACATTGCCCTGATCCGGAGAGAAGTACAGGTGAGAGTCATCTGTGTCCTCCAAGCCAGCGCTCCAGTCATACACTTGCTCTCCTGGGTCAGAATTTGGATTCACTTGGGATTCAGCCTCTCTCTCTGCTCTTTCTTCCAGGACTTTAGAAGTGAAGAGAGTTCCCGTGAGCGCATTAATCTAGGAGAGAGGGTGAGACAGCGGAACGTCACTAGAGGCTGGAGGCGTGGGAGACGCGCTGTCTGGGATCACCAGTCAGTCTGGGCCCCACGGACGGAGCTGATGTTCACAGCGATGATTAACGGACACGCTTTCAATCCATTCCTTCCATACCCAACAAGACTATACTGTAGGGCTTCTGTGAGGTCATTTTGTGATCTGAGGAGCGGCGTCCGCAGCACTGGGAACTCACGACCCCCTGACCCTAGTCCACAACCTGAGCCCACTCCCTTGCCCGTTCTCGCAGCCGGACTTGTCACCACTCTCCTCAGGCCCTTCTCCTGCCTGCCGGTCCTCAACTACTTCCCTCGCAAGTAAGTGGCCTTATTTCCTACCAGAGAGAAAATGGAACCTATTATTCAGAAATCCTGCAAGCTCCCAGATTCCAACCGATCAGCCCGTGTCTGTCTGCAGACACCACGGGCCCCTCTCCTTCTGCCTCCCTGGATGCCTCCCCGTCTGGCTCTACAGGGAACGAGACCCATCGCTCCAGGCTTTCTCGCTGCTCTACTTTCCTCCTTCCCTCCCTTCAGCAAAGAACTAGTCTCAACGGGTCTCGTCAGGGTGCCCCACTGTCTTGAACAAAATCCAAACCTTCACACGTGGCACATGACATCCCTCATAATCGATGCCCTATGTTCCCTCCCACCCCCGCCTCCTGCTTCCGTTGATCTCGTTCTTCAGAGACAGCAAGTCCTGCACGGCTCTCTGAACGAAACACCCTACAATGCTTTTTCTGGCATTTACTTTGTGTATCTTATTCCTTCTCTCCTAAACACCCCGGCCATAACTCCCTACCTTTTTCCATCTCAAGGCTTCTGTCCATGACTCTTCCTAAGTCTCCTCCCTCCCGACCCGGTCAGGGTGAGGCAGCCCGAATCCACGTCTCCAAACACACCCACAGCCTGTCGCTGCTCTCCAAAGATCTCTTTCAAGGTCTCCCCACCACACTGCGACATCTCTGAAGACAGGGACTCTGACCTGCCAGTACGTTCACAGTCCCCAGTCCTCATTCATTTGCATACAGCTATGTAAATGTCTGCTGGGTAAACACAGAAACGGTTGGGCAAATTGTTCTCTGAAGGCGGGTGATACAAAACCGAGGAGCCTTTTAATACTGCTTCACTTTAGGGCAAACGACAAGCTTTGTAATAAGAGAACATCAAAACCTACTACCCAAGCTTCGTACTTGAGGATGCTTCCAGGGGACAGAGGGGGCTCCCGACGGGAGACCTGTCCTGTACGATGACGCCCACACACGGCAATCGTGGGTTCTACAGACGCGGGGTTCTATGCCGACTTACCAGCTTCCTCACAACTCTTCTTGGAGCCCCAATTTCTAAAGCCCTGAAGTAAAGGCAGAAATACCTGCTCTAAGATGTTCTTGAGGTGAGCGTAGGCCTCCTGCGGGGTGAACTTCAGCTCCACTATCAAGCGGTCTATCTTGTTGATCACCAGCACCGGACGGATGTTTTCCAGCCAGGCCTGGCGCAGAACGGCTTGTGTCTGGGGGAAACAAAGGCAGAGGTAAAACGCATGGTCGGAAATACTTAAAGCACATGAGAAAACCCTGAGTCATGACCCTCATTTCCAGTCTCTTGTACCACAACAGGTGCCCCCCAAATACTCACGAGGCCTGCGTCACGGAAGGAAAGTAATGGACAAGAAACGCCCTTGACTTGACGGAACTGACGAGTCATTTGAGAAGGACAAATAAACCCATGCAGGGTTTACTGAATAAGCAGAAAACAAACACTCGGTGGCCGCCAGCACACAGGCCGGAGAAGCAGAACACCCCCAGAAGGCCCCGCGTGCACCCTGCTGACCGCGCCCCCCACCAGCACTCCCCGCCAGCTGCCCTTCTGGAGTCACATGTACCAACGGTGTGATCTGGTCAGGACAGACACTACGGCCGTGCTTCTCGGGCTGAGGGACCCGCGCCCTCAGGGGAAACGGGACAGTTAGGGCACAACTTCTTGGAATTATCAAATTTCCTCCATTTGAGTAATTTAAAGCTTTTATCATTCTTTTTTAAAAATATTACAACAAACAAGGGTATGTTAAGAAGTGGGACACAAGGGTGACAACATTTTCTGGGATAAAACGGGAGGCCTCCAAACAAGTCCTTGTAAGAACCGAGCCTGGAAAACCACTCCGCGGCCCACGCCCGGCACATCACCTGGGTGAACTTTTCCACCTTTGGTGCAAAGGAGAAACATGAGCACGAGGGCACAAAGGAGAGAGATACAGAAGGGGTGGGGGCCAGGGTGGGTGTGTGGGTGGACAGAGGCGTCCGTGTAGCCTGAGAAGCCAACACAAGAGAGTTTCCCGCTGGGGCAAACTGGCTCAGTGTCTTAACATCAACCACCTCTCCCAGTTCAGAATCTTCCCCAAATTCGGCATCTCCTCAACTCTGGCCCAGGCCCTCTCTGCAAGGGGCCATCACAGACACTTCCAAGTACTTAAAGTCATCCTCGCTGCAATGCCTTCCAGGTGCGGGTGATGTAACGCCATCACAGACCAGAACGTGATCGAAGGAAATGTAAGACCGACTTTCAGACGTAACGTGGCCCGGAGCTGTCAGCGGCCAGTCCCTCCCGTCTTCCCCGCCTTCTCTATCTGACCAGGTACATAGTTCCGCGGGACGACCTCCTACCTGCGGACAGACTCCCTCCACGGCATCGACCACGATGATGCAGCCGTCACAGATGCGGACGGCAGTGGACACCTCCGAGGAGAAGTCCACGTGTCCTGGAGAGTCTATCAGATTAATCAGGTACTCCTCGTTACCTAGAGCGGAATTTGAAAACACACATTTTCAGTTGTGCAGGTACTCGAGACTCACGTCCTAGAACGAGGAAGAGGCTAAGAAATGACTGAATAAAGGTAAAGCAGCCACAAAGCGCAATCAACGGCTATCGTTCCAACCGAGGAATTCCCGCCGATGGAACCCTTGATTCCAAGGAGCATCTGTCGAAAATGCTGAACGACTTTACTGTTCTCCAAGTTCCCACTCCCTAAGAGCCAGCTGTGAGCCGGCACTGTGCCAAACACGCTCATGTGCCAGTCACACCTTCCTGAGCCCTTACAGTAGCCCGATGAGAGGACATAAATATTACTATTTCGCTCTACAGATTCCAGGTTGAGACTCAAAGAAACCAATGCCAGAGCATAAAAGCTGTTTACGGGGGGCGCCTGGGTGGCTCGGTGGGTTAAAGCCTCTGCCTTCGGCTCAGGTCATGGTCTCAGAGTCCTGGGATCGAGCCCTGCATCAGGCTCTCTGCTCGGCAGGGAGCCTGCTTCCCTGCCTACTTGGGATCTCTCTCTCTCTGTGTCAAATAAATAAATAAAATCTTAAAAAAAAAAAAAAAAGAAAAAAAAGCTGTTCACAGGGGCCAAAACGGGAAATGCCAAATTAAAAAGACACACAGCATTTGGCCCCTAGGTCCCCACAAGCTCTCGGAGAGCAGGCTGTGAGCCTGAGATGTAGACCCAATTCTCCAAACACGCAAGGGGGAGTTACTCTGTGCCAAGCCGTGGGCTACGTGCTCACACACAAATTTACCTCCTTCTATCCTCTTGACAAACGAGTACCGAGCCTTTAGTAGGATGGTAACTCCGGCGGTATTGTCCCAAGCACTGAGAGCCCCATATCCCATCAAACCCTGAAGTCGGTCCCACATCCCGTTAACTCCTAGGTCGGTCCCACAAGGGGCAATAATAAGCCGCCCTCAGTTGCAGACACTTCTGCTGGAACGTAATGAAGGAAGCCATGCAGGAGAACAGGAATTCATTAGACGTCTACGCTCATTCCCCATTCGCTAAACCTGATACAGTTTTCTTTTTTTTTAAGATTTATTTATTTGGGAGAGAAGAGAGAGCACGAGCAGGGTGAGGAGGAGAGGGAGAAGCAGGCTCCCCACTGAGCAGGGAGCCCAACACGGGACTCGATCCCAGCACCCCGGGATCATGACCTGAGCTAAAGGTAGACACTTTACTGACTGAGCCACCCAGGCGCCCAATCCCAGCACCCTGGGATCATGACCTGAGCTAAAGGTAGACACTTTACTGACTGAGCCACCCAGGCGCCCCACAGTTCTCTTTTAAAGGGATAGCGATCACTGAAGGCTCAGACTCCCCCACACACTTCTGCTCGTCCTCCTAAATCCGTGTTTTTCTACTTTGTGCTCCAGAGCTCCTCCAGGACCCAACGACTGGACAGTACACGTTGCGGGCCACTGAGAGGATCTGCCCCAGTGCCATCTGTACTAGCTGATGACTTGCCTCGTGCCCTAGGTGACAGTGACACTGAGCAAAGACCACAGTAAGCACAGCCAGAGCCCACATTTGTGCACTCTGTACCTGGAACTGTGCCAAGCATTCTGCAGACCCTGGGTTCTGTTCACGAGCAGCCAGCTTATGTGGTTATTAGTACCATTAGCACGATTTCAGAGCAGAAAAACTGGGGCAAACAAAAGTTTCTCGAGGACATCTAAACCGGAACCCAACTCCGAAGTAAACGGCCTCAGATCAAACAATTCAAAATGGTAGAGTAGAAGTTCAAACCTGTCTAACCAAAGACATACCTTGAACCATGCCACTCAAGATGGCATCAAGTTCATCTCACATGTCAAGAGTCCATTGGGAATGAATTCCTAAACACGGGGTTAAGGATTCCAAAGGGCACTGGGGCTCTGTGGGAGAGAATGCCACCAGTGGGCAGCGGGCTGCTTCGTACACACCAACCGCCTCCTCCCAACCTGTCCCAGGTCTTCTCATACAAGTTGTCTTATAAGGAATCCTGGCTCTGCCGGGCCCACCGGGGAAGGCTCCAACCAGAGAGGACTGTGGACATCTCTAGGGAAAACCAAAGATGTCAAAGACCCACTGCCCTGGGACGGTGGCCCCTGGGCCTCAGTGGAGCCTTTTCCTGTCAGGGCTCCCAGTGCCCTTTGGAATAAGCCCACTGCTCTCTACCAAATACGCCAAAGGAAAACGAGCAGCGCTAGCAGGGCCCAAGGTCCCACCAGCTCCCGTCAAGCAAAATAGAGAAGCCGTGAGATTCCTAAAATCTCTCCACATTTTCCCAGCCTACCCCTTCACTTCATAGAGAAACATGCCCCCAGACGGAAGAGATGTACACAAGTCACACCAGGAGGAGGAAGAGTCCTCTAGACTTTGCAGCTGGGTAAACACCACTTGCTCCCTCATGGGGATGATGCCCAGATGCTGCGGGAGAACTGTAAGCGCTCTCCCACCCTGCCTGACAACAGCGGGGCCTGAGACGGAACTTCCAGAGCCTGTGTCTGCTGTCAGGCCCTCTACAGAACATACGCAGCACCCATAGAGAACCTTTGGGCTTCCTAAACAACAGTTCTTTTGCCTTTTATTGGGGTTACAGACCCTTTAGATGACACCCAGAAAAACAAACATACTTACCCACCAGTCCTCCTATCCATCCCCCCATCTACCCTCCTCTAATTAAGTATCCAATTCCAGACCCCTTGAAATTCATTCAAGGACAGCAAGTTCAGGTCTCAAAGACAACAGAAAGCCAGTGATACACCAAGACAGGCAAAGTGAAAAATAAGACTGCGTGATTGAAAACTTTTGGGGAATGCAGTGGAGGGGGGCTCAGGGTGAGGAAGAGGTGCACAACACACGTATGTGCCAAAGGCTCGGAGAAGGTCTGTAATAAAGAAGCCTGTCTGACTTGCCAAATGTACTTGATGGAGGGAAGGGCTTCAGGCGGTGGTCACTCACACAGCTGGTAAGCACAGAGCTCAGCACACAGCCAGTCTCTGGCTTCCATGGTTTTATCTTCCCTCTTTCCAAGTAACTTCAAACTAAATTTCAAAGGTAGGGGAAAGAAGTCCAATATCCAGCAGAGGGAAAAAAAAAAAAAAAGCCCATAAACCCAACTCTTCTGCTGTCTTCAGCCACACCATCCTCTTTAAGATGTGTTTCCCTGAATGCCATCTACCAATGTATGCATGAGGATCAAACACACACACACACACACACACACACACACACACACACACACATCTATTTAAAAAACAAAAAACAAAATACAGGCGTGGGATTTATCACATTAGATATCACTACTCCTGCCATGGGAAATAATTTCAAGGCATGCTAAACGGCCTTTCTGATTTGCCACACAGTCCTAAGGTGCTTATGGGATTGACACCTGCTAAGGCATTAAGCCATCCTTCCCAGACATTCCAAAACACATCTCGTCATTTCAGGGACTGATCTAATCAGCAGAGCACCAATCCAATTTTTTTTCCCACGTTCCATGCGACTGGGGAAAAGACAAAGTTGGAAGCCCTGAAGTTAACTGAGGCAGGTATCTTTCAGTGTCTCCTCCCAGAGTTAGGGGAAAAGCATCCCTCCCTGGCCCATGGGTCCTCCAGGATTAGGATGCCACAGGTAACTGTGTCACGGAAGGTGCACACCTGTCACCAGTGCCTGCTGAAGGTCTCCTCTGTGAAGAGGAAAACTTCACATAAGGTCAAGTTCAATTTCCAAACACGGAAGATGCTGGCTAGCGCGTGCATGGAAAGCCGACGGGAGACAACGTGCCTTCAAACAGAGAGATGCCCCCCCACTTGCGGACGAAGACCCGCACCTCGTGCAAGGGGACAAAGACCCACACCTCATGCGAGGGTCTCTTCTGCTTTGGCGCGCTAGGAGAGCGCCACACCGCACGACCACGGTGTCAGGAACATGGACAAAACCCGAACCACGTGAGAACGTGTTCCCCAGCACGGTACTTACAGAACACACAACATTTACGGACACAAGTTAGGCCCCAATTATGTGGCAACCACAGGAGTTTCCACAGGAAGTTTCCACAGGAAATGCCACTACCATCCCTTTCTGTTTTAAGCTAGTATATAAGATTATTGTAAATCCACGGATGTGGCTCATTATTTCACAGAACTGGGCGACACGTCTTATCTCCTATTTGCTAACAAGGTAAGAGGTCTCGGCAGGAGAGCTAAGTGGGTCTTCCCGAGTAGGAGTTCCAGGAGGCTGTGGGTGGTTGATCTGATGGTGTAAGTGTCAGAAATGAGGTGGTTCAGGGAGGAGCGAGACCATGACCTACAGACAAGCATGAATGGCGAACAAACGACGTTTCCTGCTGCACGGCACCCACCCCCAAGTCCTCTCCAGACCCTCCACCGACATGAAACAAAGACCACACGCGGGCCACCTTTGACTAGTCGTCCTCACGGGCGGGTGGTCATTGTCCCCGGGCCCATCCGTGCTGGCCACTCGGTCCCGGGGCCACACCCCGAACGCGACATCACCAGGAACCTCGCCACCTTTGAAATCCTGTTGCGTGGGTAGGGAATCTAGCAATTACACATCTACACTGTCTTGACCTTTCTACTTACTGGCATTTTTGCCTATAAGGATATAATAAGAAGCAGAATAAAGAAGCCTTGTGTAAAAAAATAAAAAAGGTTGACGTTCATTTCTTGGAACCTACGTCAGGGTTCCAAACCTTGGCAACCTGCTCAGAATCTGTGTTCCGGAGAAAGTCAGAGACCAAAGGCTCTTTTACTCAATTTCATGCAGCCCAAACGCATCATGACTGTAAGGCACAGGTCCGACTGCCAGAGCCGCCTGAAGACTGACAGCAGCGCGTCCCCGACCCAGAGCGGGCAGGGGCACGTGCAGCTAGAAGGACGAACGAGTATCTGTTTTCAGGGTAAGACAGACTGCAGGGAGCATCCCTGAACGTGGATGGTCAAGCGTCAGTGAAGATACAGGAGAGAAGAAGCCATGTCCAGGGCACACGTCTTCCACGCCGACAGGAGACAAGTAGAGATCTAAAACCAGCCCGTGGGGAGATGTCTGCTGGGATCGAGAGGGAGGGGGAGGGAGGCGAGCTGCGGTCAGAAGGAGCTTTAAATAACCTGCCGGAGAGAACACACCAGACCCAGCAGAGGGAAGTCTACCAGCACCTGGAAGAACAGCCAAGACCCCAGCCCAGGGGAGGAAGGAGGACCCGGAGCGCTAGCTCTGCCCAGGGTTATAGTTTTGCTCGGGGAAAGAAGACAGAAGGCAAAGAAACTGAGGCTCCTGGAGGGACCGTTAGGGAGGTGACCGGTCTGGGCTGTCAGAGGTGGGCACTGAATGTAGGACGCGGACAGGGCTCGAGGAGCTGGAGAACTTGACAGAGTCAAAGAATGGGAACCTCACCCCACAGGTGAGAGAGCAGGAGGATCGGAGACCGTGGGGAAGGAGTTCTCCAACCTGCGATGTCCAAGTTGGGCGGTTCCAGGAGAGGCTAACACGCAGAAAGGAGCGTGCTAGCGAGCGGGCGAAGTGATCGACACTCGGCCGCCGCACGCCCTCAGAGGGCTCGTTGTCGGGAATGGTAAAAGCTACGTTGGCAGATTTGGGTAAAAAGGAAAATGACAAGCCAGGTGCCAACGTCACTAAAGAGCTTGCACCGTCCTCGGAAGCTGACCAGGACAAGAAAGAGAACAGTTAGACCGTATGAATCTCAAGAGAGGAGGGTTTTAAAACAAGGCTGGAAGAATGAAGCTTGGAACTAGAACCAGGAAACGAAGAGAATGGCAACCCCGTATCTTAACCCGGCGACGGACAGAGCAAGGAAGAATGTGTCCAGGGAGGGCAGCATCCTGGGAAGACTGCCAGGCCGCCGGCGGCGGCGGCGGCGGCGGCGAGGACATCAACAGAAAGACGCAGAGGATACAGAGATGCTTGTTTCCCTTGGAACACGTACAGAGTAGGTTTTGGGAAGGAAGGGAACAGCAGGAGGTTGAGGGAGGGTGTGATCATCACAGAGACACATGGGGAAGAGACAGCTGAAGAGGCTCCCATCTTGGTGGTGACCAAGGACAGCAGGGATGCGGGCAACGCTAGCCGCCAGATGTCTGTACGCAGCCCCAGCAATCCCTCGTGGATGGGACAGAGGCACAGGTCAAGAGCCATCAGCCATGGTCTGGACTGACTGACCTCCAAGAGACTCCTGGTCCAAGTGAACAAGCTAGAAACAGAATCATCTGGTTCCCAGGACCACTGCCAACACGCCAAGCCCTCTGTCCGTGGGAAAGTTTCTGAAAGTCCCTGAACCCACTCTGGATGTGTGTAAAATGAGGGTAGCACCCATCTCACGGGGTTGCTGTGGGGACTGCCCATGAAATCATGTGCATGAGGCCTCGGCTTAGAACCAAACCATCACGCACCCGTGTTCTTACACCCGGCATCAACGGAATGCTTCACAAAGAAAAGCATTATCTCAAGAGAAAAAAGTCTGACCTTTAGTCAAAGAAGGAACAGACGACGGAACCGCTCCCTCCTAGCCTCAGTCCCACAAACAGGACAGCAGTTGGGACCGTGGGTTGCGGCTCACAATTCCAGAAGGCAAGGGAAGCCACTGCGTCTCAGGAAGAAGACTTTCCCGCACATGCCGGCCCGGCCTGAGTGTGGGTGGCAGGACTCCACCTCCCACTGGCCCCATCTCCGCAGATTAAGACCCAGGAGGCTGCACAGAAGCTGTCCTTGGCCTCCAAGCTCCGCGCAGCTCCCTCGTGGATGAATGCTGAGTGTCTCACTGAACCAAGCCGTCAGCGCGCCCGTGAGCCTCACGTTACAAACTGAAAGCCTGGAAGTTAGAACTCGCGGCAATTTCTTATAAAGAAGCTGCCAATAGCTTAAAACCTGGAAGATTTTACCAAAAGCTCGATGCCAACTTCTCTTGAAAAAAGCAGATTCCCACAGAGCATCAGTCAGCCAGAGCTGAATGGTGTCTGCGCCCACCTGGGGCTTTGAGGCGGGTATTGCGGGGGGTGGGTACAATTCATTCACCCTCTAGCCTGCCTTGCTCAGCTGGAGGTGTCAACACCAACACCGTGTTGGGAACTAGTAATATACGACTTAATAATCAATTTGACTGGGGCTGTGAGAAGCAGTTAATGATCTAGGGAAAAATTAAGTTAGACGCTTACCTCAGATCGTGTGTGCAGGCGCATACACACAAAATGATGGTTGGATTAGATGCATAAACTGAAAACACAATGTGGAAAACTATGGGTGATTTTTATTTCATTCTTGTGTTTTGCTGTAGGTTCTATAATACACTGAGTTTTCTGTAATAGATATAAATTTGTAAATGCATTTAGAATTCTTAAAAAGATGAGTTAGGATGCACACTTCATTTCAGAAGTTCTTGCCATAGTAACACGTATTCACAGGCACAAAGAATGGCCACACAGCGGAACAACAGCGATATGCCTTGAGACTATTCGAAGAACACTCCGTGGGTTTCAAGTTACGTGACCCATTTAAAGACACTTCTCTCATCTTTATCTGAATTCTGGGCTAACAGATTCAAAGGAATTACATCCCCTTAGGATTTTTTTTTATACAATGTACTATGTACAGTATTTCCTAACTCTTAAAATGACTAGATAAGTAGATGGTATCCTTGTGGGAAGGACAAAGAGAGGTAAGAGACAGGAAAATAACAAGGTTTAATAATGCAGGTCCAACATTTGTAGCAAATTTTGGTCACAGAGGTAAACATGAGAGGCTCCATTTTCTCAAGGAAGAACCAGGTCCCTGGAAAATGCTAAGTATCATCTTCTACAATATACCTGGGGTTTCCACACCATTTGTCTAAGATACCTGGGTTTTGTAAGCATGTTTACTTTAAACTAGAAAAATACCCCCTCTTTCAATCCAAATAAGGATTTGAAAAATTTTTTGAAAGCCAGTTAAATCACGAGTCAGAACCAGAACAGACTTAATTAACATTTAATGCAGAGATTCCTAACGAAGAGGTGATTTGGCAGGCGGTGGGAAGGGGAAGACACGGGGAAGTAAAAACCATGTGTGGAGTTTCTTCAACCAACAGGTTCGCCTCCTCCAGGAAGAGGTCCCCTTGGGATCATTCCACCTTCAGAGCAAGGATACCCTCTTGCAGAGAATGAGCACCGAAATACAGGTAAGAATGTTCTTATCTCAGAGGCATTCCGACAGCATGTGCCTCGCTCAACACCTCCAACTTCTACTCCCATTTTGCAGGTGGAGAAAAAGAAGGCTCTGCACCAATCGCAGGTGTGGCAGCTGCCTACACCCAAGCCCCTCCAGGCGGTCACGTTCACAAGACACAGCTGATATGCTGTGACTCCACTCCAGGCACCACCCACCAGACTAGCAGGTAACCATTCAACCCAAGGGTGGCCAATCCGTAGGCACAACCTCCGCCAGGGCCCGGCATTAAAAATAAGCTGGGCCACTTCCTGCTCCTGAGAACGTGTGACCAGAAACACAAGGCAAAGCAGCAGTAAACAATGGAAATAGGGTGGAAAAAAAGAGACAGGAGTTGAGGTGCAAGGTCAGGGCAAAGTTACTTTATGAAAATGGGGACACTAAGAGTAGGAAAAAGCTACGAAAGAAAGAAAGACTTACAGAGTAATGGAGACAAGGACAGAGAATGAGACCCAGGGATAAAAGTGGAGTTCCAGAGAGAAGAACCATTAACTTATTCTGGTGGTTTCTAGGGTCATCTTGGATCCAGAATCAACATCCGGCTTCAATTCCTACGCGCTGTCACTCAATGATGCTCCTGTTTTTCTTGGTTTTCATGAATACTGTCTCCAACACTGTATTACACAGAGGCTTTCAATAAGCCATCCCACCCCAGCACAAGCGAGCTGAAGTCTTGGTTCTGTGCAGTCAAGAAAGCATATGTAGAGGTGCCTGGGTGGCTCAGTGAGTTACACCTCTGCCTTTGGCCCAGGTCATGATCTCAGGGTCCTGAGATAGAGCCCTGCAACGGGCTCTCTGCTCAGGAGGGAGCCTACTTCCCTCCCACCCCTAGCTGCCTGCCTCTCTGCCTGCTTGTGATCTCTGTCAAATAAATAAAATCCTCTAAAAAAGGGGGGGGGGCACCTGGGTGGCTCAGTGGGTTAAAGCCTCTGCCTTCCACTCAGGTCATGATCTCAGGGTCCTGGGATCGAGCCCCGCATCGGGCTCTCTGCTCGGCAGGGAGCCTGCTTCCTCCTCTCTCTCTGCCTGCCTCTCCGCCTACTTGTGATCTCTGTCTGTCAAATAAATAAATAAATAAATAAATAAATAAGAAAGCGTTATCTAAAACATTCCATTCCCAGGGTCTTACAGCCATCCTCCTACAACACTATGCCAGAGAGACAAGTGAATTGGAACGGGTGTTATGTGATATAACATAAACCTTAATAAAACGGTTAAAAAGGGGGTGACAAAACTGGAGACAAAACTCAGAGGCAACAACGAAAACTGACAACTAGAGGAATTGTCAAAGAAAAACAGACTGAGCGTGGAGAGGAACGCTACGAACCTCTCCAAGTCTGTAAGAAATAAGGGGAGACGTAAGTAAGCGGAGCACTGACCCACGCCGCACAAGGGGGACACGCCCCTTAAAACATGCGAGGTAGTTTTAAAAAGATAAGGCATTACTTTAAACATTAAACATTAGGAAGAGCTTCAAAACTGGTTTAGTACAAAAATATTTGGCAGATGGACGTCAAAGAGAAGAGAGTTGTGCCTCGTGCAGAAGGTCCCCTGGTGCCAGTGCCAGAGACAGAGCACTGTAAAAGATGAACCACAGATCAGTCACTTAGGGAAATGAGATACATCTTTATTATTTCCTTCTAATTATAAAAATAAACACTTTGTGTAAAATTTCCAAGGAGTACAAATATAAATATTTTAGAAAATGTAAGTTTCACATAACTCAGCCCCTGGAGATAACTGGTGTTGAGGTTTTAGTGTGTACCCTTCCAGACATCTAGCTACACACGTAGTATTTTATTACCAAACACACTCTTATCATACAAGCATTGACTCTGAGACTTGCTTTTTGTCTCGACATATTTTTCCTGTCTTATCACATACATTTCAAACAGGTGTTTGACAGCCGCATGCTTTTTATGGGAAGGATGCATCAGCACACTTGACCATTTTCCAAAAACAGACATAAAGGTTGCTAGCATTTTTCTGAACTAATACAAACTTTTTGGTGAACATCACTGACTATATACCTCACAGGCTTGTAAGACTATTTCTGTCGCGTAAATTCCGTGAAATTACTGTGAAAATGGCATCCTGATTGGGCACAGGAAGCTGTAACGGTCATGGCAACCCAATCAGGTCAGATTCTAAATCCAACCCTGAGGCCACAGGACAGAAAAGGATCCCGCCAGGAAATGGAACACTACGGCTGAGCCAGCAAAGTCCTGAGACTCTCCACCATCCTTGGAAAGAAATCCATACAGTCGCCTGGGTGGGTGGGGGCAGGTGGGAACTGCCCGTTCTTCGCCCTCAAGCCCGTCAGAGGTCCCCATCTGCATCCAAGTCTGGACAGCCTGTCTCTGACAACAGATCATCTGGAGGCCAGAATGAAATGTGTGGAATATAAAGCAAAGAAACTGAGGCACACAATTAACTCAGAAAGAGAAAGAAGGACACTAACGATACAGAACGATTTTTTTCTTTAAAACACAATTTACCTGTCGCGTAATGCAGGGAAATGGCACTGGATTTCATAGTGATCCCTCGAACCTGCTCGTCTTCTCGGCTGTCCATGTACCTTAACTGTGAAAACACGACATACGTATGTATCCTTACTTCCCAGTGAATGAGAATCTTAACACTAGAAGGGACCGGATGGAAACATCATTTTTACACTAAAAGCCCTCTATATGTTTTACAAATGGGAAAGCGCCGGAGAAAACTCTGAGGTGTCCCAGTACCGCACCCCCCGGCCCCGAGCGCGGCTCATTCACAGCTGGGCAGGAAAGAGCAGGTACTCCGCGAACAAGTCCCAGAAGGCGGGACTTGCGGGGGTTCCTTCTGCACGTCCAGACCAGAACTGGTCCTTCCTGACTCCTGGGTCGCTTGACAAAGTCCCGGCAAAGACTAAACAGAAGGTCTCTAGAAGCATGAGGAACCTTCACTCCTTTCCCCAAATTAGCAAATTTTAAACATGTTTTTAGAAAAAGAATGGTAGGGTGGAGGTATTTCTGACATGACCACCTAGCCGATGGCTTTCATCAGTGTAAAGCCACAAACGAGGGCCCGCACCTCACTCTCCGGGCCCCGCAGCACGTGGACACCGACGCAGCCACCGCTCCTCTGCACCCCCGCGGCCCTGCGCGCCTACTGACTTCCTTCCTCCCTCTGCAGGCTGCCGTCCCTTGCCCTGCCTCACTTATCGCCACTGCTCCTTTGAAAAATTCTTCGCCTTTACATGGACTCACTTCTCTCGTTCAAGTGCTCTGGGAGTAACTTACTGATGTGGGGCCGCCACACTGACTCACCCCACATCAACCCCTTCGTCCGCTGACACCTTCCACGCCCGAACTAAGCCAAACTCCTGGAAGCTCCAGTGACCTCCGGCCAAACCCAATCATCCTTTCTGCTCTTCCGTCTTCCTGACGTCAGTGTGGCCTCAGACCGGCACAGCTACGGAGCCTTGCGTGCGGATGTGCATACACACACACGTGAGTCTGCAATCGCCCAGCCCCCTTCCTAGCTCTGTTCTGGTCTGTCGGCCCCCCTTCACCTCTCGGACCTCTGAGGCCTCCCTCCAAAGTCTCAGTCCCTGCTCATTCTTCTCCACGTGTTTTTAAGCACTGAGTTGAGAGAAAACATGCATACAGCAAAAACAGTACCAATACAGTGAACACCCGTGTGTGTGCCATCCTCTTTAAGAAAGAAAACAAAGATTTACGTTACTTTTCACATCCCCCTGTGCTCCTGGCTCACAGGTAACTACTACCCTAAATTTTACCCTGTTCATTCAGTTGCTTTCTTTATAATTTTTAAAAATGTGTGACTCACCAAGCAACGTATCATTAAGAGTTGCAGGTTTTAGTCCTCAGACGAACAGAATCGTACCCTACATATACACGCACACGCCACACACACGTATACGGTACCATCCCTTTGTCTCTGCTCAGTATCCTGTCCCTGAGAATCGTCCCTACTAATGGATGGAATCCTCGTTCTTTCATTTCCATTACGGCAGGATTCCACCACACAAAGCCCTGGGACGGGTGGACGGATTCCAGTTTTTAAACTACCACTAAGCTGTCACTAACAGTTAGACATCTGTCTCTTCTGGGCGGATGTCCACCAAGAAGTGGAATTTCTGAGTTATGAAGTGCACGCATCTTCGACGCTCCTAGCTGTTTCCACGTTGTCTTCTTGAAGAGCCAGAACCGCCCCACGCTCCGAGGAGGGGTCGGAGCCCCTCCCGCTCTGCCACCTCGGCGGCACCGGAAATGGGCAGCCTGTTTTTTAAATCACGGATGACAGTATTTTTCTAATTCACATCTCTCCAATTATCAGTGGGGTTTTATTGTGAGTTTCCTGTTCAAGATGTTTCTCCGTCTTTTTAAGGGGTTGCACTACAGATCTGTTCTGTTTTGGATAAGTTATTTATACTCTGAATTAGACCTCGGTCAATTATGTGTCATTATTTTCCCTCCAGGGAACCAGGCCTGTCTTTTCACTTTCCTTATGGGGTCTCCCTGAAAAATCGATGGTTCTTAGTTTTAATGTAGTTGAGCTGTATTACATAATGGTATGTACTTCTTTGTCTTATAAAATAAATCTTTTCTTAAGGTCATAAAAGTATTGCCCTGTATTACTTTCTATAAGTTTTATAAATTTGCCTCTCACATATAAGTATTTTAAATTACAAACTACTGATTTTTGTGTGTAGTATTAGGCAGACATCCAATTTTATGTATTTTCTACGCAGACAACCAACCGTCCGAGGACAACATCAGGAGAGGCTCGTCTTTTCCCTACAGATCAGAAATGCCAGCTCTGCGATAAATCAGGACCCGTTACCAGGCCTGCTATTCTGGGCCATCGGTCAATTTTACCCCTCAGCCAACTGCAAACCACGAGCTATTGCTGTAATTACTTACTTCCTAGTAAGTCCTGCTCTCCAGTAAGACGCACTGCACACCCTACTCTTCTTGAGACATGTGTTTACAGACCAGTCATTACCGGCCCTTCGTTCTCAAGTATTTTAGAACCAGCATGTCACATTTTAAATTTTATAAAACTTGAAATTTTTACACTGAAATTTAAAAAAATAAATTTAAAATAAAATAAAACAAAAAGTAAGAGAAAAAGAAGCTTGAAGAACCAAAGAATGTTGGGAAAAGACTGTCTCTTAAAGATATGGCTAGATATTATTCTCACTCAAATAAAATAAAATGCCTGTTTAAAAAATAAACTGAAAAATAAAAATAAAAACAAGAACTGCTTATAGGTCAACATTAAAAAAAACTGTCATTTTAAAAATACTGAGTCTGTGAGCATGGTCTAGCTAGCTCTCCATCCATTCACGTTTTCCCCAATACCTCACAGTTCCATTTTTTTAATGCTATGTAAGTGCTGTATTATACTTCCTGCATACTGCTCATGTACACTCTTTTCAACGACTTTTGTATTGTGAAGGCTGCTAAATTCTTATTAATATCCGAACAATTTATCTGTATACTCTTCTGAGTTTTCTACAAAGTTATACCACCCTTTCTAAAACTCTTTTTATTTTTTCCTTTATTGTTGCAGCAGAACCTCCAGGGCAGTGGAGAGCAGAAGCTGTAACACAATGAGCAGAAGGGAGAACCAGCTGCTCTTGCCTTATTCCGGAACAGAAATGCAAAAATGTCAACACTGCATCCTTAAGGATACTGAATGATTTTTTCTATAATTTTTTTTAAAGATTTTATTTATTTATTTGACAGATCACAAGTAGGCAGAGAGGCAGGCAGAGAAAGAGAGAGAGAGAGAGGAGCTGGCTCCCCGCTGAGCAGAGAGCCCGATGCGGGGCTCCATCCCAGGACCCTGAGATCATGACCCGAGCTGAAGGCAGAGGCTTAACCACTGAACCACCCAGGCGCCCCAGAATGATTTTTTTCTAAGTACTCCGTATCATACTGCAGAAATTCCCTTCTACGTCTACTTCGCTAAGAGGTTTTATCAAAAAGGGTATTAAATTCTATTATGTTTCCTGCATCTCCTGAAATGATCATAACTTTCTACCTTTTAACCTGTTAACATGGTGAAATGTGTTAAACCAATCTTAAACTCTTTGCGATAAACTATCCAGCTATGAAAAACTAGCTTTTCATACAATTCCAGATTCTGCTTCTTCGTAATGGTTATACTGCTGCCGCTCCCATCACACGGCTGTCCCGGGACTGTCCCATCCTGCGTTACCACCCTGGCCGACTTCAGGAATCAAGGTGGGGAGCTGGAGTCTTCCCTGCTTCCTCCCTGCTATGGAATGTGCTCTGGAATGGGTGACTGGAACTGAGAGCATGTGTTCTCTGAATGTGTGGCAGAATGAGAGAGTTAAACCATCTGGATTTTGCGGAAAGATTTTGGCCAACAAATTCCGTTTCTGGAGCGTCTATTTCCTCTTTCTTCCTGACCTCACGCCGGGAGTCCCAGCTCTCCGTCTCCGAGCCTGCTGCTGGGCAGCTGCCTGTCCTGTCCCTCCTGCACCTTGCCCAACCCAGCAGCACTTTCTCCCCCAGCAGCCTGCACTTCTTCCTCCTTGCCTTTCTTCTTGATCAGTTTTGTGAGATATTTATCACTCATGTTAAAAGATGACCAGAAACTGTCTGTATTGCTAATAGTTTTAATAGACTATCTTTCTAGAGAAATGTTAAGTTCACAGAACTGATCAGAGTACAGAGGCTCTCAAACACCACCCCCAACACACCCACTCGCAGTTCCCCTATCATTCCCACCTTGTGTCAGTGCTGGCGTGGAACACGTTCCACTTCATGAACCCGTATCGATACACCATTGTGAACTGAGGCCCCTAGCTCACGTTAGGGCTCCCTCTTTACGTGTGTAATGACCTGTGTCTACCTTTACTGCATCACAGGTGTTGGTTATGTCAATCTTTTCCAAGAACTGACTCCGGCATCATTGATCTTTTCTATAAAATATTTGTTTTCTACTTCATCAACGTGTGCTTTATTACTTCCTTCCATCTACTTCAGAGCTATTGCACTTTTCAAACTTCTCAACTGGAGAAAACACAAGCGGTTCCTTATGTCACGCAGCCTGGTTTTCTCGCTCCCGCCGCGTGGCCGCTTTAGGCCAGTCCCCACGCCGCCTGCCTCCGATGTGCAATTCCGACACCGGTCTCCTCCAGCTACTTTCCTACTCATTTCTGCTTCTCTACTTGCTCTCCTCTCCGTTCCCAGTCACCTGATAAATTCTGCTGATTGTGTCCTAAATTCATAAAAGGAAGGAACACCTCCATTTCTCTACTGCCAGTAACTTAGTCCATGTCCTTTCACTCACAGCTGGAAACAATTATCTCTTTCATTCCATTCCCTAAAACGCTATTTTCATCATGATGCTCAGACTTCAGAAGCCCTCCCTTGGCACTCAAGTTTGCCTTCAAGTTCTTCTATGACCCAACACATCCTCTCCACTCCCACTTTTCCTCTGTGGTAGTCTCCTGGCAAACGCTCCACTCAAATCAAGCACAACACACAAATGATCCCCGATCGCCTTTATCCACCTATCCCCCTCCGGACATTCTGCGCCTTCTCTTCAAACCACACAACTCATCCCCAGGAAGAATCTCATCCTGTGTGGAATCTTCCACACTTGTGCCAGGCTATCACTTCTTGCAAAAACTCATTCTGCATTTATAAGATGTTCATATAAAGCAATATAAGATGAACTTTTTCCCAACATCTATTTTATCTTGCTAAATACATTAGCAGCTTCTTAGACACATAAACTGTACTTTACACTTTCGGGGGGATCTCTAAGAACACGCCCGTCACGTCGTCGACAGCTGATGCTCACTGAAAGGCAACAAGTATTCATCCAATAGAACAACTTACCTTGCCTGCCAGGCGGCTAGAGATGATTCCATTGCTGGATATAAGACAGTCAGCCAGAGTCGTTTTTCCTGTTAAAACAACAACATTCATTCAAATCTCTCTTTTTCTAAACAGGAAAGGAGATGTACCGCACTTACAGAGCTACCTTCTGACCGTAAGAACCGGTTTCACAAAGATTTCCTGTTTACCTACACAGAGTGAAGCAAGACCTAATGAGCATGTAGACTTCAGAGCAGGACACCATCCGGAAGGACACAGACTCGAGCGCTCCAAGTGCTGTAATTTGTACCTTCACCCCAAGGGATCCCATCGCCCTCACCTGAAAAGTTGTCAAGTGACTTTTTTTCTCCCCCCAGGGTAGAATTTTTTTTTTTTTTTTTTTTTAAACAGAGGCATCATGTATAGATTCGAATGCAGACTCCTAGGTGAGGGGCTAAACCACCATGCCAATCAAAAGAGATTATCTGATAAACAACATTCACGCAGTTAGTAAAAATCTGTCCTACAAGAATTTGACCTAGCTCATCGTAATTATTACTCATTTGATATCCGTAACAGGGATCATGCTATTAGCTTACACTCCTCATAGCTCAGAACAGCAACGGTAGAGCAGAGCACTCATCTTCGTCTCTCAACAGCATACTGGGTAAACCACCGCCAAGAAACAGAACATAATCTTCTGCCGTATTTCCCCACATATGGCCTTGGCTGGTGTTTGCTAGTTTAACTAAGAAAATACTTAGCAAAGAAATTCAGGAAATGTGCCCTTAGCTCCCACTGTGAGGGCACCAGCTACACTGCAGCTACTCCCAGTTACCTAGAAGCCAAAAAGAAACCAGCGAGCCACCATGTAATAAAAAAGCCTCTGCATACTCAAGTACACACCCAGAGTTTCCTAAAGGTTTTATGAAGTCTACACAACTTGAAGTGGCAGATAACTTCGTTTCAAGAATGCTGCTTACACAGTTACTGCTGCAGGGCTGAAGTAGCAAAAGGAGGGTCTTTCTTTACAACCAAGGAGTCCTAGAACACTCTGGGGACTTGAGCAAAGCTATGGAATCTGTAATAGTACAACCCAGAAGGCAACCGAAGGAGCGCTGAAGGGCTTTAACGTGTCGTCCGCTGGGCACGGACATCTTGCGTATCCACACAATCCCAGGGTGCCACTTCCCTACGATCCGATGGAGTGGAACTCATTCTCAGTATGGCAAGCACGTACCCCCTGGAGGGTTAAGAGCCCAGAAAGCACCATCTTTCCGCACTCTGGCTGTATCCCTAGGACCAGACACCATGTGATTTAATTCACAAAGCAAAAGAACAGATGCTTTTGTCAGACCTCAGGTCCTCAAAATGTGAGCAGTCATTATGAAAACTCCAGAGGGCAGAGGGTCAGTGACAGATCTGTACACTCCACGCGCTCTCAGCTGGTTCAGCAACCTCGTGAGCCACCACTTCTCCTTCCCGCAGTCCCCACACTAGCCCGCAGCTCCTGCGTCAGCGGCAAGAGCCGCCTCACTAACCTACGCGCTGCCTCTCAGTGCACATGAACAGGTCCAGCAGACTCGTCTTTCTAATGTGCTGGTTATAACACCCCTGCTTTGTTTCGTTCTCCCAATGGCTCCCTACAACCTAATAATAAATGTAAACGATCACCTTCACAATAAAGCGTGTAGCGGCCAAGGGCTTCTCAGTATCACCTCATTTCATCCTGCACGATCCTGTAAGGTAGGTAGGATCTCCATCCCAGTCTAGACGTTGCTTACTGAAGCTCAGAAAGGTGACATGGCTTGAAATGGAGTTTGATCTCAGGCTGTCCAACTGCAGGGCTGGAGCCCTGAACCCCGACCCTGGTGCCCAGCTGACATGAAGTGCTCTAGGGGCCATGACCCAGCCTGCGTCTGGGGAAAGAGATCTCACTTCACACACGCCCTCCTATCACCTTGCGGGTACCTGAACTAAGAAGGAGTTTGAAATCAAGGGCAGGAAGCGATGTGATGGTGTGAGAGCAGAGTGTCAGAAGCGCACACATCACCCATCAGCTATCTCCCCCGTTCCCACGTCCTGTGCTTCCGTCACCCACATTTCCTTCTTCCCTACCGATGCTACTCCCACTTGGAATGTGTGCCCCACCTGCCAGCTTGAGTCTCCCTTCAAGGGCCACCTTTAATACTAAATACTGCGTGAAGCCTCTTCCTAACCGATTCCTGCCTTCCCAATCCTCCAGTTCTTCCACCCCTCAGAGTCCCCTGTCTGCCCCTCACCTTGTGCTGCTTCAACCCCCAAATCTCCTCTAGAGCTCGACTGCTGCCCTATTTGTAAGTTCCGACCTTCTGACATACGGAGCAAAATAACTTGAATTTAACAGATGTTCAGTAGAGACCTGACGAGTTGAAAAGAATCACCTGACACAGCCTCTGAAGACATCATGTCGAAACTACAGACTTTTTATATTACAAATCCATTTAAAAAACGTTCACTTCAACAAAAACTCAAGTTCTCATTTTAAAAAAGCGATGATACAGGGATACTGGAGCTCAGTCGGTTGAGCATCCAACTGCTGGTTTCAGCTCAGGTCATGATCTCAGGGTCTTGGGACCGAGCCCCACCTCTGGATCTGGGAATCGGGACCCCTGCTCCCCTGCTCAGTGGGGAGTTCCCTTGAGAGTCTCTCCCCCTCCCCCTCCCCTTACTCTCTCTCAAATAAGTAAATCAATAAAAATCTTTAAAAATAAAATTTAAAAAATTTGAAACAATGAAATACAGCATACAGAAGAATGCTAATCACTAGTTAGCTGTGTTCGCTTGAAATGCTTTATGGCAAGCGTCCCTAAAGTCATTAAACTTCTAAAGTCATACCGGCTTCTGACACATGTGGAGTCACACCCCCTTAATTACTGAAAACAACGCATTTAGAAAGGATTCTTACCATGGTCAACGTGAGCCAAAACGCAGATGTTCCTGATGTTAGCAGTGTTTTTCTGCAGGTGAATCAACTTATCCAAACTGTTGAGCACCATATTGAGCACCTTATTTCCTGTGACGAAAAATTAGGTAAGCGTCACACAGGGCGCACGCCCTAAGATCGGGGCCTCCCACTTTTTCTTCCTTCTCAAGTGGGAGCTGACAGGACTTGTCCGGTCCCTGAAGCTGGGAACCCAACGAACGTCTGCGAAGGGGACACACCCACCCGGGCCCAAGTCCAGTCTGCGCTCGGAATCGCAGGCCGCGGCACGCCGGCATCACGCAGCTCGCTCACCCTCTGGGCGGGCGCGAGGGATCCGGGAGCTGCCCGGGCGGGGACCCCAGTAACTGCCGCCAGACGGGCCCTTCCCAGGCACCCGTCCCCCGTAGGAAGGGTCGTCTGCAGGAGGGAGGGAAGACGCGGACACCTCTCCCTTCCGTCCCCCGATCGTCCCCGGGGCCCTCGTTCTGGCACTCTCGCCCGCGCTCCCCCGAGACCCAACTCCCGGCTGCAGCACCGCCCGCGGCGCCCCGAGAAAGTTCCGGCTCACACGCTCCCTAACCAGGCAGGCGCAGCACCGGGCTCCGGAAAGGAAGGTCAGCCCCCACCGCGCGGTCCCTTCCCCGCCCCGGGGCCCCGCGTTCGCTGGCCCCGGGACCGCGCGTCCACACACTCACAGAGGCGGCGGTCCCGGGCCCCCAGGGAGACCCGACGGCTCCGGACGGCGGCCGCTCCCAGCCCGGGCTCGCCCCGGCTCCCGGCACCCCCGGCCCGCCGCCGCCCGCAGCCTGCCGAGGAGGACGCCGGCCGCCAGCGCGAACCCGCGCTCACACTCACCGGCCGCGGCCGCGCCGCCCGTCCAGCTCCGTCCTGCTCGGCCCCGCTCGGCCCCCGCCGGCCACACCGCCCGCGTCGCAGGCGCCGACGGCCCCGCGGTTCCGGACGCGCGCGCGCGGGGGGCGGGGCCGGCGGACGCACGACCTCTGACCCGCGCGCGTCTCTGACGCGCCGGAAGCCGGCGCCGCGTCGGTCTCCCAGGCGCCCGCGGTTGCCCTGACGACCGCGAGCGCTTCGGCCGCGCGGAGCCCGAGGTGCTGAGGACCCGCGGGGCGGCAGCCGCCCGCCGAGAGCATGAGGAGCCGCTGTCTGTGTCAGATCTGCACCTGCGGGTAAGGAGCGGCCGGCGCGGCGGCGGGCCGGGGTGCGGGTGGCCGGAGCCTCGTCGGGGCCGCCCCCGGCCATGAAGCGACGCGGACGCCCGCTCCGCCTGCGGGTCGGGCGGAGGCTGCGAGCGCCGGAGCGGCCGGTCCTCCGGCTGCCCGGGGGTGCGATCGGACCCCGCCGGGACCGTGGACGCTCCGGACATCTCGGGGGGAAAGAGGGAGGAGGAGGACGCAGGGCCGGTGCGTGGGCTTTCAGCCCGTGCGGTGCTTCCTTCCGCCCGCCGCGCTCCGCACAAGCCCGACCGCGGCCCGGTCCGCCCCGGGCAGGGCTCCCTTCGGGATCCGCGGGACTGAGGGGGGCGTGGGCTGCAGCCTGAAGCCCGGACGGGGCCCGTGTGCCCGCCTGACAGCCTCCCACGCCCGGTGAGCGCGGTCTCCTCCCGCAGCCTCCCGGTTGGCCCAGGGACGGGGCGCTGCTAAGTACGGGCCAGGAGCGCGCGGGTTCCGCGAACGAACGACCGACCCTGGGACAGCGGGAAGTGAGTGCAGTGGTGTCCGCCAAGTCCGCCTCGTGTCTGGGAGGTCCTGTCAGCGGATGCAAGATGTTCAAAGCACGTAAAAAAAATTAACCAGCCGACGCAGCCTCCAGAAAAACTAAAAAGGAGAGATCGTCAGAACGTTTTTTCTTTTCTAGAGACTGGAAACGTTGGGACGGGAGACTTTTGCTTTCCTTTATAAGCTTTTCAGTATTTGTTTGTTTTGTTATAAGGTGAACGTAGGCCTTTGCTGGAAAATAAAACTAAGAACAACGAGAAATTCCAGTGCCTCGACTTGATTCTTGTAACTCAGGGCACCCCTATCAGGACCTCCACGCATGACCTAATAAGCACCTGTCCCTGGGCTTCGCAAGAGATCAGGTGTGGTGCTAAGTCACTTCAGGACTTTCCCAAAGCCTCAGCTGCCGGCCAGTAATCCCGAATCTCTCGACCCCTCGAACTTGGAATTTTCCCGAAGAGCCGTGACACCGTGTTCTCCCTCTCCTCTGCACCGCAGTTCTGCTGCTTGTCCAGCAACCTCCAAGCAGAGCAGCTGACCTCTCTCGGGCTCTTCCTGAGGGTTCACTGAGTTCTGATATCCTCGCCAGTTCGGATTGCGTCGGCACAGCATACGCATTGTCTTCAAATCCAACATTCCCTGGGCCTGTACTATTAGCCCTGGCACATAGCTTGCGTCCCCAAATGACATCGGATCTGAGAAACTGACCTCGTATTTCAGCATTGCGGGATGTTACTTTTCTGTTGTTTGCTTGGGTTTTTCTGTCTGTTTTTTAAGAAGTTTATCTTTTTTTTTTTTCCTGAGTATGAAATGAATATACATGAGGCATGGTATGAAAATGCAAGGCAAAAAATGTACAATATGGTGAAAATCCCTCATAATCGTAGTCCCCACCAAAAATGTTCTTTAAGACTTGTTTTATAAGTCCTCTAAAAGGAAAGAGAGAAAGAGAGAAACAGCATCATACTATACAACCATCATACTATATTCTACAACCCACTTTTTCACTGTTTACAATTTCCACATCTTGCAACAGCCACACCTAATGGTCAACCCCATTCTCTGCAACCACTATGTGCTGTCAGCTTTTATGATATATTGGTCAGGAGTCTGCATTATGAACAATATAATCTACTGCGGCCTAGACCAGAAATAAAAGAACTTACTAAGGAGTATGTGTGGCTCACAGGATTGTTGGAAGAACTGAAGAAACAGTTTCCAAAATAAACTTTTCAGGAAAAATTCCCCAAAATCTCACCTCAGAACTGGGCTGCCAAGGGAGCCCCTGCCTCGGCCAACAACCAGGAAACTGCAGCCGAGCTGTAGGCCTCAGAACCACCCCGTACTGCCAAGGTCAGGGAGCTGCCGGTCGGTCGGGAAGCCACCTTGCAAACCTGAATGCTTCCTGACAACTAGGGCTCCAGCCTCTCTCTCCCGCCCCCACAATGCTGCCAGGAGCAGGGCTGGGCTCTCCCCCTCTCCCTAGATAGCACTATCTGAGTCGGAGTAGCAAGTGAACACCCAACAGGTGAATGCTAAATTGCGTGGAACCTGCCGGCAGGGGCCCTGGGAGCCGTGCTTGTGAGCTTTTCAGCTTCTTAGTACAAGGAGACCCTCTAAATCCTTGTCAGAGGAAACCAGAGTCTCCACCACAAAGGATATAACATCGTTTTTTCTTGTTTTGATAAATACCATTGCAGAATAAACAGAAGGTGTTTTGTGTTTGTTTTTTAGTAAAGCTGCTTTTAAATTTAGAGATTCTGTGTGTATTGAAGGTCTCTCTGATTAAGATACAATTATCCTGAAATATTTTGGGAAATCAGAATAATCTTTCAGTTTATTTATGTTTGCACAGGCGACATCACTGTCCACGTGGAGCCACAAGGATTTACGAAAATTCTGGCATATCTTGCCCCACCACTGAATATTTGGAAAAATACCCTACCTATGGCAATGTTCCTCCACCTCAGAGTCTTAAACCCAAGCAAGAATTCCGAGCAGGCCGTGGTAAAATGGAAGGAATAACAACATTTAAGTAAATATTAAACTAACTGCTTTACCTATTTCTCTCCCAACTCTTCTGGTCTTAATAAAGTTTTTTAACTCTTTAAAGTGAACTATTAAGTTGATCAAAGTTGAACCAATTCAAGAAGCAAGGAACTAGTCCAGTCGCAACTTGAGAAAAACAGAAAGACAAACATTAAGTTAGAATGACAGAAAGTAAGAAGGGAAAAGGGAAATGAAAAGTTTTATTGATTTATTTTTTTAACCACTTAAAATCTCTTAGGTTTATCTGCTTTCCACTGTCATCTCCAACTAGAGAAATACAGGAACCTCCTGTTTTTTCTGTCTCTGCTCGAGTTTTTACATCTCTGATCTGTTTCCTATACTTCAGCCTGCAGAAATGATCTTTTTGAAATGCAGTTCTAATCCAAATCACCTCCTTGCTGAAAATATTTATACTTGCCCACTGTATTTAATATATACCAAAATCCCTTCATGGTTTGGTCCTTAATTGCTTTTCTAATTTATTTTCACTGTGCTCTTTAATGCTCACATCCCATAGGACACTTTTCTTTTCTTGAAAATATCAGGATTCCCTTGCCACGGAGCCTTCCAATATACTATTTTACTTACTTGGAAATTTCACCCCACTTAATGTCCATATAACCTATAGATCTTAACTCAGTTATCACTCTGAAAGCCTCTGACACACATGTATCCAGTTCTCCGGCTGGGTAACAGTTCCCTGTGTAAGCCCTCAAAGCATCTTCCTACTGTTCATCATGGATCCACTCCAGAGGCCCACGCAAGCAGGGACTGTGTCTAGTCTTATCTTAGCTTTCTACTTCCAGAAACCTAGTACGATGCCTGCCAGCACATAGTAGGTACTCAATATTTCTTCAGTGGATTATAGACCCAAAAAATCCTCCTAAGCCTAAACTCCTCATTTGGACTTAGCTCTTTTTTTTTTAATTGTTTCATATGTTCATCAATGGGTTAATTCTTTTCCTAATTCTGTTAATGTGCGCACCATATTCGAGGTCCAATCTTACATATTAAGTACAAAAAGATCAATACATAGAGGTTTCTTCTTTCAAGGAATGCATACATCAGATTTCTATAATTTGGGGTTTAAAATGCTCTATAATAACTTTAATTAGCTGCATTACCTTTTTTCATATCATTTAGATCGAGCTTATTCTACTTGCATGAGCAAAGGTTCAAACCTTCCAACTTTAAGTCCGATACTTCTACTTTTCACAGTCCAGGCAGCTCTTGTAGTAACAGTGCCTCGCTGACAGCTTGACTTCTGTAGGGGCGTGGCTCGCCCACAGACCGGAAAATCTTCCACAGGCCTCGGACTTGGTGTGGTCTAGAATCATCCGGAAGGGTTAAAAATGCAGATCCCAGAGTTCCACCTAAAACAGTCAATAGATGACGGAGTGGACCCCAGGAATCTGCATTTTTAACCAGCATCGCTGGCCATTCTGTCGCCGTCTCCCAGTGAAAGGGGTCAAGTACTGTACTGTCCGCTGGTGGGACGCTGGTGGGACGGGGGACGTAGAGAAGGACCGCGCCCTGCCGTGGCTCGCGGCCTTGTGGGAGTGGCAGTTGCAAAACAAAACTGCAGATAAGTAAACAAGACACACAGGAAAGCAAATGAGATGAAGAGACTGAATGACTGAGACGAGCAAATGGGCGTGCTCGCTCCTTTTTCTTCAGCGACCGTTCATTCTGCCTCCATGCCTTAGTGGCTCAATGGAGATTTGAAACAAATTCCACAATATTGACTATTTTGCATTTAACTAGTTCTAAATATTGAAATTGGGAAAGTATAACGTGCCATATCTTTCTTTAAAAGGGCAATTGCTTTTCAATTCTGGGTTTGTCCGTTGACTTGGTCAGTATCCCTTCATAGTTTAAAAAAAAAAAAAAACCCAAAAGACAAAAAACAACCAACCAAACAACACCAAAAGAAAGAAAAGGGTCTCCCAACTCCCAAAGAGTCCAATGATGCCAATAAAACTAACATTTCCATTTCTTAAATCATCATCTCTACCCTGAGGAAAACATCGCATCTTTTCTTCGTATTTTGACCGGGGAGCTGGCGGTATTTCCCCGAGCCTCACGCCGGGGGTCTAGAGCCCTTCCTTCACTCCCTCCTGTCCGCTGTGCTCACCAGGCATCAGGAAGCCGATGTACCTGCACAGAGGATAAAGGGCCATCGGATGCTTTCCTGGACTAGAGGATGAGACTGTGTGAGGAGCAGATGTCTAGACGCACATGAGGACATTCAGTGCGGTTCGAGGACCGCCAGCGTTGGTGGGGAGCCTGCCCTGGAGGGACGGCTATGGACGTGTCCTGCGTTTGCGGACACATCCGATGACTAAGAGTGTATTTACCCATTACACTTCTCCACAGAAAGCCGCTCTGGGCGAGGCGGTACCCCCGCTGACATTTACTCTAACCCGGGAAACCAAGACTTCTAAGCTTTCTCCCTGTCCTCTCCCTGACCCTTCCACTCCCTGACTGCATCTTAGCCTCTGTCCCTCTAGCTGGTATTCGGGAAGACCAAAGAACAACTCAGAGGTCTTGAGAATAAGAGGTATGTGATTTCTACCATTTATCTCGTAAATAACACTTAGTGAGCGCTTGTTCAGTGTCGGGCGCGATGCGGAGCCCCGGGGATAGAGCGGTCAGGGAGTCGGGGTGGCTGCGGGCTAGTGAGGGGGGCAACGCGTCACTCGAAATGAACCCTAAATCGCTCCGGGCAGAAAATCCATGCAGGATAGGCACGAGGTGACTTGAGAGGCAGAATAAAAGATTTGACTTTATCAGGGAAATGATCTTGATGAAGTCCCAAAAGTTCATTTTCGCTCTTGTTTCCTTTGCCTTTGGAGACGTATCTTGAAAGAAGTCGCTGTGGCCGGTGTCGAAGAGGTTACCGCTGTGTTCACCTGTCGGGTTCTGATGGGTTCGCGCGTGAAATCCTGAAGGGTGTGAAGCAGTTGACTGGGTGCGATAGGAAAGGAAACGCGCGGAAAGCAGGAGGAAGCGACCGGCGAAGGGGCCACGTGCGGTGGCTTCTGTGTCCTTCGAGCAGTGAGAGGCCGCGGAGGGTTCCTTTTCCTGCTCATTTGTCTGTCTGCCTGCTCGCTTGTGTTCCGAGGGGGTGCAGAAGGGGGTTAAGGAAGAGGCCAGGCCGCTCAGGGCAGGAAGGACCTGTCCGATTCGCATGTGACAGGATCCCTTTGGGCGCCAGATGAGGAAAGACAGAGAGAAGCCGGAGTGGACGCAGACAAATGAGTTTAGGAACTGTTGATTGGATTTGAATGAGCTATTGTGGGAATTTGGGCTATTGTGGTAATGACGGAGAAAACGCTGAGATCTGAGAGGGATTTAGGAGGCGAAGGTGAGGGCAGTCCACGAAGGGGCAGCTACGGGAGGGAGCGGCGGTGTGAGGGACGAGAGCGGGGTCCCGGTGGTGACGCGCGTCGCTCCGATGGGCACCAGCAAACGGACCGGGTCGTTGGGGGCATGTGAAGTTCTGCGAGTCCGGGTAGGGAGATCAGAGAAGGGTGTGAGCCGAGAGAGACACTGGCGCGTCATTTCTGTTCGGGAGGAGCGGAGGTTGTGGGCGCAGAGCTGTCTTCGGGGCTGGGCAGTGCAGGAGAAGAGGAACGAGTCCGGGCCCAGGTGTTGAGAAACCCCCCGCGGTTAATGGTCGAGGGGAGCGGGCGAAGCTGCGCCAGAGGCCCGGGAGAGGCCGGCGGGGAGGCAGGAGGAGAGAGTCTCCTGGAGACGCGGAGGGGGCCGTAATGCCCATCGGGGAAGAGGATGACACACGTCCAAGGGACTCAGGCACAGAGAGTCACCGTGACCCGTCAGGCAGCGCTGGACCCCGGCTTGACATGAGCGGATGGGGCTGAGGAAGAGGAGCCAAGTCTCGGAAATTACGTCTGGAGAAGGAGAAGGGAGTCCGCGAGGCTTTCGGTTTTAGGAGCTTGGGGACGTAAGTTGAAAATAGTGATTGATACAAGGTGACTTAAACCGATAAGAGGAGGGACACGGTCAGTAGCGTTCAGCAGAAAAAACACAGTTTTGAAGTCGTGTAGTCATAACAGCAGTAGCTGACGTGTTGCCCTTACTGTGTACCAAGCTCTCGTACGCACATGCTGACGTGCGTGCGTGTGCGCCAGTCCGTAAAACAGCCCCATGAGCTAGAGGACACGATTGTCCTAGTTCATAGAAGGAAACGGGGGCCTGGCCAGGTTAACTAAGTTGCCCAAGGGCATGCATCCAGTGAACGACAGAGCCAGGATTTGGACCCAGGCCATCTGGTCACTCTGGGTCTGTATCCCCCAGACACCCTCAGTGTCTGCCGCACCATTTCTGCCACAGAATGTTCTAGCATGCCCAGAGTGGCTGGACTGCGCTATGGCTCTCATCCATGGCAAGGGCTTCTCGCAGGTCCGAAGATGAGCCAGAATCACATCCATATCATAAATGTGATTTATGACTGAAGGCCAGAGTTTAGACATTAATAATTTATTTAATTGATTCTTTAATAATAAACAGGAAGATGGCATGATTTCAGTAAGAGGAAAGCATGCCCAAAGAGCTTAATTTTAAATAGGATGAATAAGGATTTTGACAAAGTAGACCCAGGGGATATATTTAAAATTTTTTCCTTAGACTCATTAAATCTTTTACCTAAGATTTCCTTCCATGTTAGGAAAAAACTGAGTTACTTAAAGATGTTATTTATGGGGGCGCCTGGGTGGCTCAGTGGGTTAAGCCTCTGCCTTCAGCTCAGGTCATGATCTCAGGGTCCTGGGATCGAGCCCCACATCGGGCTCTCTGCTCGGCAGGGAGCCTGCTTCCCCCTCTCTCTCTGCCTGCTGCTCTGCCTACTTGTGATCTCTGTCAAATAAATAAATAAAATCTTATGGGGCGCCTGGGTGGCTCAGTGGGTTAAGCCTCTGCCTTCAGCTCAGGTCATGATCTCGGGGTCCTGGGATCAAGGCCCACATCAGGCTCTCTGCTCGGCAGGGAGGCTGCTCCCCGCCCCCCGCCTGCTGCTCTGCCTACTTGTGATCTCTGTCAAATAAATAAATAAAATCTTAAAAAGATGTTATTTATGTAAGACCCAATCAGCTGAAGATCCACATCCTAATGATGTTTGAAAACTAGGATTTTTGACATATTTCTTAAGACGTTAGTCACTAGACAGGACATAAAGGAATTAAGTGACTCCTCTTCAGTAGTTTAACAACTATCACCATTTTAATATCTTCTTGGACTTTTCAACTGAAATAAACTTTGAAAATTTCAATACTGCTTTGGAATAATTAGAAATAAAGGAACCCGTGAGGCTATGTTTCAAACTTATATATTTCAGATCGGATTATCGTCCTTATGAGATAGTCAAACAGCCTCGCCACGTGCCAGAAGAATACAAACCAAAGCAGGGGGAGATTGATCTTGGCACTACCTACAAACGGGATTTTAATTCTTACAAAGTGCAGCCTGTGGCCATAGTCCGGCCTCTGGAGAGACGACGAGTTAAACAAGGAAAGGTGGACACTGTCCCAACCTATAAAGGTAACTTGCCATTTCAAAAGTGAAAGAGCCCAAAAACTAAGGCTCACTTCCATCCAATGTCCAATCATAATTTGGTGTGTTGCCAAACTTAGCTCTCATGGCTTAGGAAAACTTCTTTTGTTTTGGTCAATATAGTAGAGCGAAAAAAAAGACCATTTTCCTGATTGAGAGCTCAAAGACCTGGATTTCTATCCAAATTTAGCCACATAATTCATTTTCTCTACCTAAAAACATACACAGTTGACCCACAAACAATGTGGTTTGATCTGCGTATGTGTAGACTCTTTTCGATAAATATAGTCCAGTCCTGTAAATGTATTTTCCCTTCCTTATGATTTTCATAACCTTTTCTTTTCTCTAGCTTACTTCACTGTAAGAATACAGCATACCATATGTATAACATACACAATATATGTTGACTGTTATGCTACTGTTGAAGTGTCTAGCCAACAGCAGGCCAGTGGTAGTTTTGGGGAGTCAAAGTTCTGTACAGATTTTTGACCACACAGGGATGCAGGGCCCCTAACTCCTGTGTTGTTCAAAGGGTCACCCGTAAACACAAAGGATGCCAGTGGACAAGCATTATGTCACATTACGCCACATTGATTTGGCACTGTTCCTTTCTCTCCGTTCCAGAACAAGTTGGAACTCTACTGAGTGTACTGGAGTCTTTCAGAAGGTCAAATAAATAGCAACCTCTTAACCATTTAAGTTCTGAACCAACTGATACAGCAAAAGTGTTAGCAGAGAACCAAATACTCCCTTTGTAGTGATAAAGACTAGGGTGAAGGATAAAGCAGGTGCATCCCGATACTGAACTCAGAATAAAAGAGGCTTATCCACCCCGTGACAATGTTGGGCCACCACTTAGGAGACCGACTCCTCTAAGATTTCCAGCATGGAAGAAGCATGCAAATACCTTCTCCCTGTCGGCAACTGACTCGGAAGAGCCAGGGGTTGGACAATGTATGGCTAGTCTCTTTCCGAAAATCAACCTGATTTTAAAATACCCCATTGCTTTTGGAGAGTGGGACCTTTTTTTTAAAAAAAAAAGGTATCTTATTAGTACCTATTATTTTTTGTTAATAATGTAATTGCATATTTAAGTTTGTATCCTTTTTATTATGTGATAGAGCTGAGTGGTATGTCCTCATATAAAGCCCTTTTATAAAACTGACGTCACCCACAATAAAAGCAGTGGTTTACGGTTTAAATAGACAGCGGCTGAACACATATGTATTCTTCAAATATCGCCCTTACCAGTTCAATGGGTAAGTAAACGCATGTTTACCAGTTCACTATGATCTAGAAGTAGGGTGGTCAGGAGCATTGTGCTTTCATCTTTTTGGCTGTGAGCACATAAGATGCTACACAAGGAGCAAAGTTTTAAGACAACGTATAAGGTCAACAAGTATATTGTTATAATGCAATTTAGCATAAAACAATTACAGGTCTGTATCTCCTGTATGCAGAGGAGGTCAGATACTGCTCTAACAACTTGACATAAAATAACAACTTGACATAAAACTTGACATAAAGTTGTTTGGTGAAAACAACTGGGTATTTTAACAACCACAGTAGGAATTTCTTTTCTTTTTTGTCCTACAAAATCTATCAAAAAATATCAGTAATATTGTCCTGATGCTGTGACAATTGCACATCACACACACATTCTGGCTTCTCATCACCTGGGTTTCCTGTAGATTTCCATACTTCCACCCCCATAATCCGGTGTTCCTGGGGTCCCTCTGGCTTTCTCGCTTCTGACCTTTCCTAGTGAGGAAATATTTCCAGGTATGGAAGCATGAGACAAGAGATCATAAGCGCCAAGGCAGTGCTCATTCTGTGTGATGATCTAGGTTTTGTAGATAACTATTTAAGGACAGGTCGGTAACTGGTGAGAACTCACGATGAGAAGAGACTCTCACTAACTACCAAGAATCAGAGTACAGAGTAAAGACAGAGGGGATATGATAAAGAGAAAGGAAGAGGAAACCCTGTAGGGCTGTGGTGAGGAGGTAGCATCTAGATTGTGGAGACGCAGTTCTATGAGACAGGTTAATCTTAGACAGAAACGTATCTGCTCCCAGCAGCCTCAGGTTAGAAAATCATTTATACTGAAATGTAGATGATGAGAACAGACCAGCACTGGAGTTTTAAGGAATGTTAAGGAATGTTTTAAGGAATACTGTGCTCTGTGCTAGGCGCTGTAGGGAATACAGAGATCTGAACTGAGCGTGGTCATTAACAGATACTTTATGGTTGAGGAAAAGAAGTGATAGTAGCATAAAAAATTAACCATAGTAGCAATAAATAAATGTGTTATCACTAGGGAGGAGGATAATTCACTAGAAAGTTAATGGAACAAGTCATGTTTCAAAAATTTAGACTGAGCAAGATTCAGGCCAGCCTGGGAATGTATCAGAGACCAGTAAGTATTGATTTATAGGAGAGGGAGGGACAACACAAAAACTAGGATGAAATGAGCAAAAATGCACGGAGCCAGAAAAATAAAGGGGTTCTGTAAACAGAGGATTTCAGAACTGAAAGATTGGGGTGTAATTCTATAAATGCAGGTAGAGATCAGACTGTGAAGCACTGATTACTAGACTGAAGCGCTTAATGTTTTTCTTATAGCTGCTAAAAATGCTTGAGTTCCGTTTCCAGGGAGGATATAGTAAATGGCAGAAAGCCATTATTTCCGCCGCAATAGCTAAAAATACGTATAATTTTTTAAAGTGCACGAAATCTCTTTAATGGCATTAGACAGCTGTGGAAGCAAATAAACTTGCCAAGACGGCGCGCTGCAACAGCCAGCTGTTTACTTCCCCAGAGCACTGGTCACACTGGGGCCTCGGTGGAAAACTGAGCGTGGCAGAAGCAGAGAGACACTCTCCTGGGTAACGGGAAATGAGTGGAGCACGTGATACGTGGCCTGGTATGACACACTGGAATCTATCAGTCCTCCAAGTGTATAGCTGGTCTTCCTTGTGGGATGTTTGCTGAGCGTGTAGGGGGTATGATGGGCTAGGAGACTGGGCCAGAAGGATCCCACAGCTGTACTTGGGAGTAAGTGCTTAGAAGAGAAACTCCCACAGAAGGAGGGCTCTACCACAAACACACCACAACGTTTGTCCTTTCAACCAGAGAAAGATTACGTCTAACTGAAAGTGCCCCTGAGTACCAGCCTAGCTCAACTCCTGATTGGACCAGGGTGACCGAAACTGGAAAGACCAAGCTTTCTCCTATTGAAAATAACATTGATTTTAATGTCTGTGGTTTACTTATACATGACCCCCAGCATCTGGTAAAATAGGAGACCAAGGAAGAGTCAGGAAATATCTGGAGAGATGATGGTCAAGAAATTTCCGAAACCGATGAACGAATCAGGCCACAGATTCAAGAAGCTCAACAAATCCGCAAACAGATAAATACAAAGCATACCCCACTTGGGCAACTTTCATCAAAATTCAAAAACCAAGTGAAGGTGACTTCTCAAAAGCAGTAAGAGAAAAACTACACATTAATTATGAAAAGAAAAATTAGAAATATGCCTAATTTTTCATCTGAAGCCATGGAAGCCCAAAGATAATGCAATGACGTATCGAAAGTGTTGAAAGGGTCAAAACAAAACAAAACAAAACAAAACCAACCCCTAGAACTTTATTTTTATTATTTATTTTATTTTATTTTTAAAGATTTTATTTATTTATTTGACAGAGATCACAAGTAGGCAGAGAGAGAGAGAGGAAGGGAAGCAGGCTCCCTGCTCAGCAGAGAGCCTGATGCGGGGCTCGATCCCAGGACCCTGGGATCATGACCTGAGCCGAAGGCAGAGGCTCTAACCCACTGAGCCACCCAGGCACCCCAAAACCCTAGAACTTTAAACCCAACAAATCTCAGAATTTTATGTCTAGTGAAAATATCCTTCAAAAAATAAAATAAAAATGTTTCCAGGAACAAACAAACAAAAACCCCAGAGAATTTGTTATTAACCAACCCATACTACAAAAAGTAGTAAAGGAAGTTCTTCGGGTTGAAGGAAGATGATTCCAGAGGGCAGCATGAAATCCAGGAAGGAATGAAACACACAGAAAGAGTAACTTTATAGGTACATAAAAAAGAATATTGACTTCTTAGAGTCACAAGAATAATTATATTATATATTTTTACATAAATATAGAAGTAAATATAATAGCACAGAAGACAGGAGAGTGTAAATGGAATTACACCATTGAAAGTTTCTTACACTGCTCTAAAAGTGGTAAAATACCAATTTAAATTCAAGTAGGTCAAAAAGATACCCTAATAAGTAAAAAATGCATTTTTATTCTAAAATAAGTTCTAATTAAAATGCTAACAGAGAAAATGGAATCATAAAAATACCCTTTATCCAAAAGAAGGCAGAAAATAAGGGGTGAGGGAACAAAGAACATTTGGGAAAGAAGCAAATAGCAATATAGTCAACTTAAACTCAACTAGATCATTCATTACATTAAATGTAAATGAAATAAAATTTCAACTAGAACTCCAAGATTGATAATTCATTTGGAGCATACAAAGTGTCAGTTTGCCTCTTGAAATAGAGATACCTAGTAGGAAGATATGTATGGGGGCTTGGTGTTCAAAAGGAAGTCTGGAATGGAGATTCAACCTTTGGAAGCCATCAGCTTACAGGTAGTATTAAAACCATGGGGATTGTTTGATGAGATATAGATTGAGAAAGAAATCCCCAGGATGGAGCCCCCTGGCTTGGTGCTGTAAGATGTCACAGGGAACAGGTTCCAAATACCAAGGAAGAGAACTAACATGTGCAACTCAGGACTTTTGTCTTCAAAGAGGAACCTCGAACAGCTCATTATATAAGGATGGGGATGGACGTCTGCATACAGACATTCCTGGTGAGCAAACACATCCAGACACCTCATGGGCTTAAAGCTGTTCAGATAAGAGAAAACTACTGCATCATGGCATACTTTAGATTCATCTTCTACTTTCACCTATTTCCATATTTTCAAATTTGGGTTCACAAGAACAAGAATGGCTTACCCAGCTCATCTCTTCTTGCCAGGCTGTTTTGTCTGTCTCTACTGGCCTGAAGATTGTCTGCTCTTGGTCCACACATCCACTCTCATACAAACATCAGTAGGTTGATGAGGTAGAGGTAACCATTTGCTCCACAACTTGGCCATTGGGGCAGAAATGTCTGTGAGTGAGGAATTTTTCTCTCCAAAGGAGGTATCCATGTAAAAAGCATTTGAGTTTTGGCCTTTCCAATAGACATTACATGGACTTTAGTTTAGACCCTAAAACGTCTTGTATAACTTCTGTCTTTTATAAATTAACCTTTGGTGTATATCTTTTTGGGTGAAGTCAATTCCACAGTATTTCTTAGCGTTCTACCTTTCTCATCTAGAAATAAAAAAACTAAATAACCCTTGGTTGAAATATAAGTACTTCAGTTTTCCATCCATGGTCTATGTATGCCACAAGAAGCAGAATTAAGGTATTTAACCCTGAATCTTAGACTTAGCTCTGGTGTTCACTTCTAAATTCTACATACAATTTCTGGTATGTTTAAAAGCACTCAGTTCAGGCCTCCGGCCTCTAGAGGGCCCTCTGTCTTTTGATGATACCTTGAAGTCCATCTTCTAAAAAGCTGAAGTTGAAGGCAATGATCTTTCTGGGACAGTACAAGTTATTCTGTAGGTTTGCTCAGGGAGTCTGGTAGGCTTTCCTACAGTATAATGGGTTGAAATTCTCTTTCATTTGAGGAGTCCCTCCAAGGCAAAGAATAATATCCCCATCACTTTTGCTCACACATCAGGGCCTTTGATTTTATGTTAATCAGTAGATTTTACTGTTTCTTTTCTTTTTTAAAATTATTTTTTATTTTCTTAATTTCTTTTCAGTGTACCAGAATTCATTGTTTATGCACCACACCCAGTGCTCCACGCAACACGTGCCCTCCATAATACCCACCACCAGGCTCACACAACCTCCCACCCCCGCCCCTTCAAAACCCTCAGCTTGTTTTTCAGAGTCCATAGTCTCTCATGGTTCATCTCCCCTTCCAATTTCCCTCAACTCCCTTCTCCTCTCCATCTCCCCATGTCCTCCATGTTATTTCTTATGCTCCACAAATAAGTGGTTTCTTTTCATTTCATGCATTATGGTGAAAATCCCAACCAGTTCCTAGAAAACGCAACCATAATCTCCTAAACTCTGTCTTTACCCAAAACACAGGCTTTCAAAAACTATCAACAATCCAAGCTCAGATGTTCCATTCCCTTGTTCCATTCCCTCAGGTAAATCTAGAAGTAGAAATTCTATGTACTAATGTGGGGAGATAGGAAGGGGAAGGTGGATATGAAGAAAACACAAATCAGGGGAATCTGAGCAACTTCAGACTTGATTAGTGTTCAGATTTCTGAAGGAAATGGAAGGATGTTTGGCAATGAGGGAAGTGAGTCATGATTTTTAGAAGATGATTGTTTTATGCAGTATTTTAAATGCTCTCTTTTTTTTTTTTTTTCCAAGATGATTATAGAGCTTGGGACATTCAGAAAATTGACCTTTATAAACCAGAACAAGCTTACCACCCCCCCACTGTGAAATTTGGAAATTCAACCACTTTTCAGGATGACTATGCTCCTCAGGAGATAAAGCCCAGGCAAAGCTTTAAACCCAGCCCCGTGGTCAAATGTTCTACAGTCCCTTTTAATGGTGATACAAGTCATCGCCTTGATTACATCCCTTATCAGCTAGAACTCAAGTTTGCAAGGCCAAAAGAAGTGTACAAGCCAACCAGCCAACCCTTTGAGGATCTCACAACTCACCAATACGACTTTCAGGGTCTTCCTGGCGAAACTGCAAAAATCTGCAGACCTCCATACACCAGAGTGACCCAAAATGCTCATTTTGAAGGAAGCACGGAATTCCGCGAAAGCTTCCAAGCCTGGGAAATCCCACCACCCGAAGTCAAGAAACCACAGGAGTATGTCCCGCCTGCAGGTGCCATGCAGTTAAACAGCACAAGCCATCTCGACTATGTTCCCTATCAGACCAAACGTGTCAGTCCCATCAGGCCAGTTTCTCAGAGAAAATATAACAATGTCCCTTTTCAAGGAAAAAGCACCACAAAGGAAGATTTTCCAGCCTGGGAATGCTGTCGTCAAGGTCTTATTAGGCAGCAGCAGCAGATTTCCAAACCATCTGGAAGATTTGATGGTTGGAGCACTTTCAGGTCTCACTATGTGCCCCACGAGCTGATTCGGACGGAGAGCTGCAAACCTGCGCATGCTCTGTTTCAGAGTTCTGCTCCGTTCGATGACGCCACTATGTACTCTACAGAGTACACACCAAAGAAACAGGAAGTCTGCCCTGCTAGCTATCCTTCTCCTCCAGGCTATATCTTTGAAAATACAAATTCTCAAGGTCATAAATTCTTCCGCAAGGTCACGCCCACAGTGGAGGCCTTCTAATCATCAAATCATGTTTAAAAGGAAGCTAACAGATACTGGTGTTCTAAGGGAAAGCCAGGGTTTGTTTGTTTGTTTGTTTGTTTGTTTTTTAGAGGGGAGGGGAAGAGGGAGAGAGAGAATCTTATGCAGGCTCCAAGCCCAGCATAGAGCCGACGTGGGGCTCGATCTCACAATCCTGAGATCATGACCTGAGCTGAAATTGAGAATTGCACGCTTGACCGAATGGGCCACCCAGGCGCCCCAAAGCTAATTTTATATAGTCAAAATAATTTACGGGAGAGCTAAATCATTTTTAAATCTTTCAAAATGAATTTGAAAAATTAATTATAAGAAATAAGGACCTTAAAATCCATTTTGTATTGCTCTTTTACCAAGATTGTCCTTTAATATGCTATTCTGAAAGTTGAATCATGGACATTCCCAACTGAATTACTTTAATCCCCAACCTACTGTTTGGTTGCTTGCCTCCAGTCTATTATCATTTACCCGTACGTTTTTAATTATGGCAACTACACAGTTACTCACATACAGTTTTCATGTATCAAGGACATCAGGACTGTCTAGCCCACCTCTGAAAATGACGCACGGATTCCTCGTCCAAGACAGTGGTCTTCATGTCCTCAGACTTCAGGGCATCTACGCAGTGCACTGTGGTTGGTGGTGCTGAGGGCGGTCACACTGCCCCTCACCATGTTCAAGTTCATAAGAGGAACTGTGGTGCAACCAGCAAGGGGTCTGTGGGCTGGGAGTCAAGGCTCTGAGTTGGGGTCCCGATGACATCACCCTAGGTGAATGACTCATGTCTTTGAGCCCCAGTATCTCCACTCGTAAAAGGACATCCGCTCTGCTTAGTTCACAAATACTCCGTTTCGAGCATCAGATCATATGATTCATTGTAACCCAAAAGCAAAAGTGCTAAGCAAATGTCAGGCATTCACAGTAAGTCCCTTAATCTCGTTTTGTGCCTGTTTTCTCCATTTTCAAAGTAGGGTAACTAACCTACACACTACTCATTTTCTGGCCTGAGGCAAGGATTGTAAAATGACCGAATTTGCTCTGAGCTTAGGAGTAGTTTGATTCCTGAAAAGAGTCTTGTTCTGTCCAGCCCCACAAGCGCTGGAGAGCTCGTTCCAGAGAATGGAGAGCTTGGATGAGGAGAACGTGGTTTGAAAGACAGTACTTACGGGAAGGAAAAAGTTATTTGTTAGAGTAATTTTAGGAATGACTGACAGCGGTGAAGAATCTTCTGGGTAACCTTGGGTAAGGACGTACCTAATGGCCTTGCCGCGAGTCAGGGTTCAGGAGCAGGAGCAGGCTCAGGGTGAGGCAAAGTCCCGTCCTTCTCCTCCAGTGTGAACTAAGTGCTAGGAAGGGAGGGGAGGAATGATCCCAGTAAGTAAACCAGGAAGAACACGTTGCGTTTATGAGCACTGAAAATGTCCTGATGAATCACATTCCTATTGTCCCTTTTTCTTTGATAAATGATTGCATTCTGGGAGAGTATGGTTTAGTGTAGCACAAAGTTTGATCTTCTGTAGCTTTAAAGTTGTCTCAAACAACACGCTCACTTGAGAATGAGTGCACTGACATTTGGCTAAAACATTTTTAATATCTGAAAGTAGCTTGTTTTTATTTACATTTGTATTTATTAGTGAAAATCATGATATGTAGAATTCTTTATCTAGGCAACATTAATAAAGCATCAATAAAATGAATGAATTTTCATGAAATCATTTCTGTACCAAATTTTCTCTGGAAAAGGGAGCTTTTTAAATAAAGTCTTATCTAGGTTAACCTGTATATAACTACTCCTGCCTTTTCCATAGAAAACATGATTATAGGGGCGCCTATAGGTGCCTTATAGGTGGCTCAGTGGGTTAAAGCCTCTGCCTTCAGCTCAGGTCATGATTCCAGGGTCCTGGGATTGAGCCCTACATCGGGCTCTCTGCTCGGCAGAGAGCATGCTTCCCTTCCTCTCTCTCTGCCTGCCTCTCTGCCTGCTTGTGATCTCTGTCTGTCAAATAAATAAATAAAATCTTAAAAAAAAAAAGAAAACATGATTATAGACTCAAAATGAAACAGTAGGGAGTATGGCAACACTCTCAACCTGGCCCATTTTCTGAGCTAGACATTCAACTTCCTCTGCAATCTGATGGGGGTGGTCTACCCCTGGACAAAGGTTACCCCATAGTAAGATACATCCTGGGGTTTCCCAAGGCAATGTGACTTGAGCTGAGGACACAAAGATGAATAATGGCATGTCCCTATCATCTAACACTCAATGTAACGGATGGGAATAAGAGATTGGAACAGGGGGTACATGGGCCACTTAGCCTGGGAGTTCAGGAAAATCTCCCTTAAGGAGAGGACAGCTGAGCTGACCCTTGAGCTGTAATGACAACTTCTTCTATAGACTAGCATACGTGACCTTGCACCAATTATTTTCCCTCTCTGAACCCATTTCTTCATCTACAAAATTGACTTTAAAGGGTGTGTACCTGGAATATTTAAAGAATATAAAACTCAAGAACAGGAAAAAAAACGGGTCAAAGATCTAAACAGATACTTCACCAGACTATCTATAGATGGTGTATTAGTTTGCTAAGGCTACAAGGACAAAGTACCCCAGACTTGGGCGGGGGGGGGAGGGCTTAGACAACCGACATTCACGGTCTCACAGTTCTGGAGGCTGGAGGCCCAAGGTCAAGGTGTCGGCCGAGCTGGCTCCTTCGGAGGTCTGCATGGGAGAACCTGTTCTGTTCCTCTCTTCCAGCTTCTGGAGTTTTGCCAGCAATCTCATGTTGCCCAGCTTATAAATGTCTGTCTTCGTCTTCACATGGCATTCTCCCCGTGTCCAAGCACCCGTCTCCAAATCTCCCCATTTAATAACAATACCAGTCGTCCTGGAATTCACAGACATGCGACTTCCCCTAATGTCACTACCCAGCGATCCCATCCTAACCTGATCATCTGCAAAGACCTTGTTTCCAAATAAGGTCGTATTCTGGGAGTTAGAAGCTTTTTGAGGAGGGGAACACAATTCAACCCACAAGAAATGTCAAATAAGCACGTGAAAGGTAGTATCGTTAGTCATTAGGGAAATTCAACTTAAAACTACAATGAGATATCATGACATACATATCCAGGGCTAAAATGATAACACACACACACACACACACCAGGCATTTTGGAACATCTTCTGACAGTTTATAAAGGTAAACATACACGTACATATCACAGGGTCACAGAGAAGCAGGACATGGGAGTTTCAGGGGGTGATAGAAGTGTTTGGTAGGAAACCGTGTGGGTAAACAACTCTCTGAATTCGCAGAAACTGTAAGAACTGGAAGCCACGGAGTCGGTCTTACTGCCTGTAACATCACAGACACGGCTCCCCAGGACGCGGGGAGAACCCGGGAAGGAACGCAGACGGTGGCGGGTGAGTCTAAGTGTCCTGGGAGCAAGTCACCTGAGCACACGGAAGAGGGCGGGAGGAGAGGGGATGACCAAAGAGACACTGAGAAAGAGCGTTCTGACCGAACACTCTAAAGCTATGGATAAGAAGGCTCCCACACAAACACCGCACTCCGGCTGCTGAACGGTCCTTCTGTCACAGGGTTACGGGAAACCAAGAAGACTGTAGATCATGAGAGCCAGGCTTCTCAAGGTCACAGAGAGAAACTACAAAGAAAAAAAAGGCATTTGGTGACTAATGTAACAAAATAAAAAATACTAATTAAAAAAAAAATACCACCTCTGTTTACCCACACTTACTGAGAATTTGAGTAGAAAACACTTCTCAGTAAAATACTGACCTTTGGTGGAGCCTTCTCAAAAATCTTCCCTGGAAATCTTCAACCTCCTTACTAATTTGATAATGGTCATCTAGAGTTGTCCTTACATGAAAACCTTTAAAATAAAGACTTGAGCTAAAAAAAAAAAGAAAGAAAGAAAAAGGCATTGACTGTAGAAGTGACCGTATGGTGTGAACTGATACCTGACGTCTCAGGATGAACTCACAGATGCAGAAATAAACATGTGTGCGTGTGTTGTGTGTGTGTGTGTGTTTGCGCGGGTTAGTACGGATGTGCAGTCAACCTCAGAAACCTCCCAGTGGGCAAAGCTGGAATGATCTGAGCAACAAAATAATGACAGTTGGCATTTTTACTCAGTTACTTTGAGTTAAAATCCAAACTGTTGTTTTATATATATATTTATATTATATATATGTATATAGATATATGTAGAGAGCGAGAGATTGATTTAGATATATATAGATCTATCTATCTATTTCCTAGAGTCCATACTGATATAAATAAATAAATAAATGGGAGAGAAGACACATCTCTTCCTTACAGGATTCCAATCAGTAAAGGAATGAGGAAAAGAGAAACTCACCACTAGAACATCATCACGATAATTATTGTAGGCACAACCCATAAGATGCTATAAAACTAGGGGACAAAACTTTAAGGAGAAACAGAGCATTTTCACAGTCTCTAGGTATTGTTTCCAAAATACAAATATATTAATTACAAAGAGGGAAACGGTGACCTAGTAGAGAAGAAACCCGGCAGGAGCCACCTTAACCAAGGACCAAGGTAAACATGACCAGTAAGAGGGCATGTCGACAGCATGTCCCTCTGATGCCGCACCGGGAGAGAGGCAACAGTGCATAGCTGACTCTAATCCTGAGTAAATACCAGATCACCTCCAACAGAGGGGCACTCAGCAAAATCCCTGGCCAGTGTCATGGTCACAATTGCCATGGTCATGAAAGACAAGAAAACGGAAGCACCACGGTTTGGAGCCTTAAAGAGGCATGGCATTGAGGGATCGTGGATCAGAACCCAGGGCAGAACAGAGGACAACAGTGGAAAATGGTGAAATCCCATTAAAGTTTGCAGTTAATAGTGTTATGCCAATGTCGATTTCTTGGGGCGGTTTTTAAAGTTTTTATTTAAATTCCAGTTAGTTCACATGCAGCATAATATTAGTTTCAGGTGTGCAATGTGGTGACTCATCACTTCCATCATAACCCAGCTCTCGTCATGACAACTGCCCTCCTTCGCCCCCCATCGCCCATTTCCCCCAACCACCCCTCTTCTCTGGTCACCAGCAGTGTGTTCTCTAGTGAAGAGTCTGTTTCTGGGCTTGCCTCCCTCTCTCCCTCTGTTTCAGTCCTTTGCTCATTTGTTTCTTAAGTTCCACGCATGAGTGAGATCATATGGGATTTGTCTTTCTCTGATTGACATTTTGCTTCGCATAATACTCTCTAGCTGCATCCATGTTATCGCAAGTGGTGGGATGTCATTCTTTTTGATGGCTGAGTGATATTCCATTGTCTATACAAGCCACACCTTCTTTATCCATTCATTAGTCCACAGACTCTTGGGCTATTTCCAGAATTCGGCTCTTATAGATACTGATGCTATAATCATTGGGGTGCATGCGTACCCTTCGAATGAGCATTTCTGTATTCTTTGGGTAAATACCTAATAGTACATTTGCTGGATCATAAGGTAGTTCTAATTTTAACTTTCTGAGGAAACTCTGTACTGTTTTCCACGGTGGCCGTACCAGTTGCGCTCCCACCAAGAGTGCCAGAGGATTCCCCTTTCTCCTCATCCTCACCAACATTTACTGTTTCTTGTGTTGTTGATTTTAGCCATTTTGACAGGTGCAAAGTGATATCTCATTGTGGTTTTGATTTGCATTTTCCCAATGATAAGTAACGTTGAGCATCTTTTCACGTGTCTGTTGGCCATCTGGATGTCTTCTTAGGAGAAATGTCTGTTCATTTCTTCTGACCATTTTGTAACCACATTATTCTTTTTCGGGGTGTTGAGTTTTTATAAGTTCTTTACATATTTCAGATACTAACCCTTTATCAGATACGTCATGTGCAACTATCTTCTCCTATTCTACAGGTTGCCTTTTAGCCTTGCTGATTATTTCCTTCACTGTACAAAAGCTTTTTATTTGGATCAAGTCCCATTAATTTATTTTTGCTTTTGTTTCCCTTGCCTCAGGGGACATCTCTAGAAAGAAGCTGCTGTGGCCAACATCCAAGAAGTTACGGCCTGTGTTCTCTTCTAGGATTTCAATAGTTTCAAGTGTCTTATTTAGGTCTTTCATCCAATTGAATTTGGTTTTGTATGTGGTGCAAGAAAGTGGTGCAAGAAAGTTTCTTTCTTCTGCATGTGGCTGTCCAGTGTTCCCAGCACCGTTTGTTGAAGAGATGGTCTTTTCCCCCACTGGATAGTCTTTCCTGCTTTGTCGAAGATGAGTTGATCATACAGTTGTCGGCCCATTTCTGGGTTTTCTGTTCTGTTTCATTGATCTGTGTGTCTGTTTCTCTGCCAGGCCCAATTTCTTAGTTTCGGTCAGCACATCTGGTTATGTACAACGTTGACATTAAGGGAAGTTAGATGAAGGGTGTACCAGAACTCCCTGCAGTGCTTTTGTAACCATTCCATACATCTTAGTCACCTTAATATAAAAAGTTAAAAAAAATAGTTTGGTTTGTTCTGCCAGGCTCATTAGGTTTGTCTTTTCAACTCCAGCCATCCATCAGTCTATCAGCAAGTTTGCTTATAATTTCTGAGGTCGCTCTACACACCTGACAACACGTTTGACGCCAGGGACCTGGTGATGCCCCTGCCTTGGCAAGGCTCCGAGTTCAGCAAAGAGCTGTGGCGTGGGGTCCGAAGCTTGGCAAGGGGAACCATCCTGAATTGAGGAACCACGCTGGGATCCCTGGCGTGATGAAACCTTTCCTGTCTTTGCACTTGGGAAGGCTTGTTAGGGCTTGTTGCAAACTTCTCCTATCCTTTGCTCATTACAAAGAAAAGCCTGACAATCCTAGAATGACTTTTTCACCCTTTTCCTAGTTGATATGTAAGAAATAAAGTTTTGGGGTATTGACTTCATCACATCGTACATGAGAGGACCCAAGCCCTCCAGCAGGGCTTAGACTGCAGAATCCGGATTTCTTTGCATTCCTGCACAGTTCCTGAGGATCACCAAGTAGTTCCGACGGCCAAGAAAACAGCAAGGAGTTCCCAGGGAAATTTCTCTGAGTTGGAAATGACATTCCCCTCATTTCCTCTCCTTCCTTGTAATGCTCTCCACTCCCTGTAACCCATGTACATGGCCTTAGTTTGAGAGAGAGAGAGAGAGAGAGAGAGAGAAAACAAAGGGAAGACAAGAAAAGAAAAGAAACATGAAGAGAAAGGAGGGAGGGGAGAGAAAGAAAGAAAAAGAAAAGGAAGGAGGAAGGAAGGGAGGGAGGGAAAGAGGAGGGAAGACAAAACCGCACTTTCAGACATCAGGGGTATCCAACTGCTTATCTCCCGTGGAGCTCGGCCTCTTGAGGTTAACAGAGTCTCACAAGTCACCGTACAATGATTGATTTTTCTTCAACAGATAACCTCAGAAACCCCAAGGCCCGAGGCAAACGGAGGGGCATCTCAAGTTCACCAACATGACTCCCGTCTGTAAAGACTCACCGCCGATCCTGAAGCACCACACACACGGCTGGGACACAGAGGAAGTCATCTAGTGCCGCCAAAACGACTTCAGGCGCAGACATCTCACGGCAGTCCCCGAACTCCTCATCGTGGCCAAAAATAAGAGGGTGTTACCACCTCCTGCTCTCCTACTACCACCCTCTTCTACACTGTCTCAGTTGTCCACGAGGGCTTGTTTCCAGCCCTTCTGCCCTCGACATCAACGACAGTCCATAGGGCGTACATGATTGGGAAAAGGGACTCAGAGAGAACTTCTGTGTGATCGGTCCTGAATCTTGTCACCCACACTTCACAGGACAGCCCAGAGCAGGGAGCCCATCAGGTCTGCTCCTGGACTCCCAAGGAGGTGGCCAAGGTGACAACGGTCAAGGCCTCCAGAAACAACACAAATAAGCCACCCACATGTATAAGGATTCCACTGCATAATCCAAGTAGATTTATTTCTGAATGACTTAGGGGGTCATGAAAGAAACATTAACTCTTATGTTATAGGAACAGTAGTAAAATACAGTACACAGGAATGTCACTTGGACGATACCAAGACAACAGTACGATAGCCAACAAAAAAATAGCGACTTTAAATACAAAGGAGAAGCAATTTAATAGGAAATTTTGTTGATAAGAAAAAATATATGTCCCACGTTCTTTATTACATACTGTACAAAATAAAATATTGCACCTTTAAGTCATATAATAAATATGTACAAAGAGTATCTTACAAACGATCTTTCTTTTAATTTAAAAACCTTCCACAACCAAGTGTGACTGATGACCAGAGCCCCACGGGCTGTGTGTGCCCTTCACGTCCCCATCCTTCCCGGCCACCAAACCCTCCGCATACAGTAGTGCTCATTGTCAGTGTCAGCGAGGCTGAAGTTAGAACGTGACAGCTGGTGCTCAGAATACGCGGCAGAGAGACCCGCAAGCTTGCCCACGGACAAATCCAAAGCCCAAACACGCTGTTTGCTTCTTTGTGATCAGGGCCTCGGTCCACCACGACCTGCTTCAGGTGATGCCGTGGCCAACGGGCTGTCAGCGGCACAGGATGCTGGCCGAGGGAGGATGGCTGCGTCCTTGGGGCCGTGGGCCATCCAAAGCCATAATCGCTGGGGATGTCAGGGAAAGCAGCCCAGAACTGAATCAGCGTCAGAACATCACAACTTCACGCAAGCCCCAGACTCCGTCGACAGAAACAATTTAGTCCCAATTTACTCTCCACCCGGGCACCATCACCAACACCAGCACTGGCGCCAGTCTGAACACAACCCAACGCAACCCAGCTCGGCCCTCTCACTAACCCCCAACGCCAACTCTAGCCTTAACCCTAACATACCTTCCCCTCTCACCTCACCCAATCCTAAGACTAAAACGAACCCAAACTTACCCACCAAATCCTAACTCTGACCCCTAGCCCTACTGTCACTTCCAGCCCAACCCAAATTCACTTTGGATTTACCGACAGATCGGTCTGAATTAAAACACTTATTTACGATAATTCTTTTCAATCACCATGTTTGCTATTTGGATTACTTTCTTAGAACCTTCAGGATTATAAGAAATAAAAACCCTGAAATAGAAAATCCTCAGGAGTATGATTCTAGGCATAAATTAGGTCTAATAAGGCTTTGATTTTTTGTGTGCAAGAGAAGAGTGCTCAGAAAAAGTCTCATTCACAGCTCTTAAAAGAAAGCTTTGAATACATTTCAAAATCAGTAGAAAAGGTGAACTTGCCCTCTCCTTTGATTTCCGAGATGCCTCATCTGGTCACAGATCTCCATAGTTGTGAAATTGGTGGCAACGTCTACTCTGGGCTTTTGTCCCCGGGTTCTGTAAAAGCAAAGACAAGATGCCACCCCCCACCCCCACTCCCAGGGTCCTTGGATCAGTCGGTGCCATGAGCCTGGCCACAGGGACCACCTCTTCTTCATAGACTAGACTTAAGGAGCCATCAAAATGCCACCAGCACCACTCACGCCATCTCAACAACTACTGGCCAGGGCTTCCAAAGTGTAGATGCCTTATAAACAGGCTGAAACCCTAAAACTCGAGAGAAGAGGAGGTCATCAGTTGCCACGTGCCCGTCACATCTTCGGGACGTCCTACCCTCCACGAGTCCACACGTACAGGAAAAAGCAGCCTGTGACATCGCACTGGGGATCTGGGCAGTTTCCCTACTAGGAGGGCACGGGGAGGGTCCCAAGTGCAAGGGCACACCTGCCACGGTGTGTTTGATCGTCCCGAAACAGATCATCTCAAAGAGCTGGGATCAAACACCGGCCACCGGGAAAACAACAGGACATCCTGCCAGTGGTGAGTTCGCGTCGACCCTTGAATGCAGAATCTAGAGTTTTGAAAGAAAATCACATGCGTCTGAACCGGCTCCGTCGGGGCAAAGAGCTGCTCCGCTTGGGCTCCGGCTTCACAGCGGCATTCCGGCCCCGCCACACGTTTACCCTTCTCGACACGACGGACAGCACCTCTGCTTGTACAGATCGAGCGAACACAAACCGAGATGCTTCACGAACATACAGTAGTGCGTCGTGTCTGAGCAGTCTGCTGCAAAAAAGGGAACACAGAGACACCCACTGAACGCACAGCTCACCAGAGGAGTTACAAAAACTGAAAAAATAAAACCCTTTGAGTTTATGACAAGCCTAACACGGCGATCACGGAGCGAGCTGGAGAAACCCGGGCTTGGGTTTGCGGCCCGGGGAATAGAGTCACGGGCACTGTGACAGCGCCGGGTGGGCACAGGTGGCAGCTGCATTTGTGGGGAGCCCAGCGGCACGGATAGAACTGTTCGATCACTACGTCCTACACCTGAAACTGGTGCAAGCTTGTACATCAGCCGGAATCAGACAAAAAAACTGGAAAGCAACCCCACTAAGTTTGGGTTAGAGGCACGGCCCTACACGAGAGCCAGAAACTCACGGGGCTCACTTCTCATCCCGGCCACGTGGCCTCACCCTGCTCTCCGGGGCTTCCCAGCCTGGCCCACGCTCCTCCTCTCAGTGCTGAGAAGAGCAGGGGTGTGGACCCTTGGAAAACGGATAAATGGGATGGACTTGCTCCCTAGCAAAATATATGTATGATGAAATTTTATAAAAATGATATAACAATTATACATAATACACAAACATGTGTGTCTATGAACATATATAGTATTAAAACAATATAATGTATATATAATATAATAATAATATAAACATCTATGCCAAGAATCCCCGTCCTAGCTGAGGAGACCTCCCTCCGGGCAGAAGGGGAGTATGGTGAGGCGGTCAGACGTGGGGACAAATCCATCATAGCCAATGCCGCCGACGCCCACGGGATTCTACTGTTCTCGAAGGAATGCTGAGTCGCCCCCGCGGCAAAGGCGCTCATCTCCTAACATCCAGGATGCCACCTGCATCCCGCATGGCCGGTCAGCGGGGACACCAACAAGGCTGCCCCCCGCCTCCCCCCGCCCCCTCGCCCAGGTCTGGCGGGGACTAGGCCGCTGGCCGGCGGTGGTACCTGAGAGGGGTACGTACTCTCACAGGAAGGCCCCAGACAGTGCCGCCAGGAAGCCGGTTTCTTCTTCTGCACACAGTGTCTCTCGGCCACGGGTCTGCAGCTCCGGGAGCGGACACACTCGACCTTCCGGGACTGGAAGCCCCGGCCGCAGGCCGCCGTGCAGGGCCTCCAGGGGCCCGGGTGCCAGCACACGTCGCAAGCCCCCGCCGAGCAGTTCCTCCTCAACGTGGGTCTGAGAGAGAAAGAAGGAAAGAGACAAGGGAAAGAAACAGAAAGTGGAAATGGGAGAGGCGGGAAGTCACTCCCCGCTGCCCAAGCCTTTCTGTGTACTCGGTCTTTCATCCACGAAGGTTTTGGGATTAGGACCGTACTTGTCAGGTGCGTGATTTGCAGGGTGCGTGATGGGTGGCGCGAGCGTGACCAGGACAGGCAAGCCAAGCACATGTGTCCATTCGCTGCCCACACCGAGTCAGGACACGCGTCTCCAAGGACAGGCTGTCGTGCGAAGCTGGAGCAGGTCAGCTCACAATCAGCCACTTCGGATGTGCTAACGACACACAGACGGTTGTGCTTATGAAAGCACGTGGGGGAGGTTCGGGTATGAGTGTCACGAGTGTGGGAGCAAGCCGGTCTGCTAAGGGACGGCACTCAGAGTTGGCCACACCGTGACTCGTAGTCAGATTTAACACGGACTGTCTGGGGACAGGGATCTGTCTCTGGTTCTTTACACTGTCACACAGAACAGAGAGCTGGCGCCCTCGACTCTGGAAGATATCTAGCCTAGAAGAGACAGCTAGCTTGGTGGACACACTTTGGGGTACATGACCTTGTTCCCTGTGGCAGGGGTCCTGGGCAGTATCGCGGCCCTACACGGAACTCTCTCCCACCCCACAGGCGACCAGGAGAGAACCTCAGCTTCACTGTGCTGCCTCAATGACAGTCCTCATTCCAGGAATGTGGACGGTGTTGGAATAAGGCCTGTAATCACGACGTCTAAAGATCACGAAAGCCGTATTGTGCCACATGGGCCACAGAACCAGAAAAAGAAAATTCAGGAAAATAACAAAGAAGGACGCAAAACACTGAGAGCTGCAGAGGCTAGAAGAGAAAAAACCCCAACGACTTCTCATTTCGTGGTCTCAGTGCTTCCCAGGGTCTGATGGCATCCGCCCTTTGAAGTCCTGAGGCATTTTCTATTCCTGTAAAAGGTTCCTTACCAGCACGTGGGATCTAAAAGGAGTGTAGGACCACATTTTCCTTATCCATTCGTCCGTTGAAGGGCATCTTGGTTCTTTCCACAGTTTGGCAACTGTGGCCACAGCTGCTGTGAACATTGGGGTGCATATGGCCCTTCTTTTCACTACATCTGTATCTTTGGGGTAAGTACCCAGTAGTGCAATTGCAGGGTCATAGGGAAGCTCTATTTTTAATTTCTTGAGGAATCTCCACACTGTTCTCCAAAGTGGCTGCACCAACTTGCCTTCCCACCAACAGTGTAAGAGGGTTCCCCTTTCTCCACATCCTCTCCAGCACATGTTGTTTCCTATCTTGCTAATTTTGGCCATTCTAACTGGTGTAAGGTGGTATCTCAATGTGGTTTTAATTTGAATCTCCCTGATGGCTAGTGATGATGAACATTTTTTCATGTGTCTGTTGGCCATTTGTATGTCTTCATTGGAGAAGTGTCTGTTCATATCTTCTGCCCATTTTTTGATATGATTATCTGTTTTTTGTGTGTTGAGTTTGAGAAGTTCTTTATAGATCCTGGATATCAACCTTTTGTCTGTACTGTCATTTGCAAATATCTTCTCCCACTGTGGAAAGAACCAAGATGCCCCTCAACAGACGAATGGATAAGGAAGATGTGGTCCATATACACTATGGAGTATTATGCCTCCATCAGAAAGGATGAATACCCAACTTTTGTAGCAACATGGATGGGACTGGAAGAGATTATGCTGAGTGAAATAAGTCAAGCAGAGAGAGTCAAGTATCATATGGTTTCACTTATTCGTGGAGCATAACAAATAACATGGAGGACATAGGGAGATGGAGAGGAGAAGGGAGTTGAGGGAAATTGGAAGGGGAGGTGAATCATGAGAGACTGTGGACTCTGAAAAACAATCTGAGGGTTTTGATGGGGCAGGGGGTGGGCGGTTGGGGGAGCCAGGTGGTGGGTATTATGGAGGGCACGGATTGCATGGAGCACTGGGTGTGGTGCAAAAACAATGAATTCTGTTACGCTGAAAAGAAATTTTAAAAAAATCTTCAAATAAAATAAAATAAAATAAAAGGAGTGTAGGATCACCGCTGGAAATGTAATAAGATGGAGAAATTGTGATGACCTTACCAGCTCCTGACCCAAGTGTTATACAGCAGGAAGCAGTACTCCAAGTGGCCAGTAGGGGGAGACTCCATCAAAAGGTTTGTTTCAACAACAGGGTCACACCACACTAGGGTTTTACCAGGGAAGAGAGGAGGGTATCCCGTTCATTACAGGGCTTTTTTTTTTGCCCCAGTGGGTATGAATCCTAGGGGCCAAAAGGGTAGTTGCTTCGGAGAACCGGGCATAGACCCGGTACTCCTGGTCCTACCCCCCCATGCAGAGATGAGCTCTTTCTACCAAAAGAAGGTGAATATTCACAGAAAACACCAAAAAAAGGTATTTTAAAAGGATACCAAATTGTGCACAAGTGTTGGGTGGTCCCGTCTTATAAGAAATCGCCCACTTTTTTCGCATAAGTCATTCCGAGTTGACTTTTGCTGTTTCCAGCCCCAAGAACCCTAACTCACACAGCCACCTCTGCCTGATGGAAGGCTGGGCCGGCGGGAAGGCAGAAGGAGCCCCAGGGCTTACAACAGATCAGAGGACACAGGGAGCCAGAGAGCCACGTGGCAGTGGTAGTTCCAGGGGCTGGTCACTGAGGTCATGTGAAGGAAAGGTGGGTCCAGCACAGAGCAGCCCACATCCTCGGGGCCAGGGACAGGACAGGGGACGGGGCTGCCCCAGCTAGGGGGACGAAGTCTGGGCACTGGTGTGATGCACACATGTGCATGGGCAGCTCAGCTGCTCTCCCGTGTGGCAGGAAATCACAAAGTCACCCTGTTGCCACTAGAGTTCCCCAATGTCCCGTCCCTGTTCAGTGGAGCTCCTCCCCTACCTCACACAACCCCTTTCACCATCAGCCGGATGCAACATGGGCTCGCTCTTTCACACACTTCCGTGTTTCCTGTTCAGCTCCGCATATCTTTTTCTTTTTTAAAAAATATTTTTGTTATTTGAGAGAGAGAGAAAGCGCAAAAGCAGGGGGAGAGGCGGAGGGAGAAGCAGGCTCCCCGCTGAGCTGGACGAGGGACTCTGTCCCAAGACCCCAGGATCACCACCTAGGCCGGAGGCAGATGCTCAACGAACTGAGACAGACAGACACCCCACATCTTTTTCTCTAAAGCCCCATTTGGCCGTATATTGAGCCCCTGAGAGATCCTCCCACGCCTCCTACCCTCTCCACTACGTTTCTACCTCCTGTTTTCGCTGCCCTTGGTTGGAAAGCGCTGGCACATCCACAGTGTGTCCTGAAGGAAGGAGGCCGTGGCTGGAGCACTGAGAGAAGCGGGGTGTGAGGTTTGGGGTTTGGGGTGGGGCTGTAAAGGGAGGGAAAAGGGGCACCTGGGTTCTTGATTTCAGCTTGGGTGGTGATCTTGGGGTCGTGGGATCGAGCCCTACATCCGGCCCCCTGCTCAACGGGGAATCTGCCTGAGATTCTTTCTCTCTCCCTCTGCCCCTCCCCCACGCCCCCCCACCTTGCTCTCTAAAAATAAATCAATCTTCTAAAAAAATAAATAAATAAAGGGAGGGAGGAGTTGACCGTGTGACGTTTTCTAGGTCACCTTGCAGACTTTGGTCACCCTTCTTGCTAAGAGCGAGTGAGGTCTCTAAAGTGGCTTTAATCTGTGGGGGAGGTGGGGTGGGGTGTGGTGGTGGTGCGATCAGATTTGACTTTGGAAAGGACCGCTCAGGTTGCAGGGGGGGACTGGGCAGGAAAGGACCAACAGGTGGAGGGGGGACCCGTGGGATGGCTCGGCTACGGGTCATCATGGCAGAGATGGGTTCGAGAACATAATACAAGGAACCAAAATGTATATAAAAAGTTATCAGAGGGGGCGCCTGGATGGCTCTGTCGGTTGAACATCTAACTAACTCTTGATTTGGGCTCAGGTCATGATCTCAGGATTTTGAGATCGAGCCTGTGGGGAGCCTGCTCAATATTCTCTCTCTCCCTCCGTCTCTGCCCCTCTCCTCTGCTTTTGTGCACGTACATGTGCTCTCTGTCTCTCTCTCTCACTCGCTCTAAAAAAGAAAAAAAGTAATCAGAAAAATACAAATTATAATAGGATGTAATTTTTCACCCATCAGACTGGCAAAATTTTTAAAGACTGAAAACCCATATAATGTTCATGAAAAGGGGTGATCCTCATGCACTCTTGGTAGAGACATTCTGATGGTGACTTAGCAGTATCAGAATGAACACGCCTGTCGATTCAACCCCAGGCTGTACCAAAAACATAGCTGTTAGCGGATAAAGACATGTTCTAGGATGTTTACTACAGCATTTGTTTGGAATAGCAAAACCAAAAACCAAAAACCAAAACCAAAACCAAAAACAAAACAAAACAAAAAACCCAAAACCTGAAACACACAAATGTCCATCAGCAATGGAATGAGATAATAATGTTAAATACAACAATGGAAAAGAGCAAAGGGAATCTTATGTACTAAGATAAGGAGATAAGGAGATATGGAGATATGTACTAAGATAAGGAGAAAAAGCAAGTTTGGGAAAAGTACATCGGGTGCGTTAAAAAAGAAAGCTCAACACGTCTGTCTTTGAGAATGCCAAATGAGACATCTGGGGTGATCCGTGTCGGTCTGTGTGTGGTCTCCGTCTGCTCAGCAAAAGATAAAGCTAGGTTGTCTGTCGAGAGGGAGGGCAGCTGTTTCCAACCTTTTCCACTTGAGGAAAACAGGTCTGGCTGGGGTTGTGTTGTGCGGAACAGGAAACACAGGGGACTCTGCATTGCCAAACCTTACTGAAGGCCCAGAATGGACACTGAGCCAACTGTCAAGGTCACCTCGTGTTCTCCAGCAACCCTCAGGGTGGGGAGGAGAGAGAGGGAGCCATATTCTGAGCATCCTCTATGACCCAGGGTGCATAGATGTTTCAGACTAAGCCAACTACTTGAAACCTCCCAACCATAGTTTTGCGTGGACGGTAATACCCCAGTGTGTAGATTAGGACCCTGGGTGACCTGGGTCACCCAGGAAGAGAGCGGGAGAATTCCACATTCCCTTCTTAGTGCACTTTCTGGCTCTCCCTCCATTTTGCACTGGCTGGGGTGCGCTCCTCCAGGATGATGGAGTCACCAGGCAGAAGGAGTCCAGGTCTTGGGGTGACCTCATGGAACGGTACCCCTCTACCCCAAACCGAGCACCAGCTTTGACTCCTACACAAGAGAAAAGCAAAGTCTTTTCGTGTTTAAGCCCCTTCGCAAGGTAAAAGCTTGCTTCATTCTGCTGCACCACTGTGCCCGCCTCCTCGCCCAAAGTTTCCAGGCAGAGGAGTACACAGTCCGTGGCAAACACTGGGAAGATTTAAGCTGTAAACTTCAGTGAAATATCATTAGGCTTGACCAACTTTGGCTACGGAGGGAAAAATGCCTGTCCTCAATGCTACTCTTTTTTTTTTTCTCTTTGGGGTGTCCCTCTCCAAATCTGTTTCATGTCTACAGCACGTGTAACTAGAATAGTGGATACTAGTGACTCTTTCAGCCTCACGTACGCCGTCGGGGATGGCACTGTAAGAGAGCTTCACTGCTAGGAACTGTCGGTTGTGGGAGGTAGTGGACGGGAGGGTCATTCCACTGTCAGGAAGTCACGGCCACGGACTGGGGCAGGAGAGGGTTCGTGTGGCCCCGGGGCAGGTCAGTACCTCCTTCCGTCATCACAGCGGGGGTCAGAGCTGTCGTGCTGTTGACAGACCTCGTGTTGCTGCCGCAGCCTCCCCATGCGACCCGGGCAACGCGCAGGACACTGGAACGGAAGCACAAAGCAGAAGACGCCACTGTGAGCCCGCGCGTGCCGTGGTCCCAAGGCCACGCGCTGAGACGGGGCCGGGGGTTCCCAGGGGACGTCAGGGAGGATGGGAGCCCGGCTCTGGGGCCAGACAGCCTTCCCTCAGCATCTTCCTCCTCCTCTATACCCCCGCCCACCCCAGAAACTTAGACCACCTCTGGGGAGAAGGGAAAAGGAGGGGGCCAGTCTGTAATTGACAGGGCTTAGGTCCAATAATGACATTGCTTAAAACCATAAGCAACTGCCAAATTTGGGTTTTCCTGCTCTGAGCAAAAGTGGAGGCTCCTGGGTGAAGGTGAGTTCAATTACGGAAAAAAAAAAATCCTTTCCTGATGCAGTTCTTAATTTTCATGTAGTCATAACACATATTAATTTTTCCTTATACTCTGTTTTTCGCTTGAAAAGGCCCTTCCCATCACTCTGGTTCTATTTTCATTCACCTTCCTGGTCATGTCCTCCGTACCACAAAAGTTTTCAATTTCTACATCGCCCAACGTATCTGTTTTTGTCGTTGTAGCTTGTGTTTTCGGTGTCGTCTCTAAAAAGCCATTTCCTCACCCAAGGCATGCTGATTTATGTCTACATTTCTTCCAAGAGCTTTATAGGGTTAGCTCTTAAATTTAGGTCTTTGACCCACATTGAGTTAACTTTTTTGCATACGGCAGAAGCCAGGGGTCCAACTGTAGTTTCCTGTGTGTATGGATACCCAGGTGTCCGGCACTATTTGTCACAGAGATTAGTCTTTCTCCATTGAATGGTCTTGTTCCCCTTGTAGGAAACCAACTGTCACAGATCTAGAAATTTCTCTCCGGACCGTGAATTCTATTCCGGCCATCTGTATGTTTATCCTCTGTCAGTACTGCGCTGTCTTGATTGCTAGGGCTCTGTAGTAAGTTTTGAAACCAACAAGTCTGAGCCCTCCAACCTTGTTCTTGTTTCCAGATTGATTTGGCTATTCTGGGTCCTTTATATTTCCATGTGAATTTTAGGACTTTATTTATTCATTTGACAGACAGAGAGAGATCACAAGTAGGCAGAGAGGCAGGCGGGCGGGGGGGAAGCAGGCTCCCCGCTGAGCAGAGAACCTGATGCGGGGCTCGATCCCAGGACCCCGGGATCATGACCTGAGCCGAAGGCAGAGGCTTAACCCACTGAGCCACCAGGCACCCCCTCTCCATATGAATTTTAGGATCAGCTTATCAATTTCTGCAGAGAAGCCAGCTGGCATTTTTACGGGGGTTGTCTTGAATCTGCAAATCAATTTGGAAAGCACGGTCAGCTTAACATTAAGTGTTCTGATCCATAAATATGGGACGACTTTCTGTTCATTTAGATCTTCTCTCATTTCCTAAAAGAACCTCTTGCAGTTTAAGGTTTTTTTTAAACCATTCTTCTGCTATGGTTAATTACCCGGGAACTTTAAAGCCACTTAACATGGGTGTGTCCTCTCATTCCACTGCATGACTCGGGCTCACTCCTACACGAACGCTGCATTATTTTACTTACATCAGATAACACGAGCTAAAGACGGTCTGTCCACCCGTCCAATAAGTTGTTTTTCCTAAAAATTTCCTGTGCTCATTTGTTCTCCCATATGAATGTCAGAATTCCCTTAAGTTCCAAAAAAGAATTCTACTGTAGTCTTTGTTGGAATTATATTATGTGTTTCAGTTCATTTAAGGGAGCAGACGTAGACGTCTTTACAGTATGGAGAATACCACTATTTGTCCTACTTCTCCTTTGTGTGTTTCAACAGTGTGTTCTACTTTTCTTTACGGGTTTTGTTTCAGCTAATTGTATGTCAGCTTGGCTGGGCCATGGTGTGCCCAGGTATTTGGTCAAGGGGTATTCCAAGTGCTTCTGGGAGGATGTTTCTGGAGGCGATTAACCTCTAAATCACTACTCAAAGGAAAGCAGATGGTTTTCTCCAGTGTGGGTGGGCCTCACCCAATCAGTTGATGGGCAGCCAGGCCAACAAAACCCCTGACCCTCCTCCAGGGAAGAGGGAATTCCTCCTGACTGTCTTTGAACTGGGCTGTTGGCTTTTTCCTGCTTTTGGACTCAAACTCAAATGCTGGCTCTTCCTGGGTCCGTAGTCTACTGGCTTCTGGGCTAGAGTGACACTATCAGTGGTCCTGGATCTTCCGGCTTCCCGACTCACCCTGCAGCTCTTGGGACTTGCCAACCTCCAGAACTGCATTAACTCATTAACTCATGCACGCACACACACGCACACATGCGCACACATCACACACATGGGCACACATGCACACACATGCACACACACGCGCGCACACACACGTACACCCTGTTGGTTCTGTTTCCCTGGAGGACCCTGGCTAATGTGGACATATAGATATGGGTCCCGGGAGGTGGGTGCTGCTGTAACAAGTGTCTGCATCTGTGAAGTGGTTCTGGAGCGGGTGATGGGTAGAGGCTGGGAAAGTTCTGAGATACTTGCCAGAAGAAGCTAAACTGCCTCGAAGGGCGCGTTGTTAGAAAGAGGGACATTTAAGAGGACTCTGATGAGGTTTCAGGTGGAAGTCAGGAACGTGCTTCTGGAAACTGGAGGAAAGGCAATCATCCTTCTCAAATGGCCAAAACCCGGGGCACGTGGGCGGCTCGGCCGGTTAAGCGTCTGACTTTCGGTTTTGGCTCAGATCGGATCTCAGGGTTGGGCTCCGTGCTCACTGGGGAGTCTGCCTGAGATTCTCTTTCTCCCTCTGCCCTCCCCTCATTCACACACAAACACTCTCTCTCTCTCTCTAATAAATAAATAAACTTAAAAAAATAATATGGCAAAAACTTGGCTGATTTGAGTTCTGGTGTTTTGTGGGTGATAGAACTTGCGAGTAATGAAATCGGATGTTCCGCCAGGGAGACTTCTAAACCAAGGGCTCGGGGTGGCACCGGGCTTCCCCTTAGTGCTCGGAGCAGAATGTGAGTGGACAGATAAACGGAAGGAATCATTAAACGAAAAAGGAATCGTAACTGAAGGAGCCGGAAAATTCTCAGTCCATCCACGTTTCAAAGAATGAGGAAGTATGTTCTGGAAGGAACACTAAGGGTGCGGCTGGACAAGCCCTCCCTAAGGAGACCCCCCCAGGAGTTCGTGAGCCATCCCCGCGGAAGCCGGGAACAGAGACGGGATTATACAAGGAGAGGCAGTGAAGGGGCGGTTAAGGAAGGCTTCAGAAGCTGTGGATTCTAGGGGCGCCTGGGTGGCTCAGTGGGTTAAGCCTCTGCCTTCGGCTCAGGTCACGATCTCAGGGTCTTGGGATCGAGCCCCACATCGGGCTCTCTGCTCAGCGGGGAGCCTGCTTCCCCCCACTCCCTGCCTACTTGTGATCTCTCTGTCAAATAAATAAATAAAATCTTTTAAAAAAAAGAAAGAAAGAAAGAAAGAAGCTGTGGATTCTAGAGGACGGGATAAAGCCACTCAGCGGCAAACATGCTTTATCCTTCAGGAAGAGGAAGGAACGAGCTCCCCAGGGCTTCCACTCCTGCGACAGGCCTGGCGGGGGGCGGTGCGGGGAGGCTGTTTCCTCGATTTCCGGGGCCCCCACTGCCCCTACCTAGTGCTTCCAAAGAGCCACATGGGGGAGGCTGCGGTCTAGGACCCTGGGGGTTCTGGAGGGCAGAGCACCAAGCCAAAGATTATTCTCGAGTGCCAGGATCTAATGGAATTAGCCCTGCTAGACTTAGGACTTGATGGGGACCCGTAGCCTGTTTCCTTTTCTGATTTCTCTCGTCTGGAAAGGGAACAGCTACCCTCCGCCTGTCGCATCACTGTAGTTTGGAAGTTCGTAACTTGTCCGCCTTCCCGGCTTCACAGCTGGAGAGGGATTCTGTGCCAGAACAGCTCACTTCTTACCCATTCCTGGTTTAGGTGATGTTTGGTGAGACTTCGGGTTCGAATTGAGGACAGAATGGGCCAAGACTTCCAAGGATATTGGGATGGGATGAGCGTACTTTGCGCACAAGAAGGACATGAATTTGGGGGAGGGGGCAGAGGGTGGAATGTTATGGACCCAACTGTGTCCCCTCAACATCTGTATGTGGTAGCCCTAAGCCCCCGGTGTGACTGTATTCGGAGACGGGTCTACAAGGTGGTATTAAAGGTGAAATGAAGCCATAGGGCCTTTATCTGCTAGGACTGTGCCCTTAGAAGAGGAAGAGACACCAGAAATGTGTTTCTCTCTCCCTCTCTCTCTGCACAGAGAAGGGGCCACGTGAGGACCCACCGAGAAGACAGCTGTCTTGAAGCAGGAGAGTGAGGTCTCACCAAACCAACCCCGACAGAACCTTGACCGCGGACTTCCAGCCTCCAGACCTGTGGGAAAATACGCTTCTGCTCTCCCCGGCACCGGGTCTGCGGTATTTTGTTACGGCAGCCCTCGCAGATGAATTGGGTTCCTCGACATTTCTTTAAACTTTTTTTTGCCACAAGTATCTTTAATTTAAAACGTTGCTGAAGGCGCTGTTTGGGATACGGGCCATGAGACTTTCGCGCACTGCTCCTCTGCTCCCTTTCTCGAAGCCTGCTTATACCCCAGCTGCCCCGGACCAGCCAATCTTGGAACTTCTGTCCCTGACCTACTCTATTCAAAGAATCCAACTTTGGTTCTCCTTTATATTGGAAGACAGTGACGCCCTGATTTCCAAATCTAATCCCTGACGTCAGACACATACACTCGCCTTAGAGAGCAATCAGATGCTTTCCCCCAAATTTAAAAAAAAAAAATTATGAGAAGCAAAGCGATGATTACATTATTGTCACAGCACTAGATTGTCAGCTGTACCTGGCCCCCCGGTTCAACGACCCACTGGCCGCAAGGATGAGCGGAGCACGGCCTTCTTCCCGGAGGCCTCTCCTTGGGAACACACGCTCCCGGGGACATCAGCTGCGTGGTCCCGTTGGCTTTGGTGCGTTTGCAGGTCACCTGGCGACTGTGGAATCCTTCTCCGCAGGACACAGAGCACTCTGACCACGGGCTCGTGAACCACCTGGGAAGAAAAACTACAGCAGCTCAGTGAGGACTGGAAGGTCGGCCCCTGCCGCGAGAGCCTTGAACATCGACCCTAACACTGACCGTCTGGGGGCCGTCGCGTGTCTCTAGGGGAACGAGCCTCTGCTCAGATCATTCCTGGCTCTCCGCTCAGACTTCCCTTTTGTTCAGGGGAGTGACAGAGGAACCGGGAGAGACAAGGAGAGACAAGAAACACGGGGGTCTGCAAGGGTACGAGAGCTGGAACTCGCCTGGCCCCAGACAGCACAGCTAGGGAAAAATGAGGTGGAAATTTCAAAAAGGTGGATTTCAACTCACTGAAACCAAAGGGCAGAAAATAATTTTAAAGCACATACGTGCTATTTGCTCTGGGAGATATTTCCATCTGATTCCCATTCTCGTGGGGAAGAAACCAACGTCCAAAGGGGTAAGTGACTCAGTTATGGTCAGGTAACCGTAAACCAACGGAGCTGGGGTTGGATTCTAGGTTCACCTGACCCTAAGATCACTTTCATAGGACATTTGGAGCCGGACACCGTTGGGAGACTGAGTGCTGGGTCCCTGCGGATGCTCAAGCTCTGGGGGGTCCCACCTAAGCTGAGCTCTAGGAAGCTCCAAGAGACCGCGGACCTGGCCAGGCAAAGAATTACCTCTTTGTGGTCACTGAGCTACAACTGAAATGTGGTGTCCCTTTAGTTATAAAGATGCCAGCCGCAGAGTACAGCAGTATTAGCACTACCTGTGATTTCATTACCAAGGGAAACCAGAGATATTTTCACAAGGCATTACAACTGCGGCAGGTATCTCAAAATGTCCTTTATACTCGACACCCACCACTTCAAAATTAATGTACTGCTGGTGTTAGTGTCTTAACAGAGAAGCAAATCTATTACTGTATCACCATTTTTAACATGTTAATACTCTATATCAATGTTAGTGGTTTCCTTTGTGATCAAGTATATTCTATTTTATAGATTTAAAACCCTCGTCCTGAGAAGGGATCCCCAGGCTTCTCCAGACGACCAGAGGTGTCCATGGCACAGAGTGAGGAAGGGCCCTCCGTGTGAGAGCCCTCAGGTTATGAGACCTTGAGGCGTCTCTCATAGGTGTGCAAGAGGACAGCTGCTTATCCTAGGAACGTGCACCGGCTGGAGAATACGTAACAAGCACGGCGGCCGATACATTTCTTTCCACTCTATAAGAATCAAGAGTTGGCCCAACCAGCTGCCTCCAAGTTCCTGGAGCATCAGTTCGATACTTCCTGAGGGACAGATGACTCAGCACAAGACCTTCCTCCCAAGAACGCGGCGGGTGCTGAGAGCCACGTCGGCCACCGACGGCCACAGCCCTGCAAGAACACGTTCCCAGGCATCTGCTTTCTTTGCCAGTGGACCCTGCCTCCCGCTCCCTTCCAAGGCCCAGCTCAGAGGATCCGCGTAGGCGCTTGTGCAAGGGTGGTGAACTCTGTGACAAAGTGTCCGTCTCCAGTTGTGCTCCGTAAGTGCTACTGCTATTTTATTTTATTTTATCCTATCTTATCTTATTTTACTTATTTATTTTATTTTACTTGGGACTCTGGTGCCATTTGGTACCTTCTAGGGACTCTGTGATTCAATCATTCATTCATTCACTCCACACATATCCGTGGAGGGCTCATAATGGGGGCAGGCATTGTGCTAACTGCTGGGAACAAAGTGTTCTGCAAACAGCTGTGGGTTTACCCTCCTGGGGTGGACACTCTTGCAGGGGACAGACCATGGTAAGAGCTATGGACATGAGTGATAACAGAATAGGAAACACATACAGCGCAGGGGCCTGGCTGAGCTTGGGGTGAAGGTAAGGGACAGTTTCCTTGGAAAGAAATGAACAGAAATAACTAAACTCAAAGAGAGGGAACAGCGTTCCCTGCAAAGGAAACAGCATGTGCGGAGACTCTGCGTCAGAAGAAAGGCACGTCTCAGAGACAAAAAGACAGCGTGGAGTAGAGATCAGATAACCAGGCTGTGACAGACAGAGGAGGCAGCCGGAGGCACAAGCATGGAGGGACTTCTGTTCTCTCACTCCTGTATTCAGTCAGGCAGCAAATACTCACTGAGCACTGGTGTGACTGGTGCAGACATCAGGGTGAACAAAATGAGTAAGACAGACGCGCTCCCAGCGCTAGGGATTTGGGCCTTTGTCTTAAGAACCACAAGAGGTGTCTGAAGGGCTTTAAACAAAGAGGCACCGTGATGAATTTGTGTCTTAAAGATGATTCTGCTCACGCACGGGAAGAGCACTCCAGGGAGGGAGACAAGAATCAGGAGGATTCCGGGCCACCCACGTGAGGGACACTGATGGCGTGAGCTCCGGGGGGCGTGGGGGAACTGGACAAGAATGGATGGAGGTGGCAGAAACAGGGGTCTGGGATGCAGTCACTGGGTCTGGAAGCCGGGGGGGCGGGCACTGGGTTTGGCAGAGATCACGAATTTGATTTTGGACATTTTTAAAGGACTGATTTCTAGCTATTACCTAGAAAGGTTATGAACAGTTTCGACCCCCAGGTTGGAATCTAGGGAACGGCCCTTGGAACGGGACCTCCAGGGACGCGGGCCCCTGGCGCTCCCTCCACGCAGACCCGCGGGACCGGCTCTGCTAAGGACCCGATAGCCCCGTGAGCGCAGGAGGCAGATTTGGATAGCGGTCAAGAGCAGAGGCTCTGAACACGGATCATGTCGATTGGAATTCTGGCCCTTGTACCTGGAGGGCCTCGGGGGTGCTTTCCCATCTTGAAATCTGAGAAACTAACAACATCTGCCTCCAAGGTGATGGCAAAATGGTCCACGCGAGCGCTCAGCGGAACGCCCGGCGCGGGGTACGTGCTCAGCCCATCGACGTGACTGCGCTAGGAAACCCAAGTCACCACGCCTTCCACCCCAAGCCAAAACCTGGTACTGATACAAAGAGTTGACGACACGTACCTTGAGGGGCAGTCCCGGATGTTACAGGGTTGAAACCCGGCCAGCGGCTTCGGGAGGTGTTGGCAAAGGGCCTCGCTCACTTCCTGCCCGTTGGCCAGCACACACCGGGGTCTCTGGACTCGGGCTCCCAAGCGGCCGCAGGTGGCAGAACAATGTGTCCAGTTACCGAGCTCCCAGAAAGGCTCTGCGGAAAGGAAATGAAGTGTCATGACAGCCTCGACTGAGATATGATGATAGGGCTGGAGAGGACACGGCCACAGGCCACCAGGAGCTGTTTTCTGGTAGACTGCCCATCTGCTGCTTTGAGAAGCGCTCGGAGAGTACGTCACCTGCCGGGAGCCTCCTTCACATTTCAGGTTTCCTCCGCTGACTTACTGTACTCACTGGTGGGGACGGTGGCCAGCACGGGGCCCCTGGACCACAGCCTGGGAGAGGCGCTATTGGAGGCCAGCTAGATTTGCCAGAAAAGTCCCAGAGAGAGGGAGAAGGTGCTCCGTGCAGTGGGCTGGCTCCTTGGCTTCCTCTGAGCACAGCCAAGAGGAGGGCGTCTTGGGAGGATACTCTCACCAGTTCCGTTTCTCAAACGTGGGCCAGGCGGAGAAATGAAAGACCCTTTCGCAGGGACCCGGGATTAAGCAGTCAGGTTACAAATGCATTTCATTCCATTCTTACTTTTCCATTAATTCTTATCTAAACTTCAGCTTACTCTTGGAACTGCAGAAACAATTTGTCAGGGAGACATCTGGAAAGGTAAACATGGGAGGTTCCTTTAGCAAAGTTGAAGCTGACTCCCTCCAGTAATTACGGCTTTTTAATTTTAGCCTCATTCCAAACAGCCTTTCCCTTCCTTTCTGACACTTGGTAAGAAGATGAGGTACGATACGACGATGACAGATTTGTATGTGGCCACGGAAGGTGCCAGATTTTCCTGTCACAATCACAAGTAATTGATAGCTACCAGCTGTGTCCACAGACTCCCTCCCAGAGCAGAACGGTTTCTTTAACTTATGGTTTTCCAGATTTTCCCTCTGATTTTTGAATTTTTGTCTGAAGTTGCATATGGCATCCTCTGCAAAGCAGAATCGTACATATTTTTAGTTGGCCCCCAGGATTACAGTTCATTCGAAATAATTTTTTTAAAATTGCCAGGTTTATGGAGAACCTCCCGGGTGAGGGTACTGAGTTAGGCACCAGGCCATCAGTTTTTCCCTTAATCCTTATGGCCATCATGTGAACTAGATCAGTTTCATTTGCTAAAGCAGGAAAAAGTGAAGTGACCTGCTCAAGGTCATCATCTAGAACCCAAGTCTGTCGGACTCGACACCTAACTCTTTCGACTTCGCCATACTTTGCAAAGACACCTTAATGCTTCGAGGCAGGAAGCACATCCACCTCTTTAAAACCATGGGTGGGCTTGTTTTTTTTTTTTTTTAATTGAGGTGTCATTCACATACAATAAAATGCTCAGAAATCCGGTTGTAGTTTCATGAGTTTTTACACCTGTATGCACTTTTGTAACCATGATCCAGATATAAAACAATTCAGTTATAAGATACAAACAATTCATCACCCAAAGAGTTTATTCCTAATTCGATCTTTAAATTAGCTTTAAAATTTTAAGCTAACTTTAATCTTCAAATTATTTTAATCAATTATTTTAATCTGAATTATTTTGGTCAATCCCCCTCCCCCACCCAGACAATTACGTGTTCATTTCCATCAGATTCACGGTGAGTGTCACCTGCCCTGGGCTTTCATTCATGTGCTCTTTTGCACTGGCTTTCCATACCATTTCTGAGACTCATCTGTATTGCTGTGCATAGTTTACTGCTGAATAATATTCTATCATATGAATATACCATAGTTTATCTTTTCTCCTTCTGGGGGCCATGAGGAAGTGAAGGCTGCTGTGAACATTCCTGTACAAATTTCTTTGTGAACATGTTTTCGCTTTTCTTGGGTAACTGCCTGTGAGCGGGATTGCTGGGTCAAAGGTAGAAGTAGGCTTCGCACTCTTAGAAACTACCACGCAGGGGTGCCTGGGGGGCTCAGTGGGCTAAAGCCTCTGCCTTCGGCTCAGGTCATGATCCTGGGGTCCTGGGATCGAGCCCCGCGTCGGGCTCTCTGCTCAGCGGGGAGCCTGTTTCCTCCTCTCTGTCTCTGCCTGACTCTCTGCCTACTTGTGATCTCTGTCTGTCAAATAAATAAATAAAATCTTAAAAAAAAAAAAAAAAAAACAAAACCTACCACGCAGTTTTCCAGAGTGGTTGTACCAGATTGTGCACTTCACCACCAATGCCTAGGAGTTCCAGTAGCTTCACATCCTTACCCAAATCTGGCATGGTCAGTCTTTTTGTTTTTACCATTCCAGGAAGCGTGGAATCGTGTGTCTTTGTGGGTTTAATTGTCATTTCCCTGATGCCATCACATATCTTCTTTTGTGAGCTGTCTGTGCAAGTGTTTTGCCCATTGTTTTCAGGGGAGAGGGGGAGAGTTCATTGTTAACTTGTAGGAGTTCTTTATATACTCTAGATGTAACTTTCTCAACAGACATATGTTTGGCCTCTCTCTCTCCCAGCCTATGGTTTATCTATTTGTATTCTTAACGGTGTCCTTGATGAGAAGATTTTAATAATTGTGATGAGGTTCAATTTGATAATTTTTTTGTTTAATGGTTAATGATTTTGGAAACAAGAGCATTTGAAAAGGAGATCATATTCATTTCCATAAAAGACTTCTCAATGCTTCACATATGTTAGGAATAAACTCTATAGTCTTTTTTTCTCTTAAATTAAAGTATAATGAACATAGAGTGTTGCATTAGTTTCAGTGATTGAATAATTCTATACGTTACTTAGTGCTCATCGTGATACGTTCCCTCTTGATCCCCTTCCTCTATCTCACCCGTCCTCCACCCACCTCCCCTCTGGTAACCCTCCTTTGCTCTCCGTATTGAAGAGTGGTTTTTTTTAACCTATTTTGTTCTTTCTTTGTTCATGTGTTTCTTAAATTAGATGTGTGAGTGAGATCATATGGTATTTGTCTTTCTGTTTCACTTAGCATGATGCCCTCTAGGTCCATCCACATTGCTGCAAGTGGCAAAGTTTCATTCTTTTTATGGCTGAGTAATACTCCATTATATACATTTGCCACATCTTCTTTATCCAGTCATCTACTGATGGACACCTGGGCTGCTTCCACATCTGGGCTATGGTAAATAATATTGCTATAAACACACAGGTGCATATACGTTTTCAAATTAGCATTTTCATTCTGTTTGGATAAATACCCAATAGAGGAATTACCAGACCATATGGTAGTTCTGTTTGTAGGGTTCTGAGGAAATTCCATAGTGTTTTCCTTAGTGGCTGTACCAATTTACCAATATTCCCACCCATGGTACATGAAGTTCCTTTTTCTCCACATTCTTGCCAATACTTGCAATTTCTTGTCTTTCTGATTCTAGCCATTCTGACACGCATGCAGTGATACCTGGTTGTGGTTTTGATTTCCATTTCCCTGATGATGAGTGAGGTTGAGCATCTCTTCACGTGTCTGTTGGCCATCTGGATGTCTTCCTTGGACAAATGTCTGCTCAGGTCCTCCGCCCATTTTTAATTAGACTGTTATTTTGGTGTTGAGCTGTGTAACTTCTTTATATATTTTGCATATTAACCCCTTATCTGATATGTCATCTGCAAATACCTTCCCCTATTCAGTAGGTTATCTTTTTGTTTTGTTGATTATCTCCTTCACCGTGCAGAAGCTTTTTATTCTGATATAGTCCCAAGAGTTTGTTTTTGCTTTTGTTTCCTTTGCCTAAGGATACATATCTAGAAAAATATTTCTACAGGCAATGTCATAGAGATGACTGCTTGTGCTCTCTTCTAGAATTTTTATGGTTTCAGGTTTCACAATTAGGTCTTTAATCCATTTTGAGTTTATTTTTGTGTATGGTGTAAGAGTGTGGTCCAGTTTCATTCTTTGCATTCATTGTATGATACTGGCACGAAAACAGACAGCTGGATCAATAGACCAGAATAGAAAGCCCAGAAATAAACCCATGCTTATATGGTCCATTATCCTATGACAAAGGAGGCCAGAATATACAATGGGGAAAAGACAGTCTCTTCAACCAGTGGTGCTGGGAAAACAGGAATAAACTCTATAGTCTTTACCTTGAGCTTCAAGCCCTGAATGATTTGGTCCTCAGCCATCTTCCAACTTCATTTCCTTTCCCCTTCCTCTATCCCCACTGTGCCCCCATCACATGAATTGTCTTTGTGTTTCTTGAAACATTGAACATTAAGCTTGTTCCCAGTTTATGGTCCTTGAACTCCCTATTTCCACGGCCAGAAATGCTCCTTCCTTATCTTTGTGCACGGATGACTCTACCTCATTGTTTAGGTCTGGGATCAACTATCACCTCCTTAGAGGGCTGGTCCTGACTTTCTTCTCCAAAGTGGCTCTGTACAATCACTGTGCTATCTATCACCCTATTGTATTTCCTTCATAGCACTTACCACAGGGAAATATGTGTTTGTTTCCTTGTTTGTTGTCCATCTCTCCTACTGGAAAGCCAAGCCCATGAGGGTGGGAAGCTCTTCCGTCCTGCCCACTGCCAGGACAGGGAATGTTATACATTAGGTACTCAAGCAGTATTTGTTCAGTTAATAAGTGAGTCTCTTCGAAATGCTAAGGTAAGGATCCATTGAAGAACTGGCATATTCCAGAATGCATACATGTGTATGTGCGTGTGTGTGTGTGTGTGTGTGTGTGTGTGTGTGGTGGACAAACAAGGAAGGCAGTGTTGATAAACGAAATGTTTAAATATTCCGAAGACTTCAACTTTCCCGGCAGTTTTGGCCTCATGAATACTCAATCTTTAAATTAACTGATTCGAGGGAGTTCCTTGAGTTCCTGTTCCCTTCCACGTGGAATTCCTATCTGCCTTTGCCCATCTGTTTCTCTGCCTGGAATGTTCTTCTTCCTCTTCCCAGAACAAACATCATGGCCTACATGAAAACGTGGTTGCCTTCTCCACAGAGAGTTAGAGCCCCGTCCTTAGTGCTGACAGTGTACTTGGTCATCCTTCTCTTTCAGCACTTGTCCCCCTGCTTCCAAATACCTGTTTACATGACGGCCTCCCTGTATTGACTATGAGCTCTCCAAGGGCTAAGTCACCTCTGTATCCCCAGCCTGGCAAGAGTAGGCATTGGGCAACCACTTGTTGCATGTTCCTGTAGACCGAATGTCTGCATCTCTCCAATATTCAGACGTCAAATCCTAACATCCAATGAAATGGTCTTAGGTGGTGGGGCCCTCAGGAGGTGAGGAGGTCATGAGGGTGTGACCCCCAAGAATGGGATTAGTGCCCTTACAGGAGAGGGCCCAGGGATCCTCTTCACCGCTTCTACCACGTAAGGACACGGCAAGTGGGCCCTCACCAGACACCCGATCTTGGGCTCCGCAGGCTCCAGAACTGGGAGCAATAATTGTCTATTGTCAGTAGATCACCCAGTCTATGGTTTTTGTTAGAGCAGCCCAATCAGACGAGGACAAATGCAGAATGAGTGGATAACAGTGCATTTTACAATGGGAGTATTATGTCTGAAAGAGGAGACATACATCAAGAGTTCTGGAGAATGATGTCATAAATAACATGAGCTGGGTTATTTGATTGGTGTCCCAACACTACTTTCCTCTTCGATGCCCTCCCTGTATCTGAGACGTGGGAGCCTAGGAACTACATTTCTAGAATCTCTACCTGCAGAGTGATCCTCTGGGATGTGTTCTGCATTGCTCAAGATGTAAAAGGTCGAAACAATGTAGCTGGTATTGTTCCTGTGTAGGAGGTTTAATAAAGCGTGAAGCAGAATAGTAGCTTCTCGGCATCCTTCCGTGATTTCTATGACTTCCTCGCTTCCGAGTCACGAGAATCTGAGATCACCAGTACCTTTCTCCTGCGATTCCAGCATTTCTGATTCTCTTAACTCTACCTCTCTCCCTTGGCCTCCTAAAGAGTTTTGCAAGCTTGAAATACTTCGATTGGGTTCTCCTGACCAAAGAGTGATGCATAACAAAGTTAGTAAGTATAGGGAAAAAACTTATGAAAAGAGAAAAATGAAAGAATTGGTTCCAGAATTCTTAGCAAATCTTCCCTCTGTGAATATTTACCAAGTTGGCAATCGTTTTAAAACAGGAAAGCCAATCCCTGTTGTATCACAAATAATGAGGCGCGTTTGGGATATGAGCTCTGCAGGCTTCCTCAGAAATGATTTCTTTATAAAAAATGTTTCAATATGGAAGGAACAAGTTGAACCACAGAAGTCTGAGGGCAAGGGGAAAGCTGGCCTAATGCCTAGGAATAATTTCACTTGTTGAGAAGTGTAAAACATGGAGTCTCGTAGCTAAATCCTTTTCTTTGCACCCGCCTCACAAATGGTAAATCCTTAAAAAGTCAAAAGCTCTAACCTGGAGGTAGGGGTTCTCCTGTCGGGTCACTGCTGTCACTTCCAGCTTTGGACACCTGGAGCATATGCTTTTTACGGTCCTTGGGAAATACACTTTTACTGTCCAAATGTCTTTGTTCTGAGAAAAAGAAAGAGAGAAAAAAGGAGTCCTTGTTTTCCAGTTAAACAATATCTCATTCTTGTCCCAGCTTGGGTGTTCTTCAAGAAGACAACGACTAGGAAGTCAGTTCTTTCCAAAGAAATACTCTGTCCTGGGGGCTTGGGCTCACACAGATCCGGGAGTTCCGTGTGGGTCTGGGTGTGCGGAGGTGCTGTAGGGGTTTAGTTAGAGTAACTCTGCTAACACGGGGTATCTCTGCGTGTTTTCAGGGTTTATAGCCTGATAAGGCAGGAAAAAATGGATTCACCAAAATTCCAGAAGGGGCTGGAGGCGGCCACTGAGACAAGCAGAGTTCCTCCGCTCAGCAGGAGCCCAGCAGCAAGAGAACGGGTGAGGCCTCACGGAGGACCTCACGGGGTGGGAGTGTGGGATTTCAGGAAGGCCGTGAAGCTTTAAGAGCAGGGAGGTGGAGGAATGCCGTGCACCGCGTCGCGTAAGACGTTCTTAATTCCTCAGTCAATTTAAGCGAAGGCATGAGCTTGGTGGGAGGGACTCCCGAGAGAAGAGGTGTATGGGGCGGGGCTGAGACGGCCACGCAGCCTCGTGAGTGGAGAGGAGCAGAAGCAAAGAATGCGGCTGGCACTTCTCAGAGCATGGGGAAGGCATTCAAGAATCCGACAGGCTTGGCCAAGCCCATCAGTTGAAAATCTTCATTCCAAGATCCCATAAGACCACAGGGGCTCTTTGGGAAGGGCCACGTGGAGGTACACCAGAGCCTTACTGATCAGTGATGATGGTCCACGAGGGGTTGTAAGAAGAGAAGGCTATATATTTGGGCTCCAGGGAAACTTTTTGTGAGTTTTAGGTCGCCTCATTCATGCAGCGGGATTAAAAATGACCACCGCAACCCTGTGCTCTTGCAAATATCAGAAGAGTTAATGAACACTGAAGTGTTTGGGGCATGACAAGTGTTCTAACTCTCCGCATTGCCATCTACCACCTGTGCATGTCCCCAGGTGTCTCTAACTGCCAAGAAGAAAAGCCACGGAGAAGGCTCTTTTTCATCATCCTCTTGGTTCCGCAGTGGATTCTATAATAATCTCATACCAGGTCTGCCAACAACTCAGTTTCATTCATCTGTGAAACACTTAATTAACACTCGCGACACCTGTCTTAGGTGCTGGTGAGACAAAGAGGAATAACAAATGATCCCTAACGTCCATCTGATTGACTCCGGTCATCAACTCTCAATTGGTTCCAAACCCTGATGGGGAAGAGGAGTATTATTCACTGAGTCCTAAAACTTCAATAATTTAAAGCCCATTTCGGTGATCAGAATTTTTTGAACTCCAGAAATTATCCCTACAGATAGCAGAAACAGAAAACAGCTTATTATCCTGGGTCAAGAGCACATTGTAATGAACTTCTCCAAATGACATTACTGACCCAACTGTAAGGTGTCTTAAGGCTCGACTGATTAGTATTTATTGAGTACCTACTGTGTGCCTTATACTATATTATATCCTCAGGAGTGCAAAAAAAAAAAAAAAAATCACACATGGTCTCTATAATTAAAGGACCTGCAATTTAGCCGAAGAAATGTAAGTCAAAAGGGGAAACAATCGAAGAGCAGTGTGTGTTGGCACTTAATCAGAGACCAAATGGTTAGACCAGAGAAAAGAGGTCAAACAAAATCCAGGGGATTCACACAGGAGATAGGAACTCTTCTGTAAGAGAAAGAAGTTGTCCCTACATTTCTCCAAAGAGAAAGGCAGTGAGGGACACTTCTTTGGAGAGCAGTGTTCCTAGAGGTCATACTTCTATGGAAACAGCGTGGGAGTGGGGAGTCTGTTGGACCACAGGGCAGGAAACCATGTGGACTAGGACAGAGCTCACTGGTAGCTTGGAATGAGGGTTGGGGTCAACAGATAAGCAAATACAGAGGCAGTACATGAAGGGTCTTGATTCTGGGCAGAAAACCTTATATGCCAGTTCTTGGGCAGAGAAGAACTGGTAGGACAAAATGCCGGATTTAGTGCTTGTTTGTAAGTGGGCAGAGGCAAGCCATGGTCAAAACCATCTAATGTCCATCCTCGGCTCCAGAATCCACAAAACTGGGTCCTGCTTTGTACAAGTTACGGAAGCTCTTGAACCCGAAGCATTTGACACTTACCCAGCAGGTGGAGCACAGATGTTGCCACTGCCTTTCCAAGAGCATTGGTGGCTGTGCAGACATAGGTTCCTTCATGTTCGAGGGAAACATTCTGCAACAACAGGGATCCATTGAAAAGCAAGGAAACATTGTCACTCAGAGATCCTCCTCTCTTCAACCAAGTTATATTAGGCTGAGGGACACCTTTGGAATAAAAACAAATATGACAAAGGCAAATTCCTTTAAGAACAGGGCCACAGAACCACAGGACAAATACCATTTAGCATTTTAACCACAAGTTAGCGAATGGGCTTAACTACACATAACAGGACCGATGGCTACTTCTAGTTCTACAGATCGTCCAGGGCGGGTAGGGAGTTCCATGAATGCAACAGGCTTTGGTCTACGATGCACCTGGCTGGGGTATGTCTGTAAGTCAACAGGAGCCACAGCGGGTGGGATGGCTCCGTATCAGAGAAAGAAGGAAATACAAAGCCGAGTGGAGGTAGCAGGAGGGCAGTTGAAAAGAGGAGTTGGTGGAGTTGGAGGCAGAGACAGAGAGAAATGCGCAGGACTGAGTTATCACAAAGAAGTCTCTGGAAAGCAAAAATACGTAACGCGAATCTTTAACACTTGCACATCGACCACAAAACATCCCTCCTTCAGAAAAAATATATAAAATCCTTAGGGGGAAAAAACCAAACTTGGTCATTGATCCTTTGGTAAAAGAGGATAATTTTTGGTAAAAGAGGCACAGAGATTGTAAGCAACACCTCTGGACAGAGAGAGAAGCATGCGAAACAGCGTTTCGTCCCCCGCCATCTTGAGAAGTCTTGGCATTCTGCGGGGGGTATGAAATGCAAAACTCAGAGGAACCTCTCTTGGTTCTGACGAGCTGGGGCGGCCTCAGAAGATCCCGAGATCCAGCCATAGGTAAGTGGTTTTGGCGACGTGCTCTCGTCCTCAGGGCTCTGCTTAGAGGGAAGGTGCAGGCCTGGTGAGGCTTTATGACAAGAAACAGGTGTCACAGCTCTCATCATGACGTCTGCAATGCTCCTGATCGTAGGCAAAATGCAGGCCCCGTGAAGGCTGTGACACTGAGTCCCACGGCTGTTCCCTGCCCTGGGAAGCAGGTCTGGTTGGCTCCAGGCTACAGCTGAGGAAGCTGGGCAAGTCAACAGTGGGCTGGAGCCTGAGCACCCAGAGAAGCGCTATCACACGTACATCTGCCTTCCTAGTTACCTCTACAAACACATACACACGGAGGGGTCGGACTCTCCTGAGGTCGCCCGCTAGTACACATTGGAGCCAAGACTCACACCCACACGGTTTATTCCAGAACGGATCTCTTACCCATAACGGAGGTAGGTCTTGCATATTCTTTGTTTCTTTTTAAAGATTTTATTTATTTATTTGACAGACAGAGATCACAAGTAGGCAGAGAGGCAGGCGACAGGGAGGGGAAGCAGGCTCCCCGCTGAGCAGAGAGCCCGATGCGGGGCTCGATCCCAGGACCCTGAGATCCTGACCTGAGCCGAAGGCAGAGGCTCAACCCCCGGAGCCACCCAGGCGCCCCAGGTCTTGCATATTCTTGATGAACTCATTCCTAGGCACCTTGTGTTTATTGCCAAAGTAAGCAGACTTCTCAAATATATATTTTATGATGGTCTGTTGCTGACCATAAAGCTATGGGAAGCTATGAACACTTGTGTATTTCTCTTATATTATCATCTCCCGGAACTTCATCACAGCTGACGCTTGAACAACGTGGGGGCTAGGGATGCTGACTCCTCTCCCCCGCAGTCAAAATTCCATATGTGAGTTTGATTCTCCCCAAACTTAACTACTGACTAGTCTGCTGTTGAACAGAAGCCTTACCAACAGCATACACAGTCAACTACACGTATTTTGTGTGTTATATGTATTGAAGCCTGTATTCTTAGACTAAAGTCAGCAAGAGAAAAAATGTTATTAAGAAAACCACAAGGAACAGAAAACGCATTTAGAGGACTGCGTTGCATTTATTTAAAAAAATCCACTTAAAGGTGGGCCTACGTAGTTCAAACTTGTGTCATTCAAGGGTCAACTGCATTTTGAATAGTTTTCAGTTGATCTCTTTTTTAAAGGTAAACAACCAGATGCGCCTGGGTGGCTCAGTTGGGTAAGTGTCTAACTATTTTGGCTCAGGTCATGATCTCAGAGTCATGAGATCAAGCCCCATATTGGGCTCTGTGCTGGGCACGGAGCCTGCTTAAGATTCTCTCTCCCTCCCTCTCCCTCTGCACTTCCCCTGCTGCTCACGCTCTGTCTCTCTCACTCTAAAAAATAAATAAATAAATACATACATACACACATACAAATTAAATAAAAAGCAATCATACCTATACGCTGATAATCTTATCTCTCCTTTTCCAATATTTGTACCTATTATTTCTATCTATTGCATTGCATTGACTAATGTCTCTAAAACATGCAGAATTGGGGCAGTTACAACAAGTATATTTGTCTTATTTCCAACTTTAAAGGGAATATTACTTAAGCTTCCTCCTGAAGCATGATACTTGCTTTTGGCTTCTGATAATTATTGTCAACTCAAAGAAATTTCCTTTTATTTCTAGCTTACATGGAGATTTCTAAGTCTCTGAGTTGATCCTGAGTTCATTTTAATTTTCTTATTTTAAAATTAAAACATTTAAAGCTATTAATTTCCTTTTGAGTACAGCTTTGACTCTATATCTTGCATTTTGAAATGAATACAATTATCACCATTCATTCATTCAAAAAATGCTCCTGAACTACTTCACGTGAGGCTTAATGCTGGGCTAAGGGTATGATATGAACTAAGCTCCACAAGAAACTTAATTTAAAAAAAAAAGGAAAAAGAAAAAAACCTTAATTTTAAGGGGTGGCTTTGGAGGGAAACAGTTGATTTCAGTAAAAGGAGATAAGGGCTTATGATAAAAGTGAACATGGAGGCCATCACCTAGCAGCTGCTCTTAATGCAAGCTGGAGTTGGGAAGATTCCCCACATGAAGGAACACCTAGGCTAATACCTCAGGACGAGGAGGAACACGTCAAGTGAAGGGGAGAGCAGCGGTGGACAGATTGTTTGAGGCCCAGGGAACAGCGGGCATTAAGCCCTAGACACAAAGTAAAATAGAGTGCCTTTGGGGAACCACGGAGATTTGCTATGACCGGAGCTTAAAGGACATGGACGAGGAGTGAGGAAAGGTGAGATGAGAGGTGAGCAGGTGGCCATCAAATGCAAATTTACTATGCACGGTAAGGAATTGGGTTGAATTTGTTTTAAGGGAAATGGGAAACAATGTAATTATTTTAAGCAATGATCATTTTAAACAATCTGAAAATACCAGATTGGTGCTTGAGCAGTATCAGCCTGGGTGGCTCAGTCGGTTAACCATCGGACTCTTGATTTTTGGCTCCGGTCGTGATCTCAGGGTCGTGACACTGAGCCCTGCATTGGGCTCTATCCATGCTGGGAGTGGAGACTGTTTAAGATCCTCTCTCTCTCTCTCCTTGTCCTCCCTGCTTGCACTCTCACTCCCTCTCTCTAAAAAGAAAGAGAAAGGAAGGAAGGAAGGAAAAGAAAGGGGAAGGAAGGGGAAGGGGGGGAGGCAGAGAGAAAGAAAGGAAGGAAGGAAGAGAGGGAGGGAGAAAGAAAGGGAAGGAGGAAGGGAAGAGGGGAAGGAAGGAAAAATTAATTAATTAATTTCGGCCTGGATGTGAAGTAAAACAAGGAAGATGGGGTCCAGGGGTCAGGAGGACCATCTGGGTGGTAATAAAAGCACCTGAGGCGAGAGACAAAGGTGGGACATGGAGGCAGGAGCAGTGGGTCTAGAGAGACACAGGTCAGCTGCCTGTATATCACGGAGGAAAACACCCATAGGACACAGCGAATGACTCTACAGGGGGAAGTGCAGGAGAGAAGGACTTAAGGACGACTCGCAGATAGAGGGTGGTGCCATTAACTGAAACAGGGCAGATCTGCACGGAGTACATGAGAAATCTCTAAGTGTGTTGAGACTGAGAGAGCTGGATGACACCCGAACGCGACTGACTGGATTTGGAGCCCAGGAGAGACATGTAGACTGGGGATGTGAGTGTTAACACAGAAATGAGGATTGGAATACTGGAACTAGATGAGATGATTACAGGGAAATGCACGAAGTGAGCGAAGGCGAGGCTGCAGGATAAAATCTGTGGGACAGGAGGATTTTTGCCATGGTTGGTAACCACATCTGATTTTCTCTTTGGTTCGCATCTTACTTGGGAAGGAATTGTAAAATTTCCAACTTGTTGGCATTTTAATCACCTGATCTTCTGCAAAGGAGTTGTACCTTTAGTGCTGTGATCAGAAAATGCAGTCCATACAACTTCTGTTTCTTGAAATTTCTAAGGTGTATTTGTAGCCTAATACACAATCCCCTTTTTTTTTTTCAGTAAGTGTTCTATATATTCTTGAATTCTATATATTCTTGGAGGCATATTAATTTTTTTAGAGTGAAAACTCCAAATATTTATGATTAAGTCTTATATTATTTTAGTAGTCCTTATTAACTTGCTTTTCCTTGAGCTCTCCTGTTCGAAAAAAAGTGCTCCCATCTCTGTTCATCACCATTTTTCCTTATGTTTTTCTTGGTTTTGTTTTTACGCATTATATCTTACCTAGCACATGACTTTTCGGGCTGACTACAGGTTACTGTGGATTTCATTCCTTTAATGGTTGTCTTTTTATCTTTTTTAAGCGTCTTCCATCCTGTCTTGCCCGATTTCACTATTATGACTGCTAGTAATTCTGTTTCTGTTTGCTTCTGCTTAATCTGCTTTTATACAATTTTTACAATTTTCTGTATAACTCTATTTTGGGAATGTCTCTTGTAATAGTATATCATTAGGTTTTATTTGGAAATCCAGTCTAAGAGCCTTTGCTTTTAAGAGCAATGTTAACCCCATTAATATTTAGGGTAATTACAGATTTACCTTTTCATTGGCTGATGCTTTCTGATTTTATGGGTCTTTGACTTTTGGTTATCCTTTCTTTGTTCCCTTTTGTCTCGTAAAGTGGAAATTAAATGCTGTATTTTAAGTTCCAATAATGTTACAATTTACTTAAAAAATAAACTAATTGACAGAAGTTTGGCAAAATCTTCCAAAATTACAATTGCATTTATCCTCTAAACTAGTAATCCCCTTTTCTAGGGATTAATGCAATCAATATGCCTGCATACAAAAATGTTCTATTTATGCAGCTGTATAAAGGCAAAAGATTGGAAACAAGTCACATATCCAACAACAGGGACCCATTAACTAATTTACAGTATATCAGTGCAATGAAATATTGATGATATATTCAAATTACTGAAAGAAAAAAGTGGCCAACCAATAATATACCTAATAAAACTGTCCTTTAGAAATGAAAGAGGAATAAAAACCTTCCCAGACAAACAAAAGCCAAGTGGGTTCATCATCACTAGACCAGTTGCATAAGAAATGCTAGAGAAGGGCACCTGGGTGGCTCAGTTGGTTAAACCACTGCCTTCAGCTCCATTCATGATCCTGGGGTCCCAGGATCTAGTCCTGCATTGGGCTCCCTGCTTGGTGGGGAGTCTGCTTCTCCTGCTGACCTCTCTCTTCTCGTGCTCTCTCTCTGTCTCTCTCATTCTCTCTCTCTCAAAAAAATAAGTAAAATCTTAAAAAAAAAAAAGAAATGCTAGAGACTTCTGCACGTTGAAATGAAAGGACACAAAACAATAACACAAAAGCATATGAAAGTATAAAACTCACAAGAAAAGGTAAATATATTCACAAACACAGAATACCATAATACTAATGGAGCAGGATAAATCACTTTTAGCTCTAGTATAAAAGTTAAAAGACAAAAGGAGTAAGACTATAAATGTGACAATTTGTCAATGGATACTCAATGTAAGAACATGTAAGTATAACCTAAAGTGGGAAGATAGAGAGGTACAAAGTGTAGAGTTTTTGTATTAGAGTGAAGTTATGTTGTTATCACCTTAAAATAATCAATTATAACTATTAGATCATTTATGTAACCCCACAGTAACTGCACAAAAAATACCTACAGTTGATACGCAAAAGAAAACCCTGAAGCATGTCACTATTAAAACAATCGACAAATCACAAAGGAAGATGGGAATAGAGAAAAAGAGATGGAAGGACCACAAATAAGACAGAAAAAAAAAATTAACAAAGTGACAATACTAAGTCCTTACCTGTCAATAATTACTTTAAACATAAATGGATTAAGCTCTTCAATCAAAGGCACAGAGTGGCTGGACTGATTTAAAGAAAAGATCCAACTATAAGCTGCCTACAAAAAAGACTTACAGACATAGACTGAGAGTGAAGGGTTGGAAAAAGATACTCCATGCAAATGGTAACCAGACAAGAGCAGGGGTACCTGTATTTACCCTAGACAAAATAACTTCAAGTCAACACTGTTACAAAACTGAGGGTTTTGGAGGGGAGAGCAGTGAGGGGTTGGGTAAGCCTGGTGGTGGGTACTAAGGAGGGCACGTATTGCATGGAGTACTGGGTGTGGTGCATAAACAATGAATCTTGGAACACTGAAAAAATAAAATTAAATTTAAAAAAAACTGTTACAAGATATAAAGATTGTATATATTGATAAGAGAGTCAATTCTTCAGGAAACTGTAACAATCAGAAATATATAACAATCATAACTATACATGCTCTAAGTATTGGAGCACCTAAATACATAAAACTAACACTGACAGATCTGTAAATAGAAACAAAAAGTAATATAGTAGTAGTTGGGGACTTCCGTATCCCACTTTGAACAATGGACAGGATGCCCAGACAGAAAATTAATAAGGAAACAGTGGACTTGAACTGCACTATTAACCAAAGAGCCCTAACAGGCAGACATAGACTATGCCACCCACCAAGAGCATGATACACATTCTTCTCAAGCGCACAGGAAACATTCTCCAAGGGAGATCACATATTAGGCCACAAAACAAGTCTCAACAAATGTAATAAGGCTGAAACTACACCAAGCATCTTTTCCAACCACAAGGGCATAAAACTAGAAATCAGCACCAGAAGGAAAATTGGAAAATTCAGATATGTAGAAATTAACCAAGACAGTCTTGAGCAACCGCTGAGTCAAAGAAGAAATCAAAAAGGAAATTAGAAAATACCTAATACAAACGAAAATAAACATACAACATAGCAAGACCTTTCTAGCAGTACTAGAAAGGAAGTTTATAGCATTAAATACCAATGTTCCAAAAGAAGGAAGATCTCAAATAACCTAGCTCTACCCTTCAAGGAACTAGAAAGAGATGAAAAAGCTAAAACCAAAATTAGAATGAAGGAAAAAAACCCAAAGATTAGAATACAAGTAAGCAAAATAAGGAAGAAAAAAAAACAATAGAAAATATTAACAAAAATAAGAGTTGGTTTTTTGAAAAAATAAACTAAACTGACAAACCTTTATCTAAACTTACTAAAAAATCACAAGAGGATTCAAATAAATAAAAAATGAAAAAGGAGACAATAAGTCTGATGACACAGAGGGCACCTGGGTGGCTCAGTCAATTAAGCATCTGCCTTCAGCTCAGGTCAGGATCCCAGGATCTCCGGATCAAGTCCCGCATCAGACTTCCTGCCCAGTGAGGAGTCCGCTTCTCCCTCTCCCTCTGCCACTTCCCCCTGCTTGTGCTCACTCTCTCTCAAATAAATACTTAGAAAAAAAAAAAAAGACTTATGACACAGAAACCAAAAGGATCACAAGAAACTATTCTGGATAATTATACACCAAACCTAGAAGAAATGGATATACTCACAGAAACATATAAACTACTAAGACCGAATCATAAAGAGAAGTTCAATAGATGTGAATAATGTACAAGAAAATTGAATCAGTAATCTAAAACCTTCCAACAAACCAAAGTCCAGGATCAGATGACTTCACTGGAGAATTATACCAAATTTTAAAGATGAATTAATACAATCCTTCCTAAATTCCTCCAAAACATTTGAAGGAAGAAATACTTCTAAACTCATTTTATGAGGCCAGCATTGCTCTGACACCAAAGCCGGAAAAAAACTATAAGAAAAGAGAACTACAGGTCAACATCTCTGATGAACACATATGTAAAAATACTCAAAAAAATACTAAAAAAAAAAATACTCAAAAAAATAGCAAACTGAATTCAACAACACATGAAAAGGATCATCTAACATCACCAACTGGGATTTATCCCTGGGACACATGCAAATTAATTAATGTGACAAACCACATTAACAGAATGAAGAATAAAAACCACACAATCATTTCAAATATATATATATTTATATATTTATCATATATTAAATTATATATTATATATTATTTATTTATATTTATTGTATATAATATAAATTATAATATATATTTATTATATATTAAATTTATTATATATTAAATATTATATATTTATATATATATAAATATATATATTTAAAATAAAATGAATTAAAGACAAACATAAGACTTGAAACTGTAAAACCCTTAGAAGAAAATACAGGAGAAGAGCTTCTTCTTGACATTGGTCTGGCAATGATTTCCTGGATCACCAAAAGCACAGGAAACAGAAACAAAAGCAGACAAGTGGGATTATATCAAACTAAAAAGTTTCTGTACAGCAAAGGAAACCACAAAATGTAAAGGCCAACTACAAAATCTGAGAAAATATTTGTAGGCCAATTATCTAATAACAGGTCAATATCCAGAATATATAAGGAAATCCTACAACTCAATGGCAAATAAACAAATAACACAATTTAAAAATGGGCAAAGGACTTGAACAGACATTTCTCCAGTAAAGACAGTCAATAGGTATGTGAAAAGATGCCCAAACTCACTCATCATCAGGGATCATTATCAGGGAAATCAAAAGCACGAGGAGATAGAACCTCACATTGGTTATGATGTCTGTTCTCAAAAACACAAAAGATAACAAGTGTTGGTGAGACTGTGGAGAAACTGGAACTCTCCCACACGGTTGGCAGAAATGTAAACTGGTATGGCAGTTTTGGAAACCACATTCACTGCAGCATTGTTCCCAAGAGCCAAGATAAGAAAACAACCCACATATGCATTGACAAGCGAAGGGATAAGGAAAACATGGTGTATACACACAGTGGACTACTCTACAGCCTTGAAAAAGGACGCCCTGCCATTTGTGACAGTATGGATGAACCTGGAGAACATGCTAACTGTAACAAGCCAGTCACAGAGGGGCAGACAGGGCATGCTTCCACTCAAATGACCAAAATAGTCAAGTTCACAGACGCAAGGAATAGTGGTTACCACGGGCCAGGGGAAAGGAGAAATGTTCAATTCTATGAAGTTTCAACGAAAGCAGGATGAATTAGTTCTAGAGATTTGCTGCACAGCATAGTGGCTATTGTCACCAGTACTGAATTATGCACTTAAAAATGTGTTGAGAGTAGATCTCATGTTAAGAGTTCTTACCACAAAAAAAGGAATACACAGTTAAGTTTTGGAGGTGATGGATATGTGTATCACCTTCCCTGTGGGGATGGTTAATGAGCATATGCGTGTATCCAATCTCATCAAATTGTTTATATTAAGTATATGCAATTTTTTGTACTCGATCACATTTCAATGACACTTTAGAAAAAAGAAGTGTTCTCAGTTGAAATATACAAGGTATAGAATGGAATATTGAATGTACTAACTTTCATACAAGAAAGAGAAAAAAGTGTATTCATACTCACATAGAAAAGCTCTGCAAGGATATGTAAAAATCTAATGCGGGTGCTTACCTGGGTGTGTGGGGTACTGGTGCAAGGGGAGGGTGAACAAGGGAGTCGGAACAAGGGATTTTTCGTTGTATGAGTCCTTTGAATGCCTTACCTAGCTCCAAATTTTAAAAAGTTAGTTAAAAACACAAATGACATCTCCTAGATCCCTAGTTTTCCTTCTAGGATGAGGAGAGGTGAAGTTTTCCTTCCCACATCTTTCCCCCATCTTTTTCTTTTCTTCTAACATAAAATGGGATTTGAAATTCAGGTCATTTTATTATATTATATAATCTTCATTTCATTATATATATTATATATCTTCTTTTCATTATATATCTTCTTTTAAAGATTTTTTTTTGAGATTTGCAATTGATTTTCAAGTGACTGAAATAAACTCTTAAATTCTGTATTTAAATTGTTCCAGTGTTTTGTTATGGTTGTTTTTATACTGCAGTGTTTCCACGATCATAATTAAGATGCATTTCTTGCTTGACAAGGCGGCATCTTAGGAGTATGTTTCCCCCCAAAGGTAGGTCAGCGGGTGGGATGGATTATGAAGCCTTGAGCGGATGAGAACATTCTCTCTTCTCCTCGCTAAGATCAGCTTAGCTTCCAACAGAACGGGAGTGTCGCAGCACACTTGCCTCCTCACGGCTCCTGCTGCCCTTTGTCATCTGGGGTTTCACTGGGAAGGGAGTCTGAGGCAAGCCGACTTTTTATTATGCTTAAGGGAATCTGGGGATGCCTGGGTGGCTCAGTGGGTTAAGCCTCTGCCTTCGGCTCAGGTCATGATCCCAGGGTCCTGGGATCGGGCCCCGCATCGGGCTCTCTGCTCAGCAGGGAGCCTGCTTCCCCCTCCCCTCTCTGCCTACTTGGGATCTCTGTCTGTCAAATAAATAAATAAAATCTTTAAAAAAAAAATAAATACAGCAATCTGTTGTTGGTTCCTTTTTTCTTTTTGGATTCCTGCAGGATTCTTTCTATGACCAAAATTTTCAAAACTTTTCCCTGGATATGATCAGGAGGTAGTATTTGTTCACCAATTTTGCCTGGAACACACTGGGGCATTCTGTCTGTGAAACAGTCATTGTTTCCACTCAGTAAAACCTTCTCTTCTCCTCTCCTCTCCTCTCCTCTCCCCCTCTCTCTCTTCTCTAAGTTCTGTGTCTGCTCCTTTGGCTCTCTCTCTTGCTCAGGAACACCAATTAGGTGGTAACTCCCTCTCCCCCCCCAGTCCATCACCAGGCACCACGGTTTTTAGCTCCCTGCTCTTTCCCTTGGCTTTCTGCAAGCAAGCCTGACCTGCTCCTACTTCACTCCTTTCATTTTATTTTGAGTGTTTTATTTTCTGCTTCTAATTCTGGCTTTACTTCTCATTGATTTTTAAAACGCTTTCTAGCCCTATTTTTATTTCTGGCTCTCTCCTAGCTGGTCCCCCCCAACCTCCGCTGCTCTACTGAACTATGATGGACACAGAACACTGCGCGTGTCTGGCGTGGGCAACATGATGGTTTGATACACTTGTATGTTGCAAAATGACTGATACCACCTCTTCATTAGCTAACACCTGAATCATGTCACATGGTGACCGTTTCTTTTTTGAGGTAGGTACCTTTAAGATCCCCTCTCTTAGCAAATTTCAGTTAAATAAACTAGAAAATAAACCAACAGTTTTATTTTTTTTAATTTCTCTTTGTTTTCATCTTGCCTTTCTAGAGTTTTGGGGAGACACAACACATGTGCAACCTAACATTTACTCTTTTCATACAGTGGATATGCTTCACGTGTCTCTCGAGTGTGCAACATCATTTTTGTTGCACAACCTCGGCATTCTGACTCAGAGCTCTAATGAGCAGAAATTCCTCATTGCCTCATCCAGGTCCAAATGGACGCTTGGGCTGCCAGTGCTGTCGATGCTTGGTGTCTTTTGCACGCTTTATTATTATTTCAAATGGTAACATTAGGAGGGGCCAATTTTCTGCCTAAAGACCACAGTAGTGGATTTGTGGTTTCCTGAAGGTCTTAGACCATATTGCTCAAAACTGACAAGACTGAGGCCAAGAGACTGTGTTACACTATCTCTTGGGATCCCCCCTCCAGCTCTAAGATACGCATGAGATCCATTCATTCATTCGTTCACTCACCCTTCCTTTTATATACTTACTCAACTCGTGTTTTTTAGGGGCCTTCTACGACCAGCACTCTTTCAGAACATCATTACTGCATTAATCTCAGGCCTCCCCAGCAGGCTAGGAGGACAGCGTCTGGCAGAGTAAATAAATACAGTAATATTTGCCAAATGCAGAAATGAGTTGACCAAGGGAATGGATCCACCAGATGAAAATCATTATATCTCCAAGATACTTTTTGGTTATTCATGGCAATGTTCTCTCCCAAACAGAGAAGGTGATAAAATACGGACTCCGTGGTGAGATCTTCATACCTTCACGCACAACTATTTTGGGATCCATGGTAATGTAGTGAAGGGTTGTACTAGCTAGGAAGAAAATAACCTCCTTAAATATTTTGATTAAAAAAGTGAAAATCATTTCAAAAATATCTCTTCAGGGGCACCTGGGTGGCTCAGTGGGTTAAGGCCTCTGCCTTTGGCTCAGGTCATGATCTCAGGGTCCTGGGATCGAGCCCTGAGTCAGGCTCTCTGCTCAGCAGGGAGCCTGCTTCCCTTCCTCTCTCTCTGCCTGCCTCTCTGCCTACTTGTGATCTCTGTCAAATAAATAAAAAAATTAAAAAAAAAACTCTTCAAACCCTTCAACAGCCTCCATATATGTGAATTTAAATTATTTACTAATTCAAGGAGATTCCTTTAAGCACTCTGTTGAGTAATTCGTGACTAAGCATTTTTGAAAGCCATACACAAGTTTGAAAATATTATAATTCAAGGATCTTAATTCAGACTTACCTCCTGTAAGTAATTAGTTTAAATAAATGAGGTTTTTCTCAAGTTATAAAACCTCTTCCAGAGAGAGATCCTGAAGCACTTTGGATACATTGGCTTCTTCATTACGCCTCCATGGTAAAAAGCATGGAAGCAACAGTGTTGTCAATTCTAACTTGAAAGGATGTTTACTTTAGCCAGGCAGAGGAGGCCACGTGGGGCTCTCACTCAGGAGGAGGGGACAGCAGGTGCCTTGGCCCAGAAGCACATTCTTCCCATGGGGTCCATTAACCTCAGCTGGGATCGTAGATGGAAGTCAAGGTTCCACGACCTTCCCGCTAACTCTAGCTGACATTTAGCACTTCCATCAACTATGAACATAAACAAGCAACAAACCAAGGCAGCAGTACTTTTGACTCTGCTGCTAACGGAAAGCACGGATAAATACTTCCATTCCACATGACCATCATATGGATACCTCAAAATATCTTTTAGGGCACCACGACTTCGAGATTATGGTAGTTATTGGACCTGATGCTCGATTTTGAGTTGAGTGCATCACTGGAAAGAAGTATTTATACTATTAGAGCATACTTTTGATAAATTAACGTTTTCATATCTAGAATGTGATCGCTGGTTTTCTTTAAAATAGGACGTATTTTATTTTCTGCATTTGAAAATCCTCTCCTGAGAGGCAGCTCTGTAGGCTTCCTCAGCACTCCCCCGCGACCTCGGAGGGGCAGGAAAGAGCACCGGGGCCGCAGAGGTGGAGTGAGGGGGGTGCACTAGGAGACAAGGGCAGAGAAGGGGCAGGCGGGGAGAGGGCTCCGATCACAGCTCTGCAGATCACTGGGAAGATTTGGCTTTTATACGAAAGGCTTTGAGGAATGACAGGAAGTCTTTTGAAGGACTGCTTTGATTGCCTGAACAGATCACGGGGCACAAGGACAGAGGTGGGAGGGACCACGGAGGAGGCTGTGATCACAATCCAGCCGAGAGATGACGGCGGCATGGACCCGTGGGGTCGCAACGGAGGTGGTGAGAGATGGGCAGATTCTAGATATATTTTGAAGGTGGAAATATTTTGAAGAAGCTGACAAAGGAATGGGGGGGGAATGCTGACAGATAGAGGGGTATGTGAGAGAGAAACACACACCAAGAATGGTCCGAGCACCTGATACAAGGGTGTTGGCATTCTCTAAGGTAAGAAAGTCTATGACAGCAGCCCATTTGGGAGCAAACTCAGGAATTCAATTTAAATTTGTTAGGTGTGCAACATCTGATAGTCATACAGAGGTGCTGGGGAGACACTTGGATGTGTTCAGCTAGAGCTTAGAGGAGAGGTCTGGGCGGGAAACACGGACTCGGGAGTTGCCGGCGTATCCATGCCGTTTGAGTCCTTGAGCGTGGCTGAGGCTGATAAGGGAGTGAGGACAGCAGGAGAACGGAAAATGTCTGGGACTGGCCCCGGGGCACTTCATCGTACAGACCAGAGAGATGAGGGGAAACCCGTACAGGAGACTGAAAAGAAACAGGTGACACAGTGTGGAGAGTAGAATGGAGAGTGGTTTCCCAGAAGCCAAGAAGAAAGTCTTTCCAGAAGGAGGGAATAAACGCTGGTGGCAATGCAATCACCATCAGAATGGCTACAACCACAAAGACAAGCAACGGCGGTTGTTGGCGAGGACGGGGAGGAAGGAGAACCCTCGTGCCCTGTGGCTGGGAACGCAAGTTCGTGCAGCCACTCTGGAAAACAGTATGGAGGTCTCTCAAAAAATTAAAAATAGAACTGCCATAGGATCCAGCAATCACACTACTGGGAATTTACCCAAAGCACTAAAAAAACACTAATTCAAAGGAATACGTGCGCCCCGATGTGCACAGCAACATTCTCTACAACAGCCACACTATGGAGGCAGCCCAAGTGCCCATCAGTAAAGGACTGGATAAAGATGTGGTTTACATATGGTGATTGCTCAGCCACGGAAAAGAATGACATTGTGCCATTTGTAACAACATGGATGGAGATAGATGGTATCATGCTCAGTGAAACAAGTCAGCTGGAGAAAGACAAATACCATATGATCTCAGTCATATGTGGAATTTAAGAAACAAACGAACAAAGTTTTAAAAGAAGAGAGAGAGGGAGAAAGAGATAGAAACCAAAAAGCAGACTCTGAGCTAGAGAGCAAGCTGGTGGTCACCAGAGTGGAGGTGAGGGGGTGGGGGGAGGGACTGGGAACAGGTGAAGGGGATGCAGAGCACACTCGTCACAATGCGCACTGAGTAGCGTGCAGAATTGTCGAGTCACTATATTGTACACCTGAAACTAATACAATACTGTTAAAAAAAACAAACAAACCCAAAACTGATGGTCTTCCTGGACCTTTGCCATCAGCATGGACCCCACATAGCTCAAATCCCGCACATCCTAGACCAATGCCTTCTCCCCCTCCCATCATCATCATCCCAGCGCCCCAGCCAACTGGTCACCCACCTCGGACCTCAGAGCCACTCCTGGCTCCTGTCTTCTTATTCTCCACAGGTAATTTGCCACCAAGTTTGTAAAAGTCATTTCTAACTCAGAACTCCTTTGGATCCTGTCTCCTCTTGCCCACGGCCGCGGTCACTGCTATAGCTTAGGACCGTAATTCTTCCCTTAATGGCGGAAACAACCTCTCACTCGGCTGGCTTCCCTCCTTTCAAACCGTCTCTTCGTGTGAGGTCAGAGGGAGCAGAGCGCTGGCCCCTGCCCCCCTCCAGAAGCACACGGCCCGCCTGGGGAGCCCGGCTCTAACCACCCTCCCAGCCCCGCCTCCTAACCGTCAGCCACGTCCCTCCTGCCGCAGACCGTGCCCCGTGGTCAGCTCAGTGTCCTGTCCACAGGCCCGCCCTGCCTGCCATCTGTCCTTGCTCAGGCCCTTCACTCCTCTGCAGTGTTCCCACCTGCTGGTCTTGGTCCACTCCTCTTCGCGGACAGCCCTGGGGGTGCCTCTGCCACCGAGGTGCTTGGACTCCCCTCCCAATTCCTACAGAGCCTTATTCAGACACTGTCGTGTTTGCAACATGGTCTCACGGTCAGTACTACAGCTTCCTGGGAGCTGCTCGTTGTCAGCTGGGCGCGCAGCAGGTGCTCAGCCACGTGGCTGAGTTAAAAGTGTTCGTGGTTCTCGCATGGATGTGTGTGTCCCTCCCCTGCTCCCCACTCTCAAATCCGTATGTGGAAGCTCTCGCCCCCAGTGCGGTGGTATTTGGAGCCAGGGCTTTCGGAAGGTAATCGGGTCCAGCGGAGGTGAGGAGGGTGGAGACCTTGTGACGGGATTAGTGCCCTTTATAAGAAGACGAAGAAACCAGAGCTGCTCTCTCCCTCTCTCTCTTTCCCTCTCCCTCCCCTCCGCTCCCCTCCCCTGCCCCGCCCCCTGCAGAAGCAGTGAGAAGATGCCCTTTGTGACCCAGAGAAGGGTCCTCACCAGACATCAAGGCTCCTGGCACCTTGAACTTGGACATCCTAGCCACTGTAACTGAGAAACAGATGTTTGCTGTTAAAGCCCCTATCTATGGTATTTTATCAGCCTGAGCCTTATCAGGGGAGGATTTGGCTTTGGGAGTGTTGCCTGTCAAGGACTCACCTGCCCTCAGGGCCTTGTGGTACATATTTTTGTCCAAAAAAAGAAAGGCTCTCCCACAGGACTTTTTCTAGTCCATTTAGGTGATTAGTTATTCTGAGGTACAGTTACGTCCTAGATGCTTTAAGTCCCCCATGCCTTTGCTTACATCAGTTGGTGTAGGGGACAACATAAACTCAGACCATCCTCCTCCCCTACCCCCAAGTCCCCTACAGCTTTGATTCATCACACATTTATTTCATCGAGTGAGTATTCTGTAAGTGCCTACGGTGGGCCAGGCCTCTGCCAGCTCCTGAGAGCTTAGCCTTGCTGACACATCAGCTTCTTCAGCCTTTAGGCTTTCAGGAAGGAAGGGAAGGGAAGACATCCCTCAGGTGGCAGCCCCTTTCCCTCATGAGCTCCCTCTGTGCTGAGACGAGCGGCCACACCTCGGGAGCCCCCAGCAGTGCGTTACACGCAGCAGGCGTATGGAAGTAAATTCAACAGGACCTACGGGTTGGAGAAGTGGTTTTGTTCTCTACAACTCCAGCTGTCTTCTAAAGAAGCTGGATGCTTTTCTTAGGGACATTTTGCAAGATTTCAATGTAGGCATTTGTAGACAAAAACCACATAACAGGGAGAGAAGAGTCTGGAGTTCCGACGGCGATCCTTGGGGTTGGAGCAAGCAGAAGAAGGATGGGAGAGAGAACACAGAGAAGAGGACCAGGTGTCAGCATGACTTTGCCACAAGCCCTCAACCTTCAGCTTTGCTTTGGAAAGCTGCCAAATGCCTGGTATTAATGGATGTCTTGCTGGGAGTAGAAACCAGTCAAGGAACTGAGTTTTGTATCCCGGTCGATGGAGGGCGAGAGAGCATATAAGGCCGGTGCAAGAGGGAGCCAGAGGCAGACAGCCCAGGCCAGGGTAAGACCCCAAGAACTGTCAGAAGTCAGTTCCAGAAGTTCTCTGAATTTCCGATCTCTGGAACGGAGAGGGGTCAAAGATAACTTCACTTAAACCGCAACCTCAGAGTGGCAAGGGTATGACAGTGAGTTTATACACACAGTGGTATTCCATGTATACCAGAAAGTTCAGACATCAAAACAGAACTCGGCAAGTTTTGGAGATGCGAAAGGAGACACGAAGGTCTCCTGTGTGGAGGGAAGAGGAGGGAAGGTCTCCGCCGCAACTCGGCACCTAGAAGCATCGTTACGCGTGTGGACATTTTCAAAGAACAGAAGAAGCCAGGGGAAATTCAGATGGAATTCTTATACTCCTGTTCCTTATGGTCTTTCAAAATAACAAATGTTTGTTCTGTTCAAACAGCTACAAGATGTCAGAAAGAGTTTAAACTTATTTATCTAACCTCGAAGACAGGCTATTTCCCCTAAGACACAGAGCTCTGAAATAGCCAACGTTCTGCTTCCACAATGCTGAAATAGTTTTTGGAAGGCAAATGTGGTGGGAAAAAAGTTCAGATCTGGAGGGTTGTAAAGCATGTGTTGCAGAAAGCCAGAACCTCTGGGCGTCTTTAGAATAGTCACTGTTTTAAAAACAAACATCCTTCATCCTTGAAAGGCCCATGAAACATTCCACATTGCAGGATCCTTGGCCAATTCCAGGCTGCTCTGAAAAGTTGTGTTTTTTTTTATATCACTGTGTCACATATATTATACCTGTAGGTTCTTGTTCATTTCTTGGTTTCCTCCAGCTACTCAACACTCATACAATATTCTGCATTTTTTTCCGCACAGGACAATTGAAAGTTGAGGCTACCATTAGTTAGCTCTGGGGACTCTGAAGAAATGGTGGTGTCCATTTACAGGATAAGAAGCAAATTGAACACAGTGTAGACAAACCAAAAGGGGAACCATTACTAATAAACAAACAAGAACCCACAGTTTCAGAGTCAGAGAAAAAAAAATTCCTCAACACTATCAGCGCAAAGAGTAGCTAAACTCTTCTTGACAGGGGGGTCAATCTTCACAAGGTAGGAAATATCGTACGAAACACTCCCATTTTGAGTTAACTGCATACCCTTCTGCTCTTTTTGGCAATACATAATCTATGCCTTTTGGCTATAAAGGACTCTCCATCGACGATGCCATGGCCAGAACTTCCTCCAAATATCAGGCTACGGCTTTAACCAACCACAGAGCTCCGCTGAACAGCTGCTAAAGTACTTTCTCTTCTCGAACAAAATGATGTTAACAGATTGAATAATCAGGTCCCCGGTAGTTTGATCTGAGGAACTAGAAATAATCTGGGTCACAGCGTCTATCCCCAGTTCTCCATTCAAGAGTCTTTCAAAATGTGTTTCTTCTGACATGGAGGAATGGTGCCGATAAGTCTCCTGCCGGCGTGGCCATCCCTGACTTCTGCTTTGTTCGGGAATGGACAGTTCTTGGTAAGTCCACCGGTCAGATCTCATGAGCGCTAGGGAGCGCACTGTGGATACTGTCCTCCAGGGCCTTGCTCAGAGGCTAGAAAGGGCCCACAAGAGTTATTCCACACATTCTCTCCACACCAAAACCCCCAGTGGCTCCTTGGAGAATAAGACTCAATGTCAAATCTGATGCAAATCAAGCATGGCGCACGCAGGCTGGAGCTAGCCAAGTGGTGTAAGCCACTCGCTCCGCTACAGAGAATTCTGGAACAACGGCTCAAATGTGGACAGTCTTGGACTTTCTGGAGACCCTTTCTGATCAACAGCAATTTTGATCATTGATCGACGTAACATCGGGATTCGGAGGAACACATAGCTATGACACGGTCCTCAAAGGCTACACTGAAAATATTGCCTATTTGGAAGTCATGCACCATGACCTTCAAGTTGGCCTTGCTGCCATGACCAGCAAACCCGAGCCATCAGTGGAGCTCCTGAGGTGACATCTCAGGGCTGGGATGACACCCCAAGGCTCCCTTTCTACCTCCCTCAAGGTTCTGGCTCTGTCTTGCTTTTCCAAGTTGCCCCCACCTACCCTATAAAATGGCTCCTTTCTCCCTAGAAATGGTAGGGAGTAAGATTCAGTTTTCCTAGCTCCAAAGCTTATACTCTTCTTGGAGGATAAGGGCACAAAAGCCCTCTCGATCTGTGGGTACCAACTGCTAACAAGAGCTCCCCCTCCAGCGTCGGGGACCTTACTGTTTCCCGAACTGTGACATGCTAAGATTTTCCATGTGCTCTTCTCTCTTCTGCAGATTATTTGCTATTCTCTTGTACCATTTGGAAATTTTCTGCTCATTCTTTTTTTTTTTTTTAAGATTTTATTTATTTGAGAGAGAGAGAGAGAGAGAGAGAGAAAATGAGTGGTAGGGAGGGGCCAAGGGAGAGAAAGACAGAGAGAAGTAGATTCCCTGCTGAGCAGGGAGCCTGACACAGCCTAATCCCAGGACCTCCGGATCATGACCTGAGCCAAAGGCAGACACTTGACAGACTGAGCCACGCAGGCGCCCCAGTTTCTGCTCATTCTTAAAGATCCGTTGTTGGCCCTCCCTTCACTGACCCTGACGCTGAAGCTGATTCCTCCTCTGTGGACCTTCCAACACTGAGGTCTCAGCTGTGGACAGGCCTGACTCCACCTTCAGAATGAGCCCAGAGTAGGGAGGCAGGCCCTGCCCCAGAGCCCAGCTTCCCCTTCACTCCTCGCTACCCGCTGTTTCCCGAGGATGTCTCTCATTTTGAAATAACATTTGAGGTGAGTCTAAGTCCCAGGAAAATCTTTGGCTCCATTTACTGGCTAATGCCTTAGTTCTTAACCTTGGATACACATTAGAGTTGCCTGGGGAACTTAAACCACACAACGTTCTCTGGCTGGACTAGAGATAAATTGAGTCGGACTCTCTGGGGTAGGGTGGGTGGGTGGGAGGGGATGTCCAGGCCTGTCCGTAATAAAATGACTTTAGGATACCTCACGTCAGTCGTGAGAATGAATACACGGGGGTAGCAATCGCAAATATATAACTGGGGAGATAAATGAAAAGATAAAGGAAATCAATGAAAAGATAAGAAAAGACAGAGGGACACCGAAGCCTGGATGTTAGTGCAGACGCTGAAATTCTCTTCCGGTTCCATGGTGTGTTCCCCACGGGAAGTATTTTTTTCCATCACCGGGTCCTGAATGCCTTTTGCAGACTATACCAAGAAGCCCTCATGCTTTATTATTTCTGGGAGTTGAATTCCGACAAGATTTTCTGTGTCTCAGTCTCCACCCTGTGTGGGTCCCGCAGGGTCTACTGCAGGAAGGCACAGCTGGGGCAAAGGAGTGAGAGCAGACGGGCAGGTGGTTGGGGGGCTTTCCCTGAGTCCATGTGTTTTACACCATAGGTATTCCTCCAACCCGCAAGGCTACGCTGTGCCCTCTGTCACCGTCTGTGTGGGTCTCACAGCATTCACAGTGAGAAGCCGAGACTCTGGGGGGACACAGAGCAAGCGAGAGCCTTTCTTGTAGGATTAGTAGATGCGAGAGGTTGGATGCTGGCTCTTGCCGCCTTTTGAGAAAAACCTCCCAATGGTTTACAAGCACATCTCGTAGAAGTCTGGAGAACCCCGCTTGCCGCTGTGGCTCCTGTCCCCGCAGCCTTCTGAGGAACCAGGAGAACACAGGGCCAGCCTAGAGCCACCACACAGGCGCTCATGGAACTGAAGCGGCGTGAGCTTCAGAAGACCACCAAGGGGACACCTGAGGTCGGGAAGCAGAGAGCACGACCCCAGATCCTGCCTTTCTGGATCACCTCAGGTCTGTCGACAACAGATCAACGGGCTCAAACAGGACCACGCCAGGGCCATTTTATTAACCTTAAAAGTTAGGTGGGCTTCATCAGTCTTCACATCAGAAACATGATGATGAAAAAAAAACATGAGGTAAAAGCTATTTTAAATCGGAAATAAGATACAATTGTGGAAAGGTTATATGTTATTTTGGGAGCAGAAAATTGACATGGGTCTTGACCCCACTCCAGTGTTCCGACCAGCAGCTCTCAAACACTGTTAGTAGCAGAACCAATTTAAATTTTTTTTGTAGAAGAAAGTCCAATTATAAAACTATAAAACAAGGAGGTCTTTTAGTTGAACTGTACTTGGGGGAAAGGATAGGTAGTGTAGCGAAGTAAGACTGGGGTCCTTGACAAGGATGAAGATTAATGTGGGGCTGGATGTCTGTGAGGTCTGGGGGACAGACAGACATACTGGTAGGACTGAAGACAGAAGTGGGGTGTAGACACTTGAGGATGAAAGCGGTGTTGTTGATAACAGGACCGACACAACAGCTGTGGTCTAGAGGCCGGAAGACGCAGCGTGACTCAGTACCCACAGCCATACACACCCAAGCACGAGGCTTTTCCCAATAAGTATGAAATTTGATAGGTTCCTGAATAGCCCTTTCTGTGTTTCATCTTCCATATTCGGCAATAATGCCATTATCCTAGCATTTCCTGCTACTTCTTGATTGGGTAGACTCGTGTTTTCTCCACTTGGGAAACTGGTGTGGATCAAAGGTGAGGAGGAAAATCACCGCCCAAGGAGCTCTGAGAATAGAGCTCCGGCAGATCGCTAAAGAACAGAAAATAGGCTTGCAAATGAGGCTTTTTTCTTTTTTCTTCTTTTTTTAATATTTTATTTATCTATTTGAGAGAGAGAGACAGTGAGAGAGAGAGCAAGAGAGAGGAGAAGGTCAGAGGGAGAAGCCGACTCCCTGTGGAGCTAGGAACCGATGTGGGACTCGACCCCGGGACCCTGGGATCGTGACCTGAGCCAAAGGCAGTTGTTTAACGAACTGAGCCACCCAGGTGCCCCAAAATGAGGCTTTTTGATCCACTAACTCAGTGAACCAAATATGAATGCAAAGAGGTCTGGGGCAAGCCTATGAAGGTTTAGGTGAGGGAGTGGGGAGTCCGACAGCCCACGATTTGCCATGTCCCTTTCCTGTTGCTGCAGGAATTGGGGGGGGACACATGTCTGGGTGGGGACTCCACCAACCTGGGCGCTGACCCAGCTCGTTCGGGCAGACCCCAGACCTAAGGAACACCAGCTGGCATCTCGCCAGTGAGCAAGAACCAGCCTTTCCACATACTCGCCCTGGACCCTTCGTCTCATACCACGGGACACTTCCACAGGCGAGGCTGGGGCCTGCTTGTTGCCCGTACCTGAGCCTTTGACCCCTGTCCCCAAGCTGGGGTGCTTCCTAACTCCCCCGTCAGGCCTCTGTTTTCTCTGGCCAGCACTCTGGGGTTCCCACTCTTCTGTCTCAAGTCCAGATACTTCTTCTCCATCCAGACTGACTTGGGATTAAATCTTAGCTCACCCCTCAGTAGGTACACAGACACGGCCCGTAATTACAGGTGCCGGAGCCACGTATGCATTAGCAAAACAAAGACAATAATCAGATCCGCCTTGTAGGCTGTTGCAACTCGGACCCATCAAGTTATTCTTATTTTTTTAAGATTCTGTTTTTTTACTTGACAGATAGAGATCACAAGTAGGCAGAGAGGCAGGCAGAGAGAAAGGGGGAAGCAGGCTCCCCACTGAGCAGAGAGCCCGATGCGGGGCTCGATCCCAGGACCCCGGGATCATGACCTGAGCCGAAGGCGGAGGTTTTAACCCACTGAGCCACCCAGGCGTCCCAAATTATTCTTATGTTTGATGTTGAGTTTTGATGGACTGTCAACGTGCTCCATATGGGATGCGCCCCGTCCGTGTCCTTCGTGGTTTGCAACGTACTGTCTCTGCATGTTCAACTCAACAGCTGTGTGCCGGCGCTCTGGGCTGGGCCGGGGACACCTACGTCCCAGATCCCCAATTAACAACACATGGGTTGCTAAAGGCCAGATATGCCTTCTCTGCCTCTTAGATGAAGCAGAACCATTTAATGTCTTGAGTAACTAGTCCAACAATCCAATCAACGACTGTACTACAATCCCACTGGTTTCAGTTTCTGGCTCTCTGGACTTTCTTTCCCCTCTAACGTTCCATCCACACCGTAGGCAGAAGGCTCTTTCTAAAACACAGAGCAGCTCACGCCACTGCTCTACTTAAAGCTTTTCTTGCCTCCCATGCCAAGACAACGAAGTCCAAGGGTTTCAGCCTGACATTAAACGCCCTTCACGACCTGGTCCCAGCTGAAACTTCCAAAGCCCCCTCTTCCCACTCTCCTTCACACCCTCTGCTTGAAGTCACACGGATCTGACTGTGGTTTTGCAAAGAAGCCGGGGACTTCTGCGTTTCGGTGCTTTTGCCTATATGCTGTTTCTTCTGTTCCAATGGCTTCCTTTTCGTTCCAAGCGGCCTGGTTGTAACATCATCTGTTTGGTAAACCTCTAATCCTCGAGAAGCCTTAACTATTCTCTCCTGCGTCGGATGCACGTCAACCACACTTAGATTTCTGCACCAGTGGTAACGTAGTTTCCTTGTCCATGAAGCTGCAGGTACCAGGGCTAATTCATCTCTGTGCACTGAAGGACCCGACTGGGCTTAGCAGATGCTTAGCGGACGGATAGAAACATGCGTGGAATTTCCAGTCACCCATGATTGACTGGTTGAATATGGCATTAAGGGAGGAGGATGCTGGGAAGATTTCTGCATCACAGGCAGAGGTAGGAAAAACAAGGGATGGGCAGACTTTCTGAGCGGGAGCAAAGGTTTCCGATATACTTAAAAATAATTTTAGCAAGTTTACAGATTGTATATGGTTTCAAAGAGAGGCAAGCATAATATAGAAGAGGGAACACATTTCAAAAAACACAAAAATTAGCTTTAATATGGCCCAAAGCCACAAAATGTTTAGTTCATAAAATAGGAGCAAGGAGATGATCCCCAGGTTTTCTTTATGAGTATTCTGAAAATTACATGCAAAATTTTGTGGGTAAATGTATTTTTCTGGGGCAAGGGTTCTTTCTTTCTTCCTTCCTTCCTGTCTTTCTTTCTTTTTTTTTTTTTTTGGAGAGGATCAAAGAGATTTGTGATTTAAAGATGTTACATCACTACCATCGAACTCTGCACTGTGTAATAGAAACCGACGGCTGACGGCGGAAAATACTTGTCAGAGAGGCGACCTCCGTACAGGAATTTAACCACATAATCTTGCTGCACCACAAAAATGTTCTCAAAATCCTCCTTGTAAGGGAAATTATTAAACCCAGTTAAAAAAAAATAAAAGCTAGTAATTCCATTAGACATCGACAAAACTTTAGGTGTACGCCACAGCATTTTAATCCTAAAAAAAATCCCATGATGAAGAAAATACTTTTCAATTCCTCTCCTATGTTCTGACCACCAATCCCTTAGACACAGAAGGCTCTCCTTCCCTCTACGCTTATTTGGAGGACGAAGCACCCCACTCGCTCCCCGGTCACACTTGCTTCCTGACAACTGCTTGTCCATACTCCATGGGGTGTTCATCCCGTAACTTCTCTCTACTTGTCTCCCTACCCTCTCCTGCCGTTGGGCAGTGTAACAGGGAGAGGGATGGAGGGCTTAAACACACCCCTCAGGCAGGGTTCACTTGCGAGAAGGCAATCTGTGATATGTATTCTGCCTTACAGAAATTGTAATGTCTTACGATGTTATAATAACATTGACTGACCTGTGACCTAGTCATTCCAACCCTCTTAATCTTTAAAAAAAAATTAATCTCAACAACACAAAGAAGTTCTATGCACAAAAATGTCCCTTACACTGCTAGATGTAACTGTAAAGAGAATAAGCAGCTTAAGTTCCCCTAAATAAGGGAATGGCTTAGTTTGGCTACATTCATAGAATCTGTACAGCAATTAAATGATATTTATGGGGTTTTTTTTAGCACCAGGAGAAAATTCTTTGACTTAATGAGAAAAGGTCACAGGATGTAACAAAGTGGAAATGCTGGCTGTGTCTTGGTGGTGAGATCACGGGAGTTTCTTTGCTTCTTAATACTTTGCTATGCTTTCTAATGATTTTATAATGAGATGCATTACTTTTTATAATGAGACAAGAAAACAGAACAAAGGGGATGCCTTGGGAGCGAAGGACTGCTGGATTCAGAAGTAGTGAACTCAGCCCTTCCGTGGACTGTGTTCATCACTGTGGTCAGGTCTCTCCTCTCTGGGTCTTATTTTCAAAACATAAGGGCAGGACGCATGGATTTCAAAGGTCCCTCCGTGTTCAACTCCCAAGACCAACACCTGGATGGTTTCCATCCACGTTGCTTCAAACCACCTTTGGAATTTGCTGCCCTCCAGTTAACTTGTTTTGCCTTAAACATCAGCTTTTAAATCAAGGAAAGACGTTTTTCAAATCTGGTTCCTTCTTTTTCATTACAACACTAGTGTCTGGGTCTTAACATAGATAAGTGGGTTTTTCATGGGCTTGGGGTTTCATGGGCTCCAAGTAGCTCCTTGAGAGGGACATGGTATTGACATTTTCTTCCCCCATTAAGCATTTTTTCACCGAAGTAGAGTTGATATATAATATTTAGTTTCAGGCTTGTATCACAAGGATTCAACAATTACACACATCACGAATTGCTCAGTACAATAAACGCATTACAATATTACTGACTCCTATTCCCTGCCCTGAACTTCTCATCCCCGCGACTTCTTTACTCTGTAACTGGAAGTTGGTGCCTCTTCATCCCTCCACCCATGTCCCCATTCCCCCCATCCATATCCCCTTCGGCCATCTAGAGAGAGATTTTCTCTCTGGGTTCCCTCTCGGTCTCCCCGATCTTGGGTGAGAACGTTGCTGGCGCTCAGTTCTAACCCAGACTGGGCAGACACCTTAGCTCAAGCATTCTTGCTACTTTTACTTCCATTTGTCCCAGATTCCTGTGAAAGACCAGGGGTCCGGGGCAGAATTTTAGGGCTGGTCATCAACCTCTAACCCCTATTCTGCAACAGAAAACCACAGGCCAAGGTGGGTCTACGACAGGCCCAGTGTCTCAGAGCACAGCAGAAGCCGGGCTGGGATGGGAACTGAAAAAAACCAGTGTAGCAGATAACCACGGGTCTGTCATGCAAAATCAGTGCCCATTCACACTGGACTCTATTTGCTTTAGATCTTGATTAAGCAATGAAGCATCAGAGCTAGGTTAACGTTCCTTCCCCACTTCCCCTCCTTTTCTCCCGGGAGTAGTGACCATCCTGTCACTGGGGTCCAACCTTCCCATGAATATCTGTGTATTTTTGCCGTATAATTATATGCTGATAAGTAATATTTATGGTTGCATTGTAGGTTTTAAAACTTTGTAGCATTGTCCTATTGTGGGTATTAGGATTATGATTTTAATGAGATACCGTGTATATACTGTACAATTCACTCTTCCAAGGGTGTGATCTGTGATTTCTTTAGCACACTCATAAAGCCATGCAACCATCCCAACTGTAATTCCGGAACATTCTCATCCCCCCAAAGAAATGTGTACCCGTTAGTCATCCCGCCCGTTTTCCAGTCTCTTAGTCACCGGCAGCCTCTTATCTGTCTCTGCGGATTTGCCTGTCCTAGACATTTCGATGGAAATGTAATCACATAATATGTGATCTGTTGCGTCTGGCTTCTTTCACTTACCGTAATTTTTCAAGATCCATCCATGTCTTAGTGTGGAAACAGTCCTTCATTCCTTTTTATGGCCAAAGAAAATTCTATTGCACGGATATCCCACACTTTCTTTATCCGCTCGTCAGCTGATAGACATGGAAGTCGTTCCTACTCTTTGCTGTGGGCCTCTCTGTATACGTCTGTGAGGGGCGTGTGTTTTCGTTCGTCTTAGGTATATATACCTAGGAGTGGGATGGCTGGGTTTCACTTCTTTTCCAAATCAGCGGCACGGTTTTAAATTCCCACTCGCAGTGCAAGACGGTTTTCTGACTTCTCTACGTTCTCCACACTTCTGTCATCCGTCTTTCTGATTACGGCCGTCCCAGTGTGGGAAGTGGCATCTCGTTACTGGGCGCTGTAGGCAACCGATGAATCACTAAACTCTACCTCTGAAGCTAATAATTCACCAAATGCTAACCAATTGATTTTAATAAAATAAACAAGAAAAGAAAAGAGTCATCTCATTGTGGTTCTGACTTACACTTCCCTGATGACTAACGATGTTGAGCATCTTTTTATGGGCTTATTAGTCATTTGTACCATTTTTTTGGAGAGATGTCCACTCAGATCATTTGTTTTAAATGAGGTTGTCCTTTTATTGCTGAGTTCTAAGAGGTCCTTTTATGTTTTGGACGCTCTCTCACCGAATATATGATTTCCAGAAAATGTTCACTCGTTCTGTGAGTTTTCCTTACATTTTCCTGACAGTGTCCTTGGCAGAACAAAAATTGTTCAGTTTGAAGAAGCTCGTTCATCCACTGTTCCTTTCGGGGCTTGTGCCCCAGCTAAGAAATTATTGCCTGGGGCACCCGGGTGGCTCAGTCAGGTAAGCCTCAGACTCCTGATTTTGACTCAGGTCACAGTTTCAGGGTCGTGAGATCAACCCTCACATCGGGCTCTGTGATGAGTGGGAAGCCTGCCTAAGACTGTCTCTCTCCTTCTCCCTCTGCCCCCCTCCTGCTTGCACTCACGCTCTCTCTCTCTCTCAAATAAATAAATAAATCTTTTTTTTTTTAAAGAAGAAAGATGGGGCGCCTGGGTGGCTCAGTGGGTTCAGCCTCTGCCTTCGGCTCAGGTCATGATCCCAGGGTCCTGGGATCGAGCCCCGCATCGGGCTCCCTGCTCTGCGGGGAGCCTGCCTCCCTCTCTGCTGCTGCTCTCCCTGCCTGTGCGCGCGCGCTCTCTCTCTCTCTGACAAATAAATAAATACAATCTTTAAATAAATAAATAAATATCTTTTTTAAAAAAGAAAGAAATTATTGCTTAACCCGAGGTGACAAAGAATCGTGCCCATTTTATTCTAAGGGCGTCATGAAAGCTAACAGCCTTTTAAATGTAGGCTTTCGGTTCACCGTGCGCCACGTTTTGTAAATGGCGCGAGGCTGGAGTTCCACTGTACTCTCTTGCAGGTGGACACGCGCTGGGACCAGCACCATCCGTGGAAGAGACGACGCTCTCCCCCACCTCGAGTCTTCGTAGTGCCCTTCTTGAAAGACGACGTTTTCAAGACGGACGGGCGCTGATGCTGGGGCTCTAACTTACTCATCTGACGACTGCTCAGGGTTCCAGGAAAGGAGCAGATCTCCGTGCGTTCCTTCTCTTGCTCACAGAGATTGAGGTTGTTTCTTGCGCATCTTTTTTTTTTCTTTCTCTCTTCATTTATTTCGACACCCCCCCCCATCCAGTGCACAAGCAAGTAACTGTCTCTTTGCCTTGCGCAAAGGGCAACCCCCATAAGTCGAATTTCTGGGTTGGGGCACCCAGAGGAGCCCAGCACACAAGAACAGGTCATGACAGACACTCAGGTTAGCTGCACTTCTAATGAGCTTGAGGAAGGAACACAAGCAACACAGAATACACCCGTAGCAGGAAATTATAAAATAAATGATGACCTTACTAAGCATTAACGCTACAAAAAATAAATAAATAAAACAAAACACACAGCTGTTAAGAGGTATCGGTCATTCCTCTCAGATGAGCTTTCCTTTCTCACCAGAAGGTGGCAGAGAGGATACAGCTGAAACTCTTCTTCCCCCATTTTTAAAAGAAAAAAAAATTTTTTTAAAAGAGCAAAGCAAAAGTCTCTTGCAACTTAAAGCTTCTAACTTTTAAACATACAGATTTGCAGGTTCCACAGTCGTGACAAATATCACCTAAGGGAGACCAGAGACAATCACTTTTGATATCCGCATTAAATAAAACATATTTGGCCATACCAAGAAACTATGAATCTGTCTAAAAGGTATGAATAGATGAGCTCATTATAGTTACTGGAAAATATTTTAAGGGCAACTGAAAAATAAAAGACAAATTTACACATGCCGCCGATTCACAGAAATCAGCTCCGTGTGCAACATGAAAATACAATTTTGCGACACGGCGTTCAAGTCTATAAATGATCTGCCATCCCCGCCCATAAGTGAGGAGCTGGATTAGCTGAAAACCCGAAGTCCCTCCCTCCCCTGGCGTTTAAGTGGTACACTTCCCACCGCCGAGACGCGGGCAGGAAGGTCCCACAGGAGCTAGTGACAGACCCGTGTCTAAACCCCAAGTTTGCTGACCCTTCCCCCACTTCCCCATCTGTCTTTAAAAAGACAGATCTCCAGAAAAAGCGATGTCCGTATGGATTCCGCCTATCCGAAAACACAGTAAGTTCACGCCAGGTTTATTTAAAATGGCACATAACTCAAAATGAGACGGGTTTATTTGTGAGAAGAAAAGGTCCCGATGAGTCCCCGGGGGCTTGTCCACACGGGATGGAGGCCAGGTAAGGAGACAGAACAGCCTGTGGGGCAGCGTCTGGTAGGAGAAGGGAGGGATGAGGAGGAGAAACGCCCCCAACACCGAGCTCCCTCCGGGCCCCAGGGGAGCAGGGGCACGGGGGCTGCCGGAGTCAGGCCCGGGTCAGAGATGGCCCACGTGCCAATGGGGCCTGGCCCAGAGAATAAAACCCAGACGCACTTAACGGTCTTTGCTGGAGGCTTCCCTCACTAAACCATTTGTCGCCGAATCCAGCCGCTGACTTACGACAGCAAATAATACACCACGAGCCTTTCAAGGGGTCATCCCCACTCCCCAGACGCCTGGTTTTAAACTCTTGTGGAAGCAAGAAACGCAGGACTAACGTTAGAAGTTGAGGTTTGTCCTCGTAGAAGGCAGATCTATTCTGCAGGATCGTCTGCAGGTGTAGGGCTCTAGAAACTCTAGCCGCTTGTGGCTTGGCGGCTGCCAAGTTCCGTTCTGCTTTTCTGCTTGGCTGGGCCAGGGAACGCAGCCCGTTCTGTAAGGGTGGGTAGCTCTTTGCCAGAAAACTCACATTCTTGTGGGTGGAGACGTTGGGAGGCTGGAGGGAGTCTGCAAGTCTGTGTAGGCCAAACGCTGCAGGGACTTCCAAGGGGTGAAAAATAATACCTTGGGGGTTAGCAAGTTTCCATGGCTTGGGGAGCCAAAGGTGCAGCTCTGGAAACACGGCAATAAAGCGACCATTACAGGGAGGGAGGGCCTGGAAGGTGGACGGCGCTGTCCTGGGCTCCCTTCGCTACACGCACGGTCACTGTGTCACCGATGGCAGCGCAAGGACTCCCCGGGTCACCCTGCCCCTCCGGGCTGAGGCCCTAGTAAGATTCATCCCAAGCGGCTGCAACTTACAGGGGCCCCATTAGCTGGAAACGAGAGAGACGCCGTCATCCCCACAGTCAATCAATGCACGGTAAATCACGGGTGCACGCTCCGTCCCCTTAAAACAGATCTGAACTGTGACGAGGTCCCTAGGCTCCCTGAGAAACTGATCAACATCATTCAGACGGCGCTCCTGACCCCATACAACAGACACGTGTGCCGGCTATAATGTTGATCCACTGGAGGGATGCGTGGGCCCTGGTTAAGATGGAAAAATCTGTGATTTCAAGAGCAAGAATGGCCTGACATTAAGGTGAGGTCTGACTGAAAGCGTTATTCTTATTAAAGGAAGGATCCGTTAGAAAGAAGTCTCTCCCAAGGCGAATGAAGCAGAGCGATCCACTGAGGCACAGACCGGTCATGCTGGTTTGGGACAGTCCAGGATGGAGACCGCGCAGGCCAGGAGACCCCGAGATTCCCACCCCCGGACCGGGCTTTGCCCAGCTGGAGGACACCTCCAAGAGTTTCCAACAAATCCCCCTCCGTGACGCTCTGCTCATCAGGCAACCACAGGACTGGAAGGTGGCCTGTCATGTCGGTCGGCCCACAGCGACACGGTGTCCTGGTCACGCCTGAGCACGCAAGTGTACGAGGCCGTCCCAGTCCTCGCGGGAAATGGAGACATGGGCGTTTTGTTTTACACCCTGGTCCCACGAGTTGGTCGCACCCTTGAGAGGGACAGCCGCCGTCAGAGGCTGGAAACTCAGATGGTTAAGCCGGTCAGGCTGAGGTCTGAGAGCTGCCACCTCCTGGCAACACCAGGGCACGACACAGTCCCCCACCCTCACCCCCAGAAACGCCAGACTTGCCTTTTACGGGACATCGGATCGTCACGTCGGCTCCCAAGGCTGCCTCCACGACACCTCCAACCACGACGGACAGGTGACTGTGTCCCAGGCGGCTGATGTTTCTCTCAGTGGACAAGATGGCCGGCGCCTCTTCACAGAAAGGGAACAGGAGACGATGTTAGGTTCAGGCTTTTGCTCTGGGAAACCAGCCGCATTTGGTAAACTTGGCGCAGCAAGTGGCTGTCCCTGCGTCCCTCACGGTGCCCCCCTTAGGGCTGGCACGTACACAGCCCGGGGGTCCTTCGTGCCTGGACGCACAGGCGGGCAGACAGATGGATGTACGCATTCAGAGAGATACCCACGGGGTGGTCTGCACAAACCAGAGGGAGGCTCTGGGGTTATTCTGGTTTTATAACCAAAACCGAGGATAAATCCTTCTTTGATAAATCGAAAAAGGATTTCCAAAGCTCATGAGAAGCCAAGAAGCACGGCCAGGCGTCCCCCTGGAGGACCTGAAGAGGGATCCAACACACCAGGGGCTTGGGAGCCACTGACTCTTGCCCTGCGAGGAGCCCTTGAAACAAACCCACCTGACACTTGCACGGAAAAATGACAGTAACAACAAAGTCACAGAGAATCGAGAACCTAATCAAGGATTTTTCTTTCCCTGGATTTCGAGAAACGTGGACTTTCAATGGATTTGTTCGTTCACTCACTCAGGAAATACACTGTGTGCCTGGGCTCGGTAAGGGGAAAACGCCCATCGTTGCCCTCAAGCCACTCTGACTGGTGGGGGACACTGTCTCCCAGGGGCTGGTGGCCGCTGGCACAGAAGAAGGTGCTGGTTGCCCAGGGGTCTCCCAGTAGCCTGTGAGGGTCAGGGGAGGCAACATCCCGTTAAGGGTGTTGGCGGGGCGTCCCTTCGTGGAGGACAACCCGCCGTGATGGCATTTACTCCACCATTAGCTCGCGAGCGGCTGGAGGGCGAGGCCTGTTTCGTCTACGCACGGTGCACGCAGAACGCATGTCGAACAGACACGTGTCGGCGGACCGCTCCGTATCCACGTACTCGGGGACCAGGGGACATGCCGTTCCAGCCCTTCCAGGGATCTGGATGGTCCTCGATGAGCCCATTCCCCCCAGGAATTCCCAAACCTTGAGACTGGCATTTTCTGGGAAGGGGTTGATGCTCCCAGGAGGGTCAAAGCACAGAAAATCAAGGCCCAAAGGCCCTACCTGGGGAATGCCGTGAGGGGACAAGCTCGGGGAGCGCCAGTAGTCCCCTGGTCCAACCTGCTCAAAGTGTGTGGATAGGGGGTCCCTGGCACCAAGCTCAGTGCCCAGTTGCCCGAGTGCTGGATTCCTAATCCCCGGTACGGCTCCTCTCTTCCTCTCAGTCCCTGTGAGCCACGGACACCGGAAACCACGGAGCGGAGAACTGGAGGAGGGAACTCGTGGTTTATTTTTAATCCCAGAGCAGGAGCTCGCCACGAGGAAGCACTGCTTACGACTCACCACCTAAAAGTGTTCCTTCGTAATTAAGCCCATTTTCCTTATGAAAATGACACCATCTGCCTCCTGGGAAGACAGACGCTAATTCACAGTTACGACCTCCTGAAAGTGTTTCTAAGGACGGGTGGGTATGCCTTGGGAGGCAGAGAGCTCCCTTTAGAGGAGAATTATTTTCTGGCATTGGCTGGTGGCCCTTAAAAAAGGAGAAGTTCGCACTGTCAATGCTGCCGGTGAAACTGTCTCATTCGTTCCCGGTTCTCGGAAGGCGAGCTCTAAAGCAGGCGTTTCCAAGATCGGGTCCGCAGGCCGGCAGCGTCGGTATGACTCGGGACCGGGTTAAAAACGCACACTCTTGGACTCCATCCCAGACCTACTGAGTCAGAAGCTCCAGGAATGGGGTCTAGAAATCTGTGTTCCGATGTTCTGACCTTCCCCTCGGGTGTTTCCACCGTTTCATGCTGACCTCTGGGAACTGCTGCTCTAGAGAACCCCAGACCGGGCATTCCGGGTTTCAGCAACGGGCATTACCTGCATAGAGCACCGGAGAACTCTCCACGTCCGACCCGAGATGGTTAGCTACCGAGCACCCGTACGTTCCTTGTTCCTTCTTTGTGGGGTTCCGTATCTGCATTTTCCCCATTCCAGCCAAGATGATCCTGCGGGACAGTTAGGAAGGGTGCTTCACTGCCCTGGGCGCACGGCACGTCCCAGGGAGCGAAGATGCAGAATCGGACCTGGGCTGGCGAGGATCCCGCCCGGAAGACGGGAGGGTGGGAAAGTCTTTCTCTGGGCTGGAGCTCAGAGACCGGGTAGCTGGGCGGTGCCTGGAGGGCCAGGCTTCCTGCCTCACTTTGCACGAGAGGAGACTTTTCTGGATGGACTCGATGCTTAATCCACCACAATATCAAAAAGACAAACTAGGAAGCGTCGGCTGGAAGGATGTTAACCCCCCATTTTGTGGCCAAATCCTTCCTCACAGACAGCAGGAATGGATTTTTCGGTTTGGGTTTGCACACGGGATGTGAGCGGGCCGTCAGTCAAAGGGACTTGGCTCTGGCTGTCACCTCACTGGGACGGTAGGAAGAAGTCAGAGGAGACAGTGGAGCCAAGACTGCGTTATACTGGCCTCGGAGCGGCCTGCTGAGAATCTGGGCTGAACCAAATGAGCTCCATACGGTTTCCCAGTTATGGAGAGCCATTGCCGCCGGCAGGTAAATTACCCTGAGAACCAGAGCTGGTCAGGTGTCTCCTGGCAGATGAGGTAATGACCCAGGGAAGAGAAAAAGGTGCTTGTTCTGCTTTTGTTTTAATTTTTTCCTAACAATTTGAAGCTGCTTCTTGATCACCTGGATCCCTGGTCCGTATACTGGTTTTTTTCCCCTGCTGCCTCCCACTTTCCAGATCCCAGCAACAGGGACCATTCTGACCACTAAAAGCTGTGTGTTTCTTCATGAACTGAGCTGGGGCCACTTCTCCATTTCCTGTCACTTCATGGTGCTCTCACTGTGCTCCAGCCATAATGAGCCCCTAACAGTTTCCAGAACATTCCATGATCTTTCATAACCCCGAGCGTGTGCATATGTGGTTCACTGCATTTGGAATGCCCTTCCCCCAACCCCCATTCTGGCAAACTCTGACTTACCCACTGAATCCTGGATCAAATATAATTTTCCCTGTAAAGCTTTCCCCAATCCTCCTAGAGTTATCTTCTCCCCCTCTGGGCTCCTTCTGCTCCGGTTTGTGTATTTATTTGATGAAATATCTATTTCTTCCCACCAGATTGTGATCTTTTCAAAAGCAGGGACCAAATCCTACTCACAGCTGTGCATTGACAGTGCCTAACACCATGACTCTTGTACAGAAAGTTCTCAGAATCCTCCAACGACTAAATGGACAAATGGTCAGAATACAACAGAACCATGGCACAGAGTGTGTGTACCAGCAGGACACAAAGCCCCCCCGCAACACACATATGAAATCCACAAAAGCGGGCAGAAACACAACCTCGGAATTGCCCAGACCAAAATCAGGAGCACGACAGACCTAGTTACTAGTAGGGCCAGACTTCACGCTAACGTCTGCGTCTAAAATCTAAAATCCCTATTACGGAATAGTCGATTAAGAACAACAACAGAACGAGTAACTGCATTTGAAAAATAAATACACTAACATGTTTTATAATAAATAACTAACATGTTTTCTTCAATTATTTCATATACATGTTCATAGGATTTGGAGATCTTCAAACCATCCCTTTGTTCTGTAGGTCTCAGCGGCACAGTGAGAAATCACGGTATTCGGCCTGGGTCAGTCTCTGGGCTGGAGAACAGCGGATAAGGGCTCCATAAGGGATGTGACCTTGGTCCCTGCTGGACAGCCTTACTCGTGACAAAGCCGATCTTTCCACAGGCATCAGCCCCAGCAAATCTACCCACTGTCTGCCCTTTCTGGCTGAGAATTCTTACTCAGATAACATCTAAACCCCTACGCGCCTACACACTTTCCTCCCCTTGGGTAGATGCTCTCAGAAACGTAATTCCATTTTGGAGTTACCTAGACTGAAAAGACATGTGAGATTCAGAAGAATGTATCTACAGGCAAGAACCTTTTTTGCCAAGGAAATGAAATGTATGGAGAACAAACTCATTAGGTTTGAGGAAGAAAATGGAAGAATGGATCTTATTTTTTTATTCTCTTAACAACTGAAAAGCGAAAACTTTTAATAGCCATATGGAATCTCTTTGGTACCCAATGGCTGATCCTTAAAGTACGGAGAAACCCATTTGAGCCGGATGTACTGAGTCAAAACCTGTCTTCATATGACCTCCAGGAGTCTCAGGCTCAGAAGCTCCTGTTAATTCCACATGGTCAAGGCAAGCTATTTGAAATCAACCCCACACACACTTACGTAGACTGACCACGCTCTCCCATAACCCCCGCCCTGTGGACACGGCCACAGGTGAATCGATCCCTTCCACTCACTCAGCCTCTGCTTCTTATAAAATGAAAATTGCTGAGCCGTCCTCAAAGGGTAGTCCAAGGACCCCAGAGGTTCCTGAGCTCAAAACCATTTTCATAATGATGCTAAGCCATTATCTGCCTTTCTTGCTGAGTTGACATTTGCACGGATGGCCCATGTGCACCAGGTGTCCCTGTTTCTTGGCTGCCACGCGCTTGCCACGAAAGCAAAAATGCCAGTTTCCCTTAGGAATGTCCTTCATGCGGCCTTGAGACTTAACTGGTTTTTTTTTTTTTTTGTCTTTTACTAAATCTTAACCCTCAAGCATGTATATTTTTAATGTTCTGTATACAGAACGGTAAATACACCCAAAGCCCCACACGTCTGATTTGCGAGCTGAACGAGCCCCCGGCCCCCTGCCCCATTTTTTCATGGAACACCATTTTTACTCAAAAGAATGGCTAACATTATAATTATTCAGGCTGGGGTATGTGGTAGCTATTTTAAAAAATTAACTGAAAGGGGCAGGCCCATTCAAGGAGAGCAACTGACGGTGTTGAATTTTCATGGACTTTCACGTGAACATTAAAATTTTAGGAAAATTAGTATCCTCCATGGTGAGCCTGGCAGCATTCCAAAACTCAAAGACTTACCTGATGCGCTGGGTAGTGACGTTGCAGAACGTGTGTGTTCTTTACATTGTCTAAGGAAACGGGCCAACAGCGGGGAGATCGCTGTAACCTGGGGAGCCGGTATTTTGCAAACGAGCACTGTGTGATATTACAAAATCACGTGCAGGTAAAAGACCCATTCTGAGCGCAAGATAAGGCAATGCTTCGCCGTAAGGGAAGAATAAAATGTCATCAATATGGCTTCGCAGTCCACATTCCAGCCGACCGAAATTACAGAAGCTACTATAGTCGTAAAAAATAGCCACGATTATCTGAAAAGGCTGTGAGAAATGTCCTCCTTTTTCCAACTCACATATCTGGGTGAGGCCGAATTTTCTCCATGAACGTTACTTACAACTGCGTATCACAATGTACTTAACGGAGAAGCATTTATGAGAATGCAGCTGTGTTTTATTAAGCCAGACATTAAAGAGATTTGCAAAGATATAAAACAGTGCCGTGGTTATCAGTCCTTTTCTTTAAAGATGGCTTTTTCAAAAAGCGTTATTTATGCGAACATGTGATGGGCTTCTTACTGTTATTTCTAAGTGGATTAGTAAATAGACATGTTCAATGTTTTGTTTCAATTTTTAATACGGTAAATATCGATAGCTATAACTCACATTAACAGAAGCTCTTTAGACTTCTTGGAGAAGCTTTTAAATTTTTTATTTTTTTAGGTTCAAAAGTGTCCTAAGGCCAAAAGATTTGCGAACTGCTAAGCTAGTTGATGTGGAAAGTTTATTTCACTGGGAAAACTTCTTTAGACTCTTGTGTTCAGAGTTCCAGGGCAAAACATGAGGAAGTTCGATTTGTTCTATCTTCTCACTCTAAGGTACAGCCTAATCATGTATCACAAAAAAGTGAGTTTTACCTAGATTTCTTCCACTGTTTCACGCATTAGGCTCAAATGCACTAACAGATGTGGTAAAAATAAAATTTGCATTTTTTAAAGTACAATAAGGTCTGCAAAGCAATTTAACATCTACTGTTCTGCTCCTCTTAACGATCTCAGGAGGCAGCTTGGGCTCTCTGAAGGCTCAACGGAAGCAGACCATCTCCAGTCCTGCGTGTACAAACAGCAAGACTTAGAGACACGGAAGGATGCAAAAATGAATTACTACCTGTTATTCCCTGCTGTTTCATGGGCAATGAATGAAATGCGCTATCTTTGTGCGGACACGCAGATCATGCTCAAACTCTGACTTAATATGGTGCTGTGAACATCTCAAAAACTTTGATCCTTACTCTAGAAGCTCATGACCTAACACTTGGCATGATACAGAAAAGTGGTTCAGATTCTCAGTCTTTCGACTGAGGCTGTCATTTGTGTGATGTCCACATTTCCCTGGTGGTGTTCAGGAGATAGGGTCCCTGGTTCTGGATGGCCTGTGAATTAGTCCTGGGATTCTGTCTCTTGGTGACTTCATCAGAAAGCTACGAACTCTCGGGGCCAACGTGAACGCCAAGGAGATACCACGTCTCCCAGATATAGAAGCACACCATAGATAAATTCTGATTTGCAGTTCCCACCTGGTGTGGGATTACTGCAAGGATGATTGCTTTTTTGAGGCCTTCTGTGGTTTATTTTTCAATGTTAAGGGCTCTGCAAAGAGAAAGGCTATGCATGCTTCAACTCAGTCCGACTGTACCCAGTCTTGGTAATGATGGGGATGGTAAGGGTTTAATTTTTAAAATTCCAGTGCATATGTGAAAAACACATCCTAACCTCTCTCTCTCTTTTTTTTTTTTTTGGTCTCTTTCCTAAAGAATCCTGTTGGAAACACATTCTCAGGAGAAGGAATTTGAAAGTCTTTTCAAGAAAACTGGAATGCCCATTAAGAAGGTATGACACAGGGAACACTGTATCCTTCTTTTACTTACTTTTCTGAGGGTTGTAACGAGGTCCCATCCTTGGTCCACGTGTAGGTGGCCTGACTGGGGGTGACGAGCTCACACAGTATATTGACGACCTCTGTCCTTTTCGTGATGTACACGGTATTTCCAATCCTTGAATTTATTGTTTTGTTAAAAGAAATCGAGGTGGGCTCGCTTTGCCTCCTGAGAACAGGTCCCTTGGGCCTGAAGGTCAGCTTGCCTGAGTTCTCCACCTCCGAGCCTTGAGGCCTCCTTCTCGTTTCCCCCCTCAGCTGGGCGGCGGGAGGCACCCCTTCCTGAGCACCCCTCCAGGGGGCCAGCGCTGGCTGCACCTTGGCTAACTCGGCCACCAGCTGGTAGATCACCTGGGACGCCAGGTCGTCACTGACCTCTGCGGTCTCCATGAGCTGACTCATGTTTCTGATCAGCTCCTCGAACTGGGCCGTCTCCATGCTGTACGCTCCGTGTTTAACTGCTGCTTCAAACTGTTTATTCTTAAACTCCCAGGAGTGAGGGTCTCCTGCAGAATTACTGCAGGGACCCAAGAGAGCCCTCCAGAAAGGCTGCTTAGCCACTTGGCCGTCCTCTGGATACAGCTCATTTTTGCTACCCCACAGCTGCCTCATTTTCTGCCACGTGGCTCCCAAGCCATTGGCATCCTTGTGGTCCATCCCTGGATATGGCCTCGCAGTCTCTGCGAGCGCTGGGGGCGCGATGAGCCGGTTGTCCGTGCCGATGAGCTTAAGAACCGCGGTCTCCCACGCGGGGCCGGCCACGCAGCGGTACGTGCCGATATCCGGGGCCGCCAGGCTGTGGATTTTTAGGGAGCCCGACTTGGTGACGCCAAGCCGCTTGGAGTTCTGCAGACAATGGCCATCCTTCTCCCACTGGATCAGGGATTTCTGGAATCGGCGTACTGGGCATTTAATGATCACCGAAGTGTTGGGCAGCAGATAGGCTCTGCCCCCCACGGTCAGGTTAATGCGCTTCTCCTCCCTCGTCTGGATGTAGACTCTCTGGACACCAAGGATCTGGGGCCCCTGCTCCCCAGGCTGGGTCTTCGTCTCTGGTTTCGCTTCTGCATGGGGGAAAGAAAGAAAGCGTGAACAGATATCGCCGTAATAGAAGCTTTCTGACAGTAGTCTTCCGGGCCGATGCAAGTCAACAAATGTATCTTTTAAAACAGCTCCCCATATATGACGGAATGTTACTCAGCCACCAAAAAGGATGAACACCTCCAACTTACATCAACATGGATGGAACTGGAGGGTGTTATGCTGAACGAAATAAATCAAAGACAATTATATGGTTTCACTCATATGTAGGATATAAGAAATAACACAGGGGATGGTAGGGGCACAGAGGGGAAACCGAATGGGAAGAAATCAGAGAGGCAGCCAAACCATGAGAGACTCTGGGCTCCGGGAAACAAACGGAGGGTCGTGGAAAGGGAGGTGGGTGGGGGGATGGGGTAACCGGGGGATGGGCATTGAGGCCACGTGAGGGGAGGAGCACTGGGTGTTATGGCCAGTAATGAATCACTGAACACTGCATCTGAAATTAATGATGTACTGTATGCTGGCTAATTGAATTTAAATTTTAAAAAAGGAAAAAAAAAAAAAACCCAGCCGACAATGACAAGATAAACAACAGTATGCCGTATATCCGTAGATTGAGGCACATGTCACACCTGCCTAGTACATTAGCAGTGAAGAATGGAAATCTGAATAAAGGGAATAACATGTATAAATTATTTTGCAAAGTTTAGGGGGGAGGTAAGGTGACGTGTTTATATCAGTAAGGGGTGCCTGACATCGGCGGGTGCCCCAAATATCAGTCACCCCCTTGCTGATACGACTCAGTCGGAGGCACATCAGCTCTGGGGGAGAAAGCAGGAGCGGAGACGTGAGCAAAAGCATTCGAAGGATCTGGAGGGGAGGACGAGGTGCCAGAGGCCGCCGGTAACCAGAGCCAGTCAGTCAAAGCAGCAGGCCCTGAAGGGGCACGTGATCCCAGAAGAAAAGGGAGAACCGGCCCTCTGAAGCCAGACAGACAGACCTGAGCTTGGACCTTAGCTCTGCCCCTCGGACAAGTCACCTGGTCTCTCAGCTTCCGGTTTCCTGCCTAGGAGACGCGGGGAACGCTAGTGCCTCCTCCGGGGGAGTGTGAAGCCCGGTTGGACGTTTATACCAAGTGCACAGCCCAGCAGTGAGCCCTCGATACGCACGACCTCCAAGACCCCGAGAGGTGACAAAGGGAGGTCCGAGGGGACCCCCTCACCCCCAGAGAGGTGCGGCTGGCTCTAGCTGGTTCCCGGACGTGGGCTCCAGTGGATGGCCTCGGCCCAAAGAGGACACACCTTAGGTCTCTGCTTCGGAAGAGGAACCTGCCGGAAGGTTCACCCTCGCTGAGCCCCGGGGTGATTCTGAAGGTGGGGGAGGCACGGCAGGGGTGGAAACCTGGTCCCTCTTTGATGATACCCTGAGGTCCGTAGGGACCTGGAGGACCTAGAAGCAGCACGGGGTGACAGAGGGGAGATGGAGGCCTAGCTGAGGTATTACTAGACTCGGGAGGTCATGGCATCGGGGGCCTCGCTAGCTTGGAGGATCGTGGTTATAGGCCCTCCAGTTCGGGCACCGGCTGGGACACACCAGGAGGAGAATCGGACTGAGTCCCCACTTAGACGGCCTTCTCCAGCCCGCGGCAGTAGCTACGGTGGGTCTACCGAGACCCTGTTTTTCCAGAACAACTCCTGGAGTCCTCCTGCGTGGCTATGACCGCCACAGGGCTGAGCTGCTTGCTGGGGTGGGGCGGTACCAGTGCATCCAGGAAAACCACAGGGCTGAGCCCATAATTTCTACAGTAGATGTTCTTGGTGAAGGACCCGTGTGAGTCTGCAGAGTCGCGATTGGTAGGTCCGACTCTCGTCCGGGCTTCTGCCCGCGATGTTCCTCGGCCCATCTCCAAGAGGAGCTGGGTGACCTGCCACACACACACACGCTTGCCTGCGGGGTACAGTCTCCGTGGAGGAGGTCAAGTTCACCCCGCCAGCTGAGGCATACAGATGGTCTTTCGCTCGGCAGCACACGACGTGGAACGTACTGTCACACGTTCAAAGGCAGGAAGAAAACTTTGGGAACCACTGGCCCGTGTATAGTTTATCCATTGTTACAGGCAGCGATGCTGTCCGAAAGACGTCGCAACATGCACGGCACGGGTGTGCAGACAGAAGCTAGTTACTGACCATTTGGAAAGTATGTCCATATTTTTTCTCTTTTTGAGAGAGAATCTTAGGCAGGCTCTGCTCTGATGCAGGGTTGCATCTCACAACCCTGAGATCATGACCTGAGCTGCAGTCAAGGTCAGACGCTTAATCAAGGAGCCACCAGGGCTCCAATATGTCCAGATGTTAATGACTGGTATGGGGGGATTCAGTACCAACTAAAGCCGAGGCTCTCCAACTGCGCTGCCTGTTAGAAGGTATTATTGTATTACTATTCGTTCATCTCAATCTCCTGGGTCCCATCCCCAGAAATTCTGACTTATGGTGTGCGGCCTGGGCATTGGAATTTGGTTAAGTTCTCCGGGTGCCCAAAACGTGCAGCCAAGTTTGAGAGCCCTTGCCTCCCCCCGACCAAGCGTACTGCTGGATTAAACCAAGGCAGCAGAGAAAGGCGTTCCTGACCCCATTTCTTTTACTGAAAGGCAATGTGACGGGATGTCGCTGGTCGAGAGAGAAGGGAGAATAAGGAATCAGCATGTGCGTTCTGGTGCGAACCCGCCCAAAGTCTGTGTGGCATGTGGTGTCTTCTGGAAGAAGACCGAAGGAGGATTTCTTTCTGGGCTCGGCCTCAGGGATCATCTTACCCTGAGTAATTAGCTCGTTTCCCAGCCAGTGCACACTGAACTGTGTCACTGACCCGGCTGCCTCTTCAAGATCGCAGCCGTGTTGGCAAGTTCGGAGCCAAATCTGTGCCCACACAGGAGAGGAGGGCACAGTTCCAGACCGAACCATGTATTCACCTCATTCCTTTCTCATTCCCCGCCTACTTCGAATTTTACTCACCTAGTTGCATCCTATAAACAGTTTCAAGTGGCCTATCATCGTGCCAAGGCAGGATGCGTGCACCGGGTCTGTGCCCACACCTGAGCATCTACACAGACGCGTGCCTCCCTCCCTAGACAGAACCCTCCCGGTTATGCACAAGGATCTCAGTGAACGCCCCATCTGGTCATGGGTCCCTTGGTGGCCGACAGTGGAAGGACGGATGTGCACATGGATAGCTTCAAGGTCACGACACAAACTGGGCCAAACTCAGGCTTTTGAATCTGTGCAACTGAGGCACATGAGCAGACAGGCTACTTCGGGGTCAGCATGCTGCGAAGGATGAGGTCATCGCTGGAAAGTTCCTGCACTTCCTGGGAGACGGAGGCCCATGTGGGCAATGCAGCACATGGCTCTGGCTGAATGGTTCCAGCGGGGGGATGATCTGAGGCCAGTAGAGATCCACACAGCATCCCAGTGCCCTACACATGACCAGGGACATGGCTTCTCATTACCTGTTGGTCCGCTGGTAGCCAGATGTTCCTCAGTTGAGGCTGAGGCTTAAACCAGACGGGGCCCTGACTCCTTCCAAGGCAGCTGGGGAGTCTAAAGGAGATGGGCAGTGTGGAGCCTTGGCGAGGAAGCTGCCCAAGGGGCTGGGTGAGCCACGTGAGAGGGTGTCCGCTCCCTCTGGCTGCATGCCCAGTCGCAGGAAGGTCAGCCCTGTGACCCTGGCTGGCTCCCGTCCCAGCCCGGCTTTCGCAAGTGCTCCTGCCGGGTAGAGCAGGTGAGTTGGCAGGTGTGCCTGCGGCGTGATCCAGGGTGTGGGATCTGCCAGGCTGCCGGGTTCCACAGCGTGGGCCCGTTCTTCTCTTGGGACGCCTGTGGGTTCCTTTGGAGAAGTGCCCGGAGCGTGACATCGCTGGACACAGTTAGGCAAGAACCAGTCTGGCTTTGGGTGACTGCCTCCTCCTGCCCCTGGACGATGCCCCCGAGTGGCAACACTGGCTCAGCCTGACTCAGGAGGGCACCTACTCCGCAGAGAGCGGCCAGGAACCTACGGCTTCCTCCTGGAGGGGCTGCGGCGCGTGCAGGGTACCGCCCCTCCCCCCACCTCTCCGCTGTGCAGGATGTGAGAAATGCCACATCTTCTGGCTTTTCTAGAAAAGGTCTTCTAGAGGTCTTCCTTCTGGTCCTGTGCCTGCCTGCCCTACCCAGCCCTGGGAACCCGAGGCTGTCTACAGCAACCGTGTCTCAGCTCCTTGCTTGTCCGAGTCCTTAATTCCAGTCCTGTCCCTGCCGTAACTCTAAGCCTTGGTGCCAAGCCAGCCTCCTGTCCCAAGCCATCGAGGCCGGGTATGTACACTTGCTCTGGCCAGCACAGGCCTCCAGTCACGCCCGAGTGGGCTTCAGCTGAGATGCGGCCTCTTAGCCTTCTAGAACGGCCCAGCACCATCGGAGGCCCCCGAGTGTGGCTGCGGGGCTGGCGCTGGCTCTGGGTCCCTCCTCGAGCTCGGAGGAGCCGGCAGGCTCCCTGGAGCCCAGGCAAGGACCTGCGCACGCTGGACTCTTGGCAGACTCCGCTGAGGGTAGAGGCACGGGAGTTGAGGGGGGCGGGGGGCGCCGCGGGTCGGACTTGCTAAATGAGCCGGGACGGCCCCGTGGCCCCGGGAGGCCGCTGCTGCGGCTGCCACGTCAGCCTGACGGTGGCTTCTGTTTACCGCCGCTCGGCGCTTTCCAGCCAGACACCGTCTGGCCTCGCTCGCGGCTCCCTGCTCAACGCTCCCTGGGAAAGGCCACCCGCGGTCTGTCCGGCCAGTGACACACGCAAAGTCTCCCTCCCACGTTCTTAGTGGCCGTTGTAGGCCACACGGCCCCCTGAATCACTCGCTTCTCCGGCAAGTCCCTCCGCTCACGCGTTCTCAACCTCACGGGGGCCTTTCCCGCCGCGGCTCATTGGCGCTGCTCGGCGCGCTCCGGGGCCCCTGGTGTCGCTTCGCACTCTGCCCTTCCCCTCGGGTGACCCTGCAGGTGTCCTGAGCGCCTCAAAGCCGGCTAGCTTATCTGACCTACTTGATCTTGTCCTGGCTATCAGTTCTGGTCTATCAGTCTAGTTCATCTAGCCTAGTTTATCTGGTCTACTTTACTGGTCTAGTTTATGAACCCTAATTTATCGGTCTCGTTACCTAGTCCAGTTTAACTGAATTTATCAAGTCTTGTTTACCTAGTCTAGTTTACCAGTCTAGTTTACTGGATCTAGTTTATCTAGTTTATCTGGTCTAGCTTATCTGCCTAGTTTATCTAGTCTGTTTATCTGTCTGGGTTACTTGGCCTAGTTTATCGTTCTACTTTACCTGGTCTAGTTTACGTAGTCTAGTTTACCTGGTCTAATTTATCTAGTCTAGTTTATCTGTCTAGATTATCTGGCCGAGTTTATCTGTCTAGAATATCTGGTCTAGTTTATCAATATAGTTTATCATTCTAGTTTACCTGATCTAGCTTATCTGATCTGGTTTATCAGGTCTAGTTTACCTAGTCCAGTTTATCTGGCCAGATTATCTGGTCTAGTTTATTTGGTCTAGTTTATCTAGTGTAGTTTATCTTTCTAGTTTACCTGCTCTAGTTTATGAAGTCTAATTTATCTGTCTTGTTTACCTAGTCTAACTTACTCGAATTTATCAAGTCTAGTTTACCTAGTCTAGTTTATCAGTCTACTTTATTGGGTCTAGTTTATCTAGTTCATCTGGTCTAGTTCATCAGGTTTAGTTTATCAGATCTAGTTTATCTGGACTAGTTTATCTAGTCTAGTTTATCTGCCTAGTTTATCTAGTCTGTTTATTTGTCTGGGTTACTTGGCCTAGTTTACCTGGACTAGTCTGTTATTCTAGTTTACCTGGTCTAGTTTACCTGGTCCAGTTTATCTAGACCTAGTTTATCTGGCCTAGTTTCTAGGTCTAGTTTATCTGTCTAGATTATCTGGTCTAGTTTATCTAGTCTAGTTTATCTGTCTAGCCTGGACCTCTCTCTGGGGCTCCAGACCTAATTATCCTCTGCATATCAGAAATCTCTTCCTGGTACTTCAAATTAAAAATATTATACTCTAAACACCTTATGTTTGCCCCCCATCCCATCCCAAGTATCCTCCTCTTCCTGCATTCCCTGAGTTAATGGCATCACTTTCTCCCAATTACCCCAGCCAGAAAGCAGAAAGTCATCATGATTCCTCCCTGTCCAGTGGTGTCTGGCGTCTGGCCCTACCTCTCACCAGCTCTCGGATCAGTGAGGTTGTTAGTACCTGTCCCCAACTCTGCATTCAACTATGTCACATCGGTCACCCAAAGCTGGCCACGATGGGAGTACTTACACCACAGAAACCAGCAAAAGAAGCAAATAGTAGCTACCCTCCCTCCTCACCACCCGTAGACCCCAGAGCTGGTTGTTAAACACTGATAAGCACAGCCCATCCCTATCCCTTAGCTCCCAGCTTAAGGTACTTAGGTGGGATATTTGAAACATTCTGAGAGTCCACTGCAATGCTCTCTCACCTAGATACTGCCACAGTCCCTCACCCAGACTCCCAGCCTGCAACCTTGTATTTATCCAATGTGTCCACAGAGCTGTCAGAGTAAATAGACCAAAATAAAATCTGACTGTGTCATCTCCTTCTTGGATAAAACCTAAACTCCTTAACCTGGAGTCAATATCCTCTACAACTAAATTCTCAAGCTTTCTCTTTTGTCATAACTTTGAACCTATGTTCTAATCCTGTGGCATTTCTGGCAGTTTCTCTGGACATAGAACTCCACTGGACACCCTCTACTTCTGTCCACACTGCTCTCGATTCTACTGCGTCCTCCTCCACATGAGCCTGGAGAATGGACACTGATCTTCCAGAACTCTGCCCGAGGGAACCTCCCTGTGAAACTTTTCCTCCCCTCCCCCTCCCCCAGGGGCTTTGACTGCTGCCCTCCGCGTCCCATCACGGCACCCGTGGCACACACTGTTCTCGCTTCTGTGTGTATATTTCTCTCCCACTGGACTCTGAGAGCTTAGAGACAAGAGAATGCATCTTTTCCGTTTCGTGTCAAAACACCTAAAACACAGCAGCACCGGGTAAAGGTCCGCAGAAAGAATTAATAAGGAAATCGTATCACCTGACACTGCAGACCACGGATGTCCAGGACGAGTGATCATCTCTACCCTGAGGGCACAGCAGAGCGCCGGGTACAGAGTAAGGTCTTACTCTTTATCGAATGAAATGAGTGACTGAGCGTGCGTCCTCGGATGCTGCAGGACAGATGAGCCAACCCTGAGAAGGGTGCTGCCAAGGTGGGCCTGCGCCCCCCTCCCCCAGGTTCCCAAGGGCTGCAGCTATGTCAGACAGGGTGGGTGTCATGGGAACTGAGAAGCTACACGGAGCGTGGAGGCCAGGGGCTGAAGGGCAAGGCGTGTGCAGGAGGTGGGAGAGCTAACGAGGCCGATTCGGGGTTGGAACCAAGAGGGAGACCAAGAGCTGCAGACCAAGAGCTCATTTCACCGGAGCAGTGAGTGTGTTCGAGATAACCCCTGGCAAGGCATATCTTTTTTTGACATTTCAATCACCTAGTGCCTACCTGGGTGTCTCCCTTCCCTCAACCATCTTGATCTCAGTACTTTCTTTTTTTTTTTTTTTAAGATTTTATTTATTTATTTGACAGAGAGAGAGATCACAAGCAGGCAGAGAGGGAGGCAGAGGGAGAGGGGGAAGCAGGCTCCCCACTGAGAAGGGAGCCCGATGCAGGGCTCGATCCCAGGACCCTGAGATCATGACCTGAGCTGAACGCAGAGGCTTAACCCACTGAGTCACCCAGGTGCCCCTTGATCTCAGTACTTTGACAAAAGATAAGAATTCTTCACCAAAAAAAAAAAAAAAAAAAAAAAAAGAATTCTTCACCAAATCTCAGTAAACCTAAAAGCCTAGAGCTATCATTTAAAAAACTTAAAATCAAACATTACTTTGTTATTTTTTTTTCTTCAGATCCCTAATTAGAAACCAACACAGGGAGGGACACCTGAGTGGCAGAGTCGGATGAGTGTCCTACTCTTGGTTTAGGATCAGGTCTGATCTCAGGGTCATGAGACCAAGCCCTGTGTCGGACTCCATACTCAGCATGGAGTCTGCCGTGTTCCTCTCCCTCTCTCTCTGCCCCTCCCCCCGCCATGTGCACACTTGCTCTCTCTCTCCAATAAATCTTAAAACAACAACAACAAAAAGAAACCAAGACAGGCAGACCTCTAACCGCAATATGAGGACAATCCAAGTCTGACATATTTCAAAAGCATTTCTGTGGGTCTAAGTCATCATGATAAGCACTTCCGGGGGGGCGCCTGGGTGGCTCAGTGGGTTAAGGCCTCTGCCTTCAGCTCAGGTCATAATCCCAGGGTCCTGGAATCGAGCCCCGAGTCGGGCTCTCTGCTCAGCGGGGAGCCCGCTTCCCCACCCCCTCTCTGCCTGCCTCTCTGCCTACTTGTGATCTGTCAGTCAAATAAATAAAATCTTTAAAAATAAAAATAAATTAAAAAAAAAAAGATAAGCACTTCCGGGGACCTATGTGGAGAAGAGTCCAGGGCTACTGAGAACCCACCCCATACAAGCTCCCACCCTCAGGGGACACAAGACACAGCACAAGTTGCTCTACGACATTCTATCCTTTCTTAAAGCTATAATAGGAATTAAAAGGATGGCATTAAAAATAACCTATTTTCGGAGGCTTTTACACAGGCCGGGCATTGTTTCTAAGCACGTTGTAGGTATTATTTCTCAGGACATTCCTATGAGGTAGATACAACCACTATTCCCATTTTACAGAGGAGAAAACTGAGGCTGGCAGAGATTAGGACTGGGGGTTGGAACTCGAGTGATTAGCTCAGCCACAACGTCGTAATATCCTCCAGAGATTAACACAACTAGAAAGGTCACTGGGGAAGGCAGGGTGAGTAGTGGTCTTTCAGGAAGAAGAAGAACACCAGCCACTAGATATGGCGGGAGAGAGAATTCAAGCAAGGGGTCACCGTCTGCCACGGGGGAAGGCAGGGAACGGAGCGGGGACGCAGGCAGGGGCAGAGCGGGACCGAGTGGTGCTCAAGGCATCTCTCCCGCCCGCCCTCCGCCCCTGCACGTCAAAATGGTCAGAACGAAGACCAGCAAAACGCACTCCTCCGAAGAGGATGGGTCTTACTTCAACCCGAGGCAGCCGTCAGAAGACTTATCTAGAAGAGGAGGCTTGAGAGGGACTAACGGTCACAGCGCAAGGGGGCTCGGTCTTTCTTGTGCTCAGACCCCCTTCAACAATGCAAGGGCCAGGCCTACCGTGAAGACCACCCACGGCCAGTCTGGGGAGCACACGGGGCGGGCAGCAGTGGGGCGAGGAGAGTCAGAGGACGTTATGCCATCCGGGCCCTGACCATCCCAGTGGAATAAAAGACATGAGCAGCCACAGAGAAAGGAAACCAGAGCTCCTGCGGGGTAGGGAGCGACGACGGTGAATTTTTAGGGGATTCTCAGGAGCTAGGGAAAAACACGCGATGCGCAGGTCAATCAGAGAGCATGAACACGAAGGACGGTGACATGATTTCCTTCGGCGAATCCCAGGAGCTCAGGCCACGGAACCAAAATTCAGACAACCTGAACCTTTATCACCCGAAGAGCAACCCCCGGGTTGAAGCAAGCAGGTGGGTCAAGGCAGGGCTGGGAGGAGCCGGGAGAGTGTCTGCGGCGCGGCTCTGGCCGCACGAGCAGGAGCGACATGGGGGTGCGGGAGGGAGAGCAGCAAGCGACGTCTGAGGGCCACGTCCGAGCAAGTGTGACCACGCCAGGGTGATGGGGCAGGGGTCAGGGAGGTCAACGATGGAAGGAGATGGGGATCAAGGTGTTAGAAAGGCCATGGACACGGATGTTGGTCGCTGGCGAGGAAGAGTGGGCCTGGTGGTAGTGTGTGCTGGACAAAGGGAGCTGGTGGCTGTAGGTCCACGTGTGATGCCCGAAGGTGTGCGAGGGCCAGGGTTAGCGCTGAGTGCATGATGGCGGTGGGGATCGGGTGTGAGACAGCAGGGGTCGGGAGGATGAGTGAATGCCAAGTGCATCGCTTGGCTCTGGGAGATGGTGGTGGGGAGAAGAGGATGCCACAACACGGTGCACAGGGAGCAGCCGCATTTCAGCACGCCAGGGCCACTGAGCAAAGGTGAGGGCGTGAGCCAGGCTACAGCAGGAATGGAGGCCCAGCTCGGGGTGATCTGGCAGGGCTGGGAGCAGGCGTTCCCCCCTCTTCTCTGTTTCCATGACCCACATGTTTGGCAAGCTAGGGAATGGGGTGGGGAAAGAAGAAATATTACTGGATTTTTTTCTTGTTCCTTGGCCCTCCCTAAAGCTTATAATTCCGTTCTCTGCTGCGTGCGGTAATGGTTTATAGTTTAATCTGCACCACGCTGCATACCCTAACAACCACGCTATCCTTCCACACGCCGTTCTGTGATTATCTTAGAGGAGGTTCCAGGACCCTTTAATCTCACTCCCCTCGAAGGCAGTTTACAGTCCAACTGCATTACTACGCAGCCATCCGCAATTAATAAAAATCAGACAGATAAGCATTTTGAAGCATAACATGGTGCCATGTGCCACAGGCATTCTTGAATTCCAGGACACGAGGAAACCTGGAATCTCACATTTTTGCAATCCCAAGATTTTGGAAAAGTGTTCTCGAAGAATTCCCAAGGAGAAAAGTTGACGTTGTCCATGAATCAGCATAAAGAAGTGGCGGAAGCGTGGACTCAAGAATCAGACAGACCTGTGGTCACACAGGCTACGGTGCCCAACCGGCAGCTGCGGATCTCGGGTCAAGTCTCGTACCTTCTCTAGTCTTGGGCTTCTTGTCTCTAAATGGGGATAATGTCTGTCTCACAGATCGCTGGGGACTAAAGGACTGATTGCATGTAAGGAAACCACACAATGAATACAAAAAATTGTAAAAAAAAAATATGCTACTACTTGTTTTTATAACTTATAACTGTTTGTTTGTTTGCTTTACTTTGTTTTATGAGTTTCTCCAGGGAAGTTGTTGGTATATTTGGATTTTATATCTCAGGTTTTTTTTTTTTTTCTTAAGCAGCATTAAAATAGTAGTTAATTTCTGATTTTTGTTTTCTTACCATAAGCTAGGAGGATATCTGAGTACTTAATAGGTGAATTCACTTTACAGGTGAATAATTAAAGACTGTGAACAAGAAAGCAGGGGACAGACCAAGAAGCTGCGCAGTTCCAGTACGCCTTTCCTCTTGCTCCAAACCCCACCTCCCCCCACTACTCTGCTGTCTTATTCTTTCTTTCTTTTTTTTTTTTAAGATTTTATTTATTCATTTGAGAGACAGAGAGAGAGAGCATGAGCAGGGTCGAGGGAGAGGGAAAAGCAAACTCCCTGCAGAGCAGGGAGCCCAATGCAGGGCTTGACCCCAGGACCCCAGGATCATGATCTGAGCTGAAGGCAGATGCTTAACCAACTAAGCCACCCAGGTGGCCCACTGCTGCCATATTTTCATGCATTGTCACCCACCTTCCTACATGAAACACATATACATATGTGAAAACATATATTCTGTTAACGTACATTGAAAATACAGAGGAGTCCAACATGCATACTAGCTTTTAGATATAATGAAGCCATACTCTTAACTCTCTATACTAAGCTTGTTAGTTAGAATTAATTGAAAAAGTGCCCGAACTACCATTAAAAAGAATGACAATTTATGTTTTCATCCTTGCTGGTTTTAGATTTTACAGAACAGATACCTGAATATTTTAAAATACTTAGCTCTTCTACTCTTACTGTAGATCCAAATGCATCACTGGCGAAGTAAACTGGAAAGCAGTCCGGCTTAACTTCTACAAGGAACACTCCCGAATTGTTAGTGGAAGAAATCACGGCCATGGGAGGGACAGAAGGAAGTACAAACGCAAGTGAGGAAGCCGAACAGATGCATTTGCACAGATTAGGAACGCGCTGCTTCACGGGAGATAAAGCCATCGGGACGAGAGGAACAGAACGAGCATTTCCGCTGGAGAATGGCCTGGACATACTTACTAGTGCACGTAGGCATCTGGCAAGGTCTTACGAGAGGGGGCCCTGGAAGGTCTCGGCACATCATCTCACCAAGGAGAACGCGCCGGCGTGTGGCTGTCAGCCTCTGACACACCTGCTTTCTTCGCTGAGTTCCAACACCACAACTGACGGAACACTGCAATGAGAATTGTGCACCAGTCACACGGGGCTTCCGGAGACAACGCAGCCAACAGCCAAGTCCCCGGCGGCGCAAAGAGAGGGGTCGCACATGGGGCTGTGCCCATGCGGAAGCCATTTCCTAGGCTTGAACCCCTCTTATTTCTTATTGATAGCTTATGTCTTTAATTCAAGTATATATGACACACAATGTGACATTAGCTTCAGGTGTACGACACCGTGATTGGCCAGGTCAATATAGTACTCAGTGCTCACCGCGGTCACTGTCACCACCTGTCACCAACCAACATCATTACAGTATTACTGACTATATCCCCACCCCGTACTTTTCATCCCTGTGACTTGTCTTTTTCATTTTTCTTACTTATCTTTTATAATACAGGAAGTTCCCTTCCTCCCTCCCTGCCTCTCTCCCTTCCTTCCTCCTCTCTGAGACAGTAATTAATTTCCAGTAGTTTACTGTCATGGGGATTTTTTTGGCAGTGTAATTGATATCTGATTTTTTAGTTGTTTATGTATATAGTAAAATGATTGCATTAAAAAAAGATACACACCCACGACCAAGACTTCAAGAAACAGAAAAGTATTAAAGGAAGGTTTTAAAAACCACTTGAACTACATAAAATAACACTAATATTTGATCTTCAATGTGTGCATAATGTTGGTATTTGATAATCATTTTGTGTACATGCTGTTTTAATTTAAAAACGTAATGCAGTTTTATTAGGTATATTAGAAAAAAGGGAACTGAAGTAGAATTAAAGGAGTTGTTGATTGACTGTTTCCTTCGCTGTGCAGAAGCTTTTGATCTTGATGAAGTCCCAAAAGTTCATTTTCGCTTTTGTTTCCTTTGCCTTTGGAGACATATCTTGAAAGAAGTTGCTGTGGCTGATGTCGAAGAGGTTACTGCCTATGTTCTCCTCTGGGATTCTGATGGATTTCTGTCTCACGTGGAGGTCTTTTATCCATTTCGAGTTTATCTTTGTGTACAGTGTAAGAGAATGGTCGAGTTTCATTCTTCTTACATATAGCTGTCCAGTATTCCCAGCACCATTTATTGAAGAGACTGTCTTTTTTCCACTGGATATTTTTTCCTGTTCTGTCGAAGATTATTTGACCATAGAGTTGAGGGTCCATCTCTGGGCTCTCTACTCTGTTCCACTGGTCTATGAGTCTGTTTTTATGCCAGTACCACGCTGTCTTGGTGATCACAGCTTTGTAGTAAAGCTTGAAATCAGGTAACGTGATGCCGCCAGTTTTATTTTTGTTTTTCAACATTTCCTTAGCAATTCGAGGTCTCTTCTGATTCCATACAAATTTTAGGATTATTTCCTCCAGCTCTTTGAAAAATACTGGTGGAATTTTGATCAGAATGGCATTAAAAGTATAGATTGCTCTAGGCAATATAGACATTTTAACAATGTTTATTCTTCTGATCCAAGAGCATGGAATGGTCTTCCATCTTTTTGTGTCTTCTTCAATTTCTTTCATGAGTGTTCTGTAGTTCCTCGAGTATAGATGCTTAACCTCTTTGGTTAGGTTTATTCCGAGGTATCTTATGGTTCTTGGTGCTATAGTAAATGGAATTGATTCTCTAATTTGCCTTTCTGTATTTTCATTGTTAGTGTATAAGAAAGCAACTGATTTCTGTATATTGACTTTGTATCCTGCCACGTTACTGAATTGCTGTATGAGTTCTAGAAGTTTGGGGGTGGAGTCTTTCGGGTTTTCCATACAAAGAATCATGTCATCTGCGAAGAGAGAGAGTTTGACTTCTTCCTTGCCAATTTGGATACCTTTTACTTCTCTTTGTTGTCTGATTGCTGTTGCTAGGACTTCTAATACTATGCTGAACAAGAGTGGTGAGAGTGGGCATCCTTGTCGTGTTCCTGATCTCAAGAGACAACCCACGGAATGGGAGAAGATATTTGCAAATGACAAAACAGACAAAAGGTTGATATCCAGGATCTATAAAGAACTCCTCAAACTCAACACACACAAAACAGACAATCATATTAAAAAATGGGCAGAAGATATGAACAGACACTTCCAATGAAGACATACAAATGGCTATCAGACACATGAAAAAATGTTCATCACCACTAGCCATCAGGGAGATTCAGATTAAAACCACATTGAGATACCACCTTACACCAGTTAGAATGGCCAAAATTAGCAAGACAGGAAACAACATGTGCTGGAGAGGATGTGGAGAAAGGGGAACCCTCTTACACTGTTGGTGGGAAGGCAAGTTGGTGCAGCCACTTTGGAGAACAGTGTGGAGATTCCTCAAGAAATTAAAAATAGAGCTTCCCTATGACCCTGCAATGGCACTACTGGGTATTTACCCCAAAGATACAGATGGAGTGAAAAGAAGGGCCATCTGTACCCCAATGTTTATAGCAGCCATGGCCACGGTCGCCAAACTGTGGAAAGAACCAAGATGCCCTTCAACAGACGAATGGATAAGGAAGATGTGGTCCATACACACTATGGAGTATTATGCCTCCATCAGAAAGGACGAATACCCAACTTTTGTAGCAACATGGATGGGACTGGAAGAGATTATGCTGAGTGAAATAAGTCAAGCAGAGAGAATCAAGTACCATATGGTTTCACTTATTTGTGGAGCATAACAAACAATATGGAGGACAAGGGTAGATGGAGAGGAGAAGGGAGTTGAGGGAAATTGGAAGGGGAGGTGAACCATGAGAGACTATGGACTCTGAAAAACAACCTGAGGGTTTTGAAGGGGCAGGAGGTGGGAGGTTGGGGGAACCAGGTGGTGGGTACTAGGGAGGGCACGGATTGCATGGAGCACTGGGTGTGGTGAAAAAACAATGAATACTGTTATGCTGAAAAGAAATAAAACATTTAAAAAAAAAAAGGAGTTGTTGAATATCTGAGGGTTTTTTTTCGCCCTAACAATTAATTCCCTAAAGAACCCTATAATGTTAATGAAGAAACCAACAACAGATTTAGATGGTTGTTTCTAAGGACCTGTTTTGACTTAGGGGAGTAGCTACTGGCCCCCTGCTAAGAGGGACAAGGACGTAAGACCATTCAGTCCCCCACCACTCCCCCAAACCTCCAGTTAGCCTCCGTGATAGCATTAAGGTGAGGTCAGGGTTTCTGATATTTGCGGTCTGTTCTGAGGTGCGATTGCTGATTAGTGTTAACCCTGTGCATAAATGCATTCATTACTCTTTCTCCACTGTTTTCGTCGGCATCTGTGCATTTATGCTGAGTCATCTGGGTCCTGCAGGATTGTGGCATGGGCTTATGGACACGTATTTTCTGACTTCCTCTCCATTGTCTTTTTTTTTTTTTTCATTTTACTTATTTTTTAGTTTTAGTTTTCTATTTAAATTCAGTCTAATTAACATATAATGCATTATTATTTTCAGAGGTAGAGTTCAGTGATTCATCAGTTGTGTATAACACCTAGTGCTCATTCCATCCTCAGTGCCCATCAACCAGTTACCCAATCCTTCCATCTGTCACCCAGTTACCCCATCCTTCCACCCATCCACCCCCCCACCTCAGTTTGTTTCCTATGATTAAGAGTCTCCCTCTCTGATTCCGTTTTATTTTTTCCTCCCTTCCCCTATGATCCTGTTTTGTTTCTTAAATTCCACATGAGTGAGATCATATAATTGTCTTTCTCTGGTTGACTTATTTCTCTTAGCACAATACCCTCTCGTTCCATCCACGCCTGTGTAAATGGTAAGTATTCATCTTTTCTGATGGCTGAGCAATACTCCACTGTTTATATACACCATTTCTTCTTTATCCATTCATCTGTCCATGGACATGTGGGCTCTTTCCACAGCTTGGCTGTTGTGGACATTGCTGCTATGAACCCTGGGGTGCAGGTGTCTCTTCAGATCACAATGTTTGTATCCTTTGGGTAAATAGTAGCACCCTTGCTGGGCCCTAGGGTAGCTCTATTTTTAATTTTTCGAGGTGCCTCCATACTGTCTTCCACAGTGCCTGCACTAGGTTGCATTCCCACCAGTAGTGTAAGAGCGTTCCCCTTTCTCTGCATCCTTGTCAGCATCTGTTGTTTCTTGTGTTGTTGATTTTAGCCATTCTGACTGGTGTGAGTTGAGATCTCTTTGTGGTTTTGAGTCGTATTTCCCTGATGACTTTCTATGTGAAGAACACCAAGAAGAGCAGATACTTGGGTCAGACTTTCCTTCCCTTTGAACCATGCAGCCCTTGTTCCACTGTGTTCGTGCCCTGGATGCTACTGTGAGGGTATGCGCGGCCAGTGAGTTTCTGTTGTGTATCTGCCCTTTCTGCTCAGGGACCGGTAGGTTCTTTCTTTATACATGAAGCATAGGCAGGCTACGTCACCCTGGGTCATAGTTTCTTGGCACATGGTATGCCGTTATGACATACAGACCAAAGCTTTTATCAAAGAAAGTTTTTATTATATTTGTCATTAATAAATTCCCCTTTACTATCTCTGAATATTTTTTCTCTTATTTTCTGTGCCACTTGTTCTGTTCTTTTCACAAACACCAATGTGCTCGGGTTGATCTCCTGTCTTCCACACCCATCGAGGTAGGTGTGGCATTCCAGCCTCTTGTCTTCTGTCATTTTCTTTAATTTTGTTGTTCTTTGTAATTTGTGGTGGGTTTTGTTTTTGTTTTTTTTTTTTTTGCCCCCTACTGTTCCAGCTGCCTTCTCCTTTTGCTGACTTACAATCTCTTTTTGAGCCCAAGCCTCATTTTAGAGCAACTTTCCCGTCCATACTTTCCTCAGGAATACAGAGCTGATTTGTTGGAATTTGTTGGAACCGTTCCCTTGGTAATAGCTCTGTGGTATGACCGCCATTCCTGTGACTCTTGCGTGCTATTCCCTTCCCTGCAACCCGACTTCCTCCTTCTACTTCTTGGCGCCCCCGCCCGCCTGGTGTGCTGCATAAATTTTCTGCCGGAGCTCCAAGTACAGCTGTGTGTGAACAACGTGGGCAGGGGATGAGCTAGGGCCGCTTACATTAACTGTGTGCAACACCCTGGTTGGTAACACACATTCATTTCTGTTGTCCGCATGTCTGTTCGGCTCTTGGCATTCGCGTGGCCACTGTGACTCAGAGAAGAGCCTGTTCTGCAACTGGCTCGCTGCGGACTAACGCAGCAACTGCTGACTCTCCTTCCCCCCACTTCAGCCCTGGCAGCCTTCCTTGGCTAGGAGGCCCATGAATGCCATGTCTCCTTCAGTGTCCCCTGTCCCATGGCTCCACGGGGGCGTTCTCTGGAAGCTCGTGGTCTAGCCTTCGTCTGCCCTCTGTAATCGGAGGGCCATTGATGGGTCTTGGAGGACTGTCGCACGTCGTCCTAGGGAGAGCTACCCAGCACTCGGCCCCTGAGGGATACTTGCCAGCTCCCAGCCTTCCCTCTCATTTTGGCCCAGATCTGGCGGTCTTTGGCAGGTATGTTCCATGATTTATAGCTTGGGATTTTGGCCATTTCATTGTTCACTGAAGACAGAGTGTTCCCTCTCTTCCATGCACCTTGTGGGTTTTTGTTGGGTTTCAAAGGAGGGGAATGGAATTAAAAAAAAAAAAAATCCTTTATTGTCATCTTTCACAGAAAGCCCTAAACTATTCATATTTTTCAGTACAGAGAAAAGCTTTTTGTAAGGTTTGGACAAGTAGCTTAAAATTACCATTTACCAAGTTACAATTTGCTTGTTTAACCAAATCAAATCATCATCTAGCGGTCTCCCATGTAATAAAAATTAACGTCAACTTCCTTTTTCTTTTTAAAGATGTATTAATTTGTGTATTATAAGGAGAGCACAAGGGGAGGCCCAGAGGGGGAGAGAGAATCTCAGGTTCCCCACTGAGCGCAGAGCCCAACATGGGGCTCTATCCCGGTACCTGGAGATCATGACCTGAGCTGAAATCAAGAGTCAGCCACCCAACCAACTGAGCCACCCGGGAACCTCAAAAATTAACACCAACTTTCAAATTTTGCTTCATATAACAGTGACTTACATAATTGCCAGTCCCCACTCATAAGCCATTTCTAATGGATTTTTTTTTCTCCCCATGATGAATGGGAGCATCACCTATAAACCCCTTCTCTGGATAGAGGATTTACCCAACCTTGTGACACCTATGTTCAAAGTCAGGGTGCCATTAGAGAATGTTCCCACCTCGGAAAAAAAGGAAGTGACCAAATCAGTGCCATTAATTACAATTCACAAAGCAGCAACCTTATCCAAAACTTCTACTATTTATTCTACAGAAATCTGGTAGATTCTGTTGGAAGAGCTCAGGGGAACAAGATACCCTGAGTTTTTGCAACTTTGCAAGTTTGTCTGTGATACACTTGAAGGTCACCTTGGCATCTCTAACATCCCTGGCTCACATTTTCCTTCTTGTAGTACATTAATATGTTGTTCCGCTGCTATCTACTATGAAGTGGTCTTGTCAAGAAGTCTGATGCTAATGCAATTTTCTTGCCCTAGTAAGTGACTGGGTCTTTTTGCCTGGATACACAAACACCGTTTCCCTTATCTTTAAAATACAGTACTTTAGCAGAAGCTGTCTTGATATTGACCATGGAGGGTCCATTTTCCTGGGGCTGTGGTGTGCCCTTTCGATGCTGTGATTTGTGTTATATGGTGATTTTATTTATAGTTTCACGCTATTGTTTGGTTTTCTTTCCTTGGGACTCTAAAAATACACTTTGGATTTTTTTTCTCTTTCATATCTGTTATTTTTACTTGCATTCTTTCTATTTTCCTTTGCTTATTTTCAATTCCTTCTTGTCTTTCATTTCTCTTATTACACTTCTTTCTAGTTTACTCTCTCCTTGTGAAGATCTCCTGTGAGTTGTCTGGTTGTCTCCTGAACCACGTCAGCTCCTTCTCCTCACATCCCCGTTATCTATTCAACTCATTTTGGGGCTTTTCTGTTTCTGATTTGTTCCTATGTATTTCTTAATTTCTTTCAGCTCATTTCAGAAAAGCAAGTTACATTTTCATCTGCCAAATTTTCATGACATTGTTATGCTACTGATACTTTCATCTCACACTGTCTTTGCATGGGGCCTGTTGATGCTCCTATTTAAATAATTTTTTTCCCTGAACTTTTAGGAGAGAGTAAGGAGGTGGCAGTGTTTCAAGGTCACTGCATTCACTGTTCCTTCTTCTGGTGTTGAGGAGAAGTAGTCAACAGTTTGGCCATGATTCCAAGATGTGTATCTTGGACCCTTCTGCTCCCAAGGGTCCAAGCATCCCTTCCCTTCCCCCTCTGTGTCATCTCAGCTTGGGTTACAGTTGTGGTGGGTTTGCCAGATGTTTCTTCAGCATTCCCCTCATGCTTTCCAGGCTTCTTAAGGCCCCAGTGGGTCTGCATGATCTTCCTCGTACTCAACCACAGCCTGGGACCCGGCGTCCTCTCTCGGGGTCACTGACGGGTCTCATACCCCGAGGTGGCAATGTATCATTGACTTCTGTGTTCCCTGGCTCTTGGCTTGCTCTCCAACCTTCTTTCTGTTGGCCTAGCTGTAAAACTTACAGCTTCTGCCCAGTTTCCCCTACGATGCATGGCTTGGCCTCACCCGCACCTATCACTCGTGTTAAAGTGGCTGTCTGTGTTTTTCCTTTCCTGTGGCGACCCCAATTGCTCTGGGTTGTGTGTGTGTGTGTGTGTGTGTGTTCAACTGAACTACAGCTGACATACAATACTACATGCACTTCAGTATACAACAGAGTAATCAGACTACTACATGCGTCACCAAATGCTCACGGAGACACGTGGAGTCACCTGTCACCACACAGTCATTACGACGTCCTTGACACTATTCCCTGTGCTGTGCCTTTCATCCCTGGGACTCATTTCCTTTAAAACTGGAAGTTCGTCGCTCTTCATCCCCATCACGGTGAAGGATCTGGGGATATTCCCCAAGCACCCCGCTGTCCTGATTTTGCTTCACTGGAAGCCTCCTACTTTCAAAGGAACTTCTGGTGATGACAGACGCTCCCCTATCCCAGTATTCTCTTCCCCGTGCTTCAGCTACTGCTCAAAGGCCGACGTTTCCCAAAATTAACTTCAGTGCAGATGTCTCCTGAGCTCCAGTTCCTCACAGATGCGTTCATAGGCCTTCACACCACACACACTTCAAAACAGACTCATTTTTTTCTCCCTTTCAAGTCACCCCCCACATGTGTTTTTCCTTCCCTTTGAAAATGATGCCAGCTCTATGCATTGACCAATGCCTCTTTTTTGCTCCTTTCTTATGAGTTCAGCCACCAAATCTCCCCACCACGTCTGCCAACCCTTGCCCGCCACTATCTACTATTGTCTCCCTAACTGCTTCCTTATTCTCCTTGATTTTATTCCAAACTCCCCTAAAAAGCCCTCGCAGGCTCTGGTTCCTTCCCCCACCTCCCCCAGCAATGTGCTGTTCACACCACAGCCAGAACCGTGTGCCTAAAAATGCTACATTTCACTTCCCTATTCAGAAACCTTCTTCAGTGTCCTCAGCCACTACAGGGACAAGTACAAACACCCAAGGTCCTTCCCCGTCTGCCTGAAATCTCACCTCTCCATCTCATCTTCCCCTACTCTACTGCATCATCATCTCCAGACTGACAAGCTCGCCACATGAGCCTCCATGTGCGCTCTTGTCACTGCCTAGACACCCTTGGTCTCATTTCCACCCAGCCCACACTCAACCTCAAAGACCAACTCTATGGCTTCATGTTCTGCAGCACTTCCCTGGGACCCACGCAGACACAGAGATCTCCCCTCGACTTCCATGCAGTACGGTAGATGGGAGCCCTTTATTGGGCTTGTTACATAATTTTCTGTGTCTGCTTCCTTAAACTGTGAGCTCACTTTAGACCAAATTCTTGGCTGCCTCAGGTCCCAAGGGCCTGGGGGTCGTCTACACAGCAGTGTGCGGGCAGTGTGTGCTGGTGAGTTGACTGAGCACGTCGGGCAGTGGAAGCATGCATGTTTGGTTGAGAAGAAGGTTTTAGATGTCTCTTTATTTCAGTCAACAAGTATTTACTGAGCACCAAGTGGGACACACAGACACAGAGATGGTCCTTTCCTTCCTGCAGCTATGATCAAAGCAAGAAAATAAGGCATATCTGTGTGTGTGTGTGTGTGTCTGTGTGTGTGTGTCTGTGTGTGTGTATTATTTAAAATAAGTAGAAACAGAGAAGCGTGTGGACTTGGATACGCTGGGTATATTTCAGGTAGGTCAAAATGTAAGAGTAAACTGTCATCTGGGGTCTAAAAAGACATTATTATTCAAGTAGAAGAGTGGTTATCTACAAGATTATTAATATTAAGAAACTCAAAATTAATACTACAAAATAAAAAAATAAAAGGAAGATGTTAGGATAAACCTGCAGAGCCGAATATGCTTTTCTTCACGGAAGGAACACCTGATGCACTTGGATCTATCAACCTGGATCGAGACCGAGCTAAGCCTCTCAGGGTAAGACGGACAGACAGGAGTCTCAGCGAGGGCTCAGAGGGGCCACATGTTTCCTCGCTCTACCGACCGCCAATTATGGAGATGAAGATAAAACACACCTTGGAGGAGCCCAACCAAGGTTCTTAGACTTGAAGAGGAGTCCACACCCTGGAACTTCTTGAGATCATCTCCATTGTAAGTGACCATCAGCGAGCTGGAACTGTCTTACCAATAGGAGCGTGTGTGCGTGTGTGTGCATGTGTGTGTGCGCGTGTGTGTGTGAGACCCAAGCTCTTGGGGAGGCAACACTAACTGTAACATTTGCCGATGTCTGTGCTGTCAATGTTCCCATCACGGCTGATTTCAAGCTATCAACCTGATGTCCCTGAGCACGAGGTGAGAGACTACAGTCAGTTCTTACAAGCCAGTACTGATGGGCTCCGGCCCACTCTCATTCTCGTGAGTCATAATCAGTAAGCCTACTGGAAATCAGAATGCCATATTTATAAATCCGCGTGTCCGGGACATACCTTGAACTCTTCTTCATAAAAATTTCTCATGAAACAGATCTTCTTTTTACTTAGCATATGGATAAATTTCAAGAACTGAAGAGTCAGCAGGTGTCAGAAACTGAACACAGGAGCTGAAGCAGTCAGAGATGACCACAAGCGTTGGAGAGATGGTGGCGTATGGACAGAGACAGGGAGTGAGGTGGGGGGCCAGGTGGGAACGAAGAGGTTGTCTCTTGGGTTTCCCAGCTGGGAGACACCCGCTGCTTGGAGAGCAGGGGTGCTATACTGAACAGAAGGTTAGAGACTGCTGGTGGAGATAGAGAATTACCTAGAGAAGTCAGAGAAGAGGTCAGGACATAGAATCAGCTGTGGAGGAGAAGAATGCAGTCTACGCATCAAATATCTATCTGGTCAAATACTGAGCTTTTTGGAGATCTGCAGAAGACAAACCAGTCGACAAGATGCAGTTAAGTAAAGAGGAAAAATAAAAAACACCAAGAAACATCACGAAGGAAGGTGATAAAGGTAGACAAGATGGTCAAAGCCTCCATCAAAGCACAGAGTAAAGGAGGAGGAATGATTTTACTGGATTTCCGTCAAGGCATGGGGCCCCAGAACAGGCTGCAAGGGGTCCGTGGCTCCCAGAAGTCCACCGTTTGGGAAGACCGCCCCGTAGAGGAGTCAGTGCTCCCTTCTCAGAACTTGAAATGCAGCGCTAAGAATCGAAGGCTTCTTCTCGCCCAAAACTGAGTTCAGATCGAAAAACGAAGGAGCCAACGCATGAACAAAGCCCAAACATGCCATGAATAGACCTAGTGTCGGCAAAGGGGACGCTCCCAGCTGCAGGCGGAGAGGTCTGGCTCGGTGAAAATTGGGAATTCTGGCACGGCTCCTCAGCCTCTCTCTGTCCAGGGTCAGTGGCCGGTTCCAACATCCAGAGGCCTTATCCAGCACCGCAAGACGGATGGCCGCCCCCGAGCGAGCCAGCCCGTGGCAGGAGGACTCGTCTGGCAGAAACCTCTGGAGAGGGGGGCAGTTTGGCAAAGGAGCCTCTGCCAAAACAAAGCGAGTCTGCAAGGACAGGAAATTTCAACGAGCAGGAGAAAAGCTGAAACCCAACGTGTGCCTGACTGGGCCTGAGTCTGGTTACTGGCTTTTGCTTTCAAAGGCTGAGGCTGGCTGGGCTTTCCTGAGCGTGTGCGCGCGCCCACCCGGCCTCCTGGACAGGGGATTTCTAGAGATGCAGCTTTGGCTGGGACAGGGGACGAGGTCTTGACTGTGCTGGGGTTGATCTCTGGGGGTGACAGCTAAGTCGCTCGTGCCCTGCCCAGTGGTTGCCTAGGAAACCAATTAGCCTGAGGTCCAGCCCAGCTCACATGGGTCATCTCTTCTCTTCTGTCTCCTCTCGCTTCTCCTTGACAAAGACTTCTTCTTCTTCTTCTTCTTCTTCTTTTAAAGATTTATTTATTTTTTTATTCATTTTAGGGAGAGAAAGAGAGCACGAGTGGAAGGGGCAGAGAGAGAAAGAGAATCGCAAGCAGACTCCCCACTGAGCGCGGAGCCCCCGCGGGCTCGATCTTACAACCCTGAGATCGTGACCTGAGCCAAAACTGAGAGTTGGATGCTTAACCGACTGAGCCACCCAGACACCCTAGCCCTGCAAAAATGTTCCTAATGAGTGATCTGCTTGTCCTTGTAAAAGACTCTTGGGGAAGAATATTTACCTGTTCGGAGCCTGTCAGAGCTCCAGGACCTGTCAGAGATCTCATGGCCACCGGCCGCCCGGACTCTCTAAGCCAGACAGGAAAACCATACACACATTCAGGAAGTAGCTCCCCAATGAAACACAATAAAAATTTGGGTCATTATGAGTTAAAGCTGGGAAATGCTACACGGTTTTAGGAGATGAAAGATTTCGCAGAAGAGGGACGCTCAGACCCGGATCCGGGATTTGAGAGCGAGGACACGAGCAAAGACACAAAGGCGAGCACGGGCGGACACGCCACTTGGATGACACGTAGTCAGCAACTGCACATTCCCTGTTCCCAGAAAGAGAGGGCAGGGCGTGGAAGCGCCACCCGTCTCCACGCGAAAAGGCCAGCGAGAAGACACAGACCTGATGTCTGCTTCCGGCGCCCTTGTAGGGCTGTAGGATGCCATGAGAGTAAGAGGGTCTGACTGCGCCCAGCACGGAACGCAGGGCTCGGGAAGTTCGGTGATGTCAGCAACTGCCCTTTCCTATTTGTCGAGATGATTCGTGATGTCAGCTTGCCTCTCCGCCCCCACTGCCAGGTCACGTACCCCCATCACGTGCTTCTGGATCATCTTGGGGAGTCTGAAGCAAAGACGGGGCAAAAAGGGGACGGACTGTGAGGTGGGGAATGGCCCTTACCTTCGACCAGTCTCCCACAGTGATCTGGGGAGGGCAGTCCGTTCTGGCACAGGACTTGTGGGAAGAAGCCTTGGGTCCTTGGCACAACTCATCGGAGAGATTCAAAAAGCTGCCATCGGTTAGCAGCTGCCGGCAGGTGACTCTTCGATTCTGAGTTCCCCCACCACACGTCCTGGAGCACTGAGAAGGCAGAGGAGGGGGTCAGGGCTCTACGGTCATAGCAGCGGTGGGGGGGGGGGGCACCCAGGCCACCATATTACCTGTTGCCACTCTTCAATGTGCCAGCTCGGCGGGCAGTCAAACTGATTGCACGCCTGGAGGGCATGCGGCTTTTCGTCTCCACATTCCGCGGCGGGGGCCGGGGACTCCCCAGGGTGCAGGCAGTACACCTCTCGGGTCTGGATTCCCACACCGCAGGTAGCCGAGCAGGGGCCCCAAGAGCCCGTGTGCCACCTGCACCAAAACACAACAGGGGAAGTCGAAGGGGCCCGTGAGACCACATGCAGAGGGTACGAGATTTCCAGTTCTCGGGACACTCACGTGCAGACCCGAGGGCTACAGCAGCCCCACCGCTAGATGTGATGAAAACACAGAAACCTAACACTGAGAGGCCAGAAATGTCGGGAAAGTGTTCAAAGGTTCTACCCATCTGGGAAAGCCCAGAGTACAAGAGAAGCAGAGTTCTGCCCATTCTAGAGCCCCACCATCTACCCATAGTAAAAGCTTGGGTTTGGTTTTAAGTAGAGCCCCAAGACAAGGATGATTTATATTGGTGTCAAAAGAAATTTTAAATGCTTAAAAGCACACTTCAGGAAATTTTCAGGGCACCTGGATTCATTATTTGGAATATCCCTAAGAAAATTCTTCTCTGTTAGGATTGGATTCACAACACGTATATATAGTCGTGATTCCTTTCCAATAAGATCTTGGAAAAAATCAGGTTTTCTCATGAAACATCTGCAAAAATGAAAAACCAGGGTAGCTGTTTGATATATATTTCCAAATTGCATTCAAGGAAGAGTCTCCCAATTCACACTCCCAGTAGAAGCATGTGAGAGTGCCTGGCTTCTACCCTTACACCAGTACTGGACCATATCTCTGCCCATCTGATGAGTGGAAAGCTGTACATTATAGTTAACTTAACATGTGGGTATATAATTACTAGTAAACATGGATTTTTAACTAGTTACCGTAGAGCCAGCTCACAAGGAAACAATTTCAAAATGCTTAAAATTGACATAAAAGGATGTTTGCTCCAAGAATTTATAATAGCAAAAAAAAAATTTAAATTAAATTTTACAAACTGGAAGGAAATAGTCAAAGCGCTCTGCAATAAGGGGTAAAATAAATAACTGTATACTCATGTGGCACAATGCTAACAACCATTAAGAAACAAAGTAGAAGTATAGTTACTGACATAGAAATAAATTTGACATTTTTATTAGAAAACAGATAAAAATGCCATATAATATTGTTTTATGCATTTATAAATGCAGAAAGAAGTCTGCATAATTATACATCCAGATGTTAACAGTGATGATCTCTAAGTGATAGGATTTTTATTTTCTTCATTCTTGCCAGTATTTCCCCCTGATTTTTCTTAAAATAAACATTTATTAGAAAAAGTTAGTTCTTTGAAAAAAATAGTGCTAATCTAAAGGTGACTTGCAGATTTTTTGGTTTTTAATTGTCCATAATAAACATATTTTACTTGTGTAAATAAGAGGAAAAATTTAAAAATGAAAAATATTCGAGACAAATAAAAGGGACAAAAATTTAAAATTTATCACTTACGAGGACAAAAGTTCACAATGAAGACAAAATAATCATTCAAGTATGAAGACTGAATAAAAAGCATAAATAGGTATGAAGTACAGCTCCTACATACAAGAAAAATGGAAGGATACATAATAAAAATTTTTAAAGGCTATAAAATACTTGTCTAAGCCCCTGATATATTAAGGTAAACCTTAATAAGAGTATAAAAATTGGGGCACCTGGGTGGCTCAGTCTGTTAAGCAGCTGACTCTTGATTTTGCTTCAGGTCATGATCTCAGGGTCATGGGATGAAGCCCCATGTCAGGCTCCACAGTCAGTGGGGATTCTCTCTCTCCCTCTCCCTATGTCTCTCCTGGCTCCTGTGTTTTCTCTCTCTCTCTCTCAAATAAATAAATCTTTTTAAAAAAGAATATAAAAAACGAACACACTTGAAAACCTTGATTAAAGCAAATAACTTTTTAGGAAATTATAAAAAGTTCTTATTCCAGAAAGAGACTAGATCCTGGGGTGCCTGGGTGGCTCAGTGGGTTAAGCCTCTGCCTTCAGCTCAGGTCATGATCTCAGGGTCCTGGGATCGAGCCCCACATCGGGCTCTCTGTTCAGCAGGGAGCCCGCTTCCCGCCCCCCCCCCCGTCTGCCTCTCTGCCTACCTGTGATCTCTCTCTCTGTCAAATAAATAAATCAAATCTTTAAAAAGAGAGAGAGACTAGATCCTATTAACTTTGTGGTTAAGTTCCCACAAATTTGCAAGAAACAGGTGAATTCCCATGTCATTTTAAAAAGTTCGAAAGTGAAAAAGAAGAAAGCATTTTAATGCATCATGAAGCTAGGAAAAACCTTGAACACAAAACTGACAAATATATATAAAAAAAATTTTTTTTACATGTAATGGTATAGTTTAAATCTTAAATAGGAGAGAAGTATAAATCCTAAGTAAAACAGAAGCAAGTTAATCAAGGGATTAAAAGACTACCCAGTATGTGCTATGAACTGAACGGTTGAATCCCTCCCCAAATTATTATACTGAAGCCCTCATCTCCAGCATGCCGGTATTTGGGACTTTAGGAGGTAATCAGGGTTAGATGAGGTCATGAAGCTGGGGCCCTCATGAGAAGATTAGTGCCCTTATCAGAATAGAAACCAGAGAGCTTCCTCTCTCTTCGTGCCAGTAAGAGGACACAGAGAAAATGCCGATGTCTGCAAGCCAAGAAGAGAGCTCTCCTCAGAAACTGTGCCCAGCTGGCACCTTGATCTTGGACTTTTCAGCCTTCTCAGTGAGAAAATAAATTTTGTTGTTTAATCTACCCAATCTACGATATATCGCTATTACAATTTGAGCTGATTAATACGGTACGTTTTCTGACCACGGTGGAAGTATATTAGACAATCCCCAAATATTTAGAAGTTACACAATAATCATCTAAATTACTCATGGGCCAAAGGAGAAACCACAATGGAAATAAATAGCTTTTTAAAAATGCAGGTTAATAAAAATATGAAGTGCTAAAATCTGTGGAATGTAGCTAAAGCCATGATTTCAAGAAAATCAATAGCCTTAAATGGACATCGTAAAAAGAAACGCTGAAAATCATAATCTAGGTATCCATTTCAAGAAGTTAAAAAAATATAGTAAATTAAACAAAATAAGCAGAAAAGAACAAAATATATGAGAACAGATATGAATGAGCCAGAAAATAAAATAAAAGTTGTTTCTTCAAAAGACTCATAACATTAATAAATTCATGGTGATTCATGAAGAACAAAAAAGATGAACCATAAATTACCAGCATCAAGACTTAAAGAGAGAATCTCAGAGGCATTAAAAATAAAGAGCACACATGTGTAATGAAAATCACTCTATGTCAATAAATTTAAAAATTTGCATAGACTGAAAATATTCCTACAACAACCAAATCATCAAAACTAACACATAAATATAGAGAACTCTGACTAGTCTCTATAGCTATTAAATTAAATTCGTAATTTAAAATATTTAAAAAATAGGGGCACCTGGGTGGCTCAGTGGGTTAAAGCCTCTGCCTTCAGGTCAGGTCATGATCCCAGGGTCCTGGGATCGAGCTCCGTATCGGGCTCTCTGCTCAGCGGGGAGCCTGCTTCCCTACCTCTGTGCCTACCCTTGATCTCTGTCAAATAAATAAACAAAATCTTTTTAAAAAATTTACAAAATATTTAAAAAATAATCTCAAGTGTCAGATACCTTCCTTGGTGAATTATTTAAAGCATAAATAATTCCAACCTTACATAAACTCTCCAGAAAAATGTAAAAAGAGGGAAAACTTTCCCAACTCATTTAGGTCAATGTCACTCATAAACACAGATGTCAAAATCCTAAACAAAATATTAACAATGAAGTGATGTATACAAAGAATATTATTACATCATGACCAACTCGGGTTTTTTCCAGGAAGGCAAAGTTGTTTCGACCCTGGAAAATCAGTCAGTGTTTATGATATTAACAAAACGTAAGAGAGAAATCATGCGATCATTTCAACAGAGGCAGAAAAACATTTGATAAATTTCAACAGCTATCATGATCCAGAACTTTCTTAATCTGAATAAACGTCCCCCAAAAAGCAAATGGTGGTAGTTGGGTCAGGCCAGAGACTACAGCAAGATATTTTCATTCCTCTCTGTTTCAAAAAAAGAAAGGAAGAAAGAAAGAAAGAAAGAAAGAAAGAAAGAAAGAAAGAAAAAAACAGCAATGACACTTAAAGAAAGACATAAGAGTAAAGCTATTTTCCCATATGAAACAAACATCTCAGTAAACCAGAAATCAACTGAAACACAGTGCTTATATGGACTAAAGTTGTCCGGTCTAGCGGAGATCGGGATTGGAAACTCGCAATGGCAGCTAGGAGCTCAGTTTGTGGGGGGAAATTAAACAAGTAGCACCAAAGTGAGGGGGTCACTTCTAGAAACACAGTAGGGCAAGGCTCCCTGACCCTCCATAAAGGGCTATTTGTGTGGGTTTTGGGTTTTTTTTAGATTTTATTTATTTATTTGACAGACAGAGACCACAAGTAGGCAGAGAGGCAGGCAGAGAGAGAGGGAGAAGCAGGCTCCCCGCCGAGCAGAGAGCCCGATGCGGGGATCAATCCCAGAATCATGACCTGAGCCGAAGGCAGAGGCTTAACCCACTGAGCCACCCAGGCGCCCCCTATTTGTGGTTTTTAAATCCTCAGAGGAGTCTTTTTTTAAACCCAATTTACTGAGATATGACTGATATGTGAACAGGTGCATATGTTACTCAGTGAGTTGGGGAGTAAGGACACCCGTAAATCCATCAGCCCCATCAGGCCATAAACACATCCATTCTCTCCCAAAGTCTCCCTCCATCCCTATCCTTATTCTAACTCTTCAGCATCATCATGGTTACCATTATTGTTATTCTAGGTGTGGTAAGACCACCCACCGTTAATAAGGTCGACCCTCTTACCAAGTTTGAAGTATACAATGACACAGCATTGCTAGCTAGAAGCGTGATGCTATGGCTTCCCAGAACTCGCTCGTCTGGCACAGCTGTCACTTTGCACCCTTCGACCATCACCTCCCATTTCCCCTCCCCCCAGCCCCCAGCAGCCATCATGCTACTCTCTGCTCCTGTAAATTTGACTACTTCAGAGCACACAGATAATGAGATCACACAGCATTTTTCTGTGTCTGGCTTCTTTCACTGAGCATGATACAGGGGAGGCTTTTTTAATTCCTTCCACTCAAAGGCAAAGCCAGGACAGATAATTTTCCTTGAGATCTGCCTTTTCGGGGTGGATTTTTTTCCAATTTGTCTTTTCACTGAGGTAGATCCTGGCTTCATATGGGAATCTCCATTCCATTCCTTATTTCCTGGAGATCCAATGACTTGTCTGTTTCCAGAAAAAAACTGTTAAAGCCAAAGGTCTAGATTTGTGCCATTGGCAACTGTCCCCTATGGAAGCCCTAACTTAAATACAAGGTTACTATGCTCGATCCATGCTATAGCTCGTTTCTTTTCTTTTTCTTCCTTCCTTCCTCCCTCCCTCCCTTCCTTTCTTTCCTTTCCTCCTTCTTTCTTTTTTCTTTCACGTCTGAGGATTTATCTTACTTTCTTACAAGTGTAGTTTTACATTTCAAGTTATTTAATACATATTTTACTCAGTATTTCAGAATCTTTTAGTAGAAGGGCCTTCAGTATATCTAGTTCATCACTTGGCTAAAAATGGACCTTCACATACTTAAAACAATTATTTTCGCAAGGTTAGCTCTAGGTGGATCATGATTTCCCCATAGTATTCTAAAGATATTATTTCTTTACTTTTTTGGGAACTTCAGCTGTTAATAAGTTGTTAGTAGTTGATATGTCTTTTAGGTCTTACAGCTCTTAAGATTTTCTTATCATCTTTGACTTTCTGCAGCTTTGCTATTATGTATTTAAATGGGATTCATTTTCATTTATTTCTCTTGATACTAGGAATAGACATTTTTTCTGAAGTTTTAGTAAACAGTTTATTTAATATCTTGTTTCTCTGCCCTTACCATTTCTTACTTTTCTTCTCTTTTCCCCAAACCTTCTACTTTCCGTGCTTTAATTCTCTTGACTTCCTCCGCACTACCTTCAAGGCAACAATTCTTTCTTCCCTTGTTTGTGGTTTACTTATTTTTCGCTGGGTTTTAAGATTTTTAAGCTGTGTAACTGGTTCTTTTTAAGACTCCCCTATTGTGACTATATTTCTGCCCATGTCTGCTTTATAATTTCCAGTTCTTTACATGGATATTATTTACCAATTTAGATCACCAAAGAGCTCAGTGACAGTCTTTTTCAGACTGTTCCTGTATTTTGATTTCATCTGGAGTGAATTCAACTTTCAACTGCTGACTCTGTTGACCATCTCCATTGGTATTAGGTTTCTTCATGTGCTTTGGAGTTTCATTTTGCAGACTCAGTTTGGTTTCTCTCTCCCCATCTCCCTTTGTTTGTCCTTTTCTCTGACACTTTCCCTCGGTGTCTACAGTGTGGTTTACTTCCATCTAGCCCTCCAGCGTCTCCAATCCAGAACCAAATCTCGTACAGACAACAGCGCACAGAAGCCCCCTACGGACACTGACGCTCCAATCACTGAGCCAACGTGTGATTTGTGGCTACATAGTTGTGTCTGCCCTCCACCCACCCCCCCAGGCGAGTAGCCTCATCTATACAACGCCTTCAGTTCGTGATCAGCAGCAGCTTTTTCCTGCTTCCATTCCCAAAGGAGCAGTGAATGTGGGTCTTTCTGATCAGTAAAAAGGAAGATATTTCGGCCCTACCTTCTATGGAACTGAACTCTCATGAGTCTTGACTGCTTGGGGCCACGAGTCCACAAGAACCACAGGTCTGTTTCCACTCACCACTTTACACTTCCTTTCCACTCCCGGCCCACATAGTTCTTTTCATGATATGGTCTTTGGTGTGTTGTTTTAATTTCCCTGCACTTACACTGCCTCTACCATTGATCTGTGTTTGGGACAGAAGGTAAAATTAAAACACCAGCTTAACTGGAAGCCTACCAATTAGCTGGGTAGTAACTGATTATATCTAAGTTTCCAGTAGCACTGGAGGTGAGGGAACTCACCAACAGTAGAAATATACATCATATTTTGATGACAACCGAGCTATATGGATAAATAATTAAAAGCATGAGGTTTCACTATCAATTCAGCTTCACTATAGAATGTATTTGGAGTGACTGCTGGATAATCATCTTTCAAGAAAGTGTATAGCTAGAAGAATCCATCAGAGGCACAAGGGACTGGAAACGAAACCACTGTGAGGCAAGAAAGGGGGAACTGTTTCTTCTTAACAGACCAAAGACTAAATACAGAATTTTTTAAATTTCAAGAATTGGGTAACAAGGTAAAGCAAGTCTGTAGAGAAACACCTCACTCTTGCCTCTTGCCTTCTGACTTCCCTCCCTAGCAGTGCTGACCGCTGTCAGAGAAGAAAGCTCCCCTCAGACAAGTGGGACCGTTATGTAATTCCTGCATGTTTCTACAAGCTGCTGGCTCTCTCCTGGAAAAACCGGACTCCATAAATAGCAGACACTCAGCAGTTATGGCACAGACTGGGGGGAGGGGGAGTCACCCCATAAGAGCAAATAAACGTACAACACCCCACCTTGGAGAGTCCAGGCTAATTCATCAAATGCGTTCGCCTTTGGGTAAACAAAGATCCGCGGACTGTCCAGCCCGATCTCAGCGGTGACTTCCACCCTGGGGTGATATTTTACTGCTATTGCCCTTGGAGTCAGTAAATATTTGTGTGGAAAACATTACGCAACACCCTGTGCCTGTTATTCCTGCACCACTGGTTTCTAGAACCTAAAACATTTTTGTAAACTTACCTTCACTTTGGCACCCACCCTTTGTCTCTGCTGGGTTCTTTCCAATATAACTCTCAAGCTTCGAAAAGTTTATTAAATTTGCAATTTTTGAAACAAAGAAGAGTATTTCCCTTCCCGTAAAAACAGACTCTTAATTTTGCAAAGTGGCCAAGACATGTTGTGTGCTCTATTATTCCCAGCTCGGAGGGAAGCTCTGTGGGCAACAGGGTGCCGGAGAAGATAACGCGCCATCGTTCTTGCTGAGGCCCAGAGATGAGGGCATGGGGCTGCTGCTGTACACGGGACGGGTTGGCTCGCCTCCCTCAGCAGCCCTAAGAAACAGGGTCCGCACTCAGTACTGGGTTTGGGGAGCCAAGGAAGGGCAGGACTGCAGACTGAACTCAACCCTACCGATGGCCGCCCGGTCAGCTCAGGGGAAGGCTGCTGTTCTTAGAACTGAAATGACCCTGAGCATTTGCAACCATTCATGAGTAGACAGGAGGATCCCCGCCGAAAGACCGGGCACAGCCCTGAAGACTTGAGTGAAAAAATGCAACTTGAAAGCAGCCTCAACGGTGAAAGGAGTTGGAGTTGAAACGAACTTGCTAACCACAAAGTCCAGCATTTTCCATCATTACTCAGATGAAGAGGCCCAGAGGGGCCCAGAGGGCTAAGGCACTGCCTGAGATTCCTGGAGGGGGCACAAGTGGGGCACCACCCCGTGCTCCCAACCCACTCCCAGTCCTCTCTCAACTACAAAGAGCTCCCCTCTCTCAGGGGTCTCAGCATAAGGTCCTATGTCATGTTCTGTCGGACTTCATTATACCAGTGAGAAATGACGGCTCTCCTGGGAGAGATTTCACTTTTTTTATGGAGAAGAGAGATCCAGACAGCGGGCATGGTATGTGCAAAGGCCCGAAGGCAGGAACGAACACGAGCATGGGTCACGGCGAAGATTGACCGGGGCTGCTGAGCACGGTCCTCGGGGCACATGCGTGCATGCGTGTACGTGTGCGTGTGTGTGTGTTTGCGTGTGCTGAGGGTGGTAGTGACAGGAGATGTGGTCCAAGAACCTAAAAGCAGGGGCACAGAGGACCTTATAGGATGCTATGGACTGAATTATTTCCCCACAAAAGTTGCCGAAGCCCTGACTCCTAGTACCTGTGAAAGTGATCTTATTTGGAAATAGGGTCTCTGATCGATTTAGAAGAGGTTATTAGAAAGGGCGCCAACCCAGTATAAGTGGTACCCTAATAAAAAGTGGACGTTTGGACAACGGGACAAGCAGAAGGAAGACAATATGGAAACCTGGGGAGAACAGCATCCACAAGCCAAGGAATGCCTACCAGGAACTGGGAAAGAGGCCTGGACCAGGTTCTCCCTCCCAGTCCCAGAAAGAGCCAACCCTGCCTGCCCCTGGATCTTGGACTCCCCAGCCTCCAGAACGGAGACAATCATCTTCTGTTGTTTAAGCCACCTTGTCCACAGTACTGTGTGACAGCAGCCCCAGGAAGGTCACACACATGCCAAAGTAAAGAACACAGACTGTGACGCTCAGGTGAGGAAAGTTCCTGGAGGGTTTTATGTGGGAGCTTCTCACTGCAATTTACAAAGTTCTCTGCAGGTCATCCCTGTGCATGTGGGTCAGAGCAGGAAACACAAGAGGAGAGAGTTTATTTAGCTACAATGGAAACAGTTCATGCAAAATCTCTCTGCACAGAGGCAGGAGCAGTTAGGAATGGTTGGGGAGGATTGCTAAGAGGTAGAGAGAGACAGTGTCATGAATCGTGTCCACATCCTTAGTCGAGAAATGAAACCAGAAAAAGCCACTTAACACAAAGAAGAAGAAGAAACTCAAACTCTATGATAAATAGAATAAATAGTAGGGAAATGTATGATTTGGACTTCACCTTAAAAAAACAAACTACAAATTATGAAATCAAGTTATTTACACCATGCACTGAACGTAATGTCAGTGGTAATGGCAACTAGGTGCGCTCGTTCTTAGAACAAAGAATAGACTGTTCTGCATGTTCTCTCTCGCTTGCCTTTTTTTTTTTTTGCTGAAAAAATTGCATGATGACCCACTACAGCTGTCTTCACTTTCAGAGCTGGATCAGAACAGGGTTGTTTTTGCAAAAGCAAAACTGAGTTTCACCATGTCCGCAGCCCCCTCGGTGCCCTGATGGGCAAATCCCTCTCACTTTACCCTGCTTTGTTTTTGTTTTTTAAAGAGGTACTTATTTATTTAATTGATGGCGAGAGAGATAGCGAGAGAGGGAACACAAGCAGGGGGAGTGGGAGAGGGAGCTGAGCAGGGAGCCCGATGCGGGGCTCGATCCCAGGACCCCAGGATCATGACCTGAGCCGAAGGCAGACACTTCACTGACTGAGCCACCCAGGCACCCCTGAAGCCTGCTTTGTGTTGGCACCTGTGTCCATTTTCTGTTTAATTGGCCACTTGTGCCCAAGTCCTCATTTGTCAATGACTTGGGCTACAAAGAAAAGACACAACTGGGGGAAGACTAGCTTTCTGTTGATGGGGAATAAGATCCAGAGCTAGAAATAAAGCACACTCCAAATTTATGGGTGACAGTTTCTTTTTTTCACTCCTCTTTGTTTATGACTTCAGAACTGCACACTTAGCCAAACCGTAGTCACCATTTGGAGTTTGTATAAATTCCAAATCGTTTCGTTTATAGTCCTCTTTCCAGAAAGCCTGTGCCGGCTGGTGTCGAGAAAGGGGAGGTGGTGCAGGATTCCAACCTCGTGGGAAAACGTGCTGGGGGAGGACACTCTGTGTCTTCCCCTCGCCGTGTTTCCCCTTGTCCCTCACCCCGGCTCAGACAGGTGGCCATCTGCTCTCATCTACAAAGCCTCGGGGGTGGGGATGTGTCAGCGAAGGAAAACAGAAACCCTGGCTTTTCCAAAAATATCTAAGTCAGTGTTTCCAGTATTAGAATAAGAAACAACTGAGAAATGTAGATAACAAATTTGGATTATGAGGGCTTGACTGTACACTTAATAGAAGTGCCATTTCTCCAAAGATAAAAGGAGACACTCCCAGTAGCTCTACACTCAGCACTACCCCCATATGACCGATGCTCTGGGAAAGTTCTAGACATACCCGATAAAGCGAGCATCCTAACCCCGGGTTAGATCAAGCCTCCCTAAAACCCCTCCTGTATGTCTCTTCAGCAATCTTGGATCATTCCGGAATGCAGTAAGCATGGGGGAAGGGGGAGGCAAGCAGGAAGGGAAGCAGGTATCCCTGTGCTGTTCCTGGGCCCAGGTCCTCACTGCTTCTCAGAGGAGCACAGCGAGATAGCTCCACCACAAGTCAGGAAGTCCTTGGGATTTCCTGACCCTACGACTGAAGTCGGCAATATGGTCATGGCAATAAAACCCTGTTCCTGCCCCACTGGAGGGGTGCCCTCGCCAAAGATGAAGGCACACACTGGAGCCGGGCTCGCCTGGAGACTGTGCCAGCTGGAGGGGCAGACACGGGAGAAAAGGGCCGTGTGCCGGGCAGGAGGGCTGGATCCTCGCGTGGACCCGCTAGCCCATCCCGACCCCCGTCTCCCTCAGACCACCAAGGCAGGAAGTGTACATCACAGCCAACACATCTCAGACAATCAGAATCAGAAGGGTCGAGAGAATTCCACAACCCCACGTATCTCCTGAATAAACATAAAATACACCGGTCCTCACTCCAGGACGGCCGGAGAGACGCAAGGATCTGCCTGCGTGACTCAGAGTCCCAGAGGTCGCAAACGTGACTTTAGGGAATAAAGGTACCTCATTAGATGGGTGATATGATTACCAAGAGGCAGGTAAGAGATTCTGGCAAAGAGGGAGGGGAGCGGACCAGGAATGAGTGCTGTATTTTTGGCAATTGATTCGAGATGGACGCATGATCAAGCCAACGAAGGTAAAGGAGTGAAGAAGGGAAAAATGGGTGGCTGGATTCTGGAAGCTCTTGGGTTAGAACCAGGGATGCTGAGCCATCATCCTCTGCAACCAGCAATGCCCAGGGAGAGGAGAACGTGGGGAAAACCTACCCTCGCTTCCGATAAAATTCCCCAGGATCTCATAAGGACTTAAGCAGGGAAGAGGATTAACTTTTAGGGTTTCAGACCAAGGAGACCAAAAACAAGTTGATGTCATCTGTTCATGGGGGCCTGTGCCAGTGCACCCCTCCGTCTGAGATCTGAGGCAAGTCAGCGGGAGGGGTGGCAATACACGGCGTGTAGCTAACAAGTAGGAGATCCGCTCAGTCACTCCACAAACACGGCCCGAGCACTGACCGGGAACGTGTGCTGACTCTACCTCGGATCCTGAGCCCTTTGATGTGGCCGGAGGCAAAGCAGCACCCTTGAGGAGACAGAAGAGAACAGTACTGCGGACCTCGTGGTTCTGCAAACGCAGACCAGCTGATGGTCGTTCCCAAGAGCCCGGCTAACGGCGATTCCTGCTTTCCTCGGCAGTCCCCGTGCACCCAGCAGGAGTCTGGCCGGTGCACGAGGTGAATGGAGAAGAGAGAACGTCTCCCCAAGCCAGGCGATCCACCCTGGGACGGGGGCACCAGCCTCTACACACACGTGGGTGTCTCTGCAGGAGAGGGTGTTAGTCCCACACAGCATCCCGGGAGCACCGGCCAGCACATACCTGGGGGGGCAGGGCTCGGTGTTGCAAGCCTGGCTCATTGCTGGCGGACGGTGGAGCGTGTCGCACAAGCTGTCACTGACTGTCTGCTGGGTCTGGGTGTGCAAGCACACGGCTATGGCTTCCTGACGGCCTGCAGGTGGGAGACAGCAAAATGCAAATGGCTTAGAATAACTTATTGCGGAGGGAAGAGGGGGTCGCAGTCGCGGGTCGCGGGACTTCTTGAGCCACTGCCCTCTGACTGCGCTGCTTGGCTCCAGGCTGCACGGCAGGGGGCACATGGGAGCAAACAGCTGTGCATTTTCCAAAGTCTTCCTGCCTGTAATATTGTCCCCGCCGCCCTTCCCGCCCACAAACACTCACCCTGAAACCCGAAGAAGCACCCGCCTCCCTCGTAACCTTGTGAGGCCCAAAGACTGGTCTCACCGTCCCCATCTCCTTAGTTGCATATAAGGACACTGAGGTTTAGAGAGAAATCAAGACAGCCAAAAGAAAAGGGAGGAGAGACTCAAAACTAAAAATTAGATTTCCTGTCTCCTAAGCCAGTGCTCTGTCTTGGTCCTGCAGGGACAGTCAACAAGGCAGGGACTGCTCCTTGAGCAAACGGGAACCTTCCACAGGCTGATCTTTGCTTTGGGGCCCGTCTGACCCCAAAGCCCACGTCGTCACCGCTATTCTTCGTCTATTGAGACAAAAAGAATTATTTGGAAAATCAGAACTGCACAAGATAGAAATCAAACTCCGGATGAAAAAGGAGTCACATAAGAACTGTAACAGCAACTTGACTCTGCTATTTGAAATATGCAAATGTATTCCGTTTCACGCAAGAATGTGTGTTCCATTAGGTTCGAAGACTGTGGTTCTCTTTCCAAATGCCATGTTTCAATCCATCCGTTTTATGGTATTTTACAGAGTGCCGAACAGGCCAAAAGGATATTTAAAATACACATCCGTGAGGTGAGGCTCTTTCCGCTACATTTTCTCCTGCTTTCTTCTGTCGGAATCTCACGTTCCCAGCCATAGCGGGATGCGATCTCCAATCTCCATGGATCTCCCATGACATTTTTTTTTAAGTAAGGACTAGCTAACTTGAGATACCGAGGGGACACAGCTACAACTGAATAACCAGTTTCCGTTCGCAAATGTCAGGCTTCGTCCTGACTCCGTCTGGGCACAGATGCTCCTTTTCTAGCAGGGCTGCCTTTCTGTTTTGTCAGAGAAAAGTCTGATTACCTTGCACATATATTTTAATTTGTCATCAAAACACTTTAGAAAATGTATACAGAGGCAAGTTTGGAGTGTTTTCTGAAGAAGCAGTGGGTGGGCCTTCAGGGTCTAACGTCATCTCATTTAACCATTCGGATGAAATGTTAGACCCCTCATGAGAAACTTCTCTGTCGTAAAGCGAGCATACTCGAAGGAATGTAAAAAATCAATAGGTGGCTTAGGATACTTATTGGGGTAAAATGTGTTTTCTAGAGACGACCACAAAAATACCTTCCACCTCAAATACTCGACCTATGAGATCACTCCAACGCTTTTCACTTCAAGAGGCTTGATAAGACCTTTATCTTCAAAAGGAGAAGCAAAAAATATGTTTACTTCATCTCATACTTAGCAAAACTTGGGTGACAACTGTGATGCCTTCTGGAGCTATGAAATAAATGAAGCATTAAAATTTCAGTATAATTTTTTTCTAATTTATTCCTTTGGTCATATGAGGCAACATCCCTCAGTCCACACTTGACTTCTACAATGTCATAATAAGGGGGTCTTTTGGGGGCAGAAATCATATTCAAGGCCTTCATCAAGAAATGAATTAACATGGGGGGAGGGACTCAAAAAGGGAGACAGAGCCAATGAACACATTTCCTTTTTTGCTTTAAGGTTCACGTGAGTTGGTTTCTTGCACGCAAGTCTTGAGTAATTCAACATTCCCAATAACATCACACACACACACACACACACACACCCCTCTCAGTACGAAATACCCGGAGCGATGAAGAACATCGCTCTTTAAGGTGTTCTGTCCAGTATTTTTACATCCAGTTGTATGATAAAAATGAGAAATAGATTGAGTAAGAAAAGTATGTTGATTTAATAACGGAAGAGCCTTGGGCCCTAGAAAGAGACGTTAACATGGTCTCGAAGCACCAACAGAGCATTAACAAAAAAAAATCCTCCATTAGTCTATAAACTGCAGTAAGTCCCAAAAGCCAGAGATCATGCAGGTCGCATTCTCTGACCACAGCAGAGTCCAACGATAAACAAATAATAAACAACTAAACCCCCAAGTCCAACCGTTAGAATTTTCTAAGCGTCTTTCCCTATATAACTCTTGGCCAGGAAGAGTGAATGGCTCCCACATTATTTGTGGTCAGAAAAAAAAAAGAGAAGAGAGAGGCTTAAGGCAAACTGAGACCAGATGAACAACTCATAATAATAATAATATTGTCATGAGACGGATGACCTTTTTTTCCAAGAAAACCTAAATTAGGGAAATTTCTTGAAAATTAAGATCTTGAAGGCAACAATAACCAGGAGTGGGGGGAGGGGTTGGAAATGATGTCCCAGACCCAGCCACGATGCTCCCCCTCAGCCCCGGACCAAGAGGGGAAAACAAGAACGGGTAGGAACCGGCGCCTTCAAACTCTTTAGACCGATAATATCCATGATATAAACTATTTCTTAGAAGATGTTATTTATTGGGGCGCCTGGGTGGCTCAGCGGGTTAAAGCCTCTGCCTTCGGCTCAGGTCATGATCTCAGGGTCCTGGGATCAAGCCCCACATTGGGCTCTCTGCTCAGCAGGGAGCCTGCTTCCCCCTCTCTCCCCCTCTGCCTACTTGTGATCTCTGTCTGTCAAATAAATAAAGAAAATCTTAAAAAAAAAAAAAAAGATGTTATTTATTGATTTGAGAGAGAGAGCATGCACGAGCGGTGGGGACGGGCAGAGGGAGAGGGAGAGAGAGAAACAGGCTTCCCGCTGAGCAGGGAGCCTGACATGGGGCTCGATCCCAGGACCCCGGGATCACGACCTGAGCTGAAGCAGATGCTTCACTGACTGAGCCCCCTGGGCACCCCATGACATAAACCATTCGAGGCCTTTGGGAGATCCGGAAAACTCCGATTCATGGTACCGCGACTACAACACGGACGGCGGCTTCCGTTCAAGGGAAAGCAACCGTCGCTACTTCATAGTGCGTGGCCCTGTACAGACACCAGCCGGGGCCACCCTGAACAGAACAGTGAGTCCGTTTTCCTCCCTCTCCGCTGCTAAATGCCCAGACGGGGAGCTCCGTGAGATGAGGGCTGTAGAACCCGGGGGGCCGCGTGACACGCAGCCCAGGCTTTGCTGGAGCCTGACAGGAAGGCACCCCCCGCAGCCAGACTGGCTGGAGGAGACTACAGCTCCAGGCCCGTCAGGACTCGGAGCTCTGGAGAGAACAAGACAGCGACGGCGACCCCTCCGTGCCGGGAGCACATCTCCGTGGGGAGTGAGCGAGCAGGAGCCCGCGGGGCCGGCGGGGGTTGCAGCCCCCCCTTCCCTCTTGTGGGGAGGCGCGCTTGGACTCCGCCCCATGAAACGGGGGACACCGACACGTGCGATGCCATTCCCGGATCCTATACCGATCCTATACTGACCCACTGTAGTCAGCCGGGTGAGAGCAGTGCGCCGCGACCTCCCACGTTGCTGCATTCACTCCCCAAATCGCTCACACACAAATGTTCACGCATGTGCACGCACGTGCACACACACACGCGCACACACGAAAGCACCAGGAACTTCTGCCATCAGGCATAGAGACCCAGGGCTCCTCGCACACATCCTGGCCTCTTCCTGGCCTGTTTCAACGAGGAGCTGCCTCTTCCACATCTCGAGACCGAGCTCCACCCGTGGGCGGGCCTCCTCTCCTTTCCGCCTTCCCAGGAAACCTGTGGGCGACTCCGCCTTTTGATTTCACTCCGGAGCTTTCTCACTTCCTTGTAAACGTCCCCAAGCCACTCGGTCATTGAATAACACAACACGCACAACCCATGATGCCTTCTAGCCTCTTCGCCTTCTCTGTCTTCTTTACCACAAACTTTGCCCCAAAAGTATCCATTCTTTTCATCTCTAACGTTGTCACCTGTGGCTCCTTCCTCCACCCTTTCAACCCTGACTCTGTCCCCGGCGGCCTCCCACTCTCTTCCCGAGATTCTCGTTCACACCCCGGCTTCGGTTCTCTCCGCGCACAGATGACTCGTGAAGGTCTACGTCCAGCTACATCTTCGCACTTTGCCTTGGATTCACATGCGCAACGGCCTACTTAGCGACCCTATCGGGAAGTCCGAAGGCATGTTAAAGTCATTACATCCAGAACTGAACGCATGATTTCCTTGGGCCCAAGTGGTCCTCCGGTGAGCACTTGTCATCCCAGAGAAGAATCCAGGACTCAGACTGGCCACCTCACTCCCGCTCACCCCCTCCACACACAGACTCTCGCCTTTGACCCGTCTCTCCTGCTCATCTGCTGTACTCCATCTCCAGCGTCCTTATCACCAAAGGCCAAGCCCTCACCTGGATGAGACATCAGCTTCTTACGACGGCCTCCCTTACATCTGTTCTTACCCCTTCCACACCCCCCCTTTTTTTTTACAGTACATCTGGGCTTACCTTTTTGAAATAAATACAAGTTTGATCCTGTAACTTCCCTTTGATCAAAGCTTCCCTTTGATCTTGGGATCAAGAACCAAGTCAGCTTTGCATAAGACAGTCATCGGCCCCTGCCTTCCTCTCCAGCGTCAGCTGGCCGTCTCCCTGAGTGTTCCAGCCGCACCTGCCCTCTTCGTTCCCGGGACGGACCACGCACCTGCCACCCAAGGACTTGGTACCTGCTCTTCCTTCGTTTGCTGAACTAATTCCTCATCTTTCAGATTTAAGTTCAGTGTCATTGCTTTTAGGGAAGCGTTCCCTGACTTCCCTAATTAGGTCAAGTTCCTCCTGTTATATGCCTTCTTAGCGCCATGTATCTCCTTTGCTATCACCAGCTGTGAGTTACATACATGCGTGGGATTATGTGATCAGCACACCTCCCCGTGTGAGTTCCAAAGGTAGGGACGACTGAGTCACTATCACCTAGCCCAGTGCCTACCACAAAGAAACATGCAACCACTATTCGTAGACTGTTATTTTTGAGCAGAACAACAGAGTTTCCTGCTCCTTTCAGGACAAAGGGAAGCTTGGCCTTGCCCACACGGCTCATCACTGTTTTTGTGATCCCAGATGATGCAATGAGACATAAAACTTACATAAGATAAATAACTATTTGAAAGGGAAAAATGAAACTATCGTTCATTACGGCTGATTATTTTACTTAGAGAATTCATAAGAATGGACTTGAAAACGAGCAGATGTTTTAAGAGGAGCTCAGGAAATCAGATCTTTTAAAAGAGAAAAAAATGGGAGCATTATAAGAAGAATGCCCTATTATTATTCTATGATCAAATCATCATCCCACTAACACTTATCACAGACCACGTGCCAAGCGCTGTGATTAGGCACTTCTCCTACCTCACCTTGTTAAATAAGCACATTCAGTCCTTTCCTTCAGTCTCACGAAGGAGACGTGGCTCTTCTCATCTCACAAAAATGAGCCTCTACAAACAAACTTCTATGAGTGGCTGGACGAGAGTGGCAGAGCTAAGGCTCCAAGTGCGGTCAGGCTCCAAAGTCCACGTGACCGGCTACTAGCTTGTGCGGTGAGAGAATAGGAAGGTAAAAATCGAAGGTTGTAAGTGCAACAAATAACATAAAATACAAAGAAACATTCTGGTGAGGAATGTTCAGGATGCAGTAAGTTACAAAACCTTAGCAGGGGCGGGGGAGGTGGGTCTTGGAAAGGCAAGCCCATCTTCCAGGACATCTGTGTGCACGGGCACGCACAAGCACGTGCCCACGCAAGGCTGCACGCATACACACGTGTCCCCTGCAAGCTGGAAATTCAACATGTCTGCATTCTTCATGCTTTCGGGAATGAAAAAATTCTGTTGCCACTCCCGTGTGAAAGCAGACTCAGGAGATCTTCTCACGCATCAACAATCATGAAGAATAGATTTATTGATTTCCTGTATGATGTGAAGATAAGTTAGAAGACACAAGTACACAGATTATCAAGATGTAACCAAAGGCTTATCTTTTCAGAAATCTGTAATTTGCATATATCACTTTTCTATCAGAAACAGGAATGTTAGGGAAATAGCGAGGTGCCTGGGGAAATTCTGTTTTCCGGTGGTATTCAGTTACAGCAGACCAGGGTGAGGGTTAAAACCGATGCTTTTAACCATAGGTCAGGGGGACTCGTAGAGGCCAAGCCTCCAAAAGCCATTGCAATGGATCACAGAGAGGCAAGTATCACTGTGTGTAAGTAGCACTGTCAAGACAGTCGAGGAAAATAACCAAGAGCTGAGGTCCACCGAGTCGAGGATGGTGTCCTATTCATTTTCTATCCTGATGCTAAGCCCAGAACCTAGAGCTATGAGTCTAGCACAGAACAGACACGTGGTTCCCTGCCTTTATTGAGGATTTGGGTTTCGAGCACTGGGGCTTCAGTTTTACAGAATTTAGTGATCTGTTTCAAAGGAAAAATTCAAGTTTGAGCCCACAAAGTTAAAAACATTACTTCTGCCAGGTTAAAAAGCTTATTGTATCCACTTACCATTCAACTAAACCTCTCTAAAGGGTGAGAACTATTTTCTGTTTTGGAATGTGTGATGGGCTCTGGGCCTCAGTTTCCCTAACTATGAAATTTGGGTTAGTGGACATCCAAGGTTCATTTAAGTGATATTTTTCTAGGATTAAACAATATAACACAACTTCACAAGGCTAAATTGCTGTTTAACTGAGTATTGAAAGATTTCCAAGCTGACCTATGTCACAATTTGTAAAATGGGTTCCATGTTCACGAGGGGATGTCAGAAAATAAATGGGCAACATCATACCAACCATCTGAGTGCTGAACTGTGCTTCTGACGTTTAAGGCAGTTTCCCTTCTCACTGTGGTCCCAAAGGGCCTGAATACCAATGAGGATAAACTCGATTATCAAAGTTTCACAAAACCTGGATGTGTTAAATGGATTCGAAGCTCATTCTACTACTCCGAGGTATACACACAAGAGAAATGAAATAAAAATATGTCCATATAAAAATGTGTACCTGAATGATCATAGCAATATTATCCACCACACCAAACATGTGCAAATAATCCAAATTTCCAACCGATGAATGGATAAATGAAATGTGGTATATTCACACAGCAGAATAGTATTAGTCATAAAAAGGAATGAAGTAGATCCACGCTAAACCATAGATGAACTTCAGCTAGAAATATTACACAAAGTGAAAGAAGACAAAGGATCCTATTATGTGATTCCATTTATATGAAATGTCCAGGATAGACAGAAAGTAGATTAGTGGCTGCCACAGGCTGTCACTGGCAGGGAAAATGGGGGTTTGAGTTAAATTAGGGAACAAGGGGCGCCTGGGTGGCTCAGTGGGTTAAAGCCTCTGCCTTCGGCTCAGGTCATGATCCCAGGATCCTGGATCAAGCCCCGCATCGGGCTCTCCGCTCCATGGAGAGCCTGCTTTCTCCTCTCACTCTGCCTGCCTCTCTGCCTACTCGTGATCTCTGTCTGTCAAATAAATAAATAAAATCTTAAAAAAAAAAATTTAGGGAACAAGTGCTTAACGGTATAGGATTCTTTGGGGGTTAAAGAGTTCTAACATTGATTGTGATGATGTTGCCCAACTTTGTGAATATACTAAAATCCCCCAAATTGTATAGTTCAAATGCATAAATTGAATGGTATGTGAATTACATTTCAATAGAGCTATTACCAAAAAAAAAAAAAAAAGGAAGAAAGAAAAGGAAAAAGAAATTCACTCCCACGGGTTCAGCCATCCTGGAGGTGGACCCTGCGCCACCTTGGTACACAAGATAGTAGCAGAGTCTAACATTTTGGCATCAAGCTTCAAAGACGAGGGCTAACAGACCCCCCCAGTTGCACCAGAACTAACTTGGTCATCTTCCCTTGGCATCTCCAACTGCTCTGTTAGTCCCAAGGACCCAACAAGTGTACTTTCCCAAACTGGGGGGGGGGGGAGGGAGACTTTCCAATCAGGGAGAGAACTAAAACCAAGGATGACAGAGTACTAGACAAAACAGTGATTCTACCCCAGTCAACATTCAAAAGCTTGAGGGGCACCTGGGTGGCTCCATTAGTTACGGATCTGGCTCTTGATTTTGGCTCAGGTCGTGATCTCAAGGTTGTGGTTTCGAGCTCTGCACCAGATTCTACATTCAATTCAGAGTCTGCTTCAGAGTCTCTCCCTCTGCCCCTCCCTCTGCTGCTCTCTCCCCTCCTCACTCTAAAACAAATTTAAAAATCTCTTTAAAAAAAAAAAAAAACTTGAGATTAACAGATTTGAGGGCATGCCAGCAATAGTAGGGTTTGTTTCTGCTCTCATAATAAAAGACAAAGCCCCAGGCTTCTGGTGAAACTGCAGGAATGTGGTGGTTCAGAAGTGGTATAGACAGCTGACGTTTTGCAGTAATGTAGAAGAAAGTTCCAGACATCTATAATTGCAGTTGAATAGGGGACCATTCATGCATCATAGCAACCGGCTCTAGAGGGGTTCTCCAGACTCATCAAGAAAGTACCAGTTCCCATTATCGCCAAGGACATATCAAAAGGAGAAGGGAGGGAAAAAGAAGGTAAGATGAAATCAGAGAGGGAGACAAACCACAGGAGATTTTTAACGCTAGGGAACAAACTGAGGGTTGCTGGAGGGTTGGGGGGTGGGGTAATTGGGTGACAGGCATTAATGAGGGCACTGCAAGTAATGAGCACTGGGTGTTACATGCAACTGATTAAACGCTAAGGTGTACCCCTGAAACTAAGAACACAAGATATGTTAATTAGTTGAATTTTAATTTAAAAAAAAGTTAAGGTTTCCAAGCTACGACAAGGGTGGTGTCCAGGGTCCTGAACTCAGCAGGCGTCAAGTTCTGGGCAGCAGCACAGGTGTGGCTGAGATTACGTGTCCTGGCAGCAAATTAGGGTCCAGATGAATAAGAAAATCTAAATTCCTTGTTAGTTGGGTAGGCTTCTAAAAACCGGGAGAAGCAAAAAGGAGAGCAGAGAGAATGTGAGGACAGGTAAGTGTTCTTTTCTTAAATTCTGTGTGCATTAGTCCATATAAAAGGCAGCAGCCGCCTCGCGGAAGCCTGGGGGTAGAACGTATGCCACTCCATCTGCGTCCGCTGCGGGCCGGCAAAGTCAGAGAACAGGTGTCTGTGTCAGGAGAGGTGGGTTTAGAGGCTGACTTAGGACAGGAGAGAGACAAATACCATCAGGTCTTGGAGACTGGATGGGGAAGGACTGGGAATTTACTTAAGAGACTGGGGGATAAAGAGTGAGGGGCGCAGGCACCGTGATGGGACTATGAGCTCCAAGACCCGACTGGGTATTCCAAGTAATGAGCTCAGGACCCCCCGGAGGAGTGGAGCATGAACTTGACCTGACACCTCCAAAGGTAGCAGCTTCTTGCATTCTTCCTACCACTGGAGCCAAGAGAGTCCAAGGATAGGGTGTCAGGAGCCCTGGATTGCTGACTGGATGAGGCACCTTCACCTCAGTAGACGATCTAGCTTTCCAATTATTTCTATTTCCTTCCAAAAGACAGCCCTGGAGAAGGACCATCAGGACTCCTGCTCTCTGCTCATCCACTCCCTCTCAGATCCCAGAATGTTTAATAATCCTGGGGCCAACTTCCACACCGTTGAGGCCCCCCAACCACAGTAGTGCTTCCTACTCCGAACAGGTCCACTGGCCGCGCACGCGACTCCGCACAGACCCACGTGAACCGGAGTCATCAGTGTGTTCCTCGCTGGCTCCTGGCCCAATGCACCGTATGAACCTTACTATATTCTGAGGATGAGTCCTGACAGGGCGCCACCAGACAGACAATCCCAGGCCGCCTCACCTTAGAACACTGATTTATAGGCAAGATTGCCTCCATTTACCCGTCCTGCAGTTTCCTATTTATTTCATATTAGTCAGTAGCCTCTTTCCCCACCTCACTTACGCAAATGCTAGGACCAAAGGATCACACCATTTTTTTGGCCAGGACGTAATCCCACTATCCTTCATCTGCCTAGAAGATAATCGTGATGGAAAAGAAAGAAAGAAACGGCAAGGTTTTCAGTTATTCGAAGGATTTCCCCTCCTTCCGACTTTTCTAGCTGGCATCTGGGGCCCGCGTGATGTCGGGATTTCTCAAGCCATCAGAGACACGAGACGGGACTGCCCCCGAGGGAGAGTCAAGTACCTCCCAGGCATGTTGCCGTGCAAGGGGTGAACCCGGCGTACTCCCAGTGGTAAGTCATCCTGCCGTCCTCCTGGAGAGACGCGTCCAGCTCGCGGGAGGCAGGGCCCTCGTCGCACGGCTTGAGGAGGCAAGGCCGCTCGGTGGGCAGCTCGGGGCCCTCACACTCCTCCTCAGGCAGCTCGGTCTCCGTCTGTGTGAAGGTGAGGAGCACGCGGCACTTGACCTCTCGGACCTGGACGCCCGGGCCGCATGTGGTGCTGCAGGCTGACCAGGGCTCCGGAATGAACCTGCGGAAAACCGGGGCGGCGGGCGGGGGGGGGGGGGGGGAGGACACACAACCATTACATTTGGGCCACTGAGGAGAGAGAAGCATTCTCTGAGGTGAAAAAGTGATTTCATTCTGAGGGAAGTCAGGACATTTGAAAGGCTACACTTCCACGGATGCTCAATTACGTCATCGACACATTCTCAAACCTTATTTTTTTTTAACGATTTTATTTATTTATTTGACAGAGAGAGACAGCACAAGTAGGCAGAGAGACAGGCAGATGGAGAGGGAGAGGCAGGCTCCCTGATGAGCAGAGAGCCCGATGCGGGGCTCGATCCCAGGACCCTGAGATCATGACCTGAGCCAAAGGCAGCCACCCAACTGACTAAGCCACCTACGTGCCCCTTGAATCTTATTAAAAACAGAATCATCCCTAGAGATATACTGCATGTTCGCATCCCCTGTATAACTCAAGTTCTGTGCTGTGACCTTTGCATAATATCCTGAAAATTAGGGGGCGCCTGGGTGGCTCAGTTGACTAGGCGTCCGACTCTTGATTTCATCTCAGGTCATAACCCTGGGGTTGTAAGACCGAGTCCTGCGTCTGGCTCCGCACTTAGCTTCATCTGCTTCTCTCTCTCTCTCCCTCTCCTTCTGCCCCTCCCCACGCACTGTCTTTCTCTCTTTCTCTCTCTCAAATAAATAAATAAATCTTAAAATTGCATGGAACGCTGGGTGTTATACACAATGCATCATGGAACTCTACATCAAAAACTAATGATGTGCTGTAGGGCGACTGAATAAGAGTAAAAATAAATAAATGAACAAATAAACAAATAAAGTAAAAATATATATCATTAGTTTTTTTTTTTTAATTTGGTAATAAAGAAGCCATTCCACAGTGGTAATTTCTAACCTGATTTCTTTTATAATATGGAGACTTTTCATCAATATTTATTCATCTAACCTTTATCAAGCTTATCCTTTAACTGGCAGGGTTTTTATTAAACCCTCAATATTTAGGAGCTAAGCTACAAGACAACAAATGTTTTCGGCAGAGCAGATGACGCGTTCATATCCTCTTCTGTTTGCGTAAATACACGAATTTCATCTTCCTGAAAATATCTCAGGTTTTCCACCATCTAGGTGAATAAAGCATTATTTTCTGACCCTGAATTATTATCCGCTGAACCCGAGGTTGTCCACCTACGGCTACGGATCAATTCCGGCCCTTCTGTTTCTCTAGAAACTACTACCCAAGAATGATTTTGATGGTTTTAACTGGATGGGGTGGGATGGGAAAGAAAGAAAACATTTTTGCAAACGGCATAAATTCTGCTGGCTTTTGTGCTACATGGCAGAGCTGGGAATCTGCAACAGACACTCTTTGGCCGACAACGCGAAAAATATTTACCGTCCAGGCCTTTGCAGAAGATGTTTCCCGATTCCTGCACTGAATTTAAAAGCATAGATTCAGGAGGGATGTAGGTACATAAGATATCCTGAAGCAACTCTTACATCATGAGACACTCCCCCCGTGCTAGATGAGGAAGAGCTCAGTATAGATTAAGTCAGGGAACTGTGGGTGCAGTCCTGTTAAATGGGTGCATTTACTGCAAAGCTCTACCGAAGACTATGTTGTATGAACACGTGTGTACCATAAATGCTACGAGGGGAGTGTGGTGTGCATCGTTTCCTACGTTTACGAGAATACACACCTCTATGCACAGGATAATGCACAAAGTCACTTCAGAAAATGGTTAAGATGTAGTTCCAAGGCTTAATGTTCGAACTCTCAGAAAGATAGGGTAATAAGGGCCTCTCTGAGTCCCCAACTGTGTCTTCCCAGACAAGACATCATCACAGTTGTCCACAATGACATAGTTCAATCAGCAGAATGAAATCCCAGTACTACGCATGAGATCAAGAAAGAGCTACTGGTAAGCCCTCCAAACTCTGTTAATTGTGTTGAAAACTGTTAGTGGAGAACTTCCTGCCCTAACCCTTCCAGGCCAGGAGAGAGCTCGCCCAACTTCGCGGGAGGGAGGCGTTCTAGAATACCTGCACAGTGCTCTTGGATTTCCTTGACGTTTCCCCCATAGAACTGGAAAGGAAAAGCCTGATTAAATTTAAGATGAGGAAGGGGTGCCTGGGTGGCTCAGGCAGTTAAGCATCTGATTCTTTTTTTTTTTTTTTTAATTTGACGGACAGAGATCACAAGCAGGCAGAGAGGCAGGCAGAGAGAGAGGAGGAAGCAGGCTCCCCGCCGAGCAGAGAGCCCGATGTGGGGCTCGATCCCAGGACCCTGAGATCATGACCTGAGCTGAAGGCAGAGGCTTTAACCCACTGAGCCACCCAGGTGCCCCTAAGCATCCGACTCTTGATTTCCACCCAGGTCACTATCTCAGGGATGTGGGATAAAGCCCCAGGTCGGGCTCTGTGCTGGGCGTGGAGCCGCTTAAGATTCTCCCTCTCCCTCTGCCTCCCCCCACTTCCTATAAAATAAACAAATAAATCTTTTTTAAAAATTTAAGATAATTTTAAGATAAGATAAATTTAAAATAAGATAAATTTAAGATAAGAAATCCATACAATGTAATGATATGAGGTCAATTAAAAGAAGGAGGTGGGTATGGGGTGAGTGGGTGGCTTCGTCGGTTGAGCGTCCAATTCTTGGTCTCAGCTCAGGTCATGATCTCAGGGTGGTGAGATCGAGCCCCGCATTGGGCTCCACACTCAACAGGGAGTCTGCCTGAGATTCTCTCTCCCTCTGCCCCTACCCCTGCTCATGTGTGTGCTCTCTCTCTCTCCCTCTCTCTCTCCCTCTCTCAAAGTATTTTTGTTTTAAGGGTGTGGGTCTATATTAATTGAGCAGGACTGGCCTCCTCTTAGTTAAATGAAGTAAGTATGGGGTAGTTCATATGCTATGACCTTTGGTCTAAATACACATACACATACATACATACCCATGTGTACACATGTGTAGTGTATGCACTCTGGAATTCTGTATTTATGGCACATGTGTCTACCAAAGTTGATTCCTGAATCATCTCTCTTTTCCGGAAGCGATTGCATATGTCGGGGTCTGGAGTGTAAAGAGGGGGCTTCCCCTTGTCCGCAGGTTGAAAAGGTTTGAATTTTCTCACCGTGTGCATACTGTACATTTACGGCCACTATTTTTTGCCCTCCTCTCTCCTTAGTAATAAAAACTTAAAATTGGGGATTTTGCTTTAATGGGAAGCAGATGTTTTTCATTCAGGCTGAACTCCTGGGTCTCCTGTGATCCAGAACCCTCACGGAATATGGGGCAGGCGAGAGGGCTCACACCCTCTTTCCTAACAGGGCAAATGATGGCTGTCTCCGGTGTTTTCCTAAGGCACCCGGGATGTTTCAAGTTGGTTTTCAGAGGTCCTTTTAAGGGTCCTCTTTAAACACCGGATGCGAGCGCTATCCAGATTAGCTATGAGTGATTTCAGAGGACAAAACAAAACAAAACAAATCTATGGCAACTCAACCTTTATGCATAAACTAGCATGATTTTCTTCTGTGGATTTTTAAATATTTTTCATTTATTATTGTTTGTTTATTTTCTTGAAGAGTCAATTTATTTATTTGACAGAAAAAGAGAGCATGAGCAGGGGGAGCTGGCCAAGTTTATCATGGTCATCTTTTTCTTTTTTTTAAGATTTTATTTATTTATTTATTTGACAGAAAGAGGGCGAGCACAAGTAGAGGAAGCAACAGGCAGAGGGAGAGGGAGAAGCAGGCTCCCCGCTGAGCAGGGAGCCCGATGTGGGACCCAATCCCAGGACCCTGAGATCATGACCTGAGCCAAAGTCACGAGTCAGACACTTAACTGACTGAGCCACCCAGACACCCCCAAAACAGACTTTTTAAAATGGCAATTTTTAGAGACAAAGTGAGAGAGAACCTAAGTAATCCGATATTGAAGACAGCTGGATTCTGTAGGTAGAGGTTCTGACCCATGACAAACAGAAAAAGTATTCAGAAATAAAATACATAAAAAAAATTATAAAGTGTCTAAACTACAGCTCGGAAAGGCACACTGTCTTCCAGGAAAAAAGTGATAAAAAGTGATGAACATAAAAACCTAGAGTTTGACGCAGAATAACGGCCGCCCCAAAGACGCTCACACTCTAGTCCCTAGAATTTACGGATATGTTGAATTGTACGGCAAAAGGAATTCTGCTGATGGGGTTAAGGTTATGGACCTCAAGATAAGGAGACTGTCCTAGCACGGTCATCGGATCACGCGAGTCCTTAAAAACAGAGCAGCCTCTCTGGCTGGCATCAAGAGACACGGGTAAGGAGCAAGAGAGGTTCAGGGCGTGAAGGGCACTCAACCCACCATTGTTGGCCCAGAGACGGACGGGGCCAGAAGCCAAGGAACGCAGGCAGTTTCTGGAAGGTAGGAACAACTCTCAGAGCCAGCAAAGAAGTCGAAGTTTCAGTTCTACGACTGCATGGCACTGAATTCTGCCAACAACATGAATGAGCCTGGAAGCACCTTCTCCCCGGGGCCCCCAGAGAGGCACTCGGGCTCTTGATTCTGGCTTGGCGACCCAGCGCAGGGGAACCGGCTGAGTCGGCTGGGCTCCTCACCTCCAGAACCGAGCTGGCAAATGTGTATTAAACCACTCAGTTTGTGGCCAAAGCAATTTAAAAAGTTTGAATTTCCTAACCTGGCTACATTTTCTTTTTAAATCAGGAATTTTGAAATAGGATGGTAATAAAGCAAGCTATGTCAACCCACTCATTTTAAAATGGAGACAAATAGAAATGGGATGTTTAGGGATGTCTGGGTGACTCAGTCATTAAGCATCTGCCTCCAGCTTGGGTCATGATCCCGGGGTCCTGGGATCGAACCCCACGTCAGGCTCCCCGCTCAGCAGAGAGCCTGCTTCTCCCTCTGCCACTCCCCCTGCCTGTACTCACAGTCTCTCTCTTTTATATAATCTCTTATATATTATAAATAAATAAAATCTTAAAGAAATGTAAAAAAATATAAGGAATAACGAAACGGGATAAGACAAGGTAAACGATCCGTACACATTTTAGGAATGAAAAGATAAAGTTATTCTTTGATGATGACTTGAGAACTATGGGAGACAGTAAAGTTAATTGAAGATTTTTTAGAAAAAAAAGATCAGAGTTCAATAAAATAGTCCCTATCTATCCATCTATCCTAAAATTAGCAGGTTTCCCAGATTCAGCCAACACTTGCTGTTGCTGTCGGCCGTCAGGAACTGTGCTAAGAACAGTACCTGTATCATTTGAATATAAGTTTCAGAACAACCTTTTGAACAAGTACCATTTCTTCCTGACTTTACAGATAGAAAAAAACTGACACTTAACCCACGTAAGAAAACTGAGCTGCAAGTAAACGCAGGCCTCCCGATTAAAACCACAAAACACTGAGGGGGTTCTAACCCCAGAGACCAGATTAACTGGAGAGAACAGCACGTGCCTCCGAATGGAAAGACTCCAAATTGTAAAATGTTCATTCCCCCCTTCATTACTTTAGCAAACAAATGCGCTTCTGATCCAATTTGGGGGGAGAGGCTGGAAACAGACAAGACGACTCTCCAGTTGTTACAGGAGGTTACGTGAGGACAGTCAGAAGCACGTCACACAAGAATGACAATTACAGAGCCCATGCACAGCCTAGAGAAAACAGGACTGACAGTTACAGTAATCCCAATACTATGGGACTGGCAATGGGGTACCGTGAAGGTACTTTGAAATCAGCACAGGCAGGACGAATTATTTGCTGGATAGTGCTGGGCAACCTGTTAATTATTTGGGAAAGACACCACATATCACATTCCCCACGGATCAAAGTTACATGAAAACATGAAAAGTGCAGTTGACCTTTGAACTCCTCGGGGTTTCAGGGCACCGACGCCCCTCCTCACTCCCTGCCCACAGTCAAAAATCCACGTGTAACTTCTGACTCCCCAAACTCGTAACCAACAGCCTACCGGTGCCTCACCCATAATGTACACAGACAGTCGCACCTAATCTGTGCGTTACATGAATTACCTACCGTCTTCTTACAATAAAGTAAGCTGGAGGGAAGAAATGTTGCTAAGAAAATCGTAAGGAAGGGAAAATACATTTACAGTGCCACATCGCCAAGACCCACCGGTGAGCGGGCCCACGACAGTCCAAACCCATGTTGCTTGAGAATCAACTGTACTAGAAAACAGCATTTTTTTAAAAAAAAAAAAAAAAGATCATTTCCCCATGTTGATGAAGGTGTGGGAAAGAGGGCGGGCTCCAGGACTGCCGTGGACAGGCAAACTTGTACTGACTTTCAGGAATAAAATCTGACCAGAGAAATTCAAGGCCTTTGATGTGCCCGTCTTCCGTCCTGGAAATTCCACCCCACAGACGTGTCCCTGTCTAGACAATCAGAGACGGGCAATTCGAGACTGGATGCAGTCTTTTTTCCCTTTTTGTTTTTATCATGGTGAGTGATCAGCAGCACGTTGCAGACAGCCAGAAAGATCTTTCTAAAACATAATCGTGGTGACACCACTTGTTAAAACCCTCTCGCTGCCTCTACATGAAGTCCAAGCTCCTTAGTGAACCATGAAGACCTTCAAGACGTGCTTATGTCTCCAGCTACATCTCCGCTGCCTTGCGCTCTAGCCTGCAGGGCCCTCTCCACACTCGGTACTCAGCAGCCAGGCACGGCCCCTGTAGACCAGTCGGCCGGCACGCAATCCCAGATACCGGACGTGCTGCTCGTCTGACACCATGTGCCTCTCAGGACCTCAGTCCACGCACCATCCCTCCCAGGAAGCTATCCCTGACCCCCTAAACCTCACAGGACAGTGATATAACCACTAAATCCTCTGTCTACCTTATTAGACCCACCTAGGGATGGGCAAAGCTTGAACTCAGGTTACCTAACCTTCAGTTGGAGCCCGGCGAATCACCTCTACCACTTTACAGCTCTGAAATGCTGGACGCCGTCGTCTTTCTGTGCCTCGGTGCCTTCACCCCCAGAGTGAGGGGAATGGTAACACCGTCTCATGGGGTGTTGGAATCAAATCGCTGGAATTAAACGCATCAATCCACACAGACCCCTGGCACAAATGAAATCCTCAATATTAGCTCTTAGTACCATTTCGAGAAAAACAGATGCCTGCCAGGAGACATAATCTGGTTTTAGCAAATACATCTGCCCCAAAGGGAGAAGCTACACTAGCAGGGAAGAAGACATCCAAAGTGTTCCAACCCGGTCCTGTTTCCTTGGTTTTCACATATGAAAAATGAGAGAAGGGGCAAGACGCCCGCAGGAGTATCTCGACTCCCAGAGAAACGAGGACGTCTCCAGGGAAGGTCTTTAAAAACAACGATGAACCGTATCAACCGTCAACACATTCCACGGCTGGAAGCTATGAAAGGTCAAAATCGCAGTTCTCCTGGCGTAGCTTTATAAGCTATAATTTTTATTTTCCTAATTAAAAAAAAAAAAGCTTTTGAACATCCACTCTCTGTGTAAACTCAAAGCTCAGGCCATGGCAAACCACAGAGGCAGAAATATTTATCTTCTCCAGGCAGGTTTGGCGGGCTTTCTTCGAGGGCTCTGAAATCTCGCTGCGTTCCCCTTCTCCTTCATTGTCAACAAGCAAGCATCCCCAAACCACAAAAGACAGCGCTTACAGAAGGATGAACTGGAAGCCGAGGTATGCTGCGGTTTTGTTGGGAAATCGAGGGAATGAATAGTCAGGAGGGGCGGGAGGAAACTATAAACTTCACACCAGACAGCCAGGGACAGGCCAGAATCTGCCAGCAGCGTGAATTATAAAGGAAAATTGCATAGAGACCTCAGAGCGAGAGAGGGAGAGAGGAAGCAGGGAGGGGGCAGCCGCGCAGGCCGGGAACAGGTGCCGGGGGCTCAGTCTTCCAGGGTGGAGAGAGAGAGGGGTGGCGTCGTTCAGGAGGAAAGGGCGTGCTGGCTTTGCTCGGGGGAGCAAGGGGAGGAGACCAGCCGCCAAGGCAGGTGCGCTGATAGCAAAAGCAGGTTTGGAATGAATGCGGGGCCTGAACCCGCGGTAGCTTTTATGACATTGCCCCTTCTGATTCAGTCCAACGAACGGGATTTTCAGACTGTGAAAATGACCCATCCAAGGGCTCTGAAACTCGGATACACCTTCCCAAGTCACCTGGGGTACTTGCTAAAAATGCTGGTGACAAATTCCTACAGAGGGAGAGCAGAAGAGGGGTGCTGGGGGCTGGGGGAATGTGGGGGGCACAGGGGACCTGGTGCTTCTTGGGGACAGAGTCTCTGCTGGGGAAGAGGAGGCAGCTCGGAGGGCGGTGCTGGCTGCACCACCAGGTCAGGGGGCCACAAACCTGCACCCTTAGAAATGGTTAAAATGGTCATTTCTGAAATTGAAGCAGAGCGGATATATGACAGTCTGTCAGGTTCAGGTGCACGCCAGAGTGGGCCGGTAGTTTTAGACGTGACGACACGATCCCCACGATAGGGCGTCGTCACCATCCGTCACCATGCCAAGTGACAAAATAGTGACGGCATTGCCTCCGCCGCACTTTCCATCCCCATGATTTATTTACTTTATAACTGGAAGTCTGTGCCTCATCAACCTCCTTCCCCTATTCTGTCGTGCGTGTCTTACCACAAAATAAGTAAATAAATACCAGTCATCTGGCAGAGCCAAAAAAATATATATGCTAGTGACGAAGCCCCCTCCCCACCCAGTGGCTGCTCTGCCGGGCCCAGAGATCTGCATTTCAGGAGCATCACGAGTGATTGTGACCAGGCTTCAAAATGGTATCGCGGTTATGAAAAGAGAAGAGGAAGAAGAGGAAGAGGAAGAGGAGGAGGAGGAGGAGGAGGAGGAGGTGGTAGAGGAGGTGGAGGTGGAGGAGGAGGAGAGGAAGAAGTAGTAGTAGTAGTAATAGTAGAAGCAGCAGCAGAAGGAGAAGCAGCAGCAGAAGGAGAAGCAGCAGCAGAAGGAGAAGCAGCAGGAGAAGGAGAAGCAGCAGCAGCAGGAGAAGCAACAGCAGCAGGAGAAGCAGCAGCAGGAGAAGCAGCAGGAGAAGGAGAAGCAGCAGCAGAAGCAGCAGCAGAAGGAGAAGCAGCAGGAGAAGGAGAAGCAGCAGCAGGAGAAGGAGAAGCAGCAGGAGAAGGAGAAGCAGCAGGAGGAGAAGCAGCAGCAGAAGGAGAAGCAGCAGGAAAAGGAGAAGCAGCAGCAGAAGGAGAAGCAGCAGCAGAAGGAGAAGCAGCAGCAGAAGGAGAAGCAGCAGGAGAAGGAGAAGCAGCAGCAGAAGAAGAAGCAGCAGGAGAAGGAGAAGCAGCAGCAGAAGGAGAAGCAGCAGGAGAAGGAGAAGCAGCAGCAGAAGGAGAAGCAGCAGGAAAAGGAGAAGCAGCAGCAGAAGGAGAAGCAGCAGTCGTCCTTTAGAGGCACGTTCTGCGATAGGACGAGTGAACGGCTATGGTATCTGGAGTCCGGCTTCCATGTTGGTGGCAGAGACGGCACAAGAGTGGCCTAACTGACAATGGCTGAAGCCGGGTGATGGACACACGGGGGTCCGTTATAATGGCCTCTCCTCTTTTCTATAACCTTGAAATTTTCTATAATTAAAAAAAAATGCTTAAAAAAAAGCCTTTGACAGGTGGCCCCCATTCCCACCAGAGGAGGAAGCAGGACTGAGAGGCTGGTGGGACGAGCGAGCCTCGGGGACGGAAGGCAGAGCAGGAGGGGACCGTCGGTGTGTCCCAACAGCCTTGTGTGGTGATGGACGGTAGCTACATGTGTGCTGAGCACAGCAAAATGTAGAAACTTGTAGAATCACTGTGGGGTACGCCTGAAACCAAAGTAACATTGTGTCAGCTGTCCTCCGATAAAAACGTTATTAACGGGGTGGGGGTGAGTGGGAGCTTCCTGTGGGCCAGGTATGACCAGCAGCTCACTGTGGCTGCGGCGTCCCACTCGGGGCAAAGCAAGGAAGGGCTCAGGGAGGAGGCTGGGGGCCCTGAAGGGAGACGCCCCCCGCGAAGTCTGGTTGGCCTTGGGAACAAGTGTAAGTCTTTGGATGATGGGGAACCATGGGGATATTCTCAACGTCAGAAAGAAAGAATTAGATTTGGGCCTTAGTTAGACTTGTCCAGGAGCTCTGAGATGGGGGGTTTAGGGGAGGAAGTGGGGAACGAATCAGAAGGCTCTTCTAAGTGTCCGGGGAATTGAGCTCAGGACCTGGACAGGATGGTAGCAGGAACAGAGAGAAGGGGCTGGAATGGAGACAGGTTTTAGTGGATACGACTAGCACGACCGGTAGTTAACTACATAGAAGGGAAGAATGAGAGAGAGGCAAGAATGACCCCAGGCTTGTGGTTTGGGGAACTGGACATCAACCCCATTAACCAAGACAGGATGCACAGAGGAGTAGCACTTATAATCCAGTTGTGTTCTGGGGACAGAAGATCCCGGGAGGATGCGTCGTTCTAGACTGAGAACTCTAAAACCTTCCTTGCGTGACAACTACACACTCCCTTCTAGCTGTCTCAGATCTCTTTCTTTCCACAGGTTCCTTCCCTTACAGAATCACAGGAGCTCACAGGGCGCCTGGGCGGCTCAGTGGTTAAGCATCTGCCTTCGGCTCAGGTCATAGTCCCAGAGTCCTGGGATCGAGCCCCACATCGGGCTCCCTGCTCAGTGGGAAGCCTGCTTCTCCCTCTCCCACTCTGCCTGCTTGTGTTCCCTCTCTTGCTGTTTCTTTCTTTAAATAAAATCTTAAAAAAAAAAAAAAAAGAATCGCAGGAGATCAGAGTAGGGACAATTTTCTGGTAGTATTGAGCCTAACACCCTTCCTGTGCAGTTGAGAGGTGGAGACGTGTTAACTGACTTGTCTACAAATCTTATGATTTTTTAATATAGTTAAGGCCATCCTAACTTCAAATAAAAAACTGTAAAAACATCAAGCACCCATAGAACCACTTCTTGCCATCAGCTTCCCCACCACTCTTCCCTCCTTTTTCAGTACTCAAACACCCACCTTCTTCTAACTGGGAATTCACGTCTTAAATCTCTGCAAGGTTTACTTCTCTCCCCTTTGAATGACGCTACTCTAAAATTAACTGGGAAAGACCCTCTTGGCCATCTAGATAGTGTTTTTCTCGGTCCGCATCATTTTTCCTTGGCTTCCTGGGAGATCTACACCCCTCCTCCAACTCTTTCCTGACTTGATCTTTACGTCCATGGTCCTTCTTGGGTCTCCTCCTCACTCTCTCACTACTCCGTCTCCTGCATCACCCACTTCTTCCAACCCCCTCCTCCTCTAGATCACCACGCTACCGTCATGAGCCCAGAACCCCTCTCTTCTTCACTCGGCTATTCTGGGGTCATTCACCTCACAGTATCTACAGTTTCTTCCGGGTTCACTTCCAGGCCTGACGCTAGTCCACGCGGAACTGTTCTGCGCGTGTCCTACGGGGGATGCGCCAGTTCTCCTGGCCCGCATCACTAGAGGCATGGTGCCTCCTCACCGGGAAGAAGTCATCCACATTCCCCTGAGGCTCCCTGGGCTGGGGCCCAGTTGGAAGGGACCCTGACAGAGCAGCAAGTTCTGAAACGAGTGATGTGGTTGGTTTTTAGATCCAACAACACATGAAAACCCCTGGAAAAGGCTAAGAGTGATGAGCTTGGGAAAGACCACACCCTTGGGATCCAGCTTTCTTCAAATTTGTAAAAACCTGCCACATGGGAGGAGGCATAGATGGGTTTGGGGGGAGGGGGGTTTGGTTTCTTTTCTGTTTCAGAAAGCGGAAATTTGAAGGAGGCCTATTTAGCTCAACCAGAGAAAAATCCCGCGTAGAACTCAGGTTGAATGAGCTGTCTCTCGAGACGGGGGTTGGCCTGTCCCTGAAGGTGCTGACGGAGAAATGCCTGCTCTGAGCGGGAGACGGGCCGTCTGACCTGATTACTTTCGAGAACCCTTTTCCTGCAACACTCTGGGAATGCTCTCTTGGTAAAGAGCTTGTCAGCACCACAGACGCGATGCGTCTGACAGGGAATCGGCTGTCCTGTCCAATTACTTGAGGCTACCATCGGCGCAGTCGTTCTTCTAGACTCTTGAATGAAAGACCTCAGAGCACCTTGACCCCTTGCTCTCTCCAGGTCCCTGCCCCTCCGTCCCCAGAGGCTTCCTTGACGTGCTCTCGATTCTCTTCCCACTGACACCGTTTCACTCTGGGTTTGCCAAGTCACATGTGGACAGAAGTCAGTGGACCTTTGAGCTGGAATGGACCCTGGAGAGATCCAGTCCAATCCGCCCATTCACAGGATGAGACACAGAAAATTAAAGACTCGTCTGAGGTCGCATAGGTAAAAGCGGTGGTTCTAGGCTCTAAGATCCATAGCACCATCCTCTTTCCACGGCTCCAGGCCAGAGTGGGGCTGGGATGTCTCCTCGTCACGACCACCCTGACGCATTTCAACGGAACTGGTTTGGTAGAGACGGGCCGTGTCTTAACTGTGGAATGACTGATTTACTTGTATAATATTGTCACGGTCCGTGGTCAAATCATATGTGTTAATCTAGACATAGGACTTAGCCCCAATCTCTTAATTGTAACAGACCACTGGGTCTGCTTTGAGTTAACAAACACTGTTCTTTTATGTGCTTCTCACAAATACTGCCAAAGTGGGACTGCTGAATTGCGAAATAAAGAAGAATTCTAGCCAGCTCAAGCTCTCTAGAGTCTGAAAATTCAGGTCATTTGGATTCGAAATGTATCATTGTACTCCAATGAGTACAAAAATTACATATATCATGTTAACTGGCTATGCCCTGATCACTCCCATGGAAGGCCCTGGACTCACGTTGGTTCTTCTGTTGCTATTCTGGTCTCTTCTAGTTCTTGGGCTTGTTTCAGCCAAGGTAACTTAGCTTCCACCGGACTTTTTTCTAAGAAAAAAGGAACATAAACAACAAGCTTAAGGGAGTTGGAGACATGATCATCGTTTGCCGAAGGTTTCATCAATAAAGCAGTCGTGCTTTGCAAACACAAGCTGAGTCTCTTAGCACGTGAAGCAGCTTCTGGGGTGAACCAGACATTTCTGTCATATATTTTTTTAATTAACACATTATCCACATGCAACCAGATGATCCCACAGAAGAGTTGAACGCGTTTTCCGAGCGAACATAAAAATGCCTTTTATTTTTAAAAAATGCCTTTTATAAACCAACTCTGTTGTTTCCATATGAAAGCTTTCATTTCAACCATACCAGCTTGCTTTCTTTTGCCGCAAATTCTGGTTGCCCATGAATACAGAAATCGCCAGAGAAAACCCAGTAACATAGATGTTTGGAAAGTTGGGAGGAGGGGAATCTGTGCTCTGATTTACTTAAATTTTTATCATTGTAGTTGCTGAGGGAGCTCATTACCAACTACAACCATCGTGCAAGGGCAAGACGCATGCCCCTTTCTGTCCTTCGAAGCCTCCCAAGATACGAAGAAAGAAACACTAGCTACGAAATAAGAAAGGAAATCATTTTGCACCGCTGCGGGGAAACTGCAGACACGGACGACATGTGCACCAGGAAGGAGACAAGACTTCACTGGCGAAAGTTTTATAACCAGGATTGGTCCTTGCCATGGCAACCAGTGATTTGTCTGGATGGCAGACACAGTCAGTAAATATTTGTTCAGTGGTTCATTGTAAGGCTATTTGTATGAACAATGGACCCAGAAATGGCGAAGAAGAATTTTACTATACTTTCTAAGATAGGAAGGGAGACTTCTGGGTACTAACAGGTGGGAATAATCCCTCTTTCATTTCCAGACAGGAAAGGACTGTCACGAGCGTTGGAGATACCTCGCTAAAATATATGGCAATAATCCTGTACGGAGAGGAACGTGTATCGGACAGCAGATGCCAAGACTCCCTGCCCACGACGCTACCCATGTCTGTTAATTCGTGTGGAACAAATGGGAAAAAGAAACTCCAAAAGCATCTATAGGTCTAGACTGGGAGCTGAAAGTCTTAATTCATTCCATAGAAGGCAACAGGACACATGATGAAGAACAGGTCTAAAATAATGTGGGAACAAAGACGAGAGCCCCGGGGGAAATTTCCTGCTCCTTTTCTTCTTTATCCTGCTCCTTTTCTTCCCCCACGCCACCTTTTTCTCATCCTGTTCACCCTGCTTCTTTTTCTTGAAAACAAGGATTACATTAAATCATCCTATGTCCACCAAGAAATGGCAGTATAAGCCCAGACGGATAGGAGCCCCTCTACATGTACGGAGTCAGTCGGAGCTCAGTCCCCCCCAGATCACTCAATCACGTCGGGCCAGCTTCTCTACCCAGGTGGACGGCTCACCTGGCATCTGTGGGTGAAACCGTTTTTTGAGAAAGCAAGTGGAATGGAGATGCTACAATATTCGAATGAGAGCAGGAAAACACCATTTGATTTCACTTCAACAGGCACCACCAACTTACCCTTCGGCTTATAACACGGGATGGGAATGATACATTCCTCCTTGATGTGTAACTTTAGCTGTGGGTTGCAGCCGCCCACGTGCTGTCCACGGTGGTTGATGCACAGAACGACGCGGTAACGTAACCCTCGGCCACAAGTCACCGTGCACTTGGAAGAAGAAATGAGAAGCCAGTGAACTCCTTGCTCGCGAACCGATCCACAAAGGTATTAACGACTCATGCAAGGAGAGCCGCTCATTGACATGAATATTAAACACAAAAGCCACCAGACAACCATGTAAAGAAGGGGGTTGAAGCTGATTTCCTGTGGTTCTCATGGGTCACGGACCCTCCCTTGTAAGGCTTCCAATTCTCAATCTGAAAAGCATTTCAGATGAGGTCACAGTACAAGAAAAACTAAAATGCCCTGAAATCTTCCTGCTCCAATATGAAAGAAACTTGATATAAGTTTTCTCAAATTGGATTAAAAATTGTTTATCACATTATCCAAACTAGCTTGTGAGAAGAAAAAAAAAGTCTTTTATATCAGCATTTAAAAAATCAAATTCTGATCAATCACACGAGAGGATTATCTTTCTATTCTGTCTATAGAAATCGATCTTACAAAACTGCGATCATGTGAAAAGGTTACCAAAGAGTATTTGCCCAAAATGGTTAGGAAAAATGCTACAGAGATATCAAGTAGTTAGAGTTGATAAAGAGTAGTTAGAATTGTCTTTTTCTGAATTTTCCCGTGAAGTTTGTATTTTTTTTCTTTCACCATTTATCTATGATTTGGATGGTACTCTTGGCTGATGAATGGAGTATTTTCATGTCATGAAACCTAGGATGTCTTTTCAATTTATCTACATATGCTGGTGAGTACATACGTGAATATGTATGTGGCTTGTTCTTATTAATAGACTTCATTTTTTAGGGCCACTTTATATTAACAGGAAATTGAGCAGACAGTCCAGAGTTCTCATGTGCCCCGGCCCTCCCCACCATTCCCTCTACTACTGACACCGTATCAGTGTGGTACAATTATTACCATTGATGAACCAATACTGATGCATTATTGTTAACTCAAGTCCAGAGTTCACATTAGGATCATTTTCGGTTTTTAAAAATTTGTGATTTCTTGCAATTTCCTGGCTTATTCTAAACACAAATTCACTTGGATACCCAATAGTTTGTGTGCTTTCTTCTTCTAGAGTCATCCCCGAAGCGTATAAACTTGCGGCCTCACCCGTTCTGGATCCATCCATGAGAAGGGCTGAGAGCCCTTGGGCATCTGCTAAGGGACAGGCAGTGGCCCACAGGTGTCACCTCACTAACTGTCTGTCCCACACTCCTGCAGCTCACCAGCTTCCCTCCCGTTTGACAGATGAGCGAACAACAGCCCGCCCCCGACGGACCTTGCTCAAGGTCACAGAGTTCCTAAGAGGCGGAGTGGAATTCCGTCCCAGAGCCTGCTGTTGCCACAACCATGACTTTGCCGCTGATTCACCAAGTTCAGAGATTCTTTCTTAAGTCTATAGATGTTTTCTACACGCTCACAGCCAAATTTCAACAAATGCATGACTCCAAAAAAGGAGTATCAGTAGAGAGCAAAGAGGTGGTTACCAGGCGGGAAGTGGGGCGGGGGCTGGGGATGAAGGAGGGAACTTATGCTGGGCACTGAGTGACGTGTGGAAGCGCTGAGTCACTGTATTGTACTCCTGAAACCGTTACAGCACTGTATGTTAACTATACGGGAATTTTTAAAATTAGGATTAAAAAAAGAAAAAAATATCAGCAGCCCTCTGACGTCATCTTGGCACTCTTATGACCACTGAACAAATACTCGAATGTACCGAGTGTGGTTTGAGATTAGACCCTATTTCTGGGAAATGGACTCGGCGACCCCAAGATTTATGAACTTGAAATACATATGACGCTGAGAGGCTGCTGCATATCAGTCAAGAAAGAAAAAAACTTCTGCCCAAAGTGAAAGAAAACGGTATGATGATAAGGTCTGACTATACCAGAATTGGTCGGTCCAAAGGGGTATTGTGTCCTCCAAAGGAGCCGCCCCAGGAAGCTGGACACTGAGGCCAACAATGCCGTCAGGATCTGCATTTACAGAACTCCACTCTGGAGCTGACCGTATCCCTAACGACAGCGAATTCTTGTTACTGAGAATGTATTTGGTTGTTGAAAAGAAATGGAAAGTATCACAAGCCAAGAAAGGCAAACAAGATGATTCGGGTAACAGCCCCCTGTTTTGCAACCACGAGTGACGATAAAGTCGTGAGACTGATGAGGGCGTGAGGTGGTAGGATAAAAGCTCTAAAACCAACATAAAACACACGGACGCGACTTCGAAGAGCACAAACGAGGGACGCCTGGGTGGCTCAGTGGTTAAGCGTCTGCCTTCGGCTCAGGTCATGATCTCAGGGTCCTGGGATCGAGCCCCGCATCGGGCTCCCTGCTTGGTGGGAAGCCGCTCCCTCTACTTGTGTTCCCTCTCTCACTCTCTCTGTCAAATAAATAAAATCTTTAAAAAAAGAAAATAAGAGTGAAAACAAGCCCTGCAGTTTCTAGAAGTAAAAATGTTGATTTCTGATGATAGATCACGATGTGATTTTTGGCACATAACTCAGAAGTTCAAGAACTAAATAATCTTTTTTTTTTAAAGATTTTATTTATTTCTTTGAGATAAAAGTTAGAACACAAGGAGGGGGAGATGCAGGCAGAGGGAGAAGCAGACTCCCCGCTGAGCGGGGAGCCCTATGCAGGACGCGATCTGAGGACCCTGGGATCATGACCTGAGCCGAAGGCAGATGCTTAACTGACTAGAGCCCCCAGGCCCCTCCTGAATAATCTTGCCATAATAAAATCCCCCCTTCTCAGTCTACTTATTTATGTGCACAAGTTTTCCCAGTGTGTACATGCAAAATAAAACAAACCAAGGAATCGGAGTAAAAATTAAGAAAAAAATTATTGCTGAACCCATGTCTCATTCTGGCAATGGACTATTTTTTCAAGCCCCCCCCCCCCATTTTCTAGACAGATTGATTACAACTGAAAATTTACTTTTTATGTGTAAAACTGTTTACCAAAATTTGAAATCTATTTATGTTGTTTTGATAGTAACAACCCAGGGGAATATTTCTAATACTTGGGGCCTTATGGTCACAGGAAATTAAAGTAAATTCACTTCAAATAAAATAAAATTAATTAATTTCACTCACCATACATTATTTTCTTGGAGAAAAGTACAATAGTGTAATCAATAAAAAACTATAAAGCATGAAGCTACATTATATTAGGATAAATTTCTAGGGGGAGAGTGGATTGAAAGTGGGAGTTCAAGGGGAAAAATGCAGACGATCCCAATTATTGAAGAAGAGCTCCTCTGTGTGTTTTTGAGGGAAACATGCCAAGGGTAGAAATCAATGTGGCATTTACATTCTGCTGGACACATTTTTTTTAAATGCCATAACACTTTTATTTTAAAATGCCAGCATTTTTACATGTTAGAAATGACATTCCTTGATACTTTGTATTTAAACTTACCCAAAAATAAACTTATACAAAAATACAAAAAAAAAAAACAAAACAACCTTCTAGATGTTGGGGTGCCTGGGTGGCTCAGTCAATTAAGCATCCAACTCTCCGTTTCTGCTCCGCTCATGATCTCAGGGTCATGAGATCGAACCCCGCGGCGGGCTCTGTGCTCAGCATGGAGTCTGCTTTCCAATCTCCCTCTGCTTCTCCCCACTCCTCTTGAATAAATGAATAAATAAAATCTTAAAAAAAAATTTTAGGGGCGCCTGGGTGGCTTAGTCAGTTAAGCGTCTGCCTTCGGCTCAGGTCGTGATCCCAGGGTCCTGGGATTGAGCCCCATGTGGGCTCCCTGCTCAGCAGGGACCCTGCTTCTCCCTCTCTAGCTCCCCTGTGCTTGTGTTCCCTCTCTCGCTATCTCTCTGTCATAAATAAATTAAGTCTTTAAAAAACATTTTAAAAAAATTTAGATGTCAATCTAAATATTTGTGAAGGGGTCTACAACTTGGCAAACATCTTTCAGGGGGTATGTGAGAAAAGACTGCTAACACTCAGCCAGCGTCCATGAAAATCTGAGATTTAATGACAGGTGTCCCGTCCTCAGGTCTTACCTGAGACCACTCCATGGCGACCCACTTGGGGCAGTCGAACAGGTTGCAGGTCTGCATGACCTTGGGCTTGGGCGCGTACATGCACTTCCACTCCTCCACCTGCAAGATCTCCCCGTGCATGGACTCCTCCACGCACACGAAGCCCCGTCTCTGAATCCCGCCGCCGCAAGACACCGAGCACGCGGTCCAAGGATTGTGTTCCCAGCTCAAAAGCAAACAAATAAAAACACATTATTTTTGCGTCATGTGTTTGTTTCAAGCTTGCCAAAGGGAAAGAGGCCAGCCGCGGTTCCACGGAAAACACGCGGGACTCGGAGTCATGAGACTTATGTCGTAACTGCCCCACACGATATATAGTCACAGGGCGGTTCACACATCTGACCCCGAGGCTACTGTCGGGGGGGGGGGGGGACGCCACATCTTCCCTCGTGCCCCAGCGCAGCGCCGTTCTGAGAACCACACTGGCTAACACGTAGAGTGTGAACGCATTCTTGAAATCATCTGTCCACTACAAATACTAAGACAATATACTAGAGAATCACAGAAACACAGAAGGTCACAGAAGGTCAGAAACCAGTCATCTGGGTGTCAAAGGGGACTCAAATTTCTGACCAACTTCAAGGCCTGAGCTCCCTCTGTCACGGCCGGTCGTCCGAGCTGTGCTTGATACCTCCAGCGATGGGAGACGTCACCGTTCGACAGAGCGCATTCCATCTGATTCTAAGACAGATCGTCTTCATTATGGAGTTGAAGTCTGCTTTCCCTTAGCTCTGTAAAAGATCTACTATCTACCCCTCTTACATTTTAGACTATTGCTGTAGATGGGATACACTGCCCGGCAAACGACTTGGAGCAAACCACAGAATGGAAAAAGCAAACACGTGACTCACCGAGGGAGAGGCTGGAAATGGTCGTAGGGCATGATCTCTTTAAATCCATCGCTACAAATGAAATCATTGGGACAACGTCATTTCTCAGTCAATTAACATATTTGTTAACTTGACCACTATGGATCTGACATCCCAAAAGACAGAGCTCTTTCACATTGAAAACTAAATATGCACATGTTCTGAACTCTTCCCAAAAACTCAGCCACCACCTTTTTGAGTTTCGGGAACGTCTCTGGCACATGCCATACCCAGCTCTACGAAAATACAGAAACTAGTGGTATGTATTAGTCAGAGGAAAGAGTGTCTCTTAAATTGGATAAATCTATTTTTTATCATCTAAATTTTTTTTGATATAGTAATGATATTAACACACTATCGTATTAGTGGAATCTTCAGAGAAACATTTTATTTCATGGAATTTGTCTTTCGAAAAGGTCTCTATGAATAATTATGTTCACCTGGGATTACAGGAAATGGGCAGCTCAGTGATAGGAAATGAAATCCACTGAGAACGCTTCCTTTTCCACTCGCACACTTCTGCTGTAGCCGGCTGGCAGATGTCTGGGGGATTCTGGGACTTGATACTGTGCTGTTATTTTAAGATACTGTAGTAAAGCCAGGAAACTTCCCCAGGCAATCCAAGTCAGCAGGTACTAAATTATGCAACGGGATAGTTTATGCATAGCTTTTCTGCTTTGGCATTAAAACTTTTCACTTCCTTGCACAATGCATTATTTATACTGCATTTAATGTGAACACTTCAAAAGTCAAAACGTGGTCATGGGTGACCCAGTTTAAAAGGGAAAATGGTGAGTTCAAGACATTTATGACTAGCAGATGGACAAGACCTCGTACTTGGACGAAGGGAGCTTTCCTATTGTGTGTGCTGGAGATGCTCAGAGAGGGTCATTCCGTAGAGGCAACTCTCTGAGCACGGGCATGCTCAGCCAGACAGGAGAGCCCTGCACCGCATGAGCTGGTCAGCCTACTCCCTGTTGAACAGGTGACAGATGCACGTAATGGCCACCAGCATGTAGTCAAGGTCATGTGGTGCAAAGGACACATGGTGCAAATGGCACTCTGCAAAGACCAATCAGTCTAGGCCACACTTGATTTCCTTCTTTTCCGAGGGGAAACCACGGGTGATGGTGCACACCTCGACGGGCAAGGGTCCATGCTGCACTCCTTCAGTTTGGGTTTTGGCTTTACGTTTTCGGGGTAGTAATGGCAGTAATGGTCAGGAACCACCCTCTTCAAGCGGATGTCCACACACTCCGCTGAGTTGAGCTGATAACCTAACGAGAAGAGAAAAGGCAAGTCTGAACACTGCATGGCAGCCCCTTCACGGGGCACTGATCCCTTGTCACACCCTTTTTTTTCCCCCTTAAGAAACTTGACTCAGTGGTTCTCATCCCGGGACACTCAGCAGAACCCCTGAGAGCTTTAGCACACACCAGTGCCTGGGTCCCTTCATGGTCCAACTAAGCCAGAAAGACTGTGGCTCGGTCCAGGAAATCGGCTTTTTTTTTTTTTTTTTTTAATGATCTTCAGGCTCTTGTAAGATGACTAAAGTATCTTCTAAGATGACTGAGATGGCCAAGATTGGGCATGATTACTTGGACCGATTATGGAGGCCTGAACACTTGTAAGTTACACACTTTTTAACACTTAATGAGAAAGTCACAGCAGCTTCCTCTTCCAGGAGGGGCAGAACGTCACCCACTGTTCCGTCCCTGACACCAAGCCAGACCCCCCCCTCCTTTCCTAGGGCTTGCCCTCTTTACCTGTCGCCACCCCCATCCCTGTTCCCCCAGAGACACCTGCTCATCTTCTATAGGTTTTTAAATAGGCATCTGCCTCCTGTAACCTTGTTTGTGTGTATCTGCTTTAACCAAGTAGTTATTTTAAATCTGGCTCTCTTTTCTACGTCTCTCACTCAACATCACATTGTTGCGAGCTCCCACCTCGGACCATCCGGTTGCTGGTGTCTACCACGTTTTGCTCTCTTGCTTTCCCGGGGAACCTGGGGCACCTCGGAGGCCAATGAACTTCTCTACCTGGGGACGTGAGCACCGTCTCTACAGGGAGAAACAAAACCCATCCCCTCCACCGCCCCCTGCCGCAAAAGCCCTCACAGGGGAAGGGATGAAGACTCCCTTCCGAGTCTATTAAATTCAAATTGTCATCACTGAGGAAAGTGAACATTCCAAAGGGGTGAGTGCTGTAAATTTTTAAAAACTCCCAAAATGATGCTTCTATTTCCTGAAAGATCAGATTCCAGGCTTCCTGTCACTACCTAAGTGTCATGTTAAGTTAAAAAAAAAAAAAAAAAAAAAAAAGGCCATTTTTCAAAACCAGAATGAGCTCTTTGGGGAAAAAAATAAAATAAAAATAAAGCCCGAGCTTAGCTCTCAGTCTCGGCCAGTTGGTCTAAAGGTCTAAAAATACACTGAAGGGCCTGCTTGTCGGAGGAATCTGATTTTATAAACCACTAGACAGCCTTCTGCAAGCCACGGCGTGGATGTAAGCTGAGTGCAGAAGGACAGACTGGTACGCATTATAAAAAGCAAGGCTGAAACCGCAAGAACGAAAATCCAAATGGAGTCAATAAAACGTTATTCGGGTGCCAATATCTGCCCGAGAGTCTACAATATCAGATGGCAGTGGAGATTCCGGAACCTTCTCCAGACCGGTCTTAAGAATCCCGCGTAGGTGACTGCAGACAAGACCAGGAAAGTCCATCCAAGCACCTTAGGGAGCAGGGAACTAACTCGCCTGACTACCCAAAAACTCAGAAACGGCAGTTACACTGACCATGTACACTTGATTACTAATATAATTAAATTCTGGTAATGCTTTTCTTGCGGGTTTTTATGTGTGTGTTTTTATTTCCTCCAACACAAGAAGAGAATGAAATTACAGCTCCTGGAATCAGAGAAAAACTTTGTTCTAAATGGAAACATACCTCTAGGAGACCAAAAAAAAAAGCATACAGTGTTTATAATTTAAGGAGAGACAATTAATTTTCCTCTTTAATTTTATGACGGTACCAAGATAACTAAAAGCGAAGGAAATAAGACAGATTGCCTTCCTATATTATGAACAAATGTGTTGAAATTCTGCCGGTGGGCACGAAAGGACGGGCTGCAAGGGGAACCCCGCAAGCAGCGTGACACCCCCCTTTGGTTCTGACACCTGCCGCCGTCTTGGCGGGCAGTCTCACGGCTAGGTGCCCCCACGTACGGTTCCAGCCGGACTGTGTCCTTCCTTAGCACCCAAGTACAAGACCCATCTGTGTTCCTCCCAAGAATTTAATCAACCAAACTAAGCCGAATCCCATTACAAATGTCCCTCCCAGAGCGGAAAGCTGCTCTTTTCTCTTATGTGTCTGCATGGGAACGTCTCTCTGAGTAAGGTGGTGTGAGAGTTAGTGAATAAATTAAAAAGAAAGAGATGTTTGTTTTCCTGCCAAGTAGGAAGCTTTCACATTGGGGTCCTTGAGAGACTCCGTCGTCCCTGGAGCCGTGGCCCAGCTGACGCTACGGTGGCAGGGTTCTGCTTCTGGATATAAAATGTACACGCAGGGAGCTCTAGGTATGTCCCACTCCCCCTGAGGCATGGAGTCGTGTATCTCCTAACTCATCCCCAGAGAATGCCAGGTGGGGGGACAGCCAGAACTCTGTAGATTATACGGAGGCATTTTAAACAAAACTCAGGTTGGCCTCGACTCTAACGTAGCAGGTATTTCCCGAGTACCCACTAACTGCCAGGCTCCGCACGAGGCTCCTTGGCACGTATCCTGTCGTTTTGTCCCCCAACAATGCTGCAGGGTGGGAGGAGGGGGGGATCGTCCTGTTTTCTGGATGAGCAGACTGAGGCTCGGGGCCAAGTAGTGGCAAAGCCAAGAAGGGTATCCAGGTCCCGGAACTTGAGCTCCGCGGCCACACCGCCTCTTGAAGTAAACGTCGTCATGTAATTTTTAGAGAACGAGTCTGGCCAAAGTGAGCCTGAGGCCCAGGTTTGGAGAGATTCATAGAACTGATGCAGATCACGGTCTTAAATCCAAATGCTCTTTGACCTCAATCAGCGTTCAGCGAATCGGAGGTGTTGTAAGAATTGCCTGGCGGTCACTGTTGCAAGGTCAGTGACTCAACACTTTGGAGGAGTTTCTGCCTGTGAACCATGCTCATCATGTTCAACAAAACCTTTTCTCGCTTTCAGGGGGGATCGAGAGAGAGAATGTGAAGGGACGACCTCCAGGGTTTTGTCTCTATATTCGTTTTTGAGATTGTGTTCAACTTACGGCAAGAGACCAGAGTTTGCCACTTGGAACGGCTCATATTAGATCCTTTTTTTGTGAATATGTTTATTTAAATTTTTTTAGAGGTCCACTTAAAGAAAAACCAGGAGTAAATAATAGGTCGGGGTCACGCAGATATGGAAAAGCAGTGAAGTTAATACAGCTACAGGTGATACCCAAAGACATCGCTTCAGGGAGCAATGGTTCTCAGGCTGGGACGTGCACCATAATCTCCTGGAGGGATGGGCCCCACTCCCTCAGTTTTGGATTCAGTAGGTCCAAGTTGGGGCCCAAGAATCTGAATTTCCAGCAAGTTCCATGTGACGGCCGCTGCTGCTGGTCCAGGGAACCCAGCTGAGAGGGCTCCTAGCTTGAGAACCACTGCTGTAGGATCATAATCTCGTGGTCTCTTGCCCATGCCTGGCCCAAGGAGAACTAACCAGGAAGGTTAACTTTTTACCTTGTTTCTAGAGCCCCATTCAACCCCCAGACTGCTTCTCTTCCATTCCCAGCAACACAAGCTCCTTCTGGGGGTCTGGGCTACTCGGTGCTCCCTACAAAAGCACCTGCCTCCTGCTTTCATTGGGAGCCTAAATCGCAGAAGACAGTGGTCTGACATACATGTGCACAGGAACCTGACCGTGGCGGAGGAGCCCTCCTTGATAACCCTGTGGTTTAGAGGAGAAGAGGCACTTGGTTTGTGGCTCTCTGAACAAGCTCGTATTTGATAGCCCTGCAGGGCAGAAATGGTTTGGGGCTGGGCTGACGGGGCTGGTCTGCAGGAGGCCAATTGGCTGTAGTCCTTCAAACACAACCCTACCTGAGCCTGCGTGCCCTGACCTGGTCCCAGGGGCGGTGGACGGTTCTCAGGAGACACAAGGGCAAAGCCACCTAGAGCATGGGGCTCTGCCATCAGACGGACCCAGAGCCAGATCCTAGCCACACTGTTTGCTCGCTGAGTACCCAGGAGTCCATTTTTGACCTTTCCTAAGTTTCCACTGCTCATTCATAAAAACAGGCATGAAAGAAGATCTTTCTTAAGGTTTGGAAGAATAAATGTGAAGGTGAGTGCCCTAGCCCACGGCTTGATACATGTAAATGCCCAGCACTGTTCTGCTGCTGCTTTTAAGGGAGCAACAGCATGAAGAGTCCCTCTAGCAACTCCAGTAACCACGGGTCGTGGGTCGCACTAGTCCTGAACCATTCCCCTTCAACTGAAAGAGACTTATCTCCATTTCCTCCAGGCAGGTACTTCTTCCGTGTTAAACAGACGATGATTCTGCACTTGAGCCTGCAAATCTGCGCGGCACGTGTGGAGCCCTGGGTTACGCTTGGCCCAGAGCCCTCCTGAGCTGTATGTCTGTGAAACCCTTGAATGAAGCGAGCAGTGAGCGGGATGTCCCCCTCACCACTGAGCAGCTACCCTTTCTCTCTCTGCTAAGTTCTGCTCTGGCACCGATGGAGGACAGGGGACATCAAAACATTAGAACGAATGCATCCATGAGCTTGGTCAGTCTGGGCAAGTGACATGGCCTCCCTGTTTTTCAGGTCTTCCGTGGAAAATTAAAAAGAAGACCCGCTTTAAAGACAATCAAAACAAGAAAGGCCAGAAGGCAGGCAATCACCTTTCTAGCTCTTTGCTAGAAGTAAAACCTGCTTTCCAAATCCTGTTTTCACCTGTCTTCAAGAGAAAAGGCAAAAATGCCTTCGGGAACACCACCGCATTCCAGCCTCCGAGGAGGATGCCGTGTGATTACATATCCCCAGTCACCACGCCCACGGTCAAGTCAGCCTTAAAGACACAAGTATGTCATTTCTGACTCTGAGCCCTAAGCATGCACGTGGTCCGCGCCTCACCTCCTCCACATGTTACGGTGCAAGGGAAGAAGTCGGTTTGCCTCCACTGATGACTGATTGGCTGGTAGAAGAAGAACTGGACCACGCTGTCCTTGGCCGCCGTGTACCTGGTCTGGACAGAGAGAACTGTGATCACGTGTCTGCACACGACGAGCCAGTGCTTTCCATACCTTTCCACATGCGACGAATCTATTTCACTGATACTGACCATCACATATCGATCACAACACACTGTGGCACATGAAGATTCTAAAAATTGTGATGTGTGACAACATTTCATTGAGGTCTGTCATCCATGGGGGCACAGAAGATCTTCAGCCCGTCTCCCTGGAGCTTGGGAGTGAGTTCTCAAATGTGTCAGGTAGACTTGTTTGTTTAACTTCTTTTTTCTACCTGATACATCTGATTTTAATTTCTATGGAGCCAGGACTGAGCCAGTCTGGGCTGGTTGGCAGCACGGCACAGAGCTGGGATTCTTACACTTTCAGTAATAACATCTTGAAGCAAATCCTTCCAAAAAGGTCTTCTGAAAGCACAACTGCAAAAGCTCAAACATACACAAATACGTGGTGTTTACACATGAGCGTTCCAGCATCTAACCAGAGAGGAGGAGGGCACCAGAGTGTGTGAGGAAGCAGAGGGAAGAGGGAACGTACCGCTGAGGGACCACACTCAAGCAGCAAGTTCTCCCCCCGGTTTTTTCTTTTCTTCTCTCCTGACTAAACAAACAAATGAACTGAGGGAAACTCCCAGAATATAACAAAAAGAGAAAAAGAAAGAGAAAAAGAAGTGGAGTTCAGTTCTTGCAAGATCGACCCAGAAATGCCAACACACATACGGAGTTCAAGCCACAAACACAGACGAAATAATGAAGAGGCGGTATTTGATGATATAATTACTGAGAGTTTCTCAGACCTTGAGAAAGACAGGTGGACTCAATTCAGAAGTGTCCAGCAAGTTCTGAGAAGACATTTTAGAAAAGTACAACAGCCAGGGTAAGAAAAATCATGTTATTGGGAAGAAAAAAACCATGATTATGTACAAAGCAGTGAGAATCAGACTGGAGTCAGACTTCTCACAGGAAACACTGGATGCAGGAAAGCAAAATCATACCTTCAAAGGGATGAGGAACAATAACTTTTCATCTCGAATTCTGTAAGTGATAAACCAACAATCAAACACCAATTATCGATCTACAAACAATCTATGATCAAATTATCATCATAGTCAGTGAAATAAAGATATTTCAGACACAAGATGACTGAAACTCAACCACTTGAGACCCTCACTGGAAAAAAGAGAGCGAGAGAGAGAAACTACGAAAAGGTACCAAACAAGAACTAATAAAAAAGCAGAAGATAAATAATCATAAAAGCAGAAGGAGGAAGGGAATGCAAGAAACAGTAACAATGAAATCACTCAGGAAAGCTTATTCATAAAGGTAAATAAGAGTTAACCGAAAAATAAGATTTTGATGTATCTAATTATAAAACAGTATAAAAACTCCAGCATGAGATGTGTTGTTGGAGAGGAGAGGCAGGGACGGGTGGGAGGTGGGAGCACAGCTGTCACAGAGGCATGAAACACTTGTAAAGGGTTTTTCTCTGGCTGTGGAAGGATGTCTCTGATGAATCCTGCCAGTGAGAATAAGTCAAAACATTGCCTAAAATATTTCTTAATGTATTTGAAGGCACCAGACAACTACCATACTAGTGAATATTCACAGGGCCAAGATTCCAGACACAAAGGAAGCCCAGAGAGGTGAGCATAACACTTGGCACCCCCTTTGGCACCATGTTTCTGCTCCAGGCATTTCCCATCATGCAAGTGGTGACTGAGTGGCTGAGAAGCTGAGCAGAGCTGTCAGCAGACCCGTGGGGCTGAGACCAAACGCTTGAGCCCGAGATCCACGGAAGCTGGAGTGGCAGTGGTAAACGCCCGGGCGCACCACCGAGACCCCGAAAAGCTCTACCTTAGGAAAAAGTGTGAACTGGACGTGGACCAGTTTCCAAGGGGAATGAAGGCAAGGTTCAAATCATTTCAGCTCCTTGTTGGCTGAAGGTAACTGGCTGCTAACGTGTCTTCCAGAAGCAGAAATTGATGCTGTCTCAAATTATATCTGTAATCTCCTCACCTACTATGTATAGCAAAACTGAAAACCAGGCCCACAAAAAAGATAAAATTTAGTAACAACCAAAAACATTGAAGCAATAGACTCTAAATGGAATTACAGAATGTCCGGATGTCGGCATCTCCGGATAGACATTTAAACACCTGGGTACACCGCCACTGCCCCCTGAGACTCTAGCTCTGGCTTCAGATGGTATTTCGCAATACTCCCTACCAGTCCCAGGGTCTTAAAACATCAATGTTAGCACACGGCTCACTCCTAGGGCTCTGGTTTTTAGAGTCTGGGCTAAGATACGATGCTTCAAATGCTTCAGAAACTAAATGACAAGATGGAGAATTTCACTAGAAACAAAGAAGCTACAATAAAAATAAAATGGCCGGGGCACCTGGGTGGCTCAGTTGGTTAGGTGTCTGCCTGCGGCTCAGGTCATGATCCCAGGGTCCCGGAATCAAGCCCTGCATCAGTCTCCCTGCCCCTCTTTCTACCCTCCCCTCTGCTCACATGTGTTTGTTCTCTCAAATAATAAAATAAATAAAATCTTTATTAGATAGAAATAAGTTAATAAGTAAAATGGCAATTCTAGAAGTATGAAGCCCATAATTTAAATTGGTAGCTCAATGGATAGATCTGACAGTGGGATCAGACTGGAGTTCAGCAAATATTTTCATAAAAAGCCAGATAGTAAACATTACAGTTTTCAGGCCATATTGTCCCCATGGCAATTATTCAAGGTGGCTGATAGAGTGCAAATCAGCCACAATCCATAAACACATGACTGTGTTTATGTCCCAATAAAATACCACTTACAAAAATAGGTCATTAGCTAGCTGGCCAGGATCTGCTGGCCCCTGGGTTACACACACTTAAAGAGAGAACCAGTAAATGGACAGAAAAGAACGAGGTAGAAAGTAGACATGAGAGAGAAAGGTATAACCATAGTCCCAGACAAAGAACCCAGAGAATGGGACAGAAACTGCATCTGCAGAGGCAATAAATGAGAATCTTCCAACACTGATGGTGGATCTCAAGCCAGAGTTGTGAAGCACCATGAACCTCAAGCAGAAGAAAGCCACTAATTACATCCCAGTCAAACCAGTGACAACCAAAACCGAAGAGAAAACACTTTAAAGCAGACAAAGGAAAAGACCCATTAGCATCTAAGGCACCGAAATAAGACTGACAGCTCCCTTCTTAACAGAATTAATGGAAGCCAGAAGACAAAGGAGAGGGATCCTCAATGTTCTGACAGAAAATAGTTTCATAACAGTAAAATAGTCATGTCACTAGAAGTAAAGACCCTAAACATTAGTGTTCCTTACAAGCTAGCCTCAAGGATACATAATTCAAAATAAACAAGAATAGAAAAAAATCAGGCAAAGGTACAGTCACAGCACCGGTTTTGTCATATCTCTTATGGTAACTACTGGAATGAGCAGACAAAAACCAGTAGGCTATTACTTTTAATAAAACCATTAATAATAACATGATTGATGTGACATATGGACAGTGCCCAATGACAGAAGATGATGCATCACATCTTCTACTACCTGCTATGTTCTGAGCCACCAGTTAAGTTTCAACAGATTTCCAAACAACTGACATGATATAGACTATGTTCTTTGACTACAGTGGAATTAAGCTACAAAATAATAATGAGATTACTGGAAAATTTCTATGTACTTGGACAAGACACTTCTAATTATTTCATAAATCAAAAACTATATCCCTATGAAAATTACAATACAATTTAACTGAATGATGATGGGAAAGATTTCCTATCAAAATTTGTAGGATGAAATAAAAGGCATGCTAGGGGTGAAATTCACAGACTTAAATACATGTGTTATGGGGGGGAGAAAAGGATGAAAATCAATGATCTAAACAGCCAACTCAAGAAGTTAAAAATGGGGGGGCCCTGGGTGGCTCAGTGGGTTAAGTCTCTGCCTTCGGCTCAGGTCATGGTCTCAGGGTCCGAGGATCAAGCCCCGCATTGGGCTCTCTGCTCAGCGGGGAGTCTGCTTCCCCCTCTCTCTAACTCCCTCTCTGCCTACTTGTGATCTCTGTCTGCCAAATAAACAAAATCTCTAAAACAAAAGTTTAAAAAGGAACAGTTTATTGAATCCAGAAAAACTGGAAGGATGGAAATAATAAAGATAAGAGTGGACATTAATAATATGGAAAGGAAACTACTTTAAATTAGACTATAAAGCCAAAAGCTGTTTCTGTGAAAAGCCTGATAAAAGCTATAGCCCTCCAACATGATTGATTAACTTTAAAACAAAGTAGGGACAAATAATCAGTATCAGGGATGAAAAAAAATGGACTCACTACAGATTCTGGAGACAATGAAGAAATAGTAAGAGGATATCATGAAAAAAATCTCCGCCAATAATTTTTAAAAGGTTAGCTGAAATACAGGCACACCTCGGCGATATCATGGTTTAGCAAATACCACAATAAAGTTAGTCAAATAAATTTTTTGGTTCCCCAGTGCATACAAAAGTTATGTTCACAACATGATACACTGTATACAGTGTATCATGTTGTGAACATAACTAATACATATCACGTATTAGTATTAGTATTAAGTGTGCAGTAGCATCATGTCTAAGAAAACAATGTATGTACCTTAATTTAAAAATACTTTATTGCAGAGCATCTACTCAGCTCAGTCAGTAGAGCATGCAAATCTTGATCTTGGGTTGTGAATTCAAGCCCCAAGTGGCATGTAGAGACAACTTAAAAATAATAATTGAAAAAAATCTTTTAAAAAATACATTTTTGCTAAAAAACGCTAACCACCATCTGAGCTTTCAGCAAGTTGTAGTCACTGATCACAAACCACCATCGCAAGGACAGTAATAATGAAAAAGTTTGACATATTGTAAGAATTATCAAAATATAACACAGAGACATAAAATGAGCAAACACCATTGGAAAAATGGTGCCAATAGACTTGTCTGAGTCAGGATTGCCACAAACCTTTGCAGCAATTTGTAAAAGAAAAATAATACATCTATGAAGTATAATAAAATGAGGTGCCCTTGTAGAAAAAGTCCTTGAAACGAAACTGACACAAAAGGAAACTAAACATCTGAATAGTCCATATATTTTAAAGACACTGAATGCATACCCCTAACAATTTCCTGCTGAGTATTTCTGGATATTTAAAGAAGAAATAAGTCCAATTTTATACAAACACTTGCAGAGAATAAGAACTGAGGAAATACTTCTAGCATTGTTTTATAAAGCCAGTATAAATTAATACCAAGACCTGATATGAATGTTACAAGAAAAAAAAACCTCTCCTGTACAGTTACCAAAAAATCATAAATAAAATAATTTAAAATTATACCCATTGACATATAAAAGGATAATTGTCTTTGTTAATAATAAAATAACTACTAATAAGTAAAAGCTACCAATATATTATAATGAAGATAGTGACCAAGTGAAGTTTATTACGGGACAGTAAGATGGGTCTAACATTTAAAAATGAATGTAATTCAGTATATTTTTTTTAAAGATTTATTTATTTATTTGACAGATATCACAAGTAGACAGGCAGGCAGAGAGAGAGAGAGAGGAGGAAGCAGGCTCCCCGAGGAGCAGAGAGCCCAATGTGGAGCTCAATCCCACGACCCTGGGATCATGACCTGAGCCGAAGGCAGAGGCTTTAACCCACTGAGCCACCCAGGCGCCCCTGTAATTCAGTATATTAAAGGAAAAAACAAACCAAAAAATACAGGAAAAACATATGATCACTTCAAAAGATGTAGAAAAAGCATCTGATAAAATTCCACACTTACATATGACAATGGAAGCAAAGTAGAAAAAAGGTTTCTTTTTTTTAAATATTTATTTATTTGAGAGAGAGAGTATGAAAGGGGAGAAGGTCAGAGGGAGAAGCAGACTCCCCGCTGAGCTGGGAGCCCAATGCGGGACTCGATCCCCAGACTCCGGGATCATGATCTGAGCAGAAGGCAGTCACTTAACCAACTGAGCCACCCAGGCGCCCGGAAAGATTTCTTTCAACAAATAAAATACCTATCGAAAATTCTATAGCAAACATCGTACATGATGGAGAATCAGAGTTCTTTGTCCCTGAAATCAGAAGCATGAGAGTAGCTGCTGTCACTGATTCTATTCAATATTGTATTAAATATCCTACACAGTATAAGATAGCAAGAAAAATGAATAAAATATACAAGGATTGGAAAGAAGAAACAAAATTACCATGATTTGCAAGTGTCATAGTTGTGTATGTACCTAATCCAAAAGACTCTATAAACTATTACTATTAATAAGCCAATAGACTAAGAATATAGTGTCAATATACAGAAACCAATTAGAGTTCCATAACTTTGAAACAAATAAATAGAAAATGAAAAAAAAAATGTCACTTACAATAACATCAAAATAACAATCAAACAACTGGGAATATATTTATAAAAGATAAATGACATAAACTTTAAAAATTAGAAACAGTACTGAGAGAATCTTTTGAACTAAATAAATGGATGGATAGATGATGTTTATGGATTGGAAAATTGGTATTGGAAAGCTTCCTGTTCTTTCCAAACTGACATATATATTCAATGCAATTTCAATCAAAATCCAAAAGAATTTTATAAAAACCGACAGGCAGACTTAGAAGTGGATATGGAAATGGAAGGAGTCAAGACTATCCAAGATCATCTTCAAGAACAAAGTGGGAAAACTTACCAGTAAATATCAAAACTGGTTTTAGTGTTGCAATAATTAAGTCACAGTGGAATTGCACAGACAGATCAATAAAACATAAGGGAGTCCAAGGACAGACCCGCACACACAGTTTGGCTTTAAGACAAATGGAGAAAGGACTGTGTTTACACCTAATGGTTCTGGGTCAGCTGGATAGTCATGTGCAAAGACATTAATTCTACTTTACAACGTGTGCAAAAGTCGAGCTCCAGGTGGATCACAGCTCATAATATGACAGGTAAAACAATACGTCTTCCAGAAGCAAACACAGAATAGTTTCCTGACCTTTCATGAGGCAAAGATTTCCCAGCATACAAATACAGACAAGACAGTCCAGCATAAAATTAAAAATTGATAGCTTACACTACAACAAAATTATGAGCTGCTCTATGGGAAAGCTGTGTTAAGTACATGTAAGCAGAGGGGAAAAAAAAGAGATTGAAAATAAAATGAATTAAGCATTGAGCTCTAGAAGCTAAAAATACAAAACCAAAATAAATCCATGTAAAGATAAACAAAAATAAAAATTTATATAGATTGAATAGTTTTTAAACTCTGAGTTAATCAGATGAAAACCTGGTTCTTAGATGCCTCAGAGACGAATCTTTGGATGGTTTGAAAGAAACAAAAATTAGACGAGGAACCAGCAGAAGAGACATAGTTACAGGTACAATGAGTTTTTTGAATGATAAGACGATACTCTGATTACATTTGAAAGAATTCGGTGAGCTAGATACTTCTCTAGCAAAATATAAATTTCAAAAATTTATTTAGGGTTCAAAAATAGAACCCCAAATAAATCAATAAATCTAAGAGGGACTGAAACGGTTTGCTGGGTCCCACCCGTTATCACCAAAAAGAAAAAGATTTTTTAAAAAAAGGCATTAAACCCAGACGTTTTCCATAAAGAGATGACCTGATTGGAGCCGAGGCATTTCACTGCAGACCAATATCCACTTCCCGTTCCCATCCCGCCGAAGGCTCCCTCTTGTCCCGGGGCTCATCCCTCCCCCAGGAGTCTTGGGGAGCACCTGAGGGTGCCACGTGATCAGGGCGGGCGCGGCTGCCGGGCCGGCCCGGGGCCATGAGAACGTGCCTCTCGCTCCGGCGACCGCACTCAGTGTACCCGACCCGCGGTGGCCGGCCCCGGTCCCGCTCCCTGCGGCTGCTCCCACCCGGGAGGAGGCCATTTCCTGGGAGACCGTGTGTCACACGACAGATGATTGGGCTCACAGCCTCCCCCGCAGCCCTGCTGAATCCTCTAGAACCGCTGTCCAGTCTGAGACGCTCCCACCCGACTGTCCTCGCGTCCCTCCCTCCTGCGCTTGGGGTCAGAGCTTCCCTGCAGCGGGCGGCTCTCCCTGCCTCTTCCTCGGGGACATCCGCTCCTCAATGTCGCGCGTGTCTGATCCTGTCTGGTATCTGCTTCTTGAAGAACCCAGAAGGACTAAGGCCCAGGGAATGGTTCAGAGCGAGCCCCGGACCCGTCTTATCAACGAGAGCTGATAAAAGGTCTGCGGAGCTCCTGAGAACAAACTCCGCCACCGGCAACGCTTCACAAGGAAAAAAGAATCCTAACGGCCTTGCGGACCTTGTCTTCTCCGCATGGTAGCCTTCTCCTCCGAAGGCAGGGCAAGGACAAGCCAATTTACCTTTTTAGGAGTGGACCTGTGACGCTGCATCTCTTTGGGCAACGCCCTCTCGGCTGGGGACACGGTCGTCTTTCAGGGCTCCTGTCCTGCAGAGCCGTCTCCTCCACGGTGGTTTTCCACTTAGGACATTAGAGTCCGGAAAGGGGGGGCGGCTTGGATCTGCGTGTGTACGTCCCCGTCCTGTCCTTGGGCCCAGAGCTGGGTTCCTTGTCCCTCTAGCCACTGGGAGGACCGCAGGGAGCCCGAGTCAGTGAACTCCGCTGCGGGCGTTGCCGGCCAGCGGAGGGGGCTCCGACGACGACGACCACCTGCCCATCCCACACGCTGCTGGCGCTGCAGGTTCTCTGTGGCGTGGCGCTGCCTCCTGCCCGCTCCCCGGCCTGGCTTACAGCCCCTTCCCCGGGGAGACCACACGCTGTCCTGCCCAAGCCAGGAGGGCTCTGACAGTGGAAGGAAAGAACTAAGCCAGGGCCTCAAGCATAACAGGGTCTTTTGGGAACAAACTAGGACGCACGGAAACTCTACCCTCACCCCTCCGCGACAGGGTCATCTTGTCCCCACTGGGTCAGCCCCTCCAAGCTTGGCCAGCGAGGAGCACGGGGAATTTTCCAGATACCTTCCATGCCGCGTGAGGGCCGAGAGAGCCTCCAGGGAGATGCACATTTCAGGACACTTGAGCCCATTTCGTCCTGAGGGGGCGGCTCCAGGGTGTGGCCGATGGACGTAGATACCCTACAGGGCACCTTCCTCATTTCTCGATGAGAGTGGAGCAAAAGCTTCTTTTCTGACTTTGAAACCGTCGTTAACGTGCTGCCCTGCTCTGGAGAGGGACCGCCCTCATCACATGCGTCTCGGCGCCTGGCCTCCGCCTGCCATCTCCCCGCACACCCCTGCTGGACCCCCTCACTCCAGGCCACGCTTCCCCAGAGCACAGGCGTGGAGGACACGAAGCCCACGGTCCGGCCTTATGGGGGGGTGGGCATCCCCTCTCTCCTGAAGAGGAAACCCTGAGACTCTGTGTCCCAGCTTGGCCTTGACCCTGATGCGAGCTGAATCAGTTCAGAAAAAAACCCTACTTCTCTCCATCAGTGTGATTCTCCAGACGTAAGTCTGAACAAAAGATGAAGAAGGAGAGGAAGAGGAAGGAGAGGGGGAGGGGGAGCAGGAGGAGAAGGAAGGAGACCCAACCCCAATACTCAAGAGTCGAACATGAGTGCGTGCGTGCGGGTTGCGCATCGAACTTAGGGAACCGTATCTGAACCGCTTTCACCACGAAACTTCCCCCAACAGCCCACATGACAGCAAAGGTCAGGTGAGATTCCCAAAGTCTCCGTCTCCGTGGTGAGCGGCAAACGCTCGGGGTGAGGGGAATTCTGACCGAGACGCGGGATGAAACAGGTAAAGTCGCCTTTCTGTCAGGCGCTGTTAGGGGTTGAATTGTGTCCCCCCCGCCTCGAAAGATACGCTGACATGTTCACCCACGGCTCCTCAGAATGCAATCTTCGTCGGAAACAGGGTCTCCGTGGATCCAGTCAAGATGAGGCGAGGTCACTAGGGTGAGGCGAGGCCATCAGGGTGGGTCCGATCTAGTAGGACGGGTGTCCTTAGAGAAAGGGGGAGTCCGGCCTAGAGACGCAGTCACGGCTGAGGGAGAAGGCCTGAGCACAGAAGCCGCTGAGGGCGTGAGGCAGGACACACACTCTCCCTCCGTCCTCAGAAGGAACCAGTCCCGCCGACACCTTGATCCTGGGCTTGCGGCCTCCAGAGTTACGAGTCCGCGACGGTCTACGATCTGTCACTGAGGTCAGCCAGCTGAGAGCGTCTTTGCAGTGGCCTCGGGAGACTGATACAGGCACCGACCCTAAAAATTGTGTCTTGCTGTGATTTGAAATACCTGTGAAGGCCGCAGTACAGTCACCATCTGCACCACCTGGCAAGGCTATAGCGCGTTCTTTGAGATAAAGGGAAACAGGCAGTTTCAAACCCCCGCATCCCTGCATCAGTGAGCCACGCTGCGGTAACTGCCCAGAGGAGGAGAGAACGTGCGAGGAGAGAACGTACCGTGTACCTGGAGCTGAGGTTGGGGACACAGAAGGCAGAGGCTCGCCTCGCTGAACACGAGCGGGAAGAGCGATCAGAAAACAGTTTCCTACAGACACACAAAATACGCGACCGGGAGGAAGAGGAGAGACATCTGGAACACGACGGAAGATTCCGGACCACGAGGAAGAGGAAATGTTTTGTCTCCCGGAAGATGGAGATGTTGTAAAAGAGAGGGAGAGCTACCACGGAGTTAAAAATAGTGAACCATGGAAAGAGACGTCTTTCCCAAAGCCGTTTCGTTTGCTCTCGCGGGCATGCACTTAAAATTCATATTCACAAGCGTCTACGCACAGATGCACGGTTTCCGTAAATTCTCACTGAACAGACAGCACCTCTCCTACCCTCCGATCCACGGGGCATAGGGCAGGAAGTCCTTGTTCAGGACTCTCTACTGCTACCTGGTGGCAGCATACACACATTTACAAAGCGAAATAATACTTCAGGGGCTCGCACGCAAAACACCATGACTCCGCGGTGCTGTGACAAAGGCCATCCTCTCATCCGTGAGAAACAAATCATTCGGGAAAACGAGAACCTATAATGAGAAACCCACTGAGAAGAAAAATAAAATGCCATTTTCAAGAATGGTCCAATCATGAAAATACGGCTTCTGAAAAAGTCGAAAAAAGTCTTGGTCTCATTGGTGCAGTGACTTGCCAGGCTTTACGATCTGAACAATACGACAAACGAACCTACCATCCCACGGATGTCTTCGGAAGTCACCCACAGTGTCAGAAGAGAGGGCTGTCAACAGTCCATTTATTAAAAGTCCACGAAGTAAGGTCTCATCTATGAGCAAATGGAAGAGTGTGCCTCAGTATCCCTCGACGCACCCAGGACTGGGCCATGTTAGCGCTGGGCGGGCAGAGCCTGGCTCCGTTATGCAGCCTCGGGCTGAGTCAGGTGTTCCGTTTTTAGACCGACGGCTCTTGGTTGATGGGAATGGAAAGAGATACAGCGAGACACAAGGCTGACCGCCATCGGCGACCGGACCTGCAGTTTTAACCTCCCACTCAAAGTACAGTCGTGATTCGACTGTGTGATGAGCCCTGAAAACACGAGTGGAAGCAAAGCTCCCCACCTTAGCAATAACACAGGCAGGGCCATACTATCGTGCTCCCTGTGAAAGAAAAGAAAGAGAAGAGAGGAGAGCAATGGAGAGGAGAGGAGAGGGGAGGGGAGGGGAGAAGAGGGGAGGGAAGAGGAGAGGAGAGAGGAGAAGAGGAGGGAAGAGGAGAGGAGAAGAGGAGGGAAGAGGAGAGGAGAAGATAGGGGAGAGGGGAAGGGGAGAGGAGAGGAGAGGAAAGGAAAGGAGAGGGGAGGGGAGGGGAGGGGAGAGGAATAGAGAGGAGAGGGGAGGGGAGAGGAGAGAGGAGGAGAGGGGAGGAGAGAGGAGAAGAAAGGGGAGGGGAGGAGAGGGGAGGGGAGAAGGTAACCAATGGAAAAGTGTATTTCCTAGAAACCTACACGATTTGGGCAGGCTTATAAGTCAGGGGAAAAACAACATCAGAGTCATTCTTGCGTCATCACCGTGTCTGATTTTGCCAAATTCTCTCCCACCAAGTGCCCACAGGACTTGTGGAAGTGAATGGCGGGAGGCCTGAGAATCCGCCTTGAGTTCCGCGAGAGCCAGACGGCTGTGTGGAACGCCTCCTCTGATGGATATATACGTATTTAAAAACCTTTCAGTCAAGAGAGATCAAAAGCTTCCTGGGGGTTGAAGGGAAAGCCCGGGATTGTTTATTAAATCCGAGGGAACCAGAACCCCGAGTGGAAAACAGAAGACAGCACTGGTTCGCACTCAGCCGACGCGCTCCTGAAATGTACTCCGTTAAGAGGGGAACATGTCATTTGGGCAAGAAAGTGTAAAATAATTTTTAATTCTGCAAGTGATATGGGGCTGTATTCTTCTCTTTAAGAATTGTTTTAAGTATTGGAATATTCTAAGTAAAGGTAAGATCACGCCCCCAAAGCACCAAACCCCTCTAAAAGAAGTGTTGTTTTCAGTGTGGGGTGTATCCACATCTTTAAAAAATGCGTACACACACACACACACACGCAGAAATATACGGTGTATGTGCGTGTGCGTGGTTAAGCGTGGAATCAATAAACAATATTCTTTCCTGCTGATACTGCAACCGAACAGTGTCTTGAAATGGTCATTTTTGTGGCTATTCTTCCCATTCCAACATTTTACTAACACGTCCTACGCAGAGAGCTCCAAGTTGACTTGAGATGAACACAGGCTGTCTAAGGAGAAATGAAACGAAGGACAGAAAAAATAAATAAAGGGCCTGTGCACAGGTGTGTGCGTGTGTGTGTGTTACTGTCTGGAAATCAGAGGGGCAAACACTAAGGGAGCCAAACAAGCGAAGAAGGTATGCATAACGCACCAGAGAGAAAGAGAAAGAAAAGATAAGATGACAGCTCTGGCTTCCCCAAAGCCTTTCACACTGCTATTGTCCAAGAATAACCCTGGGTTGATGCTTTAAGGGTCTGACACAGAAGTCACTTAAAGACCTACGGATGGCAGGTAATGTCTGAATGACAACCTCGACATGTGTGAAATGACACCCAAGCCTCCAACGTCAGGAACACAATAGGGAGCGGTGTGGACCATGGCAAACGATACTGTGTGCCCTGATGGGAAAGCTGCTGGTCCCCAGTGGCAGCCAACTCCTGCCATGGCCACAGGCAAGCAAGTAGTCAGATCTTCCCACTTTTAATGAGAAGTAGGGAAAAAAAAACTGGCATTTTTATGTTACGATCCTTGATTTTTAAATGTTGACCATTTAAAACTCAAAATTTCAAAGCCACAACACTGCGCAGCTCAACACTTGGCTGGCCACGCGTCAGGCTGAGTTGGGAGCACGGACACAGGTGTGTGACCAGGAACGTTCTTTGACAAGTGACTATGTGGCACACGGACCGTTCTTTTGGAAGGCATTGGGTCTTTGATAGGTAAAGCCATTCCTGGCAACGAGGGCTACGTGCTTTCCTCCATTTCCATTTGGAAGGAGTTTCCGGAAAGGGATGGGACAAAACGACCCAAGGAAACACCCTTTCCTTTTCTCGTGTCTGAGATATTTTGAATTTTACCAGAAGAATTTTCACACTGTGTCACTTGGAACTATATCGGCCACTGCTCTCCATATCCACTGACTGCGGACAGATGCTCCCCGATTCCCCCGGGAAGGGGACACAGGCTCCTGATTACACACAAGAAGAGTTCTTAGAAGGCTTCCTGGTGACCGCGGCTGACAAGCGTGCATAATGAGACAACTGAGAAAACAAAGAAGGAAGGGAAGGGTCGGGCGTCCGGCGGGGGGAGAGAGCACACACAGCGACAAGGGGACCGTTTAACTGTGGACCGTTTCCACCAAACTCCGTCTAGAGGTTTAAAACACCGAGAGGCCGAACACCACCGGAGTCGACCGATGCGAAAACAATCTCACCCCCGCACGAGTGAAGTTTGTTTCCTAACTAGTGGGGTTGAGCAGCAGACACCGGAGAGAGATGAACAAAGTTTAGGAACCCCCCACCGTGCTGGAAGTATCCGTGACACACTTCGTGCAGAAATTATGACTGATGACTTTCTGCGGAACACACCGCGCGTTTTGGAAATTCAGGATGCGCTGAGCTTCCGAGGCGGGTCCCCGGGGAAGGGGCTCCTCCTACCTTGAAGATGAAATCAACCATCAGAGGTCCTGGAATCTTAAAGGTCTGCCTCTCTGAGCCCCTCTGGAATTCAACTGTGGTGTTTTCTATGACAAAAACTCCCGGGCTGTTAAAGCTGTGTTCTTTTTTGCTTCCTTGAAGTGTCTTTGATTCAATAACTAAAATTTAAAACGAGAATTTAAATGAGAGGGCTGTCTTCAAAGCATTCTGTTTCAAAAAATAACTCACTCCATGTATCAGCGTACGATATCAACACAGTATCAAGAGATCTGCTCAGTCTACATGGACTCGGGTTGGTGGAACACACGGGTAAGCTTCTGAGTCGTCCACAGCTAAACTAGAGAGGTCCCAGCCTCATTGGTTCGGCCCAATTAGGTCTACTCAACTCTTTGGAGCCCTTTCTACCTGGGAAACAGAAAATGTGTCTTTCTTCCTATTTTTTCATGACGCTGCTATTATTCAAAGTAAAGATACGTTCCTCATTTGATCACCGTTGGGAAGATCTTTAGTTTAGACAAAAATCACCATGAATTTTGAGTTTTCTTTTTTAAAAATAATAAACCTTTTGTGATTGAAAGAATCAGAGATTCACAGGAAGACACCAAGATAGTAACGAGACCCTCTGCAGAGTTTATCCAGTTTTACTCAAAGGCATGGTCACATCTTACATCACTGGAGTACAGTATCAACGCCAGGAAATTGTCATTGGTACAACGTGAGCATTCGTACCACTTTCGACGGCATCTACCGCACATCACCGCAGTCAAGATACGGAACTCTTACATCACCGCCAAGATCTCTGTCCTACCCATTACTGCTTTATTCACATTTGCTTTTATAGGAACAGAAGAGCTTTTAGATCTCCTACAGAAAAATGGTCACAGTTTAACCCCAAACAGCATTTCCACTTTATTTAAATGATTTTTTCTTTCCTCCTTTTTCCCCCCCTTTCATTGTGTAAATATCACCATCCTTGGTAGACCTCGTCTGAGGTTGAAAGAGGCAATTTTTGTTTTAAAAAAAAAAAAAAAAAAAAAGCCAGGCTAGGGGTTGGGGCACCTACATTTCTGACCCAAGCTCTATCTCCAAGCCTTGGGTTTTCACAGCTTTATTTCTAAAATGTGGCCTCAGAGCAGACCGTCCCGCAGGCGCTCTTCTACTCTGAAACTTATACGTGGTTTGTGGCTATCAATGGTTCTTTGACCACCTTGAACAAAGGACACAACAGAACCCGAACCCCAGGAAAGCTGACTGAAACACAACAAAACCGTCTGGCACTGGGGCCTGCCATCTGCATGTGGCTGTTCTTGGCTCTTTTCCATCGATTTCCCTCTGCCCCAGGAGCACCTGCCGGAATCCAAGCGTCCCTGGACAGACTGTGCAACAGGCATGAGGAGACGTCCCTGATTATGCCTGACAGGCAGGCTGGGAAATTTTCTGGGAACCCTCCAAGGCTGGACAGGAGCTCCTTGATCTGCAGGAATCATTAGTGGTCGAAGAATACTGCTGGCTACTCACAGGCACGCAGAACCCCAACCACGTTGGCCCTGCTCTCCTTGACCGCAGTAGATTTTTGGAAAGTGTGAGATTAAATTCATTTCCTAGTTCCAATGAAGATATAAAACTGAGTGTTATAAAGTGAGCTGTCAGTAAAAACGAGAAGGGGAGCCAGAGATGGTAAGAAGTCCCTCCCCGGGTGGATTATCCTCTAACGGAAAGGAGCGGATGCCGTGAGCATTGTGGCCTTATCATGGACATGGAGGGAAGCTGGACAAAATCCACCCTCCCAGAAAGCGGGCTTTTGGACTGAGGTTCAGCCTGAAATGAGCTGACTAAATTCAAACAGTGTTCTGTGCTGGGGTCAGGATTGCACGGCATTAGCCTTCTGGGCCACAGCGTCCCGAGTGCCATCAGACTGCAGAGCCATGGCAGAATGGCAGAATCTTGGAGGAATGAAGACCAGTAGGACAGCCACCCTCTAAAACCAAAGGCCAGCATTTCTGTTAGTCCAGCCCTCGTGTTTGGTGTTTTGGTGTCAAGTCTCTTTCATCACTTTGAACAGCATCCAAGACCTTGAGTGGCAAGGACATGAGAGCTCAAAGAGCAAAGCCAGTTTTCAAGTGCATGTGAATTATCCAAATCCAATATCCAAATATCCATATGCTTATGATAAAATGTATTCATGGCCATGACTTCCAAAAGGCTTTCAGCTCTGCAGGTCACAAACACCAGCATACATAGGAGGTAGAAGCCAGGGGCTCTGACCTCTGTTGTGTAACGGGGTCTGAAGTAGGTGAATAGAGACAGGGGAAGTGATTTGATGAAGGCAGGGTTCACGGATACAAAGGATTCTAACAACTGGGTTGACAAAGCCAGTGTGATGAAGCTCTGGGTGAGGCGGAGGTTTTCAGTGTATGATGTCTTGGCTTCTCAAGTCTATTGCTAACCAAACATAGTTAACGCTAAAATTTTGCCACAATAAAATCTCTTTTGCAGGAATCTTCTTAGGGCTTCCATTTCTGAAGTTTTAGGGAAATTCGGGACCATGCCATTGGGATAATGCTGGGGCCAGGTGTGGAACAGGACTGGAAATTTAGGATCTATACACCTCCAGGCAATAGGTAAGAGAGACATTCCATTCCATGGCAAAGAAAGTGACACTAACATTACGGGGTATTCTAAGTTCTTTAGGATGTCAGCCTTTTGGAGGGCTGTAGTTAATACAGATCTTAAAAGTATGATTTATTACAGCCAAGTAAGCTTTATTTCAGGAATATATCTTCGTTTCAAATAAAAAAATTAAGAAAACAGTTGTATAAATCAAGAAAATAAAACCACTTCTATATTTAGATGTTCAGAAATGTTAACTAAACCCTTTGTAAATGAAGCCAGTTCTATTCATCAGTGGAGAAGGATAACTTTCGGGAACCCTTCCAGAGCCAACTGCAAGACGGTTCAGAGGAGAAATATTCCAAGCAACAATTCTGTCACCTTCGGAGACACGGCAACATTTCTGAGCCCTGTTCTTGGAACAGTGCCAGTTTTGAGTATAAAGTTTTGCTTAATATGCCAAAACATATTTGCATGGAAATGAGTATGTTGCCACCAAGTACTCGTCTTGGTTTATTCTGTTTACTGTCTACATCTTCTGGTTTGGGAGCTGAATTTTGGGGAACTGCCTTTTGTATCATGAGAAAATTGGGCCCAGTCACCGAATATTTTTTTAAACATCTTTTTGATATGCCATAAAATCCACATGCCATAAAATTCGCCCATTTATAACCCAGCTTAATGATTTCAGTATATTCACAGAGCTGTGAAAATATCACGAGATCTAAGTTTAGAACATTTTTGTCATCCCCAAAAGAAACCCTATACCTGCTAGCAGCCATGCCCCAATCTCCCCTCAACCCGACTTCCCCCAGCCCCAGGCAACCACCAAGCTACTTTCTGTCTCCATAGATTTGCTTATTCTGGACATTTTATATAAGTGGAATCACATGTGGCCTTTCGCAACTGGCTTCTTTCACACGACATCATGTTTTCAAGGACCATCCATGGGTAGCGCGTGTCGTGTCCCAGTCTTTGTTACAGCTAAATAATATTCTACATGCGCCACATTTTATTCATCTGGCCATCAGCTGATGGACATTTGGGTGGTTTTCGCTTTAGGGTTATTATGAATGGTGCTACTTTTAAGACTCAACAGTCCATATTTTTGAATCCCAAACCATATGTGCCAACGGGAGCCCTCCAATGATTCACAAAATTTGGATTTGAATGTGTTTTTTTTTTTCTATTTTCAAAAATCAAGTTCACACTTCTAAGGATGAAGATTTACTCTCATCAAGAGATGTAGGCTTTAAGTCATTTTACAGAGCTTAGTAAAAGTTTTGCTATTTCCTTATAGAGAAATCCTTGAATACAGTGTCCATTATAGGACTGTAAACATTATAGTATTTTAGTTAAAAAAAAAAAAAGTGGGCCTACCCTTTTAGTCCTAATTGATAAAATAAAGTTATGGGTAAAAAAAGGCGGGGGGGACTTTCAAACAATGGTTCCCCCTTACTGCCCCAAAGATATTCTCTTGCTTCTCTGATTGAGATCACCGCACTATAGAATTTCTTGTTTTTTCAAGATTTTAATCTATGTTATTGGTGACCTTAAAATTTACTTAAATATTTTGACTTAAATTTTTCTCAAAGAACATTTCTGGTTGGAATATTACTATGGAATTCAAAATACACAAACACACACACACTTAAAAGCTACCAAAAACATTTGATGCTGTGGCCCAGAGAAAATTTTACAAGTCCAAAATCTTTAAAAAAAAAAAAAAAAAAAAAGGCAATCTATGTAGCACTTTGATCCCATGGACCTTGATTTGCATAGCTTTAAAATAGTTGTTAAGTACTGTTTTGTACTTTTATGGAAAGAGATGGCTGAACTCAGTACACTTTCTCAAGGCCAGGGAGCAGTCTTGGCAGAGACTCATTCTCCTGTGAAAGAAACAAGAAAGTCCTGCCTCTGGCCACAAGGAGACCTTGGGAAAGAAACAGACAAACTGTGCTCTTTCCCGTTCTGTTAGGTCCTAAGAGACCAAAGAACAAAGAAGAGACGCCATCTGACTTTGGCCAAAGAAACAATATAGTGGCAATCTTCTATCAATTCAAAGTCCATATTCTGGGAAACCAGTGTTTATTTTCACTGCCCCTGGGTCTGAAGTTGCAATGTGTTGGCAACAAAGCTTATACTTCTCAGCTATAATCACTGATATGGTTCTGTGTTTTAAAAAAAAATAATTTTTGTCCCAAACCTTTGGAATTTCCAGAAAACTCTTGAATACTATTCTACTCTCCCCATAAAAATGGTTTATTTCCCATACAACTTGATTTCCTCTCCCACGAGGAGATTAAACCCAAACTGGTAAATTTCCAAACACTGGGACATGAGAACAGAAAAATTCACGGTATTGATCATTCCCTAGTGATACAGATAATTTCAGAGTGGTTGGCAAAATCCTTGAGATATTTTCCTATCTACCCATTAACACGAAGAAAGTTTTTTTGTTTGTTTTTTGTTTTTTTGCTAAATAAACTATGAGGAAATAAAAACATGTTAGGATTAAATTGTACTTACAAAGATGTGCTGGTCCTTTCACTGTAATTCTTACGCTTCGACTTCCCAGAGGAACAGCAATTATATTTTCTTCCCCTAGGAAAGAATGCGGGACAAATGTAGTAAAACTTATGCAAGAAAGGCCTATCGAGGTAAGCAAGTCAACCAAAACTGGGAGCACTTGCAAAGGATTCTTTAACTACACTTCCCTCTTACAGTCAAGAAATCTCCGCAAAGCAACTACTGTGTATGAGTCTTATTCATACTACCTATCATTTCATTTAAATGTATTAAAAAAAATTAAAGAAAAGTTAAAATGAATACCCTGGCCCACCACCTCAACTGCCTTCCGCCCCCAGGCCTCATCCACGTGCTTTGATGGGGGAGGGGCTTGGGGGAAGGTCCTCAAACTAGGGCCCTTGGGCCAAGTCTGGCCACACCCATTCACTTAAGGCTGCTTGACCCTGCCGGAAGATAGAGTTGAGTAGCTGTAACCAAGGCAACAGCGCTCCCAAAGCCCAAACTATTTACTCTCTAGTCCTACACAGAAAAAAGTTTGATGATCCCTGGCCTAGATCATTACCTTGGGGCAGTCCTCTGGTGTTACACATTCTGAAATTAATTTTTATGTCTGCATAATAATCTAGACTCATATATAAAATTTTACCGCAGTAGGCCCTGACTTGAACACTAAACCTGTTACTAAATGGCATTAACATATTGTCAATGATACGAATTACTTCAAGCAGATGTTGTCTTTGTTTGTTTAATTTAGAAAGAACAAATTTTTTGGATAAATTCTGGGGCAAAATTGTTGGATCGAAGGATGTTACTATGTTTGCTGACTTGTTTATACGTTTTTATTAGATAAAAATATCGGTTTATTATTGAAAATTTAAAAATGCAAATAAGCAAGAAGATAAAATAAAACTATTTCTAATCCTGCTGCCCAGAGATCATCACTTCTAACATTTGGATAAATATTCTTTTCAAATTTTGTTTGTTTTTTTTCCTGATATACATACATGCAAAATATATGCATACAGGTAAAATACATACGTGCATACATACATGTAAAACAAAACAAAACAAAACAATGGACATTATGTAAATGTCCACCATTATAGGAGAGATGAAACAAACAATGATATTTCTGTACTAAGGAATACTCTATGCCTGATAAAAACAATGATAAGAAGCTATAGGACTTGATATGGAAAGAAAGCCAACATACATATTGATGAATAAAAAAGAAAGTTAAAAAGCAATATATATGGGTAATGGTTTCTTGGATGTGACACCAAAAAGTACAGGAAACACATGAAAAAACAAATAAACTAGACTACATCACAGTTAAATTTTTGTGCATCATAGGATACCATCAACAGAATAAAAAAGGAACCCACGGAATGGGAGACAATATTTACAAATCACGTATCAGATAAAGGGTTGATATCCAGAACATATAAAGAAATTGTATAATTCAACAAACAACAACAACAAACAAATAACCCAAAATAAAATGAGCAAAGGATATTTCTCTCAACAGAATATACAAATGGTCAACAGTTGCATAAAAACATGCTCAACTTCTTTAGGGAAATGCAAATCAATACCGTAATGAGATCCCACTTCACATCTAATAGGATGGCCATTACCAAAAAAACAAAACAGAAAACAATCCTCAGGATGAGAGGAAATTGGAATGTTTATGAACCACTGTTGGGAATATAAAATGGTTCAACCACTATGGAAAACAGTTCCTCAAGATATGATATACAGAAATACCATATGACTCAGCAATTCACATCTGGGATTATACCCGTAAGAATTGAAAGCCGGGATTCAAACAGATGTTTGTACACCCATGTCCACAGCATTATTTACAATAGCCAAAAGGTGGAAACAACCCAAGTGTCCACCAACAGATGAGTGGGAAGCTATCATGTGGTACATACATACATACATACAATGGAACATTATTAAGCCTTAAAAGGGGGGCAATTCTGACACATGCTATCCAACATGGATGAACCGGGAAGATGTTATGTTAAGCGAAATAAGTTAGTCACAAAAGGATAAATACTGTATCATTCCATTCATAGGAACAGTCAAGTTCAGAGACAGAAGAGTATAGCAGTGTTTCCCAGGGGTTGGGGTAGGAGGCAATGGGAGAGTTCTTGTTTGTTTAGTGGGTACAGACCTTCAGTTTTGAAGATGAAAAAAGCTGGAGACAGACTGTAGTAATGGTTATATACCAGTCTGAATGTATTTAATGCCACTGAACTATACACTTAAAAATGACTAACATGGTAAATTGTATGTTATGCATATTTTACATTAAAAAAATGCATGAGGCATAAACTTATTGTAAAGTACATGTGTTTAATATTGCGTTTTCATGTATACATTATTTATAGAAATAGATACATATATATACTTAATATTGTGTGTAAATGCATATAATAACATAATAATATGAAAATTCATAGCACTGTGCAAGTCCATATTAGTAAATAACAGAGTGGAATTTTAATTACTTAATCCTTTAAATTCATGGAAGAGTTTTCACCAAATCTTTGACACTGGTTACCTCTAGGGAAAGAAATGAAAGTTCTAGGAATGAAGGAAGAAGAACATAGTTCTATATTTGTTTTGTATAGTGACAACATACTAATGAGTTACTTTTCAAATACAATATTCAAAAGCTAAAAACATTTTTTAAAAAAGAAGATAGAAACTGGAAAAAAAAAAAAAAGGACTGGGGCCCAAAAGTTTTACTGGGAGAGTTTTGCACATCTTAAGTAAAAGGTAAGCACATAAAAAGAAGACTGAAAGGTTCTCAGAACTGTACAACTAAACCTACATTGAGATATGACCTCATGTGTGTTAGAATGGCCATAATCAAAAAGACAAGAGATAACAAATGCTGGCATGGATTTGGATGAAAGGAAACTTTTGTGCACTGTTGGTGGGATTAAAAATAGGAACAACCTGGGTCATGATCCCAGGGTCCTGGGATCGAGCCCCGCATCGGGCTCTCTGCTCGGTGGGGAGCCTGCTTCCCCCTCTGTCTCTCTGCCTGCCTCTCTGCCTACTTGTGATCTCTGTCTGTCAAATAAATAAATAAAATCTTAAAAAAAAATAGGAACAACCCCTGTGGAAAACAGTATGGAGTATCCTCAAAAACTAAAATTAGAGCAATTATATGATCTAGGAATTCCACTTCAGGGAATATATCCAAAGGAAAGAAAACACGAACTCAAAAAGATATCTGCACCTGCTTGTTCACAGGCATTATTTACAAGAGCCAAGACATGGAAGCAGCCTGAGAGTCCATCAATGGAGGAAAAGATAAAAGTGGTGGTAACCATGTATACAAGGGAATATCACTCAGCTATTAAAAACTGAGGAAATCCTACCATTTGCAAGAACATGGGTGGAACTCAAAGACATTATTGTGAAGTAAAATAGATCAGATGGAGAAAACCATTGTATGATTTCAACTATATGTGGAATATAAAAACAAAGCAAAACAAAAACAAACTCATAGAAAAGCAAATCAGACTGGTGGTTACCAGAGGCAGAGCACAGGGCATGGAGGAATAGGAAGAAAGTGATGAAAAGGTACAAACTTCCAGTTATAAGATAAAAAAGACTAAGGATGTAATGTACAACAGGATGACTATAGTTAACAGTGATGTGTAATACACAGAAGTTTTCTCATCACAAGGAGTTTTTTTCCTTCTTCCTTCTTTCTTTTCTTTTTATTATATCTATAAGAGAAGATGGATGTTAGCTGAACTTGCTACGGTACTCACGTCACAATATATGCAAGTCAAACCATCACGTTGTGTGCCTTAAACCTGTACAGTGATGTTTGTCATTTACTTTTCAATAAAACTAGGGAAAAAAACGACAGCCTCCAAAAAAAGGTCTGAAGGTATTCTGATATTAGATAAATAAACTGCTTTTGTGCATTTTAATTAATATTTAATTGTTTTAACTATATTTTATAAATAATATATGTCATACTTACATAAATGTTAATAGGTCAATATATAATATTACATATATATGTATACATATAAACATATACTCTAATATTTATTCTTAGTCTGTCTTCTGAAAATCCAAAAAATATATTAATCAACTCAATAGCAATGAACATCCTTGCATCCATGTAATGCCTCCTAATACCAATTCCCACTAAAAAGAACCAGGGATACTTTAAGAAATGGTTCGATCCTGATTTGGGTGAGAAAAGGAACTAGCTAATCCTAGAATTTTGTTATGGAATAATAAAAGTAAGGGAGCTCCCAAAGACATGAGTCATGTGAACTGAACTAGTTATGGGAAAGGACTTCAGGGTCAACATAAAGGGTATCCAAGTTGGCAAGAAGGTGACAATTTGAACATTAATAAGAATGATAACTGAAATGAAGTGAATCACACGAAATATGTTTAAATCCTTAATCACATGAAATATGTTTAAATCCTTAAGTCCTTAATAACACCAAAAGAAATTATTGGTCATTTTCTGAGGATGCTACCAACCAGCTCATTTTTTTCAAAAACTGATAAATAAAGGCAAAAGAATAATGCATTTACTATGCCTTTCCACACAAACTGTACTTCGGGGAAACCAAATAGTTGATGCGGTGAAGTTTTTCTTTGTAGAAATATCCAAGCTGATAAATGAAGGACTAATATTTTATCATCATTTAAACATTAATTATCCATAGCTATAGCATCACAGTAAGACAGAAAACCATACAGTATGTGCCTCATAATATGATGCAACAGGAAGTACATAACAGCAACTTTAAAGTATTCTTATCAAAACAAACACACACATCTGAATATGATCAAGCCTCTATATCTAACAACCTACTTACAGGAAATGTAGGGTACAAAGGAACATACTAAACCACATCACGGAAATGTAAAGAGAAAAATATAAATTATGGGAAAATCTGTAAGACAAATGAGCAGCTTCCTTAACAAATAAATATCAAGGGGGAAAAAAGGACATACTTATAATTATAAACAAATTAAGAAACATAATTAAGGATAAAAAGAGAGGAGGATGTACTTATAATTTAAAAAAAGAATTAAGAGACATGACATATAAATGCAACACACAGATCTTATTTAGAGACTAACTTGAATAAGCAAGCAAAAATGATGGAGTAAGGAACTCTGAAAACTACACCTCCATGAAAACACTAGAAAAAATTGTCAGAATCAACATTTTCAAAATTTCACAAATTAACTACGGCTCGCAGCAATCTGGGCAAAATTTATTCAAGAAAAACACTCGGTAAGAACAACAAATTTTACGGCATTTTAAATTGCCTAGTTCCCTATCCCCCATTCTCAGCCTCTGCTATAACCTTGAAAACCAACATCCCTTAGTCATTGCAAAAATCAGCAGCCTGTAAGATGCCGCAGGGGCAGATTATGGTTGGAGCTCCTTCAAAGCTCCAATTCTCAACTGTCATTATTTAACCTGAACGATGGTTCCTTGGAAGACCTCACTCACAAAGCTGTCTTTATTTTACCTACCTAGGAACTTGCCCAGTACAAACAGCCCTTTCCCAAGGGGCACTTGTCCAAAACAATCAGAGGCAATTGTTTAACATTGAGGCTACCCAAGGTGGTAGATAACAGTTGAAGAAAATAGCAAGCTATCCAAAAGCTGAAAAGGAAAAGCTGAGGAACAGAGATGTCCACATGGGGGCTTTGAAAAGTGCCAACATACTCCAGGGAATCTAGAAGGCCACACATATGCAGAAGGCCATGTGCATACTCAGAAAAGATCTGAGAAGGCCCTAAATTCTCACCTCTGGCTGACCTTGAGACTCTGCACTAAGCAGGAAGTGAAGGGTATAATAGAGTTGTCAACTGCCTGGTGGAGTGTTGAACTGTGTGTTAACACACATACAGAGCCCCTTAATGAAGACTTATTGATTTTAGACATTTTAAGTCTCTATCGAATTATTAGCTGACCACTAAACCAATTGAGCAGAGACTTCAGTAGCTACATGTGACAAAGAATGGATTTAAAATGGACTTTAAAAATGGATTTAAAAAGTTACTTAACACACAGGAGCAACAAACAACAACAAACTTGGGGGGGTAGAATTTGATTTCCAGACATGCAACATTATACTTAGAATGACCAGTTTTCAACAAAAAAGTTACAAAACCTATAAAAGAACAAGAAAATATGGCCCATACACAGGAAAAATAAAAACAACCAACAACAAAACTGTCTCTGAGTAAGCCCAGAGTTGGAATTTTAGACAAAAGCTTTAAATAAACTACATTAAATATGCTCAGAGAAATAAAGGAAACCATATTTAATCCAAACAAGTAAACTATAATATTTATGAGATGATCTGAGACAAATGAACACAGACTGGGTATCTGATGACATTAAGGAATTATTACTAATTTTTAATGTAATAATGGCTTTGTGATTATGTTTTTAAAAAGAGTCTTAATTTAGAAGAATAAAGGTCTAAGATTTAAAATTTATACTCCAGGCAAATATATACAAAAATAAAATAGGAATCATGTATGATTGCCACACAAAGTTTAACTCAAGGCAAAAATACATTAAATAAAGGAACATCACTTCAAAATAATCTAGGGAACAATTCGGCTATCATGACCTTCATATATGCTTTAGATAAATGGTACAAAACTATATGAAGTAAAATCTATAGGAAAGAAAGGAAAAAATGGGAGAAAATGCCTATTAATAATAAGACAATAACACATATCTTTCAATTGATGGATATATGAGAAGGTATTTCATAGTAAATTAAAAATAACTCATAAACATAAGAAAATGCTCAGAGTTATGCAAAAGTAATATAATAAAAATACACTTGAAAGTTTTAATCCAACCTTTTAGCAAATTTCAAAGACTGATAACATCCCACATTGGAAAAACTGGAGAAAACAGTTGCTAAAACTATGAGTGGGAGTGTAATTGGCAACATGTTTATGAAAGGCAATTTGGCAATATCAACCAAAAATTTTAATATGCATCCCATTTGATTCCACAACTGCCTTTTCCAGAACTTTTCCTATGAAAAAAATTTTATAATTGTGCAAAGATGGATGTTTAACATACTTTATATACATAAAATCACAACTTTTTGCAATCTTTACTGCAGCATTTTTGAAATAATAATGGACATTGGAAACCACATAAACATTTATGAATGGAGGGTTTGTTAAATAAATGTTGACATATTCATCAGAAAAACCAAATCAGTCTATGTATACCAACATAAAACTAGGTCCATGATACAGTATGAAGTGACAAATTACTATTTGGGATGGTAAATATACACACATCTGTAGACACACATACCATCATGTCACTAGTGCTTCTCTGAGGTCTAGGAATATGAATGATTTTTGTGTTGTTCCTTATGAATTTTCTGTATTTTCCAAATTTTATATAATAAAATGTATTGATTTTATTCTCCTATGTTATTTTTTAAAATTGATCAGTTAATTGTCCAATGGCTTCAGATTTTAAGATGGCATTCATACTATTAGAGGGTGACAAGGATCTCGAAGTAGAGTTGGAGAGATTACAATTCTTTATAGGTTGAGGCTGGCCCACATGTTAAGGACAATAACCAAACTATGAACTTCACTGGTATTATTTAAGGTAAAAGAGTCAAAAATATTACATCAATGAAAGACAGAGTACAGACAACTTTTTGAATTTTTATTCACATCTGACTTCTTTGTCAAAAAATACTTCTATTTAGAAGTAACAAAAACGTATCAAATCACTATGCTGTACACCTAAAACTAATATAACATTGTGTGTCAACTACACTAAATTAAAAAATTAATAATAAATACCAAAGTAGCACATTATAATTATCTGAAAATTTGCTTCCAAAGCCTTTTGCAGACTCTTTAATGAAATTTGTTAACACTGCTGTATGGTATATTTAAAAGTGGCTAAGACAATAGATTCTAAAAATTCTCTTGGTATAATTCATTAGCTACTCCTGATTTTAAAAAAAGAACTCTCAGTAAATAAAATAAATCAAATGTTTGTAACATGATTTTTAAATGCCAATAATGGGAAGCCTGAATGGCTCAGTCGGTTAAGCATCCGACTCTTGATCTCAGCTCAGTCTCAATCTTGGGATTGTGAGTTCAAGCCCTGGGTTGGACTCCTGGATGTGGAGCCCACTTAAAAAAGAATGCCAGTAATATGATTAATATATTTTATGCTTAAATATTAGAAACACTGTTACTTAAATAGGGAAATGAAGGGACGTTAATTACCACCATTTGATTTAGGATCTTTAGGGAGACCAGCCAAAGTAACTGGGCAAGAAAAAATAGTCTAAGCACTAGAAATCAGGAGGAGATTAGTATGTGCATACCTCATTTTATTTGCATATTGTTGATATTGTCTTTCTTCTTTCTTTACTTTTCTTCTTTTTAAAACAAAGTAAAGGTTTGTGGCAACACTGCATTCTGCAAGTCTATTGGTGCCATCTATCCAACAGCATTTGCTCATTTTATGTCTGTCTGTCACATTTTGGTAATTCCCACAATATTTCAAATTTTTTCATTATTATTATATTTGTTATGGTGATCTATAATCAGTGATTATGACTCACTAAAGGCTCAGATAACAGGATTTTTTAGCAATAAACTATTTTAATTAAGGTATATACTTTTTTTTAGATATAATGCTATTTCATACTTCATAGACTATGATATAGTGTAAACATAACTTTGATATGCACTGAGAAACAAAAAATTCACTTAACTACTTTATCGTAATATTCACTTTATTACAGTGATCTGGAGCTGAACCTCCGATATCTTCTAGGTGTGTCTACGTTCAAAAGTTAGTAGATTTCAGAAATACCACAATAATCAGAAAACATAATGTAAGAAAATATCCCATTTGCAATGGCAAGAAAAAACGATGGAATACGTTGGAATAAACTTTTTAAGAATGAGCATGACCTACAAAAAGAAAATGTTAAATCTCTCTCTAGACATAAAAATGCCTTGAGAAAATGAAAAGGAAGAGATTAACTCATTTGACATAAAATTTAAACAGAAAATTGTCAAAGACAGAAAAAATTATAATTACAGATAGTTTCCTTATTATACAAAGAGTGCTTACAAGTGAATAAGAAAAAAAAAAACATAAATTAACAAGAAAATTGGCCAAATGCTTGAAAAACAATTCAAAGGAAAAAGAATTAAAATTATAAGAAGCTTATGAAAAGATGCCCAACTCGGTGGTAATCACAGAAATCCAGATTGAAAATAAGATCTATTTCATTTATTCTGTTAGTAAAAATGAAATGCTCTCATAAAATTTAATTTGTGAAGATAGCAGTAAATCTTACTGGAGGAAAAATTGGCAGTATCTTTGAAAAATAAAAACATATAATCAAAGATAAACTTGTATAAATGTGAAGCCTAGCAAAACTAAGAAAAAACCCTAAACGTTCATTAATATGGGTCTGGTTAAATAAATCATGGCATGTTTTCCTGGGTCAGCATTTTAAGAAGATAAAGTAGACTTTTGAGAACCAACAGGCCCAAAAGCTCAGTGATAAAATTAAGTTGTAACAAAAATTGTGTGTAATTATCAATTCTGTCTTGTCTTCAAATGCATAAATGTGCAGACGGTCTGTGTTATATTACGCACAGACACTATAGTCTGATGTCGTAAAGATTTCGAAAGAGTGCTAAACCCAAGTGACGTGCCCAAATAGGTTTTCATCAGCTCTGGAAAGCATTCCAAAGCACATCCATTTTCAAGACACATTTGTATTATGTATATAACATGCTGTGTGTTTACTGCAGAAAATTTAGAATATCCAGGAAAAGAAAATAAGCAAGTCATGAATGAATCCCAATGCCAATATGTTATCATAGTGCATTTTCTCCTTGGGGTAGGGGGAAACCACTGAGTATGTATAATATGTATTAATAATTTATTATGGCAAAATGAAGGAATTTTTCTGTAGAAATACAAAAAGGCACAGAAGGATAGAAAGTAGAAGGAAAAGTTACCCCTATGACCTCACAAACTCCAGACCAATTCCATGCTTTAGAGATATAACTACTACTAGTTGCTTGTATTACAGATGTTCGCAGAGCGTGTGTGTCTGGGGGTGTGTGTGTGTCTGTGTGCGTGTCTGTGTCTGTGTGCTTCAACTATCACCCACTGACACTTACACACTCAAGGGAAACCTCTCAGACCACAACCCTTGGTGTTTGATTTTAGCCAGAATGCTCCAATCTGGGAACAAATTTTCTTCTGTGTAGAAGGCAACGAACGAATCTCCAGTTGTCCACCGTATTAACCTTGGAGATAAGTACACACTGTAGAGCAGCTGGGCAAGGCTTGGAATGGGGGCAACCTAGAAGGGACCACTATAAAGGATTTAGAGTCCTTAGAATTATGGGAAAAGAAATCTACATGATACAGCATCAAATGTCTTCTCCTCCAAAGCTCAATGCCCGCCCAGTTCCGTAACTCTCCCACACCATTTGATACATCAAGGCTCCGTGATACTTTTATAGGGCCGTACCTCCCAGAAGCACCTGGAGAGCTTGTTAAAACACAGATCCCTGCCCCACCCACAGAAATCCTGACCCAGAAGTTTCGGATGGTGCCCAAGAACCTGCCAATCTAGCAGCCCCCAGGAGGAGCACTGCTTTGCATGGCCCTGATTCCGAGCGGGGCATAGAGAGGACAAGTCCAGGTCACCGGGACCGTAAGGGAGGACTGCTCCATAGTCACAAACCTGTCAGCGCGTCTTCACCATCCTGCCGGAAACGGCGACGCTCTGACTCTGACCACAAATGCAGGAAGAACCCTAGAACTCTAGTCAGAGAGAGGATTTTGAGGGGGGGGGGGCGGTGGGCAGCAGGACTAAAGTCTCCACAGCAGTAAGAATTGTTAGCGGGTTTTGTGAAAGCGGTTTCAGTTACGCAGCGGGCACAGAAGGCTGTGGTTTGAAACATAAAATGATGGATGGAGGGGTAGAGAGACAGGAAGTACAAGCAGGTTTTCCAAAGTCCGTCCTCAAAGGCAGGGGGAAGGTTCGAGTGGTGGCTAACGCTGGGGAGCATTTAAAATACACATATATCTTATATATAATTCACACACAAGTCCTAAACGTACACCTTGTTGGTATCACTCATCGTCAGGGAAGTGCAAATAAAACCACAGTGAGACATCACCTCCCCCGGTCAGAACGGTTCAACGCAAAAACAGGAGATAACAAGGGCTAGTGAGGATGCGGAGAAAGGGGAGCCCTCGTGCACTGTGGGTGGGAACGCAAACTGGGGCAGCTACTCTGGAAAACAGTATGGAGGCTCCTTAAAAAATTAACAGGAGAACTACCATGTAATCCATTAATTCCACTACTGGGTGTTTACCCCAAGAAAATGAAAATACTAATTCGAAAAGATATAGGCACCCCTAGGTTTACTGCAGCTTTATTTAGAATAGCCAAGATATGAAAGGATAAAGAAGAAGTGAGATAGATAGATAGATCTATCTCACACACATCTCATACACAAACACACAGGAATATTATTCCACTACGAAAGAGAACGAAAACTTGCCATTTTCAACGACATGGATGGAACTGGAGAGTACGATGCCGAGTGAAATAAGCCAGAGAAAGTCAAATCCCATATGATCTCACTCACATGTGGAATTTAAGAATCAAATGAACAAACAAAGGGAAAAAAAAGAGACCAAGAACACACTGGTGGTTGCCAGAGGGGAGGGGGTTCGGGGGTGGGTGACAGCAGTGAAGGGGACCGAGAGTACATCTACTGTGATGAGCACTGAGAAATGTACAGAACCGTTGAATCACTCTATCGTGCACCTGTAGCTAATATAACACTGTATGTTAATTACACTTAGATTAAAAAAAAATTATACTTGTATTTAAGCTGGAAGAAATCTGGGATCTCTTTTCACCCTGATGGGAAAGGGAGAGAGGGAGAGATGGAGAAGAGACAAGGGATGATGGGTGGAGTGGGATCTCTGAGGAAGCAGAGCGGCTGGAGTCCAGGACGCAGATGGGGAGATTAATTAGCCCCGGAAAGGAAGACAGACGCTCGTACCTCTGTAACGGGAGGGAGCAAGGAGTGGCTGTGAGCAGCTGTGGGGCGAGGTCTCTTCTAGTGGTTTCTGTTTCACTAAGATTTTTTTTCACAATCTTCTTTGGAGTCTAGCATAGAATCAGTTTTTGTATATGGTCCATAGCTGCTTGAAAAGACAGTATATTCCCTCAAAATGCAATGTTCAGTAATACTGGTTAATATAACAATAATTACACTGTGCAGACCCTACGTGTAATTTTTACTGACTTAACAGCGGTTTAACTTCTTTCAGTTTCTTCCTATACTTTTTTCTGCTTTATGTATTTTGATGTAAAGGCATTTGCATGAAATTTTTTTTTAAGATTTTATTTGTTTATTTGAAAGACAAAGATCACAAGTAGGCAGAGAGGCAGGAAGAGAGAGAGAGGAGGAAGCAGGCTCCCTGCTGAGCAGACAGCCCGATGTAGGGCTCGATTCCAGGACCTTGAGATCACGACCCGAGCCGAAGGCAGAGGCTTTAACCCACTGAGCCACCCAGGTGCCCTTGCATGCAAATTTTTAAGACCAATTTTTCTCATTGATATAAAATACTGATCTTTGATTTGGGTGGGTTTTTTTTTTCTTTTTGCCTGAAATTCTGCTAGCTCTGATACAAATACTGCTAGCATGCTTTGTCTGTCTTGTCTATCACAATGGGCCACTTCTATTTTTTTTTAAAGATTTTATTTATTTATTTGACAGACAGATCACAAGTAGGCAGAGAGGCAGGCAGAGAGAGGAAGGGAAGCAGGCTCCCTGCTGAGCAGAGAGCCCGATGCGGGACTCGATCCCAGGACCCTGGGATCATGACCTGAGCCGAAGACAGAGGCTCTTACCCACTGAGCCACCCAGGCGCCCCAATGGGCCACTTTTAAATCCCAAACAGCCTCCTGGTCAATTCCCCTTCAGTCTAGAGCTACCCAGAGCTAGACACCAGGATGGAGGGAAGAATCACTTGTAAATATCGTGGGAGCGGTCTGCTAGCTGGGCTTCAGAACAGGCGAAGTATAGACCACTTAAAGTCTCCTATCGCAAGTTTGCAAAAGAGGCCACCAATCAGATCTGATCGTGAGGCTGCTTTATGATATACCTTCTAATGGTGTAGACTCTAATGTTGAGAACGGTCCCACAACGTTGACGGCAACAGATCCCTCTGTCTGGGAACATTCAGATTTCGTGGTGGTGGTGGTGGTGGGTGTTTGATTCAGCTGAACACCTCCAGTGTTTGAACTATTCCAAAACTTTTTACTTGAAGTTTGGGGTGAGAGATTTTTGATATTGCTACTCACTGGGCCATCTGCCAGGGACCTCTTCTTGTCACATGTTACACGTCCTCTGCATTATTGTTACTCTACAAAGCACCTGGAAAGGCAGTGTGGGTGGGTGTGGGTGGGTGGGGGTGGGTGGGTGGTTAAGATCACCGATTCTGGAGCCAGACAACCTGGCTGGAAATACCAGCAATGACACTTACAAATGCTGTGTGAATGCGGGCACGTTTCTTACCTTCCCTGAGCCTCAGTTACATCTGTAAAATGAGGACAATAAGCATACTTGTTTCAAGGGGGTTTTGAGAGGTACTATATGCACGAGGCTTAGAAGGGAACTTAACCACCAGTAGGGTTGGGTTAGTGGAAGTCATTTAGACCTCACTGAGCACCTGCTATGCCCCCAAAGTGATGCCAGGTAATTTGAGATAAATTACACCTCCTTTATTCTAATAAAGGCCCCTTCCTACAAGTAAGAAAACTGGATTCCCCCCCTCCCCAAGTTTAAATGACTTTCCCAAAATCGCAGAGTTCCAAGGCAGTAGAGCTGAGGCTAGAACCAAAAGGTACACTCTGAGCCTGAGCTTCTGCTGTGAGACCCGATCATAATTGTGTAAACCCAAACTCACTCATCAGAAGAACGTTCATTACAGACCTCCACTTCGTGGGTTTCACTTGTTTGATTTTGCAATCACTGGGCTGACCTAAGGATCCATTAAATTTGCTTCTGCGGACTTCCCTCCCACACATAAATGCTCAAATCCAGCTGTTCCATCATTTTTTTTCTATGTCTCATTTCCTGCTGCAGATCACAGTTTTGCTAAGTAGCAAGATGTACAGGAAGTAAACTGTCCACACAATATTAACTAATCAATAAACATTAGTTTCAGCCCAGAAGGGCTGTAATTTATGTCAGATTGTTTACTTTCACTATAATGTCCAACTAGAATGGCAACAACCTAAATATGTCTGTTCCATGGTATTACAAGAAAAGAGAAGCTTTACTCCCCCTTTGACAAGCTCATTCCTACTGTTCCATTGCTGGTTTTTGTTTTTCAATTTTTAAAATTGAGTCGGTTGGAGGTTTTTGGCTGAATAAAAGTTTCCGTCAAGCATTTTTCCTATTACTTTCCTTGACCCTGCATTTATTTTCTCTTTCTGTTCTTTTTTTTATTTTTTAAGATTTTATTTATTTATTTGACAGACAGAGACCACAAGTAGGCAGAGAGGCAGGCAGAGAGAGAGGGAAGCAGGCTCCCTGCTGAGTAGAGAGCCCGATGCAGGGCTGGATCCCAGGACCCTGGGATCATGACCTGAGCCGAAGGCAGAGGCTTAACCCACTGAGCTACCCAGGCGCCCAACTCTTTCTGTTCTTTAGGTGAAAACACACACACCCTCCCAGCCCCCAACACTGTCCATTCCCAAGGAACAAAGGTGTGTTTTTAAAAAGGAAGGAAGGTATCTCAATAAATGCTAATATGGATAATAACAACAGCCTAATGGAAACATTGGAAAGAATGAGACCATGGTTGCGAAACCATTTTGTAATCTGAGAAACAACAGTGTTTGTGAATGTGCTCAAATGCCCATCACCACTCGGTGTCATTTACATTAGAAGGAGGTGGTCTGGGACGCCTGGGTGGCTCAGTTGGTTAAGCGGCTGCCTTCGGCTCAGGTCATGATTCCAGCGTCCTGGGATCGAGTCCCACATCCGGCTCCCTGCTCGGTGGGGAGCCTGCTTCTCCCTCTGTTTCTGCCTGCCACTCTGTCTGCCTGTGCGCACTCGCTCGCTCGCTCTCTCTCTCTAACCAATAAATAAATAAAATCTTTAAAAAAAGAAATTCTAAAAAAAAAAAAAAAAGAAGGAGGTGGTCTGCGGACACTGGGCAGAGTGGGGGCTGACAACTTTTCAAAGTCGGGTACTCAGTTTTGATCAAGTTCACCTGTCACTCTGTGCAGGTAGGAGGGAGGCGAGGGAAGGGAAAGTCAGTGTATGGAGACACCAGTCCCACAGGTGGAGGACTGTCCACTCTGCCTTTTGTAGCTGGAGGTGAGACCAATGAGATATGCCAACGACAAAGGCAGGGAATGTCAAATTCAGAAACTGACAACCACTTCTGAAAAGGAGAGAAGGGTATTAGAGAATCAATTCCATTTACTATAGCATCAAGAACCATAAGATACCTGGGAATAAACCTACCAAAGCGGTAAAAGATCTGTACTCAAGAAACTACAGAAGTCATGAAAGAAATTGAAGAAGACACAAAAAGATGGAAAAACATTCCATGCTCATGGATTGGAAGAATAAACATTGTTAAAATGTCTATACTGCCCAGAGCAATCTATACTTTCAATGCCAACCCAATCAAAATGCCACCAGCATTTTTCGAAGTGCTAGAACAAACAATCCTAAAATTTGTATGGAACCAGTAAAGACCCCAAATCACTACGAAAATGTTGAAAAAGAAAAACAAAGCTGGGGCATCACCTTGCCTGATTTCAAGTTTTACTACAAAGCTGTGATCACCAAGACAGCATGATACTAGCACAAAAACAGACACACAGACCGATGGAACAGAGTAGAGAGCCTAGATATGGACCCTCCTCCCTATGGTCAAATAATCTTCGACAAAGCAGGAAAAAATATCCAGTGGAAAAAAGACAGTCTCTTCAATAAATGGTGCCGGGAAAACTAGACAGCTACGTATACAAGAATGAAACTTGGCCATTCTCTCACACCATACACAAAGATAAACTCAAAATGGATGAAAGACCTCAATGTGAGGCAGGAATCTATCAAAATCCTAGAGGACAACATAGGCAGTAATCTCTTCGACATTGGCCACAGCAACTTCTTTCAAGATATGTCTCCAAAAGCAAAGGAAACGAAAGAAAAAATGAACTTTTGGAACTTTATCAAGATAAAAACCTTCAGCACAACAAAGGAAACAGTCAACAAAACAAAGAGGCAACCCACGGAATGGGAGAAGATATTCGCAAATGACACTACAGACAAAGGGCTGATACCCAAGATCTATAACAACTCTTCAAGCTCAACATCCAAAAAATAGATAATCACGTCAAAAAAATGGACAGAAGACATGAAGAGACCCTTCTCTAAAGAAGACATACAAATGGCTAACAGACACATGAAAAAATGTTCATCGTCATTAGCCATCGGGGAGATTCAAATCAAAACCACATTGAGATACCACCATACACCAGTTAGAATGGCCAAAATCAACAAGACAGTAAACAACAAGTGTTGGAGAAGTTGTGGAGAAAGGGAAACCCTCTTACACTGTTGGTGGGAATGCAGGTTGGTGCAGCCACTTTGGAAAACAGTGTGAAGATTCCTCAAAAAATTAAAAATAGAGCTTCCCTATGACCCTGCAAGTGCACTACTGGGTATTTACCCCAAAGATAAAGATGTAGTGAAAAGAAGGGCCATCTGTACCCCAATGTTCCCAGCATTAATGTCCACAGTCACCAAACTGTGGAAAGAACCAAGATGCCCTTCAACAGACGAATGGATAAAGAAGATGTGGTCCATATACACTGTGGAATATTATGCAGCCATCAGAAAGGATGAATACCCAATTTTAATATCAACATGGACAGGACTGGAGGAGATTATGCTGAGTGAAATAAGTCAAGCAGAAACAGTCAATTGTCATATGGTTTCACTTACTTGTGGAGCATAAGGAATAACATGGAAGACATTAGGAGAAGGAACAGAAAAGTGAATTTGGGGGAAACTGGGAGCGTGGGAACAAACCATGAGAGACTGTGGACTCTGAGAAACAAACTGAGGGTTTGGAGGAGAGGGGGGTGGGGTATGGGTGATCCTGGTGGTGGGTATTAAGGAGAGCACGGACTGCATGGAGCACTGGGTGTGGTGCATAAACAATGAATCTTGGAACACTGAAAATTTTAAATTAATTTAAAAGGAAAAAAAGGAGAGAAAGGACACACCAGGGATGTGATTTGGGGAGAGCAGCCAGCTGCGAGCTGAAAACTGATTTCCACACCCTCACCTGCCCAGCTACGACATCCCATGGTCCTGCCCTGAGAAAATTCCACACTATGTCATTGGAGTCTCTTACTGTTGAAACCGCACCTGAACGTCCTTGGCCGTCAGCTCTGGGGTCTATGCAGAAGCATCTGCTCCCAACCTGGAGCTCCATTTATTGGCCTAACATGCCTTCACCTCCAAAGAGCAGGGTAACAGGAAGGGTGCTTAAGAATGTACACTTCCATGCTCATTTCCAGGACTCACTTTGAACAGCATTCAGTTGAGGGGCTTCGTTACCCATAAGCAACAAGTGAGAACTTTCTGTCCAGATGTTCCCCAGCATTGCAGTGTACCTTTTTCCCTATGTCTTTTATAGTGCATCTCCAAAATCAAGAGCCTGATGAAGATTAAATGTTCATGGGCCTCTGACTCTATAGTGGGAAGTAGGGGTTCAGAATGTCACCCCAAATATGCCACCCTGGCATACTGATTATTTTGAATGAAAAGTACTTGAGAAATAGCAGATGTGGCAAGGACACTCTGTCCATCCTTTGTCCATATGAAAGCAGAAGATGAATCTCCCCTGAGAAAGGCACCCTCCCCATACCAGGGGTCATAGAAGACATCTTTATCACCAGACATGAGGAATTTAGAGCCGAGAAGTCTTCATGAACAAACCTTGTTACCGCTTCACCATTTACTACAGCCTAAGCCCCTTGTCTTGTCAGTTCTTCACAAATGTATCATACCTTTGTTTAAAAGGTATAAAAGCTTCCTGCTTTGGCCACTTCTCTGAGTCTCATATCTTTGTGGGCTCCCATACACACGTACATCATTCAATTTCTTTTTTTCCTATTATTCTGTCTTCTTCTTACTGGGGGGCTGTCAGCTAAGAACCTAGAAGGGTAGTGGGAAAATGATCTTTCCTCCATGACAGCGCCACCAGAGGCTGAAAAGCAGAGGTATTCACCAAAAGCACGTATCAGAGGCACCTGGAAAATGTGGTGACAGACTGACTACCCAAAATTCTAGGGTAGGGCTTGAGGACTAGAACACGGAACAAGCCCTCCCGGTGGTCCAGATGTGCAGGCTGGATTTGCAACCACAGGCTGGGCTCTGAGAGGGGGAACCACAGGCAGGTGGGTTGAGGCAGCCTTTGCTCTACTTCCGGTTCCATTCTTGTGGTACCTTTGTTCAGACCCCATCTCTCTAGGCCTCTGTGGACATTCCACCTCCTGCTCCTCTGGCCACCCTTGGAAGACAGCTCAGGAGGGTGGCGGAGCACATGGACCCTGAAGTCAGATCAGCTTGAGCACTTACCTGCTGTGAGGCTCTGAATGAGGCATTTCACACAGAGCCCCTTTGTCACTGTCCCATTTGTCAAAGGGGAGGCTGTAATTGTACCTACTCTGCAGGGTTATGCTGAAGAGCAGATCACATCATATGTAAAAGCACTCAGTGCAGCGCTTGGCACATACGCACAGAGCCTATGGAGGCCACGGTTATTACCATCCTGGTAATTATTATTGCTGAGAACCTCCAAGCCATCATCTGGTTAGAGGATGTCAGGTCTCCTGGGTAACTCCAGGTGGGACGGGACTTGGCTGCCCATAGGCTGCTTCTGCTTTTAATTCACGTGGGCAGCTGATCTAAGTGGGTTCCTCAGTCCTGTTCCAATCAAGTCACTACATCTTTATGGAGAACATACCAGGTGCCAGCATTGGGGCAGGTGTGAAAAGCCCTTGATGAGCTCACACGCTCATCAGGGGGTCACGGCGCACAGACAAAACGCCTCCCACGCAGGCAGAGATGGTTGCATGTGGAAGGTACCTAAGCAGGGGTTCATGGGAGATAAGAGGAGACAGACTTTACACCAACTCACTTTTCTTGCATATATAAAATTTCCTGGGCCCTTTAAGAATCAAGGTAAGCCACCTCTGTTGAGCCTTTTCATGAAAGCACTAGCAAAGATCTTCTTATAAGATCCTGGTCTTATTTCTCTGACCTCTATTCAATCCCAATATCTGTTATTTAAAAAAAAAACAACAACAAAAAAAACCACAAGAAATAAATTACAGATCTACTTAATGGGCTTTCAGAGGTAGAAGAGGTCTTGGAAATCATCTGTGCTAATGCTCTTAGCATATAGATGAAATGGCCAAGGTCCCTGTGCTCCCACCCAAGATCATATACAGTGAGTGGCCAAGCTGAGCTTATTACCCAGTCTCTGGTTTCCAGTGCAGTTCTGTTGCACAACATTATTTAGTCCCGGTGAAACCATCATGGGAAGTAGAATCATCTCTAGCAAAGAGCCTGCATTCATTCGTTCAACATCTCCTGGGCTCCCGTGACATGCTCCATAAAGGCTAAGCAAGAAGCAAACAGAAAAGAGAAGAGCCAGCTCTAGATTGTAGCTTGGTCAGAGAACGTCTCCTTGAGGAGGTGACGCTTGAGCTCACGGTGGAGGAAAAGGCGGCCGCATGAAGAGCTGAGGGAAGTGTCTTCCAGGTCCAGGGACGGGTCCACGCAAAGCCCCGTGGGGGGACGCGCTCTTGGCACTCAAGAATCTTCCAGACAGTTAAGACTGGAGCCAAGTGCACGAGGGGTAAAATGGCGCACGTGACACAACACAGAGCCAGCCACGGAAGACTCTGAAGGTCACGGAAAGGGCGTGGATTCTAGAATAAGTCGAAAGGCAATTCATGAAGAGGTTAAGCTGGGGAGTTCATGGTCAGTCTGGCTACTCTGTGAAAAACAGAGTCCATGGCACTCCTTCTCAGTGGGGCCAGCACGTCATTTTCCTCTTGTTTTTTTCCTCATGCAGAGGACACAGAACACACACACAAAAGTGTGAGCAAGCTGGGAAGAGCAGGAACACAGGACCCTAGATATTCAGTGTCAGGACCCTTCCTCGACGCTGTGTTCTCTTTGAATTAAATGGGGGAGTATCTCATTAAAATTAACAGGGTGTTGCATTTGAATCCTCCTTGGCCACAGAGACTTCTGTTACAAGTGTGTCATCATTCAGAGTCCTGCCCTCGAAGGATGAATGGGGAGGTCAAGAGAGATGATGTGAGCAGACGCTCCATGTGCCACGTTACAGCCAATACCGTCTTCCCCGTCACAGAACAAGTTCTGTGTACAGGCTATTTTTGGAAGTGACAGTCAAAGGAAAAATGGCCTGTGTATGAAGAGAAAATGTCATAATAATAACCCTCCAGCCCCAGGATTCTATTTCTGTCAGGAGTACCGAGCGAGGGATGTTTGGTAAGAGGGTGTGGTTATCTAAGTCCAGTGAAATGCTGGGGTTCCCGGTCGGCCTTGGGCATCCCAACAGGCTTAGTTGCCACCAGGTAAAAAAAAAAAAAAAAAAATGCACAGAAGATCCAGAGCAGACCAGCTGAGGTTGTTTATTTGCCTTATGAGGGTAAGACCAAAACAGCGGGGGCGCCTGGCTGGCTCCGTCGGTGAAGCGCCCAACTCTTGATCTCAGCTCAGGTCTTGACCTCAGGGTGGTGAGTTCAAGCCCCACATTGGACTCCACTTGGGTGTCTACTTAAAAAAAAAAAAAAATATATATATATATATATATATATATAAAACAATCAAGACTCCAAGTAGATGGCTTGCTTCTTTGTCGCTGTGTTTGGAGTTTTCTCTCTTTAAAAAACCAAGCGGCCTCTACTTCCCTGTTCCAACATCCAAAGTTATTTATGCCATTGTTGGTTCAGTCTCCCCTTCTCCTGCGGAACAGGAAATTTGCGTGTTGTATCTGGATTGATTTCGGATTTTTCTCATAGCAGAAGTTCTGGCTCTGGGCGCCACGACTTCGAATCTGCTTCGCTCTCTGGTGGGAAGGATAGCCCGCGAGCGGGGCGCCTGAGCGCTCGGTCCCGAGCGGGCCTGTGCCGGTGGTGTCTCACGGCCGCCGCCTGCCTCAGGGTGAGCCCCGAGGAGGGCAGGAACGATTGCCCGGCAAGGCGAGGCCGTAGGAGCTTCGTGAACCCTGCAGACCCCGTGATACACACTTGGGGAAAGACGTGGCTTGGTTTCCCACATTTCTTTCACACAAAGCGTGATTATAGGGAAGTGCTTCCATATGGCCCAAGGAAAATCCCGGCCAAGAAGGGCTGCGGCGGGCCAGTTTCGGAGAAGTAACAGACACGAGGGGCTGCACTGAAAATCCAGGAGGAGAAGCAGCGTGTTTTCATGCAGGCAGGGACGGCTAACGTTCGCCGGAGCCCAAGCACATACGTACGGGGCCCGGGGCCCGGCCAGCAGCCCTGCCCTCTCCACGTCACCTCACCTGCCAGATGTGCCTGTCACCCTTTCTTTGTAGAAAGGAATGAAAAAGATTAGATTTTTCAGGGTTTTTGACCTGGAATGTCCTGAAGTGGCACAGAGGACCTGAGATGCCCTCAAAAACAATCAGAATGGCAAATTTGGGCCTTATGGGTCCCTATGCATTCCAGGAAAATGGAGGGAATATGCCTACCTTTCGATAGACTCTCCGAAGGATCTATAATCCAAAAAGCAAAAATCAATGCGTGTGTGAGAGAGAGAGACCGACCGACAGACAGGGACAGAATCAGATCTACCTCACCAGGAGCACGAAACTGGGAAAGGCAACCAGACCCCTTCCAGCCAACAAGCCCCCCCGACCTGTCCCTTCCCATTTCGGGGTCTCCTCAGCACACTTCCCCAGAAAGACTGGTTTCTTGACCCAATTTCTCTCAGCTTCTCCCCCGGTTCAGTTAGAATTATCTCGATTTCTAGTCTCTGCTGGACCCTGACATAGACGTGTGTTTCTGAGGAGACTTCCAAGGTTTTTAAAGCCAATGCTAACTCTAGGCCCATCCCCAACACCCGGGCAGGCGATGGTGCTCCCCTCTCCGTCTTCAAGTCCAAAAGCCGACCCGACTTAACCCTTCCCAGTCCAGCCTGCCTCCTTGCGGTCTCCCCCCGAGCGGCATCCCTTCTCTCCCGTTCGTTTCTCCTCCCGTTCACTCTCCCGGGGCCCCTCTGACAAGGTCTTCCTGCACACCCGTCAGCAGCTCTCTCAAAAGCAAGACCCAGGGTGACAGATGGTTGACTTGGATGTCTGTTTACAAATGTCCACGTCGATGCTGAATGTCTGGAAAAGCTGTGTCATCCATGGGCACCCAAATGAGCCACATGTCTAATAAAAACCCTGCTGGCGTTTCCTGGGCGCTCTCTAGGTGCCAGACGCTACTTGGAATGCTCAGCATGAGTGATTTACTTATTCATCCCGACAACATCTACAAAGGCAGTATTATGGTCGTTTCCAGTTTCAATGAAAAAACCAAAATACACACAGAAGTTTAAAAAAAAGAACTTGGTCTGTTTACACAGTAGGAAGCCACAAACCTGGGATTTCAACCCCGGCCCCAGAGCCCAACTTCTTAGCCACTTTTCTATATTGCCTTTCAAAGGTTCCTTAACATCCCTGGTCCTTAGGCCCCCATCTGTCGAATGGGCTTGAAAACAGCAAAATCACGCTGGGAGGGGTTGGCGGAATTAAGGGATACAGGAATGACACAACGGTGTATGGATGTCAGTAAGAACAGAAAGAGGCAGAACCCGCTCCCCCCGCCCCAGGGGTGGGACGTCCCTTCCTCCATGGAGGGCACAGCATTCAAGGAACGTCTTCAGCTCCACCGTCTTTACTGTCCGGTGTGGAGAGGTGCAAAAGTTTACAGTGACTTCACAACTGCAGAGAGGAAAGCCATCCTCTAGGATGATGAAGGCGAGGGGGGGGGCCTGGGTCCAGAGAGACGTGCAGAGCAGCTTCCCCAGCCTCGACGGCCTCCTGCAGACCGGGGTGGGAACACACGAGTGCTGCTGACTTCTCACCGTGTCCTCTGGGGGGCCCGTGCGGTCCCCCCGGCTGCTGACATGCTGCCGGTGCGTGGCCTCCTTCTGTCTTTCCGTCTACCCGGTCTCACCTTCTGTCCACTCCTCAACCCACGGCAATCAGGCTTCGGCTCCGGCCTGAAATTCACAGAGGCCACTCTTGCTAAGGTCACAGATGATCTCCGAGTTGCCAAAGAGTACGTTTGGACTCTTCCTCCAGCGGGTATCACAGCAGCCGTGCGCACGGTCGACCATCACCTCCTTTGGGGAGTGACTCACTCCTCTGGCTTCCACGGCCCTGTGTTTGCGAAGTTCCAGGTTTACTTACTCTTCTCACGTCCTCGAATTCAGATCCCTTCAGTTTCTCCGTTGGCCACATGCCCTGCCCCCGGGTGCTCCCAGGAAGCAGCTCGGCTTCCTCATGTATTCTACACACTCCCCTTGGGCGGTGCCTTAGCTCACCACCGACGAGGGGACGTTGCCACGAGCCAACAACGGGCCGCCCTATTTCAGACGCAGCCTTCTCCCACACACAAAACATGAGCATCTGTTTGAAGGTCTCAGAAAGGTACCGAGATATCGAATACTTACGGGGGCAAATTTCCCAAGAGAAGGAAAATCCAAGGAGGTGAGCCCTGATCTTTGGCACGGGACCCCTCTTCAGGACCCCCTCCCTCAAAGGAACAGCTAACAAACCCACTTTGCTGCTCAAGCCGGAGCGCTGGCCGCGTCCTCTCTTCTTGGCTCCTGTGGTCTTCGTTCCAAGCATTATTGAACTTTGAGGATTCTACCCACTAAAGGTCTCTCCGATCTGTTCCCTCCTCCACCTCCCCCACCATGCTCCCTGGACGAGGGCTTCACGATTGCACGCACTTTCGAGCATTTTGGACTCCACATCTCCAGGCTCATCGCACGGGGAGTCCAGCCTCCACTGCTGCCAGCATGATGCTACTAAAACACAAATCCAGCCATGTCCCTCCTCTGCCTGGACTTGCACAAGTGACTCCGCTTAACGTGACATGCGCGGCGCAACGGCGAGGGCCTCCGTGGTTGCTTCCAGTACGCCGTCCGTCTCACCCTCCACCCCGTCCAGGCTGGAAGGGGATTCAGGTCTGAACGACACAGGACTAGTTTCTCAAGCACACCGGGGCTTTCTGTTAGTGTCCTAACACGGATTTCGTGTTTCCTCCACCTGGAAACCTCCCCCCCCCCCGCCCCTCCCATGGTGCTCTCCCCATATGGAGAGAACAAGTAAAACCCTATTTCATAAGTCACATCAAAATAAATTCAAACGAGCAGATTTTAAACAGAGAAAAACAAAACCGTAAAAGTGCTGGCAGAAAACACACAGGAACAATTTTTTCCCTTTCAGGCAGGGGGTTGCCAACTACAACCTGAGGGTCAAATTCAGCTTACTGCTTATTTCTGTAAATAAAGTTGTTGTTTTTTTATTTCTTCATGTCTTGTATTTTTCCCCTCCATTCTTTTGAGTTTAACTCACTTTTTAAAAACCATTTGATTCCATTCTCATTTCTTTTTCTGTGTATTTTGGACATATACATTTATATACTTCTTTTAGATGTTTCGACATTGCTTATTTAAATACCATACAGATCACAGTTAATCTCCTGAATTTGAAATAACTCTAGTTTTTTTGTCAGAATTAAAGAATATATGTTTACTTTAAAAATGTGGAAAAAGGAAAGCTTCAAAACCAGACTAACTAAGCTGCTTGTTACGAATGTCTCGTGAGCATTCTAAGTAGAAAAGCAAGCCTTTTTCCCAAAGGGTGATGTCACTCGGACAGATGGACTGTAATTACAGAGGAAGGGTCTGAAACACAAAGGTGCTCGTGGCAACTAGCAAAAAGAGGAAGTCCTGGCGAGGACACGGAGCAGCGAGCAGGTGCTTGGGGAAGGCGGCTCCGGGAGGTGAAGGACGTGGCCTCAGGTCTGCGGTCGACGTCTGGCTGACCACGCGGGCGCCAAAGGGGGTTAGAACACACCTGGCAGGATTTGAGAAGAGGGCCTCACCACAGCTTCCAGAAAAGCCACAGCTGTCGCTCGCGAGCGGGTGGGTGTGCCCCTCCCGACTCCAACAAGGTCCCCTCGGGAGGATCTGCTTGCCAGTGGGTAGTAAGAAGCCCCGGCTAACAGCGCCCAGGACGGGGCAGGTCCAGGATGAGCAGCCACCCTGGCCCGTCCTGTTTTCAGAAGGGTCCTTCGTACCACTCTGAGGTTTGAGGTCCCCCAGGTGCACGCCAGCAAGGCAGCCCTGCTTCCCGCATCAAAGGCATGGTCTGCGCCCTCCACACTACCACTCGCTTCTGCGCCAACTCGCTCTGCTGGGACCGCTGCCCCGCCGGGATGCTCGCGAAGGAAGTGATGATGCAACAGACTGGCCCTCGGACCACCGGCTGCACATCCTTCAGGGCGCTGGCTTCGCCATCTCCTCCTGTCCCTAACAGGTGACAGGCCTCTCAACCAGCACTGCCGCTCGCTGCCACGGCCGCCTTTGGGCCTCAGGCACCTCTTGTCACCACTCCCCAGTTTCCATAGCCGATGTCCATAGTTCTGGCTTGAACGGACTCCGTTGTACATAAAGTTCTATCGGAACACAGCGATGCCCATTGTTCTCGAGTCATCTATGGGTTCCTCGGTGTTGTGACAACAGTCCAGAACCTTGAGGCCGGGAACACCTGCTTGGTAAAACCCTAAAATACTTACCTCTGGCCCTTTACCCAAAATGTTTCCTGACCCCTGCATCGAAGGACTAAAAAAGGCAGATACTACCAACAGAGGAAAGTGAAAGTTCCCGAGCACACAGAACTTCGAAACTAACGATCCTAAAAACACAAATAGTGAAAGTCAAGTAACCAATGGAGATCCCTGTTTAAAAGAGGCATCGCCAGAAGACTGAAAAGTAAAAGTAAAATGAAATGGGCATAACAGACAAAAGGCAGGTACTCAGGATATAACAAAGCTCACAACGGTGGGGAAAAGGTCAGCGTCCCCACGGCAAAATGCGTGACTTTAGCAGCTGATCTGAAAGAGGAGAAGATAGGAAGGGGAAGACACACGACAAGAGGCTCTTGTCGGCAAGCCAGGGGGGCAACTAAAAAATGATGACTTCATGCTCTACCTTAAAAAAAATGGCAAATATTTTTTTTAAAACTCATCATATTCCGTACCGGTCAGGATTCACGGAAACAGGCAGACTTGGGGAAAAAACGATGGAACCCAGAACGCGGGCGACCGTTTTGGGAGAAATGTGACTTTGGGAGAAGGGGTCCGCGGCGCCTCGCCCGGGGAAAGCTTAGCTCTGGGCGAAGCCGGAGCGCGGGCTGCCCTGTGGGTCACCTCCGAGCGGGTTTCAAACCTACTTTTTTCCGGAGAGACGTGCGACTTCGACTGTCCCCGCACCAGCCTGCACGTGGAGCCGTTGCCGGCGCAGACGCCACAGTTGTCCTCGCGGGCGCTGCTCCCCAGGCGACGGTCGCAGCCCACGGCCTGCGGACAGAAGCGGGCGTCAGGAGCCGGGAAGGGCCAGGCCGCGGGGCCCTGCGGCAGCCCCCCAGGGTGAGCCTCCTCCGGCCCACCACCCTACGAACGCAGGAGCGACCGAAAGCCTTACGGGCCCGGCTGTCAGGAATCTCACCAAGGCCCAGTCCCCTTCAAAGGGACGAATTAAAGCTGTCCCTCCCTTTACATTTTCATTTTCGTCTTTATTTGGAGTCATATTTTTATGTACAGAAAATGAACGGAGCGTTACAGGCCCTATTTCCTCCGCCCCCTCGCTCCCCACGCCTCCTCTCTCCGCTGAAGTCGGTGCCTTTCCATCTGGGTCACGGTCCTACCTTCAACATTTTCCCCGTTTGTATCTCAAGCTCCACATCCTATAGCTCAAGGTCTCTATTCTGTATCTTTATCTGTCCTTCTGTCCATCGTTTTTTATCTACATGAGCCTTCCTCTGTCATGAGATCTCCATACGTACCTTTGTAAGCCATTTCTTTATTGAAAACTTTCTTAACTTAAATATAATTTAGTGGGGCACCTGGGTGGCTCAGTGGGTTAAAGCCTCTGCCTTGGGCTCGGGTCATGATCCCAGGGTCCTGGGATGGAGCCCAATACTGGGCTCTCTGCTCCGCGGGGAGCCTGCTTCCTCCTCTCTCTCTGCCTACTTGTGATCTCTGTCAAGTACATACATAAATAAAATCTTAAAAAAATAAAAATAAATAAAAATAAATAAATATAATCTAGTTAACATACAGTGTGTTATTAGTTTCAGGGGGAGGATTTAGTGATTCATCGGTTGTAACACCCCGTGCTCATCACGTCATGTGCCCTCCTCAGTGCCCATCCCCCAGGTGCCCCATCCCCCGACCCCCTCCCAAAACAAACAAACAAACCCTCAGTTTGTTCCCAAGAGTGAAGTCTCTTATGGTTTGCCTCCCTCTCTGTTTTCACCTTATTTTATTTTTCTTTCCCTTCCCCTGTGTTCATCTGTTCTCTTTCTTAAATTCCACATGAGTGAAATCATATGGTATTTATCTTTCCTTGACTGACTTATTTCACTTCCCATAATACACTGTAGTTCACCCACGTCATTGCAAATGGCAAGAGTTCATTGTTTTTGATGGCTGAGTAATATTCCTCTGTGTGTGTGTGTGTGTGTGTGTGTGTGTGTGTGTGTGTGTGATCCCTTCTTTGCCCGTTCATCCCTGTATGGACATCTGGGCTCTTTGTAAACTATTCCTTAAATGCAGGCGAGGAATGAATGGGAGCGATGTCTCATAGCATATGCCTATACTGTTACCTCTCAATCCTTTGTGACTTATTATTTTTGTGAGTTATCTGTGTGTATGGGTACATGTATGTCTCTACTAGATCGCGAGTTTCTGTCTACGAGGACATGGGCTTGGCGCACTTCTTTTTACTGTACAAATATGTCTTCTACAGAATATGCGCCAACTTACGGTAAGTGGTGGGAGAGTATATCCCTACCTCCCGTGTCACTCAAACTTGTCTGTGTTTCTATACCTGGTGTTTAAGTGCAGGGACTCTGGAGGCAGACAGCCCCCCTGTCTGGCTCCTCCAACCCTTTCAAGATGGCGGACGGCCAACAGGTCAAACTCTCAAAGACCCGTCTTCCTCAAGGCTAACACACAGAAAATAATACACACTTCGCATAGGGTGTAGCAAGAGTAAGATGAGAAAGTGTACGTAAAAACTCCTAGTACGGGCATTAGAACATTATAAAGGGCTCAATAAAAAAGACCCCCTTCTATCATCTCTGTTTTGCATTTTGTTGTGACTCCTGGGCACGGCCCCTTGTCTCAATGCGGGGAGCTGCTGAATCACGGCACCCAAGGTGTTGAAGACGGAATAAAACTGGAGGGAGTTGAAAACACATCTACGGACTATTCTTTCCAAAATGCTGGTGCTGAAGGGAAGGAGAAAGATCAAGTAAAAGTTTCAGGGAGAGGCAGGAAAAGTTCCAAGGAAGTTTAAGGAAAAGCCTGTGATTAAAGATATTTTTAAATTCACAAAGGGCTGTCATGAAGAAAGGGTTTCCATTTGTTCCTTGTACTTCCAAACAGTGAAAGCTACACGTTTAAGCCTAAGTTTAGATCAACATCAGAAAGTTGGAAAAGTCAGAGTTATCCAACAACAAGCATTCAACCATGAGCTGGGTAGGAGTCTTCTTGGCGGGAAAACTGGGGAGGGGATTAAATTCTCTGCGGAGTCACTAAATCCAAAGGCTTTCGAGATCCTTTCATCCCGATTATATAATTTTATAAAGGTGGTAATGAAATACTAAGAATAATAGTTGATTTTTACTGACTGCCTCCATGTGTCTGGCATTACGCCAAGCGCGTCACAACACTGAGTCTTCACGGCAACCTGACAACACAGGTGGTGTCTCCTGTCCCTATTTTACAAATAAGGCACTTGAATGTCAGTGAGGTTAAATGACTTGCCAGCATCACAGAGCCAATCAATAGGGTCAGTAATGGCCGGAAAACCCAGGTCAGCCGACATCAGAATCTTAACACCTTGCTACACCCTCCTCACCTTTAGAAGCAGTAGATGGACCACAAAGAACCGAGTCACACGGGCAATTTTATTAATATTTACCAGTACATGTGGAACAAATTAAGAGAGATTGATTCTGGAAACACACTTGCATGGTTGGGATTCAATCATTGAGTAACTTGTGTTCATGCAACTTTCTCCAAGGGGAGTAATTCTACCATTAAGTTATAGAAACCCTGTTCCTCAGCCAAGCTCTGTCCTCACAATTGAGGTCCCTGAGCGCTCTGCATTTCATGAGAATGAGAATCACCCTCTATCTGGTCATCCAGAAAGGGTGTGGATTTAGGAGCTAGGATAGGCTTGTTTTGAAGAGCGTTTAGGGCCTTGTAAGATCTTAGGCAAGCCAACGCCTCCCTGAGCACTCACATTTGTTTCGGAATTTCGTTTCAAGTGACGGTTCGTCCAAATCTTACAGCCAAAACAAGCAGTGAAAACATCACAGAAAAAGAATATCTGAGAAGAAGCTCCAGTTGTCGTGTGGTCCACAGGGTCGAAGTCCGAACTGCCCTTGAAACCGAGCGACTACCGAATCTGGGCTCTCAGACCTCATTGTGATCCATACTAAGCAACGTTCGAAAAGCTGCCCAAGGAGTTTTCAACCTCTGTGACATCTCCTGAAGTCAAGATCTCTACTTGTAATGATTTTAAAAACCACGAATCGATCAAATGTGTCAATAAATTCATTAAAAACTATTAAGCGACCCATTTTTACACAGGCAGGCACTACGGGGTGTAATTTAACAAGACAAGGCCCATATCCTACAGCACAGCTAATGAGACAACTTACACAAGATATCGGACTTAAACGAATATTTAAAATACATGAGCCAAACCTGGCGATTCACAGACCTGTACCCCTGGGGATAAAAATACATTATATGTTTATTAAAATAAAAAATAAATAAATAAATAAATTACACCTGAAAAAAAAAAAATACATGAGCCATGCTTTCGGGAATAAATACTCCTACATAAATCACTTCAGCTAAGGACTGTTTCACCATTTCTGCATACGAATTCCGAACCAAATAAAAGAACATAGCATTTAAATAAGCGGCATCACCCCATGTTAAGCCAATGAATCTTTCGAGGTAATTCTAATTTAATCCTTCTAGAGCCAATTTTTTGAGTCACCTTCCATTTGAGATCTCTTGACGGTTGGATTCTACCATAGAAAAAACTTTACATTCCTGCCTTGAAAATCAGGGTGTATGGAGCTCTGTGGTGGTCATCAGAGACGTTCTAAAATACGGAGCTTCTCCTTTCAGCCCACAGAAGGACTACACGTCCCCATTCCCTTAAAGTTAAGTGTGGCCTTGACCATCTTGGGTCATCTTTAACTGTTTTAAGGCACTGAGCTTTGGCAGTTGTCTGTTAGCACAGGAAAGCCAGGCAGGTGTCAGAGCACAATTTAGCTGTTAGTGGGTAAGACAAGGTCATTAACAGCAACGTGTTATTTTCAACTGGACATTTCACGTCAAAAGCCAGATTTCTGGCTCCTGCAGACAAACAGAAGCCCTGGTGTGTTCATGGGTAGATTCCCCCCTTCCCAGTGAGCAGGTCCCAACAGCCCTCTCGCTCAGCGTGACCACGCCCGAGGACTCTGTCTCCGCGCATCTGTCTAAGCTTGATGGTACTATGGTGCAAGACCCACCCAGCATCCTGGCCGTCCCTTCCCAGAACCGCATCTCTTGGCCCGTTACAAACTCCAACCGCACCTCGGGCAACACAGAAAGTACAAGTGTCATCAGCACAGCGTGGTGGTTTCAGAATCTGTTTTCTTAATGCCGGAAAAATTCCTTAGCCTCTCCAAAGCTCGTTCCCAAGTGGGGACGATGACCGTACCTACGTCACACGTGTGAGGAGCTCACACAGCCAAGAGCTTTAGACGACGCCTGGTACTGACTAGACACCCAGCAGATGTCAGCTGCTATTAGTTTTACCGTAACTACAACGTGGCTTCTTCATCTACTCCGCTGTGAGGAAACTCGATAAACACGCTCGATAAATCAGCGCTCAGCTTTCAGCAGCCGAGCTATCTCCTGTCACTGCCCAAAGAATCGGCCTACCCATCAGCACCACAAAAACAGAAGAGGAAGTGCACTTTCAAAATGAACTGATTCAGTACTGAAAACCACATTTTTCCTGCAAGCCCCATCAAGCCCTGGAAATTACTGGAGCCAACGTGGCCTTGGACATAATGAAGAGGGAGCTGTGGTCAGCAAGCACAAGGAGGGACCAGGGAAAGGGAGTCTGTGCTGGATGCGGGCCTCCTATGTGACAGTGACCGGGCTGGACTCACGGAATGGTGTTCGCGAAAGGATGGGTTTAAAACAGGACCTGCGAGGAGAATAATTCCTCCTTTTTTACCTACTTGAAAAGCCCAAGGCTGAGACATGGTATGAATGAAGACCACAGAAAATGAGGACATCCTGCCACCAGGGTCCACTCCAACCACGTTACAGAGACTGCTCGAGCTGAGATCGCCAGCGGGACTGGTTTGGCCCAAAGGAAGCAAGCACATTTCCCTTCTTATCCTCTTGACTCCTCCGAAATATTGGACACTGCTGACTCTCCTTCTTAAACACTCACCCACCGTTCACTTGTTTTCTCTCACTTTGCTATTATACAGAAGTTCTGCCCCATCAGGGGCACCCCTTCCAACGCTCACTCCTCAAACGGTGGGGCCATTTCCTTTTCTGTCATTGGAAACCTGCTTTTCTTATTCAGTCTTCAGTGACCTATATTGGCTTTAACCAACGAGGTTAAAGCTGATATCATGAAGATAGCAAGAGTAGCCAAGAGCGTAGATCGAAGACAGGGGGAACAGTAGGTGTAAGAGTTTTCTGGCACTTTGCAGAAGTGGAGAAACAGCACAAAGAGGGGAAGAGTGGAATCTTTGAGGAGAGGTCAACAAAAAAAAAAGACTGAAAAATAAAAAAAATTTTAAAAAAAACCCAGAATATCCAAGGACTGCGGGACAGCTACAGTGAGTGTGGCCTGAGTGAAGTGGGGCAAAAGAAGAGAGAGAAAAAGGAAACAAAGAAACATTTCAAGCGATAATGACTGAGAATTTCCCCCCAATTAATGTCAGACGCAGAACCATAGGGCCAGGAGGCTCAAAGAACACCAAGAAAGATAAATGCCAAAAAGACTACATGTAAGCTCTCACGTTCAAATTGCAAAAAATCGAAGATAAAAACCAAATCTGGACAGAAGCCAGAGGAATAAAACACCTTATCTGTAGAGCAGCAAAGACAAGCATCCCATCGGACTTCTCCTAAGAAAACACGCAAGCAAGAAGAAGATGGTGTAAAATATTTTAAGTGCTGAGAGAAGAAAAACTACCAACCTAGAATTCTGTGCCCTACGAAACTATCCCTCAAAAGCGAGAGAGAAATCAAGACGTTCTCAGGCAAACAAAAATTGAGGGAATTTTTCTGCTAACGGACCTGGTTCTTCAGAGTAGGAAACAATACCGGTCGGAAACGTGGATCTATATAAAGAAAGGAAGTGCCTGGGAGAGTGAATAAAGGAAGGTAAAATAAAAACATTAATTTTTCTTATTCTTAATAGATCTTGATGATTACAGTTTATCAAAACGATAATAGCAACCATGTGTTTGACTGTGTATCCTTACATGTATATTTGCGTAGCTACGGGCTTACATATGCTTATGCGTAAGTGGGATGAATGACAGCAATGATACAAAGGATGTAGGGGGGAATCTGGAGTCTATGGTTGCTATTACGTTGCTGCAGGTATTTTCACTATACCCATGAAGCAGTACAGTGTTATTTGAAAGTAAATTTGGACTAGTCATAAATACATGCTACAAGCTGTAGGGCTACTACTAAAAAAGGCAAAAAAAAAAAAAAAAGGATAACTGATGTATTAAATAAGGATAGAAAATGCATTCATATAAAATACTCAATTAAAACTGCAAAAAAAAACAGAACAGAGAACAAAAAATAGGAATGTAGAACAAGGGTAGCAAATACAAAACAGTAATAAATACGGCAAATATTAATCCAACTATATCAACTATATCAATAATCACTTTAAACATCACTGGCCAAAATGTACCAATTAAAAGATGAACATTGTCAGAGTGGATCAAAAAAACAAGATCCAGTTACCACTGTCTACAGGAATTTCCTTTTAAATATAAAGACATAAACAGATTAAAAGTAAAAGGATGGAAAAAGATATGGCATGCTAACATTAATCAAAATAAAACACGAGTAGGTGTATTGATTTCATACAGAGCAGACTGCTGAGGAAGGGAAGTTATCAGGTTTAAGAGGGGCATTTATGGAATGATAGCAGGATCAATATTTCAAGAAGACATACAATCCCTAATGTGTATGTGCCAAATGAGAATGTCAAAACGCATGAGACAAAAACTTATAGAACTGCAAGGAAAAACAGATGAGTCCACTACTAGAGTAGGGAGAATTCAACACCCACCCATCAGAAATGGACAGCCGCAGCAAGGAGAAATCAGTGAAAACATGGCTGAACTCAACAGCATCATCAAAAAAAAATGGATATAATTGATATCCTCTTGACTACTTCCTCTAAAAACTGCAGGAACTTTCCTCTCAAGCTCACACGGGACATTCACCAAGAAGGACCACATCATGGGACACAAAACGCACCTTAACAGATCTTTTTTATTTTTTATTTTATTTTATTTTTAAAGATTGTATTTTATTTATTTATTTATTTATTTGACAGACAGAGATTACAAATAGGCAGAGAAGCAGGCAGAGAGAGAGGAGGAAGCAGGCTCCCCTCTGAGCAGAGAGCCCGATGTGGGTCTCGATCCCAGGACCCTGGGATCATGACCTGAGCCAAAGGCAGAGGCTTAACCCACTGAGCCACCAAGGTGCCCAACAGATCTTTTTTAAAAAATGGAATCATACAACATCTTCTCTCTGACCACATTGGACTTAAACTCGAAATCAGGATCAGAAACATAGCTGGAAAATTCCAAAATACTTGGATATTAAACAACATACTTCTTTGCTTAAGATTTCATTTATTTACTTATTTATTTATTTGAGAGAGACAGACAGACAGGGCATGCACAAGAGAGCACAGCAGGCTTCCCACTGCACAGGGAGCCTGACACAGAGATCATGACCTGAGCTGAAGGCAGGTGCTGAACTGACTGAGCCACCCAGGTGCCCCTAAACAACATTCTTCTAAATAACACATGAGTCAAAGAAGAGACCTCGAGAGAAATTTTAAGATATTTTGAGGAAAATGAAAATACTGTTTATCAAAATATGTGGGATGAAGTAAAAGCTGTGCTTACAGGGAAATTTACTGCATTGAATGCATATGTAAGAAAAGAAGAAAAATTCAGAATCAATCATGTAAGCTTCCACCTTAGGAAATCAGAGAAAGAACAAATTAAATACAAAATAATAATAAAAAGAAAAATAATGAAAACTAGAGCAGAAATCAGTGAAATTGAAAACAGGAAATCAATAAAGAAAATCAATGAAACCAAAAGCTGCTTTTTAAAAGATCACTCAAATCCCAGTCTCTAACACGCTAACTGAGAAAGAAGATACAAATTACTAATTTCAGAAATGAAAGAGGGGACCTGCACTACAGATCCCGTGGATATTGAAAAGATGACAAAGAAATATTATAAACAATTCTGTGCCTTCAAATTTGATAACCTAGATGAAATGGACCAATTCCTTCAAAGAAACAATCTGCCAAAACTCACAGAAGAAAAATCAATCTGAATGGGTCTCTATCTATTAAAGAAATTTAACCAATAATTAACAACCTTCCAAAACAGATAGCACGAGGCACAGATGGGTTCATTGGCGAATTCTACCAAGCATTAGGAAATTATACCAATTCTCTACAATCTTTCAGAAAAAGAGGACAGAATACTTCTTAACTCATTCTATGAGAAAAGCATTTCCCCAAATGCCAAAACCAGATAAAGATGTTACAAGAAACCTACAGACCAATTTCTCATAAAAATTAAATGTATTACCCAACAAAAATTTTGTACAAGAATTATAGGAGGAAAATTACAAAACTCTGATGAAAGTAATTTAAAAAGAACTAAATGAATGGAGAGATGGTCCTTGTTTGTGGACAGGAAGACTCAGTGTTGTCAGGACGTTAGTTCTTCTCAACTTGATTCCAAGAAGTTAATTCTGTGGATACTGACAGACTGACTCAAAAGTTTATGGAGAATGTTCACAGCAGCAGTGGCTACAGTCGCCAAACTGTGGAAAGAACCAAGATGCCCTTCAACAGATGAATGGATAAGGAAGATGGGGTCCGTATACACTATGGAGTATTATGCTTCCATCAGAAAGGACGAATACCCAACTTTTGTAGCAACATGGACGGGACTGGAGGAGATGATGCTGAGTGAAAAAAGTCAAGCAGAGAGAGTCAATTATCATATGGTTTCACTTACTTGTGGAACATAAGGAATAACACGAGGACATGGGGAGATGGAGAGGAGAAGGGAGTTGAGGGAAATTGGAAGGGGAGGTGAACCATGAGAGACTGTGGACTCTGAAAAACAACCTGAGGGTTTTGAAGGGGCGGGGGGTGGGAGGTTGGGGGAGCCTGGTGGTGGGTATTAGGGAGGGCATGTATTGCATGGAGCACTGGGTGTGGTGCATAAACAATGAATACTGTTACACTGAAAAGAAATTTTTTAAAAAAGGGAAAAAAAAGTTTATAGAGAGGGAAAAGACCCAGAAGAGTCAACACAAGACTGAAGGAGAAGAACAGTGTCAGAAAACTAACACTACCCAACTTTAAGACTTACTACAAAGTTAAAGTAATCACAATAGTGTCGTACTGGCAAAAGAGGAGACAAACACATCAATGGAAAATAATAGAGAGCATGGAAATGCATTAATACAGTCACCTGATCTTTGACAAAGGAGAAAAGGCAATTCAACAGAGAAGAGATCATCTTTCCAACAAAAGGACTAGAATAACTGCACATCCACAGGCAAAAGAAAAAGTATCTAGACACAGACTTAAATCCTTCACAAACATAATTCAAAATGAATCCCACACCTAGATGTAAAACACAAAAGTATAAAACTCCTAGAAGATAAAATAGGAGAAAAATCTAGTTGACCTGGGGCATGATGATGACTTTTTAGATACAATACCAAAGGCACAATACCTAGAAAAGAAATAATTGTTAAGCTGGACTTCACTGAAAATTAAAAATTTCTGCTCTATAAAAGACACTGTCAAGAACATGAGAAGATGAGTTACACTGGGAGAAAAATATTTGCAAAAGACTGTTACCCAAAATATACAAATATCTCTCAATGATAGAAAATGAACAACTCAGTTTAAAAATGGGTAAAAGAGTGGCACCTGCATGGCTCAGTGGTTAAAGCCTCAGCCTTTTGCTCAGGTCATGATCCCAGGGTCCTGGGATCGAGCCCCACATCGGGCTCTCTGCTCGGCAGGGAGCCTGCTTCCCTCTCTCTCTCTCTCTGCCTGCCTCTCTGCCTACTTGTGATCTCTCTCTGTCAAATAAATAAATAAAATCTTTTTAAAAAAATGGGTAAAAGAGCTTAACAGTTACCTCATCAAAGAGGATATATAGATGGCAAATAAGCAGAAGAAAAGATATTAAACCCCGTATTTCATTAAGGGAATTATAAATCAAAGCAACGATGAAAGAAATGACACTACACACTTACTAGACCGGCCCAAATCTGGAGGAAGGACACCACCACATGCTGGCAAGGATGTGGGACAAGACAAAGTCTCATTCATTGCTGGTGGGAGTGCAAAACGGCCACTTTGCAAGACAGCTTGGCACTTTCTTACAAAACTAAACATACCCCTAGCGTGAGCCAACAATTAAACTCCTTGGTGTTTTCCCAAATGTTTCAAAAATTTGCGTCCATACAAAAATCTGCATGTAGATGTTTAAAGCAGCTTTATCCCAGTTGCCAAATCTTGGGAGCAACCAAGATGTCCTTCAGTAGGAAAGTAAAATGTGGTACATCCAGACAATGGGGTGTTCGTCAGTGATAAAAAGAAATGAGCTGCCAGGTTATGAAAGACACGGAGGATACTAAAATGCACACTGCTAAGTAAAAGAAGTCAATGTGAGAAGCATACACGCTCTGTGATTCCATCTATATGACATTCTGGAAAAGGCAAAACTACGGAGACAACAGAAAGATGGGTGCTTGCCAAGGGTTAGCAGGGGAGGCGAGGATGAACACGCAGAACACAGAGGGTTTTCAGGGCAGTGAAATGGCTTTGTAAGACACTCTACTGGTAGATGCAGTCAACAAACATTCGCCCAAACCCACAGAACGCACATCACCAAGAGTCAGCACAGACCTTGGGTGACAATGCTGTGTCCATGTAGGTTCATTGATCAAACAGATGGGCCACTCTGATGCGGGATTTCACAGCGGGCAAGGTTATGCGTATGAAGGGGCAGGGGACAGATGGGAATTCTCTGTACCTTCTATTCAATTTCGCTGTGAATCTAGAAAATTAAGTCTATTTTTTAAAACGGGTGGGTGTCCAGGAAGAGCCTGAAAAGCCAAACCAGGACCGTGGATTTCACTGTCGAGGCCGTGATAAGTCATCGAGGGATTTCAGTTGGGGAGTGACCAGCTCTTACAATGAAACAGTCTTGGGTTTTGAAGCAATCGTGTCAGGTGCCGTGTGGAGAATGGACCCGCGTGGGGACGATGGCGGGAGCTGGGAGCGCAGGAGAGGAGGCTAGCGATGCGACTTAGGTCAGAGTTGATGGAGGCGTAGACCAAAGAAGAAGTCATGCAGACAGAAAGGAATGGTGGATTTAAAAGATAAAAACAAACAAACAAACAAACAAAACAAAACTCTGAGGAGCAAGGTCATGGCTCGTCTTTGACCGGGTGACCCCAAGGCGGCTGGTAGTGGCCGACCCTTGGTGGCGATTGGGTGTTGCCCTTATCCATACTGTTTTTCTTAGGACCATAATAGGGTATGGGATCCTAGACACAATTCTTTTAAAATATGCTTCCAGAGATAAGGAAACGGGGGTAGAGTCTCATCGTTTCCCCGCCATCCCCATCCGATCTCAGCAACCTGGCCGGGGCCCTGGATCCTCACCGCCACTGCGAGCCGGCGAAGGGGGCGGGGTTCTGCGTCTCCGTGACCCGCTTCACAGCATTGCAAACCCCACTCCGAAAAATCTGCTGGAATGCACTCACGCTCATTTTTTTAGTAAGTCAGTCATTGCTCCCAAAGACCCAAAACAATACATTAATTTTAATAAAACAGTAGTTAAAAGGCTCCCCAAACCCATCCACATTACCCTTCCCACATTGTGGTTCTCTAAATGGGGTCCCTGGAGCAGCAGCCTCAGCATCTCCCTTGAACTTGTTAGAAATGCAAATTATGGGGTTCCAGCCCAGACCCACTGGGTCAGAGATTCTGGGGATGGGGGCCCCGCACCCTGTGTTTTAACAAGTCCTTTGGGTGATTCTGATGCCGTTTCAAGCTGGAGCACCACTGACCTAAAGGAACCATACGGTGTCATCTACCGCAGTCTTTTGAGTCTACCTGGACAAAGTTTATGCTTTTTTAAATAAATAAAACATAATTTGAAGGTGAGTGATGCTCTCTGCCGTATTTTTTTTTTACATGAAAAGTATCAGAGGCAATGTTTCATCTGCATGAACAAAAGAAGAGAGCCAGCCTCGGTAGGGAGACCGGGCGTGGTCCTGCCGGACCCGGGGGTAGAGGAAGCAGGTGTGGCTTACCTGACAGATGCCGCTGATGCACATGTCCAGGGAGTCCGTGCTGCAGCGAGTCCCATCCAGGACCTTGGGTGCCAGTTCCACCACCAAGCTCTGTCCCCGTGCGTGACACTTGAGCGCGCAGGGGGCAGCCGGATCGTTGTACCGGGGAAGCCATTCGTAGTAACGGCCCTGATACTGGACGTCATTGTAGGCGGAGCACTGCTGGGCTCGGAAGTCCTCGGCATCCGGAGGGCAGTCCTGCGAGCAGAGGAGAAGGGCCACACGGACATCACTCAGGCAGATCGGCCACCGAAGGGCAGAACAACTTCCCAAGAGTCGCACGAGACCAGACCCTGCCACCGGCCTCGCACCTTGGAGTCACCTCATTTCTTCACCTTATTTAAAAGCTCTCTTTTGACCGTCTTGCTTTGAATTTTTCCAGGGGACTCCAGCTCTTGATGGGGAATGTTAATTATCATCCGTGCCTTCAAGAACCGTTTCGGTGGGAAGGGTAGCTTGTCCCTGCTTTGGCCCCAAACTGCCAAGCTTTGTGAGAACTTGTGTTTGTTTCTTTGTTTCTGTGTTTGTGATGGTTAATTCAGGGGCTCTTCTTCCCCCCGGTGGGCCCCCCTCCCCCACCCCGTCCTTTCCACTGGAACCAAGGACCTGCCTTCAACCCAATGGAGGATGGAAAGAGAAAACGGGGCTCTTTCAAATTCTGTCTACACCAACAGCAAGGAAATTCTAAGTAAAAGCTCTAGGGAGCTCTCATATTAACAGTAAAAAGTGTTGGTGCAAGTTTGATGACTCAGAAACCTTTTTACTTAATTACCAATCCCCCCCCCCCGCCCCCCAAGCCAGATGCTGGCGGACCAATGTTACTTTATTCTTCAGAGTTGGGTACAAACTGCCTAATTGATGGGAATTCGTTAATCCTATACAAACTTCCCAATGAAAGGAAACAGATACGGAAAGGCAACAAATTATTTTGTGTTGCTTTTCTTATTATAAAAATAATCAATGGTTGTTATAAAACCTTGGGGAAATAGTTTCTATTAAAAAAAAAAAAAAAAGAAGACGAAGAATAGGGGCACCTGGGTGGCTCAGTGGGTTAAAGTCTCTGCCTTCGGCTCAGGTCATGATCCCAGGGTCCTGGGATCGAGTACTGCATTGGGCTCTCTGCTCAGCAGGGAGCCTGCTTCCCCCACTCTCTCTGCCTGCCTCTCTACTTGTGATCTCTGTCTGTCAAATAAATAAAACCTTTTTAAAAAGTTTAGTAAAAAAGAATAAAAGACAAAGATTCTTGTACCTAAAGCTTTACACGAATCCTTGATGATTTCCCAAAAACAAATTTCTGGAAATAAAATTTCTGAGAAAAAGGGTGTGTTTGATGAGCTTTTCAAAACATTGCCAAATTGCCCTCCAGGAATTTCCCTCCTTATTATCACCAGGCTCCCTAAATTCCCTTTTTTCCCCCCAATCTCTCTTCTCAGCTTGGGTGCTATAATTTGCTAACAGTTTTCTAATCATGTTAAATAGAATTTCATTGTTTTAATTTACATTTCCTTTCATATCCTAGGTTTGATAGCTTTCACGTATATTTGCTTTTTGTATTAACTCTTTAAAAATTTCCTGTTTTCTGTCCTTCATTTATCTATTGGAATGTTTCACTTTTTACTATTTTTAACAGATAAGAGTATCAACCTTCCTAATGAGGCCATCAACCCTTTGCCATCTGTACTGGAAATATTCTCCCCATTTGATTTTGGTTTGGGGACTTGGCAAAGTCAAGAAACCTTATATTTCCAAGTAGTCAGCTCTGTTAATATTTCCTTTTAAGGTTTCTTCTGTCTTTAATAAGTTTAGAAATGCTTTTTCTACCCTAATGATAAATACTGAAATATACTTTTCTAGTTCCTTTCTGGTTTAGCAATTATATTTAACACTTGGTTACACTGGGAATTTATTTTGACATGTGGTGCAAGTTTGACACCTAACGTTATTTTTTTTTCTACAAAAAATTGTTTTTTTAAAAGATTTTATTTATTTGGGGCACCTGGATGGCTCAGTGGGTTAAAGCCTCTGCCTTCGGTTCAGGTCATGATCCCAGGGTCCTGGGATCAAACCCCGCATCGGGCTCTCTGCTCAGTGGGGAGCCTGCTGCCTCCTCTCTCTCTCTGCCTGCCTCTCTGCCTACTTGTGATCTCTATCTGTCAAATAAATAAATAAAATCTTTAAAAAAAAAAAGATTTTATTTATTTGACAGAATACAAGTAGGCAGAGAGGCAGGCAAAGGGAGAGGGAGAAACAGGCTCCCCGCTTAGCAGACAGCCCAACGTGGGGCTAAATCCCAAGATCCTGGGATCATGACCCAAGCTGAAGGCAGCCGCTTAACCGACTGAGCCACCCAGGTGCCCCTTCCCTACAAAAAATTATTAATAAATTATCAGCCAGAATCTTAGGATTCAATTTATTTCATTTCTCCCTTTTTACCACTTAACTTTTGTATCTTGCTGTGTTCATGCTTCTGGCCTTTACAGTCTGCCTCAAATCCTTTTTGGAAGTAGGTAGGGAAGACATAAAATATAAGAAACAAACATCCCCCCTGGGATTAGTTGTACTATTTTGCGGTGAATCGTTCCAAAACCCTGTATTGCATCCACATTTTTCTTGTTTCAGAAACATTAAACCTTAACCCAGGTCACACCTATGGAAGAAAGAGTTGATGCAAAGACTAAAACTGGTCGACCTCTCTCTCTTGAAACCAGGACTGTTTTCCATCTGGCCCCAGGGGAGATCACCAGTTGATAAAACGATATGGCCTCCTCTTCCCTTAACCGTGGCCAATTTTCTCTGTATCTGACTCTTTGAAACGCAAGCCAAAGAGTGTAAGAGAGCAGAGTGAAAACCTTCCCTTATACTAGGCTCACTGATGTGGTAAGCATGATTTAGGGACTGAAATTTCTTGCTGTCTGACCCTTGACTGTCTTAAACTCCATAAACCAAAGAAATATCACAAAATTAACAAGGTTTAATTAACAGACAGCTGAGGATGCCAGCCTACACTTCGTTCTTGCTAAAAGGGGGGCCTGGTTTGGACACAGGACCCAGCCTCGTTGGCCACAGCTGATCATCAGAGGGGCAAACACCTGGTCCATGCCAGGACTGTCTTTCCCAGGAACTTGGAGTTGCAGCAGAAGAGCTGGGGACTCCCACCAGTCTGAGACAGAGCTAACCAGCGCTGTCTTGAGATGCCTGTTGAAGCCGAGCCAGCCAGCTCTCAGAGCAAAGAAGAATGAATTAGACACGGAAGAAGGAAAGGTGACAGACCATGTCTTTCAATCTGATTACGTAACGTGGGCTCCTCACTTTCTGACTCCTGGGTCCAGGCCCTCAAGGTGTGCTGATGCCCAAATTCTATTAAATATCCACACATCCATCCAGTGAATCCCATTTTTTTTTTGAGCTACTTTGAGTGGGCTTCTGTCCTGGGAAATGACGATCCCGATAAAGACACCCTTATATCTGGACAATGCTTTCCAGTTTACGAGGGGTCGCACTGACATTCCCTTTGAGGTAGGTGGGTCAGCACGATCATTACCCTCATTTTATAAACAGAGAAAACTGGGATCCTCAAAGTCTTCAGTCACTAGCCATAGACACCCGGCTAGAGTAGGACAGAGCCAAGACTGATTACCAGAGTGACAAGTGTTCCATTATGTGACACTGCTTTCTAGTAATCTTGCAAGACAGGGAGGGCTTGCATTAAACACTTGCATTCACTTGGCATTCTTCCAGTGTCAACACTAAGCCTGTCTGGTCGGCTTCTGCTGGGTCCCCTGCACTGGCTCAAGACAATTTAGGGATTCCTGTGTCTTAAATAGTTTAGTTGACATTTAGGAAGTTCGAATACCAAACGTTCTTCTGCTTCCCTTTCCCTGAGAAGCATTTCCTCATATCAGTTAAGACAACACACTGGTTAAATATATTTTCTGGGCGTCGCCTAGGTTACAGGCTGTGGAGAACAGAAAAGAAGGATCTAATCCCCCGATGTCACGTGGAGAGCCCGTTATCTCATGGGAGATGCCGCATCTGCTGCGTGAAATACAGGGACCCACTGGGTTAGTTTGTGTTGATGGACTCACAAGGAAGGCTTTGCAGTGAAGGAAATAAAATTGTCCCAAGTGTTAAATTAAGAAAGAAGAGATCCCAGATCAGGAAGACTTGACTCAGTCAGGAGGGGGCAGCCAGCCTGGAAAGCACAGAACAGGAGGGGGAGGAAGAGGGCAGAGCTTAGGAAGAGAAGAAGGGAGAAGCGGGTAAGCAGGACACAACTAGAACCCACGGAGGACCACGCCGAAGACGGAGATCTCTTCTCCCTCCTCAAGCCATGAAGATACACACATCGTTCTCATGGACAACTGAGTGAGAAATGCGGGGCCAGGGAGGTCACCTAATCAATGGAACATTTTTATGCAAAAAGAGATAGACCCTCAGCTAAGGGATGATTTATATAAAAGGACTGAACCAAGCTTTAATATGGGTTATATATTTAGGTCATTTTTCCCAGATAACCAGTGAGTAGGGACTTAGAAGAAATGGGATTTCTACTGTAAGCAAACTTAAAATTTTTATTTTATCTTCACATCCAAGTTGTACCACAACTTGGGATCCTCGAATATAACCAAAGGCAAATTTCTAGCGTGAAAATGAATTATTGTGAGTGGCCATTTTAAGAAGACAGCAAATGGTGCATCACAGAAAAGTGATGTTTCAGAGGAGATGTGGGATGGTATGATGTGTTTTAGGACAACTATAGGAAAGAACACAAGCAACAGGGACACAGCAGAAACGAAGTCAGTCGTGCTGAGGGACAAGGACCAGGCATGACCAGCAAGGGTGAATGTTTGTGAGCTGAACGCAAGATAAGGCTAACCAGATTCTGGAGGTCCTTGAAGGCGAGTCAGGGGAATTCAAAGCAATAAGAACCCAGGAAGGGGACTGCAAGCGTGGCACTTGAAAAGCACCTGTGTGACAGCAGGCTGGACTGGAGTAGGAGCCGCGACAGTGCAAAATAAAGCACACCTCTAAGAGGAGACTGCCAGAGATCAGCCGTCCACAGGACCCATGGCATGGAGAGTCTTTCAAGGGTCCCATCAAATGTCATCCGACTCTTCTGGAAAGCCACCGGGGACCCCACTGTGCAGAGTCAACCACTATTCCCTTTGTGCTCACATAAAAACGTGTCCATGCTGCCAAAACACTCTGACCAAATCACGATATGCTTGTTTTTAAAGGCGTTTTCCTTCTGCTCTCTTCCAGCCCTGCCTTTGATCCCATAAACCCCGGTATAAAAAGGAGAGGTCAGTGGTTTCAAGTACTGGAACTCCTTGCTGACAGGCGTGACCTCCCTTGGAAAGTCTCCACTCGCTCTGGGAGATGCCCGGTGAGGGAAAGTCTTCACTGAGGCCTCTGGGGCCTGGGCCTGGCCGTCGGGGTCTTTGCTGGGCGCTGAGCGGAGGGTTCTCTCTGAAGGTGGCAGCTACCGGGGGTTATGGAATGTTCCAGCCCAAAGCCCCATTTCCCCCGACAGAATGACCCCAGGGAGAGCCGCCGCAGCGAGGCCAGCTGTCGCAGGGGGGCCGTGTGGCACTCACTCCCCAGCAGTGGGATTTCTTCCTCTCTGCCCTCGGAATGTCACTCCCCATCACATCCGACCTGTCTCACAGAAGGACATTCGATCCTGCCTTGAGTGCCTGGGGCCTACTCTTCTCAGGCATCTTCTGCGGAGGGGGGCAGACATCGAAATGCCACTGCCAGGTCTGTCTGTGTCAAGCCTGAGCCTCCCCTGCAGCAGGGACACCCCCTCCCCGGGGCTGGGGCACGGAAGGCCCACGGCCGTGGGGGACTTCCTTTCCCTGACTTCCCCTCTGCCGCCTCTCCTCTCCCTGACCTCTGTCCCTGGCCCCCCGTGGCCAGTCAGAAGGTCTATCCTACAGCTCCTGGGGTCGGTGGTTCTGACGGTCTCGGAAGGGGGGATGTTCCTGCGACTCCCCCTGGGAGTCATGGGCTCCTGGGGCGGGAGGAGCAGCCGGATTCGAGACCACTGTCTGCGCTGTCACCAGTCATCTGACCAGGCTCCGGACCCAAGAGGCAGCCTGGTGTGGCACAGTGGCTAGAAGCTTGCACTCCAGAACCCGCAGCCCGACTGCCGGGGTCTAGCTCCGCTCCGTGGCCCCCGGCACGTTTCCTACGTTTCGTCCTGTGTGAGACTGGAAGTAAGGGCCGTTCCGGTGGCTCAGTTGATGGAGAATCGGACTCTTGATTTTTGGCTCAGGTGATGACCTCAGGGTTGTGGGATCGAGCCCCGCACAGGGTTCTGCGCTCGGGGGAGTCGGCTTGAGATTCTCTCTCTCCCCCTCTCTTTCCGCCCCTCCCCCTCTCTCAAATAAATGAATGTTTTTTAAAAAGTGGAAATCAAGATAACATCTACTTTGTAGAGATATTATGAGGGTTAAATCAGTGGATGGGTGGATGGGCACTTAGAACAGTGGCTAGCGTTTAGGAAGTACCACAGGAAGGAGCATTCAGAATGCGGGCTGTCTGCTGTTTGTAGTATTGTTGTTGCTGTTGTTGTGCATTTTTGTTAAGAGCTGGAGAGCTGGCACGCCCCAGGGCCCTCATTTGCAAAAGAGAAATCACCACACCTTGTCTGCCTCTATCTCAGAGACAGTGCAAGGGTCGGGGGACACCCTGTACATAATGCACTTGAACTCTCAAGGTATTTACAGGTATCAGGTATCATTTGCAAGAATTCAGAAACTACTAAATACTTACCAAATTAGTTCATAAATGTAAAAAGGCCCCCAAAAGGTAGTACACATGGAAGGTATGAGATACCCCAAAACTGTGTCAGTTAAAAAAGACTTAGATTTTCCCCCAAGGGTACCAAAGGGTCATTAGCTTTACAGCACACATAATCTTCCAACTGCACCCACGAACACTACTGGGTGATACGTTCTTACAGAACTTACATGATTGCTGCATGTCTTGTATCGAATATTCTGTCCTTCGCAGTTCCTAGAGGAAAAAGAAGAGGGGGAAAGAAATGATTTCTTAGACGTGGCAAGCAGCACAAAAGAAAGAAGACAGAGGGAGGGAGAGAAGGAGAGAGGGAAGGAGAGGGGCGGGGGAGAGAGAAGAAAGAAGGGAGGAAGGAAGGAAAGATAAAGAAAGGCCAACACAAGGCGATACTCATAGAACTTCCATTAGTCCGTGCTACCTCAGAGATTCAAAGTTTAAATTCTAAGAAATAACTTTTAAAAAATCAGAAGGGCAAAAGGTCTCATGACAGTGTCCCTTGGAACAGAGGGCGAATTCTTCAGCTGAATTAATGTAACGCTGTTACTTACGTGCCGTTTTCACCCTGGGAGCCACGTAACCCCTGAAATTAGTGTATAACGTGTGTGCCTACTTGTGGGTTTTTTCCTGTGAAAAAGAAGAGGAAGCTCTGGGTGGATGCATTCCGTGCACGGTGACCCCCCCGCTCCCTGAAGGACCCTAAGCTGGCTGGGCTCTCCATGACCTCCGTCTGTAATCCATACGACGGTCTCCGTTAGACGCTTGCTAGAGGCAACCCTTTCACATTTTCTTCCAACGATCAGCCTTACCGAACGGAAGCTACAAAATCGTGTCCAGGATTTCCCTGGGATGCTGGTGCTGTAGGGTCTGAAGTCATCCATAGGCTTGAGAACTCCCCACGAATGACCCCCACGAGCTCTATCCTCCCCTCCAGCCAGTGGCTCTGGAACCTGCCACTCATTCTCCTGGTCTTCCTTAGGGTGCTCCCGGGTCGGACCCGCAGGTGCTTTCCTCAGCCAGGGCTTGCTGCTCCGTAGTTTGTATTAACTCCTTCCAGCTAGCTGGCCCGCTAATGGTACTTCCCAACTTCTCAGTTACACACTCTTTTTTTTTTTTTTTAAACCTCTGGTTTACCTGGTCAGTTCAATGGCAGATTTGCAGCAAAGAAAGCTAAACGCAGGCTTAACTCAACATCTGGCTTTAGAAGTCGGTTGATACTATCTCAATGTTTTCAAATATTTAGTCTTAGAAGAATAGAAATGTTTTTAAAGATTTTATTTATCTGAGAGAGAGTGAGAGATCATAAGCAGGGGGGAAGGGGCAGAGGAAGAGGGAGAAGCAGACCCCCCACTGAGCAGGCAGCCCGATGCAGGACTCGATCCCCGGACTCAAGAATCATGACCTGAGCCAAGGGCAGGAGCTCAATGGACTGAGCCACCCTGGTGCTGCAAGAAAATAAATTTTTAAGAAGTGGATCTGAGTGGGGTGCACCTGGGTGGCTCAGTCGTTTAAGCATCTGACTCCTGATTTGGGAGCTCAGGTCATGATCTCAGGGTCCTGAGATGGAGCCCTGCACTGGGCTCAGTCACTGAGATTTTCTCTTTTCCTCTCCCTCTGCCCCCCCACCTTAAAAAAAAAAAAAAAAGTGGATCTGGATGGATCTGATTTTTGGCTGCTACAGTTTAAATAGGAGCCTCTATGAAATAATTGATAATCCATTTCAGTAATATATCATCATCGCACATGCCTGCTGACGATTTCATTTTTATTGATTACAAAAAGAGTACGTGAAAAATAATAATACACCAAGAAGTGTAAAGGAGAATAATCAATCTTTCTAAATCCCATCACCAAGACCTTCACTCTCCATACTTTGGCATTTAATCATCCTGTGTTTCTGCATGACTTACAGATGTGAAATCCTAGTACTAATTCAGCCTCGGATTAGATTTAATCTAATATAACAAGTAGTCCCTCATTTCATTACTAATTCTTTTTAGAAAATTTTTCAGTAACTATATAATAGCCCATTATACAGACATCACATTTTTTGTAGACCTGAATTTAAATGTTCTTAATTGTGGTGAAACACAAATATCATAAATTTACCAACTTAACCATTTTTAGATACACAATCCAGAGTTAAGTATATCCACATTGCTGTACAAACATGACAATGTGTGGTCATTTATGCTGCCTCTTTCCCCCCCATGCTTCTTAAATTTACATATGGTAAAATTCACCTTTTTGGGGGTGTACAATTTTACAAGTTTTGACGAATCCATCCTCCACGTTGAGTAATTTTCTTTTACTGGCATGATTATTTTGTATTTTATCATGTTTGACACTTTCTGATCCCGCTTTCCACCTTTTCTTTCTTTGCATCCTTCTCAGACTATCCACTTTCATCTCATACCATTCCTTTCTGTCTGTCCCACGTGTAGCACGTACCCCTAATGGGATTATGGAGACAGGCATACGGGAAGAAGAACTTTGGGAGTGAAAACAACAACAACACAGCATTACGGCAGCCTCAGAAAGCATTATCTAAATGACAGTTGAAGTTCTGAACTCAAAGGCAGACCAAGTATACAATCAGTTGCCCTTGCTCAGTACAATTCTTAACGAGTTCGGGATGAGGACTTCTTCCCAGATGCTATGTTAGTAATAGGTCGACCCAGTCTCAGCATCTTGTAACGCTGTCTATTTCCTCTGTTTTGTGTCTTGTCATACACGACCCTCAAATTTATTAAACTTTCGATGAGACTACATCAAACTTGAAACACTCAAGAAGCACCAAACTGGGAGGCTGGCGGGAAAACGGGATTATAGGGTGGAGAAGTCTCTCTCTTGGTCAAGGGGAAGTGACGCCATTCTCCTGGGAGACAAGAGCTAAGCCAGTGGACAAGGTCATGCACTTACATGACTTATTTCATTGTGCTTTTATGTGCAGGGGGTGGGGGGAAGAAGAAAATAAATTACAGAAAAAAGTGGACGGGGATTTAAAGTACTCTGTTTATTTTGGAAAGATCCCAACTGAGGAAAGCAGCTAATAGATTAGGGAAGTGATAACCAAAACCTTTTGTACCACACTGACTTAGAACCCTAAAAGGCTTTTAATTCTACTGTCCAGAGACCAGGCAAATTGCAAAGAAACAAGATAGTATTTGAATTGAAATACTGATATACAGAAAAACAAAATAGTCAAAACCTACAAAGAATGATATTTTCTTTAAAAACATTCTGGAACTTCAGAAAAAATTATTTCAGAGGCATTGTTACTACCAATTGTTTAACTTCAGCGGTTTTTTAAACGAGAAGCAAAACTACTGTTGTAGGGATGCCTGGGTGGCTTGGTCGGTGAAGCGTCTGCCTTCAGCTCAGGTCATGATCCTGGCGTCCTGGGATCGAGTCCCACATTGGGGTCCCTGCTCAGTGGGAGCCTGATTCTCCCTCTCCTCCCTGCTTGTGTTCTCTCTTGCTATCTTGTCACTATCTGTTTCTCTCTCAAATAAATAAATAAAATCTTTTTTTAAAAAAAGAAAGAAAAGAAAAACTACTTTTGTAAAAAGAAATTTAAATCTAAAAGGAAAAAACGTATCCTTGAAAACAGCTTCTGGTTGTGTCTCAGGTCTGCTGTATAGACCAGACAGTCATGGTCTACACCCCACTGCCATCTGCTGTGCCCTGATTGTAAGCCTAGGACCCAGGAGGCACGAACCTGCGTCTTAACCGATGAGACGGAAAACGTAAACCTAAGACACGAGGCTGTCTCCAGGACCAATCCCACTACAAGGGCAGCAAAGCGACATGGAAAGAGAGCATTTTACTTCACGAACTCTCAAAATACAGAGTACCATTCTGGATTCATTCCTTCTCCAACAACTTCTTATGGTGAACCTACTAAGTACCAGAATGCGCCTATAAATATGAGGGAAGACCACCTCTCAATTCCCCGAACCAGTCAGTAGTAAGATTTTTTTTGTTAACCCAACTATCTGGCCAACATGTTTAATGTTCTCCTTCACATCAACCGAACACACAGTAAACTCCCTGACTGGTCTCTATGGATGTGGTATGTCCTGGTGACACTTCAGTATGAAAATGAATGACCACTTTATGAAACAGGCATGAAATGAAATTCAAGTTATTTTAAAGGTAAGGACACTGGAGTCCTAATTCCCCAAGCAGGACCCTGCCAGCTTATTCTGGAAATAATTCCTTTGGCCCCAAGCAACCAAGCTGCGGAAAGATTACTTCCAAGTTTTTAATTTCATTCTAATTATTATATGCAAGAGCTCATGGTTATCAGGAGTAAATGAAAATTCAAGAACAACATTTCACGATTATGTATTTTCTACCCATTACAACATTCGTAACACCCTGAAACTGGAGATTTTTGAAGCCATAAATTTATGAATATATAAAAAACATATGTTGATTTCACATGAGGATACATTAAAAACATTAATAAAATTTCCCTGGAGTTTATAGCAGTATAATTTATTACACTCATTTGATGATATAGTGACTCAAATACTAGTGTCTTAAAGACAGAGAAGCATGTGTTTTGAAGAATAAAAATATATTAATTTTTTAACTAGTAGTTAACTTAAACCTGTTTCCCATGGTTGGCAGTTGACTAGTGTATCGAGTTACAAACTTCTGCAAGAGACATTCTGGCTGGGTTATGGTCAGCAATGCAAAAACACTGGCTGTGAATTTAAATACAATAAAATCCTGAAATAACATTATCCACAAAGAAATAAATGAGCAAAATAGCTGCATTCATCCCCTTCCCTAAATCGGGAATTTAAATAAACACACTGATAAAAAGAGATGGCACCGAAATGCTTTCAAAAGCTTTGAGATGGCGCTTTATTTGATTTTATACGTATCCACCTCTGTCTTCCTTCTCCAAGAAAAATGGACCACAGAGCTCCCTATTTATGAAGATTTAATAAGTCTCCAAGGCTCTCCTAGGATAAAGAGACCTGATAAGTAGGTTTCCTTCTTAGGAACCTCAGGGTACTTTCAAAGTGACAGTAAACATTTTTAATATGGGAGGGGTCGGGAATGATGAAAGTTTGAGGCTGCCCAAAAGGTGGGGAACAGAGATGTGTTGAACCATTAATGCATCTGTTGCCTTTCTTCTGAATTGCTGTAATTCAGTTTTTAGGCAGAGGCGTGATGTTACTGTCCCTGTTTCTCATGACAGATGTGGAGGGAGTGGGGGGGGGCAGTGCCATAGGCCTGGCCCCATGCCAGGAACCAAGCCGGAGACAGGACATACGATATATATCACCATACCTTTATCTGACTATACATACCACAGGACATACTATTCTCGCATTTAATTTTTTAAAATACTTGATTAGGATCTTTCCTACCCTGATATATTTTTCAAATTAGATGAGCTCAGGGAGTAAACAAATTTGGAGACTCTCAGGCCTAAGAGCAAATTTCAGAAGACAAGTTAAGATTTGTTCATAAATAGACTAAAAAAACACTAAAGTCCTAAAAAACTGAAAAGAATTAAGCAAGTCCTGCTTCAGGAATGAACACTTGAAATAGAGTCGCAATATGTATAACTGAATTGTTTTTGTGTTCTTACAAGTATTTGATTATGAAATGTTTTAAGTCCACAAAAAAATAGTAAGAATGACACAAACTCATATACCTACTAGTAAGCCTCATCATTTCTTAAAGTTTTCTTTGGAATTATTTTTAAGGAATGCATCAGTCCTGGGGCACCTGGGTGGCTCAGTCGTTAAGGAACTGCCTGTGGCTCAGGTCATGATCCTGGGTACTGGAATCCAGCCCTACATCGGGCTCCCTGTTCGGTGAGAAGCCTGCTTCTCCCTCTCCCACTCCCTCCGCTTGTGTTCTCTTCCTCGATGTCTGTCTCCGTGTCAAACAAACAAATAAAATCTGAAAGAAAGAGAGAAAGAGAGAAAGCAAGAAAGCAAGCAAGCAAGCAAGAAAGAAAGGAAGGAAGGAAGGAAGGAAGGTGTCATTAAAGACGTGTCTCCAAAGGCAAAGGAAACAAAAGTGAAAATGAACTTTTGGGACTTCATCGAGATAAAAGGCTTCTGCACAATAAAGGAAATAGTCAACAAAACAAAGAGGCAACTCATGGAATGGGAGAAGATATTTGCAGATGACACTACAGTTAAAGGGCTGATATCCAAGATCCATAAAGAACTCCTCAAACTCAACAGCCAAAAAACAAAGAAGTTAAAAATGGGCAGAAGGTATGAACAGACACTTCTCCAAAGAAGAACACAAATGGCTAACAGACACGTGAGAAAATGTTCGTCATCATTAGCCATCAGGGAGATTCAAATCAAAACCACACTGAGATACCACCTTACACCAGTTAGAATGGCCAAAATAGACAAGGCAAGAAACAACAAATATTAGAAAGGTTGTGGAGAAAGGGGAACCCTCTTAGGCTGTTGGTGGGAATGCAAGTTGGTGCAGCCACTCTGGAAACAGTACGGAGGTTCCTCAAAAAGTTAAAAGTAGAGCTACCCTATGACCTAGCAATTGCACTACTGGGCATTTACCCCAAAGATACATATGTAGTGACAAAGAAGGGCCACATGCACCCCAATGTTCACAGCAGCAATGTCCACAATAGCCAAACTGTGGAAGGAGCCACAATACCCTTCAACAGTCAAAGGGATAAAGGGATATGTGGTTCATATACACAATGGTATATTATGCAGCCATCAGAAAGGATGAATACCCAACTTTTGCATCAATGTGGACAGGACTGGAGGAGATTATGCTGAGTGAAATAAGTCAAGCAGAGAAAGTAAATTATCATATGGTTTCATTTATTTGTGGAACATAAGAAATAGCATGGAGGACATTAGGAGAAAGAAGGGAAAAATGAAGAGGGGGGAATCAGGGCGGGAGACGAACCATGAGAGACTATGGACTCCTAGACTCCGGAAAACAAACTGAGGGTTTTAGAGGGGAAGGGAAAGGAGGAGGGATTATCCTGGTGTTGGGTACTAAGGAGGGCATGGATTGCATGGAGCACTGGGTGTTATATATGCAACAACGAATCATGGAACACTACATCAAAAACTAATGATGGACTGTATGGTGACTAACGTAAAAAAAAAAAAAAAAAAAAAAAAGAAATGTTTCATTACAGATATGGTGGAAGTCCCCTGCCAAACCCCCTCAATCCAATTCTCTTGCCTCCCTCTGCAGAGGCAAATAAATAAATGGTATCAGAGTGTGCATGACCTTCCACAGTTTGATTTTTAAAATTTGTATCAACACTATGTTTCTGAGAACATCCATGTTGACAGATGCAACTCAATTTCATTCATTTTTATGGTTCCATGGGAACCCCATGGTTTCCTAAAACCCCAATTTTCCTAAAGTTGATGAAGATTCTGCAAAAAGCAATCTTATGCAATATCCTTAGGCATATCTGCATGCATTTCCCCGGGATGTATACCAGGGTGGGTCTATTCTCTTGTGGGCACTTACAGCTGCGCCATGACTAGATACTGACATATTGCTCTCTAAGGTGAGAATACCAATTTTCACCCCCATTCATACTGCAGGAAGGTTTTCATTTTCATACATCTAGGCCAATATTGGGCATTTTAAAATGTTTTACGTTTTGCCTAATCTGAAGAATATAAAATATCTCACGTTGTGTTCTTTTGTGTCTTTTTGTGAATGAGGTTAATATTGCCATTTGTTTCTGACTATGCAGTTTTCCCTTCTGTGAGTTTCCTGTTCATGTTCTTTCTTCATTTTTCTACAAGTTTGTTTTTGCTTTTGTTTTACTGGTAGTATGGAGAAGTTATTTAAATAGTTCAGATACTAATCCTTTAATTTCTATATTCACTGTCAAGAGTCTCCCACTCTAGGCTTTTCTTTTGGTTTATGGTATATTTTTATGATATAACATTATTTGTGCAGTGGAACTGAATTTATCAATATTTTCCTTTGTAACTTAAACTCTTTATATCTTAGTCAAGGAATAATTCACTACCTGGAGATCATAAAGACATTCTTTGGTATTTTCTTCTAAAGGTTTTCAAGCTTTGCTTTTTGTAAGTAGACTTTAATACACCTAGAATGTATGCTTTATGTGTACTGACATTTTCTAATATTTCCCCTTTGGATATCAATATTCATATGCTTAAGCCCCATGTACTGAATATCCACCCTTAATCTAAAGATTTTTAGTGCCTCCTCTAATGTATTTCAAATGCTTATATATGCATGTTTTTTTTTTCTTGGATCTCCATTTTGCTACACTGGTCTCTTATTGGTACCTATGCTACTATGATAGTTAAATTTCTTAAATTTTGGTGTCTGGGCAAGTTACCCATTTTGTTGTTTGAAAACCTGTTTTCATTACCTTTGTATTTCCATATGATTCCTAGAATTGGAGTTACACTTAAAGATTAATTTGGGGAGGAAATGATATTTTTATGATGTGACTTCCTATTTATGAACATATTATATTTTGCCATTTGTTTAGGTGAGATTTTAAATCATTCATAAAGGTCTTGTACATCTACCGGATATTTTACAAGGTACCTCATATTTTGTTAGTAGTGCAAATGGCATCTTTTTGATATTTTTGCTTTCTCAGTTCTTGCTACCATATAAGAATACAGTTTTTATCTGTGCATTAATCTTGTTTACAGTACCAGGACTCTTATTAGTCCCATTTTTTATGTGTAGATATTCTTATTCTCTTAGACAATCACTCTCTGAATTGTGAGAACTTTCTCTCTTCCTTTCTAATTCTTATACTTTGTAATTCTTTCTCTTGCTTGATTATACTGATTAGAGCCTCAGAAACATTAACAAATATAAACTATGACAGTGGGCATTCTTATTTCATACCTAATATCAGAGAAAATGCGGTAGTATTTTACTATGATGGTTGCTATCTACTATAAATTAAAGAGTACACCTCTATTTCTAGTTTGCTAAATTTTTCTTTCCAGTTATGAAAAAAATGCATCTATGTAGATAACTGTCATTTTTCTCTTATGTCATCAATGCTGTGTCTGATGGTGCTTACTCATGGCAAATATTTCCTTTTGTATTATGTATTTTAGGATAGCAAACTAATCTTAAATAAGGGATCTACTGATAGGACGAGGAATCCCATAAAGCCCGCCTTAGTGGTTTGTCCCTGCATATCTTTTGTTACTGCCAGTAGCCTCAGAGCTTTCAAGGGTTCCAAGACCATTTTTCATATTAATTTCTCACCTCAAAACTTCCACAATCATATGGGATATATACATTCAACTCAATATGTACAATAAATGTAAATCGATACACATGTAACTCAAACTCTTAGGGAACAGGTCCATTGTTCCCAAGTGGAAACTTTTTTTAATTCACTGTTGAGACCAAGAATTTAAAATTTTCTATGCTGGTATATGGCTTTTTTTGTTGGTCCCAGTCCATCTGTTTAGGAAACATATGGACTTACAAAGGTCCTACCTTTATATTATGGTTGGAGTCCCTATGCTGTGCCTCTTACACCTCAAGACTTGATCTCTTGTGATTATGAAGGAATTGAAACTCAACAGTCTGAGTTCTGGGCACCAGCAGATTCCCCCTCCATTCCCCAGATAACCACAGAATCAGGTATGAACTTCTGGGTCTAGTATTTAGTTACTTCTTTGTTTAATTTTTGGTTCTGTGGATTTCCTTTACTTTCTTTTAGGTTCACCTATATTTCTCTATTAAGACTTGTTAATGTTGTGGGGGGTTTTTATCCAAGTAACATACAATGTGAGATTCGTTTCAGGTGTAGGATATAGGGATGCAAGAATTCTGCACATTACTCAGTGCTCATCACAGGGAATGTGCTTTTGATCCCCTTGATCTATTTCAGCCGTCCCCTCACCCTCCTCACCAGTGTGTTCTCTGTATTTAAGAGTCTGGGATTTTTTTGTCTCTTTTCTTCTTTGTTTTGTTTCTTACATTCCATATATGAATGAAATCTTACGGTTTATGTCATTGTCTGATTGCCTTACTTCATTTTATTTTACTATGATTATATAATAATAACCATTCTTATATATTATAATTACATATTATATATACAACCTCTTGCTCCATCCATGTTGTTGTAAATGGCAAGATTTCATTCTTTTTTATGGCTGAGTAATAATCCATTGTGTATACACACCACGTCTTCTATATCCACTCATCTACAGATGGACATTTGAGTTGCTTCCATATGTTGGCTATTGTAAATAATGCTACAACAAAGGGTGCATATTTCTTTTCAAACCTGTGTTTTCATTTTCTTTGGGTAAATATACAGTATGGAATTACTCGATCACATGGTAATTCTATTTTTAATTTTTTGAGGAACTGCCATACTGTTTTCCACTGTGGCTGCACCAACTTACATTCCCACATCAGCCACAGAGACATTTTTCTAGATATGTCTCCTCTGGCAAGGGAAACAAAAGCAAAATTAGACTACTGGGACTGTAACAACAACAAAAAAAGCTTTTGCAGAGCAAAGGAAGCCATCAACAAAACAAAAAGGGGATCTACTTAATAATAGAAGATATTTACAAATGATATAACCAGTAAGAGGTTTATTCCAAAATATGTGAAGAAGTTATACAACTCAACAATTAAAAAAAAGAAATAATCCAATTAAATATGGGTACAGGACCTGAATAGACATTTTTTCCAGAAAAGACATAGAGATGGCTGACACATTGAAAAGATGCTCAACATGACTCATCATCAGGGAAATGCAAATGAAAATCACAGTGAGATATCACTTCACCTGTCAGAATGGCTAAAATCAAAACACAAGAAATAACAGGTATTGGCAAGGATGTGAAGATGAAGGAACCTTCCGGTGTTGTTGGTGAGACTTTATTTTTTAAACCAGTTTAGGTTCACAGAGGAAGGTTCAGAGAGCTCCCGCATGCTTCCTGCCCTGCATATGCACAGCTTCCCCCATTATCAACATCCCCAACTAGAGTGGTACCTTTGGGGCAATCGGTGAATCTATAACAACACATCATGATCACCCAAAATCCACAGATGACGGTTAATTCTGGGTGTTGAACATCCAGTAGGCTTGAACAAATGTAGAACAACCTGTGTCCAGCATTACGGTATCAGACGGAGTATTTTCACTGCCATAAAAATCCTCTGTGCTTTGCCTATTCATCCCTTCCCCACCCCGACACCTGGAAACCACAGTCTCCGGAGTTTTATCTTTTCCGAAATGTCGTATGGTTGGAATCACAGTATACAGCCCTTTCAAACTGGCTTCTTTCACTTAGGGGTCTGTGTTTAAGGTTCCTCCATGTCTTTCCATTGCTTAATAGCTCATTTCTTTTTAGCGATAAATCATATTCCGTTGTCTGGATGGACGCGGTTTTATTTATCCGTTTACCTACTAAGGGCGTCTTAGTTGCTGCCCAGTTTCGGCAACTACGAATAAAACTGCTATGGACATCCATGTGCAGGTTTTTGTGTGGCTGTAAGTTCTCAGCCCCTTTGGGTACACGCCAAGGGGCGCAGCTGCTGGCTCGTGTGGTAAGAGTGTTAAACATACCGCTAGACGACCTTCCAAGGTGGCTGCACCAGTTTGCTCTCCCACCAGCCACGAATGAGAGCTCCCTGCTGCTCCGTATCCTCACCAGCCTGGGCTGTGGTCAGTGTTCCAGATTTCGGCCCTCTAATAGAAACGTAGTCGTAAGTCGTTGTTTGCTTTCCATTTCTTGGATGATGACTTACGACGTGCACTGTCTTTCCATATGTTTGTTCGTCATCTCTATATCTTCCTTGGTGCAGTGCCTATAAAGGGCTCTGGCCCATTTTTTAATTAAGCTGTCCATTTTCTCATCATTAAACTTTAACAGGTCTTTGTTTATTCCTTTGTCAGATATGTCTTTTGCAAATATTTTCTCCCAGTCTGAGGTTTGTCTTCTCATTCTCTTGACATTGCCTTTCGCAGAGCAGAAGGGTTTAATTTTAATGAAGTGTCTTTGGTTGTGTATCGAAAAAGTCATTGTCATTGCCACACTTGAGGTCATCTGTGTTTTAGCCTATGTTATTTTCTAGCCTTTTATAGTTTGGTGTTTTACATTTAGGTCTATGATCCATTTAGGGTTAACTCTTATGAGTGATGCAAATCTGTGTCTAAATTCTTTTTTTTTTTTCCGCACATAAATGTCCAGTTGTTCTAGCACCGTATGTTGAAGAGACTATATTTGCTCCATTGTGTTGCCTTTGCTTCTTTGCCAACATCACTTGACTATATGGGAGTCTATTTCTGGGCTCTCTATTCTGTTCCATTGACCTATTTGTCTGTTTTTTCACCAGTACCATATTGTCTTGATTACTGTAGCTTTACAGTAAGTCTAGACATCAGATAGTGTCAGTCCTCCAACTTTGTCCTTCTCCTTCAATACTGTTTTGACTGCCCGGGGTCTGCTTTCCACATAAATTTTAGAATCCATTTGTCAATATCTTACAAACTAACTTTCTGAGATTTTGATTGGGATTACATTGAATCTATAGACCAGGTTTGGAGGAACTGACATCTTGACAATATTGAGTCTTTCTATCCATGGGCATGGAATATCTCTTCATTCAGCCTTATGATTTTTAAAAAAGAGTTATGTTCTATTTTGCCTGGCATTTCTAGGTGTTTTTTTCCTAATTAATTTAAATCTTTTACTTAAAAATAATTATAAATCACATACATTTGTAAGAAATAATGAAGAGATCCCATACACACTTGACCTTATTTCCCTCGGTGGTAACATCTTGCAAATGACAGAATCAGGATGCTGATAATGATACAGTCAAAATACAGAACATCTGTCTCACCACAAGGATTTCTCAAGTTGCCTTTACAGCTGTACCTTCTTTCTTTCCACCCTCACCTCCTCCTTAATGCTTGGCAACTACTAATCTGTTTTCCAGTTGTTTAATTTTTGTCATTTTTACATGTAACTGATAAATCGTTAAGCTCTATATCTGAAACTAAGTATGTACTATATCGTGGCTAATTGAATTTGAATGAAAAATTTAAAAAGAATATTACATAGTTTGTTACATTTGGAGAATTTCTTTTTTTTTTTTTTTACCTCTGCAATTTCTGTGTTGATTCATTCTGGTTATTCCACGTATCAGTGGTTCTTTTCCTTTTACTGCTGTGTAACATTCCATGGTATGGAAAATGTGGCATTCCACGCCACAGTTTAACTATTCACTCACCAAAGAGCATCTGAGTTATCTTCACTTTTTGGAAATGACGAGTAAAGCTGCTATAAACATTCACATACACATTTTGGTGTGAACACAGTATTCATTCCATTTCTGTGGTATAAATGCCCAGGAGTACAACTGCTAGATTGTATGTTTACTTTTTAGAGAGACAATCTGTTTTTCAGAGTGACTACACCATTTTACATTCCCACCAGCAATATATGAGTGATCTAGTTTCTCTGCATCTTTGCCAGTGTTTCATACTGTCATGATTTTTTTTTAAGATTTTATTTATTTATCTGACAGAGAGAGAGAGAGATCACAAGTAAGCAGAGAGACAAGCAGAGGGAGAAGCAGGGTCCCTGCCGAGCAGGAAGCCCGATGCGGGGCTCGATCCCAGGACCCTGAAACCATGGCCTGAGCTGAAGGCAGAGGCTTAACCCACTGAGCCACCCAGCCACCCCAGTCATGATTTTTTATTTTAAGCCTAGCTAAGTATGTAATGATATCTCAGGATGGTTTTAATTCACATTTCCCTAATACATAGTGATGGTAAGCATCTTTTTTAAAAAAATTTTTTTTATTTTTTATAAACATATAATGTATTACTAGCCCCAGGGGTACAGGTCTCTGAATCGTCAGGCTTACACGCTTCACAGCACTCACCATAGCACATACCCTCCCCAATGTCCATGACCCCACCCCCCTCTCCCTGCCCCCTCCCCCCAGCCACTCTCAGTTTCTTTTGTGAGATTAAGAGCCTCTTATGGTTTGTCTCCCTCCCGATCCCATCTTGTCTCATTTATGGTAAGCATCTTTTTATGCGTTCATTCGCCATATATTCTTCTTCTTTAGTGAAACATCTGTTTATGTCTTTTGTTCGTTTACTAACTGCATTGTCTGGTTTTTAGTCACTGATTTTTAAGATTTCTTAATTTAGATACTAGTCCTTTGTCAGATAGGTGGTTTTCAAATATTTTCTCCCACTGATCTATGTGTCCCTCCCTCTGCCAATACCATAGCTTTAATCAGTAGCCATACAATCAGCCTTTATATCAGATAGACTGATTCCTCCTCTTCCATTCCTTTTTTTTTTTTTTTCAAAATTGTTTTAACTATTCCAGGGCCTATGCCTTTCCATACATATTTTAGAACAATACTGTTTTAGAGTAATTATTTTAGAATAATCTACAAAAAATATTGCTGGCATTTTGAGAGAAATTGGGTTAAACCTATAAATCCATCTGGGGAGAACTGACCTCTCGTGTTGACTTGTCCAATCCATGAACGTACTTGTCTCCGTTAATTTAGATCTTTGATCTCTCTCTTCAGCACTTGCAGTGCTCAGCATACAAGTTCTGTAAACGTTTTGTTAGATATGCACCTACGTATTTAACTTTTTTTGAGTAACTGTAAATCGTATTTTATTTTTCATTTCAGTTTCGATGTGCACATCACTAGTAAGAGAAACAAAATAAATTTTTGAATGTTATTTGTCATCCTTGCCAAACTCACCGTTTTAGTTCTTGGGTTATTTTGTAGATTCCTTGGGATTTTCTACATTTGACAAATAAGGACAGTTTTGTTTCTTCTTTTGGATTGATACGTCTTTTATTTTCTTCCCTTATCGCAGTGGGTTGAACCAGAGTGGTGAAAACACACTCCTTTGCCTTGTTACTGATCTTAAGGAGAAAGTATACAGTCTTTCACCGCAACTATAACAAATAACGGTAACTACGGGGTTTTAGATATTTTTTATCAAGCTGAGCAAGTTCCCGTCCCGTCCTGTTCCTATTTTTCGGAGAGTTCCTCATCATGAATAGGTGTTGACCTTTCTCAGAAAATTTTTATGCATCAATTGATAGGATCCTATGAATTTTTTCTTCTTTAGCTTGGTAACTGAGTAGATTACAGTGACTGACTTTCAAATACTGAATCAGCCTTACATCCCTGAAATCAACCCCACTAGGTCATACTGTAGAACTCCTCTTATATATTTCAGAATATTATTTGATAGCATCTTATTAATAATTTTTATATCTATATTTATGCAGAATATTGGTCTGTAGTTTTATTTTTTGTATAGTTTTTATCTGGTTTTGATATCAGACTAACACTATATGCATAAAATGAATTGGGAAGTATTCTCTCCTCTTCTGTTTTCTGGAAAAAAATCATTTGGAATTGGCACAAATTCTTCTTAAATACTTGGTGGAATTCACCAGTGTAACAATCTTGGCCTGGAAATTGTTTGGGGGTCAAGAGTTTTTATATTATAAATTCAATTTCCATAGTAGTTACAGAACTATGTATCTACTTCATATTAAGGATATGTTTGGATTTCACAGACCAAAGAAAGAAAGTCCAAAGACAGCAGTGGGGAATTTTTAAAAGCAATTCAATTTGCTCTGCAGAATTCACAAAAGGCTCCAGAAGAGGCACATGAGATATTTCTGGAAATGGGATAAAGTTGGGGCCAAAAACAGTAAAATTGGTTGAAAGTCTGCCTAAGGAGCAGTTAAGACTCCCGGCTCCCTTTCCTTACTTTGGCAAACACTGCACACTATTATCTAAAGAGGGTAAAACAAAAAGTCTCCAGACTGAGAGATAACATGGTTCAATTAAGGGAAAAGGTACTGAAAATGGGGATTAAATTTTTAAAAATTCACATATTTAGAGCTGAGACCCCAGTTTTCAGCCCCACTTGGTTCTTAGACTATTGGACTCCAAAGATCCTTGTCTGACAAGTCAAAGCAGCCCAAAATAAAACACCTAGAACGTCATCAGCCAATGAGATAAACCAACTGCACCCCTACAATCAAGCTCACAACTCTTGTTCTTAATTTTTTTAAGATTTTATTTCTTTATTTGACAGACAAAGATCACAAGTAGGCAGAGAGGCAGGCAGAGAGAGAGAGAGGGAAGCAGACTCCCTGCCGAGCAGAGAGCCTGATGCGGGGCTCGATCCCAGGACCCTGAGATCATGACCTTAGCGGAAGGCAGAGGCTTTAACCCGCTGAGCCACCCAGGCGCCCCTTGTTCTTAATTCTTGTTCTTGTTCTTAAATATGAACATACACAGATGATACAGAGATCATCAGAAATCTTAGAAAAGTCTCTTACAGGAAATCTAATGACAAACATGAAATCAAAAAACAGCATTTTGGAAGGAACTAGGACTATAGGAGGAAAAGAAAACTTCCTCCTCAAAAAGCCTATTTATATGTTTGGAGATAAAAGAAAATATACTGCATCTGGAGAACAGGGACAGAATGCTCTTTTTTTAATTCAAGGAATAAAAAAAAATCTCAGAAAAAGAAAATAGAGAGAAATACACACACACACACACACACACATACACACATATATTTAGACTATTTATAATATATATATGAAGAGAGAGAGAGCGTGTACACTTAGCAAGCTGGAAAATAATAGTTTAGGTAAATTTCCCAGAAAACAGGGCAAATGGACAAAGAGAAGAAAATAAAGTCTAACATCTGAATAATAAGAGTTTCAACAAAAGAAAATAGAGGAAAATGAAGAGAAGAAATCATCAAAGAAATAACGCAAGTGTTAAAGGATTAAATTTTCACAGTGGAAGAGCACATGGTAAGTATAAGTCAGTGGATGAGAACAGACTCACAGCAACACAGCGTTATGAAATTTCAGAAAAATGGGAGCAGAAAAATGCTTCTATACACATCCAGAGAGGAGGGGCAAAGAGGAGGAGATCAGAATGCCTTCAGATTTTACAGTAACATCACTCTGTGTTGGAAGACAGTGAAAATGGAAGAAAAATGCCTTTGAGTTTCTAAGGGAAAATCATTTCCATACAATTCTGTACCTGGAAAACCATCCTTCCACTTTGAGAATAAAATAAAGACATTTTCAGATATCCAGGAAGCTCCTGAAAAAAATGTACTCCATAAAAGGAAGAGGAAGTTAAGAAAAGAAAAAAAAGAAATGCTTAGGGACCAGGAGGTCCAACCCAGGAGAGAGGTACATGACACACACAGGATGACAGTGAGATGAGACTCAGGATGCCCTGAGTTCCTGGCTAGAGAGCAATTAGCAGGCTGTTCGGAATTCTCCAGGAGAGAAGTCTAAGAGAAGATGAAAGAGAATGAAAATTAGAAAAAATTTTGAAAATTAGAAGAGCTCTTTTTTTTGAATTAGTGATAAAAATGTAGAAAACTATGAAAGCAAGCAAACACATGAAGAGCCAATTATGGATTCTAGAGGAAAGAAAAATATACTTAGGAAAGGAAAAATAATCATACTCTATTACATGACTCAGCTGTGAGTAGTGTAAGGATCACAGTCGTAATAATTTAAACACTGAACAGTGGTCTGGCCAAAGTTGCGTGTGACCCCAGGATGAGGAACTGAAATAAGAGAGTATCTGCATGTATGCGTGTGTGCAACACGGCTGTAGTCAGGGAATGAGAGATGTGAGAGGTTGCTAAAATCCTCATCTCCCAAAGTATAAATCTGATAGACAATGCTTACAACTGAACAACCAAGAAGTTGCAATGTAAGCTTCAGAAATTTAGAATAAATATGAAGACAATCAGTCATCCTTAAGGAATGAAACGATGGCAAGTAGGGGATCCAGACACTTGTTTTTCTCCTCAAGCTTCATTGAGCTATTTGGCTCTTTAAACTATGTACACGTACATCTTTAAAAATAAGTAAATAAACATGCAAAATCTTAAAAAAAAGTCTTACTGTAAAAAATACATATTTCCCAATTTAGCTTTCAATATTCTTTACAAAATGGCCAGCACTTAACCCACCCCATGGACCTATACTATAGTCAAGTAGGCATCTCTTTAATCAACCCCAGGATTTATTAATTCATTTATTTATAAAATAAAATTTACCCAATTTCCAACGTATGTCAGTAGTAACATTGAACATAAAGAGATGAAAGACACAGTCTATGCCCCTGAAATTTGGTCTCAGTTGTGGAAACAGAAAAATAAAACAACATGGTGAAATAAACATTCTTATAGAAATAGTCACAAGATCCCATGGAAACATGGAAGAGTTGCACATAACCTAGTAAAGGGCGAGAACTGCCAACAAATGCTTAAAGGAAGAAATGAGGATTCAGAAGAGTTTTCCAAGTCAACTACATGTCAACCAGAAAAAGGCGAAAAGACCGCTTTAGTCAGAAAAGAAGAGCACTGACCAAAAAACACAAGTTGAGAGTGAGCACACATTCAATGACCCACTCAGTTAACGCTGTTTGGGTCCGAATCCCATGTTAGATACTATGTTAGACCTTGGAGTGGTGAAGTCTTTGACCCTTCCCTAGAAGGACTCTTATTTTGCCAACAATATAAAAAGCACAACAGACAGACATCTAAGTTACACCAAGGTGTCAAGATAGGTTTCCCAAATGAGGGCGACCTCGCACAATCAGTAAGAATTAGCCAGATATCATACTAAGAGAAAAAAAAGACTCAAATGCATGCCAGATACAGTGCAGATGGTTGAGACAGTAGACAGAAATGGGTCAGGTTTAATCTGAAGGAAAGAATATAAGGTAAGAAATATGCCCTAGGAGCACTGTAAAACTTCATTAGACGTCAATAAATGGACCTCTCTCTCTCTCTCTCTCACACACACACACACACACACAAATTCAAGTAGCAAGCATCTTTAAAAATCACCCCCAAATATACAAAAAGACAAAAGAGACAAAAGTGATCGGAGAGAACACAACAGAAGCCGAAGGCAGACGGAAGTAACGGATGTTCATGAGGCCCAGAACAAAGGGGCAAGAACCAACAGCGAATGATACAATAGAAGAAAAATTTTCCTACAATAAATAAGGATCTAAATCTGCACAACCAAAAAATGGGTGCTATGTGCCAGGGAGAAATAAATTTTAAAAGACTGAGAGCTAGACACGACCTTACAGAATTCTTGACTTGATGAAAAAAAAAAATTAAGTCTTCCATAGGCTGCCAGACAGAACAAATAGGTTATCTACATACAAACACAAAAAAATCAAACTGGCTATCGGCTCTGTGGGCAGCCACAGCGTAGACCGAACGTGATGGAAAAAGAACCTCTGGGTCTTGAGAAGGAAAATCTCGGTCTCAGGAATGTTATACCTAAACAAGCCATTCACTGTTTACGTGTGAAGGCAAGAGAAAGACATTTTCAGATGTATAAGGGCTCATAAAGTATAAGACCCACAGCTTTTTCCTGAAATTAAAAAGGCCATAAAGCCCTGTTGCGTGAAGTGTGGTCTATGGACAAGCAGCATTGACATCACCTGGGAATTTGTTAGAAATGAAAGCTCTTGGGCCCCACTCCAGACCTACTGAATCAAAGTTTATATTTTAACAAGATCCCTAGGTGATTCATATGCACATTAAAATTCCAGAAGCACAGCTCAAAACGTATCCCTGCCAACAAAGTGATTCAAAATGAAGAATTAAGAAGACCGATAATGAGCACCGAAATCATGGATGCACACACACACACACACACACACACACACAGTGAAGTTTCAACATAGGTCTGAAATAGGATTACAAAAGTAAAGACAGAAAGGAAAATGCGGCTGCCAATAAGCTGAACATAAAATCTCAAACAATAATAACAACAAAACCCAAGAAGTGGAAGTGAAGAGGAAAAGTGTAAAACATTCATCATCTCGCACTGGAGAAATGAGAAGAAACTATTTCAGTATTGCTATGGGCATTGATAGCTATAAAGTAATTATTAAAATATGGCTTTTGAACATCTTCAATTTAATCACCAGTTTAAAAAAACCCAGATCATATATATAATTTCCAAAAGGCCAGAGGTAAAACTTCAGAGAAAAACATAAAAGGAAAAAAAAGATTTTAAATAGAAATAGTAATCTGAACACCTACACTGAACTCCCTCCCCCATACAAACGCATACTGAAATGATCGACAAGGCACGTTAATAAGTGGACATCTCTATATCATACTTGGAAACCCAAAGAGGCTAGACACAAGCCAGGAACTTCAAGACACAGTGTAAGCAAGTCTGAATTAAAGGGGGTGTAGAAATATACTACTCCCTGTACACAGAAAGGAAGCCTACCTTGGAAGGAGGAGAAACAGATCCGTAGGAGAACCTTTCTATACCCAGTAAATTAGAGTGGACGCAATTCCCAGCTATTAAGAAGAGCATGCAGGTGGCCAGCATAAGACAAAAATGTGACGGCACATATGATCCCACTGGATGTGGGTCCCTGTAAAATCTCAGTGCCTACAGCGGCTCTGGCACTCTGGAAGGGTTACATACGGGATAGGTAGTGTCAAAACTACCTCCAAATAAAGGAAAGCCACAAAAATCATAGCAAAGAAATTCATCCAACAGAAAGGCAAATTTCTTCCCATGAATGCCTGCCACTGTGCTTCCTGATCATCTCCCAGTGTGGAGATACTGACCCAGAGCTGTAGTAGACCCAGACAAGTGCTTCTCACCCACTCAGAGGACACTTCTTCCATGGAGATCCAGAACTGAATTAACAAGGGACTTGACCAAATACTGACTCTAATCCAGACCCCTGGTATTTGGAGTACAGGGACTTGGAGATACACACACACAGTTTTTTTTTAAGGTTTATTTATTTATTTGGAAGAGAGACAGCAGAGGGGAGGGGGAGAAGAAGAGAGAGAGTCTTAAGCAGACTCTATGCTGAGTGCAAAGCCCAACATGGAGCTTGAACCCACAACCCTGAGATCATGACCTGAGCTGAAACCAAGAGTCAGATGTTTAACTGACCATGCCACCCAAGCACCCCGTGTGTATATGTATTTTTAAAAATTAGCTCTTATTGCTTAAATGGAAGCTTTGACCATCGACTGTTTGCAGCCAAGTCTTTCCTAATACATGTGTTTTGGGCTATAAACTTGCCTGTAAGGATGGATTAAGGTACATCTTCCAAGTTTTGATATAGATGATCCCTCTCTTTCTGACAACACTTCTTTCTTTAGTTTCTACTCTGACACCAGCATAGCGTCACCAATTTCCTTTCATTTAGTGTCACATGTCATAGCTTCTTCCTACGATTTTCAGATGTTCTTAACATTTGTCTCTAGTAAACAGCGTATGATTTTTGTTTCATCCTCTAACAAACTTTATCTTTTAACTGGGCTACCTAGTCCATATACATCTAATGTAACAACTGATATATCTAGGGGTTCACATCTACCATTTTAACATTTCTTTTCTATTTGTCACACTCTACTTCCATTTCCTCTCCTTCAGTTTTCTCTTTTGTGAGTTATTTGGAATCAATCAAGTATTTTATCATTATTCTACTTCTCTCTGTGATAGTTGGTTGTTACATAATTTTTTATTATGCTCTTAACGGTAAACCTAAATATGACAACATGCTCCCTGACTCGGCAAAGTCAAAGGTAAGTTAGTTACTTCTATGATTTTCCAGGCAATTCAAAAACATTAGATCATTTTAACTCTGTTTGCTCCCTTCCCAAAGTTCATGCCATGGTTTTCCTCTCTTTTAATTTTACATATACTTAATTCCCACAAATCCTACTATTATTGCTTTAAGTGGTTCAGAGTCACTTACATTTCTATTCTCAATTGCTCTTCATTTCCTCCCGCATTTCCATCCTCCATATGGGGACATTTTTTCTCTACCTGAAGAAATCCCCTCAGCACTTCTTTGAACCCTGTTCAGGTAGCAAAGAGTTCTGAAGTTTTTGTTTGTCTAAAAACATCTTTATTTCACCTTCACATGTGAAGGCTATTTTTCAATACAATAGGCAAAGAATTCTATTGTAATAGTTATTTTCATTCAAGATATTCAACAGGTCGTTTCATTATCTTCTAATGAGAATTTACCAGTCAATGTTATTTTTGCTCCTTTGAAGATAATAGATCTTTTCTCTCCAGCTTCTCTTAAGATTTTGCTATAATGTGGTTATGTGTACTTACTCTCTTTGGGGTTTGCAAAGCTTCTTGAATTTGTAGCTTAACATCTTCATGCAGTAACTTTTAGAAGTTTCAGAAAATTCTGGGCTACTATCCCTTCAAACAGTGCTTCCACTCTATTTCCTATCTCCTTTCCTTTTAGGAATCCAGTTGCACATGATTTAGACTTTTTCATTATTCTGCTTCCCATGTTTTTCCCTCTATAATTTAGCCAGGATAGTTCTACAAACCTACATTCTCTCCTACTATTTCTAATCTGCTGTTAACATCATCTATTTCGTTCTTAATTTTAGCTATCACAGGCTTCTGTTCTCAAATTTCCATTTGACTCTACTTTATGGATTCCAGTTCTCTGGTAAAATCCTGTATTTTGTCATCTATGCTTATAAACATATTTATTACAGGGTTTTTGTTGTTGTTGTTATTGTTTTCCACACGTAGATCTAATAGCTCCAGGACCTTTTTCTATTGTCTGTTTTTCTTCTTGATCCTATCTCATGGTAAGACCAGTAATGTTTTATTAAATTATGGGAATGATCTATGAAAATTGGTATAATCTCAGGTTGACGTCATCTTCCTCCAGGGTATTTTAGGTTTTTCTTCTTTTAAAGCTTCCTGGAGGTGGTTGGAATAACAACACATTTTATCACTCAAAGTAGAGTTAAGCTCATTCAAAACTGGGTTTCAGTCTTAATAACATCTAGTCTATTTAGGACTGGTTTTTTTTTTATCTTTCTCCTAGCATATAGTCCAACAGGAATACCAGTGTATCACCTGATGTGTCTACCAGGGCTTTGAACCCCAATTTTTATGTTCCAGGACCATGAGACCACAAATAAATCTGCTTAGCTGCTCAACCTCTTTGTAACTGCTTCCTCCTTGGCTTCTCTGCCTCTCACTGCTTAAGAATCAGTGAGTGCCTGGATGAAAAATATAGCTCCGATCAAATCACTTTTCCGCATATTGCTTCCTTCAGGGATCTTAGAATCTCGGGTTCTGAGTCCATGACTATGTTTACTTCTCAAATTTCTGGTTCCAGTTGCCCATCAGTGAGCTGTTAATATTTGCAATCATTTTTATTAATCCAAAGCCAAGTGAGACAAATAAGAGCAAAAGAGTGGATTTTCATAAAGCCAAATGAATTCTATTTAAAGACAGGTTTTTAAATCCAAGAGTACGTCCTACATTTAGACATTGAAATGACAAGATTTGGATTCTAATTCTTTTTTGAAAAGTCTGTGATGGTAGACCACAGTCAAGTTGTTTGTTCATTTTTATTTGTGTTCTTATTTGACTAAATAAAAAAGTTGACAATCTATATTAATTCCAAATATGCTCTTTTTAAAAAAATTTTTACTAGGTTTGAATTTTGAAAGTCTGAGAACCAAACTCTTTACCCTGGCCCACAAATCTACCTTCTTCTTCAATATTGGCCCATTCTGCTACCTCCCTTGTCTGGGGTTCTCTTGGCATAAAAGCCTCTTTTCATTTCCTGCTCTAGCACCTTCATATATGCTGCTCCCACTCTCTGAATTCTTTGTTCCATAACCTTCTCCTATAAGAACTATGAGGGCAGGCTCTGTGTTACTTTAATTCATAATTGTTAAACTTTTTGCATATATTAAGGCACCAAAAGGCTCTGACGAGAAGGTATTTGCAAGTGACATATCAGATAAAAGGTTAGCATCCAGAATACATAAAGAACTTACACAACTCAACACACACACACACACACACAAAAACCCCAAATAATCCAATTAAAAATGGGCAGAAGACATGAAGAGACATTTCTTCATCTCTTCAAAGATGACCTACAGATGGCCAACAGACACATTAAAGATGCCCAGTATCACTCATCATCATCAGGGAAATGCAGATCAAAACCACAATGAGATATGACATCATACCTGTCAGAATGGCTAAAATTAAAAACACAAAAAACCACAAGTGTTGGCAAAGGATATGGGAAAAAAGGAACCCTCATGCACTGTTGGCAGGAATGCAAACTGGTACAACCACTGTGGAAAACAGTATGAAGATTCTTTTAAAAATTGAAAATAGAACTACCAAGAGATCCGGTCATTCCATACTGGGTATTAACCCAAAGAAAATGAAAACACTAATTTAAAAAGACGTATGCATCCCTGTGTTTGTTGCAGCATTATTTACAACAGCCAAATTATGGAAGCAGCCCAAGTGCTCACAATAGATGAATGGACAGAGAAGATGTGTTCACAGTAGAGTATTACTTGGCCGTGAAAAAGAATGAAATCTTGCCATTTGCAACAATATGGATGGATCTAGAGAGTATAATGCTAAGTGCAATAAGTCAGAGAAAAACAAATACCATTTAAGAGAAAACACAAAGAAAACAGGAAACAAACCAAGAAACAGACTCTTAAGTATAGAGAACAACTGATGGTCACCAGAAAGGAGGTGAGTGGGGTCATGGGTGGGGGAAAGAGGTGAAGGGGATTGAGAGTGCAGTTAATAATGGTGAGGACCAAAGAGTGTACAGATTTGCTGAGTCACTTTACTATACCCCTGAAACTAACCTAATACCGTCCTTTAGCTATACTAGAAGGTAGATGATAGACAGATGATAGATAGATAGATAATAGAAGACTGATTGATTTTTAAAAGGATCCGGTGCTGAAGACCTCTCGTGGAGGATTACATAGAGGAAGGATTGCTGAAGAGCTCTTTGAGACGCGTGTGCTATGATCCTACTTTCCACTCTGCCCCACCAAGAAAAAAGAAAGTGATGAGGGCTTCAATCTGCTAACCCCAGACCAAGGGGATGAAATTTTAGGGGTACCCCTTAAAGAGTTCAACCCATGTCTCCTGCAGTTGGTTGGCGGCTAATTCATACCTCAGCAATTTAAGGACGGAGAAATTGGTCACGGTGCCTGTGTGTGAAGAGTAAGTCTTACCACACTGAATCCCAGCACTTCAAGTGTCCGTTTAGCAAAGCTCACAGGAGGGTTTCTGGTGAGCCAGAGGTGAGCCACGGGCAAGACAGGCAGCGCCGCGCCATCTTGGGAACCTGCCAAGATGGCCACTGAGGGGTGAGGAGACATCAACAGGGGGACACCCGCAGTGTGCCTACTTGTCCGGGAGCTGAGGGAACAACAGCATTGCCAAGACAGGACTGTGAACAGCACATCTCAAGGGTACTGCTGGCAAGACACGCCAAGGGACTGGGAGAAAAGAGGAAACTGCTTCAGAGAAATGCATCAGAGGGTTCACAACAGAAGGAGACAGCTTAAACGTCTGCCAAACCACAGGGCACTGAGACATGCTCTCCAATGTCAAGGCAGACCTCCTCCTCCTGTTGCTCTCATCATGCCCAAATTTCCCTTCCAGAATAGGTGCAGAAAAGAGAGAAGAAGCTTAGCAACTTCCCTTCCTTCTCCGAAGTGTTTAGGGATCAGCTGACCCCAGTTAGGAGAGAGAAGATGCTCGCTCCCCACATTCACACACGCGCGAGCGTGCGCACACACGCGCACACACACACACTAAAATAGATCACTTAGCAAAATTATACTCCAGACAAAATCAAAGTCATTTTTTAATTAACAAAATAACCAATAAATATGTAAGCATTTGGGTTGCATGACAAAACGATGAAAGTGGTCGTTCACGGTCTTCAATATATTCCTCCAGTTCTTTTTAACAAATACAAGTACATACTATTAAAAAAAAAAAAAAAAGACAAACACGAATAAGCCACATTCCTTTTCCAACTGAATCCCACCACGGATTGCAAATCATTCAGACTCCTCAGATCTGGAGGCGACAGAGTGGTGCCAAAGTCCCACCCTCTGGGCACCAGACTCTATACTGGAAACTTCTCCCCCAAGCGACTGAACAGCAGTGGGAAAAAAATCCTATTCCACACATGAGAAGCCCCTCCCTGACCCTTGCCCAGAGCCACCTGGTCCTCCTACTGTAGGCCTCAGCAGGTCTGAGACATGCCGGTACAGCATCATATTCTGTCATCGTTCGACACAGCATGACACACTAGTAACAGGGTCTTTGCTTCCTCCCCAAGGTAACGGTACCGGGGAAGCAGGTACGCCACTTTTTCTATGCAAGACTAATTCCTGGGTTCAGTTCTGCAACCATTCATGTAGAGCCCAGTGCTCTGAGTTAGAACTCAGCCTGGGGTAATGACACCAACAGCGCCTCCAACAGCCTCCCTTGCTGACCTGCAGTGAACCAAGAGTCCTCCTTCACAAGGCCACATCACAATCTCCCATCTGACCCCCCCGCCCCGCCCCGTGCATGGTCTCAAGGAAACTGGAAGGTGTATGTGGTCACTCTTAAATATCCCATAGAACAGTGACATCAACAAATCCCAACGTGAGCCAAACAAAATGTGTTCTCCCTGCATTTCTGATCTACACCTTTACACCATCCAGGGAAAATCAACTTACCCTTTTGCTTTTAAACATCCCATATCTGAAGACACCTGCCATGATGCTGGAGCCTTCCTTTGGCCCAGAATCAGGACACCAGGTTCCTTCAACCTGGGGCTCTGTCTTATCTGACAGCCGAGGCAAATTCTTGGCTGGGATTTAAATGGCCCTACAAAGGATTACCTCAAATTGTCCCAAAAACAATGATGAGTGTGAGCTCATCATAAAAAAACTAATGGGTTTTTTTAAGAAGCCAATCTTACATTTTAACACGTTATATAATATAAGCATACCTAAGGTGTGAAAACAGAACATGCATTACCTTCTTAATTGATGGGTTGCTCAGAGAAAGTGAACAAGAAGTGAACTAAAGCTGAGGTGACTTAGGGGTAGAATTCAGAAGACCTGAGCCATTATCCCTAGTCTGGACAATCTGGGGCAAGTGACTTAACATGCCGGCCTTCCCTCCTGCAAAGCTTGAAGTGTCTAGTGGTCTAGTGCCCCAGGCTCCTTGAAGCTGGGAGTCTCAGGTAGATGGACTATGGCCACTCTCATGAAAATGGGGCCAGTGCTATTTAAATATGGTACCATGAGGATGACTGATGTATTTATATACAGCAGATGTCATTATCACCATCCTAGTACCTTCCGAAGCCAAGAAGCCAAGCTGTCTCCCCAGCCCCATCCTTCAAAGGCACTGACATCCACAGAGAAGAGCCCTAAGACCACCACTTACCTCCCAGTCAAGCACCTCCGCAGAGAGTATGACGCCCCTCCCCCGCAGGTCCGAGAGCAGTCGCTCCAGCTGCCCCAAGCATCCCAGTTGCTGTCCTTCTCTTCATCAGAACGCGTGTTTCTTGAGGTCTAGAATGTGGAAAAACACAGTAAGTTCTTTAAGACAAATATGCTAGAATCATCCCCACGTTTCTCCAGTTTTTTCCAGTCTTATTCTAAGCTGTTCACAGAGAGAAATTTGCCTAAAAGTGCTTTGCTTTAGAATAGCTACATTAAACACACACACACACACACGACCGTTTTATATGGAAACTAGTGCCACGTGAGTACCCTTCCACCTTATGAAGGTTTTGTCCAGGCAGCTTCTAAGCTCAGTTGTAAATCTGAAATTTTATCATTCCAAAATTTAAATAGACGAAGTGATGTTTTATAACTGACACAGGAGGGGCCCAGCTTGTACCTAAGACTTCCCGCCACTGAAGTCCTGCCGTGCCCTTCTGTCAGGCAGACAGGCGCCAGCTCCAAGGAAATTATTTTGCATGAGGATTTGTGAAATCTCCTGAAATGGGCCCCATCCCAAGAAAACAATGTAACTAAAGCCTTGGGAAGCCAAGAAAATAGAGAAGCATCCACTAATTAAACCAACTAATTAATTTGGTTTAATTAGTCTTCTGAAATGGCCACCATTGACTTATGTTGGGATACTCTAGAGAAAAAAGGAGGACAGGTGTAAGTTAAAAATATATAGACAGGGCGCCTGGGTGGCTCAGTGGGTTAAAGCCTCTGCCTTCGGCTCAGGTCATGATCCCAGGGTCCTAGGATCGAGCCCTGCATCAGGCTCTCTGCTCAGTGAGGAGCCTGCTTCCTCCTCTCTCTCTCTCTGCCTGCCTCTCTGCCTACTTGTGATCTCCGTCTGTCAAATAAATAAAATCTTTAAAAATAAATAAATAAAAATATATAGACAGATGTAGGTGTAGATATGAGAAGAAATGATGTGTCTTACTTACATAAAGTTACAAAACTTCACTAAGGGGCCTAGAGTAGGTTCCGTTGAATAAATGGAGAAACGTACATAGTCCTAAATGGGTAGACTTGAAACTATAAAATGTTACTTCTCTCCAAATTAATCTATACATTTATAACAACTCCAAAATCCCCAAAGGAATTTTTATTGAACCTGACAATGATTCCAAAGTTCATCTGGTGGAGTAAGTCTACAGGAGCCAAGAAAAAAACTGTAAAGGGGGGAAATTGGAGGGAAATTGCCTCAATTAAGAGTTGGCATTGTGATAAGTAGTGAAAATCTATAAAATTTTTTTAAAAAGAAGAGTCCAGAAACAGACCCAAGTATAAGGAGGTAAGATGGAACCACAACTCAGAGTGACAAATGTTTATCAAAACAAAACGAAAACCAGGACGCCTGGGTGGCTCAGCTGGCTCAGCATTCGACTCCTGGTTTTGGCTCAGGTCATGATCTCAGAGTCATGAGATGGAGCCCAAGGTCATAGGGTTCCACGTCCTGTGTAGAGTCTGCTTGAGATTCTCCCTCTGCCCCTTCCCATTGAAATAAATTAATTTTTTTTTTAAAAAGAGAACTTTTTCAGAAATACACCAAAATGATTTCCAGATACATTGGAAATTTTTATTAAAAGCACTGAGACTCTAAAATAGTAGAAAAATTATAGGTAAACAGTCTATAGACTTGACCTAGGCAAGACTGTCCTAGATAGGTCAACAAAGGAAATAATGAACTTTAGAACACACACACATACCAAAAAAAAATTAAATAAGAAAAAAAGATATTTTTTAAGCCAACAACTTTTCTAAGAATTATGAACAATAAAACCCTTATTTCTATATGGAAAAAAAAAAAGGTAGAAGCTATAAAGGAAAAGACTAGAAGATTTCCATTAAATTTCCACTTTATTTACATTAAAACAAAAACACCCAAGGCATTTGCAATCTCTTCACCTTTTGGATAAAGGTGCCGGTATGTGAGTGTACACACAAAAGCTTATCACAAGGACAAGCACAGGGGCTGGAAGGGTCAAGCTGCCGCTGAGAACAGAGGACGTGGGGCTCAGAGCGGGCGCTGTCTGCAACAAAGGGATACCGGCTGAATGTCATATAGCCCCATCACCCTCATAAAAGATCTGAAGCCAATATGACGAAACATTCTATCTGATGAACCCATGGGGTGCTGTAATGGGTGTTAATTTTATATGACCTTGCATTTTTTGGATATCTTTTTCAAAAAAAAATTTTTTTTTGAAGAAGGGGATAAAAGGCAATCCTTAGAGCACAGGGGAAGACTGCATCGTTTTCATACAGGTAACTGTGTAAGCGCACGGAGAAAGGAGTGAGTTAACTTAAAACGTTCGCCATGGCAACTTCCAGGTTCGAGGACTCTGAGTGATTTTATCTTCTTTTGTTTTTGTTTCTCTGCATTTTTCAAACAAAAATTTTTTTAAAGCAAACACTGTCATACTTGAATTAAACGTTTGTAAGCAAGCAAAGACAGACCACAGCAACGCAGAGAAAAGTTCAAGTCAGAGAGAATTTAACAAGGAAGCTGTAAGTCAGAGAACAGGAACGTTTATGAAGGAAACCCTAATACTAATAAAACCACAGTGAACGGCTGAACTAGATATTACACGGGCTTCCTTAAGCCCTTAGGCCATGTTACCTCATCTAACCCAAAAAATTTTTTTTAAATTAAGAGGGGGATCTGTAGAAAGGGCTTTCAAAAGTGAAATGGAATAATGAACCAAGGAGGGATTTTCCAATCATTTCCACCCCAGACTCACCGGTCAGTGGGTTTCATGGCTTCTTGCCAAGCTACCTATTTATAACCCCGGGCACGGTCCTGCTCAAGGCAACACTTCGGGAGTAGTCCAACGAAAGGAAAGGGTAAATATCTGTCATCAGGAACACGAGCTAATTAAACCCGTACTATTTACTGTTCTAATTAGATCACCGTTCAGTTCCATTTTCTACACTAAATGTCACCAAGTGGAACTGCATCCTGTCTATAACATAATGTAAAATAAAGTTCTAATTCATAAAACACACACACACACACACACACACACACACACACAAATAGCACTTTAATACATTCATCTGGACTTCTGGGCTGGTAAGTCCAAATCGTTTAGGTAAACGTTTAAAATATACACAGCTGAAATTGATTTTTCATTTTGTCACCCGATCTACCGATAGGTTGAATGTGAAAAGTTGAAAAACATCATCATATATATTTTTAAATGAAAGTTGAGAGTTCCTTGCAATATTGCTTTAATTTGTTTTTATTCCCACTATCCCATCTGTTCAGTTTATAGTTAGAGTCGGGTTTCTTTCCATAACTTCTCCACCTTTACTTACCAAAAAAAAAAAAAAAAAGAATCTTGATTTTAAAGTAACTAAAATAGGCATGTTGTAAATGCAGGCATTTGGTCTCTCTGGTTAGGTCAGTGAGATATTCACCACCACCCCCCCTCAAGAAAACAGAAAAAAATGCATCTCAAGAGGGGGTCCTTGAGTTCTTCTCCTGCCCTTGGCTGGGAAGATGATGATGGGATTTTGCTGTCTTCAGCCGGTCTCCCCACCCTCCTTCTCACGGATACTTCTTCACCTGAACAGCAGCAGTAATATTCCCGACGTGCACCCAGTTCTGGCCTCTCCCCCTGATGCCAGCAGCACGCAGCGAGCACAGACGGTCAGAGAAAAGCTTCTTGGTGGCAGAAGAAAGCACCACTGGGACGTTTCTGCACGTGTATGTTTGTGTATTCCTCCCGATGGTGACACAGCAGCTCCTTCCTGGACCGGACCTCCTCCCAGGGCAGGGGACCGCCAGTCTCCGTCAGCTTCTGCTTGAGAACCCTGCCAGAGCTTTCCCTTCAACCGTCCCAGCTTTTCCACAAATATTTACCCTGCACACACCTAAGTGTGCGCGTGTTTCATCTTAAAATGTACTGTCCAGAATACAACACGGACCACGCACTGACCAACCCTCCAGGTTTCTTCTGATAAAATCTGAGTTTCCTCTTTCCTTCCTTCCTTCCGTCTCTCCCTCCCTCCTTCCTTTTCAGACACACCACTTCTTGGATCCCATCACAGAGGCCATATCGCAAAATGCTCAAAAGCTATGTGGATACCCTCGATACATTTCTTAAACCTTCCTAAAACTCACCTATAAAATGGAAATGACAACCTTCGCTGCAGGGGGATTTAACTAAAACAACACGCATGTAACAAATCACACCTCATCTCATAAATGTAATAAGCAAATGTCTCAATAAGGTCAAAATAGCGTCTTTTTCAAAGCAGGGACAGTAGAACCCGCTCGCTTCCATCTTCGCCTCGGTGGGACTTCACATGAATCACTACCGGATGTCCTCTTGTTGGTGTTGGCCCAGAGCGCTGGCTTATCAAGATGCACTTGAACCTGACCTGTCACCCACCTATGAGCCCCTCTGCTCAGCTTTGCAACTTCCCTGTTCCAACATGCTGGACATAGCTCCCTAATCGTACGGAATTCCATTAATGCATATTTCTGCCTTTTTTTTCTTTTTAAGTAGTAAGCAGACCGTAATGCCAAATCAGCAGCCAACTAATCAGACTTAGAACCTGGGGACACAGTTTAGTGTTACAATAAAAATAAGGAATAATACCCATCACCATCGTCCAGTGTTAGGGGCAGAAGCAGCTGAGGGGAGGGAAGAAAGCAGCCACCGGCGGCCCCGGTCAGGCAGGTGGGGCTATGTTCTTGAGCTGTGGGGTGGCGGGCGGCCTCCCCAGACAGGGGTGTTAGGCAGCCCCACTTTGGCCGGCCCCAGCCCTGAACTCCAGGGACCACGAAAGCTGGCTGATGGGTGTCAGCTTGACGGCCGGCCTGAGGGTAACTCCGAAGAGTCAACTTCTAGGCTTGTCAGCCGGGGACCACCGTTCCTGGTTCCCTCCTCACGGCATCTCCATAAGCTGTCTTCACTAATTATTTGAATGCCGTGTTATTAGTACGTTATACGTTACACATCAGGAATCCAGCAAACCCAGCCGCCGACCTATCGTCACAGGCAGCGGGCGATGTGCATCTTGGAAGGAACGCACCTGCTGCTGGGTTTCGCCGGACCACAACCTTCTCCGGGCGTCTCATTGGGGACGTCTCCTTCTTCCCCGCTCTGTGTTGCAAGCAGAGCTACGGTTCTGTTTTCCAGAAGCGTTTGGCTCTATGTAGGTTATTACACAAGAGGTACCTGTCCTTTGACTGATGCTCACGACCCAGACACACTTGTGAATTTCCCATACAGGAACAAAGACCAAGGGCTTCTGAAGTTCAAGAATTAATGCTCCTGGAGGAGTGGCCTGGACGAGCCACAGGACAGCCAGCAGCAGGTGACAGGTGCTGGAGGAGTGTGATGACAAAGACGCAGCCCTCAGGCCTTGACCGTGACAGACACAGGGCTCCAGAGCAAGAAGAAGCTGACACAGAGGCACCTGTTACCTGGTTAAGAGAGCCTCCGCAGGGATGTGTGCTTTCCAAGGATGTGCCAGTTCTGCAGAAGGTGCCAGTGGACCTTCACGCATCCCTATGAGCCCCTCTCCCTCAGTGTGATCGCCGCTGGGGTCTCGGGCTTGGTTCACCTCTATTTTGTAACCGTGTTAGAATTAGATGCTTTCCTAGTCTCTTCCCTTTGCTTATCTACGGTTCCCACTTTTGTACAACGAACATGTACTGTTTATGCAATAAAACACCCAATAAAAGTTCTTTTTTTTTTAAGGGGGAAAAAAAAACCACTAGAAGAAAACCCATGGAAACACATTCAGAGAAGCAAAATGCACATCATGCTGTTTGGTTAAAACTATCAGGCTTAAAGATCTCTTAGGAAATCATATTTTCCTAAGTGAAGCTCTAGCTGGGGAATATTTTTGGATGAAAAATTCAAAAGAGATATTGTTTACTCATTATATAACAGGACTGGAAAAAGCCAAGAATACTGTAGGAGTAACTGTGTTCACGATCTCATAAAGACTCAAGGACTCCTTGCCTTTCATGGATCCCCATGCATAAATCAAATCATAAAATATTTTCCTGACAAGTTCTTAAATCTGTGACTTATAATAAAGAGTACAGTTCTACCAGTCTTGAAAAAATGTTAGTAATTAAACACAGATTTCACATATAAAGTCACTTATTGGAAATGCTATATTAACAGCTCCATATTAAAATCAACCCAAAATAAAATAAGTTCCACTGGGATATTACTTCCCAGACATCAAATAAATGTTCATTCCAATGTTACCACAGAGGTTATTTAAGGAGATCACAAACGACCCAGATTTTGTTAACAGTAAATACATTCTTTCAGGTTAATATGACCTTACAGCCTTTAACAACAAAAAATTTTTAAATGTATGCACTGGGTAAATGACATAAAAATGTTACTCAAACTGTCACACAAACTCGACAAGTCAATTCAACCGGAATATATTAAACACAGAACTAAAGATGTGCGTGAGGCACTAATGAGAGATGCTCCTTACCCCTGGATCTTTCCTCTCCCTTTCCAGTTCATTTGATCATCTACTGAAAAGTGTATACAGTCGTCCCCTTATCATGGGGATACATCCCAAGACCCCCCGTGGATGCCTCACAGCACAGATAGTACCGAACCCTATATATATACATGGTTTTCCTATACATACATACCTATGATAAAGTTTAATTTATAAACACAGCACAGGGAGCCTGGGTAGCTCAGTTGGTTAAGCAACTGCCTTCGGCTCAGGTCATGATCCTAGAGTCCCGGGACTGAGTCCCACGTCCGGCTCCCTGCTCACCAGGGGGTCCGCTTCTCCCTCTGACCTTCCCCCTCTCATGTTCACTCACTGGCTCTCATTCTCTCTCTCTCTCTCAAATAAATAAATAGAATCTTTAAAAAAATAAAAAACAAAATAAAACAGGCACAAGAAGAGATGAGCCACGGGCGCCTGGGTGGCTCAGCTGGTTAAGGGTCCAACTTTTGATGTCAGCTCAGGTCATGATCTCATGGTTGTGAGATCAAGCCCCATGTCGGGCTCCCTGCTCAGCGGGGAGTCCGCTTGAGATTCTCTCGCTCCCTCTCCCTCTGCCCCTTTCCCTGCTTGTGTGCTTCCTCTTTCTCTCTAAAATAAATAAGTAAAATCTTTTAGAAAAGAGAGATGAACAATAACTCGTAATAAAATGGAATGATTGTAACAATATACGTAATAAAAGTTAAATGAATGCAGTTTCCCTCAAAATATCTTGTTGCTCTCACTCCTGCTTCCTCTCGTGAGGATGTGTGATGACACAACGCCTGCATGAGGGGATGAAGTGAGAGGGAGGACGTGGACATGTGACACAGCGTCAGGCTGCGAGTGACCTCCTGACGTTGGGGCAGGAGGAGGACCGTCTCCCTCAGGGCTGTGGTTGACCTCCAGTAACTGACACCATGATAAGGGGGACGCCTGGCTATCCATCGCTTATGACCCTGATGACCAATGGCCTCCAGGGTTTGGCCGACCCTCTCCAACAATGTGGTCCTGGTTATTTCACCACCTTCTTAAAATCCCTCACCGATCCCTCGGGGCACACGTCTACACCTCCTGGCTCTCTGTGACTTGCTCCGTCTCGTTCTCCAGCTCGGGCTCACACCACATTCCACATCCAAGCACATCACGGCTCAGACTGTTCCCCAAACACAAACACATCGGCCAAGTCCTGCTTCCCATGGCAACCCCAGAGCGGGTGAAGACCCTCTTCCTGGGAAGCTCTCTCTGCAGGAGACCAGAAGGGGAGAGCCAGCCAGGCCCAGCTTTCCTGAGCCCCGGGTAGGTACAATCCCGGAGAGCCCCTGAGGAAGCGTCTTCTTTGCCGGATTCTTCCGGCCGCAACGCCTGGGAGGCCTGCCCCAGTGCTGTGACTCCTCACCTCAACCCGTGCCCTCCCTGAGTTAGCCAGAGGGACTGACCATCCACACCCTCTGCTCAAACTCCTAATTGGGAGGTGGGTTGGACCTCCTGTTCTAGTAAAAGAAAATTCTCCCGCAAATGTCACCAAGGCTTCCCAAATCACAGTGACTAAGGTTTTTTCCAGGTCCAGATGAAGGAACACCAACGAACCATTTGCAGACTCCCGAGAGTGAGGCCGACCTTCTGGTCCACTGGGTTAGGGAGGAGACCTAGAGCCCAGCGCAACACAGAGGGCAGCTTCAGACGGGGGCCATTTGAGGGGAATTCTAAAAACCCACGATTTGCTAAGGTGTGGACAGGGCCCAGGGAAAGCCCAGGGCTGACACGGCCCTTCGGGCTGGTACCAGGCAGGCTCTGTGCATGCCGTGACTCACATTATCTGCCTGGGTCTCCCGTGCAAGATGGGGCAAGGGCGGCCAGATGCCGTGTGTAAGGCTTCCTGAGAGGCACTAAGGCCGTGACTAAGAATTACAGCTCATATCAACCCTACAACGAGAGCCAAGGAAGCAAACACCCTGCCCTCCTGCCCGTCTCCAGTGCCCCCCAGTGCTCGCGGGAGCCACAGGACACGGGAGGGCACTGATGTAGTCTGCACAGGTCGCCTCCCGGGTGGGCGCAGCGCAGGGTGGCAGGGCGCAGAGAGACGATCTGGAGGCCGGGGGAAGCCTTCCAGCGCGGGAACTCACTGGCTCACTGGAATATTTACTTTTAAGCAGAGGAGAGACTTGGGCAAATGGTTACTTTGGAAAAATTACCCTCACTGGGATGTGGGGAAGGAATGCAGGGACAGAGCCCACAGGGCCCGCAAGAGACGAGAACCCAGGGCTGGAGACCACCAGGGTCTGCAAGGGGAGGTCACAGACGTGAAGGTTTGTGTTGCTGTTTGTTTACTTTTGTACCAAGATACAGCTGATACAGAACATACTCGTTTCAGGTGTGTAACGTGATGACTCAACAGTTGTCTATACCACAGTGATCGGCACGACGAGCCTAGTTCATATCTGTCACCATACATCGTTACGAAACTGTTTTTGTCTTAGGATGAGAACTTTTCAGATGGACTTTCTTAGACATGCAGTTTCCCTGAGCTAGATTCAACAGGACCGGTCAGCTGCCCAGATCGCAAGGAGGAAGGGGGTGCTAGGTGACTCTGGGGCTTCTGTACTAAGTGGCCTGTGGCGCACATGTGAATCTCACTCAGGCCTCAACCACCTGCAAATCCCACCCTTGAGGCGGGACTCCTAGTGCCCTGGGTCATGGACATAAGAAGCACCTGGACACCCACCAAGTTAAAGGGAGAGAACTCATGGCCCCGGGAGGAACCTGGCCTGCGAATTTAACTTTTTTAACTATAATTGCATATCTTACCCCCAAAAAGTACTTCTTGGCTAACGTTTAAAAATGTGGAGATTGTACATAACAATCTACATTTCTGACTTTTCAAGAAGAGAGGAAATCAATACAGGACCCACATTCCAGCATGGCGATAATGCAAACGAAGCATGGCCACATGAGTTTTTTCAAGTATAATCAACATTCAGTGTGACACTAGTTTTAGGGGTAGAATTTAGTGATTCCACACTTCCATCCAACACCCAGTTCTCATCACAACAAGTGCCTCCTTAGTCCCCATCACCTGTTTCCCCATCACCTGTTTCCCCATCTGCCTTCCCACCTCCCCCTCTAGTAACGTAACCAGCAGTTGGTTCCCTACAGTTAAGAGTCTACTCCTTGGTCTATCTCTCTTTCTCTCCTTTTTCCTCTTTGCTCATTTGTTTTGTTTGTTAAATTCCACATATGAGTGAGATCAGATGGTATTTGTCTTTCTCAGACTGAGTTATTTTTCTCAGCATAATACTCTCTAGCTCTACTCATGTGATTGCAAATAGCAAGATTTCATTCTTTTTAATAGCTAAGTGATATTCCAGTGTCATATATATGCCACGCCCTCTCTATCCATTCATCTGTATTTACTGCAGCATGTTTACAACAGCCAAGATACAGCTGCATGATTTTTTTTTAGAGATTTTATATATTTATTTGACAGAGACACAGCAACAGAGGGAACACAAGCAGGGGGAGTGGGAGAGGGAGAAGCAGGCTTCTGCAGAGCAGGGAGCCCGATGCGGGGCTCGATCCCAGGACCCTGGGATTATGACCTGAGCCAAAGGCAGACGCTTAATGAATGAGCCACACAGGCCCCCTAGCTGTACAATTTTTAAGGGGCACATGCCCTCCAATTTGCACAGATCTCGCCCAGCCACTATGAGGATTCACACTGTTTGCCCGGCCCCTGGGGGCTGAACTGAGGGTTTGTTAGTAATGAATGACTGTCGGTGTGAAGGTAATCAATAGGCATGTGTATCTCTAACTCATGTCAGATTCTTTACAATCTTGCTACAGAACAATATCATGTTCTAGCAAGTAAGAAACATAGACACAAATAACTTTAAAATAAACAACAAAGGGCACTTTGCCACCTTCACTGAACAATGAGTCAGCAATGTGCACACAGAAACAGAATGTAAGAAGTTATTCATGATGCCTGTTGTCTAAACTCTACTCTCTTTGCACCCACAGGCTTTCTCTCTGCGGTATTTCAAATATAAAGTATTAGTGTATTTTAAAATCGCAAATAAAAATTCCCAGAGTGTAGACAAATCACATTTTGGAACATACCTATGCTGGCACTAACACATGAGACACCATGGTCCCCAGGAAGCCCAGGAGTCACCCAGGGTCACTTCTCCAGGACCACCCCTACACAGTCCAATGTTATGGATGAGAACATCTAGGTAATGTTGCTCGCCATAAGTGCAACTTTCATAGCTACTAAACAAATTAGAAAAGAACCATAACCAGGGATGCCTGGGTGGCTCAGTGGGTTAAGCCTCTGCCTTCATCTGGGGTCATGATCTCAGGGTCCTGGGATCAAGCCCCGCATCGGGCTCTCTGCTCAGCGGGGAGCCTGCTTCCCCCCTCTCTCTCTGCCTGCCTCTCTGCATACTTGTGATCTGTCAAATAAATAAATAAAACCTTAAAAAAAAAAAAAAAGAATCATAACCAGCTCCTCTCCAACATAAATAAAAATGCCCAAGTACAATGAAGTTCTTTGCTTTAACTTTCAGTTAAAAAGAAATTCCCAAGTATAAAGGTACTGCACAGAAAAATTTAATAGGATATCATCCATGATACTTGGGTAAGTCATCATGAAGCGTGTCCAACACAGTATCAGGTAAGACTAACTAGCAAGGAAAACCAAATGCTGCCAATTATAAAAGCTAGTTTGGACAGTTACGGAGCGCTAGGTAAAGGATCGACATCCCACTGAGGACAACAAGAAAAGAAAAAAAACATCCTCTGTGAATGGAATAAAGACATTTTTTTAAAAAGACATTTTTAGACAAATAGAAATATATAAAAATAGAACTCGTCATCAGCAGAGCAGTCTTAAAGGAAATGGTAAAAGGTGAGATTTTTTTTTAAAGACTTTTTTATGTATTCATTTAAAAGAGAGAGAAAGCATGAGAGAGAGAGAACACAAGAAGGAGGGAGGAGCAGAAGGAGAGAAAAAGTAGGTTTCTGGCTAAGCAGGGTGCCTGATGTGGGGCTCCACCCCGGACCCCGGGATCATGGCCTGAGTTAAAGAAATGCAGAATCAAAATAGGAGCGGCAAATGTGGATGAACCTAAATAAAGAGCAACAACATAAAACAGCAATTATAACGGCTCGTGGGGTTTAAATTACGTGCATGTAATTAAGCTACGTGACAACAGCGGTGTATGAGTCAGAGAGTGGTGGGTAACAAGCGATATCCTGAGATCCTTGCATCATCTAGGAAGAAGATAAAAGGACAAATTTACAGCTGATTTTCCTAAGCCGAGGATCCATGTTTTGATTTCTAGGGTCACCACTAACAGAAAAGAAGAGAGTTATAATTCCCGAATTAATAAATGAGAAAACATACATTAAGGACACATATTCAGCCAATCCAAAAGAAAGCAAAACAGAGAGAAAAGAGAACACAGATGAGATGAATACATTTAAAAGCACATAGTAAAATGAAAGATTTAAATGCAAATAGACCAATAACTGCAATAAATCCAAGTAGAATAAATGGGCCACAAAAAGACAAAGATTACCAGGGTGAAATCTGACAATTCAATTATGTTCTGTTTAAAAGAGACATTTCTGGGCACCTGAGTGGCTCAGTGGGTTAAGCCTCTGCCTTCGGCTCAGGTCATGATCTTAGGGTCCTGGGATCGAGCCCCACATTGGGCTCTGCTCAGAAGGGAGCCTGCTTCCCTCCGACCCCTGCCTGCCTCTCTGCCTACTTGTGATCTCTGTCAAATAAATAAATAAATGACCTCTTTTAAAAATAAATAAATAAATAAAAGAGACATTCCTTATTTATTTTTTTAAGAGTGGGGTGTAGAGGGAGAGGGAGAAAGAGAATCTTAAGCTGATCTCACAACCCTGAGATGGTGACTTGAGCCAAAATCAAGAGTCAGAACCTTAACTGACTGAGCCACCCTAGGGCCCCTAAAAGAGACATTCTTTAAATATAATGACCACAAAGATTGAAAATAAAAGATCAAAAAAAAAAAAAAGACACAAGACTACTAAGCAAAATAAATTTAGTATAATTATACAAATCAGACAGGGTTGATCTTAAGAAGAAGAGACAAACTGAGATGCACTACAATGTTTGAAGTCTGAATTCTCCAGAATGGAACAAAAGTTCTCAAAGTACCTAATAACATAACCTCAAAATATATAGAGCAAAAACTCCCAGAACTATAAAGGGAAACAGAAAAATCCTCAGTCATGGGGGAAGATTCTTACAGAACTCCCTTACTAATTTATCCAACAGACAACAAATCAGTAAAGGTACAGGGCACTGAAACAACTCAATTACAAATGGAATGAATATCCATGTATAGAAAACTATAACCAACCATTCCAAGAACATGCATTGTTTATAAAATGCTTACAAAAACTGATTGTAAGCTGAGCTATGCAGCAAATCTCAAGAATTCAAAGGATTGAAATCATATAAGCACTTTCTCTGCCCACAAATCAAATAAACCAAACACCAATAAAAAGAACACTAAAAAAAAAAAAAAACCCATTTGGAACTTGAGAGATTCTTTTATTTTTTCCCCACTTTTCAAAGTCAAGTATAATTAACGTACAGTGTTAGTGTCAGGTGTACAATGACTCACAATTCTACACGGTTACTCAGTGTTCTTCATGACGTGTGCCCCGTTTAAATCCCCATCACCTATTTCACCCATCCCCCACCCACCTCCCATCTGGTGACCATCAGTTTATTTTCTGTATTTAAGAGACTGGTGTTTTTCCTGTCTCTTTTTTTCTTTCTTTGCTCATTTGTTTTGTTTCTTAAATTCCACATATGAATGAACTCACATGGTAATTGCCTCGCTCTGACTTATTTGACTTAATATTATCCCCTCTAGCTCCATCCATGTTATTGCTAATGACACGATTTCATTCTTTTATGATTAATATTCCATTATGTGTGTATACCATATCTAACAACACTTTTCACAGAACTAGAATAAATAACACTAACAATTGTATGGAACCACAAAACAATCTTAAGAAAGAAAAATAAATCTGGAGGGATCACAATCCCAGATTTCAAGATATACTATGAAGCTACAGTAATCCGAACAGTGTGGTCCCAGCACAAAAGCGGACACATTGATCGAGGGAACGGAATAGAGAGCCCAGAAAGGAACATGCAACTATGCGGTCAGTTACTCTTTGATGAAGAAGGAAAGACTCTCTCATGGGAAAAAGACAGCCTCTTCGACAAATGGTGTTGGGGAAACTGTTGAGGAAAAGCCTCACGCAAAAGAATGAAACTGGACGACTTTCTTATACCATACACAACAGTAAACTCAAAATGGATTAACGACCAGGGCACCTGGGTGGCTCAGTCAGTTAAGTGTCTGCCTTCAGCTAAGGTCATGATCTCAGGGTCCTGGGATCGAGTCCCGCGCATGGAGCTCCTTGCTCAGCAGGGAGCCTGCTTCCCCCTCTGCCTGCCGCTCTCCCTGCTCATTCTTTCTCTATCTCTCTCTCTCTATCAAATAAACAAATAAAATCTTAAAAAAAAAAAAAAAATGGTTGTGAGACCTGAAACCATAAAACTCCTGCAGGCAAATAGAGGCAATTTGTAGTTGAAACACACCTATTTAAAAAGAAGAAAGTTGAAAAAAAAATCAATGATCTCAAATTCCTTCAAGACATTAGGAAAACGGCAGCAGATGAAACCCACCGAAAGTAGAAGGAAAATAATGAAGATGCGCGCAGCGATCTCGGAACAGAAAACAAAAAGAGAAGCAGCAGGATCAACCAATCTAAACACCGGCTTCCTATGAAGACAAAGAAAAGTGATCCAAATCCTCGGCAAGACCACCCAAGAAAAGAGAGACAGGAAAGTCACTAACAACCAACTCCAAGAATGAAATGTGAAGCATCACCACAGAGTCTGAAGGCACTAAAATAAGAGGGTGGAGGATAATATCTGCACACTAACAAATTTCGAAATTTAGAGGCAGACCCAGCTCCCCCACCTTGAGGCAAGACCCCCTCTGCAGGGTGACGCGCACCCCAGGGCTCCCTGCAGGCCGAGGCGGAGGCTGGGACGACTCCTGGAATCCCACCCTGGCCGTGCTCCTTCCTTGTCCCTTCCCAGTCTCGCCTTTCCCCCTCCCTTATTGGGCTCCCCTGGAAATACTTCTCAAACGAATCACTTGGACGCGAATCCTCATCTCAGCTCTGCCTCTCGGATCCCAACCCAAGAAATTTCTTGAACTATATACGTGTAAAGTATGTATATACTTATATGACAAACCTTTAAAATTGGTTAATTCTGGGTGGTAGGTACATAGGAGTCTGTTATACTAGTCTCTGGATTTTTTTTCTGTAGATTTTTTTTTCCTAATTGATGAAAAGGTGGGGGGGGCACTCCTTAGAGGATGTAAATAGGGAGAAATTCTAAGGCATCTCATGCAGTAAAAGCAAGACGCCTGAAAGGGGAAAAGTCTACCTTCTCCACAGCAACACTTCATGACAGAAGACAGGGAAGCAGTACCTACGATACTTAAAAAAAAAAAAAAAAAAAGGGACCCTCCAGGAAGATATTACAGTCGGCCAAGACATACTCAAGAATAGAGGTGCTTCAGCAAAATTTTAAAATTTTATGCATCAAAGGACACTATTAATGGAGTAACAAGGTGATACACAGAAAGGGAGAAAATATTTATAAATTGTGTATCACATAATGGATTGAGATCCAGAATATATTAAGAACAGCCCAAAACCAAAAAGGAAACACCCAACTACAAATTGGGCAAAGGGAAATAAGTCAATCAGAGAAAGACAATTATCAGATGATCTCACTCACATGTGGAATTTAAGAAACAAAACAGAAGACCATAGGGGAAGGGAGGGGGGGAAAAAAAAAAGAAGATGAAATCAGAGGGAGACAAACCATAAGAGACTCATAACCCTCGGAAACACACTGAGGGTTGCTGGAGGGGAGGGGATGGAGGATGCGGTCACTGGGGGTTGGGCACCGAGGAGGGCACGTGATGGAATGGGCACCGGGTGTCACATGCAACTGATGAATCACTGACCTCTACCTCTGAAACTAACAATACGCTCTATGTTAATTGATTTTTAATAAAATTTAACTTTAAAAATCAATGAAATAAAACAAATCAAAATTGGACAAAGGACGTGAATCAACATTTCTCCAAAGAAGACATGCAGGTGGCCAATGAACTCACGGAAAGATGCTCAACGCCACTCATCATTAGGAAAACGCAAAGGAGAATCACAAAGAGAAACCACCTCGTACCCGTGGGATGACTGTTTTGTTTTTTGTTTGTTTGTCTGTTTGTTTGTTTGCAAAACCAGAGAATGAAATAACAAAACAAGTTTGGAAGAGGATGTAGAAAAATGGGAACCCTTGTACTTTGCTGGTGCGAAAGTAAAATGGTGTTAACAGTCTGGCGGCTCCTCAAAAAATCCAACAATCACCATGTGATGCAGCAATCCTATTTCCAGGCGTATATCCGGAAGAACCGACAGCAGAGACTCAGACATTTGTACTCCTGTATGCACAGCAGCATGATTCCAAAGAGCCAAAGGACAGACACAGCCCAGATGTTCACAGACGCACAATCAGATAAACAAAATGTGATACATCCATACAATGGAATATTATTCGGCCTTAAAAAGAAATGAAATTCAGGGGCGCCTGGGTGGCTCAATCGGTTAAGCATCTGCCTTCAGCTCAGGTCATGATCTCAGGGTCCTGGGATCGAGTCCCGCATCGGGCTCTCTGCTCAGTGGGGCGTCTGCTTCTCCCTCTCCCTCTGACCCTCCTCCCTGCTTGTGCTCTCCCTGTCTCAAATAAAAATAATAATAATAATAAATTTTTTAAAAAAAGAAATGAAATTCTACCTGGACAAAGCTTGAAGACCATTATACTTAGTGAATTAAGTCAGACCATAAAAATAAATAAAAGAAATACAGTGTGTGATTCCACTTCCAAAGTAGGTAGAATAGAGAATTCGTAGAGACAGAAAGTAGATAGTGGTTGCCAGGGTCTGGGGCGGGGAGAGGAAAGAATGGGGAAATTTTTTTTAACAGAGATGAAAAAGTTCTAGAGATGGTTGTTAGGGACGGGGATAGTTGCATAATGATGTAAATATACTTCAAGCCACGGCACTAGACGCTGAAAAATGGTTTTGATGGTGAATTTTACATCATGTGTATTTTACAATAAAATAGAAAGAATAAAGGCTACACTAACATTTTCAAATATTAAAAAAAAAAAAACCAAAACTCAGAATATGGAGCCTTTCCCTAGAAAGTTGATGAAGAAATCTAGCCAACCAAGAGATGATTCAAAATTTTAAAAAACAGGATAGCAGAAGTCATATAAAAGGAATGTAAAAAATAACAAGGACGTTAAGGTTGTAGGACATAACAAATACTATATTATATTAGTAAAAATATAATAAAAATTGGGAGGTGAATGGACGAAAGTCACAGGAAAGTTAAGTAATATGGCCTTAAATTTAATCATGAAATTTTTTTTTTTAATATATTCATCTGACAGAGATCACAAGTAGGCAGAAAGGCAGGCAGAGGGAGAGAGGGAAGCAGGCGCTCCACCAAGCAGAGAGCCCGATGCGGGGCTCGATCCCAGGACCCTGAGATCATGACCTGAGCTGAAGGCAGAGGCTTAACCCACTGAGCCACCCAGGCGCCCCAATCATGAAATTTTTAAACACAGTAACGCCAAAGTCCTCGTGCTGCTCCTCATCTCCTTCTCAGGAATGTCTCTGAGGAAGCATTTATCCTTCTGTGAGGCATTCAGCCCAAGTTTTGCAAGCCCCTTCACTTCATTTCCTTATCCTCTATTCAATTCACAGAAATTAAATATTTCTCATTGGAAAAATGGCATACATCCTGTGAGAGCGTTTCTACAGAAGTACGTCCATTTCCTTATCCTATGCAAAATCCTGTCTGTGTATGTGTTTGACGATGTCCAGAAATGCTATTTACCAAACGCAAACACTAGTTATTTCTAGAAAGTGGGATGGGGTGATTTACAGTTTTCTTCGAAGATTTCTATACTGCTGGATTTCTTAAGTACAAGCATAAATTTTTTTTAAATGTCAATTATTCTGATACATGAATAAATCCAACCTGCCTCCAAGGAAGTCGCTGGGCTGTGGCTTCCAAACCCGAGGCAATTCAGGGTCTCTCTGGGGAATGCTCGCCAAGCAGCCCGCACCAGGGGCTGGCATTCCTGTAGGCAGTATTTATGGAAACTGCCTCAGGGCATCTCAAGGCTGACGGAACAAAGGCCTGCAGTCAGATGCTACAGATTATTAACGTCCAGCCTCACACATTTCAACAAATGTTCTAGAACAGTACTTCTCAACCCGACAGTTTCATCCCCCCAGGGAACACCTGACACCATCTGGAGACATTTTTGGTCACTGCAACTAGGGAGGGGATGGTGCTGACAGTGGGGGCCCAGGAGGCTGCTAAGCATCCTTCGGAGCCCAGGACAGCCCCCGCCCCCGCCACATAGAATGATCTGACCCCAAATGTTAACGGTGGCAAGATGGAGAAATGCATTCTAGAAGGATACGTGTCCACACAACCAAGATTCTTTATGCTCATAATGACTTACACTGGTTAAAGTGAAAAGAATTATTTTATAAACAATATAACAACAAAGCATCATTAAAATCCCCCTAACCTTCAGATAGTCTTAACGATGCAAATGACTTTATGGGAGAGGGGGAAGCAGGTTCCGGTCGAGCAGGGAGCCCCACATGGGGCTCGATCCCAGGACCCCGGGATTCACGACCTGAGCCAAAGGCAGACACTTAACTGACTGAGCCACCCAGGCGCCCCACTTCTTACTATTTTAAAGTCGGTTTGTGTAGGACTTTATATACTTCCTTGCCCTACATTAAGAACCGCAGAATAGTCTTTAGAAGCTCTTAATTTCAACATCCCTCAAACCATATTCAAAGCACTCATCTCTGACAACCCACAGTGGACTTTTCTTTCCAAGGAAAAAAATAAGCATAGATTTTCAAGTTTAATGATACCAAGTTTTTAAGGAATTCTTTTTTGACTTTTCTCAGTGATTTACTTCCATCCATGGTTAGCCGTTTCACATAGAAAAACAGAGGTTTTGTGCCAACAACTCATCAAGAATATTACCCAGACCGCATTTTAGGGGCATAGGCTTTAAACAAACTCCCACAAGAAATATTCTTTGACAGCTACAGAAATAAGTCATGAAGGAAGCCAGCATGTTGTTTTTATCTCACTCCTTCTGGGATCGGCTGGCGGTCTGCATGCTCCGGGCCACCTATGGGTGGCATGTCACCCCAGGTAGAGAGAGAAACTGGGACATTCTGCACCTCCACGGCTGGAAAAGCTGACAGCAAACGTGTAATTCCTTGACTAAAAATAGCAGGAGCGTCTCTCCCGTTAAACAACAATGGCCTTGTGTAGGTCATTGCTAAGTGGCTGAAGTTCAGATCCACTGAGTTTTCCAAAGAGTGAGCCAGGGTTTTTGCAGGTTTAGCAACGTTAAGAGTCACCAAACTTGATTTAGTCGCTGCCCTCGAGAAGATGAATCAAGTTACAAGGGGAAGGAAAACACGTGATTTCAAGTGGATGCTAAGGGCTCAACCAGAAAGGACAACCATGCTCAGTGCGGGAAGTGAGGGGTGTTTGCTGAGAAGGGGGCCCTTGAACTAAATCTTGGTAGATTTATGAAATCTATATGAAACCCCACCAGTGACCCAACCTGTGGAAGGAGCCAAACTGTCCTTCAACAGATGAACGGATAAAGACGACGTGGTTCATACATACAACAGAATATTACTCGGCGGAAGACATGAACAGACACTTCGTCAATGAAGACATACAAATGGCTACCAGACACATGAAAAAATGTTCATCATCACTAGCCATCAGGGAGATTCAAATTAAAATCACATTGAGATACCACCTTACACCAGTTAGAATGGCCAAAATTAGCAAGACAGGAAACAACATGTGCTGGAGAGGATGTGGAGAAAGGGGAACCCTCTTACACTGTTGGTGGGAATGCAAGTTGGTGCAGCCACTTTGGAGAACAGTGTGGAGATCCCTCAAGAAATTAAAAATAGAGCTTCCCTATGACCCTGCAATGGCACTACTGGGTATTTACCCCAAAGATACAGATGGAGTGAAAAGAAGGGCCATCTGTACCCCAATGTTTATAGCAGCAATGGCCACGGTCGCCAAACCGTGGAAAGAACCAAGATGCCCTTCAACGGACGAATGGATAAGGAAGATGTGGTCCATATACACTATGGAGTATGATGCCTCCATCAGAAAGGATGAATACCCAACTTTTGTAGCAACATGGACGGGACTGGAAGAGATTATGCTGAGTGAAATAAGCCAAGCAGAGAGAGTCAATTATCATATGGTTTCACTTATTTGTGGAGCATAAGGAATAACACGGAGGACATGGGGAGATGGAGAGGAGAAGGGAGTTGAGGGAAATTGGAGGGGGAGGTGAACCATGAGAGACTGTGGACTCTGAAAAACAATCTGAGGGTTTTGAAGGGGGGGGGTTGGGGGAGACAGGTGGTGGGTATTAAGGAGGGCACGTGTTGCATGGAGCACTGGGTGTGGTGCATAAACAATGAATTCTGTTACACTGAAAAGAAATAAAAAAAGAAAGAAAGAAGAAAAAAAATATTACTTGGCCATCAGAAAGGACGAATACGTAACTTTTGCATCGAGATGGATGGACCTGGAGAGGATTATGTTCGGTGAAATAAGTCAATCAGAGAAAGACAATTATCATATGGTTTCACTCATATGTGGAACATAAGGAATAGCACAGAGAATCATAGAGGAAAGGAGGGAAAACTGAATGGGAAGAAATCAGAGAAGGACTCAAACCATGAGAGACTCTTGACTCCAGGAAACAAACAGGATTGCGGAAAGGGAGGTGGGTGGGGGGATGGAGTAACTGGGGGGTGGGCATTAAGGAGGGCACACGATGTGAGGAGCACTGGGTGTTATATGCAACTGATGAATTATGGAACCCTACACCAGAAACTAATATGTTGGCTAACTGAATTTAAATAAAATAATAATAAAAAAGGAACCCTACCTTTATCTAAGCAAAGAGTCTCTGTAAATCATAGGGAAAGGAAGATATTTGTATAAATCCTAGTGGGTTGCAGATAAAGTAATCAAAGGAGTATGGTCACTTGTAGAGATCTGCATCATGTAAGGGAGAATTTTATCAACCTCATAATATGACCATAACCTTGACATCAGCCACATTGCAGGCACTTGCTGTCCGCACATGTGGTTAGTGGCTACTGTATTAGTACAAATATAGAAAATTTCCATAATTACAGAAAGTTCTATTAGACTTCAATGGTATGAATGACTGTTGGAAATATGGTCACAAAGTTGAAAGCAAAGCCAAAAAATTTCTTGGAGAAGAAAGCTTATGTGTCCGTATGTGCGCGCACACACACACACACACACACACACAAGTGTGATACAACCTTCCATTAACTCAATGGTTTATTTGATTTAATCACTTCTGTGATCAACTTAAAAATATTCAGCGGAAATTTTTAACAGCAGAACTTGAACTTCCAATATTCCCAGAGACAATGAATTCAAGCAAAATATGGTCTATAGAAAAAAAGTACCAAAAGTAAATATACCAAAAACTGAGCCATACCAAAAAATATGAACCTGATAAAGGAATAAAGCAAACAATAACAGAAAAGAGAGTGAGCACGAATAAAACAGAGCGTTTTCATTTCCTTACATTCTGGGTCATAGATCCAGTTCTCACTTTAATTCCGTCCTTCATCACACTACGAATATCCTGCTCTTACCTCATCTGTTTACACACTTGCCTTAGCTTTGAAGTCTTTTTCATCTCATCTTATTACCTTCACATACTCAATGTTTTCTTCCATTTCACCAGTAGCCAAAGCAAAATGTTGTTTAAATCATAATTGTTTTCCTGCAATTACCCTCTAAATATTCCTTTTTACCCCCTGTAGGGTATAGTCATACGTGATGATACAGCGTCTTTCCACATTTCCTCCATTACTGCTGTCGGTTTTCACTCACTGTGCAAGGAGGGATCTGTTCTAGGCTGGTGTTTGCTCCTAAATGTTGTAGGACAACCTCTTGCTGGGTGGACAGAGTCTCGCTTCCCATCCGGACGCTAGGGGCACAATCCTTCCGCCCAGGGCTGGCTGGTGCTTGTGGGGCAGGTATGAATCAAGACTAAAATTAGTGCCAAGGAGACAATCTCCCCTCTGCAATTTCTTCTCTGTGTTTATTAAGGTTGCTGCCTCTGAGAATGAGGTTTCCATGTGGAGTTTTCTGTTCATCCCAGTGAGTTTCCTGGCACAGCCGCTCACCTTCTTAGAAAGGACCCGAAATGTCGGGGAAAATCCACACGGGAGAAAAAGCACAAACACCCCCTGCTTTCCGTTTGGTGTGGCCCTGCTGTTGCTTGATTTCTACCCGGACGGGGCTTCCAAATACTGCTGACCCCCAGCGGCCTCGCCAACAAGGCTCCAAGCAGAAGCACAGCTGTCCCCCTGCTGTTCGAGGCTCGACTTCAAGTCCGCTCTAAATCTGGCTCTGTTTCCAAGCTACTGGATGACCTCCAACACTTTGGTTAAGTCAGCATATCGGGTTTTTTTCTTTTTCCCATGATAATATAAAATGCCAAAATCTTAATGACCTTGAAATAACCATTCATCACCGCCGCACAGCGACAACCCCAGCTCACCTGGTCACCTGCATCCACTGGGTTTTCATTTTCCAGAGCTCGCCTCCATCTCATTTCCTCGGAGGAACCTCCCGGACTCCAGCCTGTAATTAGTCTCCCTCCTTCCCTGCAGTTTTGCTTTCCGTGGTTTCAGAGACCCTGCCCAGCCGTGGTCTGGATGCACGCAGGTGGTCATCACAAGGTCAGTGGTAGCCTAATGCTACATCCCCGCGCCTACGTCACCCACCTCACGTCGTCTCGTCATGTAGGCACCGGCTCATCTCACATCCTCATCAGGAGGCTGAGTACAGCCGGCGAAGGTAGAGAGGGAGGACACGAGCATGTAACTTTCAGGTAACTTTCATTACAGTTTACTGTCTCATTGTATATTATTACAATAGTTCTATTTTATTATTCTTGTTGTTAGTCTCTTACTGTGCCTAATTTATACACTAGACTTCATCATAGGTACGTATATATAGGAAAAAAAACACATAGGACGTATAGGGCTTGGTATAAGCCTATGCACGGTTTCAGGTGTCCACTGAGTCTTTGACTGTATCCCCTACAGACAAGGGGCGGGGGTGTCTGCTATATACTAAACCATGTGATTATCTGGTTCAAGTCTGCCTCATCGACTGGACTACGAGCTCCACAAAATCTGGTATTTGATCTAGTTTTATCTGCCGGTGTGTCTTCAGCACTTAGCATGGTACCTGACATACAAAAGGCACTTAATAAAAGCATTTACTAAATAAATGCATGAATTGGTAATTTAGCTAATGAACAAACATGTATCGAGTTAATACTTTCAATAATAAGTGTGTACGGATAAAAGTTCATGAATCAAGAAATTAAAATTTCTCCAACATGGGAAACGTTCTCTATGAATCACTTTGAAAGCGAAGGGGGCCAGAGTTCTGATCTGTGAGTTTATCTTTTTTTTAATGTCTTATTTTTATTATTCCCTAAATTAGCTTTTGATTCTGGTCATGACACCAAGCTATGCCACATGCCTACAGGGGAAAAAGAAAAATACATGTCCCCCAAGTTCTCAGCGAGTACGGGCTCACACTGGCTAGTTTCTTTATTGCCATTGTTAATCCTCTTCTCATTACTATTTAAGCAGAAGCTTCGGTGAAGACATTCCATCTCTAGTGCAATAAGGAAAGCTAATTCTGACTTCCGCGGAGCTGGGTTGAGTTACCGGATATGTTATAATTAATTAAGAAACAAACCCCTGAGGCTTGTAATAGCTGATACTTGATTCTGGTTCAGCTTGAATCCAAACTCCACGGGCTTAAAAATTTGTGTAGAAATAGGGGGACCCGGAAGGCCATGAGTGTGGAGGAAGCAATTCACAGGCAATATCCCAACCAGAGCTTCCAGAAGTCTGGTTTTACACCAGACCGGCCCCCGGCATCTTTCTCAAGAACACCATTAAGAAACACACGTTGATAGGTAACTTTAACGTGGAATCACAAGAGGTTAGAGCTGGAAAGGGACTTTCAGGCTCATCACTTTTACAGACGGCAAAACAGAAGCCTGGACGCAAAGCTACAGAGTCGACCCGGTGAGAGCAGGCTTGCATCAGCGCTGTGATTTCTGCCTGCAACCCAGGACTCTCATCACTAGCCACAACCCCTGCCTTCACCAGCGACTAATCTACGGCCATTCCCGCCTTCCACCATCTGCTACTACTACGTATCCTGCACGTGTGCGCGGGGTGTGTCCCTTTCCTTCACATCTGTCACCGTCACCCACTGCTCCAACTATTTAGTCTGTTCCTAACATCTGCGGGACAAAGCTGGAAGTGTTGGGCTTGGCAGCCGAGACGTCCTGCCTTCGGTCTCCTACCAGCACACCCAGCATCACGTCCTGCTGTTCCCATGCAGTGACAGCCACTACCATTCAACTGTCATGGTCACCCCGGTCATCACGCTGGCTGCACATACATTTGCTTATGCCCCTCTCCCCTCGGTGATCCACGGTGGGGGGGGAGGGAGGCCCAGAATCCCCACCAGTGAAGCCCTTGTTCCCCTCGGCTGCAGGAGTGTGTTATCCAACAGCTGTCAGCCATCAGCCTTTTCAGAAGTGAGGTGCTGCAGAAAGGCATCTCTCTGGGGTCATATCCAGGGGCGGCCTCCATCCAGTGACTAATCCAACCACAGGGATAAGGGCCCGGCCATCTCAGTGCAGCTTGGGACAACTTGATTGAGAGCTCCCCGTGGGGTGGGCTGAGGCTGTATTTGGGTCAGCATTACAGCTGGACGTCCCCCTCTGCCTATCTTCCCTCTCCTTCATTCCTCCCTTCCAACCTCCTCTTCCATGGGTCTCAATCCCAAATAAACCTCTTGCATGCTGACCTCCCCTCCGAGTCCGGAAAACCCAGCAGGCAACCCTCCCTGCCCCATATCACCTTCCTCCCTCCTCTGTCGAGGTCTAGTCCCCAGGCCACCCCTCTCTGGAAGTTCTGCAGCACGTATAGACCATTTCACTTATTTTATATCAATATGAACCGCCCGCCCTATACCTTTAGTTACTTCATAGGTACATAGTGTCAAAAGCGACCACCGTGTTTTAAACCTGTTTGCATCTACAAGACCTAGCACTGGGCCACGCACCCAGGGAGTGACGAGTGACCAACCATAACAATGTTCATGATAATGAAGGTGCAACAAATCTGGAATGGAGGGTCCATAGACTAGAGCTCCCTGAGAGCAGACAACTGGTCTCCCCGCCCCTTCTGCACAGCAGGCTCTGAAGAGAACGAAGGAGACGAAGTTTGCTTTTGCATTCCTAGCCATGGGAGAGCAGGTGAGGAGAGAAAGGGAAGCGGAAGACGTTTTGTTGAAGGGGACTGACATACGAGGAATGTTGTACGAGGTCTATTCTCCACATCTGCACGTCTCCGGAGGACACTGAGCGGACCCCTGCCGGGACCTGCCACTCTGGGGCCAGAGCGTCTGCTTCTGCGGGGCCGTGGCCGCCCTCGTCCATCTACACTGAGCCACGTCGTGAAGCGGGAGCCACTTCTCCGCCCTCAAACGGCCAAGCAAAATTGTCCCTCTTGTATTCTTCTTGGGGAACGCCAGGGATGTCCTGGAGACATGGGTTTGTCTTACTTAAAACAAAACTGGATCACACGGACTCTTACGAAGTAGACCAAACACCAACCCAAGCCCACGGTGAGCAGTGCGAGCCTTGAATTCTGTGACCTGCGAGCGGGTTCTGAAGAGGAACAAGGAGTCTCACCCCTCCAGGGAAAACTCAAAAGCTGGATACTGCCCTCCAGCGAGGGGCACTCCACCTCCTGCCCCGAATGGCCAGTGGCCCGGCATCCGGCCCTCGTCCCACAAGCGTGGACAGACCTGGCCGGGCACCTGACGGGAAATCGAACGAGGGGGGATGGGAAAACTCACTGAGAACCTTCTCCTGCCAGGACAGACATGGTCCAAAGTGAGGACACGACGACTGCCTTGAGGGGCAAATAATGAAATGTTGTTTGAACACTCTTTCCACGTAAGGAAAGAGGAAGTGGAAGATGAATGGCCGAGGAAAAGCGAAAAAGGAACAGGACACCATGGGGGAGGGGGGGACAAGGAAGCAGGAAACATTGGGAATGGGCAGAGCTGGCTCTCGGCGGGATGGATTTCAGGAGCTCGCAGCAAGAGGGCAGCCCAACACTTCCTTATATAATGTGTAATTTCCAAAGGACACCTGACCCCCACATTCTCTGGGCAGTGTCCTCCAAAACCCAATCCAACCGGTCGCTTCTGCTAGCTGTGGACACTGTCTTGGTGAGGCAGTCCCAGAGCCCTTTTATTCTCCGCCCAAGGAAATCTATGACAAAAAAATCTTCGCCTTACATTCCCAGAAATTAATCGTTCCATCAGAATAACAGAGAAGGAAACTTCCTATTCGACTTTGCTTTGAACAAAATAAGAAACTACTTTGAACCCAAGGTGTGCTGTTTTCACCTAAGGCTAGCTTCCTCGCGAGACTGTCAGTGTAGATATCACGCATGTTACCCAACGTCCCTCAGAATACAGCCCTGGCTTTCAGCTTAATAGTCAGGGGCATCAGGGGCATGGGGTGAAGAGTGAAACAGACCTCTGTCGATACGCTGTCACCCAAGGACGGGTGACTCAAGTCCAATCATTTAGCCTACCAAATCCGAACTTTTCCATCCATACAACAAATAGCGGATTTGTGTCGGACACTAATACTCGGCCCTCAATATCCATACCTTCCTTTTTCTTTCTTTCTTTTTTTTTTTTTTTTGTTAACAGAATCCCAGGTGGTGACAATCTTGTTCTCACTTTCCAGCCTCTCTTGCGTTCTAGGTAGCCATGCGGCCCAGTTCTGGTCAATGACACACAAGAAGACATTTGTTCTGCACGTTCTGAGCAAGCATTGCTCTTTTGGTTAATGGGACGTAAGTGGTTCCGCCCCTTTTCTCTCCTTCTTTCCTCCAGGACCTCAGGGTGGTACCTGCGGGTCCAACAGCCATCTCCCGATGACAAGAGGGACAGCCAGTGCACTGAGTACAGAGAACAGGAAGGCAGACTGGGTCTCTGATGGTGTCACTGAGCTACGGCACCAGCCCTATCTGGTTAAGGAACTACTGGTAGAGCATTACGTTCGCACAGCTAAAGATACTCAACTGACATAGAGACTTTGAAGATTAAAAAAGATTTTATATTAAAGTCATTTGGTGAAGCACCTGGCACTTCCTACGTTTGTCCAATTCCAAAGCTTGCCCTCCTTCCGTGACAGCAGACTTCCAGGAAAATTGCATTTATCTGTAACATATATTGCCCAACGGCATAAACTGTCACTCTATGTACTTTTTATTTTATATATTAATGCAAATACCTCTATATAATAAATGAACATATCCTTTTGACATTACATAAATGGCTTCTCCAGAAAGGAACATGTGGGAAATTCCAAGCACTAAAGTCTTGCAGACAAACTACTCATCTTACCTCACATAGGGTGAGAATGGAGAAAATCATGGAATCCGAAGTATGTCAATCTGAACAAAAATATTCTGGGTGTCCTTGGCAAATACTAAGTCATGGATGTGGCTTAATCTTTCTTATACAACGTTCTGCTTTTCTAGGACAATTAGAACAAACCGTGCTACATAAATGAGCTTTCCACATAAAGAAAGTTTGCCCCTTTCAGTATTATTTGCATTGAAGAAATATTTTCTTGTTAAATCTGTTGTTAAAAACATCAATTATTACACTAGGTTAAAATACAGCACTTTTAATATTCTCACTGATCTCTTCGTACAACTATTATAAAGCTATTAGATCTTAAGGCACAATGTCAGCCACTAGTAACTCACATCTACCTTTTATTAGTTCCTCCACCTTCCCCAAATGGCAGGCAGAGAAATTAAATTTCATAAATGGCAAAACCATTTCAAACGCAGACGCCTGTGCAGAGAAAACAGAAGAGTAGACCACTCAACAGGCAAGGGAAAGTCCATTTTTTAAAATATTTGTTAAAATCAAAAGAAGTAATGTTAGATTCCTGTTTTTGCTCATTTAAATGCAAGGCAAATGGACACAATGGTAGAAGAAATAAAGATGGAATGATTAGGTAATGAACACTTACCGAAAGGGAGTGGATACAGATGAAACTAAAATGTCAGAACATTTGTAATATCAGAGGAGATTTAAAAGTGAGTATCAGTGGTAACAAGCAGAAAATAAAATACATAAATCTGAATCCCATAAGGAACAGGCAAATATTAAAGCTCCTCTTAGAACGCTGATGAAAAGGATAAGTAAATTAAAACAAGATAAGACATAATATTTGTGGCAATCGAAGAACAATGTCAACAAATAACCAGTGTTCTTTATTGTAATAGAAAGAAACTTTCTGAAGTCAGATCTCCACATTGAGCCTACAGCTTCATTTCAGGCAAAATCATTGAAAAGAAACCCTCCCAAGGACATATTCAGACGGGGCACCTGGGTGGCTCACTTGGTTGGGTAACTGCCTTCGGCTCAGGTCATGATCCTGGACTCCCAGGATCGAGTCTCACATGGGGCTCCTTGCTCACCAGCCAGTCCTTCACCCTTTGACCCTCCCCCCTTCTCATGCTCTCCCTCCCACTCAAATAAATAAATAAAATCTTTAAAAAAAAATTAAAAATCAAATCAAAGAAAAAGAACACATCCAGACAAAATTTCTGCAAAGATTTAGAACTGATCTTATAAGCTTCCAGACAGGAACCACGTGATTACAAACTGAGAAAAATCATAGTTGCCAAGGATTATTTTATTATTTTATTTTATTTATTATTTTATTATTTTTATCTGTTATCCTACTTTTTTATTCCTAATTTCATTTTTAAATATGAGGCTTTTTAAAATTTTTATTATTTTCCAAATAACTTATAATCACAGATCTTATTTCCTCCTTGATCCAATAATTACTGGCTTAAGAGACAGGCTTACATCAATTTAGAAATGGCTAGATCTACATAATTTCTTTTGTTAAACATGTCTAATTTTAATTGCATTATGTTAGGAAATGAGGTATATATCTCTAATATGGAAAATTACTGATTTTTCCTTGTGAACTAATATGTGGTAATTTTTTGGAACTTTCTATGTTTTTTTTAAAAGAAACTATATTTTCTATTTGAGATGATAGAGTCCAATATAAATCTATTAGATCAACTGTATTGAGTATATTTCAATTTATATCTTGCTGATTTCACCTTTTAGTCCCAACAGTTTTAGAGTTTTCTTAAACTGTTGGATTATAATTTCTTCAAATAATTATAGTTCTCTTTCTTTGTAGTCTTTAAACCAAGTATTGCCTTTTCCTTTCTTATTGCATTGGTTGGGTATTCTAATACTTAAAATTATTATATGATTCTATTATCCCCTTCTTCATTTCAATAGGATTTTTTAACACTAAGTAACATGCTGGCTGATAATACTCATTAAGAAATGTTCCCTACAGCACCACTATGCTAAAAATTTCTTTTTTAGTATTTTATGTTGAATTTTGTCATATGCTTTCATGACATAGTGAGGCAATTCTACAATCTGTTAATAATTGAATTTTTAATCTGCAATGACTGCAGTTTCAACTATTTCTTCATCCCACAGAAAAACCACATGGTTGCAATGTATTAACCTGAAAAGAAAAGAAAAAAAAGCTGCTAGATTCCATTAATTAATATTTTATTTAGGATTTTAGCATTTGGTTCATGAGATTGGAATATAATTTTCCTTCTCTGGATTATCTTTGATGTTTTGGTATCCATAACACACTAGCCTTTTAGAAAGCTTCCTAGCTCTTTCTATGCTCTATAGAATTTATATTAATAGAAAAAACACAGTCCCTTGAATGGTTGTTAGAATTCATATGGAAAAGTATCTTTGCCTGATATCTAAGTAAAAGACAGCTGGTTGCTTTTTCAACCTTTTCTATAACTATTGGTCTATTTTTCTATTATTTATTTTAAAAATCTGGGTTTTATATTGAAATTATCTATTGTATCTAATTTTTCAGTTTTCTTAGTGATTATATATAGGAAAGGATGTGTGGTCTATGGCGTACACTGGTAGTTCATCCTCCAGATTTGGGCTCCCTGTCTCCCCTTGTGGTCACTGGCTTCCTGGAGCATGAACCTGATTCTCTGACCCATGTTTCACTTACCGGTACCTAGGAGAAAATATTATTGCCATGTTCTGCTCAGCTCAAACAGGCCATGCCCCACTTCTTTCCACCCTCTTTTTATCTGCTAATTCTAACCTTAGGACTTCCACAGAATGTCTTTCATCACAGAATTTCTCTTGAATATATTGTGGGCTACAGTCACACAGTCATACAGAGTGTAGGAACTACCTACTTTTTATTCTAGTACTTCCTTAGAATTTCTAGTTTTTTGGTACAACTTTCTTTTCTTTTCCAGGGTTATCATTGAGTTATTTGAGGTCATTTCATGAGATTTGCAATATGCAATAAAGTGAATGCAAAATTAATTGCCACCATCTTTTTTTTTTCCAGAGGTTTTTTTAAACTTATTTTTTCAGTGTTCTAAGAGTCTTTGTTCGTGCATCACAGCCAGTGCTCCATGCAATCCGTGCCTATTGCCACCATCTTGATCCAAGGTGTCATCTCCTGTCTTAAATTTCTTGTAAAAATCCCTAATATTTCCTCTGACACGGGGTCTAATTTTTTAAATATAAATATATAATCATTAAATATTCTACACACTCCATGGTACAGCTAATCATTTGGGAGGACCTAAATGCCAAGACTGATGGAAAATCCAATGGAATATCAGAATTTCTAAAGAATGAAAGACCAGCTTTCCCTTATTTATCAACACTAGTTTATTACCTGGGATGGTATATTGGATAAACCTGAGGAAAAATTTTTGCCAATACTGCTAATGTGTGCCTTAGCAATACTGACTATCCCATTTAGTTAACTTTGTTTCCTCCTGTCCTGAGGATGGCTATTGCAGATCCAGTCAAAAGGAAGTATTTGTCCCTTGGTTTTACCGTATGCAGAGCTACCCCAAATCCCTTCTGCCCAGGGATTAGGTCAAGGTAAGAGGGACTAACACACTGTCCAGCTCTACTGGTAACCCACTTCTAGGCAAAAACTCCCTCAAATCCTATAGTATGTGTCCTTCTGGTGAGGCTTCCCCTCTAGCCACCAGCAGATTAGGGAAAACCCAAACCCATTCAATTACGAAGGAAATTTATGAAACAGCTGTTGTCACAAATATTGCTCAGTAGCAAAACAAACAAACCTGCCCACTTTCAGGTTATTGGTGTCCAAAATAAATAAAAACATGTCTTAGTTTATTAAAAATCTCCCAATGACCACAAAAACATCCTTATAAATACTTATAAGATTCTTAATGGAGGAAGCTTCTAGAACATAATCATTAATGATATGAATCTGGTAAGAAAGGTTAAGGAAACCCATTATTGGAATTTGTTTTCATAGACAAGTATCCTGATCTTTGTGGACTAAAATCTACTTTCTTATAAAATCAGTAGCTTTTTAATCTTAAAGTAAGCAACTGTTGGTTTTGTTCCTGAGAAACACTGTTAGTTGATCATCTTATGGACACTGTGAATTATGTAACTGACTGGGCTTCTCCCTCCAAGTCAGCTGTGGGAAAGCTCAGACTTGAACTTGCTCCCATCCTGTGGTAAGTACCGAGAGCTCTGAGGTGAGCACCTCTAGTGCAGTCTTACTCTCGGCGTCATCGTGTGCCTTCTTCTTGTCTTTGTTATCTAAACGAGGTTTATTTGTCCGATTTTCAAACTCTTTATAGGCTGCCTTGTTGACAACGAGCTATATATAACTTCTTTAAAAATAAAAACTCTCAAAAAAATAAAAAAATAAAAACTCTCATTCTGAAGCATTTGCGTCGCAAGGCTACCTCACAGTTTTAGTGTCCTTGGCATGGACCAGGATAACTACAGGGGGAGCCCAGAACACAGCATGATCAGATCAGAAAACCGGTACGAGGAGTACAGGCGCCCCACCTTCTAGAGGTTTGCTCAAGGGAGTTGAAGGACCTCATAGCAGGGATGCAACATCAAGCAGGACACTTCTCGCCCTCCCCACTAGCAGAAGAGCTAGAAAAAAAGGTGTTTCCACCATCTGCAGCCATCATTCCCAAGGTGAGATGGGAATTACCTGGGGACAAGCTGTGCCTGACGCCCTGTGGGGGTCTGAAAAGGAGACTCTCTTCTCCGTATCTCCAGCCATGACTTGTGTCTGCATGGTCCAGAGGAGAAATGTTCTGATTCCTTTATGCCTGCTGTTCATATCTATAAACCCTGAGATTATTTGCTGAGCATCCCCCCCTCCCCCAAAAGGGCCCCACTTGGACCTGAGCTGGCAGGTGTTTAAGTCAGCAGAGGCAGCTCACCACAAGAGATGCTTCGATGCTCAACAGAGCTATTGGGTCATGGAACTCCAATAGGAACCGCTCCAGGAACAGGAAACTGGGACTCTATCCTTGGCTTTCCTAGCTCTGTCCTGGTTATGCCCACACCAGCTTAGCGACAACTTGAGGATAGGAAAAAAAAACAAAAAACAAAAAACATTTTTTAAACAAAATGTCGTTGTTTGAAATTATTCTTTTTTTTTTTTTTTAAAGAATCCTTGGGGGGTTTTGTTTTTTTGTTTTTTAAAGATTTTATTTATTTATTTGACAGACAGAGATCACAAGTAGGCAGAGAGGCAGGCAGAGAGAGAGGAGGAAGCAGGCTCCCCGCTGAGCAGAGAGCCCAGATACAGGGCTCGATCCCAGGACCCTGGGATCATGACCTGAGCCGAAGGCAGAGGCTTTAACCCACTGAGACCCCAGGCGCCCCTGAAATTATTATTCTAATCAGTGTCATTAACTATGAGTAAGTCGCTACAAACCCAGATTAGCATAATAGTAACTCAATAAAAATTCTTACAATTGCCGTATTCACTCAGATTCCCAAAACCCAAGAGGGATTTTTTTTTTTTTTTTGGCACACAAACTGCAAAATATAAGTCAAAGACTTATTCCTCTTTAAAGAACCCACACAGATGCATCATAAATTGTTGCCCTAAAAATTACTATCTGGACTTAATGTCATTATGAGTTCATACTTTGGATTTTATAGTTAAACTGTTTCAAGCTGTAGAGAATTATTATAAAACCAAAAAATTAACAATTTCTGTTTCAGAGACTCCTTATTCCTTCATGCTGGGAGGCTCACCACACTTCCCTCCAGTCTGAATACCAGCCTTTAATTAAGTGTCCGCCTGCAATGTCCATTCCTCATATACCATTCCAGATGTCTTTCCAGCAGGAAGGAGTCCCTGGGCTGTTTTGTGGTTGATGTCCGAGTCACTTTCCTGCTTTTGCTGGGCATGAAGCCAAACAAATGATCTAAAGCATTCAAAATAGGCGCCAGAATTAATAAATTTTTACTCCTATGAAATTCGGGACTGTGCACCCTGTTTTATGAAGTATGAGGACTGTCAACAAACTAGAGGGGATTTTTAAATAAAGTCATCCCCCTGTAAATTTAAGCAACACCATTTTCTCCCAACAGCAAGACAGCTTCCCCCAGACAAAGCTTGGCAAGGATGGCCCCATCGTTTGAAAGATTCGCGTGAAAATGTAGCACATCTCAGAGCAAATTATTTTTCAAACCTCTAGACCCACAGACTTTCTCTGGTGAGTTAAAATGACATGAAATCCCACCCATATAATGCGCACAGCCCACAAAAATGCCGAAAGACAATGAACTTAACACCAGTCCCAGAGCGTAATCACGCTTGGAAGCCATGACTGAGTCTCTCCCGTCCACCGCCCGTGCCTAATTTGTAGACATCCATGTCTACACCCCTCACCTACGTGAAACTCTGTCACAGTGTCATATTAGCGATCATTCTGTCCACCCATTGTCCCCGCTGGACTGCAGACCAGTCGAAACAGAAACTGTCCCGTTACTCACTGTCTGACCCCCCAACCCCGGAAAGCTGTATGCAGTAGGCGCTCACCTTGCTTCACTAAATGATTCAGTCCATTTTCGTGTGGGACGCTGTAAGGAGACGTTTTCCATTTCCCATTTCACTCTTGCGATTACACCCAGACGGTCAATTTAATGAAACACAGAAAATGGAATAATGTGGCAGGTGGTAATGGATGCCAGCCCAGGGAGTCGTTACCAGCGCGCTTCCCCATAACAATGCCGTATTGTGCTCTTTCCAAGGGCCGTAATTTATCCAGCCCATTCTGACAGATTCTAATGACCCAAATGTCACTGACGACAATATCCATTACCTGGGCTCGCTGCAGCCTGACAGGAATGGCATTCAGAGGGACACCGTCTCCAAAGCTAAAGAAACAGACCCCTTCACACAAGCAAAGGTAAACAGGCACGTGTGATGTTCTGATGACAATCCAGCCCCATGTGAGAAGTGGAAAGATAATCTAGGGCAAACGAGGAAAATTCAATAAATTCCGTGAAACGTCAGTGGAACACAACGGTGGTTTTATGGGATACGAGCCACCGGTTAAGACAGAACCGAATGCTGTTCGTGCAACTTCTCAATCGTCCGAGGATGTTTCTTGTGACCCAAACTCAACCATAAACGTAGGTAAATGGAGAAGTGATAACCCTGGTATATATTAGTGCCTACGATTATTCAAACAGGATAGAATTTTCTGGAAGGTTCCATTTTTAAGGAATCACGTCGATCCCAACCTGTTCCTTTAAATCCCGGTTATACTCGTGTATGTTTTGATCCGACGAAGGAAGCATTTGTTAGACAAAATACAGTGATCACTCATTTATCTGACACTGTTGGGGAAACTAGTTATTTTCCAAGTAATAAAGGGTAGTCCTCCCAAATATCATTTTTAGCTTAACTGCTTTTAAATGGAAAGTGTACGTGACAGCCTTGAGACAGGGGACCTACGCAATCGTGTCACACCTTCCTGGTGCTCAGGATCATTTCTGGGAACACCCATTATTGTAAAAGAAATGGGTAAGACTGCTGTGTTTTTCAGCGTTCCCACCCGAACGACCTCTGGGTCCCTGGGGCAGGTTCTGCTCTGCTCTGCTCTGAAAGGGTGCTGCGGTTTCTTTGACCCCCGCCTCCCAGCCGGCTTCGGACTGCCCTTTCTCCCTTCCTTCTCCCTGGCCACATGGAGTGCCCTGGGTGCCACCCCAGAAAGGATCCTTCAGTCTCAGTCCACCTTGGTTCACCAGTCCAGGCTCTGGAAGTCATTTCAGATTCAACCCTGCTGCTTTACTCCCAGAGTCCCTACCTATAAAAATCCCTTGTTTGGGCACACGGTTGGTGGCCAAGGTTCCTGGTCTTGTCCACTGGCACCTCCTCTGGGCAATCACCACTCATAAGTGACCCAGTGCCTTCTATAAAGTTCCATGTCATTTTTTTCCCAAAGATTTTATTTATTTGAGAGACACAGAGAGAAAGAGAGTAAGCAGGGGGAGGGGCAGAGGGAGAGGGAGAGGCAGACTCCCCACTGAGCAGGGAGCCCGATGAGGGATCCCAGGACCCCAGGGATCACCTGAGCCAAAGGCAATCGCTTAACCAACTGAGCGACCCGGCACGCCTCCATGGCATTTGTAAGCATCAGATTTTTAATTTTGGTTTTTAGACATTGTCTAGGTCTTAAATAAAAAAGTTAGGACCTGCAGGTTAGACACCATTCCACTCGGTGACCTGCTCTGTGACAATTCTGTCCCTCGGAGGTTCAAACAAAACCCACAGTCCTGGGTGGTCTTTATGAAGTAGAGATCCACAGAGATATTTATTCCCAGTGGATTTTTTAGCACTGAGTTTCCATTTCAGAAAAAATCTGAAAAATCCATGGGTGCCTGGGTGGCTCATTCGTTAAGCCTCTGCCTTCAGCTCAGGTCATGATCCCAGGGTCCTGGGATCGAGCCCCACATCGGGCTCCCTGCTCAGCAGGAAAGCCTGCTTCTCCCTCTCCCACTCCCCCTGCGTGTGTTCCTTCTCTCATTGTCTCTGTCAAATAAATAAAATCTTGGAAAAAAAAAAAAAGAAATAATCTGAAAAATTCATCAAGGCATACTGTTGTTCATCTGAGGGTGGGGACACCTTATAGCCAAGTGACGTCCCTGTTCCCTTCTGCGTTGCTCTGCCGGCAGTGTTCAAGTTCACGGATAACTTGAAGCAAGTGGGTTTTACTTTCAATGCAATATTTCTCTCTCTTTTTTTAAGGTTTTATTTATTCACTTGACAGAGAAAGAGCGAGCACAAGCAGAGAGAACAGCTGGCAGAGGGAGAAGCAGGCTCCCCACTGAGCAGGGAGCCCCTTGAGAGACTCCATCCCGGGACCCTGGGATCACAACCTGAGCTTAACACACGGAGCCACCCAGGCGTCCCTCAATACAGTATTTCTCAAAGTAGGGTTCAGTTCTCAGGTTTGAGTGTCACTGCACGGGAACAAGGGACCATTTCTAGGGGGTCCTCTGGTCAGGTCAATCAGGTCTAACCTCAAGTTTTTATGCCTTTTTTAATCACACAATATTTCATTAAATGATCTGATACCGGCAACTTCAAGGAGTAAAGCAAGTTGTGATTTCAAACCTAGACTTGACCAAATAGCGACGTACTGAGAGATGGATATTCACACTGACTTTACAGTATCTTTTCACCCAAATGTCAGAAGGAGGAGAATGAACATGGGTGGGTTTGTGCAGGAGAAAATGAACCCCCGGGGCGCATGCATCGTCCAAGGAGGAAGCCTGTAGAGTTATCTGCTCCGAAAAGGGAAAGAAAGGGTTTCCAGAAGAAAACAGTGTTTCTCTAGAAGACAAAAACAGAAAGGTAAGCTCTTTCATCTCTGGGTGAAGTCCTTTAAAGAAACACAGGGAGGGAAATCACCGCTAGACATAGGAGAATGCAGGCACTATTAAGACGAGGGCACCTGGGGGGGCTCTGTCTGTGAAGCAGCTGACTCTCAGGTTCATCTCAGGTCGTGATCTAGGTCATGAGATCGAGCCCCGCATCAGGCTCCGTATTCAGCATGGAGTCTCGCGGATTTTCTCCCCGCCTCTGCCCCTCCCCACCATGCTTTTTCTCTTTCTCTCTCTCAAATAAACCAGTAAATATAAAATAAGATAAATGAAAATAAAATAAAATGTTTAGTCCTGGATGTCCACTCCACCATCCTTCCTGTTTAAATTGCCCCCAACCTTCCTGGGGGTTGGTCACTCGCCCTGAGCCCTCCTCCTCCCCTTATCCATCCTGCTCATCACGTTTTCACGACCAGCCTAGTCGATCCACACTTAGAGAAAACCCGAGAAGCACATTTAAAAGAAAATGCAAAACATTCATAATTCCATAGTCTAAAGACAACCACTGTTGATAATGTGCAAAGTTCCTTGATGTCTTCTTTCTGTCCACATACGATTAAAATCAGAGACTTGTATGATTTTAGGACCTGCTCTTTTAACTTATGGCTATAATGTTAACATTCCCCGGGTTATTTCAAAAGTGTAAATATAATAAAAATGTGTAATAGTCCATCTTAGAAATCCCATAATTCACTCAGCCATTTCTTTATAGTTTAAGATTTGGACTGTTTCTGGTTTTCACGTATCATAATGATGAGATTAATGAATCTTTCGTATAAAGCATTTTGTTTTCCTTAGAATATTCCTTCGAGAAATTCCCAAGAAAGACATTTTGCTGGATCAAAAAGGAAAGCTATTTTTGAGGCTCCTAATACATGTTGCAGAACTGTTTATCAGAAGCCCTGTACTCATAATTATTCAGGAGCTCCACTCACCCAATCTCTCCCACCACAAGCACCACCTCTGGTCTCTCATACTTTCTTTTCTTTAAAGTAATGCTAGGGGTAAAAATACTATTTGGTCATTGTCTGAATTTTGGTCATTGTTTGAATTTACATTTAATCTGGGAGAAGTTGGATATCTCCAAAGAATTGCTAACCACTTGCTTTCCTAAGGGAGGAAAAATTATTTTCCTTTGAAATATTCATCTACTATCTTCAGTTTTTCTTGCCTATCTGAAAAGTCTTTATGTCAGTGGGCATCTTAACGTAAGTTCTATTATGTTATTTTTCTCTAATTTCTCATTTGAATGTTTTTCGACAAAATATCCATTTCACGCCTTCTAACTAGTCCAACCCATCGATACATTTCATTTTCCGTTCATTGTATGTTTCGTATTGTAATTTTGAGAAATTTGAGAAACACCTACTTTTATGACCTTTTTATATTTCTATGGTTTAATTTTTATTTAACTCTTCAATCCATCTGGAATTTATTTTGGCATACGGTAAAGGTTTAAATTGACTTTCTCTAAATAGTTAACCAATTGTTCCAATAGCACTTGTTGAATATATGAAGTGTCTACATTTACTGAATGTACTTGAGGTAATCTGTTCACTTTTCAACAGAGATTATAGTTACATTATAATTCTGGAGATAGTCTCACTTTTGTTAGTTCCTACACAGTGTGTAATTTTATTTTTCACTTCTATCTTTGATTGATAATTGCTATCGGAGAATATTTTTACATTTCTAAATGCTTACAGTTTTTAGCTTAGAACATCTTCCTTAATGTTTATCCCTGTTAGACTCTAAGAACATGGCCTGTATTAATTTCCATATCTAAGCTTTTTCTATTTCTGCATATAAAATCTGAGATGCCACTTCTCATTTTTTTTTTTTTTTCAATTTTTGAAATCAGAACGCAATGCATCTTACAATCAACAACCTCAGTGATAGTTTGGGGTTTTTTTGTTTTTTTGTTTTGGGTTTGGGGTTCTTTTTTTTTGCACAAGCTTTTGGTAAATTAAAGATGTCTTACCACAAAAACAAAACAAACAAAAAAAGATGTCTTACCACATTTAATTTTCTCTCCTCTTCCGTCTCTCTCCTCTCTGTTTTGAGTATGTAGGTTGAGACTCTGACATCTATACAACACAGATACGATCTCCTTTTCATCAAATTTATCTCCCTGTCCATTCCCAGTGTGACTGACTGGCCAACGTTTGCTTTCTCTGCTTCCATTTCCTGCTGAATCCAGAATGCGTGATCCCTCCTTCCTCTTGATTTCATTTGAAAGGAGGCCTTTCCTTTGTCAGTCTTCTCTCACCTCAGGCCACCCTGCCCCCCTAGAGTCTAAGCAAGTTTCTCAGGGGCAAGGACTTTTTTTTTTTTTAGTTCCTTTTTATTTTTTTATTTTTTATTTTTTTTAATTTATTTTTTTAATGTTTTATTTCTTTTCAGCATAACAGTATTCATTGTTTTTTCACCACACCCAGTGCTCCATGCAATCCGTGCCCTCCCTAGTACCCACCACCTGGTTCCCCCAACCCTTCAAAACCCTCAGGTTGTTTTTCAGAGTCCATAGTCTCTCATGGTTCACCTCCCCTTCCAATTTCCCTCAACTCCCTTCTCCTCTCCATCTCCCTATGTCCTCCATGTTATTTGTTATGCTCCACAAATAAGTGAAACCATATGATACTTGACTCTCTCTGCTTATTTCACTCAGCATAATCTCTTCCAGTCCCGTCCACGTTGCTACAAAAGTTGGGTATTCGTCCTTTCTGATGGAGGCATAATACTCCATAGTGTATATGGACCACATCTTCCTTATCCATTCATCCGTTGAAGGGCATCTTGGTTCTTTCCACAGTTTGGCGACCGTGGCCATTGCTGCTATAAACATTGGGGTACAGATGGCCCTTCTTTTCACTCCATCTGTATCTTTGGGGTAAATACCCAGTAATGCAATTGCAGGGTCATAGGGAAGCTCTATTTTTAATTTCTTGAGGAATCTCCACACTGTTCTCCAAAGTGGCTGCACCAACTTGCATTCCCACCAACAGTGTAAGAGGGTTCCCCTTTCTCCACATCCTCTCCAGCACATGTGGTTTCCTATCTTGCTAATTTTGGCCATTCTAACTGGTGTAAGGTGGTATCTCAATGTGGTTTTAATTTGAATCTCCCTGATGGCTAGTGATGATGAACATTTTTTCATGTGTCTGATAGCCATTTGTATGTCTTCATTGGAGAAGTGTCTGTTCATATCTTCTGCCCATTTTTGATATGATTGTCTGTTTTGTGTGTGTTGAGTTTGAGGAGTTCTTTATAGATCCTGGATATCAACCTTTTGTCTGTACTGTCATTTGCAAATATCTTCTCCCATTCCGTGGGTTGCCTCTTTGTTTTGTTGACTGTTTCCTTTGCTGTGCAGAAGCTTTTGATCTTGATGAAATCCCAAAAGTTCATTTTCGCTTTTGTTTCTATCGCCTTTGGAGATATATATTGAAAGAAGTTGCTGTGGCTGGTATCAAAGAGGTTACTGCCTATGTTCTCCTCTAGGATTCTGATGGATTCTAAAACACAAGCCAGGGTCCTAGGTTTCTTAGGTTTCTTGTTGTACATCTATCCTGCAGGAAGGCGACATCTAAGAGAGTTTACAGAATTGGCGGTCCCCTTCTCTCAAACCGCAGAAACTTCTGTAGGTTCTCTGATATCCCCTGCTTATACTTCTTTAGGAGGTCAGTCTCTCTGGAATTGGATAACTGAGCAGCTGAATTGGGGGCTGGGGAGGGGGATCGCTCAGAGACCCTTGGGGGGAAAGGGACCTTATTCACTGAAATCCTTTACTGAAGGATCTATGAGTCTGAATCGCCAGTGTGCATACAGACAATGGGATGGTTGGGTCCAACCCCACTAAATGCTCACGAACGATAAGACCCCCCCACTAGGTGTTTAATGATACTGCTGACCAGATGATCTCTGGTTGTTTGAAATGAGATTTCCTATGGTACGTGGCAAGAGTTGGCTTAATACCTATAGAGCACAGCCATAAGATCACACATAGAAGACAAAGTTGAATGTCAAGACCACCTCCCACAGCTATGTCAAACTGTTCCAATCCCAGGTCTGGTCCACTTTGCTAAATTATAGAGTATAAATGCTGCATCTAAATAAATTAAAACATTAAAAAATAAAAATCTAAAAATTGCTAACTATATAGTACATAAAAGATTTTCTATACTCATCTCAACCTAGGAAAGAACAAAGGTTTTCTGCACTTAGTTTTTAGGCTCTTATTCTAATATTCTACAGTAAAATTTGGCAAGATTAATGGTGATTTTTTCAACTCAAAAAATACAAGTGGAATATTTTAAGGGTGAAAACTGAGATAAAAAATATGCTCTTAAAACATTTTAGCTAAAGGTTTACACTAAGTTCATGGCACTATAAATCCATGTCTTAAAATGGGCTGAACTGGGGACACTTACTTTATAAGAGTATTATCCTGTAATGGGACAGGGAATTAAGCTGCTTCAACTTAGAACACAAAATAGACTCAACTTGTAAAATATGCTAATGGTAGCACAGTTTCACTGCCAGTAGAAGGGCATATTTTCTGTCATTAAAATATATTAGTGCTTAACAGAGCTATTCAGAATGTAATGCTCCCTGATGCATTCTAACCTTTGTCCATGCTGACAATCCAAAATACCCTTTGTCACCAACCTCTAAATCGGTACTTCTCAAACACGATCTGGCATCAGAATGTGTGAAATAGCATGAGATGCTTTTATGAGGCCCAATGGCATACTAATAAATTAACCTTTAATTTACTATACTTCTAATATGGGACTAAACGAAAGTTAGTTCCTATCATATTTCAGCATGACAAAGAGGTCAGAGGCCATTTAAGAACTGTCTATAGAAGAAACATCTAATGGTGAAAATGTTTTTCTGCTATTTTTTTTTCTTGAGAATTTGAGATCTTTTAAACTGCATTATTCTATTTTAGGTATGCAATCTAGTGTAGTAAAAAGTGAGCAATGTTTTCCCTTGAGAAAGACCTGGGTTTGGTGAGGTCATTACCTCCTCCAGAACCCAACTTCCTTACTAATAATGGAATGACACCACCTCAAAGGAACGTTGGGGTTTGTTTTCTGGCTTGCTCAGTAATTATTATTGTTTTTAGTTTCTATTATGGAAATTTTCAAATGTAAGTATAGACAGAATAGTATAATCAATTCCCAGCGTCACTCAGCCCCACAATCAGCAACCCAAGGTCAATCTTGACCCACTCACGACCCACCACACTCCCCCAATATTCTGTAGCAAATACAAAACATGTCATTCCACCAGGAATATTTTCATGTGCATCTGTAAAAGATACCCTTTTTTTAAAAAACACTATCACATTACTGTTTTCCCAGCTTAAAAATTAGCAACTGCCAATAAAACGTTTATTTTCCAATTTTCTTATGTCATCAGTAGTACTGTAATTCAGGTTAACTATTTAGTTATTAGTTTACATGAAGATCCAAATAAGATCCATATACTGCAAATGCTTGAGATGTCTTTTAAGACCTATTTAATTGTTTTGGATCCCCAGCTAGTCCTTTCTTTTCTTTTCTCTTTTCCTTTACAATTTAACTGGGTTGTTTGTCCGGTAAAGTTTACCATTGTCTGGATCTTGGCTGTTGCATGGCCATGGCTTCATTGAACACATTTCTCTGAACCCTGTATTCCTTGAAAATGGGCAGTAGGATCCAGAGCCTTGACTTTTTGGTGGAGGGTGGGTAGGGACCCCAGAGGGCAGGAATACTTCATAGATGGTATTGTGTTCATCAAGAGACACATAATGTTTGGTTGTCTCTCTTTTTGTGATATTAGCAGCAGCTGTGGATAGTCTATGCCCAGAACCATCGGTTCACTGGGGGTTGCAAAATGATGATTTTTCTCATGCTATCATCCTTTCCTTATCAGCTGGAGTATTTCTATAAAGACAAATTTCCCTCGTTTACCATTTGGCCACTCCATGGAACAACTCACATAGAGAAGGCAGGATAGATATTAGGAGTTTTTTCCCCCTCATTCATTTTCAATATCATGAGTTGATTCCTGAGCCCCCACCAACATTGATTAATACATTTTACTATCATTATTAATTTATAGATTTAAACATAGTTGATATATTTAAATCCTTTGCAGTTTTTATTCTTACTGATGCCCAGACTGTCCCATTTTATGCTCCTAAGAGTCTCTGCACATTGTCCCTGGAGCCCTTGTGATGAGTTTCTAGCAATCCTGACAACCAGGGTTGATTACATGATGTTCCAGTCTCATTTTCCCTTGTCCATTTTCCCAGTCCATTTTCCCTTGACTCCCGGTTCCTTCTAAGGAGGAAATGATATTTAGAGACCATAGTCTGGGCGCTAGTGGTGCTGTTGCTGGTAAGCTGGTCATTTGATCACTGTTTCCAGGACTTTTCTGTAAGTGGTACTAGAAAATACATCCTATTTTGTTTTTGTTTAAGATAAAATACCTCAGGCATTCTTACAAATTACTTACAGTTCAACTTTAAGACTATCATGTCTTTAATTTCTCTTTTAAATCTATCTGTCATTTCTCCCACACTAAGAATCTGGGTTAAGAATACCAGAAATTTAAAAAAAAAAAATGGATGATCACATTTGAATTGTTCACCTGCTTTATTCCACATTAACTACACAGCATTCTCGGGGAGCATGACGAGTGCTGCCCCAACCATAAGATTACCATAAAACATTTTGTAATTATACTTTCAGTTCTTTTTTCGTCCTTGGATATAACCACATACAGTCAAACTAGTAAGTGTTAAAGTCACTTGGACTAATTCTTCTCCCTGTGTGGTTAATGCTACCAAATGAAAACAGACTGTTTTCAGTTTTTTTCATGTCTTTTTGGTTTTGAGAGATTATATTTTTCAACTCTAATTTCATTCTATGACTTTATAAACTATTTGCAGGGTTCCAGAGTCAAAGGTATAAGAGAGATGTATGGGAGGAAGTCGGGCTTCCATCCTTCTCTGCAGGGGCTAATACTCTCCATGTTGCGAATTTCAGTACACGTGCTCCTGCAGCGAACACAGAAGACTGTTTCAAGAAGGAACTGTAATTGTAATGTATGGACAATATGCCTGTTCATGGAAGTGACTTACTACAGGACAGCCATCATCCTAGTCTTATTTGGAAAAGAAAAGGCCTCCTCTTCTCTGGTTTCCAAGACTGGAGCTGTAGGAGGGAGGTACCTTGGAGAGAACCGTGTTTCACAGCCCCACATCCCACACGCAGCACAGTGCCTGGCACACAACAGAAAGTCAGTCACTATTTGCTGAGAGAACGATGGAATCAGAGCCTCAGTATGTGTCATTGTTCCTAGACCTGCTGCTACCAGCACGGACGTCACACACCAAGGCCTCGGGTCCAGGCATCTTATCCTTTGTGGGAACAGTGTGTTCAGGATTCGGTCTGTAAAAGGAGCCCGTCTGTACTCAATGCCTGTATTTCACATGTCACGGCTCTAGGCAATAGGTACATGTTTTAGTGTTTAATACAAGGGAAAAGTTTTGAGTCAAAAACTTTGCCTTTTCCTCATGAGAAAGGGAACTTTGCTCAACTGTTTTGAACTCTGCAGAATTAAAAACTTCTCATCGTTAACCCCCAGAGGGTAGGGCTCAAGAGAAAGCATCAGCTGAGAGGACGAGGCATACTGTCCTTGGTCTGCCATGTGGGAAGTGTGGAGAATTACAAGCAGGGTGGCCAGTGTCCCCACACCAAAAACCTGACTCTCCAACCCAGCCTCCGGACCAATAGTGTTTGGAAGAAAGAAATTCTTTCCTCGGTTTCAGGTAGAGAGGGAAAAACAGAAATGAATACACATACACACAAGAAAAGAAATCAGGATAGACTCTTTGTTATGACCAAGGATAACGAACTTTTTTGAAGAATTTATTTTACTCCTTAAGGAAAACTCGGAAATGAAGGTTTCATTAGAATTTCACCACATGTTGTCATGCCCAGAAACAGACCTTCTATGTGGCCCATGTCCATGGGAGACAGAGAAGTCACACGGGTTTGCTCCAGAATCGTTCTCCACCAGAGGAGATAAGACAGCATGTAAACAATTACAAACCAGATGAAATCCTGGGCCCTGAGCAAGGATGAGCTACTATTCCCCAAAGAGCAGGAGACAACAACTGTAGGCGGGCGGCCTCTCTAAGAGCTACCTGGGGAAGAATGAAGCAGATGCTACCGAAGCTGGGCATTGTGAGAATCATAGATGCTCAGCGGCGAGCTTGGCATGCCAAGGCGCTGGCACAGGCAAGTGCTGGAAGTCCCGTTTGATCAAGGTGCCCAGCACATGGAAAGAAGTGGGGGATAAGAGAAGCCAGGTAGCCCTGGGCCAAGTTACGTAGGGATGTGAATGCTGTTCAGGGGTTGAGCTATCTCAGAGGAGGGAACAAATGAGACCCATTTAAGGTTCACAAAGGAGCACCTGGGTGGCTCAGTCATTAAGCGTTTGCCTTTGGCTCAGGTTAGGATCCCAGGATCCTGGAGTCGAGCCCCACATTGGGCTCCCTGCTTCTCCCTCTGCCACTCCCCCTGCTTGTTTTCCCTCTCTCACTGTGTCTGTCAAATAAATAAATAAAATCGTAAAAAAAAAAAAAAAAGGTTTCTGACAAGGAACGTAATTTTTAATAAGCCAATGTTCACTGTGCATCTACTACAGGCCAGGATGTGAATCAGATCGGGAGGATGATGATGAAAAGACACAGCCCCTGCCCCTAAGGGGCTCAGTGCCTGTGGAGAGAGTCAGAGGAGGAAATAATCATTGTGCTGGGGGCAGAGGACAGAATCAGTGGGAGAACTTCCAAGGGAGTGAGGGAAGACGGATGGAGAGAGTGCTTAATTAGTCCAACCCAGCTCTGGGAAGGGAAGTGTATGTTAGGGTACGTTCATTAATTTCTACGTAACTCAAATCTATTCATGTAAGCAGCCACATATTACTAACTTTCAGAAGTGGAAACCTGTCCAAAACAATTGTGCATGTGTGGAATGATGAAGAAATTGAAACAGTTTCTGGGAAGAGGCAATATTAAAGGCCATCAGTCACTGTCCGGGACTATCACGGCTGACCCCGGGGACATGAGGCTCGGCAGAAAGTGCTCCAAACCTCAGATCCTGGACCATGTTTCCTTGGAACAGTTCATGAGGCAGCAGCCCCACAGGCTTTGTTATTTGGCAAAATAAGTAACCCACACTAGCACTAGAAATTCAAATTGACCAGGTGTCCTCTCTGAGTACAGCCACCTTCTTCAGTCCCCACCCCCTCCCCCTGCCACCCAGGAAGGCTATGGTCTGCTCAGGAGGGGGAAGTGATGCAAGAAATTAATTCCTGAGAAGCCAGAGGAAGGAAGTCCGCCAGCAAGCAGACTGGGTCTCACCTGGGCGGGAACTGAAGGTGAGGACGCCATCTGGGGACTTTCCCGACAGAGCAGTAATCGAGCTGGAAGATAAACAAGGCTCCGCAGAAATGACGGGGGAGGGGCAGGGGTGTAAGAAGCAGAGGGCGATGTTCCAAGAACTGGGACAGTTTGGAGAAGAGCCACGTGAAAGGACACACGAAGGCCTCATGAATAAAACCAGGCCTGGAAATTCACTGGAAGGCAGTGCCGAGAGGACATCCAGGTGGGGCTCCCTGAACAGCCACACACGTGCTGCCCACGTGCCCTCGGGATGTCCTACCAAGCACGGCAGCCAGCAGCACCCCACCTCAGAGCTGCCGGTCCCCTTTCAGCACCGCAGCCCAAGAGCGGTCCGTGGAGTCCAGGCTGGAAAGTGGATGAACAGCCAGCCCGGTTTGCGTGGGCCATCTCAGTCCTGCTCAGGGCAGTTGGCCACCCTACGGAAGCTTCCATAAGACTCAGAGAAACAGGACTATAAAAGATAACTCAGTAGAGAGAGTAACACAACAGACCCTTTCAAGATACTTCTCCACCTGGCCCCAGGCATCCACACGGCAGCGCCATTTTCCCACCATCCGGGACCTCCAGGATGCCTCGGCTCCCCCAAGTCCAGATCCAAGAAAATATGGTCTGGAGACATAAAGCTCCACGTGGCAGCAGACCAAAGCGTCCACGGAATGACCCAAGCCTCACAGAGCCTTAGTTTGTCAGGAGCCTCCTTGCAAGCCATGCCTGCACTCTTGTGATCTAGGCCAGAATTGGCCCCACGAAAGGGAACGTTTCCAAACTCCAAATAAGCCAATCAAAACATAATGCTTGAAATCCCTCACGACAGGAAATAAATTCCACTATTGCCTCTACACCCAGCCCTTCCGACTCCAGCGGCGAGAGGATCAGCAATGTCCTTCCCTCCCTGACCTGGCTCTCTCCCCCCAGGCCAGCAAGTCAACACACCTTTGTTTGGTGGCCCTCTCAACCTCTAGGTTACTTCCTGACCGCAGAAAGACATGACATGGCTCCGTCCAGCCTTCACCCGCCATTACCCGCCATTACTCCCCGTCCTCGCGGCCAGGCTGCAAGTCCTAAGTCCTGCACTTTCCCCAAGACGGCAGACACTCACGGAAGTGCTCCCTTTGCTACCCCACAGCAGCATGCAAGCCCTGGGGAACGCACATTCAGTAGCAGAGATGAGAGGTTGAGAGGTGAGCGCACTCGCTCTCATCTAAGGAGTGCAGACGACACAGCAGGATTGTTGCAATGACCTAGTCTCCAAGCGCTTGAAGACGGAGGATCTCTGAGCAGGGACTGGCCTGATCTCAGACAGAAGGGACGTCCGAGCACGGGCAGCAAGGCCTTCGTTGGGATGGGGCTGGGCTCTCCACTCTCAGGACTCATAAAGGAAGCTGCATCTGGGATGGTCGACCTTCACCACCGTGTACGCACCATTCAACTCACCTTGTAAAAGCAATTTTTTTTCAAAAATCACACAGTATCCCCAAAAAGGAGTCCAGGAAGACAGTGTTAGGAGAGGAAAGCGTCTACATAGTTCAAAACTGGATCCCGAGTCCCCAGTAAAAGACCTTATTCTTTTTGGTTTGAGAAATAGGTGATTTGCAAAAAGCTCAGGGATACTGAAATTCGGAGTCCGCATATGCCAAAGCTGATGAGAACAGCACGTCTTGCTGCATATACACCGTCCTGTATTTGCTCTGTGCCCAGACTGAGAACAGACTACACATTATTCCAATTAACTTACTCTCGTCCTCTCCTAACAGACCATGAGCTCGCTTTCTCATTAGATCGCTAAATCTTTGGAATATTTAAGGAGCATAACTACATTTGACCAAGATTACTCACTAACAAAGGAATGAGCTATTCGAGCTCACATGGCGTGCTGCTAAAAAACATTATACACACGGGCCAGAAACAACACGGAAACCCTCCTATCTGGAGAATCCACGAGCGCTCATCTCGCTCGGGGGAAAGGAGTGGACGGTACCTCCCTATACATTCAAGGGCTATGTCCATCTTCCTCCACCAGAAATTTCAGAAGTTGGTATACACTTCCCAAGTGAAAAACGATTACATAAATAACTTGGAAATGTCAAGTGGTATTTCTGAGGCCTGCCAACAGTTTAACCACAATGAAGGCCCTCGCCAAGATATTCATGAAAAGTTCAGAAGAAGTTACTGTGAGAAGGATGTCCTCACAGCAAACAGATTTCTTCTCCTTAGGAAAAAAATGCATAAATCAATAGTTAGAATAAGGAAAGGGAAAATTAGGTCTGGCATAATAGTGGAAGAAAACAGACCCTTAGGAGAACTTTAGAAATGAGACTACACAAAGACTTCATTATTAATATACTATTGTTACTACTAGTATTAGAAATTCATTCAAACATTTCTTTCATACTTTTCCTTCCCACAGATTAGATGTAAAAATGTCTTCTCTGAGCTTAAGGGCAAAGAACAGGCACTTGGCTTTGCTACCGGCTGGCTGTGTGACCTTGGGTAAGACCCTGTTCCTCTCTGGGGCTCAGAGTCCTCACCTGAAAAAACAGAATCCCTGAACGTCCTTCCAGCTCTAACTTGCTACAATTCCAGATGCCTGTCAGGGCCACAGACCCAGCCCTCTGCCTCCCTGGCGATGGAAAGAGTTAGAGAGAGGAAAAAAAAAAAAAAAAACAGTTGGAAAGGTGTTCTGAAAGGGGAAATCGCACAGACGGACAGTTGGTGGCATCCAGGGAAGGCAAGAGAAGAGTCAACTGTGACTCCATCCAGAGTGTCATAATGCCTTAGGGTTTTACAAAGACGGAGTTTTATAAACACAGAATAGGTCACGTGAGAGTCTGGATTTAACTTCAGGGAAAGTAATTGAAATTCTTAAAAAGGACGCCTGTCTAGGGGGAGGCCAGGGCAGGGGAAGGTAGGTACTGGAAGTCAGATTTAAAAGCAAAAATGAGTAGGAAAAAGTAGCAGGAGACAGTAAGAATTTGAAAATCCAGTGGGCACTGAAAGCAAGAGTAGATTGCAAGAGGGTAGGTAACAGAATTTTTAACTTGCAAAGAAATCCTGAATCCATTTAAATGTGGCAGGAAGAGACAAAACATATGCCAGATAAGGTAAGGGCCCCTTCACTGGAGTCCACAGTAGAAAGAAGGGGACAGGGAGAAGGGATGATGGTACAAACAGGTGAATGAGGACCCCTGCAACATGAAATCAAGGTGTTCCCTCACTGGCTGCAAGCTTATGTCAGAATTTACCCTTGGGAAGCAAGGGCAAAAATGAACTACTGGGACTTCATCAAGATCAAAAGCTTTTGCACAGCAAAGGAAACAGTTAACAAAACCAAAAGACAACTGACAGAGTGGGAGAAGATATTTGCAAACAACATATCAGATAAAGGGCTAGTATCCAAAATCTATAAAGAGCTTATCAAACTCAACACCCAAAGAACAAATAATCCGATCAAGAAATGGGCAGAAGACATGAACAGACATTTCTGCAAAGAAGACATCCAGATGGCCAACAGACACATGACAAGGTGCTTCACATCACTTGGGATCAGGGAATTACAAATCAAAACCACAGTGAGATACCACCTCACACCAGTCAGAATGGCTAAAATTAACAAGTCAGGAAACAACAGATGTTGCAAGGATGCGGAGAAAGGGGAACCCTCCTACACTGTGGGTGGGAATGCAAGCCGGTGCAACCACTCTGGAAAACAGCATGGAGGTTCCTCAAAAAGTGAAAATAGAGCTACCCTATGACCCAGCATTTGCACTACTGCATATTTACCCCAAAGATACAAACGTAGTGATCCGAAGGGGCACGTGCACCCGAATGTTTATAGCAGCAATGTCTACAATAGCCAAACTGTGGAAAGAACCTAGATGTCCATCAACACATGAGTGGATAAAGAAGATGTGGTATATATATACAATGGAATACTATGCAGCTATCAAAAGAAATGAAATCTTGCCATTTGCGACGACGTGGATGGAACTAGAGGGTATTATGCTTGGCAAAATAAGTCAATCGGAAAAAGACAACTATCCTATGATCTCCCTGATATGAGGAAGTGGAGATGTAACGTGGGGGTTCTGGGGGGTAGGAAGAGAATAAATGAAACAAGATGGGATCAGGAGGGAGACAAACCATAAGAGACTCTTAATCTCACAAAACAAACTGAGGGTTGCCGGGGGTTGGGGGTAGGGAGAGGGTGGTGGGGTTATGGACATTAGGGAGGGGATGTGCTATGGTGAGTGCTGTGAAGTGTGTAAGCCTGATGATTGGCAGACCTGTACCCCTGGGGCTAATAATACATTATATGTTTATAAAAAAATTAAAAAGTTATTAAAAAAATCATACAGACATCTTTTAAAACAAAACATATTAAGGCACACACACACAAAAAATTTACAACATACTTTGTTCATTAAAAGAGGTGATACACACACATACACACACAAAAAGAACTTACCCTTGGTTAATTTTAGGAAAGTCAGAACCCACCACAAACTGAACACTCAGCCTCGTCCTGCATGCCTAGAGTCCAAGGGATCAAAGTTTGGTTCTGCCTTTCAGTGTCTTGTAGTCTAAAGCTCCAAGGTAGACATTACACCACCATGTACACATACAAAGACACACACAGACCTTAGGAAAATGACATGGGCACTAATTTCTCAGTGTGCTGAACCTCCTTCCATCCCACTACGCCTGCGCATAAGAGGAAGCATATGCCAGCAAATCCACGGGGTCTGGGAGATGCACCTTCCACACTTCTCTGCACCTAACAAGCATTAAAAAAGAAAACACACAAACACACACACACACACACACACAGAGAAACACAAAAATAAAAGACTATTTGTACAAAACAAAGAGTTTTGCTAACTTTTTTTTAAAGATTTTATTTGAGAGAGAGAGAGCATGAGCTGGGGGTTGGGGTCGGGGGAGACGGGGAAGCAGGCTCCCCACTGAGCAGCGAGCCCGACATGAGGCTTGATCCCAGGACCCTGGGATCATGACCTGAGATGAAGGTAGACGCCTAACCGACTGAGGTGCCTGGGAACCCCGAGTTTCACGAACTTAAAAAAAAAAAAAGACTTCCAACCAAGGAAAGCTCGGCCTAGAACAGACTTTCGCATGGGTCCCCACAATCGATTTCGGAGACCCCACGTTGAAAGCTTCAGTGAGCTGAAGGATAGAAAGACTCATCACCCTCTTTCCCAGAAAGAGACACAGGCTGAGAGGGACTGCCCGCCCCCGGCGGTTATGGAACAAGACCGAACGGCAGAATTCAAGACTCGACATTCAGCCGTCTGTCTTTGAACAGGTCCTCTGTGGGGTCAGCTCCAAAACCACCATGAGGAAGGACGAAAGAACTTACCCCAGAGGCTGGCCGGCTGTCAAGTCCTTGGACCACAAGCCCTTCGCTCGTTGTCCCAAACTAACCCGTGTCCATTGCCCCGTGAAGCAACCAAATGTCAGGTTGGTGCCGCTGCGAGGACAGGTTCGCTGGATGGGAAGTCGGCGCCATTTTGACGGGAGCGGCCATGTTCCACCCAGACTTCGGAAAAAGAAGGCACCCCCGGTGACGATAACTGTGCGTGTAAGTGACACCCGCATAGATAATTCTCGACTCCCGAAGGAGTTAAGTTTAAGAACGAGCTAAGGAAGAAAGTCAGGAATATAAAGTCCTTCCCCTGGGTCTACAAAGGTCTCCAAGACTCTGTTGACGCCAACGGTGGGAGCAGCTTTTTAGGAAAGGAGATAATTTTCTGGGTGAGTCTCCTGAGAAAAGGAGCAAGATGCCTGAGGTCAGAGCGTCAGTCTCCGTTGTTTCAAACCGCCTGGGTGTCCTCGAGTCGGTCACTCGCACACGCAGAGCCTCTGTTTTCTGGACTCGTAAAATGAGGCATCGGAGCCAGGTCTGCACCAGCTGTAAAATTCTATGATTCTCTAAGTAACCGCTGACTGCACGGCTGGGAGGGCCGCCTCGATAATCAGAATGATCCAATTAACACAGGGCAATGTAGGCTATTCTAGCTATACTTGCAAAAAACAAAAATAAAATTTAAAAAGCCAGATCGTTGCAGAGTGGAAGGCATTCTGATCATGAAATCCCGTCACTTTATTTTTCAAATAAAACGGGAGACTCTGAGGACCAAAGAGGTCGAAAAGCTTTGTTAAATTACAAGCTGATTAGTCGCAGAAGCGAGAGGAAGGCTGCCTGACGGGTTCTGTTCGCACCGAGCTGCGACCCTGCCCCGCCAGCTTCAGCCCTGCCGTCTGCACCGGCAGCCGCCTCGGCCTCCGCGCCTTTCACGTGACTCATTGAACAGCCTACATCACAGCTGGGCTTTACTGGCTGTGGGATTATTCGTTTTCCAGACACCTAATCTAGGAGACACTGGAAGAGAGACCTGAAAGGCCTTCGTGAAAGTAGGCCAGGGCAAAATTCTCTAGAAAGTCCTCCGAGAGCCGCTGAAGACAGCAAGCATCTCTCCTCCACCTGCTGGCTTCTCATGTTTATCGGATGAGAATTCTGCAGGTAGGAGGTTCGTGGGCAAGCTGGTCCTGATCCCATAACTTCAGGAACCAGACTGCTGCCTCGACACCCCTCGCTCGCTGTCGCTTGGGCTTCAGGCCGCCGCGCAAATCTGCAGACGCCACAGGTGGGTACCTGGCCTCGGGCAGCCCCTCCCTCAGACCCGGCTCTGTTCCTGGCCAGGCTGGATCTGTGGATTTCAGCAGCCACTGGGCGTGGCGGGGCACCACCGGGACAACTGTCCCCACCGCGCTCCACATATGGGCTCTGCAGAGGGACAGCCCTGAAAACCTTTTAGGGACACTGGGAACTTCCGTGCGGGGAACAAGGCTGAATCCCACCCAGAGTGCTGCCTCGTGTTCCAATACGAGACGATCTGTCCCCAAAGCTACAACGTACGGACACCGAACCCCAAATCCTGCTGGGTGTGCCAACTTGTCACATCTATCAGACGTGATGCTGTCTGAGAGAGGCCAGACTCATACAGGTCTGTGCAGTGTGTCTCTGTTTATGTAAAACCAAAAATAAAAAAGCAAAACTAGAATAGTAACAGAAGTCAGAAGGGGTGATACTTCTGATAGGGGTGATACTTGGGGGCACAAGGAGTTTCCCGGGGGTTGGACATGCTCCGTTTCTTGATCTGGGTTTCTGGGAATTGGTGATTCCAAAGGTATGAAGGTATTTAGAAGTTCAGACATGTGTGTGCTTTATTATGCACATGCTAAATAAAGCTCCATGAAAATTAAAAGTATTGTGTGAGGCCCCCGATGTCAGCAGAGAACATTCTTCTTCCTTTCCTTCGGTGTAGGGGTGTCTGAGATTCTCCGGATGGGGTCTTTGCCAATCACAGGGGTCACGGCAACAGCTAGATCACGGGCTTGCAGGCACCTGGCCCGACGCAGAGACTTCTGTGAATGACCCCTTTGGTCCCTAAAGCATTTCCATGGGCTGGACACCAGCCACGCCTCCCCTCACACAGAGAGCATGAAGTCGCTTCATGACCTGAGGGGAAGCAGCGTGTGCAGAGTCACCCAGGAGGTCGGGAGTCAGAACAGTGAGGCCAAACCAACACAGTCTGACTCCAGAGCCCACGAGACAGAGAGAACACGAGCAGGGGGACAGGAACGGCAGGAAGCAGACACCGCGCAGAGCATGAAGCCCGACACAGAGCTTAATCCAGAACCCCGGGATCATGATCTGAGCCCAAGGCAGACGCTTCACCGGCTGGGCCCAGGTGCCCCCAGAGCCTCTGTTCTTCACTGGTCTTCACGGTTCCTTGTGTGCTGCAAGGTTGGGGGTTTCTCAAGCTCGGTAATACTGGGCTCGTTCTCTTTTCCCTCCGCCTGGGAGGCCTGTGCCCGTGTGACACGGTCTGCACACTCAGCACTAAGAGGAAAGAGGACCAAGGCCTGGGGGGACGGCTTCTCTCCAGTGGACCACATTCTAGGGTTCATTCGGGAGGCACACCGAGTTGGGTACAACGGCCTGCGTAGTCTCTTCTCTTTGCCTCCACCAGCAGAAGCGGGTGCCATTACCGCCTTGTTGTCGTCTGACCTGATTCCTCCCCCTTGAGAGAAATGCGCAGTGGGGGCCACCCAGAATGTTTGCACGCGCTGTTTGCGGGGACGTTCTGGAACACCGCGTCTTACTTTGGACAAAATTTCCGCAGCATGCCACACACTTCTAAGATCTGCTCTGGCCTTCTGAAAAGGCTGAGGGGGCTTATTTCCCTTTCTCGAGCTTGTATATTGTTATGACATTAAATTTAAGTACGGCGTATCCGCAGAACCCGGAGAAGGCATTAAGTGCTCTTTAATTAAACGGTACGCGGCTCACGGTTTTCCAGACGCCCTCTTTTATCCTCTGCTGCCTTCCCAATTAGCTCCCTGAAGCTCTCACACGGCAACCTGTTGGATCATTGATTTCTCAATTAAAAGCAGCCATAAATTACAGGCCCTGTAAAAACCCACCGGGGAGAGGGGTACAAAGCAACTTAATGACAGCTTGGACTCCATCAGCGGCCAGGCCCCGATGCCCACCCAAAGTATTAACTGGGCTCTGTTATGGGAACGTGGGATGATGCCCTGCCCGCCCCTGCCCCCCACGGCAAGAAATCACCCACGCACTTTTCAAGTTACTTGGAAAACGGATGGCCTGTTGCAACTTTTTATGAAACTGGTCTCCTCTCATCACTGCCCCTGAGCACCTGGGTGGCTCCCTGCTCACGGCTAGGGCCCTGTGCTCACAGCCTGCCCTACACCAACCCCAGGGGCAGAGCAAAATGTCCTAAGGGCAGGCCGCCCAGCAGCAGCCTGGAGGCTGGAAATGAGGCTGGGATGCAGGGTGCCAGGGACAGACCACCATTCCTGCCGCCCTCGGCTCCCGACTCGCCCTCCCTCACCAGGCTGGGAGTTCTCCCGCCTCATCTCCGTGCTCTGCCTGCCAGGCCTGCTCCCCTTCATCACAGTCCACATCTGCCCACGTGGCCACAGCGACCGTCCCAGACCTGCAGCTCCCGAGAAGCACCGTCCACCCCGTAACTAGCATGCGGCAATCGGCCCGAACTTGCCGTGTGGCCTTGACCACACAGAAGAGGACATCTCGGTCACCGGCCCATTCTGCTTTCCCCCATCGTGGGCCCTGACAGGACATCCTCGCCCCATCCCGCACCTGCTCCAGACCCTGCAGGTACCAAGTTCTGCCAGGTCTGCCCAAGCCCTCCATCACCTGCGCTCCCACCCGACTGCCCCATGAACTCGGGCCCCACCAGCAAGAAACCTCTGCATTTGGCAGACTAGACGCGCTCTGCTTCCAACGAGTGGGGAGTGATATGGGGACACGCACGATCCTTGATGCTGTTAAGGCGTCAGCGTGAGGTCCCTTCAGCGGGAGCAGAAGGGAATCAGTCCCCAGTGCCCACCTCGTATTCCAAGTACAGCCTTGTTCTCCACGAGCCGCTGTGAAGGAACAGAAACACACGCACACGCACACACGTGCACACACGCGGAGGCACACCTACCCTGTTCCTTTCCACAAAATGGGCAAAAAGATCAATGTTGGCGCTGGTAAAAGAAAGGAAGTAAAATCCAGGAGAGCAAAAGAGAGGGAGGCTTAAATCAGAAAACAGTTCTCTGGGATAATTTCAGATAATAAATAAATAAATTTGGTGATCACCAAAATGAATGAATCGATCACAGATTTCCAATAAAAATAAGAAAACGTGACTCAAGCCAACGTCCCAACCAGAGCAAGGACCGCACACCGTGTGCAAAACGGTGCGTGCGACACGGGCAGCCCCGAGGTCACGGGATCCCTCCAGAGAGCCAAGAACTCGTTGCGCCAAGGGGGAAAGGCACGACGATTTTCAAGTTACCTTTGAGAAACCATTTCCTGCCCACTGGCAAACGGCAAAGCCAAAGGGAAGCTCTCGGAGGAGGCTCTTACCTGGTCATCGTAGCGGTACGTGAGGAACTGCTCCCCCGTTGTGTCTTCGAGAAAACTTCCCTGAGGCGAGAGTGCAAACTCGGGAAGGAAGTACGCTCCAGGGGACTTCTCTGCTGTGGTCTGAAAGGCAAGGTCACCGGGTTACAAGTAAGGCCCCGTGAGGACCCCCTGATGGGCAGTCCCCGAACTGGGTGATTCCCAGAGCATCCACCTGCTAACAAGTGTCCCAGGAAAGGACGTGACCTTGCTTAGTAAAGGCCAAGGTGAGACATACCAGGGGTCTGTGTGAGGCACTGTTAGGCCAGGACACTCCACTGGTCCACCTCAAACTCGCACACACGGTACTGACTCCCTGACACCTGCCCTCTCCCGACTGCCCACAACCTTCCAGAGTTTCAGCTACAGCACAGTTAACTTAAGCACTGTGGTTGCCAATCCACTGTGTCTAGGACTTTCTTTTCCTTCCTTCCTTCCTCCTTTCCTTCCTTCCTGTTTTTGTTTGGTGAAGGAGTGAGAAACAAACTTTCTTCCACACTACAAAAGAAACCCATGTTCACTGCAGAAACCTTTGAAGACACTGATAAACACAAAAGGAAATATAAGTCGCCCCGTAATCCCTCCAACCTATAATCACCACTTTTAATTGTTTGGGCGTATTTCCTTTGAGAATTTTTTTTTTCTCATAATGCTTTGGATGTCTGTAGAAAACTCCAAGATGAAATAAACATGGCTTTGGCAGGAAGACTCCCTTTGGTTCAAGGAATGCCCAGACTCTGGCATCTGGATCACTAGACGTAAGCCCCCGTCGTCAGGGCTGAGGGGATTCGGGAAGAAGGGCATCAGCCCTCGGAGACTACGGGTCGGTCCAATGGCCCAGTGGACCTCCTGCCATCAGTCGCCAATACCTCCAGCCAGGATCCCTGCCTTGACTGGTTGACAGGGAGGAAAGAGATAAAGGAGACGGAGCCCCCGCGACACTGCGCGCAGCCCCACCCGGTCCGGGAACGCAGATCGACGACTACGCCTCCAACACGGCACCTCACTCCCCTGCTTGGGAAGGAACGAGTAAGAATTCAAGAAAGAGGCCACGGGTGCTACTCTGAGGAAAACACTCTCTGCAAACAGAAAGCATGAGGAGTAAAAGTCCCCCCCAACTGCCTCTGCTCCCCCAATGGTCACATTCTCAAACTGCAGCAGGAACTTCAGTTAAAGCAAAACTTCGGGGCGCCTGGGTGGCCCCGTGGGTTAAGCCTCTGCCTTCGGCTCAGGTCATGATCTCAGGGTCCTGGGATCGAGCTCTGCATCGGGCTCTCTGCTCAGCGGGCAGCCTGATCCCCACCCCTCCCCCCACTGCCTGCCTCTCTGCCTACTTGTGATCTCTCTCTGTCAAATAAATAAATAAAATCTTAAAAAAAAAAAAAAAGGCAAAACATCCATGTGAATGCCACACTATAACAAGGGCAATCAGTAGGTGACCATCTTGGGAAGGCACAGAAAACAGACAACTCTAGGTTTTGGTTGGCACTAGACTGTTCCAAAAACTTCAGAAGTTTCCTATGACATTTCATTCACACAAGGTTTTCAGCCCAAGGAGCAAAAGGAATCTTCCCAGAGCCAAGAGCCACCCCCGCACCCCATCTCCCTTGCCTTGCTTCAGTGCAGCTAGCTTCAGTCTGGATCGCACTGATCTGAAGTGAGGAAAACAGGACAGTCACCCACAAGACTTGATACAGGTTTTCTGGGCAAGTTTTCTCTAGCAGAATGCTGTCGTCTGTGGCGGCAGCTTTGCTTCAGAAATTAGTGGGGTCCCTGTAGCCTGCCACAGTGCCAGGGGGGTCAGGAGTCTGGCAGGGAAGGCTGTCCAGGCTCCATCAAAGGTGTGGAACTCGTCTATGACACCTGGCCAGCTGGCACTGATGGCTGCTGGAGATTGTTGCTCTAAGTAGCCTGGGAAGGAAAGGGAAGAGGAGCTAATACCACAGACCCCACAGAGACAACCGGCTCTCAGACACTGTAGTGCTGTTTTATGGATCTCAACATGAAACCCCAGAAAAAGCAAAAATCCTCTCCAGTACTCATGTTTTCACACCTCGGTCATTTTTCATGTAGGGAAAAAAAAAATCGTAGACTCTCTGGCTTGACTGTAGCTATAGCTGATCACCTTCTGCTTTCTGACCTGCTGTTTCCAATGTTTAAATTTTGTCAGGCTTAAAAAAAAAGAAGAGAGGCGGGAATGAAAACGTCCATGTGAAAAGAGGAGGTGAACTTAACAAGATTTCTTGCTTCTGTGTATGTTTCCCAGGCAGTTTGAGGAGGTGCCAAAGTCCAGCCACTCTCACCAAAGACAAACACATCTAGGGAATCCTCAGGGAAATCCAACATGACTTCAAGTCAACAATGGGTTTCATCTCAAGACAGTTCCCTATAAACTGATTACCAACACACCTAGCAAATAGTCTCTAACGTTTAGTTGCTGTCGTTGTGATTTGCCTCTATTGTTTTTAGAATTCAGAGACTCGTAATTTTAAATGCCTAAGGAGGCTTGCCACCCACCACAGAGAAGCAGCCAGGCCTGGAGCCCACAAGTGGTTATGTGCGAAGACACAGAAATCCAGTTACCAGAGAGTGGGGGCTGGGAGCTGCGTAGGGTCATTACCTGAAGGCCGCTCCCTGAATACAGTGTTTTATGTGTAACTGACCACATGTTCCACATGTATTTACTGAGCACCTACTATATGCCTGGAGCCATTCTAAAAGCTATGGGTACCATGAGGAACAAGAAAGATAAGGTCCTTTTTATGGAGGTTTCATTCTAATGGGAAGACACATAATAAGCAAACAAATTCATAAAGAAGAGAATTAAAGTTCTCAGTGCTATGAAGAAAATAAATAGAGTGATATGGGGTAAGTTGAGTCTGCAAAAAGAAAGGGGGTCAGTGAGGCTGATCCAGGTGGACAAGGAAGAGAGCAGAGAGAGAGGGAGAGAAGGAAGAACGGAAGAGGCAGGACACATGGAGCACTGTGGGCCCAGGCAAGGGGTTAGAGAACCACCAGGTGTATCTCAAACCTTGACTGCTTCGTGGAAGATGGGTTAAAGGGGGGGCAAGAACAGAACCATTCCAAGAATGGAAGGCTGTTGCACTAATCCAGGCAAGAAGGGGTGACTCCCTGGATGAGGATGATGGCAGTGAAGAATGGGAGAGCTGATGGACGAGAGGTGGAACCTACAAGACTTGCTGATGGGTGAGAAGAAGGGAGGAATCAAGGACAATTTCTGGGGTTTAGGCTTGAGCAACAGGCTCTAAAGGAAGGCCACGGACGGGCAGCCCTGGCAGGAAGAGAGGGCAGAGAGGCGATAATTCTGTTGAGTCACGTGCAGTTTGAGATGCCAGGAGACATCCACGCAGAGAGCTTGAGTTGGCCATTTAATGCAGACGTCTGGAGCTCAGAAGGGCAGTCTAAGGCCAAAGACAGAGATTTGGAAGTCACTGTTGACATTTTCATACATTTATACGCACACTCACATCTTCACAGCCATCCTACCTGAAAGGACCCTCCCTAGAGAGTTTGGCAGATGAGGGCTTCTGTCTGGGGCCCTTAATAATTCTCATGTCTGAAGGTGAGTAGAGAAGGAGCAAGCAGAAGAAGTTAAAACGAGGAATCCTTCAGAGAAGACTAAAGAAAAAAAGAGATATAGTGGGTCATGGAAGGATTCAGCATCAAAGAGAGTGGCCAACTACCTTGAATGGCTCTGAGAGACTGAATAAGACGAGGCCAGAGAAGGGTCCGCTGGGCGTGGCAACAAGGAGATCTTTGTTAACCTTGACAAAAGTAGGTACAGTGGAGCGGCGGGGACCATGGTCATGGGTTTGGGGACTGGCTGGGAGAAGAGGAAGACAAGACCAGGAAAGGACATTTAGAACAAGGCAATGGTGAAAGGGAATATGGAAGTATGGGCAGGATTTTTAAAGACTGGAGAAATGGGAGCACGTGTGCTTGGTTATGGGAATCATCCAGTGGTAAGAGAAACCGTGGAAGAGACGAGAGGTCACTGCACGAGTCAAGTCCTTGAAAAGACAGAGGAATGGGGTCCAACCTGTGCGTGGAGAGCCTGGTTTTCCTAAAGAGAAGGGCCCTTGGTCCACGTAAGTCTACACCATACCACACCCGCTGGCAGACCCCTGACTTTGACCTTCTATCTTCACTGTGCCTACTCCCCGGACACCCTTCTACTGGGTCCCAAGGTCATCCACCTGTGTCTCTCTCCCCACTTTCTTACCTCCCAGCTGGCTCTCTCGCCTGGGGCCCCCTGCAACCGCCCTCCAGCTGAAAACGTGGGCGCCCGCATCGTCTCACAAACAGCTGCCTTCTGTGGGGAGGTGGGACCATCCTAAGCCTGCTGTGCGTGACATCTTCTGAAGGTTCCTTGGGTCACACCACAATGCTTCTCTGTAATCAGAGGACTCACGACTCCGTTTCCCCACGATTTAAAACAGCTACAGACTCTTAATGAGCTCCAATGAGCTTTCTTTTCTCTGCTTAAATTCGGATTGGGTACAATGAGGTCTGTTTGCCCTATGTTTTGTTCCTATCCCGGGCTTCTGCCTCTCCCCCCAGGCCCACTGGGGTGTCGCATGTTGGAGGAAGTTCCCCAGGGCTGAGAACAGCATCTCTCACGCGTCGGCCCATTCCCGACCGCAGGTGTGTGGGCAGTAAGGAGGGAAGACTGGTGGGTTCCACTACCTGAGCTATGCAGGACAGGATCCTTCTGCAGCAACCCCATCTGTGGGGCTCAAGGTCACTGGTCCCTGGGCAACAACAGATTCCCTCGACACCCCACATGCCATTTTCGTTACCGAAAAACAAGGAAGACGTTATATTTGTCTCTTTTTATCAAAATCCTTACTCCTGAGTAAATTTCTCATCATTCAAGGGTGATTCTAAAACTCCATTCCAATTCAAGTCCTCTCCCACCACAGCAACAAGGGCGCACCAAGGTCACAGGGCACCACCAAGACTGCCTGAACTTTGAAAAGGTGTGCGGGGATGTCCCACGATTATGAAAGCCCTGCACTTCAAAAGCCCCTCTCAGTCTCCTAATCCAGCCTGTCTACCTCAGAAATCCTGCCGGATGACCTGCAGCCTCTACTTAAATACCTTTAGTGACGGGGAGCTCACTCCCTCTCAAGGCAACAGGGATCTGTCAGAATCTAGGAGGTTCGCCGACACTGAATTGGTCAGAAGTGGCCCACTGCTCCCCAGTTGAGGTCTGAGGTGCCCCAGCCACCAGCACCGCTCTCCCGGCCTCCTCTCCCACAAAATCCCCCCAACACCTCCCCCACAAACACACACATTCAGAACTGAATTCCCGAGCCTGAGCCCAGTAAGCATCTGAGTCCCAGAATTACAGAACGCAAGGAACTTCAGAGACACTCATATCCCAGCCCCTCTCCTGCAGCAGGCATTTCTCCTGCAGCATCTCCGACCGCCCCACAGAGGAGTCATAGGAGGCCCTCTGGAGAGAGAGCCGGGGAAGACGGAAATCAAGCACACGTCTTGATTTGAGTGCTGTCTGAGTGCTGTTGAGTGAGTGCTGTTTGTCTCTTTTCACTCGTGAAGAAACTAAGACACAGGAGGCCAGGTGATCTGACCAGGGGCGCAGGAGCTCCCAACGGCCGAGTGCAAGGTCACCTCTGTTCCGTTTCCCTGCCTCCACCAGTGGGAAACAGTCCGAGAGGAACCGGGCCTTCCTTTGGGAGTCAACTGGCTGAGTTCAGCGGTGGCTTCCGAAAGCAAGTGCGGTGCCGGTAACAGGCCTCCGAGAACACGCGCGGACATCCTCACCCGGATGGGAGCGGACTTCTGACGGGTCAGGGAGGTGGTGTGCACGGCTCCTGGCAGGGTGGGGTGACCCAGGAGGTCAGGCCCTGGAGGAGCGGGAGTGGAAGGGAAGGCAGGGGAGAGAAGCCAGGCCAGGGCGCATGCAATCGTCCCAGGGCATAGATCCAGGGCCCAGACAGAGCCTGCCGGAATGCCTCACCTCCCACCCCCAGCCACTGTCCGCAGCTGCCGAGTCACCAGGGATGGGGTCAGGAGGAATCCAAACGGCCCCTCCAGGGACCATGACTCTGAGACCTGGGGACGCAGCTGCGTCTCCAGCTCCCGTTCTACTGAAGACTTAGACTTTGGCAGGAGGAAATAACCGAAAAATGTCAATTTGAGGACAAGATTTCAGGGTCCCAGGCCTTGATCCGTACCCCATAAGGATGAAGAATGCCTATCAGGACAGAGCGAAAGGCTTGGCTGATATAATGAAGGAGAGAGGAGAGGAAGAAGAGGGTGTCCTCGGGTAGAGAATGGGATCGCTTGTGCCTCAAAGGTCAGGCAGTCACCAGGGAAGAAAAAATCCAATGTGATTCTCATGGAAATTCAAGAGGCCAGTCTACACACTTCTCCTTCCCCACCTGTGCGGGGAGCGCACACCTCCCTCTCCAGTGTGAACGCAGCTAAACAGCCCCCCTCCCCCGTGCGCCCCGCGCTGCTAGCCTTGATAGCCTTGCAGTCAGGGAAGGCCACCAAATCTTTTTCCCACGTGCCACCGTGAAGCCACATCTCTGCACTCTGAGAGCCAGACTGCACGGTCCCCAGTATACACGTCACTGTCCTGTCGCTGTGCATCAGCCCATACTTGAGCATCATGCCTCTGTCTATACCCTTGTCATGGCCACGAACACCACCCAGGAGCAGGGCTGAGACCCCAGCCTTCACCAAGTCAAGAAGAGCCCATCTCCGGGCCAGTGGTGACTTCACCCAACCACAGTCCCCTCCTCTCACATGTCCACCTGTTGGCCCCTTGGGGATTCAAGAAACACCTTGCCAGATGCTTCATGTTGGCAGTGACACGGACAATGCTCATAGATGGGGACGGAAGACCTGAGATCCCGACAGGTAGGTTGGGACAGAAGCTAAGCACATGAAGGCAAGCTCCTGAGCCATAATGCAGGACTCCTCTTCCCAACACCAGCGCTTAGGGGGAAACTGTTAAGGTTCCCATCCGGGGCATGAATGCCCAGAACCCAGTCTCGATTCACGGCAACCAAGATCTGTAGGGGGCGAGTTCACCACCTGGATGGGAGTTTGGCACCACTCCTCCCAGTGGTCATATTGGATGAGTCTAGAAGTGTGCCTCCAGGCGGAGCAGGCAGAACACCCCAATCCTGCAGATGGTCTGCAAGAACCACGTTCTCTGGGGAGTCCTGGGGGTTGTTCATCCTGGCCTCGATGGCACCTGCCACAGCCCATGGGGGAAAATCAACTTAACCAATATTATTTAAACTCAGCATACCAACCACATTCTTGCTCCAAAAAGGCTGATGTGCCTTTTGTCTCTTGAACCTGTAACGGTTGTTTAAAATTTAAAAATTTAAAAAAAGGAAAGAGAAAAACCTTCCATTTTGTTTTTTTCAAGTAGGATGTCATCATTCCAAGACTTTTCAAAGTCCTAGGTGTCCTAACACTTCCACATAAGACGCAATTTATATATGTGAAACACACATATGTGTAAAACACATGACCACATATACATATGAAACACATGTGTATGTAAAATACACGCCCACGTATACATATGAAACAGGTACTTCAGCAAGATTGGGTAAGTGGGCTGAAAGAAAATTTGTTTTCAGATTTTTTTGTTACTTTTTAAAAATTTTTGGTAGGGATCTAAGATCTGTCTTCCCTACTTACCATCAACTAATTAATATTGTTATATTGATGGGTTGATACTGTTGGGTTGAAAGACCGAATATTTGGATAAATGTCTGGGTCCACCTTGGTCAAAATACCACGTAGCTTCCAACTTCACCTTCAACTCTGAGTCACGTTTGCAAAAGAAGGATGAGCAGCAGATCTTTCTGGGTCCCTCCTAGAGCCTGCATATTCAGAACCAGCTGCTCGCCACAGAAGGTCTTTCCTTGAATGTGTCACATTAAGACTCTCTTTGGCAAACGGGAATGTGGAGCTAATAGACATCAGTCGCAGCACTAGCCCGTGTCACTACACATGTCCTCTCCCATCTCCTCTCTTCCTCTCCTTCAATCACACACACACACACACTGGCAAGCAGAACGGAGACTCGCGGGTGAGAAGATCCTCCTGGAACTGATTTCATCGTTCAGTTTCCCAACAGGAGAAAAGCCTAGCACGGAGTCATGACACCCCCTCCTCCCTGAACCTTCTTCAGCGCTGGGCTTGGTGCGCGCAAGACATTCACCAATTCACTTTCTTTCGCAGACAAAGCCGCCCAGGCCGCCCCCACCGGCCCCCAGAGCCCCCCGCCGACCGATGCCTGAATGTCCTCCCCGCCGCAGAGAGACCAGAACGCGCGGCTGGGTAACACCAGCATCTCACCAGGGGGTGATTTAGAAACTCCCCCGCTCCTCTGAATGGGGAGAGGCACGAAGCCTGCCCCTGCCAATGCACACAACACGGATCCTCTCTGGCTGGACCGACCCCCCACCCCACCCCCAGATTTTAAGAGTTCATTTTTCAAGACCTTGAAGTAAGCTGACCCCCTGGAATGAGCCTCCGTTCGCCAAATGTCACGTGGAAATAACTCTACCTTAGAATACCTCGGGGGAAAACCACTGAGTATCGTGTCCCCCGGACAGGGCTCTACTGGTAAAGACAGAAACTAGACGGATGCCACCTCCAACCTGACTGGACTGCAAACTCGCTAGCCCAGGCCTCCCTCTCCCCCCACCACCCCTCCTCCTCCTGGCCCGGTCCCACGGGGGCAGGCGGCGCCCCAGGAGTCAGCAGAGGAGGGGACCCCCCGGTTTCTGAGGACCTTGAGCGGCCGGCGAGGATGCCGTGTGTGGGAACCATTCCGGGCCACCTCTCCGGCCCTCCCACTGCCCCCCTCCCCGAGGGGCCGCGGTGCTCCTCAAGGGACACTCCCAGGCCCCGCATGGGCACGGGAATCTGCACTTTGATCCGAAAGTGAAGGCCGGGTTTTTCCCACAGCCTCCTCACCGCTAACACTCATGACTCTCTCATGAAAAGGCATCTTTCCTTTTTAAATCGAGTACAAACAAGTCTCTTATTTTACCGGAGGGGTGGTGAGGGGAGATCCCCAGAGCCCAGCGTGTCCCAGCAAGTGTGGGTTTCACAGCGTTGGTGACCCGGCCCCTGCGTGTTTGTGAAGCACCTACTATGCTCCAAGGCTGTTTCCGATGCAGAGAATTCAGCCGTCGACGGAACAGACGAGAATCGCTTTTCCTGAGGATCTTACGGTCTTAACGAGGCAAAGCAGGAAATGAACAGAAGAGAGAAGTCAAGGGCACAGCACATCACGTGGGAGAGGATGGGGGTGGGGGGGCACAAATTGCAGTTTTAAGCAGAGCGGTCAGCAGGTGCTGGGACGAGCACCGGGTCACACACAACGGGCGCATCGCTGACCGTTCCATCCAAAACCAAATTTAAAAAATAAAAATAAATAAACAGAAGGGTTAGGGTAGGCACAGGTAGGTCAAGGTGCCCTGTGGCATCACTTTTTTTTCCTTTTTCTGATTTTCAAAAATGACAAAGTGGAGCCTGCCGTTCTCCTGGGAGGTTTCGAAATACCTGCGTTCCTGAAGACCCTGGCTGGGATCGCAGGGCTCTGGACCCGTCGGCTCCTACCTACAGCAGCCGTGGGACCCTTTGCTCCTTGGCCCCAAGCGGCTCCCTGCCCGCACAGCCGCCCAGCTCCGGCCCGGCCAGGCCCCAGTGCTCCTCCCTGGGAGTTCCAACATCTCCCACTTCCAGGGAGCCAGAGCCCGACCCGCTGGGCCCCAATAACACAAGCACGGTGTAAGCATGCAGAAAACACTACTCGCTGACAACCGATCACTTTTGCAGGCATGCTATCTCTGCCGTCAGCCTCGGAGCCCATTCCTGGGCATCGGGCAAGTCTGTGTGCATACCTCACGCATGAATCTGCATTAACTCAGTAGCAAGCAAGCAAGAAGAAAAGAAAGAGAAAGAAATAGAGAAAGAAAAAGAAAAAAAGGAAAGAGAAAAAAAAAAGCATTCCCAGCTCTTCCTGATTTGGCTGTGAGACACCACCCAACCTGACACAGTCCAGAAACACGTCAGGGACATAGTCATGTTTATTCAAGATTTTTTTCTCACCCCCACAGCTTTATTTCTTTCAGGAAACAGCTCGTCTGTGTGGCTGAAATCATGCAGGCTTTCAAAATGCGGCCTTCCAAGAGAAGAGAAAGACAGAAATGTGCTGTTTGCACATACTCTGAAAAACATTTATATGCATCATCAGCTGGTTTGTTTTTCTAGGCTTAGCAGGGCAGGAAGTCTCCAGAGCTAACACGTCAGCAGAGCTGCCAAATGTGTGGAGGGGGTGCTCCTGCCTTTCGGGATTCTTCAACGAGCAAGACGCGCGGAAGACAGTGATGTAGACACAGGGTGTCTTTGGTCCGTGTGGATAAAGTGGCAGGACGCTTATTTCCACGAACTACCCAAAAAGTAGAGGTTTTTCACATAAAATGCTAAGGATGTCTTGAAAACGAAAAGCGATGCTTTCATAAAATTAAGTTGCTAACGAGGTGCCTGGGTGGCTCAGTCGGTTAAGCGTCCGACTTGGTTTTGGTGCAGGTCGTGATCGCAGGGTCGTGTGATGGAGCCCCCATGGGGCTCCACACTCAGCGGGGAGTCTGCCTGAAACTCTCTCCCTCTGCCCCTCTGCCTCTCCCCCTGCTCACGTGTGCTCTGTTCTCTCTCAAACAAATAAATCTTTTTTTTTTTAAATTAAGATGCTAACATCAACCCCAGTGGTAACAGAGCCATACTGGAACCATAAATCAGCAGGAGAAATTATTACAGATGCATTACCTTTTGTTAGAAAAGGAAAAGAGAGACAAACTATAACCTTTGACCCAAGTGGGGTGTTGGTCGAGGTACAGATTTATGGATTTAAGCTGAAATATTTAAGGTCCAATTTTAATTTCTTAATGATACACGGAATGAGAAGTCATTTCTTTTGAGTGCTTAACACAGCCCCATATCATTCCATATGTGTTTGACATGAAAATGTCACATCGTTTTCAGTCTTGCATAAACACAGGATTCGTTTACTAATGGTACCAGACACGTGGAGAATCACAGTCACACACTAGCCACACCTGGTGATGCTGGATACATGTTATAATTGGGGATAGATGCTCAAGCTTAGAAAGGGGGCCAGATCTGAAGTTGGGAGTCCAGGCTGCAGCCCGCCTTCCCAGGAGACCGTGCAGTTTCTGGAACCTGCTTCCGGTCTCCGGGTCCTGCTCACCACATCGTTAAACAGGAAGGCTGGCTTCGGTGAGCTGTGAGGTTCCCCCCGACTGGAGGGAAACCAGGCAAGAAGATGAAGGTGTAGTAATTTTGTTTGTTTACTGTATTTTTTGTATTATCAAAGGAATATTGTTGGTATGAATTTAGAAATCCTCCTGCACACACACAAAAAAACAAAAAACAAAAACAACAAAAAAAATACCCAGCAGTCAAAGCAAAACTCTGGCATCCTTCCTAAGGAGAGTCATTGCATTGTTTTAACCAAAAGGAGGCCCAGGAGAGAAGAGCACAGGGACCCCCTTAGTGACTCAAAGGCCCCTCAGATAGAGCCTCGTGAAGCCCCGTGGTAAAAGGAAAACACAGAATAATTTCGGGATAAAAGACCTTAACCTTTTCCTCCACGCCTGTCCCCCACCCCCACCCCCCACTTCTGAGAGGGAGCTCTGGAAGGAGCAGGTGAGACTGAGAAGGTGAGACACTGAGACTCAGTTTCCTCACCTGTAAAATGGAGGTGAAAACCATATATGTCCCCCAACTACTTAATAAAATAATGCAAATGGTAGTGCTCTTCCGATTGTAAGGAAGCTGCACAGTGTCTGATACCAGGACTGTTATCACAAAGTCCCCAAGACAAGTTTTGTTTTTTTAAAGATTTTATTTATTTATTTGACAGACAGAGATCACAAATAGGCAGAGAGGCAGGCAGAGAGAGAGGAGGAAGCAGCTCCCCGCTGAGCAGAGAGCCCGATGCGGGGCTCGATCCCAGGACCCCGAGATCATGACCTGAGCCAAAGGCAGAGGCTTTAACCCACGGAGCCACCCAGGTGCCCCCAAGACCCGTTTTTAATAGAAAGCAATAACACAAGCATGTCCCAGGTCCCTCCTCTGTGCACCCACTGGACTAGGCAGCAGAAATCCAACAAAGCACCGTCCGCGCCCTCGGGAGCCCACCGTCTCAGGCTGGGTGCTCAGAACACCGGGAGCGTATGAGAGGGACAAGGTGGTGGAGGGAGGAGGAGGTCACTGGATGCCTCATGAACACAAGAGCCACCACACTGAGATGTGAAGAACAAAGAGGAATTAGGACAATGGAGAGAAGAATGGGGGAATGGAGCCTTCTAGAATAACACAGGCACGATAAACAGTGTGGACAAACCAGAAGACTGGAGAGAGCAGGGCAGGTTGGACGCGTGGCAAGTAGCCCTTTGCGGCTGTGACACAGAAGGAGAGAGGAGCCAGGGAAGCTGGAGAGGCAGGTTGGGCTGGGGAAGGGGGTCCGGTGGCGCAGATCCAGAAGTCCGTTCTTATCCTCGGGAAGCACCGGAGGGACTAAGTAGACATGTGAGACTGTGATGATGCAGACTGGATGGGAAGGGATGAGACGCAAGGCCAGGAGACCGACAGTTGGCTCCTGTAATACCCAGCAGAGAACCAACGGTGGCAATGAGGACAGAGAGGGGAATGAGCCCTAACAAGACAACGTATCTCAGAACTCAAGAGAACAATTATGCCAGTGTGTTTCAAATATTATGGATACCTGAAAATGTTTTAGAAAAAAAATCTAAATGATGAAAATGGACTCTTAGGGAAAAACATGGAAAATCTCAACGGTCCTTTAACCACTAAAGAAATAGAATCCCTATATAACATTCTTCCCATGGAGGAAACAATACATCCGGAAGGTTTTAGAGGTGAGCTCTACAAAACATTTGAAGTGTAAGTAATTCCAATCTTTAAAAAAAAAAAAGATTTTTAAGGAACAGAAAAAGAGAAACCCTCAATCATTCATTTCAAGAGATTATCACCTTGATAACAAAGCCAGGCAAGAACAATGCCACAAAGAAATTACAACTCAACATCACTCTTAAAATGAATGCAAAGTCCCGAAATAAAATATAAGTAAAGTAAATCAAACACTGTATACAAAGAAACCAATCACGGAAGGGCAGATCAATCAGTCGTGGCGTATTTGTGCCCTGGAACCCAACAGAACAGGAAAAGGGAATGATCTCAGCTTCGCACATCGACCCAGATGAAATTTCCAAGTACAGCACAGAGCAGAACAGGGTATGATTTCATTTGTATACAATTCAGAAAGGGCTGACGCCACATAATGTATGATTGGGAGATACAGACTCAAGAGGCAAAGGCAGTATAGACACAAAGTGCACTTTTTCTTGTGGTTAGCAGATGGGAGGATGTGACAAGAAAGGGACACACAGGAGGTTCAGGGCTACTGATAATGTGGCATTTCATGAGCTCCACGCTGAGTACTCAGGTGTCTATCACATCATTGTTCCTGGATCATCGCCTGTACCGTTGTGCAGGTCGGGTACTGCACACAAGCACAGGACCATCCTCCATTAAAAATCATGCTATGGGGGCGCCTGAGTGGCTCAGTCAGTTAAACGGCTGACCCTGGATTTGGGTTCAGGTCGTGATCTCAGGGTCAGAAGATGGAGCTCGTGTCACACTCCAGCTCAGCAGGGAATCAGCTTCAGTGTCTCCCTCTCTCTCTGCTTCTTCCCCCCAGCCTACTCCCTGCTTCTCTCAGATAAATAAATAGATCTTTTTAAAAAATCATGTTACTGGGGCGCCTGGGTGGCTCAGTGGGTTAAAGCCTCTGCCTTCGGCTCAGGTCATGATCCCAGGGTCCTGGGATCGAGCCCCGCATCGGGCTCTCTGCTCAGCGGGGAGCCTGCTTCCTCCTCGCTCTCTGCCTGCCTCTCTGCCTACTTGTGATCTCTCTCTGTCAAATAAATAAATTAAAAATCTTTAAAAAAAAAAAAATCATGTTACCAACTTAGGGTGGAAATCACTCCACAACACACATAAGTCAAACCATGATGTCGAGTGCCTTAAACCTATACAGTAATATGTCAATTACAACTCAATGAAGTTGGGAAAAAACATGTTATATCAATTTCCTTTATATATATTACATATATTTCTTAGAGATAATAAAATAAGTTTTAAGTTAGACCTGTAGTACATGCATGTTTATATTTCGCACTAAATAAACATATTCTCTTATCAATGGGGAAGTGGTGGCTCATTCAAGAAATTCTTCAGAACGATAGGTAAATTAGAAAGAAAAAGGACAAGTTCAGATCCCTCCTCAATCAATGCACCGAAATCAATTCCATGTGAAAAAGTATATAAAGGCTAAAATATATATATATATATCATATATAATATATATTTCTGCTATCTTATAGAATCAAGAATCATGAGAGAAAAGTCTGCTATCCACCCAACTGTCTCCCCGGTGTGTTACTTTTTCTTTCATCCAGAACTTGTGAACATACCTAGGCTAGCTGATGTAAGTAAACATCTACGAATGTGTCTTCCTAAAAAGACCATTTCTACTGATTGCTTTCTTTCGGGGGGGGGGGGGGAGGTTCACTCGCCCTTTGGTGTGTGTTTCACATTTTTGTTGAAACCGGACATTTTAAAGAACATAATGTGGCAACTCAGAAAAGCTTTTCATCTTCACTCTTAGAAGTCAGACACTGTACCTGCATATGGGTACGTCTCCGCTCGTGTCCTTTTCCACTGGTCCTGACTACAACCCTTTCAGGCTCAGCCTTGTCCTCGTTCAAGGACATTTGGTAGTCAGAGCTGCTTCGCTGTGGCCTCCTCCCTATCCATCTCTCTCCCTCCATCCCCTCTGCTGCTGCAGCTGTTGGAACACCAGGTCCCCTCAGTCTGCTCTCCACGCCTCTCAGCATTTCCCTCAAGACTGCCACTTTGTGGTTCTCCATTGGGTTCCACCATCCTTCACCCCCTTGCATTGCTTTCAATTCATCCACTGAATGAAAATGAAAATGAAAATGAAAAGCCCCATTTCTTTTCACCTCAAGAAAGCCCTTTGGGAACTTCTCAAACTCAACACCCAAGGAACAAATAATCCAGTCAAGAAACGGGCAGAAGACATGAACAGACATTTCTGCAAAGACGACATCCAGATGGCCAACAGACCCATGAAAAAGTGCTCCACATCACTCGGCATCAGGGAAATACAAATCAAAACCACAATGAGATACCACCTCACACCAGTCAGAATGGTTAAAATTAACAAGTCAGGAAACAACAGATGTTGCAAGGATGCGGAGAAAGGGGAAACCTCCTACACTGTTGGTGGGAATGCAGGCTGGTGCAGCCACTCTGGAAAACAGCATGGAGGTTCCTCAAAAAGTTTAAAATAGAGCTACCCTATGACCCAGCAATCACACTACTGGGTATTTACCCTAAAGATACAAATGCAGTGATCCGAAGGGGCACATGCACCCAAATGTTTATAGCAGCAATGTCCACACTAGCCAAACTACGGAAAGAACCTAGATGTCCATCAACAGATGAATGGATAAAGAAGAGGTGGTATATATATATACAATGGAATACTACGCAGCCATCATAAAACCCCTGAAATCCTGCCATTTGTAACAACATGGATAGAACTAGAGAGTATTATGCTAAGTTAAATAAGTCAATCAGAGAAAGACAATTATCATATGATCTCTCTGATATGAGGAATTCTAGAGGCAGGGTGGGGGGAGGGTCATGGGGGTAGGGAGGGAAAAAATGAAACAAGATGGGACCGGGGAGGGAGACAAACCATAGGAGACCCTTAATCTCAGGAAACAAACTGAGGTTTGCTGGGGCAGGGGGGGGAGGATAGGGTGGTTGGGTGATGAACATTGGGGAGGGTATGTGCTATGGCAAGTATGTGTGAGATGTGTAAGCCTGATGACTCACAGACCTATAACCCCGGGGCTAATAATACAGTATATGTTAATTTAAAAAAAAGAAAGAGAGAAAGCCCTTTGGATCTTTGGTGGAAGCTCCTTACGGACCCTTCATGATCTGGGACTAAAGGGGCTGCGTCTGTACTCTCGCATACATGGCACTGCTCAAAGCTGCTGCGAGTGGGTACCATCCCAGCCATAGCAAATAGCGGGCACGACCAATGCCCCTGGAGCCCCGAGAGAACCAGCTGGCCACAAGCAGTCTCCTAGGGCACCAGGAGAACTCCCCACTGTCCCTAATCCCCATTCTCTTCCCCAACGGGAGAAAAGCTCTGAGCCTTTATCCTAATGTGTTCTCCATCGGAACTGGCGGAGCCTGAGTCCTGTCTCCAGACCAGCCTGCCTGTCTTCCCCAGAACCAACCCTTTGCCGGAGGGGTGGTTGGCTTTAGACAGCCTTGCGGGGAGAGTAGCATGAACCAACTCAGTGTGCAATCACCATAGGACTGCATGACCTTATGTGACTCTGATAGAGCCGCTGTATGGAATAAAATAGATTCAATGCATATAGATCTTGGTGTGGGAAAAATTTTCAGAAGCACAATATCGAAGGCAGAAACCTTAAAAATACTGATAGAGTTCATACCAAAATTAAAATTTAAAGGTCAATACCAAAAAATGAATAATCCAATTAACAAAGGGGCAGAAAACATGAATAGTCACTTCTCCAAATATGACATGAAGACGGCCAACAGACAGATGGAAAGATGCTCAGTATCACTCAGCCTCAGGGAAATGCAAATGAAAACCACAAGGAGATATCACCTCGCACCTGTCAGAAGGGCTACAGTCAACGACACAAGAAACAACAGGTGTGGGCGAGGATGTGGAGAAAGGGGAGTCCTTGTGCACTGCTGGTGGGAACGCAAACTGGGGCAGCCGCTCTGGAGAACAGTGTGGAGGTTCCTCAAAAAGTTGAAAACAGAGCTACCCTATGACCCAGCAATCGCACTACTAGGTATTTGCCCAAATAGAAAAATACTAATTTGAAGGGATACATGCTTCCCACGGTTTTATAGCAGCATTCTCGACGACAGTCAAATTATGGAAAGAGCCCAAGTGTCCATCAATGGATGAATGGATAAAGAAGATATGGTGCGTATGTATGTGTATTTCTGTGTAGTGGAATATTACGCAGTCATCAGAAAGAATGGAATCGTGCCATTTGCAATGACATGGGTAGAGCTAGACAGTATTCTGCTAAGTGAGATAAGTTCAGAGAAAGACAAATCCCGTATGATTTCACTCCTATGTGGGATTTAAGAAATAAAACAAGCATGGAGGGAAAAAGAGGAAAATGAAGGAACAGACTGTTAGGTATAGAGAACAAACTGCTGGTTACCTGAGGTAACCAGGAGGCGGGTGGGGGAGGGGGACACAGGTGATGGGGATGAAGAGGGCACGTTTCGTGAGGGGCACCAGGTGTTGTGTGGAAGAGTTAATCACTAACTTCTACACCTGAAACTAGTATTACCCTGTATGTGAACTAACTGGAATTTAAATAAAAACTTTTTTAAAAAATCCTTTCAAAGAAAAAAAATTTAAGTGAATAAAACATTAAAATATTTTAAACATAAGTAACAGGCAGAAGGTTATTAACTTCAGTGTATAATAACAGCTTTTTAAAAATCAGCAAGAGAATGAGGAACAGATTAACAGAAAAACAGGGAAAGACATGAATAGGAAACCCATAAAAGAAGACACGAACACAACCATTGAACTTACGGATATCACCACCAATAAAAAAAAAAAATAGATCTCAAACACTTATCAGATTGGCAAAGACTCTTTAAAATACTACCCGGAGCCAGCAAGGGTCATGTTTAAAACACACTGTAGCAAACTAGACTTTCAGATGTTTAAATTCAGATAAAGAGCCACTGCAATCTTCCCTTTAAAAATCTGCACAGAAAAATTGCTGTCTCCCAAATACATTGTCAGAACAAACTCATGTTTAAAAGCTGAACTGGACGAGGCGCCTGGGGGGCTCCGTCGGATAAGCGTCTGCCTTCGGCTCGGGTCCTGGGATGAGTCCCATGTTGAGCTCAGCGGGGAGCCTGCTACTCCCTCTCCCTCCACCTGCTGCCGTCCCTGCTCCTGCTCGCGCCCTCTCTCTCTCTCGGTCAAATAGAATTAATAAAATCTTTAAACAAAAACTCCGAACTGGATAAAAGTACAGTACAGATAGGACGCTGGGGACATAAGGCACCTCAGCACACCCACGAGCACCTTCCTTCAGTGTTTTTTGAGCAGCAGTTCTATGCCGGACCACGTGGGAGGCCCGAGGACCGTGGTAAAAGACACAGACACCAGTCTGCCCTCAAGGAATTTATATTCTCGAGAAAGTATCACCAAAGCATTTCAGACCAATTTTGCTAATTTTAAAATATGGGAATTATATGCCTGCTGGACCTCCCAATCTAAGAACCACTACTGCGGAACGTGGAAACATCACTCCAAGTTACTTCCATGCAAACACGAACCTTCCTGGGCCCGCTTAAGTCCTAAGTAGCTTATGGGGGAGGGAAGGAAGGGGAACAGAGCTTTCACCTGCTCCAGACTACGGAAAGTTCCAGCTGCACGCTGGTTCTCTCCCTGCAAGGAGAAGAGAACACAGGAAATTAGCTAGTGGCGGTCAGCGCGATGCAGGAAAGATGGGACACAAGACATTCCGGTTCCCACCTCTTCCCGAGAAGTCCTGTGTCCCGTCCAGTAGCCACTGGGCAAGGCGGCAAACGGGCGTTCCAAACGTGACCTCGGCCGTCCCCCCAGGGCACGTCTGAAACCACAGATCGTACCAAACCCTGGACAGCCTATGTTTTTCCCTACCCGTACCTACCTATGACGGAGTTTAATGTATCAATCAGGCAGGGTAAGAGACAAGCAGCAAGAACCAGGAACAGAATCGCAACTGTAACGATGCCCTGGAGGAAACGTTACATGAATGCGGTCGCTCTGTGTCTCACACTGTCACACTGCTCCGGACTCACCCTCCTGCTTCCCCTTCGCCTTCTCAGCAGGACGGGACCACGCCTGCGCGAGGAGATGACATGAGCTGGATGACGCCGGCGTGATGTAGCGTCAGGCGGCTCGTGACCTTCTGAGAAAGCGTCAGAAGGAGGATCACCTGCTTCAGGGCTGCAGGTGATCCCAGGTAACCGGGACTGCGGGAAAGGAAGCCGCGAGGGAGGGGGACTCCTGTGTTCTGAGTTGAGACGGGCTGTAGGTGGAAAATAAACACCTGACTTCAAAGACTCCGTGTGCCCAAGGGCACTGCGAAGCGTCTCATTGAGAATTTTTTTTTTTAAAGATTTTGTTTATTCATTTGACAGACAGAGATCACAAGTAGGCAGAGAGGTGGGCAGAGAGAGAGGAGGAAGCAGGCCCCCCGCTGAGCAGAGAGCCCGATGCGGGACTCGATCCCAGGACCCTGAGATCATGACCTGAGCGGAAGGCAGAGGCTTTAACCCGCTGAGCCATCCAGGTGCCCCTCACTGAGAATTTTTTATATTGATTGCATGTTGACATGACCATATTTGGGTATTCGAGGTAGAATGAAATACATCACTAAAACCAATCTTGTTTCTTTTCCCTTTTTTTAACCCGGCTCCCGGGAACCATACGGAGGCATCTGCGGCTTTTGAACAACATACACAGGACCCCGAGGTGGTTCTTTCCTGCAAGTTCTGACAAGGAAGAGCCCTGGTCTAGTACAGGGGGGCATCCCCAGCCTCTCTACTCGCCAAGATGCAGAGCTGGTTTCAAGACTAAGCATATGACACCTAAAAGGGCTTCGGAAAGGAATAATCCAGACCCCACAGCACTGCAGACTCCACGCCCAAGGAGTGTCCACCCGCCGCCCAGCTGTTGGCTCTGGTGAGAACGGCCATCAGTCGCAAACCAGCACGCAGCAGTTTAACTGCAAGCACACACCTCGGAAAGCCCACCTTCCAAAGCCACAGTGGAGCCGAAGAGCCAGAGTCAACAGGATTCTTGAACAAGAAGCCATAAAGAGCGTGGGGCGCCTGGGTGGCTCAGTGGGTTAAAGCCTCTGCCTTCAGCTCAGGTCATGATCCCAGGGTCCTGGGATCGAGCCCCACACTGGGCTCACTGCTCAGCAGGGAGCCTGCTTCCCCCTCTCTCTCTGCCTGCCTCTCTGCCTACTTGTGATCTCTGTCTGTCAAATAAATAAATAAAATCTTTAAAAAAAAGAAGCCATAAAGCCTCACGAACATTTTCACCGTGATGTGGACCGCCGAAGACAGAAACCATCTTCCGTGTCTCCGGCTGCTAGCAGCTGCATGTCAACCCAGCTCAGACAGCGGGATTCCAGGTCTTTCTCCGGCTCGGCCTGGGCCCCACTGTCCGAAGCCGGAGGCCGTGGTAAAGAGCCGCACGATGTTGTTGGTTGTGTGAACGCGTACTGACGTGTGAACGCATCACAAACCTTCCTGGGAGGACACCGGGCCTGACACACCCTTGCTGAAAAACTGCTGGAAAGCGTCTTTACGTTTTTAGAGGGGAAAATGGTGGAGCGGCTCGGAGGTCCGCCTGGATCTACTCAGGGGTCTGTGACAGGTTGTAAAAGAGAGGCGTCTGCTCCTTGGCTTCGGGCAGAAACCCAGGCGGTGGAGAGGAGGCCAGACCAGAAGGGAGGAGGAGGGGGCGGGGAGCCAGCTGCCAGAGAGAGGCTGGAAAGAGCCCATGCGGGGTTTCGACATGTCCACGGGGAAGTGGCCGGGAAAGACAGTCTCAGATTCCGGGGGTCCGGCTCCCGCTGCGCCTTCCCTCGAGAAGATACGAGAGAAGGAAGGAGCGACCGCATGCTGGGCGCCTCCTCGGTCCGGGGCATGGACCCGCGGCTCGGCAGAGTCTGTTTAAGCTAACCTCACATCCACCCTGCAAGGCAAGTTCATGTCATCCCCATTTTCCAAATAAGGGGAAAACACTGAGGTTCTCGAAGAAAAGAGAGTTGTGTGACATCGGTTAGTAAGGAGCGCAGCCTGTTGGAAAACTCATTCATTTCCTCTTCACAGAGCCATGCAGCACAGAAAATCACTTTTCTTTGGGCAAAAGAATGAATGAGGCTAAACACTGAGAGGAAGACATACAAGGATTATCTGTGTGGCATCGAGGTAAGAAGGGATTTCTCTAAAAAGGCTCAGAAAAAGGCAAATTGTAAATGATAAGAGGAATAAACATCTATCCATTCATTCATTCGATTAGTATTTTTTGAACGTGGGCCACCCACCAAATGCCGCTCTAGGCACTTGGGATTCATCGCCGAACAAAAGAGATCCAAGTCCTTACTCTCCAGGAACGTATTTGCTCCAGAGAATCTACATTAAAACTCAAATAAACACTTTTGTTCACCATAGAAGGTAAAAATGTAGGCCACTGGCTGAGAAGAGACAGGTAAGCGACAAAGGATTGACGTCTGGAATGTATAGATAATGGCTACAAATAAGCGAGACCAAAAATACCCAGAAAAACTCATGAGTAAAAAGTATGGATAGGCAATTCTCAGGTGGAAACCGAATGCCAGTATATATGAAAAAGGGAGTATTTTACTAGTCATCAAGAAAATACAAATTATAACATCAAAAACGTACCATTTTACAATCAAGAAACTGACAAAAATGAAAAAGCCTGACAACATCCAGTGTTGGAGATAATGTGATATGAGTATTCCTGGCTTTGGGGTTTGACTGGAAATAGGTACCATGACTTCGGACGATAACTTTGTGGTAGCTGGTAAAGATGAACACAGGTGTAGCGTTTCACCCAGAAATTCCACTTCTAGGCATAGACCTGAGAGAAATTAATCTCCAAAAAAAAAGATGGATGGAATTGTTCATAAAAATAAAATTGGAAACAACCTTAATTAAATGTCCTACAGGAGAATGAATAAATAGCTTTTAATGTCTCCGTACAGCGGAATACCACAGAGCAACAGAAATAAATGAACAGAAGCTCCAGTAAACAACACTGATGATCCTCATTGACAGGATGTTGGGCAAGAACATCCAGCCGCAGAAAACCCTGTGTAGGATTCCATGTTTTTAAAGATTTTATTTATTTATTTGAGAGAGAGGGAGAGCATGAGCAGGGGGAGAGGCAGAGGGAGAGGTTAGAAGCAGGCTCCCCACTGAGCAAGGAGCCCAATGCGGGACTCAATCCCAGGACCCCAAGATCATGACCTGAGCTGAAGGCAGACACTTAACTGACTGAGCCACCCAGGCGCCCCTCTGTGTATAATTCCATTTATATTAAGTTTAAAAGGTACAAAACAACACTATATACTTTAGGAATATGTAGGAAACTGCAAAGACAAGGAAGGGAACTATAAACTCAAAATTCAAAAGAGTCTTCACCTATGGGGACAACAGGGAGAGAGGAGGAGGGAAATGTGCCTAGGTCTTTGTATTGACAATGTTTGTTTTATTTCCTAGAAGCTAGAAGGTAGTACATGAGTGTGCCCTGTGTTATCATTTAATCCTTTCTAATTCTTAATTATTACACAATAAAAAGATTTTGGCAGACTAAGCATTAATGTCAAAAAGAACAGAACAGTTATGGGAAATAAGCCAGGATTCTCAAGCGATAAGCTCGTGCTGCTCTTGGTAAGTCCTAAACAGGCCGTCTTTGCTTTGAACTTCGAATCTACCAGCAAGCCCTAGGGTTGGAATATCGGTGTGAAGTGTGCAGCCAGGGACATAAAGTACTACTACATGAGGGAGAAACCTTCAATGTTTTTTCAAACAGAATAATGAGAAAACACAAACCAAAGAGGTAGAATAAATGCTCTCAGGCTGTCGAAGGCTAAGCCAGGTCTTCCGGATGTCTCAGGGCCAAGGCCGCCCGGCAGGAGAGGCTCAAGGGTGCACGTGCAAAAGGCCCCAGACTAGCAGGGACAAGGGACACTCTACCGAACTCAGTGAGGGCCCAGGAGAAGCAGAGTGCGTTGCTGGATGGACTGGGGGTGGCTGGATCGGACCAGAAGGCTTCAACAAGATCCATTCTCTACTTCTCACCTTTTCTACTTGTCTCCCCAGCTCCATATGAGCTTCTTCCCAAGCAGGGAGTATGTGCTCAGATGAGCCCTCGCAGTGTCCAGGGAGCTGCGCTGGACTGCGGGCCCAAAGGGAAAGCAGACATAGACCCCAGGGAACGTGGGAAAAAAGTCAAACGTGAAGTCCGATAGGGGAGAAAAGACATGAGTAGAAACACCTCGGTTACAAGGTGGGACACAATAAGGGAGAGATTTACAGCAGTGAGAGGGGTGGGGAAGACTCGGCAAACGCCTCGCATCTTGAATTAAGAACAGGGGGGCAAGTGGAGAAAGGACTGAGCGGGGAAGAAGCAGCAGAGGAAAGCATGAGCCATAGTTCAGCTTGATTAGGGCATGGATACACAATCAACCCACTGTTCGGAGGAAACAGTGAGCCGTGTGCAAGGACAGCGAGAACTCGGAGATGCCTATCTCAACGACCACAAATAGAAGGTCTGAGCAAGTATCTACTTACTTTCATTCTTCCCACTGATTTCATCTTGGCTCAAAGGGATGGACCAGTTTTATTGAGCCAATACCTAAGACTGAATATGTGGCCTGAGTCCACATATTTCCAAGGGAATTTCCTCGTACTCCCAAACCTCTGATAAATGAGGCGAGTTCTCAAGGCCTGCCTGGGATGTCTTCCTCGACTGCCACACCGTGCAGGCCATCTGGTCCACCTGACAACAGGCTGGGTAATGACCAGTGAGACAAGTGGATGGGAAGCAAATCAGGATACACTCACATTTCTCTACAAGTTATAAACAACACATTTTTGTAACGGAAGAAATAAACATAGCTCACTTCTAAGAAAGCAAACAGTTGTAGGAAAGTCATTTGATGACATCTGCTTTCTGATGGAAAATTTAAGGAAAACAGCATGATTCAGGCCAAGCCAAGAGACAGCCCAATTAGCATTATTTATACGACAGCACTATCATGCTTCCTTGTACAATAAACAAATACAGAATCTCTCTACCCTTTCACACTAATGTTCTCCAACTACACACCAAATGCTTCCTTCTTCCAATGTACAGTCAGCAATCTATTCAGTACTTGGGGCCAACGGTGAGGGTGGGCCATACTAGTAGGCCCTGCTGGCAGACCTAACATGTATGGGAGAAGAAGGGTGAAATGGTCGGAAGAGAAGAGCCAACAGAGAGGAAGCACAGAAAAGAAGGAAAGGAAGAGATGCCTGCGGCAGTCGCAGGTACAGCGACCCAGCCACTAGCCACCGGCACTGATGCCATAAGTTGTCTAGAGCAAGACATCAAGTGGACTAGAGGGTCTAGTCCTAGCTCTGACCCTCACCCATTCTGGAACCTTGGTGATGTTGGTTTGGGGCTCCACAGTCTTTGGTGTTCTGTTCATCCTACCCGAGTCTTTAGACACAACTGGCCTACCACACATGACACCACAGAGAATGCAGAGAAGCCTGTGACAATGCTGAGCCCATCCCGAGAGCCACGGGGTCAAAATGTCAGCATTCAGGTAGTAGAAATGATCAAGTTCCCCTACCCAGAGACTGTCCCAAATGACGAAAGAACAACAGACCATGTGAATACCAACACTTCTGGAGAATAGTCTTGACATGATGCTGGTCAGATGATAAAAGTCAAGGATTTTGTTTTATCAAGTATAAGTATAATATAAAATTCACGAGGGCAGATTTGTAAATGTCCGTTCTTAGGAGAGCGGTGCATAAGAACATTATGGGACTAAGTTAGCAAAATTCTAGAATAACTTCTAGATGAGGGGGCTTCCCACCTGGAAACCATGACAAAGCACAGGGGAGACAGGAACAACATGAAGTCTCTAACCATGGGTCAAAGTCAACGGTAGCAGGGAAAGCAAGGGGCCACATCCAAATGAGTCTGTAAATAGCGCCATGATCCCAGCTCCCACAATCAGACCTTCATGGTGCTGGATGAATAAAGCTTCAATATAGAAAAAACCTATATGATCAAGAATGATATTTAAAGTATTGAACAACTAGTAAGACACAGGCACCAGCCAATCAGATGTCAGCTGTAACTACTGATATGGTCAGGCAGGCAGGTACTTGCTTAACTCCTCCTAGATCCACTCCTAACAATCTTCAAGATGGATTTCCAGGGCACACAAGCAAACAATGGGGGAACTATGGTAGCCATTAGTGCTGTTGACTAAATATTTCCAGTTTCTCTCTTGGGTCCATGGTACACATCCCCATCCCTTTGACATTGGATTTGGCCATGTGACTGACTTTGACTAACAGAATATGAGTGACATGGGTCACTTCTATTCAGAAGCTTTAAAACCAGTTCCCGACTTGTCACATTTTCTATTTTCCTCTGCAATGTCAACCAGCAACATTTCAGATGGCAATGGAACTGAGAAGAAATGTGACCGATACACAATGAGCAAGGAGAAAGTCTTCCGTGTATTGTGCTGCTGCAATTATTTTAGATGTTACTGCAGTGCGATCTAGCTGATCCTGACTGATACCAAGAAAAATGTGCCTCACCAGTTTGGGGGAATAATGTGTATGGTGATAGGATCATTGCAAATGTTTATTTGAGGACCAGTGAATGGAACTAAACCAACTTGGAAACTACAAACATCTACAGCATGAAAAGAAATAACATAACATGTAAGAGATAAATTTTCAGAAAAAAGTTTAATTCTAGGAAACAATTTTAGATAGCATTTGCTTTGAACATTTAAAGAAACTAAAGTAAATGTGCACTTTGAGAAAAAAAAGGTAGGAAAGATGAGTTGATAAAACAACAGTTTCAAATGAAAAAGCAGCCGGTATATGGAAATAGTGTCTTCAAGCATTAGGTAGATTAAAGAGAAACATTACATTACAGAAAATTAAGAGTCTGGGAAGTAGCAGACAAGCATGAGAATTGGGAATGAAAGGGAAAATGCTAGAAGTATAAAAGAAGATGACAGGCAAGGAGAACAGACAAAGGATATCCCATATGGATAATTCATGTTCTTAAAGGAGAGAACAGAAAAAGAAATGTAAAGATATACTGAAAGAAAACTCCCAAGTCCAAAAAAAAAAAAAAATACCTAAGCTGTGTTGATCAAAATCAGAACCTAGTCATATCCTAGTGAAAATACTGAATTACTCAAAACTTTTTTAAAAATGCTGGATTAGGGGCGCCTGGGTGGCTCAGTCGGTTAAAGCCTCTGCCTTCGGTTCAGGTCATGGTCCCGAGGTCCTGGGATCGAGCCCCGCATCGGGCTCTCTGTGCAGCTGGGGGCCTGCTTCCCCCTCTCTCTCTGCCTGTCTCTCTGCCTACTTAGATCTCTGTCAAATAAATAAATAAAATCTTTAAAAAAAATGCTGGATTATAAACAAAATGGTGTAGATTCAAGTGTCCCTACTCCCCCTGCTAAGTATAACAAAAACCCTGAACAAAGGCAAAGGAAACAAAAGCGAAAATGAACTTTTGGGACTTCATCAAGATCAAAAGCTTCTGCACAGCAAAGGAAACAGTCAACAAAACAAAGAGGCAACCCACGGAATGGGAGAAGATATTTGCAAATGACAGTACAGACAAAAGATTGATATCCAGGATCTATAAAGAACTTCTCAAACTCAACACACACAAAACAGACAATCATATCAAAAAATGGGCAGAAGACATGAACAGACACTTCTCCAATGAAGACATACAAATGGCTATCAGACACATGAAAAAATGTTCATCATCACTAGCCATCAGAGAGATTCAAATTAAAATCACATTGAGATACCACCTTACACCAGTTAGAATGGCCAAAATTAGCAAGACAGGAAACAACGTGTGTTGGAGAGGATGTGGAGAAAGGGGAACCCTCTTACACTGTTGGTGGGAATGCACGTTGGTGCAGCCACTTTGGAGAACAGTGTGGAGATTCCTCAAGAAATTAAAAATAAAGCTTCCCTATGACCCTGCAATTGCATTACTGGGTATTTACCCCAAAGATACAGATGTAGTGAAAAGAAGGGCCATCTGTACCCCAATGTTTATAGCAGCAATGGCGACGGTCGTCAAACTGTGGAAAGAACCAAGATGCCCTTCAACGGACGAATGGATAAGGAAGATGTGGTCCATATACACTATGGAGTATTATGCCTCCATCAGAAAGGACGAATATCCAACTTTTGTAGCAACATGGACGGGACTGGAGGAGATTATGCTGAGTGAAATAAGCCAAGCAGAGAGAGTCAAGTATCATATGGTTTCACTTATTTGTGGAGCATAACAAATAACATGGAGGACATAGGGAGATGGAGAGGAGAAGGGAGTTGAGGGAAATTGGAAGGGGAGGTGAACCATGAGAGACTATGGACTCTGAAAAACAACCTGAGGGTTTTGAAGGGGCGGAGGGTGGGAGGTTGGGGGAGCCAGGTGGTGGGTATTAAGGAGGGCATGTATTGCATGGAGCACTGGGTGTGGTGCAAAAACAATGAATACTGTTATGCTGAAAAGAAATAAAATAAATAAATAAATAAATAAATAAATAAAACAAAATAAAATAAAATAAAAAACCCTGGACATAATGAAGCAAACAAGCATAACGAGACTCAGAAAGGAGAAAAGAAGAGGGCTGATAGGCTAGGGACCTCAGGGCTTGAGGAACAAGATAGTACTGGGTTCCCTGGGTTTTCCTTCTAGGTTCCATATATTCCGGACAGAGTGCAGACAACTGCAACACAGAAAACAAGTAAGCAAAGAGGCCCACCCCATAAAAGCCCCAACAGAAGTTTATTCTCTCTAGTCAAAGGACCAAGAGACAGCCCAGCAGGACAGAAATTATTTTGATAATAACCACGTTGCCCTACCCAAAGAGCATGGATTGCCCCCCACCCCACCACCAGCAGTGCCAGCAAAGAATGAGTAGAATGAGTGGAGAGCCTGGACCTTCACTTCTGGACTAACTCACTGGACAGTCTGGACATGCTACCCTCCCCTAGCTGAGGGCATGTTATCACCAAAGACCAGGTGGGGATCCTGGACTCCAACCCTGCCCCCAAGCAATAGTGGGAAGCCTAGGTGACACTTTCCCCACTGATGCACATTATCTGCTGAGACCAAGTGAGGAGTGTGGACTCCCACCCCCCGCCCAGCAAGGACAGGTGGCACTCCTCCCCCTCCCAAGTAGAATGAGGAGGGTTGGTCAGAGCTTAGAAGAGGGTAACTAGGAGAAAGGGAATTTTTAAAATTGCATATAAAGTCCTAAACAGACCCTTAACCTACCCACAAATGAAACTGACCAGTATTAACTGTATAAAAGGTTTAGGAATTGAACTAGAGTGTGGAATATCACTGCCCATAAATGAAGCAAACCAGAACACCTCTGCAAGGGCTCTAAAAACTGAATTGTCAGTATAATTATGGCAGACAAGGACCTATATGCTAATCTAAACAGGGTGACTATAATAGAATATAGATTTAAGTAGATTCCAGAGTCTCATAACATAATACCAAAAGTATTTAGAATACAATTTAAAAAATACTTGTTATACCAAGAACCAGGAAAATCACAACTTATGAGAAACGACAACCAACAGATACCAACACTGAGAGGTCTCAGATGTCGGAATTATCTGACAAAGATATTAAAGTAGCCATCGTAAAAATTCTTCAGTAACCAATTATGAATCCTCTTGAAACAAAAAGACAGAAAATCACAGAAAAGAAATACAAGACATGACAAAGAAAGAAACAAATATAAATTGCAGAACTGAGAATACAACTTAATTAAAAAAAAAAAAAGACCCTCACTAGATGCAGTTTTTACCATATTGAGATGACAGAGCTTGAAAGAGAAGAGAAATAGTGTGGGGCTGAAAAAATATATTTGAAGAAATAATGGCCAAAATGTTTTCCAATTTGGGAAAAAAAAGATTCAAGAATCTGTATCCTCAAACAGAACAATCCCAAAGAATAACACAACAGGACACATTGTAATCAAACCTCTGAAATTTAAGGACAAACAAAAATCCACAAATCAGCTACAGAGAAACAATGCATCACCTAGAGAGGAAAAATCTGAATGACAGTGCATTTCTCATCTGAAACCAAAGCGGCAGAAGGAAGTAGCACATTTCAAGTGCTGAAAGATCAGTTAGATCAGAATTCTATACCCAGCAAAAATGCCCTCCAGGAATAAAAGGGAAATGAAAACATTCTCAGGTAGAGGAAAATGAAGAATCTGCTCACCAGAAGATCTATCCTTAAAGAAAGGGAAAAAGAAGCATTCCAGAGAGATGGAAAATGATAACAGAAGGAGGCTTGGATCTTTAAGTAGGAAGAAAGAACCAGATAATGGATAAACACAGATAATGGAATAACCTTCTCTTAAAGAACTGTGTTTTGTTTTTTTTTAATGTTTGACAGTTAAAACAAAAGTTGTATCATCTGATATGGCACTCTATGTACCATATTAAAAGGGGGGAGGGATAAAAGAACCTACATGGGGGTCAGGTTTCTAGATGTCACTTGAAGTAACTGATAACACAGAGAAATCATGATGTGGGGGGCAGGGAGAATCAAGAGACATTAAAAATCTCTAAATAAATGAACATGGATTTCTAAAAAATGTCTGAGTAGCCCAAGGAAGGCAAGAAAAGGGAAACAGAGGAAACAAAAAGAAAAAAAATAGCAGGCTAAAGCCCTAACATAACATATAATTGTAACATATCAATAATTATATTAAATATAAATGATCAAAATACACCAGTATACCAGAGAAAGACTGGCAGAATGGATTAGAGACACATACACAGCTCAGCTCTATGCTTTCCATAAGAAACTCACTTCAGATATAATGGTGTAGGTAGAATGAAAGTAAAAATAATATTAAAAGTTAATTTTAAAGTAAAAAAAATAAAGTAAAAATTAAAATTAAAAAAATTTAAAAAGTAAAAAAGTAAAATCAAAATGAAAGGAAAATTTTTATTATGTGAATTTTATATTTAATAGCAAGTTTTTAAAAAGGAGTGGCTACCTTACTATCAGATAAACTCTAGACCAAAGAAAACGTCCAAGGACATAAAGGAACATTCCACTAAGCAAACACAGGAATTTTAAATGAGCATGCACCAAAGAAAAGAGCCTCAAAACACGTGAAGCAAGAACTGATAAAATGGAAAGGAAAAATAGACAAATCCACAATCACAGGTGGGGATTTCAACACCCCTCTCTCAGCAACTGACTGAATAACCAGAGAGAAGATCAGCAAAGATAGAGAAGAAGTAAACAATATCGTCAACCAACCAAACCTAACTGAGATTTAAAGAACACCCACCACAAGAGCAGAATATACCCTCTTTTCATGTGCCAATGGAACACTCAAGAGAGACCACATTCTGGGACATAAAACAAACCTTAGTAAAGCATACAGATGGAAAAGGAAAAAATAAAACTGCCCTTATTTGTAGGTGACGTGACTGTTTAATCACCTCCAATTCACCCACCAGACAAGGGAGGGATTCTCCCTTGGGTTATAGGAATGGCCGGACACCTGACAGCTGACAGACAGCAAGTTATTAATCACATACTCACAGCCCAGGAGGAGAGGACCCTGAAGGTCATGCAGGACGATGTGGAGGTTTCATGTGGGAGGAGAATTAACAAGCAAGGACAAAGACAGGCAGGTAATATCAAGACGTCACCTCCGGTTCCTTAAAGAGGATGTGATTGGCTTGTTTGAAATCTGTATTCTGGTAAGGAGCTGAAACCCACTTTCAGGTATAAGCAGGAAACTTGCCTGGCCCCCAGATAAGGAGGGTTGTTTGGCTAGGGGCCCATATCCATGCGAGAAGAGTGGAGAAGGGAATATGCTGTGAGGCCTTTCTAGACCCTCCTGGTTTCAGCAGATGTCAAGGCAGCACATAATACCGGTCCTTAATTTTAGGCTTAATCCACACTGTCTATACACAGAATCCTAAGGAAATCACATACACACAAATTCACACACACAAACACACACACACACACACACATCCTCCTAGAAATAATATATGAGTTTAGAAAGGTATAGGGTACAAGAGCAATGCACAAAAATCAATTGTTTTCTTATGTATTAGCAACTAACATGTGGATAATGAAATGAAAACCCCAACAACGTTTATAACCATCAAAAAATTACAAAGTGTTTAGGTATAACTAAAAGACTCATTCAAAATTTTACAAAACACTTGTAAAAGAAGCCAAAATCTATGTAAATAATTAGAAGTCAGACCATGCTCATGAATTGGAAGGCTCAACATAATGAAGAAGTTAATCCTTCCTCAAACCGACCAACAGGTTTAACATAATTCCTACCAAAATTCTAGCAAGATTTTTCTGTATGTATAGACAACCTTATTCAAAATTTATGTGAAAATGCAAAGGAACTAGAATAGCTTAAATAATCTTGAAGTAGAAAGGAGCACTGTACTTAGTTTCAACACTTATTATGTAGCTACAAGTAACACAGATAATGTCTCACTGGAGGAGAGAGAGCCATATAGCTCAATGGAACAAAATACAGAGTCTGGAAGTAATGCCACACAGATATTCCCATTGATTTCTGACAAAGGAGCAAAAGTAATTCAATGGAAGGAGGAGAGCTTTTTCAGCAAATGATGCTGGAGCCTTTAGATATTTACAGGCAAAAGTCAGTCTCAGCCTTTACCTCATACCTTATACAAAACTTAATTCAAAATGAATCAAGAATTTAAACACAAAGTGTAAAAATATAAAACTTCTAGAAGAAGACAGGAGAAAATCTTCAGGACCTAGAGCTGCATAGAATTCTCAGCCACAACACCAAATGCCATGATTAACAAATGAAAAAAAAAAAGTGATAAAGTGGACCTCATCAAAATTAAAAACTTTTGGTCTACAAAAGACCCTAATTAAGAGGATTTTTTTTTTTAAATCAAGCTACAGACCAAGAGAAAATACTTGCAAACAACACACCCCACAAAGGGAATTCTAGTGTACCATGGAAGCTACAACTCCTTTATATATATATATATATATATATATATATATGTATGTGTGTGTGTATATGTGTATATATATATGTATATATGTATATGTATATATGTATGTATATATGTATATATACATATATGTGCACATACACACACGTATGTATACATATGTATATACATATATATGTATATACATGTACATATACATATACATACATACGTGTGTGTGTGTGTGTGTGTGTGTGTGTGTGTATGCTACTAAAGAGAAAGCAGTGTGGAGATTCCTCAAAAAATTAAAAATAGAGCTACCCTATGACCCTGCAATTGCACTCCTAGGTATTTACCCCAAAGATACTGATGTAGTGAAAAGAAGGGCCATCTGTACCCCAATGTTCACAGCAGCAATGGCCACAGTCGCCAAACTGTGGAAAGAGCCAAGATGCCCTTCAACGGATGAATGGATAAAGAAGATGTGGTCCATATACACAACGGAATATTACGCAGCCCTCAGAAAGGACGAATACCCAACTTTTTTATCAACATGGACCGGACTGAAGGAGATTATGCTGAGTGAAATAAGTCAAGCAGAGAGAATCAATTATCATACGGTTTCACATACTTGTGGAGCATAAGGAATAACACGGAGGTCATGGGGAGATGGAGAGGAGAAGGGAGTTGGGGGAAATTGGAGGGGGAGACAAACCATGAGAGACTGTGGACTCTGAGAAACAATCTGAGGGTTTAGGACGGGTAGGGGATGGGAGGTTGGGTGAGCCTGGTGGTGGGTATCACGGAGGGCACGTATTGCATGGAGCACTGGGTGTGGTGCATAAACAATGAACCTTGGAACACTGAAAAAATAAAATAAAATTTAAAAAGTAGTAATAAATTAACAACAAAAAAAAAGCAAAGAGAAAGCAGAGAAGACTGTCCGGATTGTAAATGCTGAACTCAGATTAGGACTACACATGCTCTTCTACTGCCAAATCTAGTCTCCTGCTCATTTCCAGTGAGATCTCTCTTTCTTGATCTCATCAGGGATGGCCAGTCAGTGGATTTGTTAACTGAATCTCAGAACGAGGTGCTAATCCCACAGTCTAACATTGCAGCTCAGAGCTCTGAGCTCTGTGAATACTTCCACATGAGCCACAGAACGATGCCCATGTCCTGGGTGCCATGTGTCTTTCGAAGGACAAGCTTCCCTTGGTTATTCCTCGAATGGAAAAACCTGCTAACTCTCTCCAGGAAACTGCTCAAGGGCTAGCCAAGGGAGAAGGCTGGGAGCCAAGGCTGGCTTGAAACACCTGTGTCCTGGGGTGGGCACCAAAGTGGATCAGCAGACTGCATAGAAAAAAATCGGAATGGGGCCAGAAGGACAGAGACTCTGGCCTGTCACTTTCCAGGGGTTCGCCAGCGCCCGAGCGGGGAAGGGCTGAGGGCTGCCTCAGCACGCCACCGGTTTGCCGCGTGCCCGTGCATGTGCGTGAGCCTCTTTGATTAATTTTATCAATTAGCTGCATAATAAACCATAGCTAGCTCATTCCACAGCATGGGCTGGGCTCTTCCCTGCTCCCCACCCCAAATCTTTCCATGGCCTGTGAAGGGGTCAGGCTGCTGAGTACGTCGCTAAGGGTCCAGCAGGCCCCAGCAGTCAGCAGCCAGGTACACCGAGGGCACCAGCCCGGTAAGCAGCCTCCTCGCATCAGGGCCAGGACAGAACCCGGCACAGCCAGGCCGTCTGCCACTCCATGCGCTCCTTCCCTACTCCGTGCACCAAACACGTTCCTGGCTCTCACAGTGGAAGCGGCTAATGCATCCCAGAAAGTGTTTACAGCGTGGGCAGCGCAAGAGCTCCACCCCCAAAGCAGCGAGCAATGATGCCTGCCACATGCTGGACCTCCCAAGGATGGAATGGAAAGGAGGGTCTGAAGGTCAGCTCAAAGCCGCTGGGCTTCCTCCAAGACGCAAGGCCACGAAGCCCGTCCTGAAGCAGGAGGCAAAGCAAGAGACCTCGACCAGGGTCTGGGAAGGTCTTCTTCATCAGAGGGCCATGGAGGAGGGAGTGTTAGGGACCCTGGTTCCTGTGACCACTGCTCCATGGAAAGAAAGCTCTGCATTCTACTTGTCAAGTGTGCTTTGAAAGGAATTTGCTTGAGCTAGCCACAGGGCATTGGACCTGCTTCAATCTGCCCATCCCACATATGTCCCCATCTCCTCCCTCCCGACCCGAGCTTAGTATGGCCACAAGTTATCGCCAACAAATGGGCAGCTCTGCCTCCAGAAGGATAGCTATGCCCCTGACATTTGGGCTGGCTTCTTTCCATCGGTTCCTTCCATCTTCAGTCCTGGCAAACGGGCAGCCACCCAAGCCAACAAACAGAACCAAACAAGCAGAAGGCAGTCTTCGCAAGTGCTGCCTTCACCCCAGCAGAAAATCCTGACAGTGATTTCTTCCTTCCAGACTCATCTGGAGTCCTGGAAGTCCAGATCTCACTGAGTAACAGCAGATTTGGCTCGTAGTTTTATACACACACACACACACACACACACACACACACCCACACCCAACTTACCAGAACTTTATTTTTCAACTTTAACATGCATGAGCCTCTTTTTTTTTTTTTTCGTAAAGTATAAACTCCTGGTTTGATCCATTTTCTAACATGGCTTAAAAACGTACCCTTCCTTAAATGAGTTCCACCAACCGTCAGAATTCCAGGCTCTGAAAACCAAGGTGGTCACTTCCATCTAGACTTAAGGCTGATGAAGTTTAAAACGTCCAAACTGCTATGAAACAGACAACCTGTTTCTAGTGATATCAAACACTGTGACTGTACGGTGACAAGGGTGACCTGCCCGGGCCCTTGTGGAGTGCGAACGGGCACCACTTGGTAATTAGAATACTCTTGTACCGAAATGTTGAAGGTGTCATTATGGGTAATATTGGAAAAACTAAAAAACAAAACAAAACAAAACAACAACCAAGAGGCCAAGATCAGCAAATGGGGAAGCAGAATTCAGTTTTAGCCAGTAGCTGGACCCATTATTCCTCTCAAGGAGAGAACTAACTCTGCTTCTGGAAACAGCTGGACAAGCACTGGAAAGGGGGACAGTGGCTCCTGAGGACAGAGGCGAGCAGGAGGGAAGAAGAAAACCAGCATCCCGCTCCTCTCCGGGAGGACAGGACTCAGTGTGGCGAGTGGGTTAACAGTAGACGGGAAGAATCAGCAGAAAGAGGGGATAACGGCACGGCATTCCCTCATGCAAGGAATGTAATTTATAGTCAACTACCCACGGCAATTTGGAAAAATGTCAAAATGCCAGCTATCCTTGCCACATTCGTGAAATTGAGCACTTCAAAATTCCGCATTTCAAAACCTAAAATGTAAAGATTGTTCAGCGAAGAAAAATAAATCAGAAATTAAAAGCAAAATTTTAAAAATTTTGAAAAATTATAAAACACCTCCCTTTGCCCTACAAAATTTTTAATTTTTGATGAAATAGAAAGTTTCTATAGGGAAAGGTACGTCACCAAAGTTGATTAAAGAAGTAGGAGAAAACCTGAATAATGCAACAATCATACAGAACACTAAAAAAGCTGTCAGAGAATAATCTCCCCAGAAAGGTTCTGTGCCCCATTTACTATCAAGATCTTTCAAATCTTCAAGGAACAGGTTGTTCCTGTGCTATTTAAGCTGATCCCAAAAAGAAAAAAAAAAATGATGGAAAATGCTCCAACTCATTTTTATGAAGTTAACAAAAATCCTGATATAAAAACCTGAAAAATAGAGTAGTAACCAACGTTCATCAGTAGACGAGTACAGACATCGTACTTTTCAATAAACTATTTGTAAACCAAGTCCAGTTGAATCTTAAAAAGATAACATATCATAGCAAAGTACAGTTAATGCCAGGAACACAGCACTGATTGAATATTAGGGATCCCATTAATATGATTCATTGTGTTAGTAGGTCAGGGGAGTGAAAGGATATGACCATCTAGATCTCTCTGAAGAGCCCTGATAACCAAGCGTGCTGGCAATTACAGTTTTATGCGTACACCACTGGCAATAGTCGTTCAACAGGGGAACATACCGCCCCAGGGACTAGAACTACACCCGGTGACGGCCAGCTGGAGTCTGGGAGTTGTGCTGGGAGTCTGCCTCATTTACCGACCCTCCCCCTCCAGCCAAGTATCGGAGAAGGACAGTTGACACACACAGAAGCAGAGAGAACGTGGGGTCTGTTAACCAGGGCACTGTTTTCTCAAACTATAAATATAGCCCATTAGCGGGTCATGAAATTAATCTATCAGGTTTTAACCAGCCATTTTTTCATGGACCAATTGGAATGGAATGGCTAAAAAAGCAGTCATCGCCGTGAATCCCTCATAGAAATGATAAGCATCATTTTCTTGAAATTTTTGTTCCAGCAACATGAATACATATACATGTAATGTAAAATGTACTTCTTCCTGGCTGGCTTTCTATCGATGAAGTGAGATTTTGCTACAGTTTCCCAATTCAGTAGTATTTGTTTATGATGAGGGTGTAAGTGTAGCAATGGACGTACGCTCTCCAGAACTATACTGCCTCCACTGAAAAGCTTGGCTTTGTGTCTGCTGACTGATGAATGGATAAAGAAGACGTCACACACACACACACACACACACACACACGCACACACACTCCCTGGAATATTACACAGCCATAAAAAAGAATGAAATCTTGCCGTTTGCAAGGACATGGATGGAGCCAGAGTGTAATGCCAAGCAAAATCGGTCACTCAGAAAAAGATAAATACCGTATGATTTCATTCATATGTGGAATTTAAGAGACACAACAAATGAACAAAGGGGGGAAAGGAGAGAGAGAGATGAACCAAGAAACAGACTCTTATGTATAAAGAACAAACTATGGTTACCAGTGGGGGGTGGGATGGAGGAAATAGGTGATGGGGATGAAGGAGGGCACTTGCCATGATGGGCACTGGGTGGTGTAGGGAAGTACTGAATCACTATGTTGCAGACCTGAAACTAATACAACACCGTAAGTTAACTAACTGGAGTTAAAAACTTTTAAAAAAGAAAAGCCTGGATTTGCCAGATTAAATTATATTATTTGTTAATATATAATGTATTGTTTGTTTCAAGGGTACAGGTCTGTGATGAATCAGTCTTACACATCTCACAGCACTCACCATAGCACATGCCGTCCCCAATGTCCATCCCCCAGCCACCCTGTCCCTCCTTCACCGTCCCCTCCAACAAACCTCAGTTTGTTTCCTGAGATTAAGAGTCTCTTATGGTTTGTCTCTCTCTCTGGTTTCAACTTCTTTCATTTTTCCCTCCCTTCCCCTATGATCCTCTGTCTTATTTCTCAAATTCCACGTATCACTGATATCATATGACAATTGATTGACTTATTTCACTCAGCATAATACCCTCTAGTTCCATCCACGTCGTCGCAAATGGCAAGAGTCCCTTTTTGATGGCTGCATAATATTCCATTGTGTGTGTGTGTGTGTGTGTGTGTGTGTGTGTGTGTGTGTACCACATTTTCTTTATCCATTCATCTGTTGATGGAGGTCTAGGCTCTTCCCATAGTTTGGCTATTGTGGACATTGCTGCTTTAAACATTCAGGTGCACGTGCCTCTTCAGATCACTACATTTGTATCTTTAGGGTAAATACCCAGGAGTGCAATTGCTGGGTCGTAGGGTAGCTCTATTTTCAACTCTTTGAGGAACCTCCATACTGTTTTCCAGAGTGGCTGCACCAGCTTGCATTCCCACCAACAGTGTGGGAAGACTCCCTAGATTAGATTATGTGAAAATATTCATTCCTACCTCTCACCCGCCCCACACACACATATCCACATAATCTCTATGGGAGGCGCACACTTGCCCACTCCAGTGATTTGGGGCTTGGCCTTATAACTTTGCCCTGGCTTCACAGTAGGTAAAGATACTTCCCTACCCCCTGACCATGGCTTCAGCTATCTGAGTTGCTTTGGCCAATGGGTATTAGCAAAAATGATTATAGTAGAAGGCACAAGAAAGACCCTTGTGCATCTGGACCTATCCTCATGTGTACCTGTCATCTTCAAGGCAAGAACAGACCCTGGACAGTCTGCTGGCCTAACCGAGGAGGATGAGGGACATACGGAGCAGAGCTCCATCACTTAAAAAAAATTAAAAAAAAAAAACAAAACTGTATCAGAACAGAACCCTCACAAAATCAATGAATAAAATTTTTAAAAATAGAAACATAAGCAAAATGTAGTCAGCGAACATGTGTCACTAGATGAATTTCTCAAAATAACAGTCACAGATAAATTATAGACAACCTGATCTCTCTTTCAAAAAGCTCAGGCAGAAATATAAAAGTATAAGGAAAACACTTAAGACAACAGCAACAGCGAGCTTAGAAAAAGAATGGCAAAAATCAAAAAATAAAAACATGCAAATTCAAAGACCACGCTAACAAAACCTTTCCTGAACACAGAACACACACTTATGAAGAGGAAAAAAACTATTTACATAAAAATCATTTACATCATGTCCCAGTGAAAATATAAGACAGAATAAAGAAGAAATTGTGTAGATATCGTGGGAGAGAGAGTGAGGCACATAGAAGGGGGATTACCAGACTGGCCACAGAGTATTCGGTAAGACTCAATGCCAGAAGGTACAGAATCGATATTTACAACGACCTCAGGGAAAAAGTGAGAAAAGTTTTCTTTCATTGTATCGTTGAATTTTTTGGTTTTTGGTCTTTTGAGAGAGATTAACTATACGTAGGTTGGATCTCCTTTCATCATTTTTCTATTATGTATTTGTTTCTGTTTCATCTGGTAGAACACCCGTTCCGTCCGGCACGTTCCCCGTTCCTTAGTCCCCTGTGTCTGCGCCGTTCCTCACAGGGCCAGCAGATGCTGAAGACCAGCACAGGGAGGACGTGAGGCACGAGACCGAATGCACGAGAGCAATCCAGCGCTTCCCCTCCGCTCCGGCGTCCGGCTCATCGTCTTCCTAACCAGGCGCTTCCTTGTCTCTTGAGCAACATCTTCCTCTTATCGTCAACACTCAAAAGTCAGTGAGGTCCACAGGAAGCACCTTAACCCGCAGCTCTTCGTTCTGGGAAGTGCTCCTCCCTCTCCCCACCTTCCCCCCCGTCACCTGCCGCCGCCTCTCTCCCTAGAAGGTCACCTTGAGCACCTGCACAAAACAACTGTGTCAATGATTTTGCCTTCAACCCTGGGTTGCTTCCCATTCTTGGTGTCAGGTAAGACCTCTTTGGGGACAATATCTACTTCTTTCGAGTCCCATCGGGATCCCCAATGTCACTCTTCTTACCAAAAACTTATAAAGACAGGCACCATTTGTGACAGTCACCCTTAGGGAAGTCTCTGTCCTGCTCACAATCCGAGGAGACACATACCCGCCTTCAGGATCCTCTCTCACATCTAGGTTCAACAGTACTCCAAAAAAAAAAAAAAAAAAAAAAAAGTACTTCATATTTTGTGTTGAGGGGCTAGTACCATTTCTTCATTTCACCGAAGATAAGCTCGTTCTTTTTATTGTTTGTTTTGTTTAGTTTTGAGGGAAAGAACTCTGGTAACTCCCCCATTATGCCAGATCTCTTTCAAAACAACAGGATTTTTGTTCTTGGAACTTGACCAAATCATTTGAAAGACCTTCCGGATTAGTCAAAACTATGATACTGAAGAGAGGTCTTGCCTTAATAGTTACTGAACACACTACAAAGTTACAGTAAAGTAGCTTGTTTAAAAATACAGCATTAGAAAAAAAAAATACAGTATTAGCACAGGAAGAGACCAGCAGATTAACTGCATTCTAAAATTAAAATGTTAATGCTTTTTTAAAAAGACTAGAAAAAGACATATACATGCATATATTTTCTCTCAGTATGATATTATTTCTAAGTCTGGTACAGAGGCAACCAGCTCTTAAATTGAGAGGCTCCTAGAGTAGACAGCTTGGAAATTGTAAATGTCAGTGTATCCAAAACATAAAGAAAAATAAAATATTCATGACCAAATGGAAAAATTCTTCGCAACATAAGAAAAACAAAATGTGAATACAAAGAACAGAACGTTTACAAATTAATTTTTAAAATCTCAATAGAAAAAACTGGCAAAAATAGGAGGGTAAAATCTGTTACACTATTTCTAATGTGTTAAGAAAATCTTACACAAAACCAGTAATAGAAATGGCCCAAAAGTATTTTTAAGAATCTCTCACAACTAAGATTTCCTTAAACTTTATATTGCCAACTGCTGCAAAGTAAGAGTACACATTGAAAGAGAACTTGATAGTATAAATTTAAGGTCTTAAAACTGCACATAGCTTTTGACCCCCAAATTATGTCTCAATGAGTACATTTTTCTAGAAATGTATTCAAAGAAAATGACCACAAATGTGAGCAAGGTTGGATCTGCAACGCATTTTTGTAGCAAATTATTTGTAACAGCAAAAAGCTGATCAACCTAAAGGTTCAGCAGTAAAGAATCTCTTAATAAAATGTAACACAGCCAAATAATGCAGTACTATGAAGGCATTAAATATCATTATAGGAAAAATATTTAAGGGACATATGGAAATATTCCTCACATCGTTAAACTTTTAAAAAATTATACTCCACATACAGTATAATGACTTTTTAAAAGATGCACGTTATTATTATATAATTAATATAATTATTATTAATATTCTAAAAAGAATATTAGGAATAAGGCGCCTGGGTGGCTCAGTCGGTTAAGCGTCTGCCTTCGGCTCAGGTGGTGATCCCAGGGTCCTGGGATGAAGCCCCACGTCGGGCTCTCTGCTCAGCAGGGAGCCTGCTTCTCCCTCTGCCTCTGCCTCTCTCTCTCTCTCTCTGCATCTCATGAATAAATAAATAAAATTTTTTTAAAAAAATTAGGAACACATATATTCAACCAAACCCTAACAACTGGTAGAATAAAAGATTATTTTTGCATCCTTGTCTTTCCCTGTGTTTTCCACATTTTTTCATCAATATGGTTTATGTTTTTAGAGCAGAGAAAACACACAGTGGAAATTTCAAAAGAGAGAGTGAAGAGAATTTAAAGAGTCCTTTAATCTTATAAATGAGTTTTTATTAAAAAAAAAAAAGGTATTCTTCCGTGCTCGCTGTGGCAGCACATATACTAAAAAATAGGTATTCTTCCTTTTTCTAAATTATTTGCAAAATAAAAGGCTACTATATTTATAAATGAAGGCTTGGAGAACAAATGCATTTCTGAGTGTTTGACCACAATAATTTGTATCCTACATTGGCTGGAGCTGTTCAGTGCTGACAAATTCCAGAAAGTAATTGCATAAAATACTTGGAGAGGAAATTGCTTTATGCTTCCATGCTATTTATGGAAATTAGCATCTTTGTAAAAATAAACTGCAAGCAATCACAATCATAAACTTTGAAATGTGGTTTCCATAAGATGTTAGCTCTGGTGCGTTAAGATCCATTAGCAAGGCAGTGGGGGAACCCTGCCCACTTTTCTGTTATGAAGCAATTACATATAATTGGTTTTTTCCTCTTGTATCTTAAACCTTCTTTTCTCCTAGATGCTTCCCTGTGGAGGATACGTGTATATGCTGAAAAGCTCACTTTGCCCAGAACAACCTTGCTAACAATCTCGTTATCCTCTCCAAGAGCGTCACACGTCTCCTTTCTTGGTGCTTTCACCTTCTGGAACCCATGTCTTGCCCTGAAATTACTCCTTCAAACGTCACCTACCATTTCACAAGATCAGGGTCAACTTTCATGTTCACGCGTCCCTAAAACTTGTTCAAAACCCAAAAGAATATTCATTTCTTCCCTCTCGGGCTCTCAACCCACAGTCATCATGTGGCAGGATCTATCTCCTTCAGGTTCTAAAATGGTTTCCCTGCCCCCTCTCTTGCCTGTGGCTAACTCCCACCCATGGGCTCTCATGAACGGAGTTGAAGGTCTCCTTACTACCAGCCTGGACCAGTGCCAGCAGCCTTCCAAGTATCTTCTGCTCAAGTGCATCACCAGGGGCCCAGTGGTTCGTGACGGTGCCTCCCATCACCTCCCGAACACCCACAGGACACCATGCCGCCTGCTGAGTAATGTCCTCCTTCTTAATGATGCACGGAGCACGCTCGTTGACCTCCTCTCCAGGATAACCCCAAACTCTTTGTTCATCCTGACTTCACACCCTGTGCCACCGTGCACCCTCCTCTCTCTCTAGGGAAGCAGGGGGTGGACCCCCGTGCTTTCAGAAGCCAAGATTCTGCACCAGACGTCTCGAGGATTCTTTGCCGGTCGTTGGCTCCAGACCTCACCCCACAGAACCTCACCGACAGTCTTTAACTACACCACCCGTGCTTTAATAAAATTACCTTTTTGCACCAAAAGAAGAAAAGAAACAAATTCCAAGAGGAACGAATGCAAGTTAGTGCCCTAATGGGTACCAGGCAGGGCAGCAAAGACGAATGCCCAGGATTCGGGCTCCAGGGACCAGCTGATAGGGAGTCTAAGCCCTGAGACGGCGTGGCGGGCAGAGGGTGTGGAGACTTCCGTCCAGGGAGTAACATGCTTGAGCCCCCCAGGGGAATGGGCCAGAGGAGAGGGCTAGTAGCTCCTGGATATGCCCACGTGCAGCTCTTGGAAGAGGCAGACAGAAGCCTCCTGGAGAGACCGGGCCTCTTGCACGTGGGAGAGGCTTTCGAGTTTCAAAAAAAAGAAAAGAAAGAACGAAAAACCAAAACAGACTTATCAGAACTGTGTTTTATTTCCAGTGTTTACATCTAGAAGTTAAAGTAAACTAGAAGATAACTTTTTTATCTTTTCAGTCTATCTAGAACCTTCCTGGAAGAGAACACTTGAAGGCCTGGACCACTATGAGAGTTGGGTCCCCTGGTGATAAATCCCAGGCAGGGGCCTCTGGAGAGAAAACCAGGGGAGCGGTGGGAGGCACCAGGCGAGAGCGTAGGGAGAGAGAAAGAGGAGGCCAAGTGCAGAGCTCTGGGTCTGAGCAGCTTTTCTCAAAAGCCAGAGATGGGAAGGTCAGAGGGCAGAAGGAGAAAGGCGTCAGGTGTCCCCTGTGTCACACTCCCCTTCGTTCTTACACCGGATTCTCATGGGATCTACCCGATGACCCCATCCTGCGGTTACAGGCCTTGGGGGCGAGCTGGTCACAAGGCGGACCCTGCCTCCAGGACAAGCTGAGGCCCCCAAAATCACTGTGGAGGGTGACGTCACACAGGGAGGGCCTTTATGACCTCAAACCCAGAGTGCTGGAGGAACTCGACCCGGAGTTCCTCCTGAAACAGGACGAAGAGGAAAAGGGCCACAAGGTATATCAAATGTGTAGCAAAGCACAGTCAACCAGGGAGAAAATTATTCTGAGGAATATTCCAGTAAGTAAGCAAAGCTGTGAGCATAAGGCGTTCACGACAGGCGGCTGATGGCAAGCCCCTGTGAAGGAACCATCCTGAAAAGAACCCAGACGTCAAGCAAAGGAATAATGGGCTTCGACCAATTATGGTATCACGGCATAATCCTAAGAACAGTGAACCCGGCCATTTCCCGTGTGATACGTGTACTGATATGTAAAGACCGTCATGATACAGAGACTGCAGTCGATGGGTACCAGTATCTTTAGCATGATCCCATGTATACGAAAACATAAGACGCGTATTTATGTCCAGAAAAAGTCTGGAGGATTACACACCAAAACACTAGTAGTTATTATCTGGGTGGGAGTAGTAAAGCCAGTTTTTTATTTGGATTTCCCTTTCGTTTACCCAGATCTTCTATTTTTCTACAACTTACGTTTTATGTGCATAATCTACCCGCTAGCGGTCAGTCCTCCAGGCACAGAGTGTCAGGCTCTAGCAAGGAGGTCGGTCCGTTCACTGTCGTTCTCTGAAACCTCTTGCCTTGGCGGGGACCAGCAGGAACAGGGCCACAGAATGTGGCTGGGGAGTTCTGAAGGTGGGAGAGTAAGAGATGACAAGTGGTTGTCTGGGGACCGCGCTAGTGGCACAGAACTCCGTCCGTGAAGACGGGATACGAGTGTTGATGCTCTCGAACCACCGCTCACGCACCACCCAATTCAGTCACGAGGACAGCGACCCTCGCTGCCGTCTGAGTCCGCCGCCCTCCTGCTCCCGCATCAGGAGGGTGGTTCTGCGGAGGTGGGGGGGTTTCCGCACCGCACCACCGCAACCCATGCCCGGAATCGGGCTCCGGGTACAAAGGGGACAGGGTGAAAGCTGAAAGGTTGGGATGAACATCTGTGGTGTCAGAAGGGGAGAACCACCACCGGGGCCAGAGCCACCACCACGACAGAACTGCAACTCCCAAAGCCTCCACCGAGACGACAGCCACTCAGACAAAACTGCCTTGGAGACCCAAACCACCCAAAACCACCCAGGATCCCCAAAACCAGAACCCCTCCCGACACCAGACTGAGGAAACCAGGATGATGGAGAAAGACGAGACAGGACCAGTGCCAGAGAGGACCACTGAGACCAGAGCCACCACCAATTAGACACCACGTGTCTAATTTTAGTGTCACGGTATCCAGTGGGACCTTTCCCGATGCCCAAACGTTGGCCAAAGCGGTGACAGAGAGGAGCCAAGTACCCCACATTCTAACAACACCCGCCTCAGAGCTCGCTTGGGAGCAGCACGACGGGTCCTACTGTCACCTGCCTAGTCTCTAAGGACGACTGAGATGCATTGAAGGAAAAGGGCGCTCCCAGGGACTCCACGGGGGATCGTGCAAGCAGGGGCTGGCGATCCACACCCCACCACGGGCATCGGCCCAGACGGTCTGCCGATAGGACCCTGCCCACCCTACCCGCCACCCCCGGAGCAGTGAATGGGGGCCAGAGAGAGGAGGCCGCGTGGAGAATCTAATGTCTCCACCCTCTGCGGAGTGAGGACGCGTGCGTGGCCGATGGATCGAGTGGACCACACCGAAGGGAGCTGGGGTGTCTTTTTGTAATTGACACACGATGTCGCATTGGTTTCCGCCATACCACACAGTGATGGGGCAAGTCTGTGCGTCCCACTGTGGATCCGGGTATAGACCACCCTGCTGGTACCCTAGCCACAAAGCTGTGCACCGGGCGAGAAGAGCCCAGCAGCAACAGGCAGGCAGAGCCGGGCCTCCTGCTCCAGGAAGAGGGGGTCGTGCAGAGCCCTCTGAAGAAGCCGCACAGGCCACCCGAGGGCACAAGAGGCAGCGAGAGCCGGACGTGCAGCAACCACCACCCAAGAGAAGCATGTAGTTAGGTGGAGAGCTCTTTGCCCTTCTCCCCGTCCCCCTCTGCTATTTCCAAAGCCAGGAAGGCTGCGCCCGGAATAAGAAGTGTCCCAGAAAAGGAAGGAGTGTCCCAGGGCCAGTCCTCGCCACTGGTCGAGGTGGGAAGAGAGCCGACCGCAGCATGACCCCGTCTCATGTGCCCCGAGCCCCGTGTCCACCCTTCGTGAGCCAGAAAGGAGGGGCGGTGTAAGTCAAAGTGCGGAGTCAAAATTTCAAATCGGACTGGACTTTTTTAAAATGGAAAAATTAAAATGAATCTGCCCAAGATTTTGCTAAGGAAGGCAGTGGGCTTGACGAGGCGTGGCTGGAGCCCACGACGGGTGCATGTCTACTCCCACCGAGAGGGGGCCTCCCCATGAGGGAGGCTGCAGGGGAGAGCTGGTCCCCAGGGAGAGGAGCTGGAGCCCCAGGAAGCCTCCAGGGCCCATGACCCAGGGGGCTGAGGGAGCCAGAAAGCTCCTCCAGAAACGCTCCAGAACGAGTCAGGAGAGCTCGACTGCCGACCTCCTGCTTTGCTCTGCGGCCCATCACAGCGACCCGTGGCCAGCGACCAGAAGACGTCAAGTCGTCTGCAGATGCATTAAAGGAAATCTAGTTTCTGTTAAACGAGTTGGCACGGCCCTGCTCGCTGTGGCTCAGCCTCCTGCCTACTGGTCCTCCACCGGTCACCTCGTGGCAGCCCGTACGAGGCAAGGGGACACACTGAAGAACATCTTGGGGCCCCAAACACCGAAGTCCCGACACACCCCAGAGGGGCCGCTTCGAATGAAACCCAGGCTGACCGTAGGCAGACAACCAGGCGTCCAGGAGCAGGGTCTCAGGACTGACTGACCCTTCACTGGAACATTCTCCCTCGGTGCGCGGGGAGACCGTCCTGGCCAATCCCACTCACACCCGGGGCGGGGGGGGGGGGAACCCCTGAGGAGTTCCGCCCCCACCCCCAGCCAGGCAGGACCCCTCTGTTCTGCTGATGCCTCCTGACCGCCCCCTACGGGACCACGGCGGGGACTACAGGCAGCAACTGCCACAGAGACCTCAAGTCCATCACATCCTCACGTCCTGCCAGTCTCTGTTTGTCCGTCCCCTTCGACTTGCAGTGGAGTCACTCCTCCAGACAATTCAATGAGGCAGACTCCCCCCACCCAGATGCCGGAACCGACGCAGAGAAGTCCGTGTGACAGGTCAGGAAGGAGGGGCGCTGGGACTCGAGCAGCCTGAAACCTCCTCTCACGATCCCCCGCGCACACTGCCCCGTACAGGGAGACAACACTGCCAGAGGCGCACAGATATGGAAAAATCCAAAAGAGGTCACTGAGTGATTCAAGCTGGGCAAACACTGCCCTTGGCCAAAGGTCAACAGACTGCCTCAAAGCACATTTAAATTTTATAAGGTGCAAGAAGACAAAACGAAACGCGGTGCCTTGAAACCTCGGCCCCGGCTGACCGGGAATGGAGCCTGTTTCAGATCTGCTGATGGGAAAGAAAAGCGAGTCTCCACCATCTGCCACCACACTGCCCCTCACTGACTACAGAAACCCTTAAGTCACCCCGAAAATACTTAAGACACACCTGTTAGAATGTGTTTATGGAGCAGCATCAATGAAGTGGGATGATGGGGGAGAAACTGCACCTTGAGAGCCAGTTTTCAAGAGCCACCGAAATCGTGGGGCGCCGGAGTTGGAAGAGGCTCAGAAACACCGTGTCCAAGGAAGTGAACTGAGAGGCAGTCTGAGTAATGGATCCCACGGTGCCTGTCTCTATTCAGGGGTGCGTCCTCATTGAACAGACGTGAAAGCCCTTCTAGCCCGCATGCCCAAGAAGTTATGCCTGAAGAGAGGGGTTGCCTTGTTCTAATTCTGACAACGGGCTGTCCTGGGCTAGCAGCAGCCCTGGGGGCACGACACTAAAACGTGCTCTGCACCTTTCCACCGAAGGCCACAGACTTTTTGGCTCAATCCAGGCTGCAAACACATTTGTCTGGCTTTTGGAGCCCAAACCGGGAGGTTTCATAGGAAATCTGGATGGCCCAAGTATCTTGAAAAATTAGGCGATATGGCAATCCCGGGCTTGTGTTGCCACTTGGCAATGACCAGCTGGAGGTAAGCAGAGGCTGCTCTAACTAGACAAAGCATGGGCCATCCACTTTTCCGCTGTCTCCAGTACTCCCTATCGTCTCTCCGGCAATGCTGTCTTCACCCCTTTATTCCAGCCTGCCCTGTTGCCAAGTGAGGATGCAAGAGAGGAGCTGCCCGCACCCCCGACTAGTGGGGAAAACAGCAGTCTAAAGAAAAGACTGCAAAATAGTGTGATATGTGTTGACAGAAGTAAACTCGAAATACTTACTTAGTGACTGAGCTAAGGCCAGAAGTTGGGCTCTGCCCCATTCATTGTGTCCTGGCCTCGAGCAGCCTCGCCTCTCCTGGGCACACACAGACCACCACCCTAGACTGAAAAGACAGGGTCCTGCACAGTCCCAAGTCATGGCTGGCACATGGTATCCAAGTGGCATCCGCGCACTGCTCAGGGCTCAGAGAGGACCCAAGGAATTTGAATTATTCTTATAGCTGAGACAACCAGAAATACCGTTTGCTGGAAGTAAGAGAGAAAACCAGATGCTCTTGGCATAGCATTAATACAAGTCATACCACATCTTAGCTGATCTAGAATAATGCTCCGAAGCAAGCAGAGGGGCGCCTGCCCTTCTCCCTCCCTCGATATTACCTGCAGGAGGGCAGAGTGCATGAAAACCGTCCATATCAGCATCCACCAGAAGCTCTGCCAGGAAGCCATGGGGTCCAGTCTCCTGGGGCTCTCTCTTGAGCCTACGAAAGAAGAAAAAGTTGGCTTTCAACCAGCTCTGCCCGCAGCGGCAGCACCCATGACTTAAGAGACCAGTCAGAGGAACGGATTCTGAGCCTCCCATAATGTCTTGGCAAGGTTTGTGTAGTCCAGGATGGGGCTACAGGTGCAGACGGGTCCACATCAAGGTCAGGAGGGCAGCTGGACCTGCCTGCCATGTGCAGCCCACACCTCCAGGCTTTCCGAAGCTGAGAGGTCTCTACACCAGCCACTTTCCAGCTCATGTGTCAGCAGCAGGGTATGGCTACTGGCATCTGACTCAGGAAGCCAGTGTGGAGCCAAGGATCAGGGCACCTGCCAGCTTCTTCGACTTCAGGCAGAAATGGATCTGAGACCAACGAAGCCAGCCCAGAGAGGGGAAGGGACCTGCCTAAGGTCACACAGCAAGAGGGTGACTGTTCCAGGACTGGAACGCAGGTCTTCTGACAGTTCAAGGCTTTCCCCAGCAGACGACACCGTGTACTGTCCGACCCCCAGATCTGCAGCCGGAGAGGTCTGAGAGCTGAGTCCGGGGTCTCCAGAGGGCACAGCCTCAGCGCTGGCCCAACACAACCTCCCAAAAGTAGGTGAGGGCGAACCAGCGGAGGCCCCCCCGGAGCCCAGGAGGGCCGCGGGGGGTGGGGGCGGGGGTTCTGCAGAGCCCTCCTGACACTTTACAGGGAAATCAGTATGAGTCGAGACTGGAAAAGCAGAGGTCACACTCGCCTCTCGCTTCGCCTCGCGGGCGCCTTGGCGGAGCCGGTGTCCGGGGGCGGGTCGGTGGCTTCGCTCCATCTGGAGAAAGCATTAAGGGCCTGGCCTAATGCGATCCGCAAATGTGCTGCTGTTTCCGACCTGAGGCGGCGACTCTGGGCCGAAGGGAGGCGGCCGGTGCCGGGCCCACGCACCGCGCGCCCCCCACGCACCGCGCGCCCCCCTCGCCGGCTCGGCCCCGGCCGCTCCGCCGCACGCCCCGCCGGCCGGCCACTGCCCCGCGGCGTTTCCTCCCGCGTCCGCGCCTCCCCGGCACCCTGTGCCCGCTCTCCCCGCGGGCGCGTCGCCTGGGCCCCTGGCGCCCGGGACCCACCGGCCAGGCGGCGGGACCTTCCGACGCGCCCGGCTCCCGGCTCCCGGCCGCTGTCAGCCCGTTCTCCGCCCGGGAAGCCCAAGCCCGAAAGCCCCGCTCTCCGGGGCTCGCCCCCAAGGAGGAGCGTCCCCCGCGCGCGGAGAGCCCCGCACAGGTCCCTCCGCGAACGCCCCCGGGCCCCACGGAGCGCTGCGAGGGGAGCGCCCCGGCCCTGGAGGACCCCGGGGCCCGCGAAGGAACCCCCTCCCGCTCCGCGTGCCCTGGCCCTGCTCGGCGGCCACGGCCCCGCGTCTCCCCCCGCCAGGGCCGGCCCTCCCCGGCCTCGCGCGGAGCTCGCGGCACCCACCTTGCGCCGCGGACGCTTCTGGGACGTGCGGCCCGGGCGGCGCGGGGCCGGCGCGCGCGGCGGAGAGGCGGGCGGGAGCGGCCCCGTCAACACCTCGTGCGGAATCCGGCCCCGGGACGTTCCCCGACGCCGGCCTCCCGCCCGCGGCGCCGCAGTCGCTGCCGCCGCCGAGCAGTTAAATGGGGCTGGGACGGGGCCGCCCCGCCTCTCCCGCCCCCTCCGGGCGCCGAGCGGCGCGCGGGCGGGGACCCAGCGGCGGAGGGCGCGCGCCGCCACCTGCACCGCCCGGCAAGTGCACGGCGCGCCCGGCCGCCCTCCGCCCGAGCCGGGGGGCGCCGGGGCGCGAGAGGAGCGCGTGCGGGGCCGGGCCCGGGCCGCTCGGAGCGCGCGGGGCCTCGGCGACGGCGAGACGCGGCTGGAACGCTCCTCCGCCCGCTTCCTGGAAGCCACTCCTCGCCCTGGGCCGGCCGCCAGGCGCGGTGCCAAGAGCCGGGGTTGCCGACGCCGCCACCGCCGCCGCCGGCGGGCGCGCTGGGGAGAGGCGGCCGCGGCCGCGCGAGCCAGCCCGGGGCGCCCCGCCTCCGTCAGGGCCGGCAGGAGGGCTGCCGTCGCCCCCCGCCCCGGCCTCCAGCCGCCCCTCCCGGCCGGCCCGGCGGCCACACCGAGGGCTGCCCCGAGCCGCCGGCTCGTGCCCGCGGGCCTCAGCCGCCCCCGGCCGGGCCGGACCTGAGCGGCGTCCGCGGCCTCCCTCCCGGCCCGCGCCCCTCGGTCCCGGGGGAGACCCCCCGACCCCGCGCCCCTCGGTCCCGGGGGAGACCCGCCGCCGACTCCTGGGCGCGCTCGCCGCGCGGACGTCCGGCTGCCGCGGGCCACGAGCGACCGAGTAGGGTCACCCCCCGGCCGGGTACCGGCAGTCGCTTGCGGGAGCTGGGCTTGCTTGAACCGCGCCGACGGTGAGGGGCCAGGCCCGGGGTTAAGGGTAAAGGGGCGTCAAGACCCGGGACCGGGGAGACTGTCCTTGTGGACTCCCGGAAGTGAAGGGAATAATCAGACACAGTGTTCGTCCCTGGCTTTGGCCTCATCACGGAGGTATCAAGGCAGGGGCCGGGCATCGCTCGGGAGGGCTGCCTTAGGCCCCCACCTGAGTGCGACCCCGGGCTCATTTCCTTGGGTGCCCGCGGGAGCCGGCCACTGTGCTGAGCTCTTCCGGGCCCAGCGGCGTTGGTTAGGATCGTGATTCCCATTTCACAGCGAGGAGGCCGAGGCCCAGGGGATAAATACGTTGCACACAGAGAGTTGCAAAGCTGGGGCTGAAGCCGGTCTCCACTGTTCATCCCTGAGGTTCCTCTCCTGCCTGTTCTGTAGTTGGTACGCTCCCATGAGGGTAGAGCTTTACAGAGGGGAGCTGACCCCCTGTCTGCCTCCCTCCCCTGTCTTACCTTCCTGGCCCTGGGGTCTCCTCTGGCCGAGAGGAGGATCTGCAGACTGTCTCCCCACTGCATGTGAGCTGGCCGGAATCTCATGGTAAAATGAGCAAAGACATTCAGGGTCAAGGGGGCAGAGAGGACCAGGACGTAGCGGGACACGACTCAGTCCGGGGCAGGAGAGCTGGGCGGAACCACAGAAAACGCACCTACTTACAGTTCTCGGTAGTCATGCTCTTATGAGGTCAAGGGAACGATGAAGCTGGCAGTCACAAACTCTGAAATGCAGAGTTAGGTCTCTGCCAGCCCCGGGTCACGTCCGTCAACCAATCAATACACAACCTCATTTTATCTGTGGTTCTCATTAAAACATCCACTATCTTTTCACGAACATTGAGCCCACAGCCACCAACGGTACAAGTCCTGGCCCAGTGCCCTGCATCCGGCTTGAGGATTTAATCTGGAGGACACATAGCTCGCAGCCACTGCTTAGGACCTCCAGCCAGCCCTCCAGCGCGACTCTTGGAGGCCCTGTTAAACTGCAAAATTGCCAAAAAAGAAGACCAAAATGTAAAAAGTGGCACTGCATGGACCCTAAAAGGACACTGGTTTATACCGTGAAAGCCAACACAGGAAGGCAAAGGCATGCCTCCCTGTTGCACCTTCGCGGGGAACGTGCGTATCAGGCGATTCACAGTTTCCGCCCCTTTGCCAAATGACCATGAAAAAACTGCAAGTATTGATTTGCAGATTCCAAATAAATCTTTGCAAGGACATGAATTCACAAACACGGAAGCTGCAAATGAGGACGGACTGTAGGTGCTTCTCATATCAGGCTAGCAGGAGGGGATAACAACAACGTTTCAGAACATCTGCGGGGCACCAGGCACTGTTCCAGGCCCGTCACCTGTATTAACTCGGCCATCCGCCATCGCACCAGCCTAGGGGGGAGGCATTGTTTTTATTCCATTTTACAAATGAGGAGACTGATGTAGAAAGGCTGACCCGAAGGTTCTTAGCAACTAGAATGTGCCAGTTCTCACGTCATTCATATTCTAAAACCGGCCCAGTGTTTCACAGAGTCTGTTGCCAGAAGCACATGAATATTCAAGATGAAATGGAGAATTCAAAGAGATATTATGCCCCGTGCAGCTGGGGTGAGCTGAGCTGCCCGCCTGCAGTTCAGGAAAGCACCAAGAAGACTTCTGGAGCAGAAGGTGTGCTGGGAGTCCACGGGGACTCCCTGCCTCATTTTCCCCTGGGCACTCGTGATTCCTGCGCCCGCCTCCGGGAGCGCCCGCACCAGGCTGAGCCGCTCTCTCCCAGGGGCTACACCTCCTACCAGGCCAGTCCCTCAAGAAAGAGTTGGTCAGGAGTGAAAAGGAGAAGAGCAAACCTCCCCAGCTCCCTGAAGCAGTGCCGCCTTCCTCTCTCTCCGGCAGATCAAGCAGTCCTGTTTGTGACTCCAGCACTGTGAGTGTGGGTGACAAAGAGCCATGAAGGACAGACTCGGCTTAGGGAGGGGCTGGCTGGACCTCGCAGGCCCTGTTCCCGGATTCCCACCTAACTACCCCCGTTAGGACTCTCCCTCACCACTCTGCCCAAAGTGTAGACACAAAACCTTCCCTCAGTCCCGTACCCACGCTCCCCTCCGCCCTGTACCCCCGCCATTCAGCTCTGGTCAACGTGTTTAAACAAGACATTGCCAAAGATTGGGAGAAGATTGGGGAGTGGGAAGAATAGAAGAGAATGAACCCCCCAAAAGCCAATCTCGGATTGGGCTGCTGGTGCAGAGATGCCCGCCCGATCCATCTCCCAAGGCTCAGGACCTAGGCGACCCCGCACCCCCCACCCCAAGAGAATCCCCACTGCCTGAAGACAAGGGCAGCATCATCAATCCTGAGAGGTCTGAGAAACCGAGTTCCATTTCCTCCCGAGGATCCATCCTCTTGAGCTCTGGTTTCCGTTACCAGCCCCGGGTCTGCTTCTGCCCTGGAAGAGTGTGGGGGATTCCCACCTGTACTCCCAGCATCGCCTACCAACCCCAGCCACAGGCGGGCAAGCGCAGCGATGCATCGTTTGTGTGCCAGGCGCAGACAGAGGGCCAGGGACGTTACTGTCGGTGACGCAGGTGAGGGAGTAGGTGTGTAAGACCCCTACGAAGACAGAGAGGACATCCCTTCCCAGCCTCAGCCTGAATTTGTTCTTGATACGGAATTGCTCTTTCTGCTTGCAGGACTTGTGGGATGGGTTTGAGAAGACACAAAGCCTGCGCTCTCAGCCAAAGCCGCCAGGAGACAAGAGGCCGGGACGCGCTAGGTGAGCACCGTGTCCCAGGGCTGGGAGACAGTCAAGAGGCTGCGCTTACGGAAGAAAACTGAAGGGGCGTAGAGAGCAGGACAGGAAAGGGGGAGAGCGGGACAAGCCCGGGGCCCAGGTGCCGTCTCGCCTTTGCTTGATCGTCAAGGTCCCTGGAGCAGGAGATCCCGCCACAGACTTGGCCAGTCTTAAGGCAACAGGCCTGGGCTGTGGTCTCCACGTGCCAGTGAGGCCTGGCCTCCCCTGGACTTGAGTGGCGGGTGTGGCCTCCCAGGCAGCTCCCATAAACCAGAGACAGCGCTCCAGAGACGCTCTCAGGCGTGACCCCTTGGCAGCCACGCTCCCTTCAGCTGGGGCACGGGTGCACCTGCCAATACCGGGGGTCTGGACAGGGCATCCACATTGACAGCATCGACTGCACGTGATTTTCAGGTCTCCTTAGCCCTATATGGGAAACACGCTCAGCTGGTGGTTATAGTTTTCTGCCTGTCCAGGGTGGGGTCCCTCTTTGGAACAGAAATTTGCTTTATAAAATGTGTTCAAGTCTCTGCCTCCTCAGCAAGAAAACACCCTTGGGAGGAGGGGTGACGGGGGGTGAGGGGCTCTGGGCGTTGGCACACCCTCATCCTTGCTTTCTCCTCTCATCCTGCACTGAGATCCCCGGAGAGCATCTCAGGGCCCCAGATGGGTGACTTCCTGACTTCTCCGAGGGGCCGGACTCATGATTTCAAGTCAGGAGCTCAGGAATGAGGACCGTTGCGGCTCCGGAGCTCTGAGCCGATCGGAGCCTCTCTCCAGAGGGTGGTGCAGGACAGGCTCTTTTAGAAAGTCTCAAATCTTTAGTGGTGAGATAAGGAGGGTTAGCGTCCCCTAAAGTGTTGGAAAGGGACAGAACTGGGATCTGGTGACCTTCCGTGCCTCAGACCAAGGCTGGTGCCCACGTGGCCTCTAGGGCTAGCAAGGAGCTGACCTGATTCGGTCTTGTGTGATCTTACACTCTGATAATCACACACACACACACACACACACACACACACACACACACGTCCAGATGGACTACTATGGAACAGAAGCGAAACACAGAGGCCCCAGGAAGAACGGATTTGCTAGTAGCCTTGAACCATTTCACTCTGCCCCTGACAACCCTTATCTTCCCCTGAGAGGTCAAGGTGAGTGGGGAGCACTGAAGCTGTCATCAGGAAACCCACCACTGAGGTCCAGGATTGGCCACAAACTGGGGGATTCTGGGCAAGTCACTTCACCTCTCTGAGCATCCGCTTTCCGGACTACCTTGGAGGCAATGAATCCTCCCAGTGTAACATCCAAAATTGTATCTGTACTCTGCTCGTATAATATAGCAACACCTTCCTAATCTACGACTCAGCCATGGCAATGTCTGTGGCTCTAACCCCAGCCAGAACAGGAAAGGCCTCTGAGCACATCCGCCTGACCTCAGATTTAAGCATATTGTGTCTGAGCAAACACTCGGGGCTCATTCAGACTCTTGATGCTTTTGCTTGTGCATAGTTCCAATGTGTCTGTTCATCTGGTCCAAGAATAACTTGGTCAAGTTAGTAACTTTAGTTACTAGTTAGTAACTTTGGTTAACTAAAGTTAGTAAAGTTAGTAACTTAGTAACTGTAAATTTGAAAGGAAAAGAAAGCCTGCTAAGAAAAGGAATATTAACAACGTAAAGTCACTACTGAAGAACTGTAAAAGGCACAAGAGACGTTGGGGTGGGGCGGGGGGTGGGGGGGACCAACCATAGTCTGGGACAGTTTCATTCCCTTCAAATGGCCTGAGAAAATCACTGTGTGATGGCACAGTACTGGGTTTGCGTTCACAAATCCAGATTATTTATGAATGCCTTTATTCATTAGACCCTACTTATGGATGTATCAAAGTACATGTTACATTTTAGAAAAACATTCAAGGGGTGCCTGGGTGGCTCAGTGGGTTAAGCCTCTGCCTTCGGCTCAGGTCATGATCTCGGGGTCCTGGGATCGAGCCCCACATCAGGCTCTCTGCTCAAAGGGGAGCCTGCTTCCTCCACTCTCTCTGCCTGTCTCTCTGCCTACTGGTGATCTCTGTCTGTCAAATAAATAAATAGAATCTTAAAAAAAGAAAAGAAAAATATTCGATCACAAAAGGGTTAAATTCAAGGGGTGCCTGGGTGGCTCAGTGGGTTAAAGCCTCTGCTTTCAGCTCAGGTCATGATCCCAGGGTCCTGGGATCAAGCATCAGGCTCTCTGCTCAGCAGGGAGCCTGCTTCCTCCTCTCTCTCTCTGCCTGCCTCTCTGCCTACTTATGATCTCTCTCTCTGTCAAATAAATAAATAAAATCTTTTTTTTTAAAAAAGGGTTAAATTCAAGAAAAACAACAACAAGCAAGATATGTTCCTTCACTTCTTCACTCAGTTTCTGAAAAAATCACATCTAGAGCATCACCTCCGATGACTCTAGGAGACCAAGATTTTATTCCAGGATTGATCAATTTGCACAAAAAAAGAACAGAGTGCGAAGTACCCTGTGCACACCATTTTGGGTTTTTTGTTTTGTTTTGTTTTGCTTTTTTCTGTGCCGGCTGTTGTTTCAAATTGTGAAAACGGTTTTCTTCCAAGTCGTCCAGAAGAGGCTTAGTCCCTGGTGTCGCCCTGTGTGTCACCTGCCCCACAGAATGAGACCCGCCTGTTCAGTTGGCTTCCCCACGTGTTCCTTACTCTGCCAGCTTGGCAATATTTGGGTTGGAAATACCACTAAGGAATACTTGAAAAGTCTTTTTTCATATATAAGTTCAACAAAACACATTTCTATGTATTGGGTTTGCAATACACAGTTACTTTGGGATGGTTTTGATAGCCCGTTAGGAAATTTTTTAAAAAAGATTTTATTTATTTATTTGAGAGAGAGCAGGAGAGGGAGAAGCTAACTCCCTGCTGAGCAGAGCGCCTGAAGCAGGGCTCCATCCCAGGACCCCAGGATCGTGACCGGAGCCGAAGGCAGGCACTTAACCAACTGAGCCACCCAGGAACCCCTCATGAGACATTTTTATCCCTTCTTTACCAAGACCCAGGCAAAAATGTTCTGTGGATGAGTGTGAAGAACCAGTTTCCTTCAGATCCCACCATCCCCAACTGGAGCTTCAGATTCGAAGAAAAATTCAGTTCAATACAGTGAAATGCAAGGTATATTAACTGACAGTCTACTTTGTGCCGGGCATGGGCTAGGTCCTGGGAACACAGTGGCATGATAAGCTATCACCCCGTCTCGGAAGGAGCAGATGAGATAGGGTATGATAGGTGTTCCCAGAGGTGTCAAACAGGGAGCTATGAGAGAATTGGGTACGATGGCACTTCATACAGTCATAGGAGCATTAGAGATTTCCTAGGGGAAGTGATGTTTCAGTTGATAGCTAACGCTTACATACAGGCACAGGATCTTGTTTAAAATAAAGTCAGAAAGCTATTCTCCTTCTCTACTTTTTCTCCAACAAAAACCAATCTACTATCCCAAATAGGCATTTTAGAATAATTTAAAGGGCTGCGGTGGGCATCAGATCTAGGAAAGAACAAGTAAATTCATCACATTCCCTAGAACAAATCCTATCTGACCACATAACACATGGGAGTTATGTGTGCGTCTTCAGACTCATAAGGAATTGAGGGAACATTGCAGAGTATCTGCAGAGCACATACCCTAACAGGGGTCCCCGATGACCCCTGTGTCTCCTGGTATTCACACCACTGTGTAATCCCCTCCCCTGAGTGTGGAGAGGACCTGTGACTTACTTCTAGAAATAAGATACGACCAAGCTCTCTCTTCCTCGGTGCCGCCTGCAGAAGTGGTAGCCGTCTCCTGCTTGGCATCATGGCCACCCTCAGATCTCTGATAAAGCCCACGATCATTAAAAGGAAAGCCAAGAAGTATATCCAGCACCAGCCAGACCCATATGTCAAAATTAAGCACAACTGGCAGAAACACAAAGGCGTTGACAATAGGGTACATAAAAGATTCAGGGCCAGATCTTGATGCCCACCACTGATTACAGGAGCAACAAAGAAACAGAGCACATGTTTCCCAGTGCCTTCTGGAAGTTCCTAATCCACAGCATCAAGGAGCCTGAAGTGCTGCTGGTGTGCAACAGATCGTGTAGAGATTGTTCACGATGTCTCCTCCAAGAACCACAGAACCTCCTGGAAAGAGGAGCCCCGCTGGCCGTCAGAGTCAGCAAGCCCAATGCCAGGCTGTGCAGCAAAGAAAATGAATAGACGGGGCGCCTGGGTGGCTCAGTGGGTTAAGCCTCTGCCTTCGGCTGAGGTCATGATCTCAGGGTCCTGGGATCGAGCCCTGCATCGGGCTCTCTGCTCAGCAGGAAGCCTGCTCCCCTCTCTCTCTCTCTGCCTGCCTCTCTGCCTACTTGTGATCTCTGTCTGTCAAATAAATAAATAAAATATTTTTTTAAAAAGAAAATGAATAGACAATTTGTGTGCATATCATATTTGTGTTGATGAAACCATAACACTACACACACACACACACACACACACACACAAAGGCACTGGGATAACACTTCTTTGATTATGTTATTTTACATTATAACTTCCCTCTCACCAGGAGACCTTCTCCCCAGTTTGATAGGATGAAGGGAGCCAGTAATAGAGACCCATGTGGCAAGGCGCTGAGGACCTCCAGCAGACAACCAGCCAAAAAAAAAAAAGCAGCAACTGAATTCTGCCATCAACCATGTGAACTTGGCAGTGCATCCTTCCTCAGTCAAGCCTCAGATGAGACCTCAACCCTGACCAACCCTTTAACTGCAGTCTCGTAAGAGACCCAGAAACAGGATCCAGGTAAGTGCTGCCTGGATTCCTGAAATACAGAAGCTGCCAGATGCTCAGCGTGTGAATGTGCATTGTTTTAAGCCACCAGGTTTGTGATACTTTGTTACACACTAGTAAATAAATAATACAGTGCCTACAACTGAAGAATTAAGGGGGCGTCTGGGTGACTGAGTTGATTAAGTGTCTGACTCTTGATTTCAGCTCAGGTCATGATCTCAGGGTTGTGAGATCGAGTCCCATGTTGGGCTGGGTGTTGAGCCTGCTTATGATTCTCTCTGTCCCTCTCCCTCTGCTCCCCCTCCAGCACTCATGCTCTCTTAAGAAAAAAAAAGAGAGAGAGAATTAAGAAATAGTTCATCTGTTGCTTGTTCCTCTCATTTCTCTTTTCCAGTATGTTCTCAGTGGTACCAGCTGTGAAATGGGCTGGATATCACATCAGACCCAGAACTAGAGAGTTCTGGATTGATTTTGAACCCACCATTTAAACATAACTTCTTTTTATCACACAGGGAGATACGAAAATCTATATAAATAAACATTTTTACTTGATTAGAAAATCGAATTTAAAGGGATGTCATTTAGCTCTCATTTTCAGGATGCCTGTTAAAAGCCAGCTTCGAGAATACTGTTCCAGCTTTCAGAATCCTGAGAAAGAGGTTCCAGTCTGGCATTCCCATGCATTCCTCTGCAAAAAATAGTTCTGGGCAGGAATGATCCATGAGAAGGTTTGGGTGTGAAGTAAGAATTCCAGACGAAAAGGAAAACGTGCAAAGGCCCAAAGATGAAAAGTTCCAATTCAACCACCACGTGCTTTGTAAATGTTTGTTGTGGCAGAGAAAATGCGGCACATTCGCCAGACCCCATCTCCTATGCCTCGTTCTTGGAGCCTACAATTCCCAGCATCCTCACAGAGCCATGTGACTCATTGTGGACAGTGAAATAAGAGTGGAATTGCTGTGTATCTCTTCCAAGTCGAGGCAGTGACGAGCCCCCGTGGTTTCTCCAGTCCCTCTCTTCCCCTTGGGCAGTTAACACGGATGCTGTATGTGGCCATGATGAGCCATGAGTTAAAGGGTGCTGGATTGCTGACCCGAGGACAGCTGGCTTAGAGAGTCATCCCACATACGTTGGGACTTACATGAATAAGCAGTTATATTTATCTGTCGAACCTGTGATTTTTTTAGTTGTTGCTGTAGCATAACGCAGTCTCTGCAGACACACACATTTGCAGCACAAAGTGAAAATGGGATTGGCTCAAGTTAAATGGGCAGAGAAGTGAGCAAGAGGTCAAGTTTGTGAAGGGCACTCATGCCGTGCTGTGGGGTTTTGGACTTTACCCTAAGCTCAAGGGCTTGCTTAGTATATCTGTCCATGCAGTGGCGTGATAAGATTGGAATGATTACTCTGACTGTGTGTTTAATAACCCAAGTGAGAGTCCTATTAGCATAACCTGGCACGAGCGGTCATGGACATGGGAGGAAATTGATGGACTGGAGAGTTGTTAGGGAGACAGGATTGACAGGACTTGGTGAAGACTTAAAAGGTGGGGGTGCCAGGGAGAGATGTGTGAAGGCTGGCTCCCTGATTTTTTACATGGACCGTGTGTCATTCACTAATACAGAGAACGTAAGAGGAAGAGGAGGACACTTGTTTCTGATTTTGATTTCTGCCTTGGTCCATCATTTGCTCATGTGGCTCAGAAGCTCGGGCTTGAAGCATGTTTTCTCAACTCTGTTCCTTTGCTCTTCCGTTGTGAGTGTCAGCCTGAAAGACACACGCAGAAGCCCCCGAGTCCTTCAAGGCAAGTAGGACTTTCAATCCTAGCCTGGGTCCCTGGTTTACCATCAAAGCAAGAAGTGGGACTTTTGCGGCACTCCCCGTGAAACTGCTAAATGCTCTTCCATTAACTATACACCAGAGCAGTGTGTTTTTATTGTTGTTTTTGAAAATCAAGAAAGAAACCAAAAGATGGCGTGAAACAAATATTCCTCAATTCATGTATGTAGTCGGGAAAACTGAGAACACAATGTCCTGTGTTCTGCAAAGCATAAATAAAGAAATTGGAAAAGAAAATTAAAACAAAACAAAACAAAATGAAAAACCCTGGTATTGACATGAAATTTGAGGTCAGGTAGAGACTTCGGATCCAAGATGAATTGAGCTCAATTTTTTTTACTCAAACCATCTAACCATAACCACTAAACGGAGGTGATATAAAAGTCTACATTAGTGCCAGGAACCAGGGAAGAAAATCCTCCCCGTAGCTGAGACGCCGAGATGAGGTACGGCAAGTAGCCATCGCTCTGCCAACAAGCGTCCTCATGACCAGGGAAGGGAGCTACGCACCGCCACCGCCGTCAGCGCCCTCCCTCGGCTCTGCGGAGAAGGCAAGGGGACAAGGGCAAAAAAAAAAGTACCAATGCAGTTGGCAATGATGCTTTACCCCTCTGCCTTTAAAGACAGGCTGATTCTGGGGCACCTGGGGGGCTCAGTTGGTTAACCGCCTGCTTTCGGCTCAGGTCTTGATCCCAGGGTTGTGGGATTGAGTCCCACGTCGGGCTCCCCACTCAGCAGGGAATCTGCTTCTCCCTCTGTCCTTCCCCCCTGCTCATGCGTGCTCTCTCTCTCAAATAAGTAAATAAATAAATAAATCTTAAAAAAAAAAAAAAAAAGGGATGTTCTTTCCCTGCTCGATCAGCTGGGAGACTTCTCCTGGGCTCGGAAAGAACCAGAAGAATTTCCACTAATAAATTACACGCCGTGACCCAGAGAAGAAAGGATCCAGGAGCGGGCAGAGGAGAGCAGCGTGCGGAGTCTGAGAGATGAGAAGGCGAGGGGGGAGGCTGCCGGAGCGCCGGGGCTTTGGGAGCGAGAGACAACACCTTGAAGAAGGCTGGATGTGCGTTTTCCACACACTCCCGGGTGCGAAACTCCGCTGCCAGGAGGGCCTCAGGGCACAAGCCCACGACCCGGTCTTCTTTCCAGTAGCTGATCAGAAGCGGGCTGCTGTCGACCCCGCGCCGGGAGCCAGGCTAAGGATGCTCTCTGCCGGCCTTCCCCGCGTGTGTGTGAGTGTGGGGGGCTGCGGAGGGGTCTCCCCCCTGGGGTACCCTCCCGGCTGCCTCTTGCCGGCTTCCTCCTCTCGCTTCCTCTTGTCTCGGTAAACCAGACGCCATGGTTTTAAGACCGAAGAGGAGCGCACGGTAAGACCCCATCTCCCGGCGACCGAGCATCTGGGCGCTCTCTGCAGGGGCGCTGCTCCCCAGAGGGGCAAGCGGGGGGCACAGCGGATGTCCCCCGGTCCCTCAGTCCCTTCTCCCAAGCTCGCCCTCCGACTCTGCTTCCCTCTGGACCCAGGGCTCAGGAACGAGAGGGCGCAGCGAGGGTGGGGAAGTCACGCTAACGGAGCTGCTTCCGTGTGGAAGACGTATCACAGCGGAGAGGGGTCCTCAGGGACGGGGGAGACTTTCCCCCGGAGGACTCTAATGTGAGTTAAAACAGTAAAGACTGAATGAACTCCAAGGCCACTCCATGAGCTCCCCGGGGCCGCTGTAACAAAGGACCGCAGTGGGTGGCTTAAAACAACACCACGCATTCTCTCGCTGCTCTGGTGGGCAGAAGTCGGAAGTCAAGGTGTCGCCAAGCCTGCGCTCTGGCCGATGGCCCTGGGGGAGAAGCCTCCCTCAACTCTTCCCGCTTCTGGTGGCTTCGGGTCTCCCTCGACGGTGGGCTGAGTCCCTCCCAACTCTGCCCCTGTCTCCACGTGATCTTCTCATGACCTCCCCCTTGTGTGTGTCTTGTGACAAGTGTCCCTCTCCTTTTTCTTGTAAGGAACCCATTATTAGATTCAGGGCCCCCCTCCCCGATCCAGGATCTTAAGATCGTTCGCTTAACTGCATCTATAAAGACCCTATTTCCAAGTAAGGTCACATTCTTAGGTTCTGGGAGGTTAAGACTAGGACATGCCTTCTGGTGACCCTTATTTTATCCACTGTCACCACCAAGCCCTGAACTCGATATTCTGTATTCTCGATGCCGCCTGAAAGTACATCTAACCGCGGTGTCTGACATAGCTTATCAGAGATTGTACAACTGAGACCAAAAGACGTGAAGGTACTCTAACAGTAACATGCTAACGTAAATATGCCCCAAATCTGGATATAAAATTTCTTCCATTACCAAATTCCCAGGCAGGAAATGACTATCTTTCTCGCGTTCGGGTGCTGATGCTAAGTACGAGATCTGCTGGTGACTCACCCCAGGCCCCTCAATGGTCCTGAAAGTGTGATCGATTGAGTCCCCCACACAAACACTGGGCTGCTCCCCTGAGTACATAGCATCTCTGATGATAATCCGGCCAGTTCCCCTTCTCCCTCTAAAAGGCAGCTGCACAGGGAGCCGGCCCTGCCTCCTGGGCTGACCTCCAGGGTCTGAGATCGGCACGTGCTCCTGACCTTGTCTTCTGTGTGCTGCCTGCCGTATTTCCTAAAACGCCGACTTTCCCATCAAAGTTTGAATTTCGCTCCATAGATCACGCTATCCTTTCCAGTCTAGCCAAGGTGCCCTGCTAGCCAGCCGAGCTACGAACTGTTGTTCGCCTGCAGCACGGACCCTTACTGATGCGCCCGTAATACTTTCTTGCTTGTAGGATTCCGGGGTTGTTTCAAAGAAATCCACGGAGGACCCAAGGACCGGAATTCGTCCCGCGGCCGCCACTGCCCTGCCCTTGTGAGACTGCCCCCTGCAGGCAGCGGGGGGATCTGTGACACGGCCAGACGCCAGCAGTCTGCCCCTAAATGGAGTACGGAGCTATTTCTAAGCGCCTACCCATCTGCAGCAGAGACTTTTCCTAGAGACCAAGGAATGACAAGAGGCAAATAGCCGAGGTGTTTCCTCTCTCCAGGACGTTTTGGTTGGTGTACTAGAGGGTTTCTTGAGCAATCAAAAGTCTCTTCAGCATGAGGGGCGGTCAAAGCCGTCGTCCAGACATCGCCATGTAGTGCTGCCCGCACCAGCTGGTGTCCCTCAACGCAGACCCGGTGTTGTCACGAACACGTGGACTGGGGGCCAAGCTGGCTGTCTCGTGCCGTGTGGCACAAATTCACAAGACATCCCTAGGAGGCCGAATCCCCTTACCTCGGACCCAACCTGATCTGCAGTCCTTCCGCTCAGGCAGAAGGGGACTTCCAAGTAGGACGCTGTCGGCTCACCCAATCGTGCCTTTTCTGTTTCCCTTCACCCCTGCCCTTCTTAGTGTCCTAAATATAGGTCTAGTCAGTTTCTGATCTTGCTCTAATGATGTGGGTTTCAGCAGGAGTTTCTTCAACGTTGTGGGCTACGCTGCCACTCAGGCATCTTTGATGGCTTCGTTTTTGTGTCTACGGATGCTGGAACCTCGGGCAGAGACGTAGAAGCGGGGGACACAACCGTCCACGCCCACTGCCTGTTCTCCTGTAGGTACGCAGCTCTAAACTATGGTTTCTTTTTCAGTAATGATCACTAGAACCTATTTGCTACAAATTAGGTTGTAAACGTGTGAGCCCTACACCCCACGTTTGCTAATGTCTCTGCGAATAGACTTCTAAGCCTCTTTGGTACCGCCGAAGGGGCTGTCCCTGATAATGACTGATGATGTTGAGCACCTGTCCACGTGCTTACTGGGTAATCACACACCTTCTTCTGGGAAGCGTCTCTTTGAATCTTTGGGCCATTTTTAATTGCTTATTATTGACTCGTGAGAATTTTTGACATATTCTGAATTAAGTCTATAGTCAAAGATAATATGTATTGTGACTATTTTCTTCCAGATATGCATTATGAATACCTTCATCTGTGGTTTGTCTTTTTATTACTTTTTTAAATGGCATTGTTTGATGAGCAGAAATTTAAAAAATTTTTTTCTTTTTTTTAAGTAGGCTTCCTGCCCCGTGTGGAGCCCAATGCTGGGCTCAAACTCATGGCCATGAGATTAAGACCTGAGCCGAGATCAAGAGTTGGACATTTAACCGAGTGAGTCACCAAGCCACCCCAGAAATTTTTAATTTTAATTATGTCTAATTTATCAGTTTTGTTTGGGGGGGGGGTTAGTGCTTTTTTGTGTCCTAAGAAATTATGCCCATTTACAGGTTATGAAGACATTTTCCTCTGTGTTGTTTTCTTTTTTAAGATTTGAGAGCGAGCGAGCCTGAGCAGGGGGAGGAGTAGAAGGAAAGAGAGAGGGAAGGAGGGAGGGAGGGAGAGAATCCCAGACTCCGTGCCCAGCATAGAGCCCGCTGCGGGGCTTGAGCCCATGACCCTGAGATCGTGACCTGAGCTGAAACCAAGAGTCAAATGCTTAACCGACGGAGCCCCCAGGGGCCCTGAGAACAGACATTTTAACAATATCAGCATTTCTGTCCATTTATTAGGTGTTCAATTTCCATATGCAAACTCGTGCGCTTCTCAGTGTGAAGGTCTTGCATGGCTTTTGTTCAAAACTGTTTTTGCACTTTCTGCTGCTCTTACGAAATTTTTTCATTATTATATTAAATCTAACATTTAATAATTATTTCCAGTATACAGAAACGTATTTTTTGTCTGCTATCTCATGACCTTGATAAATTTGGAGTATATATATTAGTATATATACTATATATTAGTGTGTATATATATATGTTAGCTCTAATTTTTTTTTGTAGATTAAGAATTTTCTACGTATCCAATCGTTAAAAAAAAGTTTTATTTCTTGCTTTTCAATCTTTAGGCCATTTTTTTTTCTTTCCTTACCGTACTGCATGGTTATAAACTCATTCTAAAAACCATTATAAGGGCTATTTCTTATAAATACTCCATTTCCCCTTCTACATAGGTCTGTCTGGGCTTCTGATAACTTGGGTCTTCTTTGAACTTTGCTCATCTTCATTCCCCAGATAGAAATACTTTTCTCCCCATTCTCCCAGTTTCTACGAGGAGGGATTTTCTCCAAATAGCCCTAGCTAGTGGAGTTACCTGGCTTGAGTTTGGGTTAGGACCGGCGCACCAGTATCCCAGCCCCTCCTCGGAAGGCGGCCTGCACGCAGGGAACGGGCGTTCTTGACCGTTGGCAGCCGTGCGGGAAGCTCGGTGTTGAAGGTTCGTCCCTGTAAGAGCGGGTGACCCTTCCCAGACTGGACCAGGTGAGTGCGTCTGAGCCCTTTGGGGTTCCGTTAGCAGATGCTTTCGCTCCACAGTCTGACAGCCTCACGATGCAGGTTGCACACTGGCTCTTACCTGTTTTAACCCCTAATATTCCGGTTTATTTAGAACTCACAAGAGAAAGAGGGGAGCCATTTACTGAGACCTCCCCCACCCCGCCCCCCCGCCCCAGTCTCTAAAGTGCAGCCTCTCGGCAACTGCTTATTAACTCAGTTAACTGCAATTAGTTTCTTTCCCAGACAAGACTCGGAAGCGTTATTACAGGCAGCGAGAATGGCTCCGGACTTCTTCTCTTTGATAAACTGCAAACATGGCCGCTAGAGACGGAGAGCTGGTGGGGTATAAAAAGCTAATGTGCGAGTATGTGGGGACAAACACATAGGATGAGGGGCAGTGCGGGACAGGTGGAGAACACAGGCGTGGCAGGGAGACCACCTAGGTCAGGAGCCCGGCTCTGGCATCCCATGACCGACTGTGGACAGGTTATCCCCAGGCTTGCTGCGTCTCAGTTCTCTTATCTGCAAAATGGGTTGTTAGGAGGATTGAGTTTATTCATTTAAACACTTAACAGTAGCACCTGGCACACAGCAGGCACTCAATCAATGTCATTATTATTATTTTATTATGGACGCTATGTATACAGGTGCTTTAGAGAAGGTGTCAGGGAAGGGAGCTGGTGGGAAGAGAATGGAGGAAAAATGTCCAGGATGTTGTTGGGACTTTACTGATGTACCAAGGACCCAGAAGACTGAGAAGTCTGGTTCTGGTCTCCTTGAACCAACCTGGCTGCTGAGCATTTGGAACTAACATCCGTGAAAAGCAAGGTCCAGCCTGGTGACCACCGTGGGCACCCCAGTGGGCAGTGGGGTGCAGCTCAAAGTCCCCTCACACCACGGGTTGTTGGATCCTGGGCAAGCCGTCCGATGAGTCTTCTCTGTGGAAGGAGAAAGGGTCCCCGCCCCTACCCGATGGGCGCCGTGGCACCCCTCGGATCAAAGTACACCTGAGTCTGTACGCTGGGCGAGGCCACGGCTGGTTCTCTGACCCCGAGCCGTCTTTTTACCTCAACCCAACTCCTGCTCCTGCTCCCTCCTGAGCACCCCAACAGGACTGGCATGAAATACCTTCCAGGTACTGGGCAGCAGCCGAAGCTCGTGCTACGCTCTCTTTAAATAGATTTGACAGTGCAGGGAAGAGTTCTCTGTCCCTGAGGTGGAAGGAGGGTGTGCTGTGTCTGAACTGGGGGACAGTGAAGCCCCCCTCTCACACCTGCTGATTCAGTAAGAAGCACCCAAGCGCCCACAATGGGACCCGCCGGCCAGCCCCGGGGCAAGGGGGCAGTTTACAGCTGGACCCCACCACGCCTGGAAATCAATTCAACATGAAGAACAGCCGAGGCCTTTTGCCAACATGGTGTGTCATGTTTATTGGGCGAGTCACAGTCAGCTAGAACATAAGGAAAGACCGGATGACACCAGGAATGTCAGGAAACAAAATATTTAGCATTTCTTAAGTTTCAAATTTTGCATTCCGTTGCAGCGGAGGGATATAAACGGGCAATTCGTGGACATAACCGCGATTTATTTTTAGCAACAAGAAGCACAAACATTTATTGAACCGATGACTTTTAGGACAATAAGCAAAAACAAAACAAAAACAAAAACAAAACAAAAAACTATAGTTTCATGTAGCTAAGACAGGAAAATCATTTATACAAACAAAACGGATACAAAATACATTATAAAGAGAACACACATACAAAAGTCATTAGGTTGGTCAAAGAACAAGGATGTCACAGGCCACCACACTGCAAGAACACTGGTGTGAATTCATTTCAGTTATGAAAGTATGTCCAAAGTGTGAGTTACACATTTACTGAGGTAAAGGCACGATCACTTCAACATAGTTAATGGGGAAGAATCCAGATTCCCCGTGTAGCAACCCCTCATACCAGTTTTCATCTATTTGATTGGTTAATGTAATGATGTCCCCTTCTTTAAATCCTAGTTCTCCTTGGTTTTCTGGCTCAAAATCATAGAGACCACGACAGCAGGGCTGGTCCATGGGAACGTTAGAACCTGTCCACATTATATGGAGACAAAAAGTACAGGTTAATGTGATACACTGTCCTTGGAGGAGTGGGAGCCGGAGAGCCGGAGAGGTCATGAGCAGCAGGGCCCCGGCTTCCTCCCCACAGGGCCGGCTCGGCCCACGCACGGGTGCTGAGCTCGCGGCATCTGTCCCAGCTGCTGCCAGCCCCAGGACGCCCGAGCTGACCTCCCGGGCCCAAGGCTTTTGGCTTTTCCCTTGGGTACTCCCATCTGGACCAGTCAGGCCCAGCCCACCTCCCCAAAAGCAGCTCCTCCCCTCGGCCTGGAGCCCGAGGGAGACACAGAATTCCAAGGCCCGACCCCTGTCCTCAGGGAGCTTATGGATTCTTTGTGGACACCGGACGGTATGTGTGGGACATTTAAAGGACACAGATGAGATTTAAAGGACACAGATGAGGTGGAGAATCACTTATAGCTCAGAAGCTCAGGGAAGGAGGCAGGAAAGGCCCGGGTGGTCGGGACATCTTCCCGGAGTTGGTGACCAGGAGCTGGAATGAAGCAGGGGGTGACAGGGCGAGGACAGACAAACTATTCCCAGACCAGCCTGACGTGCTGGGCTCCCTGTATGAAGCCGGAAGTTCTCGGAATAGGGTTTTTCAAATAGTTATTTTTTAATTTCAAAACTAAAACATGGCAATAGTAAGAATGGGTTGGAGGAGAGAAGGAAGGGGAGGGGGAGGGAGGGAGAGGGAGGGAGAGGAGGGGAGAAAGGAGGGAGGGAGAGGAGAGGGGGAACCAGGGAAGTGGGGAGGAAAGCATGTAAAAGTGAGAGAAGTCACCTGTAACCCACTAACCCAGAGCTAACCAATGTTAAATTAACATTTTGGTGGAGAAGCTTCCAGATGTCTTGATGAACATATCTGTGTATGTATTTACATAAATATATTCTTTTCATCAAAGAACATCCCTATACATATTATTGTGAATCTCTTTCCAGAATACTTTCGATTGCTGACCAGCTGTCAACTCTATCAGTATGACACAGACACACTGTGTCATGCTATGACATACTGTATGACATAATTTCTATAACCCACCTCCTACATTGCTGGATAGATAAGGTCGGTCCTTCCTTTCTCTCTCTCTCTCTTCCTTTCTTCTTTTTCTTTTGTTCTCTCTTGGCTTTCCTACAGAACTCTTTGAAAAACATCCTAATACATGTTTATTTACAAACATGCACTATCAACACCTGAAGGTAAACTTCAGAAGGGAATTTACTATTCATAGGACATCAATTGTTCCAAGACTTTAAACATTTACTAACAATTTATTTGTCCATTGTTTTTTGTCTTAAAAGTTTCAGGAGCCCCTTATAAAATGTCATCAATATTTTTTATATGTATCCTGTTTTCTTCCATTTGTTTCTGGAGCGTGTCTCGGGGCTGGGGCAGGGAAGGGGGTTTCTGGCACACAGAGAGAACACACAGAAATTTTAATCAGCACAGTCAAGCTATCAACCTTTCCATCCCTAGTTTCTCCTCCACATTCATTCAACTAAATGCATCCCAGGAATGATTTAATTTCTTCACGTGAAAATTTTTACTCTTAATTCCACTGAATTTTGGCCAATAGAGGCATTATTTATTTCTGACGACACTGAAGCAGTTCTCTCAAGACAACTCATTAAAGGACCCATTATTCCTCCACTGACTTCAAATACTGCTTTTATCTTTGTCGTATATTTAATGATCACGTGCACTTGGATGTATTTCAGGATTTTCTATTTTTTTCCACTGATCCACTTAGGTAACTAACAATATATCATTTTAAATATTGTAGCTTTAAGGTTAAGCATTAATAATTAACAAGATAAGCTCCTCATTTCCTAACCTCATGAAATCATTCCACCTGGTAAACTTTAGTATCAATGTATTGAGTCCCCCCCACAAAAATTTCATTCTGGGGGATTCCTGGCTGGTTCGGTCAGTAGAGCATATAGAGCTTGATTTCAGGATGGTGAGTTCAAGCCCCACATTGGGCATAGCGATTACTTTAAATAAATTTCATTTTGATTTTAAATGGATCATATATTTTTACTATTTTTTTTTCAGAGATCTATTTATTTGAGAGAGAGAGGGAGAGCATGAGCAGGGCGAGAGGCAGAGGGAAAGAGGGAATCTTCAAGCAGACTCCCCACCTAGCGTGGAGCCCAATACGGGGCTCGATCCCAGGACCCTGAGATCCGGACCTGAGCCAAAATCCAGTCAGCGGCTTAACCGCCTCAGCCACCCAGGCAGCCCCGGAATATGTTTAACGACTGACGACCGCGGCAGGCCCGGCAGGAACGACTTTCTCGTGGGTGATGCTTTTACCCTAGAGCTAGGCTGAGCTTGTTACTATTTAAAATTTTCACATCTGTATTTAAAAGTGAAATTCCTCCCATTTTATACTCTGGTCAGGCCTTGATATCAGAGCATGTCAGCTTTCAAAAAAAACAAAAAACTTTTTTTTTTCTATTTTCTAAAATATTCAAACTTGAAGATTTGAAACAATTCGCCCCCAATTATCTTGGCTCATGGATTTCTGAATGTAGAATGCTCTCTCGGACAGTTTGTGACGGTGACGTAGAGTGTCTGGGAAGGAGAGGGGGTCCTCCCGGTCCAGGTCACCGTAGCCTCTCACGGGGACATGTGGCCTCAGTGGTTCTCATGATTCCACATGGAGTAGCTGAGGCTGCCCTGGTCAGGGGAGGTGATGCCTGACCCAGACAGGTCAAGGGCATGGACCACTGGTGAGTCCAGCACAGACATGACTGTCCCAGGGAAAATGGAGCTGGAAGGAAGCCAAGCTCCGCCCCAGGAAAACCACACCGCCGTCTACCTGGCAACCACCCCAGGGGCAGAGGCCCCCAGCAGAAGGCCGAACAGGCCACCCAGGAGGAGACCAGGGAGGTCTCCACACCATCCACAGCCAACTCCTCATGGCTGTTTCTTTGGTCACACCAGCACAGTGAGGTCTGCAAAGGTGGGAAGCGGTGTCCCAGGTCGAGACCACACCAGGTTCATGGTCCAAGTCCTTTAGGAAGAGCTTAACCCCTGCACAGGATTGAACTATCCACGCACGTCGACTCACCTCTGCCATCCTGTTTTATGCTTTCTGTTCCTACTTCCTTTTTCTGTTCTTATGAAACATCCTTCTTTCTCTCTCTCTTGACTTTGAGAGTTGAAACAAGTTCTGCTCAAGATTATATTCCTTCCTCACCAAACCTTTCATGTCCCGGTAAAGAGAAGAGAAATTTGGGTATTTCTCTGGTTGGTCAAATGAGAAGCCCCGGGCAGCAGATCCCTGGGTGGGGCCCGTTCATTTCTCTGACAGACGGGGCGGCCCTCCTTCGGGGCCAGCCCCACTCCTGACCTTCCCAGCACGCTGTCCACACCCGGGTGGGAGCGGGAGCCAAGCCCTCTTTCCCTTGCAGGCTGTTTATCAGTGAAGTTCCCCGTGGAGCTGAGATGACGCCTTGGCTTCCTGTCAGAGTGGCTCTCAACATGGCGGCTGGCTGACAAGCTCTTCGTCAGCGGAACCCTGGACCCAATGAAATCGTGAAGCTCTGACGCTGGGACCGGGGCCTCGGGATTTTTAAAATTTCTCAGGTGTCTCCAGGGTCCAAGGGAGGTTGCAAATCACCCGCCTAACGGCCTTCCCTTCGGTGCACTTTCTTCAACCGGAGCTTGGGAGTGTAGAGGAGTTTCAGCGGGTAGGGAAAGGGGAGGGGACCCACTTCTCCCTCTCCGGGGAGGACGCTCCTTCCCGTGTGGTGACATACAGGGAGAGGAGCCTTTCAGAACCTGAATCCGCGTGCACTATAGTCTCTAGAAGGCAGCCGACGTTTCTAGCACTTGGGTGGCTCCTTCCAGGACACGCCTCCGTCCCGTCCCAACATCATAAATTCCTTTTGTCCTAACGGGGCTGTGGAAAGACTTCAACACTTCAACGCGAGGTCTCGTTTGTTATCTTGCATTTGAACAGAACGACGTTCTGTCGCTTCAGAGCACTGGAAACTGAGCTTAGCCTGCAGAATTTTCACTTTCCTTTGGAAAGGCAATGCCGCACCGGGTGAGCTGGGGCACTGAAAATCCACGCCAACCTGGACGTTGAGTTGAAGTCAACTCTACTAATGAATACCAGTTGTAACGTGGTCTTTAAAAGTGATCACTAGCCTTATAGCATGTCTTGCCCTCCCAGCGCACTGAAGAGGGAGATGGGAGTCAGGTGCCAAACCACACGGTCGTCTTGGACAGATTTCCTTGAACATGAAATGTCGGTGCTAGAAGGGTATCTGGTGGCCGTCCATGGACCACTCTCTTTTTCAAGAAGACGCAGTAATACCTCCAAGAGGTCACAACAGCCTGGCCCCCGGGCTAATGGCAAAGCCAGAACCAGACACCAGGGCTCCGAGCCTGGGATCTATCCTGCTGCTGTCACCTCCTACATGATCTGTGACACCACTAAGGGTCGCCAAGACATTTTACGGGCTATCACGCTGACCGAGGGTCTAACAACATAACATTTTTTCCTCCCGTTGACTCTGCAAGCTACCTGCGGCGACTAAAACCAGTGCTGAGTGGCAGGCACACACTCACCCTGCCCACCAGCCAGCGGCATGCACCTCTGTGTGCTCGGCTGGCACACACACGGAACAAATCAGGGAAAAGACACATTACTCACTTCTCACTTCATTTATTCTAGGCAAGGGACCATCGCCACACTGCCCACTTTGATTTTCTAAGAGCTGGAAAACGACCAGCGCTCGTATCACACTCCATCAGCAAGTGAGCCCCAAACATGGCGTCTCTCCTGAGAGGCGGGGGGGTGGCGTCATGAGGCAGGCCACGGCTCCGACTCAGGCAAGGCGGGAGCACCTGGCTCTCCGGCCATGTCTGCACGGCCCCCAGCACCGCACATGGTGCCACCAGAGCCGGGGTTGGCTGTCCTGCGCTACACCAGCAGCAGGACGATATTCTGGAGTATCGCCCAGTGCCTTTGTCGAGCTGGGTCATTTCCGCCGTTGGGGGCCTTCAGCCCAAGGACTGCAGCCCCCCTTACTTGAGGGAGAGAGGAGAGCCTGCACATGAACAACGCAGTCAATGTTGTAACTTCTAGGTTCCAAAATCATGCCTTTTGAGCCACAAACTGGTGTGAAAGCCAAGGTTTACAGGCTTTCATGCCTAGGCCAGAGCCAGGTGGGCTTTTATGAGATTTAAGAGGCAGAGAGACAGACAGACAGACAGACAGGCTGACTTCTGGAGCCCAAGGAACCAGGATGTGAAGAACCTGGTTCCTTGGGCTCCAGGAATCAAATCTCCTGCTCTGAAGAGCACGGAGATTTGATTACAAGCTGTGGAGAGGGAAGGGCTATTTCTTGCCACTGGACAAGACCCACAAGCTCGTTCTGGAGGCGGGGAAGGGGCTGGAGAGACAAGAGGGTGGGCAAGAAGGTTGAAATGCTCCCCTGAGTCTACCCAGGGTGGGGGGTGGGGGTTCTTAGGCTCCACCCCCCACTGGAACTCTGGGAGGAGGCACGTCCCCCAGGTGCTCCCAGCCAGCACGGTGGGGTGCTGTAATTACACAGGGAGGGGCCTGAGGGAGCCACCCCTGGCTCCCCATGACCTTGGAACAAATCTCGAGTGCCCTCCGGAAGTGAGGAGGTGCTGTGGGGAAGCGGACAGCTGGACCAAAGATGTTCTGGGGCGGGCAGGAGGCTGAGCTCCCACGAGCCTGGCCTGGCCAGGGGGCCTGGCCCACGGAGCCGGGCCTGGAGTGACAAATGATCCCAGCGGTGCGAGCAGTTCAGCCCCAGACCAGCTCTGCTGCCCGCCGCCGTGACGTCCACGCCACGTCCCCTGGCCTCCGGGCAACATCCCGGGGGAGCGGTGTGCGGAGGAGGGGGTCTGCGAGAAAGACGAGCCGCCCTGATGGGGAGTCTCGAAGGAATGGACCGGGTTTAAGTCCTGAACTGACCAAGTGATAAACGGCCAGTGTACTTTCTACTGGAAGAGACCGGGTTACCTTGAAATGGCAAGATTATGGTTTTTTCCACCATTAGAAGAGATGGAAAAAAGATTAATTTTTTTCTTTTTTTTTGGCCAACAGTAGAAATGGAAAAAAGATTAACTTGTTTCCCCCACTGCTCTCAATGGAGACTCATAAGCAAGTTCAGTTCACTTAAGAGAAGTCAAGCTTCTGCCCACCGAAGCGATGATGTAGGAAGTTCCCCTCCACCGGAGAGGGGTCGGAGTCGGCATGGGATGGAGCCCGCGGGGCCAGGCAGAATGGGGGGGCCTTCCTCACCGGACCAGACACAAACACCTGCACGGGACCCCCAGCTTCCCACCACCAGAAGCCAGCACCTCTGCAGAACCTTCCCGTAGGCAAAGATGGGTCCTACCCACTGTACTGTCTCTGGGGACACCTCATTCCTTCTGTCCCCTGGGGCCTCGCAGCCACTGCTCCACGACCTTGGACGTACCCTGCTGGCTGAGGGGTGGCCCCTGCTGTCCGGCAGGTGGCTGACGCCCCCAGCCCCAGCCCGGGCCATCCCACAGATGCTGCCTCCGCCTGCCCGCCCTGGCCGAGGGGCCCGTGTTTATTTTCTCTTATTCCCGAGCCCCGGCTTAACGTAACATGAGAGCAGAGGTGGGAAAAACACAGTCTTCCTTGTGAAAGCACCACAACAAAGATGATTTTAACAGAGAAAAAGGAGGGTTCCTGTTAAATATTTATTATTCAAGTCCTGATCCACACCATTAGGAGAAAAAAGAAACAAAGGAGACCGTAACACAGGAATTTCAAGGGGGCCGGGTGCGCGGTCAGTGCGTACTGCGTCGGGAATGCACAAGAGGCAGGGAACTCGTGTTCTCCCTGAAGTATGTTCCCTGCCCTCTTGGCAATACTATGGCCCGGTACCTAACAATATTGGGTTCCCCCTTATTATTTGAACAACACTAAAGTTCTGGGGAGTGCCCTTCCCCACCCTCCCTTCTGTTTCCTCAAGTCCCAGGTGCAGAGGGCCCCTCACTCACACGGAGATGCCCAGCGCTCTCCTTCTGCGCGCGGTCCCACGCTCCCACCGGCAACGGGGATGGCATCATAACGCTCAGTGCCGGGACAATATTCTAAGTGGCTCCCGGACATCCGTGGCTTTACTCTGGTACCATGACTCCCCCCAGTTTGGTGGATGGGGGAATGAAGGCATTCGGAAGTTCAAAGCAACTCAGCAATGGTGCTGAGACTTGGCCTCCATCTGGGTCCAGAGTCTGCTCTTGGTCTGAAAATCACTGCCCCGTGAGATTTTCCCCACTCCGCTTCCGAGCCAACCGCAGGCCAGGGGTGGGCGTGAGGGCGGGGGGCGGGGTCTATCAGCTGGGCTTCTGAGCCCGGTGTGCTCTGGGGAGCTCCCAGGCCCTGGAATGTTCCTTGGGAGCGTTCTCTCCTACAGCCCCTCCCTGGCCCTCAAAGGTCTACCAGGTCTTACGTGTGCCAGGGATGTCCTTTGGCTGCTTATTCCCGGTCCTGCTTTCCTCTGCCTGAGCGCCTGCTTCCGAGTGGGCAGCTCAGGCTTCAGTGAGAAAACAACCCAGGAGTCGACTCCAGGGGGCACAGTAGCCACCAGAGTGAATGTGGCATCTGATGGCCCTGGCTTTCTGCAGCCTGGTCTGCTGCTGTGCTCCCCCCGCCCCTCTGCCACGTGCCAGGATCTGGGGGCCGGTCCTCCAGGGCTGGACTTCTGCTCCTGGCACTGACTGCGGTGGGAGGGAGAGAGGCCGGGAGAGGTCCGCGCGGCAGGGGGCATGCTTCTCTCCTAGCACAAAAATCCTGCCACTCTTCTTTGCTGGACTTAAACTTGGGTCCCTTCAGACCCTCCCAGGAGCCCCCCACTTGCCCTTGTCTGCTGGTGCTGCCTCTGGGGGCTTCACTCCCTGGAGGCACCTGGGGCAAGGCATCCCCACTGAAAAGGCGAGCTGTGATGCCCCCTCGATCCCCCACTCCTATTTTTTGGAAGGGAAAGGGGACAGAGAGAGACGAGAGTCATACGACAGTTGTCGACGTGTGTGCCCATCGGGGATCAAGGTCTGGCGTCTACCCGAAGCTACTGACCTGAGGACGGCTCTTTGTCTTTGAGTAAACGCCCCAGACTGCCGTGCCTTTTGGCTTTTTGTTCCTGCTTTGTTTTTTGGCTGGTTTGTTTGTTTGTTTGTTTTAAGTCTTTCTCTTGCCTCCCTTGTCGCTGGACTGTGACCTGTCACTCTCCTGCCGTCAGCGGACCTTCCCGAGGCCGCCCCTCGGCCTTTCTAATCTGCTGCTTCGGGTCTGCTGCAGGCTAAGAAATCAGATAACCAGTCAGGGGGCGCGACCAGCCGCGGCGGGGCAGGCTCTCGCTCCGCGGCAAGCACCCTGCGTGCCCAGCACCCCCGATCGACATGATCTCAGGGTAACCCCGTGCGGTCACGGTGGAAACACCCGCTCTCTCGAGCACGAGCTTGAGACCCAGCAGGAGGAACCAAGAGCCAGGATCTGGACCTCCCTGTGACCTCACAGCCCATCTAATCCTGAGGCCGGCAGGTGACACCTGTCTGGGCCAGGTAGGCTCCCGTTCTGCCCACTTCCTGGGCGGACGTCTGGAAGTTAGGGGTGTTTCCTTATCACCAATGCTACCCCCGTGGGGCTGCAGAGAGCAAGTTTGCTGTTCACGGGTGGAGTTACCCCCAACCGGGAACAGACCCGAGCCTCCCTCTGGAGGCTTTGGCTGCGCACCAAGGTGACCCTGAGAGCTGGCTGTGCCTGCACCATAGGACAATGGGGTAGTTCACCTTTTGACCCGCTGGGGCACAGACCAGATTCAAACTCTCCAGTTTATGCCCGGTTCAGGCTCCTCTCCAACACCCAGCGAGCGCTGACTCCCTCCCGGCCAGGCACGCCCCTCAACCGATGAGGTTTGGTTCAAATTGTAATATCTCTTTTCTCAATCTAAAATCTCAAGCCCTTGCAGAAAAATTATTTGGAAGTTAAGCACTTTCCCTGCAGCTGACCCAGACACAGCGCTGGTGCAGAATTGTAATAAATACCCCAAAACCCATTTTGTCCGCCGCCTCTGACATGCTATTTTTGTCCACTGCTAATAAACTACATGGGAATGGCAGATCCCTGGTTTCTAGCTCTGGATGAGGTCACCCCTGGGCCCAGATTTTCTTAGCTGCAAATTTTATGCCTTAATCTGTGGTTAATGCTATAGATTAAATGCCTGCATCCCCTCCGAATTCCTACGCCGGAGCCCTAATCCCCAGGGCAGTGGGATGGAGGGCTTTGGGGAGGCGATTAGGCCGTGGGGGTGGGCCCTTGTGAATGGGACAATGCTGCTCTGTTGGGACACAACGAGAAGACAGCCCCCGTAAACCAGGAAGCGGACCCTCACCAGAAGTGGAATCTGGTGGCACCTCAATCTTGGAGCTCTCAGCCCCAGCCCTGGGAGAAATAAGCGTTCGAGCCCCCTGGTCTGTGGTATTCCGTTAGAGCCGCCCGAGCTCCCTAAGACAGGTGGTGAGTTACTAAGAAAAGTCTAGTGAAAGTCTACGAACTCTCTTTCTAGAAATAAGAACACTATATGCACCCACAGGAGACGTGACTCGTGGAAATCTCTTGTTGGGGGACTCAAGCTTACTCATCACACTGTAATCTATTAAATAAGCTGGTGTGACTTGTTTTCACCGTAATTCCAACCCTCCACAACTTATACCGGCTGCACGAGGTGGGTGTGCGCAGGGAGTTTCGTGCCCTCCCCCTCGCACAGCCTTGCGAGTCCCCAGACGTTGTCTCAAAGGCTTCCTGGGACCACCAGGTCCCGTGTCTGTGCCTTTGCAGCTCCAAGTGAAGCGAGAGAAGACGACACACGGTGGCCTTAATCACAGGCAACTTCCGGGCCCCCGGCGTGGAGTTCAAGCTCGCAGATGGGTTTCGTTTGGCCTGTTCCCTGCTCTGTACGGTGTGGCTTAGTTATCAATACTTAAAAATCAGGAGACTGCACGTAAGCAAATGTATGATTTCTGGCTTCTCTTGAAAACTCAGAAAGGCCGGCTCTTCTGGGCCCATATTCCTAGGTAACAAACAGCTTCTCTTGGCAGCCAGCGCCCCCCTTCGGACAGGACAAGTATTCCATACCTGGCCATAGACTCACCTCTCCCCTTCTGTGCACCTGTCATGGAGGTCTGGTGTCAGCCACCTGGTGCCAGGTTTCTTACACTTGCCCTGTGTCTCTCATCCCCATAATCTGGCACTGGGGTTTGCAGCTGGGGCCACACCCACGGGACAACTCCAGGGGGGTCATTCTCATGGACTCAAACATAAAGTCCTATGGCACCGTGCCTTATAGCTGCCCTATGTGTAATCCCAGGAAACATCGACTTCCACGCTCTTTTTAAAAAATATGAGTACCTATGTTAATCTTTAGATGAGGGCATTTCAAGTTTTAGCTTAGAGACCAAATGCTTCATCACCGCAGAATATCAAAACGTTTAAATAGGCAGCATCTGAGATAACAAAATCGTGCCATCATTTCAGCCAAGCTGCAGTAAAATTCCCACCACTAAATCAGAAGTCACACCTTACAGCTTTCCGAAAACTCTCTTTACAGACTCTTTAGAAGAATCTCAGGAAACCGTTCCTTGCCGTGACAAAGCCTTCCTCTCTAAAGCTTCCTTGGGATGAAAAGTAAGAGAAGGACTCGTCCCCCTTCCTGAGTCAGTGGCTGCTGATCAACAGTAAGAATCACAGTTCACATTCCATCAATTTAAAGAAATATTTTTTTAAACAGAGAACACATAAAATGGTCAATCTGTGCACTTCTCACGTTTTTATGAAAGCTAAATACTCATGAACTAGAACTACAGCAGCCACAGCACTGAGAGGGGAGGAAACTTGCAATGTGTTCAACCCAATCACTTCATTCAGGGACAAGTTCAAATCCGCCCAGAAAGCTTAAGAAACTCACCCAAAGTCACACAGCAGACGAGTGCCAGATTCAGAGCTGCACTACATGCCTTGTTTACTTCTCTCCTGTCAATAGCTCTGACCCACCCGCCACTGATAATATACAGAAATGCTTATGGGGGGGGAGAGGGGAGGGGAGGGTTGGTGACCACAAAACAAATATGAAAACTGTGGGAAGGAAAGAAAAAAAAAAAGCAAGAAACAACCTGCTCACTGAGCGATCACCACGGTTGCTGCCGAGTGAAAATATTCATTTCCTCTTCGGAAATTTAGGTTAAAAAAAAAAAAGCATATATTTCTCTTTGGAAAGTGCTTGTCTTCTTCAAGTTGCAAACTTCACACTTGACTTTGGAATAAATGTTTATTTTCTAATGTAATCCCAGAGATTTTTGCTCCGACGAGGGGAACGACTCAGACTCCAGACGTTACTTCCAAGCCCCCTTAGCAGTGTCAAGAACTTTATATAAAGTCTCTTTTATACCTGGAGGGAGTGAGAATGTCTTCACAGAAGCCATTTGAGAGATTTATTTCGCCTCGTTCTGCAACGCCCGTAGCGCGCACTTGGAACCCACACGTGTTCCCTACCCTCAGCCTTCCTTGTTTTCAAAGTCGACCTCAAGCTGGAGCGTATGAACCCGAAGTTGGGATTATATAAAGTGACACCCTCTTTAAGAACTTAAATGGGGGAAAGGGAGAAAACACTCATAAATAAAGGAGTTGATAAAAAATGCAAAGTATTCTTTTTCTAACTCCGTAAGTGACAGCGAGGGGCCCCGATAACACGCGAGCCTAGGCTGCAAACTCCCACCCTGTTTTCTTCAAAACCGAGCGTTTATGGGAACACGGCAGGCGCACGTTTCAGTCTGGGGGCTTTTCTTGGCCCCGCTGTCTCTTTGGGGACACAGGGGCAGCACACACTGATGAGGCGTCGTGACCCCACGCGCACGGGCTCGGACGGGCTGGGCCTCCTCCGAGCCAGGGCTGAACTCGGTTCTGCCTGCAATCCATCATCTCAAGAGGTGACCCCCACCCCTCGCCCCCTCCCCTGCTCCTGGCTCACTTTACTCATTCTCTCAGGCAGCGAGAAATGTGCTATCAAAGAGTCCATCTCGGTCCCACGATGGAGTCTGCCTAATTGACCCGCGTGCTTTCATCTCCCTCTTCTCTGTTCCTTTAGAAAGAAATGATGAAGAAAATGTTCTTGGAATGCGTTCCTGGCGCAGTTCTGGGAGCTTTGCTTTAAATTGTTAGTGAAATGCTTGACATTTTTCCTTCACTTTATAAACACTATGTGCAAATCATTCAGGATCCTAATGGAAAGTAATTTCCCATTAATACGGGCTATAAAATGCCATTTTCTTTTGAAACCCTGCCCCAGAAACAAACAGTACAGGACCCCTTTACACTCGCAAATTCCACCCACAAATCACCGAAGCCGATACTGGAGTCGGGGGCCAAAGCCACTGCCAAGGGCAATTTCAGAGAGGCAGCCTGGGAAGGGCAGCAGTGGAGAGCCCGCCCACGGGACACTGAGCCTTCCGAAAAGACATCTTTTGCACATCTGTGATCTCTGGCTGACCATCGCTCTTCTAACAACTTAATCTGCCCGGGGCCCTAGCTACTGGCCAAGGAGGAGGGTACAAAAGCACTGACATGCACAGTCTGGAAAAGAAAGCCAAGGAACTCACTGTCCTATCAGCATTTCCTTCATCCAACTCAGATGCATACAACAGGCTCCCTTTGCAACCGCTCGCTGGCCACGGATTCCCCGTGATCGAGGAGCTTGGAACTAAATCATTCCCAATGCTCTTGTACATTTTAAACGTTCCCCAGTATTCCTTCTTAAGGATAGAAAGTGAAAGATCTAGAAAGTGAAGGATCCGGCTCTGCTACTTATTGTCTCTGTGGCCTTGAGAAAATCTCACTTAACCTCGCTGGGCTTCCACATACTGGTCTGTAAAATGGGCACAATAACCACATGAGAAATGTGAAGGGAGTCTTCAGTACATTAGCTGACCCATATTAAGTACTCAGTAAGTGTAACTGCTATATTTTACGTTATTATTTGTTACTGCTTTATTTTCTACTGTTACCACTTCCTTGCAATATTGTCATGGCCATGAAATGGGGTGTGTGTGTGTGTGTGCGTGTGTGTGTGTGTATATACACCATCAAATAATATATACCTGCCGTATTTCTGGCACTCAAAAAGACGGCATGCTATGTCCTTATGCCCTTAAGTGACACTCAGTTAAACTGCCAGTCTGAGAGGTCAAAGTTAGTATCGCTACAGGTAGATGAGGACACCCTCTTATCACAGGAGAGCTGAGTTTTCCCAGATAGCAGATGAGAGCAAGGGAGCTGGGAGCTGGGCCCTCGGTGCTGGGGTCCACTCAGAGCGCGGGGAGGGCGGCTGACGGGCAGCCTGGAGTTGGACGCATTTTCAAAGTTTTTACTTAGTTTGTTTTTCTATCCAGCTTCTTTCCAAACAGAAATTCTGAAGTGGCTTACAATAATACACATATTCAGAATAGAGTGTTTCTGTACCAGAAGTCGAAAAGCAAAGCCACAAACACTAGGGAAACAACAGATTTTCATCCAAACAAGAGAACTTTCGAGAGTAAAAGTTGGGGCGGGGGGCAATACTAAAAACTGAACTGAAGTGACAGACACAGGACTGTCTTGGGACAGTTGACTTGGGCCTGTCCCAAGCTAATGAGGACACACGGCCGCCTTGGTGGAAGGGAGGAGGGGCCCGTGAGGCAGCTGCGGTCCCGTCAACGGTCCCTGGGCTGGGCCTTTGCATCTGGAACAGAGCTTCCCAGCGGCCAGGGAAAACAGGCAATAAAACGTAATGCACAATTTCATTAAAGAAGGAAGTATACCTTTTCTCGAGGGCCATCAACTGTCCCATTATTAAATATACTTTTTATTCAAATATTAAAGACTATCTTGAAGACAGGAAAACACTGCCCATAAATTACTACCCTTTAACCTGGTCTACACATAGACGCTGATCTACAAAACTGTCATCACGCTACACTAACTATCCACTCAACTATCATACCATAAACCTTTTTACGTTTCTACATAATATCCGTATTAACGCACTTGAATAGCAGCAGAAGGTCCCGTTTGATGCTCCATATCTCCTTAACCGGTGTCCTACTACTGACAAATACATATAAACAAACACCGGTCGTCGGGTTATTTTCACATCTGGCTTGTCACGTCTCTAGACAGCGCTGTAACAGAAGGACGGGTAGGCTACCGCTTAAATTATTTCCTTAGAATACATTTCCAGGAATGAAGCCACTGAGAATGCATAAACATTTTCATTAATTTTGATAGACACCGCTCAATGGATTTCCCAGTGAGTCACCCCAGGGCTCGGCAAATTCTGGTCCGCAGGCCAAATAATGTTTTAATGGGACACAGCCTTGCGCATTCATTTTCAGGTTGTCTACGGCCACTTCTGACTGAGTTACAGAGCTCCAAGAGAGGCCATAGAGCCCACGAAGCATAAAGGATTTACCACTGGACCCCTGACACAAGACATCTGCCAACTCTTAAGTTACCTCCCTATGCACTCCCACCAGCAGTATGGGCACGGGCGTGGGGCCCCACTGTAACGGAAATGAATTACGTGGGACCCCGCAGAGAGGTCAGGGAGAGAGAGAACAGATGTTTGCTTCCTCAACAAAGATGTAGTATGTGTGCGGCGAAGCCACAAGCTAACCACCAAAACCCACGCTTGCTTTCTTCCCCAGGAATATGGACACGGCTAAGACGTGGCTTTCTGGCTTCCCTCCCACCTTCCCCAGCCTCTGCAGCGAGCTGTTGCCATCGGACACTGCTCTTGCCAGGCTGGGAGCAGAAGTGAGGTGAGCCATCTGGGGCCCATTTCCTAAAGAGAAATCTCTAGCCTGGGCTCCCAGCCTTGATCTCTACCTTTTGAACCACTGTTTTTCGGAGTCTCCACGGAGCAGTAACTACGACCTGACACAACCTAGTGGCAGCAGTGGGGTGTCCGCACCATCAAGTATGGGGTACAGAGTCGGTGGGCGGGCAGTGATGAGAAGAAGCAGGTGTAACAGGCGTGAAGGCCGCTGACCCTCGTTAGGGTGTGGCAGAACATCTGGTGAAACTGTGGCCTACTAACTTTGAAAGCGTATCGCGTACCAGTAGCTCGAAAGAAAAAGCTGGATAGAACAAAACATCAGTGTGCACGAGCTGCAACTTGGTGCATCTAGCCAATTATTAGAAGAAAGACGAGAACTGCCTGGTTTGTAAGCAAAAATACAAGGGAAGAGAGAAAGAGAGGCGGGGTCCCAGCGCCTCCAGAAAACCTAACTGCTTCTCTGTCCCAAAGAACAGAAGACGAGCGGGCTGTTGTTCCAGATTGTTCCGAGACTCTCTACCCCAAATGGAAGATGGAGCCCTGCGGCAAAGATGAAATGAAAGCCATTGCCTTCCCACCCCCCTCACCTGCGACCGGGAGACCGGGATGGCCTCAAGGCCGCCTCCGCAAGGCAAGGAACAAGAAGGACAAGAAGTGCGAGAAAGACGGTGGCCTTACGGGCTCCGCCTGAGGACGGGACCTCAGGTGTGGTTCCCAGCCCAGGAGCTGGAGGTCGGAAGCCCAGCTGGGTTCTGAAGGCCCCGGGTGTGAAAGGAAGCAGAGGCCTCACCTGAGAACACACCTGCCTCCCTTCCGCCTTGACGGACCCCCCAGGCCCCCAGGCGACAGGAAGCACAAGTCCCCCGGGGGCAGCTTTCCAAAGCCTACTTCCTCCAACCTGAGATGTGAAGGACCCTTGAGCAGGCAAATCTGGGGACCCAGAGGACACAGGGCCAGGGAGGTCTCCTGCACCTTCCAGAGAGCAGAGCCAGCGTCTAACCAAGAAGCCTCTGCCACAGCCAGGGGTCCCTGCCACTCCAGCTCTATGCACTGGCACCTGGCTGTGCCCTTCCCATTGGCCTTGGTGTGGCCGCCCGGCCAGAGACGGCAGACCCCAGCTCGGCCACCACCCACGGTCCTCTGATTCCGTTCTCATCCCTGGCTCGCGGGCGCTTCTGTCTCACTGGCTTAAGAGGAAACGTCTAGCCCAGACGGCTGTTCTTCCTGCCCTTCCCTCTGGCTGGCGTGGCGACAGCTAGGACAACACGGAACCTGGCAGAGCTGCCATCGCCCAGGCCCGAGTGACTCCACGGACGCCGGGAGCGGCACCCACACGGACCACTGCATGAGGGAGAAAGCCCTGTCTTGTTCTGATCGCACTCTGGGGTCTTAAAAAAAAAAAAAAAAGACACTGGAATATCCTAATACAATACAAAAGACCTCTCCAGAGTACTATGCCTGGGTGTGCTCTTGACGATATTTTAATGAAATCAACTTTATTCAAATAACTTTGAAGATTTTTTTTTGAGAGAGAGCGAGCAAATAACTTTAAATGAAATATTACATCAAAGATGTAAAATGAAAACTCGTGCCACGTACCATAGAGAATGTAACCAGGAGACGAATTCTGATGGAAAGTACAAAACTTTTTTTGGAGAGAGAGAGCGTGAAAGGGAGCGCGAGCAGGAGGGGGGCAGAGGGAGAGAGACAGACTCCTCAGGCCAACTCCAACCCCAGTGTGGCGCCCGATGCGGGACTCCGTCCGCCCACCTCGTGATCACCACCTGAGCCAAAACCAAGAGTCCAGATGCTTAAGAGACGGAACCAGGCAGGCGCTGCAAAATAGACAATTTTGTTCAATTCAAGCTGGGTACGCCTGCCAAAGGCTTTCAGGCCGAGGCCTATCTTCTCTGCTAAAACCTGACATTAAAAACATTCCCATCTAAGTAAACACTGTGGCGTTCTCTCCTTGAATTCAGAATGATGAAAAAAGAATTGAGAAAAAAAAATAATCATCTTATGATACGATTCAAGGTTATGTCTGTGGCCCCTGGGCGCCCAAAGCCTCCTGGGATGACAAAAAGCACGGAGACGCATCCAGGGGGACACACGCACCGAATGACCCGAGGGAGGCTGGTGCTGACACCACGGGCTGAGTACGAGACGGCAGCCTGCCCTCCAGTCTCGAATCTCCATCCGTCATAAAACAGGTATTTTTAAAATTTCCAGGGGATGCTGGCAAACAAGACCGAACACGGCTGGAGGACCAGAAATCGTGAGGAGTGTGCGGAACAGATGAAAAAAGGATGCAGCAGATGGAAGATACGAAGCCCAGAACGGTTCTCGAAGAGGGATGCTCCAGAAGCAGGCCCAGAGGACGCCCAAAGCCCAGGGCTGGTGCAGGCTGCAAGCTAGATGACTGGCCGGCATTCTGGGAACAGAGCGGCCAGGTGAGTCCTCCCACCCCAGGTCCACACCAAGCACCGGGGAGCCCAGGCATCCGCCTCCAGGAAGGAGTCACGAGGGCAGGGACCAGAATTAGAAAGTTGGGGCAGTGAGGATGCAAACACCCAGAAAACCAGAAACCAATGCACCTCTCTCATCAGAGCATCCCTTAGTCCCTTACAGGGGTGTGAGGAATCTAATGACTTATCAAATTACATGTTAAAACTAAAAAATTTGACTAAAAACTAAAAAATTGTGTGATAAGGGGCGCCTGGGTGGCTCAGTGGTTTAAGCCGCTGCCTTCGGCTCGGGTCATGATCTCAGGGTCCTGGGATCGAGTCCCACATCGGGCTCTCTGCTCGGCGGGGAGCCTGCTTCCCTCTCTCACTCTCTCTGCCTGCCTCTCTGCCTACTTGTGATCTCTCTCTCTCTGTCAAATAAATAAATAAAATCTTTTAAAAAAAATAAAATTTAAAAAAAAAATTGTGTGATAAGCAGAGTAATAACCATCTCCCCGCCCCCCGCCCACGTCCTGGAACCTGTGGATTCCTTCCTTATGTGGCAGAAGGGGATCTGTAGATGTGATTAAATTACAAACCTTGAGATGGAACAAGAACTGAATGATGTGGGTGGGCCCAATTTTATCAGCAGTAATCACAAGGGACCTTAGAAGAGGAAGCTGGGAGGGTGAGAGTCAGAGAAAGTGATATGATAATGCAAACACAAGTCAGACGGCTTGGAAGATGGTCCACCATTGGCTTTGAACATGGAATGAGGGGCCACAAGCCACAGAATGCAGGCAGCCTCTAGAAGGTTCTAGAAGAGAAAGGAAGAGAAGAGAAGGCAGCTTTCTAGAAGCCTCTAGAAGAGACAAGATAATAGCTTCTTCCCCAGAGCCTCTCAAAGGAACACCAACACCTTGGTTTTAGGACTTCGAACCTCCAGAGCTGTAAGACCGACAATAAATTTGTGTTATTTTAAGTTCATTCAGTTGGAAAAAGAAATTCAACTGATGGGCTAAATAAATGAATGGGTACAAGGAAAAAAATACACAAGGTGAAATTTTCTCAGAGGACAAAGTAAAAAGAACAGAGATCTAGAGAGCACGAAGGAAAAGATGAGCCAAAGAGAAAAAGACAAAGTTTCAACATCTAATAGGATTTTAAGAAGAAAAAATCAGAGAGAATCGAACAGGCTACTTAAAGCATTAAAAAAAGATTTCCAATCACTAAAAACAGTATGAGTAATCATATTTAAAGGGTCAGTGAGACAAAGGGAGGGGAGGGGGTATACCCGATCTTCCCATAATTCCGATAGACTTGCCAGGATGGAGAGACAACTCCACAGTTACAGTCAGAGACCTCAACACCCCCTGCCTAAAAATTAATAGAAAGACTAGACAAAATAGCCACGAGGTACAAGTTATTTGAACTACATTATCAAACAATTTGACCAAACTGGCATTTACAGAACCCTTCGCCCAACAAGAACAGAACACACACGTATTTCAAGGGAAGAACATTTACAAAGATGGACCGTACCCTGGGCCATCAAAAGGAAGTTTCAAAAAATTTTAAAGGGTACAAGTCATACAGAATCTGTTATCTAAGAAAAATGGAATTAATCGGAAATCGAAACAGAAAGATATGGAAAATCCCCCAAATATATGGAAACTAAATAACATATCTCAAAATAAACCATGGGTTCAAGAGGATATCAAATGTGAAACTAGAAAGTATTCTGAAGAGGATGAAAATGAAGACAACATACCAGGAACTATGGGACGCGGCTAAAGCAGTGCTTCGAGGGAAAAACCAGCACTCAACACACAGATTAGGGTGGACGAAAGGACTCAGTGACCCCAGCTTCTACCTTAAGAAACGTGATGAGGAGGAGCAAGCAAAATCCAAAGAAGGAAGGAAATAATAAAGATCAAAGTGAAACTCAATGAGCCAGAAAACAGCAAGTGACAGAGAACCAATGAAACAGAAAACTGGTTCTTTGAGAAGACAGTAAGACGGATGCATCCCTAGGTAGAGAGAAGACACAAATTTTCTCTCAGAAACAAGAGCAGTGGCATCACTACAAAGTCTCTATCTCTCACAAGGAAAATAAGGAAATATATGAAAGACTTAATCCAGTAAATCTGGCAACTTAGGTGATATGGACAAAGGCCATGAAAGACACAAACTACCAGAGCTCACTCAGGAAGAAACAGATAACCTCAACAGTCTCGTATCTACAGGGTAATTGAATCTGTAGTTAAAAACTTTTGCACAGGGAAACATTTATTTTAAAGAGTAACTTTAACAGAGAAAGCTGACAAGCACTGCCTCAACCAGGTGGCCAGCAAAAGCATCGATCACAATTAACATCAATACTAATGATTCATGTCGATACCCTGAGAATGGCACTTGGCCTCTGTGGCCTTCCAATTCCGTATCACCAGTCTCGTCACGAAAAAAATATCGACAAATCTCAACTAGGGACATTCTACAAAATACCTGACCATGACCCCCAAAGCTGCCGAGCTCCTAAGAACAAAGAAAGTCTCAGAAACCGTCACAGCCGAGAGGATTGTGAGCAGATATCACGACTCAATGTAAGGTGGTGTCTTGGATGGGATGTTGGAACAGAAAAAGGACATTAGGTAAACACTAGAAAATCTGAATGAAGCACAGACTTTAGTTATTAATAATGTATCAGTAGAGGTTCACTGGATGTACCAAACTTGTAAGATGTTAATAATAAGGGAAAAAAATAATAGGGGAACAGTTTGGGGTATATAGGAATGATGTGTACTATCTCTTCAACTTTTCTATAAATCTACAACTATTCTAAAATTAAGTTTATTTTAAAAAAAACCTTTCTCACAAAGGGTTTATCCCATGAATATAAGACTGCTTTAATTAATTTCACATAACTCACCATGTTCACAAACTAAAACAAAAAAACACATTATCTCCACAGAGGCCAAAGAAATTCATTCCTAATAAAAACTCTCAGCAAACTATGACGGGAAGAGAATTCAATCTGATAAAAGCATCTATGAAAAACCTACAGCTAACATCATACTTAATTATGAGATACTGAAGGCTACCCCCGCCCCCATATCAAGAAAAAACTAGCAGGTGCACAACAACTATTCTATTCAACATTATACTGGAGGTTCCAGCAGGTGCAAAAAGGCAACAAAAATAGTTAAAGGCATCTTGACATCCAGTAAGTCTTTATTTGTAGATGACACGATCATCTCTATAGAAAAACTTACAGGATCTACAAAAAACCTGCTGAAACTAGTAAGTGAATCCGGCAACACGGCAATGTAAAGGCAAGTACAACAAAGGCAAAGTCAAAAATCTACAGGAAAGACTAACAGATAAAAATCAGCGGTATGCCTACACATTAGCAATAAAAAAAATGGTCACTGATATTTTGTAAAAATGATGTTTCAAGTCACATGAAAAATATGAAGTACTGGGAGACTGATTTAAAACTGTGTTAAGTCTTATCTGCTAAAAACAGCAAAGCATGCTAGAATAGAAATTAAGAAAACTGAAGTGGAAAATAGACTGTGTTCAAGACTGGAAAACTCCATATTGTTAAACTGTAAATCCCCACTAAATTGATTTATAGATTCAACCTCAACCAAATCAAAATCTAAGCATGATTTCTTTCATAGAAATTGAAAAGCTAATCCCATAATTCACATAGAAAAGCTACTAGAACAGCCCAAAGAGCTTTGGAAAAAGACCAACATTAGAGGACTAACACCACCCACCTTCAAAGACTTAGGATGAAGCTAGAGTAACCCACTATAAAAAGTTGAATGACAACGGGCATGTAATGGTAGTACATGGCATGATACGGCTTGAATATTATTTTTATTCTCATAACAGCATAAATAATTGATATAGGATATAAAAATGGAAGTTACCACTGAGGCTGCAGAACTGTTAAAAAAAAAAATGGATGGGCAGGAGACCACCATGTGGAAATTGCAAACACACAAACCAGATCAGAAGAGATTGGAAACCAGTTTTCACGACTCTTAATCCCAACCTTGTCTATGCTACAGATGGGTCAGGAGATGGAGATCAGAAAGGGTTTTTAGAGAAATTTCTGGAGAGCCTGAAGGGGGGGGCAGTGTTTACGTTCTTCCCTATTTCACATCAAGTCAAGGGAGACTTTTAAAAAGACCCATAAGAGAGCTTGAAATGTGCTCCCTGGAGCTTTAAGAACAGAAGTAGTGGATGGAGAAAGAGAGAAGCCAACTACAATCCCTTTGCTGACACCAATCTTTCCCCTACAACACGCCAGAGCTTGAGGAGCGAGAGCCCAGCTTGAAATCAAGATCCTGCATCCATACACTCAAGTGAGCGGAAGATTTACATTACCCAAGAGGAGCCAGTAAGTCACGGGGCCACCCATGGCTTCACCAAGAAGTAGAGGCAACATTTAACATAACAGGGTGGGGTGGGGAGTTGTGCGTGGTCAAAATGATGGTGTCACGATGAAAACAGTGATTATGAGTAACTTGGAGGAGGGCGGGAGGGGAAGTACATGGGAGGCTGAGGACAGGGAACACAGTCTTCATCTGCCGTATCAGGAAACCACAGATATTATCCCAAACCAAAAAATCAAGAACTAGCAATAAAAGCGTATCATTTAGAACAATGGAGCTAAATACCAAACAAAGAGTTGAAAGTGGGTCCTTCTGAGAGCAGGAAATGAAGATGGGGAGAGGGTAGAAAGGGAGACAGCTGCTCTTCATTAAAAGCCTGGTAGCAGGGACGCCTGGGTGGCTCAGTGGGTTAAGTCGCTGCCTTCGGCTCAGGTCATGATCCCAGGGTCCTGGGATCGAGTCCCGCGTCAGGCTCCTTGCTTGGCAGGGAGCCTGCTTCTCCCTCTGCCTCTGCCTGCTTGTGTGTACTCTCTCTCTCTCTGGCAGATAAATAAAATCTTTAAAAAAAAAAAAAAAAGCCTGTTTCTTTCTGGAACTATATGCATATATTAGTCCCATCCTTTTTATTTTTTAATTGAAAAAAATCTCAAAAGATAACAACAGTGTTGGAAGAAAATCCCACGGGCAGGTGTGTTACGGAGAGACAAGTTTGAAATCCATGGGCAAAAAAGTGAACTTCGACTTCCGTCCCATACAAAAACTAACTCAGAGTAGGTCATGGACTGAAATGTAAATGTGTACAACTCTGGGGAAAAAGCACAGGAGAACTTGTTCAGGGATAGACAGAGAAAGCTCGGACTTGACACCAAGAGCGGGATCATAAAAGGAAGAAATGAGAAACTGAACTTCACACCACAGCTAAAAACTGATCTGTCAAAAACCCTGTTAGGAGAATAAAAAGAAGCTACAGAGTGAAAGAAAACATTTGCAAGCCACAGATTCGTCAAAGGACTTATATTCAGAATACATAAAGAACTCTAAAATCGCAACAATAGGGGCCCTATTAGGCACAGTTAGAAGAGCAATGACTCTTGATGTCAGAGTCATGAGTTTAAGCCCCACATTGGGTGTGGACATCACTTAAATAGATAAAACTTAAAAAAAAAAACAAACGCAACTATAAACTGGGGGGGAAAAACCTATGACTATCCCTGTACGTAAAGAATGTGAATGAATCAATACAGCAAAGTAAACAACCGACAGGAGAAATGAATACATTACACGGACAGAGAGTTCAGACCTAAGAAAATACAAATGGCAAAGGAAACTACGGGGTGGGGGGGTGGGGTTCAACTTGACTGGTTATCACAGAAAGGCAAATTAAGATTGAATACTCTTTTTTACCCACGAGTGCTTGGCAAAAATGGAAGTCAAATGACCCGGGTACGGGGAAACAGGCATTACTACATCCGGAGTCGTGTGCCGTTCGGGAAGGTCATCTGGCAGCAGCTACTACCATTTGACATTTGCCTTCACTGTCACTTCCAAGGAAGACTTGCCGGTCAGCACACGGAGGCAGACACACTACCCTGCTTTCAGCAAGTAACTGGAAACAACCTTGGTGTCCGTTAATAGGGATAATGGTATATATAACGGAAAGCTATGAAGCTGTTCAAAACTCGGGGGACAGAGACAGATCCACAGGCATGACACGGAAATAACTCCAAGAGAAAGCAAGCCGCAAACAATACCCCTCGTACGACCTTGTATTTGACAACCAGAAAAAAAACTAAAACCGTGTATATGCAATGTCTGTAGACGGGGCAGGGTTCATACCCAAGTGCCAGTTTTTGACACCTGACCTAAGTTTCCCAAACCAGGAAGCAGGAAAAGGAGCATTCCTGAGAGGAGAGGGCGGTGGGATTCACCAAACGACCAAAGGAAAATATTCGGGGTCTCACACCCAATGTAGCAGCAAGCAAAGGCTTCTGGCCACGCCTCCCCCCAGAGTACACTGAGCCGCACAGAACGGTTGTCTCACCTGTTGTCTTTGCTGACGAGGTGGTGGACACCCCATTGAGCTCACTGGGACTCCTCTTGATGGGCCGTGGCTTATACTCTCGTCTAGGGACACTGGATGCCGCTGATATCCTGAAACACGCATAGACGACCAGTCAGACACCAGATGAAGCAAACCACGCCCCCAAATGTACGTTTCTGTGCTGCCCGGGGAAGCTCACGAACTTGGGGGAGAGGTGGCGGTCAGGAAGGGGGTAATTTTTACGCATTGGTTCGCAAGTAGCTCAAAGTGAAAGGTGTGATGTCCCCGGCGTAGTTTTTCAGCTACGTATTTGAAGCGGGGGGGTCCTCTCACAGTCTCTGAGGCGCCTGTGAGGGTCAGGGTTCCACGGGGCACCCAGCAACACCAGCTGCCTGCTCTCCCCTTGTGCTCACGGAAAGAGAAAGAGACACAAACGTGCTCGGGTGAGCACTGCAGGCTTCCCGCCCCCCCACCAAAAAAAGTGGAGGACCAGCCACACCGGAGAATTCTGCCACCGATTCGAGCAAACCTCCCTCCAGATGTATCCATTCTCATCATCCCAGGTAAAGCAATATTTTGTTACCAAATCTGGTCAAGAATGGGACAGTGGTTGTTGTTTTTTTTACCCCATTATCTTAATAGGGTTACTGTGCCTACCACCTGCGAGAGTACTCATTTTCAGAGATGTACAGAATATGTCGTCATTAAAGCCCGAGGACAACCACCTTTCTTTGGTCACTCAGAAGGTATTTTTGACTCAGTCTGTCTCCGAGTCAGTGTTACGAGCCTGGCCTGCTATCTGTCCCGGTGGAAGAGAAACGCATCTTCTTTCCAGACATTTACATACTTTCTGCGTACCACCTCGCACTTCTCCACATCCCCACCCGCTGGCGAGGACGTATAGGCCATCCCCACCCCAAGCTTGGGCTCTCAAATCGGCAATGAAGCCGGGACAGCTCTGCTGCGTGAGCAGCTCCGTCTGGTCGCCCTGAAAAGGGCTTTGGTGACACAGCAAAGGAGGAAAGCTGCCAGACTGCTCCGGCCGATGGCCCAGAGCCACGTCCTTATTACCTTCAGGGCTGTCGCACACCCCACCCTGAAAGCCAGCCAAGAAGAATCAGAACAGAATGGGGCGGTGGGAAGGGGCGGACGGAGGGACAGGCGGAGGGAGGGACGGACGGACGGAGAGGCTGGTTCGGGTGGAGGCCCTCACCGCATCCGCAGCTTGCTCTGTAACTCCTGCAGGATCTCGGTGGACTGTCTGTGGTAGTCCAGAGCCGCCTCTACAAACACGGCCAACTGGCTGACTTGTTCTACCTGCGGCAAAAGTGAAAAATTATGCCAAGGCCTGGGTAACGTTCAGGGAGAGCGTGCGGGGACCAGCACCAAGGACCCGGCTCTGCGTCGTCCTCGGCGCTGGTCCGTTTCACTTCTGACTCTCGGGAGATTTTTATGCTGGGAAGTTCATGGACCTGAGCACGGGGTGGGGGGGGAGGGGAATAAAGCCTTTCCAATGACATGGGAAGTCAACACTGAGTAAACGGACCCCTTCCTTCGTGAAACGTCTCTACGGGCATCTTCTAAGTCAGATCAGGAAGCTAAGTAAATAAAGCTGTCCTCACACAAGAAAGGAAGCCAGGGGCAGGGTGGGCACCAGGGCAAAGACTTGCCAGCTCCCGCTGCGTCTCGTTGCTGTCCGCACAAAATCACGGCCATGAATGTAACCGCGAAAGGAATGACCTCTACAGCCTCTGGCATCTCTCATTCCCTTGAATCGAGACAGTCGTGAGATGTGTGACCAGATCACAGCGGATAGAAAAGCTGAAGTAGAAAAGCTCTATCGCATGAGAAACCCTGCGAGACCGGGGGGTGCGTGGATTGAGGAAGACATGTCTCCTGTGGGAGCTTCCTGGCGTCCCCCGCGTGTCTGAGCATCTGCTGGAGAAAACCAGGACTCACGACGCTGACGTCGGCAAGCCTTGGACACAGGACCTCCGGGCTGGGGCGATCAGGACCCCGGCAAGCGCCCCGTGACCTCCAGCTCCAGAGAAGGGCACAAACCAAAATCAATCCCCTCTCGTCCAAAGCAATCCCCAAGCCTACAAGTCACTCCCACACGCTAAGCGGCTTGAGGACAGACTTGCCCCGGTATCCCCCCCACATACCCCGTGAGACCAACCTTCAAAGACCCAAGCTGCTTCCATCCGCTGCTACAGACCGTGCTTTGCTGCCCTTACGCTCGCTTCCCTTCCGCACGCACCATTGGAAACACAGGTTCAGCGCGCACTGACGACCCACAGCATCCCACTGGTGACCCGCCGTGCTCCGCATCCGAACAGGAAATCCCGTTGGGCTACGTTCCCTTTGCCACGCTCGCGGCGGGAAGAGCACCGAGCCTAGCCTTAAATTCCCCAAACCTGATAAACACAACAGAGACATCCTGGCCCCTCGGAAATTCTACGGATTTCTTAAGGTTCACCTCTCCGGCTTTCCCCGTGAAACATGTCCCGTGCCATGGCCCAGCGCGACCACAGCAGAATCTGCAGCAGCAGGACATGGGCTCCCCGGCAGGGCAGGGGGTGGGGGTGGCGAGCCGGGTCCAAGCTGAGCCCCACCTCGCTGCCTTGAGTAAAGTCAACTTCTATTTTAATACCCACTTTGAAATACATTTGACATTTCTCTTTTCAAAGGAGCAGTGAGAACATGAATATTCCTGGAAACGCACAGGGAGGGAAGGGGACGGAGAGGGAAAGATCACCAGCTCTCCCGTCTGGGGGGCTCAAGCAAGTTCTGTACCCTGGAGAGGCACCTGTCACTCTTCGGTCGATGGCTGACTTTGGGAAGGAAAGGAATCCCAAGGCCCCTCGGGAGAGAACAGCCGTGCAGCGAGGGGCCTGCATACAGTAGGCCCTCAATGCAGCCCCTGAGGAGAGGTGGTACTACAGGGCAAAGTGCTTGCTGGAAGCCACGTGGTACCACAAAGGGCTCATGTGGCTCCCCAGGCCAGGAAATGGAGGCGTCCGGCTGTCCCCGGGCCATCAGCAGCAAGGTGCACGCGGGTGGTCTCTGCTTCCAGACCCCGGTCAGGATCAACCCCCGGACAGGCAGAACCACGGCAGCACTAAAGCCAGGCCTCGCGAGCACCCGTCCGGAGGGCAGAGCGTCTCTGCCACTGGCCACACCGCTCGATCTGCCAGACCCACCTGTTGACTCCGGGAAGGTCACCCGGGATGAGAAGACAGCGGTTCCGACTGGGACCCGCGCTGCCCCTTGCTGGGGCCACCTTGGGAGCGGAGGGGGACCACACACCGTGGAAGGGTTCCCACCTCGCACACGGCGCTCCCGGCTCAGGGTAAGGGGCCCTCGCCGCCAGGATGGCTCACACCCTGCCAGGGGCCTGAAGCAAGAGGCTCGGACGGCCCAGTAAGCTAGAGGAGGAGGAGGGAGGGGCCAGACACAGGCCGCGGTGCTGGCAAATGGTGGGGCGAGGATGAGGAAGGTACTGGGTGGGAGGGAGGTCATGGAACCAGAAAGAGGTTGTGATGGACAGAAAAATGGCCCCCAAAGACCCCAAGCCCATGCCCCCAAATCTGTGGCAAAAGAGGCTCTGCGGGGGAGTTAAAGGTCTTGAACCAGACGAAGACCTGGGTTATCTGGGTGACCCAGTATCATCACCGGGTCCTAGGAGAGCAAAGCAAGAAGGTCGGAGTCCAAGAAAGAGGTCCCTGAGGGGAGGCAGAGGCAGACGTATGAGGACACCCGGGCTGCGCGGCAGACCCCACACCACTCCGGGCTTTCTGGCTCCCTTCCCTGCGGCAAGACTCAGGGTCCCTCCGGGGTGCCGCCCGCGGGTGCTCTCTACTTCACGACCCTCTCGTTAGCTGCAAACCCGTGGCTGATTACACGCATGTGAGGCTGCTGGGGGTACTGAGCCCTTGGGGATGGAGGCAGAGCACTGACGTCCCCGTGCTACTGTGGGCTGTGGCCCCAGGGACACTTGAATTGGATCTGGGCCACTGGGGTGAACCGGAGACGAAGTGCAAAGGATCTGGGCTAAACCCAAAGGAAGGATGTCTCCGAGGACTGCATCGTGTAGAAAGATCAGGTCTCCGCAGGTTATAGAAGCAGGTGGCCAAGCAGAGCAGGGCGGAGAGGCACACCCTGAAAGCCGCAGCACAAGGAGAGGGGACAGGGTTGGCAGCAGGCAGCGCCTGCCCCCAGATGCTCGGAATCCGCAGCGTGCCCGGCGTGCGAGGATAAGGAAACGCATCTCTTCCAGAACTCGACAAGACGTCCCCTCTCACAACGGAAAATGACACATTTCCAACGGAGAGAGCATCCTTGATTTGAACTGTGGTCGTCCCAGTGATCTCTAGTCTGTCCCATCAGAGACCTCCATTCCTTCTCCCCGGAGAAGCTAGAAGTCCGGGCACAAACAGACGCCTTTGCTAATGGGGCGAGAGCTTTATCCAGAGTTTCTGAGGAAGTCAGGGCAAGGCAATTAACTCAGTGACCTGGGTCACAGCCCCCTGGGCTTCCGTTCTCCACTTCGCCTTCCTAACGTTAGGTTTCCTGCACGAAGTTGGTCACGTGGTGCCTGACACGTGTAGATCAAGGTGACTGTCCAGGGACAAAGAGCTGAGCAGAAGTGAAACCACATCAGATCTCAGGTGGTCTGTTCCTCGCTGGGTGCCTTCTCTCCACGAGCCCAGTTTTTCCTAATGTACCCTGTGCCGCGTGTCACCAGTCCCTTGAAATGACAGCGACAGTAACGATGATGTTGGAAGTGCCCTCCGGTCAAACAAGTCTGAGACGCTCCCCGCTGTGCCTTGTCTCAAGAATCTCTTCGAGATGAATTTCTCCCATTATCACATAAAGACTCTTGGGATCAGAAAACCTGCCTAGTTCTGTCCACGTGAGGATTTGCCAACTCACTTGACTGTAGAGACGTTATTCGTGCGACCTACTGTGTCCCATGGAACGAATTTTGGAAAAATGCCGCTCGGGACCAATGGAAAGAACCCAGGAATCTGCAACCCAGCAACCCCACTTGCTGCGGGAGCCCAGGGATGGAGGAAGGATGCCCAGGCGGGAGGCAGCTGTCCGTCCTCACGGGCCTGGAATGGGGGTCTTCCAGATGCTCTCTCGGGCTCCTGCCAAAGTCAAAGACCTTGATGTCAAAGACCGTGATGTCAAGGGGGAGGGATAAGCTTCCCTGCAAGACAGAAGGAGGGGGTCAGCAGGCCTGCACGGGGGATACGCCGCTCCCAAGAAATGGTGAAGGCGGCAGCCGACCTGCTCCATTTCCCGTTCCCCCACCTCAGAGCGGCCTGTGATGGGCACAGGGGCCCCTCTCCGAGGAGGAGCCCCACCCGTCCCAGCCAGGCGCGTCCCAAGGGCTCAGCCACAGGCCTGCCCTCCGGGGCTCCAGGGGAAGCTGACGGACCCAAACACCTGCGGGCCCGCATCTGCGCCTGGAATAACGAAGCTGACCCCGTGAGCGAGAGGTGAAGAGATGCCCACGGCCTCCAATCCGGCCCCGACGGGCAGGACAACCGAGGACCCCAGTGTGGGGCCAGAGGAGACTTCTCTTTGCTCCTCCCGCTTGCAGCCCTGCCAAACTCAGAGAGGAAGACAGACGCCAGTCTCCTTGGGAACGTCAGAGCGACCGATTCGGGTCCCTCATGCCACCCCTTCCTTCCTTCTCCGTCACAGGTGCAGGGGTGCTCTGTCTGACCGAGGGGGTCGGGGGCCCCCGACAAGCAGGGTGTCTGCACCCAGCACCGAATGGGCGATAACTGGGTCCTGGCTGCCGTCGGAGTTCTTCAAGAACGTGGGTTCGCAAGCCATGATCCCCTTCCCGCTCTGCCTGCCTCACTGCCCCGGGGGGTCCAAGGTCTAGACTTCAGTGCCGGGGGAGGCAGCAGGCGTCCCACCGCGGGCCCAGGCCCACGCTGCCCACAAGGATTTCCAGAAAGTTCTGTCCTGTGGGCGAGGGGCCGGTATGCGTCCCTGGTTCGGGTGTGCCTGTTTGTCTCTCAGCTGGGAGAATACAGATGTGAGGACAGATGAGCAGACACCCCCCGGAAACCCCACAAACGGCCCGGTAGCCGGAAAACCCTAGCAAGAGGCGGATCTCTGGCGTTATCCGGCGAAGCCGTTCTAGCGTCTTCACCATGGCTACAGGACGAGAGCGCTGGACAAGACGCCAGCCGCTCCCCGGACGGTGAGACTCCGGGGTTTGAACCGTTGGTACCAGGCAGAGGTGGGCGGGTGGCACCAGGCCACACGGGCCACGCACACGCCCCACCCCCGCTCCATCCACGGCGCTCTGCCCCTCTCCTCCTCCAACCCATCTTCACTCCTGCTGGGGAGGAGATGAGGGAACATTCCTTGATCACCGGGGGGGCTTACTCTGCCTCAAAGCCAGCGTCGCAGCCGGAGGCCCCGGGTCTCAGCGTGCGTGCGGAGGGCTGAGTGAGGGCGGCTTCCGTCAGCTGAGGGCAGAAGGAGCAGAAGTCCCAGCTGGACACCCGTGGGCCCGTCATCCCCTCCAGCTCTGCTGCCAGGAGGTCTGGAGGCTTCATTCCTGGGTGTTCTCATCAGTGGAAAGGGCTGCCCCTTGGTTCCAATCTGGCTTCTGTGTCCCTTCCTCAGTTAGTCAGAACTCAGAGAGGCGACCAGCTCTGACCGGTTCCCCCAAACCTCTAGCTCACGATGGTACCAGCATCTCCCACCTGTGTCTGGAGGAAGTCCCCACAGCAGGTGCCAGGCCAGGCAGAAAGCACCGTCCAATCCCCTGGACAGACCCCCCACCCCGTGTTTACCTGGGAAGTTAGACCCCGGACACCTTTAGTGGCAGGTTCAGCTCCTGGAGGAAAACCCAGCCGTCCCGAAGCATCACTCCCTCTCCAGGGCCTCCTCACCAAGAAAGGCAGCAGGCACGGCTAGAAGGGGCCGAGTGGCAAAGGGTGGGCAGGAGCTGGTGACCCAGAGAGAGCAGGAAGTCAGGACTCTGTGGGCTGCAGAGCCCCTGGGTCTGGCCTGGGTGCAGAGAAGGGCGAGGGCAGGGCTGAGAGCTCCGTGAGCACCTCCGCCCCCCACGCCCTGGTTCTTTGTCTTCCCTCTGAGTCACCTGCTGTTGAACCCCAAACACCGACCACCTCCCCATCCACCTGCCGGGTCCGAGGGCTGAACTGGAGATTTTCTAGACCACGCCTCATCCACAGGACTGCCAGGCCACCTGGGTATGGCCCAGACACCCCGACGGCAAAGGTCAAGACAGTGCCCTCTGGGTCTGACTGCTGTCGCCCCGAGAACAGAAGGAAGGCAGCCTTGCGAGTGTCCCCGCTATGAGCCCGCCAAGGGGAAACAGTGAAAGCAGGGGCCACCCCCAGCACCGTACGTCACTCAGCAGATGACCTCTCGTCACCGTCACCATCACTGCCGTCACCACCAACCTCTCAAGCACCGCTCCGGCCATGCCTACAGCACTCCGCAAGCAGGGGGACCCAGCTGAGCCCGGCAGCTAAAGACGGCACACGGAGCCGAGGGCAGAGAAAGGGAAGGAGCCGCGTTCCACGGTGGCCGGAAAGTCCTTAGCCGTCTCCGGATGCCGGTCTCCTCCCACCTGCGTGGCTGGTTTCCAGGGGCTTTGGTGAAAGGACGGGCAGAGGCAGTAACGCCATCCCTGAAGCGAGCCGGCACCACCTGTCGGGGGAGGTGTGGACCCTGCCCGGAACTGAGGGAGCAGCCCAGGCTCCCCCGAGGTGAACGGGGGTGCCCTCGACCCCAGGAACCTCGGGGGACGCACGGCAGTTCCCCTGCTGGGCTGGAGTTAAGACCCGGCTCTTACTCCTGCCGGGGCGGGCTGGGAGGTCACCGTCGGCGCAGGGACCAGTGACCGAATTCCCATGAGGAAGGGATCACTCCTGACTTCCGCTTGACCTTGAAGGAAAAACAGGTCTCTTGGGGGCACTTCAGAGAAACTGAAGCAAATCCCGAATGGAGGATTGGCAAAACCCCGTCATCATCGCGCTCCGTGGAGGAAGCAGCAGGCGGGGCCGTCGCCTGCCCGACACACGAGACTCGACCTCGGTTTAAGTCTGCCACTGACAAGCCCGGGACCAGAGGGACGACCTTTGCCACGGCCTGGTGAGATCACATGTGTCTGATACGTCACACTCCACAAGCAGGCGCCAAACACTTCGAAAAGTCAAATACGACAATCTGAGATGCAACAAAACCAGAACTGCCCATGGGTTTGGGAAAGTTTCAAGAGAAAATTGATATTTTTAAGGGGAAAGAAACAAGCAGGAAAAACAGAGCTGAGGGTCCTACCTCTTCCCATTTCCCACAAGACGTAAAAAACCTGATAAACTATTAAAAGGAGAAGCAGAGCAGAGACTAGTTTTCAGCACGCAGGTTTTGTGGACGTGGGGAATTTTCCAGATTGTTTTCTCCAGGATCAACGTCTTGTCAACACTGAACGTAACTCCCCCCCACATCACCCAGCACACAAAAGCTGCTCATACATTTTGTTCAACGGGACTCGAAAATGCGAGACCTCGATACGCCTCTCCATGAACTACTGGAAGCAGAACATGGTTTCGCAGATAAATCAATCCTCTGACTTGTCTGCACAGGCTTGGAAGTTCAACAAACAGGGTCCAAAACTAAGGCTGGGCCAAAAAGGCACCGGGCATTGCCAACGCCAAGTTTAGGACAGGGACAAGCAGGTAGCAGAAGACTCGTCCCATGAGGCAGCAACAAACACCGAAGGCCTCATCCCTGAGGCAAAGGAGGGAAGCCCTCAGCCTTCGTGCCGCCCGTGACCGTGGGGGTGACCATGCCTCTTAGGTACGTTGCATCCAGCTTCCCTTAGACACACGGAATAAAAGCTGGCGGAAATCACAGTGCGACGGACGAGTTTACATGTATGAGGGACCCGTGTCAAGGCCCTCACGATGCCCGAGCTCATGAGCGCCACCACTCGGGTGTGGCCGAACGGAGGTCACACTCTGACATCCCGAACGTTCGCGGTGACCGGGCATCAGAGCGCGGTTCCTCCGCAAGCCACCACCTCGCAGAGTGCCTGTCCCAGTCTCAGCAAAACCGCACGTCACCACACCACATGGGCCTTCCCTTCTCCCGCAAGCCCAGCAGGCTGTGGCCTCAAGTTCAAGGGCCAGTCGCTATCTAATTCCCGAAACCACCCCCTCCCCAGGGCCGCCTGCAGCACACCTCGTTTGAGTCGGGACTTGCCAAATTTCTGAAGCAGGAGATAACGGCTATGGAAAATTCCAGAACGTTTGTAAACTAAGGCTCCAGCACTTCTCCACATGCTGGTCCCAGTCATATAGTCAAGGCTTTTAATCCCATTAAAGTCTCCTGTTTGGTTTAAATACTTACATCATTCTCTAAAAAATTAAACATGCTTCTTTCAGCCAACTCCTTTGACTCTTCAAATTTTTCTACCGCTTGTCTGACTTCTTCATCTGGTATCTTACCTACTCGCTTCTTTTTATAATCATAATCCAGGCGGCGGCCTTCCAGCTTCTTCAGGTGGTGCTACACAAGACAGAGGAGTCTTTCAGCGAACCGTACACTCAAAACATGGGGCAAAGAAACCCTTGTTGTTTCCATGAAAGCAGCCCTTGCTTTTTGTCTGCCTACATTCTAGGGGCAGGGACACATCTTACGTGTCTGTGTGTCACCAACATCCACTAGAGGCCACCTTTACTGAAGGTCCTCAAGGAGTATCTGCGGGTCGATGGAAGGGTGGTGGGCAGATGGCTGGCTGGATGGGTGGGTGGATGGATGGTTGGATGGATGGGAGGGTGGGTGGATGGGTGGATGGGTGGGCAGAAGGTTGGATGAATGGGAGGGTGGGCAGATGGCTGGCTGGATGGGAGGGTGGATGGGTGGATGGATGGTTGGATGGATGGGAGGGTGGGAGGGTGGGTGGGTGGGTGGATGGGTGGGCAGAAGGTTGGATGAATGGGAGGGTGGGAAGATGGCTGGCTGGATGGGAGGGTGGGTGGATGGTTGGATGGATGGATGGGTGGGTGGATACACACAGGGATGGTTGGATAGGTAAGTGCATGGGCAGATGGGCAGATGGAGGGTGGGTGGTTGGGTGTGCCGATGGGTAGGTGGGTGCATGGATGGATGGGTGGATGGGTGGTTGGTTGGGTGGCTGGGTGGGCAGCTGGGCAGATGGAAGACGGGTGCATGGGTGCGTGGACGGATGGGTGGACGGATGGGTAGATGTGTGGGTGGGTGGACGGACGGCAGAGTGAATCAGTGTCTATATGGAACATAAGGAAACAGTATCAGCACTCGGATTCCATTTTCCAAAGTTCTATATAGGACCCACCACATAAGTTCTATCCATGTCCAGATAATTTCCAACTAAATTATCTACACCAAAAATAAGTACATTTCCTTCGGCACTACTGTCAAGTCCTAAGAGGTAGATTATAAAAGCAGAAGTTCCTAGTAGCCCCTAGAATACCTCTGTGTATCCCACAGAATTCCCAATGACGACAGAACACATTCAATAAATGGCATCAATGAACATGTACACACAGAGGACAAACACTGACCATCTCTGAAGGGTGAGACTTCTTTTTTAAAAAAATAGGATCTCTTTAACAAAATGTAACAACTGTAAACATTCAACCTGTCCATTCACAGAATGGGCTGCTTTGTGTGGTACGAAATGCCCCACCTCGGTCTGCGTGCAAGCAGAGGGATCCCATGTCAGAAATACCGTAGACAGCTCAGCTGTACGGGGCAAAGGAGAGGCCTGGAAGAGCTCACACCTCTAATCCTCGGAAAACAGGTACTTGCTGTGGAACAGATCCACAAACAGACCATCCCGCCGATGTACGCAGGTAATGTTACTGTGCGCTTGAGCGACGAGCACTCGTTCCACTTCCATAACGAACAGGCGAAAAGAGCAATTGCACAAAAAGCCAGAAGCATCTTTCCTGTATGTTCTGTGACTCGGGGCACATCTGGTATTCCCTCCGGGTCTCCGTGTGCGGCCATAAAGCGGGAACAGGGATGGCGAGCCTGGCTGCTTACGGGCCAAGGGATGTTTGGAATCCATAAAACCCTTCCCGGGTCTGAGTCAGCTGGTCGGACGTGGACAGGCTCTCCCCTGCCGGCATCTGAGGCACAGACAGCACAGCGGAGACGTGAACAGCTTCCCAACGGGAGACTCTGAACTCCGGATCGTCACGTGACTTCAGCGCAGACTGATGGTGTTTCTGCATCAAACGGCAGCTGTGGAATGAGACGCCCTCGGGATCCGGTTCTGTTGCACGGGGGATGCCGACACTGTAGGGCAGGTGTACTCCGCACGTCTGTCTGGTCCACGCTCGCGTCCGCAGCCAGCTCTGAAGCTGGTCCAGGGCAGAGCGACGGTCCCCAGAGGACTCTGGGTTCTCCCCAAGGACAACAGCATAAGAAGAAATAGCGTATTATATGTTCCAGCCGAGGGGGGGTCTCTTGTCTTAAGGTTCTGCATGTGGGAAGGGTGTCTTGGTGGCCCCACGTCCCCAGAACGGCCCTTCTTCTCTAGAGTCATCTGCTCTTTGATAATTTGCCACCACAAACCCTGTCCTGGGCCTCGGGGTCCCAGAAGTGAACAAAGTGGGACTCCTCACCCCCAGGCACTCAGTGGCCAACAACAGGAGAGGAGAAGCAGGGAGGCTCGAGGCACAGGGGAGCAAAGGCTCCAGCAGGGAGGGAACAAAGGCTTCCCTAAACAAAGAGCATCTGAGATCTGAGAGGTGAGCACTAGGCCAGGAGGGGAGGGGAAGGAGAGAAAGACAAGGAACAGAGGGACTGCCCACAGCAAAACATGAGCAGAGAGGCTGGGCAGCAGCGCTGGGAAGGGGTCGGGGGGCAGGCCCCAGAGGGCAGGAGAGGCCGGAGAATCAGGGCTAAGGTGGTGGGTCTGTTGTCCACCACCAGTGGGCAGCTACGGATGGTCTCCGTCTAAGGCTGCCCTGGGTGTGATGGAGAGTGTGCTGGGGGCGGGGAGGAGGCATGAAGCCGGGAGGCAAGGGCTCCTGGGCTGATGTGTCCAGATGTTAAGCAGGAAGCCAAGAGATAGAAAGGGGAAGAACGGAGATTCAGGAGAGAGGACGATGGACATGGCCATGGACTCCAGGGCCCAGTGGAGCCCTGGCTTCAGAGGGCAGGAGGGACACTGTTTCCCCGATATGGACGGGAAAGAGAACCGGGCGAGTGAGGGGTGAGAGGGATACTGGGGGTCAGGGTTGCTGAATGTTCCAGGAGTCCCTGAATGTCTGCTTTTGTTTTTCATTCAACCTCCCTGAAGTCCCCTCCACACCCTCCAATTTCCTTACGGATCCTAATGCCCATGTAGGCATCTAGGACTTTCCACTCAGGAAATCTGGTATAGGGCTCAAGCATTTGCCTTTGTCACATGTGATGCTGAGGCTGCTGGTCCAGGGGTCTCCCAAGGAAAGGAAACACCCCCAAGGTTCAAATAACTTCCAAGCTGGCCTGCTGCTTGCATTGAGATCACTCGTGAAGGCGCCTGGAGGCAGGTCCTCGGGGCAGGTCCCTAAAGGGGAGCCAGAAGTCAGCACAGGCCACCCCTCCAGAGCAGAAGTCCCAGCGGGGTGGAAGTCTCGAGGCTGTTTTCGCACATACACAAAAACTCCGCCAAGCAAGCGGCATGCGGTGACTGACAGGTCCCTGAGAGCTCCCGTGTGTGCTCTGCAAGGCCATTTCTAACCGTTTTCCAAATATAAGACGCCAATTCCCAGATACTGATGTCCTTGAGAAGCAGTGAAAAATAATGACTACGGGTCTGATGCAAAGTATCAAAAGAGAGGACCTAATACGGTATGAACTTGATCATAAAAGTTCTCCTGTGAAGTTATGGCGTCATTCTGGTACGCACTTCACCTTGGCGTCTAGCTGGCTTCAGTGAGATACAGAAGAAAGGGCTAAGACCCCGCGAGCCAGGTCAGTATGGGCTACTCTCGCAGCACCACGACAAGATGATGCTCTCACCGAATCCCCACAGAGGCATTCTAATGATCTTAAAGACAGCCATCATTTTAAGGAGCAACGGGTAAATTTATAGCTGGAAGACTTACCCCAATCTCTTTTAGGTCTTTGTCTTGCAGTAACTGAAGGGGATCAATAAAAGTTTGCTTTACGTTAATATCAAGAGCGTCCTTCACCTCCGCCATGAGCTTCATGGATTCCCCAACTTCTATCAGTGCGTGGCCTTGAACAGAAATTGCAAACAAGAGAGGTTCTTTAGCAAAGAACTCGAGGATAAGGCTGGTATTTATTTGATTCCTTCCCAAAAGTTTGTGGATGACGGTGCAAAAAGGTCCTCCCCTGGGACGGTTGAATCCTGACTCAGAAAAAAAAAAAAGACGAAGAAGAAGAAGAAAGAGAGAAAGAACGTCTCCTTACGGTCTGTATCCTCTCTACCTTCTGTCCTCTGTCCACGCTATAAAACAAAGGTAGGAGGCTCCGAGAGACCAAAGCATTTCCTGTTCTGGCCACTAGGTGGCGAAAAATCCCCTCTTTAAAAACTGGTACGGGTCTCCCCTGGTTTTTCAAAGTTCACGCTGAACACCACCGCCTTTACAAAACACCTACGAAGTAGTTGTTTTTGCTAACTGGAAAAAAAAAAAAAGAAGATTTTTGCCTTTACAAAAAAAAAAAAAAGCAAAAAGTGAGAATAACATTCAGCCTTCGTTTTGCAGCAAGTTATTAGAGGGGAAGCGTGTACCCCAGGTCATGAGAACAGCACACGGCACCACAGCATCCAGCCGCCACGGCTCTGAGCTGTGACTGTGAGTGTCTGTGCTTTATCTTGATTTATCCTGGACATGCAAGATCTGAGAAAAGCCTAAGAGAGGTGATTCTGGGGTTCTGGTAACATCCCCGAATTTTTCCACATAAATTAATAGTAATTTCTTCTTTGCTTTACACCACTTTGCTTTACAAAAGGCCTCATAGGAATGCTCTACTTTCAGAGAGCAGGGAAATCTCGAGTTTAGTGAACTGGCACCTAGGGTTCCTTAGAAGTTGGAGAACAAAATCCCTCTTTGTAAACGATAAAAGGATTCATTCATCAGGGCTAAGTATCAACCAATAAAGGCTACAATAGGAATGAATGAACAAAACCTCCTGTCAGCTTCTAGCTACTAGATCTTGAGGTCACTCCCATATCCTTTAGATGGTTCTAAGACTCCTGACCCCCTCTGATGTCAAAGAAAGCCTGGCAGGGTGACACGGGACAGCCTTTCAGCAGGACGGGCACGGTTTGCTCTTGCAATAGGGCCCGGGCCAGCCACGCACAGGCTTGGGCAGCGATCGGCAGCTTTTGCTGGATTATGCCCTGGTATCCCGAGGCCAGCTAATCCACTGGAATTTGCAAGCGGGAGTCCTGGTGGCTGAACAGAACGAGGGTGGCAGTTTCTCTTGAAGGCCTCTCTGGGACAAGTTGTACCAGACCAGACTATTTTTCCTGATTCAGAGTTCTCCAAATTGACCCTGGAAACATGTAGAGCTTGGGGTCTCTTAACTCTTAGGCTAGAAAAAGATCTTAGAGGCCAGCCCAAGAATTTGCATTTTTAGGAAATTCTGACCCCAAGCTGTTGCACCTACTAGTCCAGCCATGCAAAGTTCATGCACCTGCAAAACAGTGATAGCAATGAAGACTCGCCTCTTTTTTTTTTTTTTTTTAATTAGCTAGATAATACATGGTACAGGACCTTGCAAAATACAAGTGGAAACTCTTACTTTAAACTATGGCTAGCCAGGATGCCGTTCTGACCCACTAGTAGCTTCATTCCCCCTAAATGTCCTTAGCTCAGTCTCCAGAGTCTAAATCATTCCAAGATAAAGATGAGATACCCCTTCCCAGCCTGGGGACCGTCTCCTGCCCAACTGATCAGAAACAGAAGCTACTGTTTCTGGCCCCTCGGCCCCGGAATGTCAAATTCAACTTCGACAGAAACATTTCCAAATGTTTCTCTGGAGACTCCAAAAATTAATTCTCAATATCGGCTGTCACCTCCATGGACCTGCCGTTCCCTCCCCCGGTTCAGGCTTAGTGCGACGGATTCCACGAGGACGTGGGGCTCAGCCTTCAGGCACTGAGGCCTCTGTACTTCAGGAAGGCTCTACTACCATGTGGCCCGGAGAGGAAAGCATCAGACAGTAGTGTCATCCCCAGAATAGTAAGCAACTTTTGTTCCTGACAAAAGTTCTGTTCCTGACGCCCTCCGTGACCGGCTCTCCTCAACACAAGTTCCCCTACACTGCTAGGGACCCGAGAAGCCAACAGATTGTCTGCCCATCCAACCCCCTGCCCAGTCGCCATGGAGGTGCACAGCAGGACTGGCCTGGGCTGTGAGGGCCTCCCTAGCACCCGCACTGTCCCCTCAACGGGTCTGCCTTCAGGATAAGGAATAGGCCATCTTGTCCACATTCACCCATGGAATAAAATACAATTCACGTTCTACTGCTCTGAAGGATATTGTCACCCCCTGTGACTCAGGAATGTTTTAGCATTTGGGATTTTTTTTAAAGATTTTGTTAATTTCAAAGAAAGAGGGAGAGTAAGAGAGAGAGCACAAGCAGGGGGAGAGGGAGAAGCAGGCTCCCTGCCGAGCAGGGAGCCCGATGCGGGGCTCGATCCCAGGATCAGGAGATCATGACCTGAGCCAAAGGCAGACACTTAACCGACTGAGCCATCCAGGTGCCCCTGGGATTTTTTTTTTTTTTTAAGTTTTCAGGAGATTTTTTCCCCCCCAATTTCTTAGATCAGTTACTATAACCGAGTATCTGAATTCTCAATTTCCACTGCCTGCCTTGCTGATTAGCAAAAGTGACAAATTCTCCTAGAAGACTAAATCCTTTCAATGTTCAACTCACCTCCAATCTATTAATTTAAAGAAATCTCAATTAAAATGTAATAGGTTTTTTGTTTTTAGCAAAGGAGACTTAAAATGACTCTAGGTTTCATTTAAAAAAAAAAAAGGTGAGTATATCCATGAAATGTGTGCAACAAGACAGCAAAGGGAAATTTTAGCGAAGTATATTAAAATGTACTTTAAAGTTCTAATACTTAAAATACAACACTGGATCAAAATAGGGCACAGATCTAGAAAACAAACAAGGAAGGCTAGAAACAAACTTAGAATATAAAAATTTAGTTGTAACAAAATTTCTCTTTAATTGGAGAGGAAACGTTGAACTTTTCAATAAAGTATTAAAACAATTAGCTATTTATTTGTGAGAAAGCAAAATTATAACCCAATTACTACACAGTATCTTCCTGTTAAACCCAGGAGGTCGGAAATTTAAAGGTAAGAAAAGAAACATGTTTCAAAATAAAGGTATAAATGAACACTTATACAATATGGGGGCGAGGGGGTGGAAGTTTTTCTGAACACAATAATGAAGCCGAAAGTCACAAAGGAAGACGTATGAGTCCCACCATGTAAACAGCAAAAATCTCTCTCCGTTCAGGAGATCGGGAACTAAATCCCTGCCTGGAGTCTAACTTCATTCACATTCAAGACAGGCAAGGAGCAAATATCCTGACCATGGGAAGAGCTCATGAACCAGGAAGGGGAAAAACGAACACCTTCACGAAAAAACAGGCAAAGGATACACATACCCAACTGACAAAAATGACAGCAAACAGGAAGGAACGCTACCTTACGCGTCATCTAAAAGGAACAGTCAAAGCAGCACTAAGAGATCAATTTCAATATGCTATGTATCCAATCAGTTATTTAAAAGTAAACTAAAAAAATAATCCCCGCAGTGATCAGTTGTGCTGGGAAACAAACATAGTCTCGCTCACTCCTGGCAAGAGTGCCCAGCGGGCTTTCTCTTTCTGGAGAGTTCTCTGGGAGTAAACTTCAAAAGTCTGCAAAAACAGGCATGCTCTCAACCCAGCAATTTCACAACTCGGGATTTCATCTAAGAACATAATCTTGGCTCTCCCCACAGATTTACCGATGAAAACGGTTGTTAAAAATGCTATGTAAAGTTTTTTTGCATAAAGAAAAAAACTCTAAGTGTCTAATAATTGGGATTGACGGAATGAGCTAGGACATCACACGTGGATTATTATGCAGTTTTTAGAAACAGTATCGTGGAAGACGGATTATTTTATGACACAGATCAGGATAGAGTCAATGGGAATAAACAGGTTACAAAACGGTCTAAGGGTATCTATACCACAACCCCACTCGGATTCTGTAAGGTGCTTGTGAACATAGACGAGAACCAAGACTCTATCCCCGGATGTGTGAGAGTGGGTGACACTGGCATTTATTTTCTTGTATTTTACTCGCTTATATTTTCCAAACTTCCTGCGATGAACATGGAGGACTTGGGTGAGATAAAAAAAAAATAATAAGTTTGTTAAAATAAAGGCACTGTGGGGGCTGCTGGGTGGCTCCATTGGCTGAATGTCCGACTCTTGGTTTCGGCTCAGGTCGTGATCTCAGGGTTGTGGGATCGAGCCCCACGTTGGGCTCTGGGCTCAGCGCGGAGCCTGCTTGAGGATTCCCTCTCCCTGGGCACCAACCCCTCCCACTCTCTATGTAAATAAATGAATCTTAAAAAAAAAAAAAAAAAAAAAAAGAAGGCATCGTGCACCATCTATACTGGGCGCGGGAGACCCCCCAGTCCAGGCGGTGCGCACTCACCGAACGTGGAGCCCTCGCCCAGCTCCTTCCCGTACTTCAGCATGCAGTCGCCCAGCAGGCCTTCCGTCTGGGGGTAGCCGGTGGTCTTCACCTGCCCCCGAATCTTCGACACAGTGTTCAGCATTCCCAGCTTAGCTCTGTATGCTTAAAGACATTGTCATTTGTAATTCCTTAAAATGACAAGGCGAAGCCACAGGTCTGTCGCATTGAACCGGGGAGGACAAAACAGAGGCCACCTGGTGGGCAACGTGCAGGAGGCCTGGAGCGAGGGACAGGGCCGGTGTGACCGAGTCCGTCTCTCATGGGATTTCCCAGACTCTTTTACCAAGGGGGGTGGTGCTGAGCGCCCTGCTGCGTGGCCAGGATGGAGCACGGGGGTCCCGGGCTACCCCAGCCCGTGGGCAGGGTGCGACACTGAAGAGGCCTGCCGTGGCCCACACCAAGTTGGGTGCGGACACCAGGACGGCCGGTCCTTGCTGGGGCCCAACGGATCACGAAGACCAGAACTGCCGAGGTGCCGATGTTTCCGACCACCAGCGGGCCGCGAACACCCTCCCGGTGCCCCCAGAATGTGCTCGTCTGATTATATCCAATATCATTACGAAGGGCTGCTGCTCATTCCGGCTTAGGACGGAGCCAGGAGGAAACAGACTCCTCCCGAGGGAGCGGGAGTCTGTGTGTGGATGATCCCCCGGGTGCGGTCAGGTCCCCAGTCCCCTAGGGAAATGACAGGCGGCCGCGCTCCCGGGCTCCTCCTCTGTGACTCAGGCAGGGAGCGCTTCCTGACCCCGGCTCTGTGGGACGGCCCAGGCCAGCGTCGGCCCCGAAGCGGCTCACTCTGGTTACTGTGAGGCAGGATATACAAGATGCACTTTGCTGATAAAGTCGGGGATGAGGTCGGGAAAAGGAAACCATAGCGCTATTGCTAAATAAAGATGGAAAGATGCCCCTAACAAGGCAGAGATCATGTTAATAAAGGGTGGAAGAGGGAGCGCCTGCGGTCTCTAACCGACAGATAAAGAGCGGCCGGCCTGACCTATGCAGGGATGAAAACAGGACAAATCAGGAGATACCTATGGGGGGGAATGTGACTATGAACTGATCCCACGCTAAGGACTTGGGATTTTATCCCACAGGCCTGAGCGTGAAGCACAGACTAGCTTGCGGTGTCTGAGATAACGTTGGGAAGTAAAGGGATCCACTTTTATTTGCTTTGGCTTTAATAATTACATGTTTGTTTTCATGTATTCTAGACCAGCGCCTCTCAAACTGTAAGGCACATACAAATCCCACGAGGATCCTGTGAAAACGTAAAGCCTGATTCCGGCGGTTTGGGATGAGCCCGGATTCTGCATGTCCCCAGTCTCTCAGGGGACGCCGGTCCTGCTGCAGACGCTCCCAAGGGCCAGCCTTTCTGAATCGTGCCCACCTCGGTTCAAAGCCGTTGTCCTCCCGGTCCCTGCCCACAAAGGCTTCACTCTCCTACAGACGACACACATGCACACATGCACACACACAAAGACACACACATGCACACGCACACACACATACACTCAGCTCCTCCTTCCCACTGTCAGGTTAGAAACTGGGAGGCAGCAGGCATGTGACGGGTCGCCGTGCAGCTGGGAATAACAGAGGCCTCTGTCCAAGCAGACGCGTCCATGGCTGCCCCCCCATCCCCACTCTGCCCCCTTCCAACGTCGGTTCTCTGAGGATGGGATCTTGGTCCAACTTCACGGCACCCCACGATCCAGGAAAACCCCTCGCCAAGAGTAAGCTCTTGCTAAGTATGTGCTGACTGATTTATCAGGAAAAGGAACTTACGTGGCTCACCTCAATCCTGGAGGAGGCCAGGGCAGAGACGTATTTATTATAGTTTTTAAAATTCTAATCACCTAACGGTCCTGAAGACTTCTACACCCACCAACCTCCCCAGACACGATTTTTATAAAATTTATGTTTTTAAATTTTTACTGTTCAGATTCTCGGAGGGTTGTTGGGTCTGTGCTGATTCCCATAGCCAAGGGAATCACAGTCACCACGTGCAAATACTAGATTCCTAAAAGGGAAAGGCGGTTTTGGCAACGTGCAGAGTTCAAGGCTTGGAGGCCCTGCTCCCTGTCGGTTTCTGGATTTCACAACCCAGGAAAAACTCATCAAGGGGTACTCGTTCATGACCTCAGAATTAAAATCCTCCTGTGGAAGCAATTTCAAGGGGATATTCACTTTCAGAGCAGGAGGACAGGATTTTTTTTTTTTTTTTTCTAAAAGAGGAGATGCCTCCATAAGAAAATGTATATGAACGTTTGCTGGCTCTCAGAAGCCAACTCCCGGAAGCCGCCTTTGCTCAGCAGAGCCTTGATGCCCAGCCCAGCCTCCGCCCGAATGAGGTCACTGCAATTCATAGCAGTGTCTGCTGGGACTCACTAAAACTACCTTCGGTCTGGAGGTCTGACTTTAAAAAACCTGAATTTTATTATTTGGATGCAAAAGACGTTGTTTCTAAATTATGTCAGCCATACGCCAAGCAAACACAGGTTACTGATCTGTGACAGCAAATGAACAAGAGAATATTTCAAGACATTTTCTAACTTTACCTGGATTTGGCTGAAGATATTCTGTGGCTTTCGAAAGAATTTCTGCAACAGCTTTATTGGTAATGTCTATTTTCTTTAAAAGAAAAACACATAAAAATGTTGGTAAATGACACTGAATTCACAGAAAGACAGAGGAGTAATATGCATTAATTTGATAGTAAGAACACATTATGGTGATTTTAACCTAAATGAATTTCAGCATTTTAGGGGAGAAGCAATTATTTTCTCACTTTGATTCTGGGACAGCTCTTTCTCCCCTTGATGATGGAGAACATGCATTTCTTTTTCTTTTTAACATAAAGTGAGTATTCACATAATATCTGGAAAACTCGGACAAGTCATTACACTCCACTCGGTCACTGGATATATGTCTCTCGGGCCAACACTAGGCATGTCTGAGCCAAACTTTCCTTATCTGCCAGGTGAACTTGACGCCCATACTCATATAAGGATGCCCTAATAATGACTCACATTAGAAACTGCCACAATGAATCAACAGTGAAAGAATCCTTCTCACTAGCGAGTCCCTAACATAAACACCCATGTGTTCTGTCTACTGCATTAAGACTGAATCTTTCCTTCCACAAAACCATTTCTGGAGGGCACCTGGGTGGCTCAGTGGGTTGAGCCTCTACCTTTGGCTCAGGTCATGATCCCAGGGTCCTAGGATCGAGCCCTGCATCGGGCTCTCTGCTCAGCAGGGAGCCTGCTCCCCCCCCCTTCTCTGCCTGCCTCTCTGCTTGTGATCTCTGTCAAATAAATAAATAAAATCTTAAAAAAAAATTCCTGGACACTGGCTGCTGGTTAGCCAGCCACTGAACTTGAGAATAGGCAATGAGGTTAAATATGCACATTACAACAGCTTTATTTCATACCATCAATAACCTGAAAGAAAATATAAGGGAAAAGGAGATCCCATTCGTAAGAGCAACTCAGAAGTACACAACAATAAGGAATAAATATAATGAGAAATGTACAGTATCTATTTCAAAAACCGTACTTCTAAATGGGAAAGTTTAATTGTACAAAGATGTAAATCCGTCCCCCAAATTAACATGTAAAATGAATTCAAATCTCATCTCAATTTTCTTTTTCTTGTTACAACTTGGCAAATTAATATACTAAACACACTGGATTACAAATACAGACCTAAAAACAAAGTGTAAAGGTAATAAATTATACAGCAGTGTATTCTGAAATATGGGGATGGGAAGAATCATGTAAGCATGACCCAAAATCCAAATGTCCTAAGTGAAAAGACCAAAATTCTGACCCTATAAAGGCTGAACAGTGAAAAGACACAGTACACAAAATTTGACAAAATTGGCAAAATGAAAGAGAAAGAAAACTGTACAAGGGACACATGAGTATCCACAAAACACAGATCTCCCATTTAAAGAAAGAAACAAAACCCAGCCCAACTAGAAGAGACAAGAACATAAACCGGCAATCCACAAACAGGGGAAAATGCAAGTTCAAACACTTGACAAAATGTCAGAAAAATTGTAGATTAAAAAGGAGATACTTTCCACTCATCAGATTGGCTAAAAAAATTTTTTTTAATTGATTTGTCCCAATATCAGGTATGATACAAGTGTGGGGGAATGGGCCCTTTCACGCACAGAGTGCGAAACAGATTCAGCTTCTGGAGATGAAGGCAAAGGACCTCTCTACATTACCATCAGTAGTAATGGGCGTATCAGTGTCACTCTTGGACTTCCAGAAATTTATCATCTGGAAACACACCAGCAAAATGCAATGACGTAAAAGGATGCTAGACCATTTTATGTCATATTGAAAATTGAAACCAACGTGAATGACAAGCGATAAGAGATTGATTGGATCAATCGTAAAATATCCAAATAAAGGAATATTTAATCATCAGACAGAAAATATAAGGGAGCTCCATACGTACTGGGAAGATGCCCACAGTGCATCGTCAGGGAAAGAAAGCAAGTTGTAGAGTGATTTGTAGTACAAGAAATTCATTTTTGTAACTGAAAAAAATGCTCTGGCCAGGGTCAGAAGCTTTCAACCAAGCGAGCTCAGCCAGCTTGAAGCTCTAGTTGTTCCCCATTGCTGAAGGCCTGAACTCGGGGCCCCGGGAAGGTTTAACACAACAGCGTGTAAATGACGAGGCCACGAATCACGCTCGTCTTATGCACACATGCCTATGTGCACGTGGCCTCGTAACACGTTCTCTAAGCTTTGAGCTCTCTTCAGTGTGTCCGATTGTTTAGGAAGTGTTTGAGAGGAAATGTTTAAGAGAATAGGATCACCTAAATGTTTATGTTTTACTAGAGTTTCAAGAAATGCAAGTTCTTAGGAAGACCCCGTTTTAAATTTGACGTGACGTCGGAGTGAATTCCATGCGTCGCATTTGTGATTCTAGATGTTTGAAACGTGCAAGGGGATTGGCCTAATTATGTAAGTGAAGATAAACGTGTAAGGGTTTAATCTGTTACGCCTATGACTTATGGGAACCTAAAATGAAGAGTAACTGAAAACAATCGTTTTTATGTCGAAATGACTAAATTTATAAATGAGGGTCATCGGTTCAGTTTAAGCTTAAGAAAAACTAGGTTTTAGATTTATAAACTTTCCTAAGTTTCATATTAATTAAGACGCAGTTTAGCGTGTTCCCTTCCACATATCCAACCTTGTTTAGTCATGAAAAGCCACCAGGAAGCTAGCCCTCGTCTCTGAAGAGTGACACTATCTGTAGGCAGGGCTACTTTCTATTTTAGATCCTTTTCTATCTTTCGGGGGGGAAAAGCCAAGAAACAAATGGTCAGAGTCACAGGCCTGGTGTGCACAGTCAGAGCAGCTTCCGGAACATGTCAGCAGTCGGAACTGGGAATCAACCCTTTACAAACTGAAGGAGATGCCCACGAACCACACTGGCAGATATGGGCAATGAAGATGAACACTGAAGAAAAAAAAAAAAATCCATGCAGTTTAAAAAAAAATAAAATAAAATAAAACAAAGGCTCCCTCCTAGCATAACTGGGGATCTTGTGGCCAGGGGGAGATGTTCAGGCTAACGAGATGCTATGCAATGCTTGCTGCTAGCCATCAGGATGAACGGGGGAAAGTACGGACGTAAAAATCATCTTTGTAAAGTCTACCTGGTACGAAGGCACCTTTGCCCATTGATTAAATCTGGAATTTCCTCCAAATGTTGGCACTCTGCCCCTGCGGTGCCCCAAAGCCCATGCCACTGACTCTTCCTGGCCTCGGCCTGAGCTGGAGAGCTGCTAACAGCCCTGGTTTCAATGGCTGTTCATGATATTCTATTTTTTAATTATTTTTAAAAAGAATTCACCAAAAAAAAAAAAAAAGAATCCATGCCTGTCACCATATCATCTTATTCCTTACGTAATCTATTTGTGCTTACCCTTCTCTCTCTCAGTCACACTTGGTAGAGGAGGCTTTTTGAAAAAAAAAAAAAAAAGTTCTTGGTTTTATTCATTGGTTCTACTATTTTGTTGTTATTGTTTCCTATTTTATTAATCCCTCATTTATCCGTATTGATTCCCTCCTTCCACCTAAAGTGATTTAATTTGCTGTTACTTTCCTAGCTTCTTGACTTAAATGATTTATTCATTTTCTTCAAACATTTATTTTCTATTAAGTGTATTTAAGATGTAGCATTATACCACAGGTTCTGATATAAAGAATTCTGTATCTTGTGCCTAAATGATCCTTGATTTTACTTTTCATTTCTTCTTTAAGAACAATTTTTATACATTTTTAAATTTCCAAACACCTAGAATTGGGAATGTATACCTTCCTTGTAATCCTGTATTCTATGATTTTACCTTGGGAATTTTTTTTTTTTTAGTTTTTTTTCTGGAGCCTAACATATGATTATTTAAAGGGACTTAGAAAACAGATTCTCAATTTGAGGAATGTAGACCTCTGTATCTTTTTATAATATAATCAAACTACTAATCATATTTTATACTAACTGCCTATGAGTCAATCTATTATTATCAACTCAATCTATTATTTATGAGAAGTATGTGAAATCTTCCACTCTGGATTTGTCCATTTTCCATGTATTTCTGACAACTTTTCCCTTATGTATTTAGATGCCATGTTATGTGGTGCATAATGGTTCATAACTATCACAATTTTCTGATAGAATGTATGACTATCTTTTTTATATAACTTTTAAAAGATTTACTTATTTTAGAGAGACAGAGCAAGCAGGGGGAGGGGCAGAGAGAGAGAATCCTCAAGCAGACGCCCAACTGAACACAGAGCCTGATGAGGGGCCCAATCCCAGGACCCTGAGATCATGACCTGAGCCAAAATCAAGAGTCAGCTGCTTTCACTGACTGAGCTACCCAGGTGCTCCCCTTTTCATAACTTTTTCCACTTAGTGGGGTTTTTTTTTTCCATCAAATTTAACTTTGACTTTACTATTAGTCCTCCACTTCCATATGATTAAGATTTGTCATGGAGCATCTCCATTCCTTTGTCATTTCTGCACCATGTTTTAGGGGGATCGGATACTATCTAATTAATCACTTCCAGAAAGTCCTTAAAATTTCTGGCCACACACTAGATATTTCCATGCTTTTCACTGCTGTAAGAAAACAAATAGATTTTATTTTTATCTTTCTTCTGTTGTTCACTGGGGTTTTAGGAAGAAAAGGAAGTAAACAGGAGGGATCTCTGTCCATCAACCGAAACTACAATTGCTGAAATGTGTTCTTCAATTTAACATCTAAACTGGGTCATTTTGTTAGTAAGAAAGTTACCCATGACATCCTTATATACCAAGGGATTTTTAAAAGTAATTTCAGGCATGCCAATGATGTTAAAATATTTGTGTTTTTCGATTTTCAGAAATTAAGTTTTTCCAAAAGCAAAACAACGGGAGCTTTTCCTCTCAAAGCATTAACATTTCTAGAAACGTCACAGTGCTCATCCAGAAAGGACAATCTGGCCAGGGCTGGGGTGTCCTGACGACAGGAACCCTCCCAGCCACAGCCTGGGACTGGACCTCCTCCCCCACATCTGATGACAGCTCTACAACCTGCTACACACGGTGTCCTAGGTTCTACAACTGAGGGTAGATGCTTTGTTTCTCTCTGCCCTCTCTCATCTGGGGAGTCTCATTCTTAAAACAAGGCTACGTTCAAAGGGCCCAAGACCAAGGGGAAGGCAACCGAGGACGCTGGGAATTGCTAGCGGTCCTAGTTCTCCCTCCGCCTCGGCCATTCTACACAGCTGACCGGGAAACAGGTGAAGGGACAGAGACTCCACAATCTCCCTTCCTTTGGAGGGCGTTACAATCATTTCTCTAACAAGCTCATCATATTTTCCTAAATGCTTTCATACACGTAAGTTTTTTTTGCATAATGATCCCAGTATCCATGTGAGGCAGGCAGGGCACACGTCATCAAACTTGTGTCACTGGTCGGAAAAGTTGAAAGAGCTTATCCAAGTTCACACTGCTGGTTCCAGTGACAGAACCCGGATAAACATTATCTGTCGCACAGCTTCTGCAACACATGGCAACAGAGCCAGAGTCTTCAACACAGTCAATCTTTATGCATTTGAAGGGTCTCATCCCAGAAATACATTTTGATTTTCCAGATACATCATCACAATTACATTGGTCTTTTTCTTGCAATAACTGTTTGCCAAGATTGACCATGTTTTGAACATTCTGACTTTTGTCCACTAGAGGGAACCAACTACCCATAGCCCAGCTCACACCGGTGGGTCTTCACATCCCAGGTTCCCACTAACAGCCTTTACATCATCAGTACCTCTCACATGAGGATGAAAATCAAATTTGTAATACAACTGACATGAGCATGCTCTCTTACCCTCTCCATGTCAAGAAATTCGTCATCTAGTTTCGTTCCTTCGACGCCACTTATTTTTTCACTAAACAGCTGCAGAAATAAACAGAAGTTAACTGCATTGTATAATCTGTGATCATAGTTTGGCTCAAATTATTACAAACAAAAACAAAAACAAAAAACTCATGTTCAGCTTGTTGCATTTTTTTTAAACTAAGTCCTCTAAAGAAAATTGTTGGAATAAGTAACCGAATCAAAGGATATGAGAATATGTATATTTCTCACTCACATGACAGATATTAATTATGCACCTACTGTATGTAAAGAACACAGCAAGTGCTCAAGTAGAAACACAGATAAATAAGATCCTTACGTAGGAACCTACAGTTCAGCAGAAGACATAATACACGCACACTCACCTGAACTACAAGGGAGGAAAAATCCGGACAAAACAGTGCTGGGTATGAATCATTGTAAACATACCAAGTAACAGGCATTTTGGTGATCACAGGATTCTGGGAGCCCAAAGTGCGGGAGAGAAGGGGGGACATCCACGACCTGTTTCCTACAAGGCTTGGCATTTGAGCTGCCCATTTAAGGATAAGGGACATTTCAACAGGCAGCACTGAACGAGTCTCGCAGCATAAGGCAGCGTGGAAAAACACCCCGAGATGGCAATGTGTAGGACGCGGTTTTACCACTATGCCCCTCTGGCATTTAGAACAGATAATTCCCTATTGCAGGAGGCTGTCCTGGGCATTGCAGACTAGTTAACATCATCCCTGGCCTCCACCCACTCAATCCAACAGCACACACAGACCCACGTGGGGACAACCAGAAACGTCTCTAGATGGCTCAGACTCACTCACTGGTAGAGGGCAAATGTGTTCGAGAAACAGCAGGAAATTTGGTTTGACTACAATGACTACTGATCGAGGGAGAATGGAAGAAAAGAGACGCTGGAAGTTAGAGAGGGCAGATCACACAAATTCTCAAATGCCAAGCTGAAAGGTATGACGGAGAAGTCCCTAAAGATTCTTTGTCCAACACAATGTATGTACTCAGAGAAACCTTTTAGCAAAGGGAGTCTGGCTCCAGTGTGGGCTGCATTAGAGAACAAGGAGGAGGGCTGGAAGTAAGGTAAATCGCTTTCTTTAGAAAAGCACACCAACGTAATCTGCTTATACCTTTAAAATATTTCTGTGAATTTAAGAATCAGTAGTACAGCGGGGGAGGGGTTTCTTGTCAATTAATGGTCAAAGGATTGCAGGTTCTTCAGTGTCAGTGTGACTTTCTGCTACTGTTCCCACTGGGATTGCAAATACAGCATTACTCTTTAATAGGAGGAATGAAGGTGCAGACAGCAGGTAACTTACACTGGAGGTGGGAGGAGGAATCATCTGGACAGAGTAGCTGGGGAAGAATGAACAATGGCTCTGATTTTTTATCTTCCCTGTAGCTATGTCTTTGCAGCTTCTCCTGGCCAGAGGTGGCGTCTATCTACCCGGCCCTGAATCTGGACTTGACCCTTGTTTTGAACCACAGACAGAAACGGAGGCCTCTGCGGATCTTGCGTGCTCTCAGTCATTCTCTTGAAACCCTGCGGCCACCACGTGAACAGGCCTGGGCTAATTAGCTGGGTGGTGACAGACAAGTGGCCCAAACACCCCCCTCAGGACAACCAGGCAATCCCTGGGATCAGAGCCCGTGGCTGGTCTGCAGCTGACGACAGGAACGGGAGAAAGCCCGAGGACCGGAGTTGAAGAGATGCTGGTTGTTTGACATGAAACACTGGAGGGCTTTGTTACGCAACAGAAGCTAGCTGATACACTACACAACAGCTATTCCTCAGGCTCAGTACAGAGGTCGCAGGCGAGTCTGCTAATGCCCTTCCACAGAAACAAGACAGAATCCCAGGGCCACACACCAAGAGGCATTTACGTGGGCGTCTCCATCAGTTAGGTCCCCCAAACACCTTTTTGTTCAGTAGTGAGACCATTTAAAATATTAGTTCTTAACTTTGGAGGTGATACGCTGGGACTCCAGTGAAAGTTACACAACCACACCCCAGGAGAAACACCCCTTTTCCTGCATGGTAGATGCCGAAGTGGCCACCGCGCCTTGCAGCTCCTCCCACTAAGAAGTGCCTCTATTTCTCTCCCCACTGACTAGCTTGTGTCAACAGAACAGAAAGTAACAGGCCTTACAGGTTCATTATAGCTACGAAGTGGCTGTGTCGATACTTTGGGCCCCACTCCGAGCTCCACTGCAACCATCACACAAAGAAGCCTGAGCTACCATGTTGGAGAACGAAGGCCACTCAGAGCAGAGAGAAGCCTTCCAAGCTGGGTCCTCGTGCTCCAAACCTCCCGCTGACTGGGCAGCTGACTGCCAGGAGAGGGGTAAGTTCAAGCCCAGCTGAGGTCAGCCAGACTTCAGCTCCCCAGGGAGCCCCGCCCGAATCAAAGACCCACAAAAGGGTGACTAGTTTTTGCTTCTGAGTCACTATGTTTTGAGGTGGTTTGTTCCACAGCAAAAGAATTGATACGGCTGCCTATAATTTCAGAGGTTCCCGTAACCCCTCTGCAGAAGCCCACGCGTAGACCCCTGTTTTAAAACACCCTTTTGAAAAGCTCCTTAGCACTGACAGGCAGACCCGAAACGTCCTTAATCTGAATCCGTTTTACTGGTTCAGGTTCTACCTGGTCTATATTCAGAAAGCAGAGTGTCTAATAGAAGGAGGAATGTTCCTGCTTTTAAGAACAAAAAATAGTGAGATGAATATTCCTTTGTTTGAAAAGAGATGATAATATGGGACGGTTTTCAACATGAGTCCCAGGTAAGCATCATGATCAATCTTCTGCTTTTTCTGAACCGCCCCAGTGGTGCTCAGCTGTTTTGAGAAAGTTAGGATAAATACGCATTTGGTCTCAGCTCCTTAGACCATCTATTGATATTTGATACTTAATCACTCAAAGAATATGGCTGAGCACCTCCTATGTACAAGGCACCATAATTAGTACATGCGAATAGAGACAAAAAAGGCAAGCATGGTCCCTAAGGGCTCCTGACCTCGTTAAAGAGTTACAGAAACTGCGGTTCTATTTCTTGTAAGTGTTGGAAGCTAAACAGAAATACTCGAGCTCCTTCTTCTAGTGAAGATAACTAGATAAATTCAACTCCAATACACCCCTCTGCTCTGAACACACAGCAATGATAGATTAAATGCCCCCCAAAAATGAACCGTAAAGACAAGCAATGCTTTAACAGCAAAATCAACTTTTGTTGTGGAGCAGAAAAGGAACAGAGAAACAGAACATGATGGACAGGGTTGGAGTCTCAGTTGTGCTGGTGTCTTGTCAGCCACAGGCTCTGGCAGTCTGGCTCTTGTGGGGTAAAATGGTCTCTACAAGTGCCCCGTGAGACAAGAGCCCAGAATCAGGCTCTGCTTAAAGCCATGGAAAAAACATCCATATGCAAACCACTGTCTGAGGTTGGCACCTTTGGCAATCCACGGGCTCACGGAGACCGCAGAGCAAAGAAGCAATCGGGTCATCCCCAGCTCTCTGGCTAGATCAAGGTACCACCAATATCACCAGAGACCAGAATCCACACTTCCACGGGAAGCCAGGCAGAAGACCTCACAACCACCAGAGAGAAGTGAGCAAAGATGGGATAAGAGTAACAAAAAGACACCCTCCCCAGAAAAAATTAAGCGCAGTGGGGCACCTGAGTGGCTCAGTGGGTTAAAGCCTCTGCCTTCAGCTCAGGTTATGATCCCAGGATCCTGGGATCGAGCCCCACATCAGGCTCTCTGCTCAGCAGGGAGCCTGTTTCCTCCTCTCTCTCTCTGCCTGCTTGTGATCTCTGTCTGTCAAAGAAAAAAATAAAATCTTTAAAAAAAAAATTAAGCACAGAAATCTAAATTCTAGGGCATGAGACTAAATCTAACACCAAGTAAGAAAGCCAACAAAATCATAGATCATGACATGAATTCACATCTGGTGAATATCATTTGATGAAACAATATGACAGAAGGCTTGTGTGTATGCTAATGATGTCATCAACATGATAAATGAAGAAATAATGTCTACTAAGGAAGAGAAAGCAATTACACGAAAGGGAACTTGCACAAATTGCTATTAAAAGTTAGAAATCTTGGAAATCAAAAACACATAGTCATGAAAACAAAAAATTCAATAAATGGGATAAAGTCCAGACTGGGCATAATCAGAGAGAGAACCGATAAACTACAAAATATTACTAAGGAATGTATGGAGAGAACAAAAAATTTCAAAGGAAAATATTTTATTTTTTATTTTTTTTTTAAGATTTTATTTATTTGACAGAGATCACAAGTAGGCAAAGAGGCAGGCAGAGAGAGAGGGGGGAAGCAAGCTCCCTGCCGAGCAGGGAGCCCGATGCAGGGCTCGATCCCAGGACCCTGAGATCATGACCTGAGCTGAAGGCAGAGGCTTTAACCCACTGAGCCACCCAGGCGCCCCAAAGATCTTTTTAAAAAAATATATATACATATATATGAAATATCAGTTTGGAGGATAAGATCTATTGGATACGGACTCCAGAAAAAAGGACAGAATATAAGAGACTCAGTATTTTAAGACTTAATAGCTCTGCTGTGTTTTTTTGTTGTTGTTGTTCTTGTGGGTTTTGTGGTGTTGTTGTTGTTGTTTACACAATTGAAAGAAGGTGTGAGTCCACAGTTTAGAAGTACACTCAAATGCTGAGCAAGGTACATATTAATTCACATGTCAAGATTTCAAGAATAAACAGTTCTAAAACTCCCACAGGGGAATAAAGCCACAATTAGATTCACACCAGATTTCTCTTTAGCAATACCAGACTCCAAGAGGCGATGGAAGATCGGTTTCAACGTGCTAAGAAATGTGAAAAAAATAGAATTTTGTGTCTCCCTCAACTGTTATTTAAAAAGAAAACAAAACAAAGACATATTCAGACAGACCATTCGTTTCTAATAAGAGTCATGTTAACGTACTTCATCAAGGAAATAAAAGTTGATCCATGACGGAAGGTATTAACGGCAAGAAACAATCGTGAGAACAGAAACTGATACACTATGGTGGCAAATACAACCGCAGACTAAAAACAAACAAGCAAAAACAAGTCTGTGAGTTCACAAAAGGGTAACGTTATAACCGTAAGCAATAATAAGATGGGAGGGGGAGGGGGCCCAGTGGATACTCTGAGCACAGTAAGGTTCCTTTATGTTCAGGAGGAAGTGGGAAATGGACATCACTTTAAACATTGTTAAAACAATAGGTGAGAATCTGTGTTACATAATTAATCGCAACTACTAAAAGCATAAAACAATAATATACATACAGTACTATTCGTGTTATAACATAGTTTGCACACCAGCGCATTGGTTGGAAAACCACTGTTTTCCAATCCAAACAAAACAAAACAAAACAAGAAAAAAAGTTTGGCAAGGTGGGGGCGGCGGGGCACAGAACAAAGGAGATTACAAAATGGAAACCACAACATAAGACAGTAATAAATCCAAATATGTCAGTAACTATTATCCATATAAATGATCAAATTCAACAGGTTAAAGGATAAATAAAGTGGATTTTTTTTTTACAGTTTTTATTTTTTTTAGTAATCTCTACACCCAACGTGGGGCTTGAACTCACGACCCCTAGATCAGGAGTCATGTGCTTACGGACTGAACCAGCCAGGTGCCCCCAGATTTTTAAAATCCAGATATATGCAGCTTCTATGAGACACACGTAAAATATAACTGAAAAGGAGTAGATAAGTTATACCTACTAGGAAAATGCTGATTAAAAAAAAGTTGGTAACAATAGTATCAGACAAAAAAAAAAAACTTTAAGGCAAAGCACTAGTAACTACAGAGAACCGATCTAATAATAGAAATCCACCAAAATTCTGTTACAATAATGATCCACCTAATTGCACAGCTTCAAAAAACTAGTAATAAAGCAAAAACAAAAAGAAGTGAAGTCCACATCATAGCAGATTTCAAAACAAATGTATCAGAACACTGACGGCCCAAATGTGAAAAACAAACAAAAACTTGGAAGGAATATAGGTGATCTGGAAGACCAACCTTGATCAAATAAGAACACATATACCAACCCCTCCAGCCAATAAAGAGAGAAATGTATATTCTCTGCAAATAAAAACAGAACATTAGAAAAACTGACCACTTACTAGGTCACAAAATCAACCAACACCATATAGAACATTTTTTTTTTAATTTTACCATCATGCCATTCAATTAGAAATCAGTAATAAAAATAAATAGGTTGGTATAAAATTTTTGAATTTGGTCCTAATTAACAAAGAATGATAAAAGAAGCCCTAACAGAAATTACAAAAATTTTTAAAGTGAGGGGCTCCTGGGTGGCTCAGTGCGTTAAAGCCTCTGCCTTATGCTCAGGTCATGATCTCAGGGTCCTGGGATTGAGCCCCACATCGGGCTCTCTGCTCGCCGGGGAGCCTGCTTCCCCCCTCTCTGCCTGTCTCTCTGCCTACTTGTGCTCTCTCTCTCTGTCAAATAAATAAATAAACAAATAAATAAATAAAATCTTCTAAAAAAATAAAAAAAAATTAAAAAAAAATTTTTAAAGTGAACAATGAAAATAGTATACAATGAAAATAGTATCCATCAAAACCCGTGTGGGATGCGGCAAGAACGATATGTAGAAATCCATGAATTACCTTAAATTCACCCACATGAAAAGTCACTTCGACTTAATGTTTCAAACATTAGTGACACAATGTCACTCCATCTAATTCCCCTAGTATCTGGAAGTCTGCTGACTGCATCCATATGCCAGAGATACCGAGATCACGCCACACGCTCGCGGGCCCACTGAGAAGAAGCCGACGGCCAGGGCACGGTAAGTACTCACCCAAAACACAGATGCAGAATTTGCTATTAGAGCTCAGATGGAAGGAAGCAAATCCTACAGATGAGGAGGGGCCAAGAATGTTCTAGAACAGGGCCTAGAAGGCTACATGGAGAGCACCCAGGAGACCAGGAAAGAAGTGGCATTTCTGCCAGACAGAGCAGTGTCAGCTAAGACCTAAGTTAGGAGAGGAGGGCATTCAGGAGAGCGCAGTGATCCAAACGGGTAACTGATAGAAAAATGAACCCCCAAGCACGGGGCCAGGGGCCAGATCCTGAGGCTGAACCTAATCCTTCGAGCAGTGGAGATGTTCAAGCAGGTGAGTGGTATGATCAGCTCTGACCTTCAGCCAGGAAGATCACCCCAGTGACCCCAGCACAACACACGGGAAGGCACCTAAGGGCGGGCAGGGAACACCCACTAGGAAATCCTAAGGGACATACACATGAAGGGGTAGACCGGGGAAGAGTGTCAAAATTTCCCTCTGAAACTCTGCCGGCTACCTTCTTCGATGTCCTGTGCCAGCTGCCCTCGCCTGGTCATCCGCCCCATCACAAACAGCAGCCTCCGACCTGGGCTCGCCAGACGGGAGATGCAAATGGGAAACACACGCCTGGGGCCAATCCGCGTGGTTCCCGCAGTCCACGCCCCCACCCCGCCCTGCGGAAAAGACCACGCAGCAAACGAGGCATCTGCCCTGATCCTATGGTCAGAGACAGAAGCCTACTTGCCATCCTCCAATTTCGCCAGGAACAGGAAAACAAAAGGAGCATTTTCAAAGACCACAGGGAGCCCTGATGCAAAAGAAGTTTATCTGGGAAACAAAGGTTTTGCCTTCGCTTTTCAGCCAGACCTGTGGGGCAGGGGGAGGGGGAGGCTGAGTGGGAAATGTTAACACAGCCTTGGCCTTCTTGGGCAAATAATCTGTTTTCAAAGAAACCTTGGCTTCTCCACCTTCTTCCCTTTAATGAAGCAAGAAATTAAACAGCCAGAGAGCCCGAACCTGGAGAAAATGTAAAAAAGCAAAATTTATACCTCAGGGTACATTAGGAAGGGTTCCAGAATAGCATCCTCTAACCGGTGCACCAGGAAGCGCGGACTGCCCAAATGAACAGCGCCTGGGCCAGACGAACTGGAAACACTGGGATTAACCAAATGGGGAGATTTCTTTACCAAAACATTTTTCAGAGACTTCAACGTGGAAATGGCATTGTGGATTTCCAAGGGGCTGCCTATGAGAGGTAGAATTTCCCACCCTTACCTGGCCATGGGAGATGTCTCATACAAGGAAAAAAATCTTAGATTTCTGAGAAGTCTCCTTGGAGAAGTCCTGCACCAAAATGTCACCCCCACTGGCTCCCTGAGTTCTCTCCTCGCCCCCCCCCCCAACCAATTAGCAGTACTACTCTGCTTTTGTCAGCCCTGGAAAATAGGGCAATGTGCAATTATAAATACAAACAAGTAAGGTTATTTGTAAGTCGTTAACATCAGGGGAAGACGAGGAAAGGGTAGAAGTGAGCTCTCTGTACTAGTTTTGCGACTTTTCTGAGTCTCAAGTTATTTCAAAATTTAAGTTAAAAAAAAAAAAAATCTCTGAAGGTTTCTGAAAGCAACCAAGGCAGTCAGGATCTGAGAAGCCAAAATCATGAAGACGACGACGACGCACCGAGAAGAGCCATCCGTTTACAGCTGCTTTTGCTCTTTGGAAAAAAATGTCTGCCTGACAACACAGGACGTAAGGGCTGAGCAGAAAGCATCAGCGAGAACTTGCAGAAGTCTCCTTGGACTGGGGAGGGGAAACCCGGAGTGCACTGTAACCAAGGAAACCGACACAGAAGAGGCCAAAATCCCAGGAACATAAAGCAGTGACTATAACAAGTTACGTGCCATTTCCTCTCGAGGCTTCTGATGATTCCTCAGCTGCATACATGCGAGGCGAGATGCTAAGACACCAGTGTGAAGAGGTTGCTAGAAGGCTGAACATCGACGTGGAGAGTTCTGCAGTATCACAGTCGCCAAGAGACAAAACGAGTACAGGACTCCCTTTGCCCTCACTGTTTGTCGGAATAAAACTAAATCTTCCCTGGAGGAACATAACATCACCCAGATGTCAGTAAAATAATAATAATAATTTTTTTAAAAGATTTTATTTATTTATTTGACAGATAGAGATCACAAGTAGTCAGAGAGGCAGGCAGAGAGAGAGGAGGAAGCAGGCTCCCCGCTAGCAGAGAGACTGATGCGGGGCTCGATCCCAGAACTCTGGGATCATGACCTGAGACGAAGGCAGAGGCTTTAACCCACTGAGCCACCCAGGTGCCCCAATAATAATAATATTTTAAAAAGCATGTGGTATACCAGGAGACTGAACAACAACAAAAAATTGAAACTAAATTTTATTTTATTTATTTACTTTTTTAAAAGTAAGCTCTATGCCCAGTGTGGGATTTGAACTCAACTCTAAGATTAAGAGTCACATGCTTTAGCGACTGAGCCAGCCAGGTGCCCCCAAACTAAATTTTAAAAAACATAATCTAATATGTAAGCCCAAACTGACATTAGAAATTATCTTCAAAATTGGGTGCCTGGGTGGCTTAGTCAATTAAGCATCTGCCTTGGCTCAGGTCATGGTCTCAGGGTCCCGGGTTGGAACCCCACACTGGGCTCCCTGCTCCGCGGGGAAACTGCTTCTCTCTCTCTCTCTAGCCCTCCCCTCCATTCATGCTCACTCGCTCTCAAATAAATAAATAAAATCTTTTTTTAAAGAGGAAATTATCTTCAAGATAATTATGATTACCTATGTTCCAAAAAATAGAAGACAAAGTTAAATTCTACCAGAAAACATTAGAAGAGAACAAATGGAAATGGGTAGATGAAAAACGCAGTAACGGAAATTCAGAATTCAACAGCTGGATTTAACAACAATCAGACACTGAAAAGAGAGAATATGGACAGTGGAAGATAAAGCACTGGAAAGTAGGTTGAAACATAAATGGGAAGAAGACTAAAAATACACACAAAAAAAGATATTACAAACATAAAAGATGCAGTAGAAACACCTATCATAAGTGTATTTTACAGTTCCAGAATGAGGGGACAGAGAAATTGAAAAGAAGCAGTACTTGAAGAGACGATGGACAAGAACTGCTCAATATAGTCAAAAGATATCAAACGACAAATTAAAGCTCTTCTGTGACTCTCAAGCAGGATAAATATGAAGAAACACATACTTGGAACAAGTCTTTTGTTGAAGACTGAAGATGGAAAAACTTAAAGAAAAAAATATACCAAAAAGGCAACAAAAAGATTGTGAGCTGACAATGCTGCAGAAATCACAGCACAGAGGCACCTGGGTGGCTCAGGGGGTTGAGCCTCTGCCTTCGGCTCAGGTCATGATCTCAGGGTCCTGGGATCGAGCCCCGCATCGGGCTCTCTGCTCAGCGGGGAGCCTGCTCCCCCCACCCTGCCTACTTGTGATCTCTGTCAAATAAATAAATAAAATCTAAAAAAAAAAAAAAAAAAGGAATCACAGCATAGCTACAAGACAATGAAATCACAACTTTTAATGCTGATAGAAATTATCTGCCAACCTAAAATTCCATTCTCAGTGAATACACCCTTCATAAAGGAAGGCAAAATTTTAAAAATATTCAGAGGAAAGAATTGGGAGAATTTTTCATTGACAGACACACACACCAAAAGAAGCACTGAAGGGAGTTCTTGAAATAAAAGAAAAACATCCCTGATGGAAATAAGGAAATACAGCAGGAAATGAAGAGAACCAAAAAGAGAAATCTAAATGAATACTGACAGCTTAAAACAGTATCTTGTGAGGTTTTAAATATATGAGAAATTTTGAAACATGAACATAATGGCAGAAAAGTCACCACTAAAGAGGTAGCGATAAATTGTTAATGGGTCTTTTATTACTTGGAAGTTTTAAAGTACTAATTTAAGAAAGACTCCACCACATAAAAATGCAGGTTGTAATCTCTAGGGTTGCTCTTTAAATAATCATAAATATATAACAAGCAAGATGCTAGAGAAGAAAATGGAATAATAAAAATGATTCATTCAAAAGACAGTAAAAGAAGGAGAAGAAACAAGAATACGACAAATAAAAAATAACATAGCAGATTTAAATGCAAAAACATCTGTAATTACTTTAAGTGTGCATGAACTAGGGTGCCTGGGTGACTCATTCGGTGAAGCATCTGCCTTTGGCTCAGAACATGATCCTAGGGTTCCAGGATCAAGTCCCACGGTGGGATCCCTGTTCTTCAGGGAGTCTGCCTCTCCCTCTGCCCCTCCTCCCACTTGTTCTCGCAAATAAATAAATAAATAAATAAATAATCTTAAATAAATAATTACATACATACATACATAGACGTGGACTAAATATTTCAACCAAAGAATCAAAAGTATCAGCCAAGATTATAAAATATTAAACTATATTATTTTCTGCCTATAAGAGATGCACATTAAATATGATAGGATATGAAAATAAACAGAAAAAAGACATTGGACAAACTAACTTCTACAACAAAAACTCTTGAGAAGCTAATACTAAGATATAAAATATACTTTCAGAACAAAAACATTATTGGTAGAAAAAGGACATAAAGAATGACAAAAGTTCAATTCAAAATTAATAAAAATCCCAAATCTGTATGCACTTCATAGCACAGCCTCAAAATGTATAAAGGAAAAATCTTATAAAACTAGAAATAAATGACTCCAAATATTTCAATTTTTCAATACAGCTCTCTCAGTAGCAAATAAAACAGACCAAATAAATAAATCAATCAATCAGTACAGTGACTTGACTTAAACAATCTAATTTACACATGGAGAACACTATGGCAAACAGGACAGAATAACAATGGTTTTCAAGTAGACATGGCCCATTTACTAAAACAGACCATGCCCTGAATCATGAAGCATGTCTCCAACAATTTCATTCAGAGCATGTTCTCTGACCACAGTGAGATTAATACAGAAATCAATAACTGAAAAATTTTCCAAATTATTCAAAAATTAAACTATATATCTAAATAACCTGAATCAAATATGCAATTGCCAGAGAGATTAAGAAATACCTACAAGTGAGCAATACCAAATAAAGAAATACATCTGAACTTGTGGGATGTAGCTAAAACTGTTTCTTAAAGGGAATTTTAGAGCTCGAAATCACCAGTTCTCAAACTCTTACCTTTCAGGACTGCTTTACTCTTCAGAATAATTTAGGACCCGTACCTCACACCATACATCAAAAACAATTCCTGGGGCACCTGGGTGACTCAGTCAGTTAAGCATCTGACTCTTGATCTCAACTCAGGTCTTAATCTCAGGGTTGTGAATTCAGGCCCCACATTGGGCTCATGTGGAACCCACTTAAAAAAATAAATAAATAAAAATTCCTCATTGATCTTCAAATAAACACGAAAGGTAAAAGTTCAAAGATTCTATAAGATAACATTATCTTGAGAGAGGAAATAACTCAACCAATTCCCCAACATTAAGAAAAAGACTGATATCTTGGGCCTCATTAAAAATAAGACTAAGAGAGTGAAAAATCAAGTTCTATATAGAGTAGAAAAAGATATCTTCTATATACTCACCTGAGTGTATTGAAATTCAAGTATCATTTCACACTGAAATTCAAATATCACTCAGATATTAAGAAGAATCCCTACAAGCCATTAAGAGGAGGGCAGCATACTAAGTATATTTTAGCACCGGCAAAAACCATATAGAGGCAACTTCACAAACGGAGATATCCAAATGGGCAAAAAACATACAAAATATTTTCATTTCATTATCATCATGGAAACACACATTAAACCACAATTAGATGATATCTCGTCACTATCACAGAGGCTAATATTATTTTATAACAACAATAATGCAAGTTTCTCCAAGGGTTAATGGAGCAACGGAAACACTCATACACTTTTGGCAGCTTTTACATTGGTACCATGACTTGGGAAAACAGTCTGGCAGAATCCACAATAACTGAATATATAAAAAGCTATACTCTATGACTCATTCATTCCACCCCTAGGTAAAGACCCAGAAGAAATTCCATGTATGTAACCAAAATCCATATACAAGCAACATTACTCATATTAACCAAAAACTAGTGAAAACCTAGATGTCGATTAATAATAGAGTAAATAAATAGATTGCAGTTATTTCTATAATGTAATTCTGTATCACAATTAAAAAGGAAGAAGTGCTCCTGTCCCATGCAGGAAATCTACATGGGCAGATTTCAGATGTAACACTGAAGAAGTTCATCATGCTGTACGATTCTGATTACATAAAGTTCAAAAATAAAAAGGAGATCTGGCTACAGGAATCTAGAACTGGCTACGGGAATGTGTTCTAGATCTGGCTACAGGATCTAGAACACAGCAATGTGTTCACTTTGTTATAACAGATGTTATAATATTAAGACCCATCACTACTGAACTATGTTTTAATTCAGTCAAAAGTGTTTAACCACCCCTCCCATAAACTCTACATTCAATGTTTTTAGCATGGGCACACATCATATTTATTGTGATTTATTTGTCCCTAAGGAAGTTTAACAAACAGTGCTGGTCTGTTTCTTCCTCTTCCATCTGAATAGCAGAAGTAACGTTCATGTCTGACTATCCACTTCTGGCGGTCTCTGTGCAGTAGAGTCATGACTAAACCATACAGAATTCATAAGACAAAAAGCCCCAGGGGGTGATTACATGATGACTCTGTCCTCTGCACCCTAAATGCTACTTCAAGTTTAATTATTATAGCAGCAGAATAAAGAAATCAATTAATTTCACCAAGAGGTAGTCAGGAAATATACATAGAAAGGATCACAGACATCGAATCAAGATGGTGGACGGAATACACACATCTTCCCCTCCACTGTACCAAACCCTTTTAAATAAACTTGTAAACACAACGTATATATAGAGAGAAGCATATGACAGACACAAAACAGGACCGAGAAGCAAAAAAGGTGACAGCAGCAGATCATAAATGGTGAGAAATTCCTAGAAGACAGAAAGCAGATGGGATCAGAGAGCTAAGCCAACAGCAGGTCAATCCGTACATGATAGGAAACTGCTCCCAAGTTGGAAGTTCATGCATTAGTCTTCGCTTATCCACAGGGGTACATTCCAAGACCCCCAGTGGATGCCTGAAACCGCGGACAGTACCAAACCTCATATAGACTGTTTTTTCCTATACATATATTCCCATGATAAAATGTAACATAAACTAGGCACAGTAAGATCAATAATAATAGAATAGAATAATTATAATACGCTGTCATGAAAGTTATGTGATTGTGGTTTTTCTGTCTCAAAATACCTTACTGTTCTATACTCACTCTTCTTGTGATGACGTGAGATGACACAGTGCCAACATAAGGAGATGACGTGAGGTGAAGGATGTAGGCACAGTGACGTAACATTGAAGCTATTACGGACCTTCTGACAGAAGGACAGACCTTACGACAGAAGGAGGACCGTCTGCTCCAGGACCACGGCTGACCGCAGATGACTGAACTGACGGGCAGCTAAAATCATGGAGAGCAAACCACGGGTAACCGAAACCCAGAAAGCGAAAGTGCAGATGGCGGGGCGGGGGTGGGGGGGGACGCCTACTGTACAGAGAAATTCCAAGTCTAAACAGAGTAAACATAAAAAGAACGGAGCGAGCCCTAGGAAATCATCAGGAGATCTGCTAAAAGAACTGTACAGAAAGCAGTAAGGATCAATGGGGCCCCACCGGCCCCATCCCTGCACCATCTTGGTTCGAATCCCTGTCCTACTGATAACTAGAGCAGTAACTCCAGGCAAATTAGTGAAGCTCTCTGCCTCCACTTCCTCATCTGCAAAGTATGGATCAAACGGCAACAGTAACTGCCTCATCAGGGTTAATGTATGGGAAACATTTAGAACAGCATCTGACACTGTTAAGTCAGTGTCTCATTAAACAGTAGCCATTAATATTACCACTGAAAAATAGGAAGCTAGCGTGTTTGTCCTGTACCTACAATCTAGAGAGGGGACTGCTCTAATCGGTGGGCCCCAAAGTGGGTATGAGGACCTGAGAGATGCTAGTAAAAGTCCCCCATTTCCAAAGTAAAACCCTTCTTTCCAGCCTTCCTGTCTGGTGTCTTGTGGCCTCAGCCTAGGATAAAGCCCACTGGGCACCACACCCACCCAACACTCAGTCCTTCCAGTAATAAAAGAAGACTGTTAGACAAACAGACAAAACCTAAGCCAACTACCTAAGTGTTTGACCTTGTCCTTCATTCTTATCAACTGATGGCCAGGAATCAGAAATTAAAGGAAAACTGCGAACACGAGGGACTATGTCAAAGAGGAAACTTTAAAATGACCCAAAGGAGGGGAAACTGGGTGGCTCAGTCAGTTGGGTGGCTGCTCCTTGCTCAGCGGACAGCCTTCTTCCTCTCCCTCTACCTGCCACTTTGCCTACTTGTGCTCCCCTACCTCTCTCTATCAAATAAATAAATAAATAAAAATCTTTTCTAAATAAATAAATAAATAAAATGACCCAAAGGAAACAGAGGTGATGAAGGTGTACAGAGGAACTTCTAAAACTTCTCATTAACTCCCACAGATACGTTTGAGAAGATACTGTATGCATAAAACAAGAAAAGGCTCCAATGAAAAAGGAGCAAAAACAAAAAAACAAAAAACTCAATAAAAAAAGGGTGAACACAGAATAGACAAAGCTGAATGTGAACTGCTTTGAATATGAAGCCAAAGTCAAGGAAATGTGTCCCAGAATCCGCACCAAAACCCAACAGGATATGGGAAGTAGAAAGAAGTTTGGCCCAACCCCATTTTGGCTAAGTATGCCCAGGATCACCTACCTTCTGAGCACCCCACCCACTCTATCAGGAAAGCCTGTGTCCTCAGGCCAGGCACGACTTCAGACTTCCTACAGGGGCTGATTCTGAACTGTGAACCCACCAGGGGGAAAGGGGTTCCAACTGGAGTAAATGTTCCCCGTATATGCAGAGGCTGACTCCTCTCAGCAACATGCCTAGAAATTAGAGGCTATCGCTGAGGCTGACTCCGCTCAGCCTAGGCATGGAGCTAAGAGGACTCAGCCTCAGTGAAAGCCTCTAATTTTTTAGTCTAGTAGAATCTGTTCTACTTACTTTCTGCATACCCCAGTTTTTCTCAGAAGCGGTAGCTATGATTTGGCCAAGGAAACAGTTTGCACTCTACTGGGCAGAACTTCCTCCAAGTTGGTGACATAGGGGTAGAGGACTTCTCTAGTTTCTTTTAGTTTTGTATTTCTTTGGCCATTTTCAATTACGGTTGTTGGATGAGACTGACATTTTTTCCCCATAAATTTCATTATGTTTCTTTAAAAGTATGTCCACATGTATGCCCAATGCAATGATCATCAGTTGTAGGACTCCATGAGTCTGACCTTTTCAAAAGTTTGATTCTAGCCTGTATTCGTGGTGACTGATCTCTTTCAGAGCAAAATGTGGTCCTTTAGAATATTTGTTGTGGAAGACCCCGGATGGTTAAGGCAGAGTCTTTGGGGAATGTAATTGATTACCAAGGTCACTCTCTTTCTGGGACCCCGTGCATGGGGTCCAGACCACAGACAGACCCACACAGAACCCAGGATTCCCCTGGGACTAGGGGAGGAAGCTACTCTTCTCCTTTCTTCCTTTGTTTTGATTTGTTTTGTTATGGTCCCTTTTCACTGACCTAAGTAGGCAAAGACCTCATAAGGACAGTGTCAAACAGCCCTTGAAGGGAATTATAAAATCAAATTAAAGAATACATTTTGAACCACATGAAACAGTCTGGCTGGAAAAACATACTTCATCCTCCTCAAGCCATCCTGTGCTCCGAGGAAAATTTCATCACCTTCAAAAGGAGGGAGGAAGTTGATGCTGAGAATCCTTTATTCCTAAGGCTCACCAATAACTACCAGTCTAAAGAGAGTTCTAGCACAAATGGTAGATCTGTGTTGTTGTTGTTGTTTTAATGAGTAAGCAGGAACCCAAAGCTTTAAATTTTAAAATTGTAAAACCAAGTCTTGACCAATGATAGTTCCTGTTTTTCATGTAGATGGTATTTTATAAAATTGAAAAAATGAGAAATACAAAATGTAAAACATGATCAAGTCTCATTAAAATCTGACTTATAAGAATTAAGAAGCAAAGATCCCCCTACTTCCTGATACATTCACTCAACAGTCTGGGACAATTCTTCCCACCTTTTTCCTAAATTTAGACACCCACACGTGTGTGTGCGTACACACACACACACGCACATGTGCGCACACACACACAGGCAATGGGCATGTTTCTGTTTATAAAAGTAACAAGCTACACACGTTTCTCTGCATCCACTCCAAAGTAGAGATCTTTGCATTCAGCCATTCATTCAACAGATAAAAAAGTGGACTGTCCCCTAGGTACCAAGCTACATATAACATTTGGTTGTCAGTCTACTCCCTCCTCAATACTTGGGAGGCAGAAAGTTACAGTATTTTCTGGCATTTACTGTTGCCGAGAAAAGTCTGAGGGAAGGATCTTTTCTGACATTCATTTTTAGTACTCTTCATCTTCGGGGAAAACATTAATTGCTCCTTTATAAAGTCAAGTGGCTTTCTCCTGTTGGTTTTTCTTGGTCTTCACGGAGCCCCCGAGTTGCAATACTGGATCAACTAGTTTATGAATTCTGAAGAACCTATGGACAGAAGCAGAGATCCAGAGTCCGGCGCCCTACACCGACACGAGGGAGAGGGAGAACAGAAGAGATACACTGTCCTGGGAAGTAAGGCAGCCCCAAACTCAGGGCAGATCAAGGGCCAGCAAACCCTGGGGCCCAAAGTGGGGCCTGTGGTATTACAGGGACCCTCCCCCAAGAGGATCTTCAAAAAGAGGGTTAGTGCCACCAACAGTAAAAAAAAGAAAAAAAAAAAGTGCATTCATTGCAGGGGACAAGCCAATACCAACCAGAGAGGCCCAGGAGCAAATGAGGCCCCAGTGAGGGCGTCAGCTCTGAGCACCTGTCAGGGACCAACAAGAGCCATCTGCATCGTCAAAGAAGCCACCAGGAACTCCCCTGCCCCACTGTCCCCTCCTCCCACCACAGACTCCAAATCCTGAGAGCCAGCGGCTCTGGGAAGGAGCCTCAGGGAGGACAATCGGAGCACACACCCTCCCAGATGGCCATGGGCTGCCCCCCACATCCCCCCCCCCCGCCCCCGTCTCCGTGCTCACTGGGCGTCGGCCAGGCCGTGGAGACCACTGGCAGAATCAAGGTCGACGGGACTCACGCCTTCCACATCCTCACACGGAACCTCGCACAATTTCCCACGTTCCCCTCTGGTTCCCTTCCCCTTACTTCTTGGAACAGCTTCTTCAAGAGCCTCCACACAGACCAGCCGCGTCTCCCCACTGCCCGTTCACGTCTCACCCCCCTAGGGTCAGCGCCACCCTGCCAGCTGCCCACTCGGGACAACCCCCCCCACCTCGCTAGTGGTACCCGGGTGTCGCTCAAGGTGGCCACACGCCCAGACCAGGCAAAGGCTAACTAGGCCACCAGTGCCAGTCCCGGCCTCTGCTCCCACGACCACAACTGACTGGGTGACCCGTGAGAGCCAACGAGACCGAGCAGAAGCCCCCGGGGTGGGGGTTTCTGGGAAACGGCGGCATAAAGGTGATACACAATTATATGTCACTGGATAGAAAGGTGATGCTCTCTCTTCCTTCCTCCTACCTGGAATGTGACCCGTGACGTCTGCGGCTGCAGAAACCAGCAGAGACCAGGGAAACCGCAGAGACTTTCCCAAGCTGCCGAACACCCCCAGCAGCCCCCACCCCTGGGCTCCGCGCTTGATGAATGAGAGAAATCCAGACCTGGACGTGCCACAGTGACTTGGAGCCACACTCATTCCTAACTGACACAATGTATAGTCTGGCTCCAATTAAACTGTGCTCCCCGGGGACCTTTTAATTTCTAAACCCCCCAAAATAAAATCAATCTCAGCTCTGAGCTCACATGGCCTCTTTCAGCATTCTGACGCTACTGACCATTCCCCACTCAAAAGTAGCCCTCTTTGGGGCGCCGGGTGGCTCAGTCGGTTAAGCATCTGACTCCTGATTTCAACCCCGGTCATGATCTCAGGGTGGTGGGATCCGGCCCCCACGTCGGGCTCTGCACTCAGTGCGGAGTCTGCTTGTCCTCCCTCTGCTCGTCTCTCTCTCTCTCTCTCTCTCTCTCTCTCAAATAAATAAATAAAATCTTAAAAAAGAAAAGACAAGTATCCCTGCCCTTGGCCTCCGTGGCCTCGGCATTTTCCCCTTACTCCCCAGACATTCCTTCATGACCTTTGTGACTTCATTGTGTTCCAGCACGGTCACCGTCTTGACCCTCTCTCTCTCTGGCCCTGCGTGATCTGCCCCAGTGATTTAATCAATCCCCATGGATGTATCCATCAGCCTACACATGCTACTGACTTGGGAATCTGTCCCCTCCAGCCCAAACCGCTCTCCTAAACGTCAATTATTTTCACACCCCAGTTGCCTGCTAGACTCTGTCTCCGGGTACTCCAAGGACACCCCAACCACACAATTTAAAAATGAATGAACTCATCACTCCATTCGTCACATCTCCTTCTTGGCCTTTTTTCCCTTCTCCATTGATGGAGGAAGCACCATGCACCTAGCCGAGAAAGTCTGGAACCTAGAAGTTGTTGTAGACCTTATAGAAATCCTAAGGGACTCCCAGAAACCCAGAAACAGGAGCGTGTATGTGTGTGTGTGCACGCACACTCCTGTGTCTCATGTAAAAAAGTGAACAACTGCGGAGATGCTACCGGTCTGTCTTCCCTCTCAGTCGTCCCTCGCATATCCTCCCCCAGCCCCACCACGTAACCAGCCACCTGCTCCTGTCCCTCCTACATCCCAAACAACTCTCAAGTGCGTTTCTGTCCCTCCAGCCCCACGAACGCACCCTCAGTCAGGCCACCACCATCTCACCCACAAACTGCTCTGACAGCCCCCTGAATGGGCTCTGATTCCTCCTGTGAGATATTCAAAACACCAGCCAGAAAGTGTCACCCCCCAGACTGTTGCCTTTAGCAGAAAGCCCATCCTCCCACACCCAGAGCGCCGTGCCCACCACGACCTGGCTGCCGTCTAGCTCTCTCCGGCCTCATTCACTGCCAAACCCGTGCGCACCCCCCACACTCCTCCACTCCCGAATCTGAGTCACACGGAAGCACCTTGTTCTTTCCTGCCTGCCAGGAAGGCTCTTCCCACCCAGCTGCCCTCCGAGGCACAGCTCAAGGGTCATCCTGCCTCCTGACCAACAAGGAAAGCAAAGGGATCCCATAAAAACGGGTTTTGTTGTTCCTTTTCCTGCGCTGCTGTCGCTAGGACCTGCCCCTCTGCCTTGCACATACTTTACAGAACACCGAAGGCAGGTCCTTCTTGCAAAGGTCAAGGACGTGCTTTGGAATCTTCTAACACAACAACAGGTACTATCTGAGGAGTAACCAGGCAGACTCATCGGGAACGTGTTCCCAGACCACCCACTCCCCGAGACCCTGGCTCCAGGGCACGAGGGACCCATGGGTGACAGCCAAACACTCGTCTTTGTTCCTGGATGTCTGAGAAGCCACGTGCACCAGACACCCCAATCCTCAGTAAAAACCCCAGGCCCCAAACAAAGCTGAGACTCGCTCTTCTGGTCTTTCTGAGCCTCCCAGATGCTCTGTCTAGATCTGCACTCTCCCTACGGCTTCAGTAAACTCTGCTCTCACTTCCTCTCAACTCGTTTTATTTCTATCCTGTGCAAAGCCAACAACCCTCTTGGCCGGTCGTCGGACCCAGCAGGCCTGCAGCACTGAGACCCAGTTGGGGGCCGGGGGACCCCCCCCCCCGTGGGGAAGTGCTCACGCAGCCCTCATCACCCCACACTGAAGACTGCGACGTGTCAGCCCTCTGCAGTGGCCTGTGGCCCTCTGTGGTGGCCCGGAAGCAGCACCGGGCCTGTCCTACTCCTCATGGGATCGCCAGCACCCGAAGAGGGCATACCAAACAGAGGGCCCCTGACCACAGACTGCTCCCCAAAAACATACTGAAGGGCATGTTAAGGATATCATTTGAATTTCTATGAGTGACACTTTTCTCCAACAAAAGTCCCGGAGAACTGGGCCCTGAATGATAGCAAGGAAATAACCATAATGCCTCAAAACCATGGTCTCCTGGCCCAAAGACCTTCGAAAGAAAGCGTCCCATCACCCAGTTGCTAGATGATAAGAAAAGAAAATCATGACTCTCAACTGAAGGAAAGCAAACCTGTTGCTTCAGTATCCTCCAGAGAGGGAAAAAAAGGGAAAAAACACAAAAATGGTAACTTACGATTTTATCTGGATCTCTGTACCTGAATTATATGGGATAGTTTTTTTTTTTTTTTTTTAAACTCCTCCTCTAAAAATAAGACAGCTGAACAGAAAGTCCCAGGTGGGAAGCATGACGAATGCACGTGATTTCTCTGGAAACGGGAAGATACATTGCTCACAGCAAAACAAAGAATACAGAACTTAGCTTTCCTTTCCTTTTCTTTTCTTTTTTTTTAAGAAAACAGTCAATGGGTGAACAAGTTCTGTGTGTTGAAGCTTTGGGGAAAAAAGGCTGATTCACGCACCACGTTGCAAATAAAAACTTCTGGGGCCACAGAGGCCCCCGCAGGGCCCCCTCATGGTTCCTGTGATCCACCCCAGCTCTCACCACCCCCAACCCCACACGCCTCCCCAGGACCCTAAGAGGAGCCACACTTCAGTAAACCGCCCCAACAGGCCGAGAAGAAGTCATCCCTGTAGTACAATAGCTTTCTGTGGCCTTGGCCACGCCCTCAGGCCTTTGCTGTTGGGTTAAATTTAACACTGTTCAGCACCAACCAGGACCTTCATAGCTGGAAGGGTCTGGTATCTCTGGGGGTCCCTGCTGCTTTCACCAGCGCAGGGCTCCTGTGCATCAGGGAGGAGAATCCTCTCGAACGTCACATTCGGTGGTTTCTGGAGACTTGAGGCCAACGAGACATGAGAAGAGCAATGGCCATAACAAAACAAAATAAACCTGTAAGTACTTGAGGCCACACCAGATGCCTAAACCAAGGTTAGGTCTACATCTAGAGAGGAAGGCCAGGACATATACAGGATTTCCTAAAAGCTCCCCAAACGCAGAATGTCAGCTCAGTCATAACTCCGGAGTTCAGGTTAGAAAACTCGGTGCTGCTGGGAATGGCTCGGGATCCGCCCCCATCGCGGAGCCCCCCCGGCGCGGAAGAGTGGGCTCTGGCAGGTGCCTGGGGTACGCCATTCAGGACCCCTCTGCCGGGCTCTGCCCCAGATGCTCCCCTCCTCCCCTGGGCGCCCACCCCCACCTCTCCGCAAACGCTCCCTCCCAGCCCCGCCCTTCCACACCCTTCCAAGGACAGGCACCTGACAAGACTCATGTGTTTCCACCACGTCATTTTTTAGCTCAAGGCTAAAAAGCTAAAAAAATCAAGTGAGCCGCCACTGATGGGGCTGCAAAGGCACCGCAACCACAACAAAAAAACTGCAGGGCCGGTCTATTCTGAGATGCTGATAAGAGAAAAGAGGTCGAAACAAATATTACATCCTTTCCCTTCCCAGGAAAACTTCCACGGCCTTGCTCAACAACTGACAACCGCCCTTCCTCTCCGGGATGTGCTCCTGAAAACCCGTGTGTAAATCTGGGTTTCGTCATTCCGAACACATTGTAAATTCACTTCGGAAGCTGATTTAAAGGTGTCAATGAAGAATCCTTCGCTAAAACGAAAGCGTGTTCATGACACAGACATCACCCCTATATCTCGCCATGTAACTTCGTATATGGGTATTATCAGCTCTTCTCAAAATGTGAAACATTTCTGATTTCGGGGAAAAGGGAGTTAAGCTTTAAAAAAACAAAACAAACAAACAAAAATAAACAAAGATAAAATTAAAAATAAGAATAAAAAAACAAAACAAAACAGTTTTCCCAGTCATCTTCCTGTGGCCACGCTGGCTTGCTTGGATACCCCAACTCAGGAAGAGACCCTGATTCTGTGATCCCCAAGCAGACTGCAGCCTGCACAGATATCCTGCCTCTTCTTGGCCAAACAGAGATTGACTCAGAAAGTGCAGAAATTTTGCTTTCTTAAAAAGAAAAAAAACGTAATGATAAAGCAAGGGAGGAAAATCTGTGGCTCAAACTCAATTCTAGAGGCAAATTAGGGTGCTCAGACTCGTGGGAGCACAGAGCACGAGCGACCCTACCCCCGCCCCCCACACACACACCTGTACCCACCCCACCCCCCAGTGCCAGCCGTGCAGGGAGGGGAGATGCTGTGGGGTGTGCTGGCAGCATCGTGCTTGTGGCAGATGTGGTTTGGGGGAGACCGTCCCTACAGCAACACTTCGGGGTCTCAGTTTCAACTTACAGCATGGTTGTTGCAGGTGCTTTGTGTGACCATTTGAGTAAGTAACAGCCAAGATGAAAGGTGCGAGAAGAGCTTTCTGTTAGGATGGTCCTTCTTGCCTCTACAAGCTCCTCTCCCTTTGAAAGGGCTGGGGGTCCTACGGGGTCTGGTTTCAGCTTTTCCCTCATCTCTTCTCACTCTCCTGGGAAATTCCGGACACTCTTAAAGGTTCACTTCCCATCAAGCACCCAGCGTCTTATCTCTAGCCCCGAATCAGTCCCCTGAGCTCCAGATCTGCACACCCAGTTGCCCCCTGGAGGTCCAGCCCAACATGCCCCGTACCCATCACCTCCTTCTTCCCCTCGGCATCTGTCCTTCCCTTGCTGCCTTTCCCAGGTGGCACCAGCTACCCAGGTGATCAGCAGAGGGGCTCGAATAAGACCTCACATGTTAGGACTCCTAGCTTTCACCTCAAAAGCGCACAAAAATCTCAAACCAGTTCCACTTGCCTTTGAAAATAATCAGACCCAAGCCCTGCTCCCACCCTAGCCTCCCCTGGCCACAGCATGGACCCAGCCCCCACCGGGAGACACGACTTCATACGGACAGACCAGAGAGGCAGCCATCACCCCAAAAGGACCCACAGGCCACAGTGCCTGGATCTAGCAATGAGACGAGCATTAAGGTCTGTCACGTTGCTGTGGGATGTCCTCGTCTGAACAGTCGTCTGCTCGGAGTCTGTAGGGCTGTCTGCCTACTGTCTCTCAGCTCTAGCACCAACCTCCACAACTACTGGGTGGCCCCGGGGCTGGGACTCAGCAGTCTGTGTCGCTGGGGCTTCCCGTTATGTTCCAACAGTGGGAAGGAGGAGGATGGAAGACGGGACGGGTTCCTGCAGCACCCCTCCAGCCCCAGGAGAAGCTCCGGCTCCCACTCTTGGTACCCACAGCGCGGGCACCCGGCATCCCAGCTCCAACCGCCCCTGCGGGTGAGCACGACCCATGCTGCCTCTCCTCTGACCACTTAGCTCTGTACCAGGACCTCTTCCCTCTGTCCCCAACTCCTCTGCACCCCCCGCCCCGGGAAGCAGCTACTCCCTCTAGTTACCACTCTCTGGATTATTCCAGCTCCATGCTGGTTCCTCCAGCCTTGAACCCCCGCAGAACCAGAAATCCCTCTCACCGGGAATGTCTGGCGTGGTCTCTGGGTCCCACCTGCACTTCGAGTTATGATACACAGTCCCTTTGCCCTATAGCGTGTTCACTTCTATGACAGATTCTGTGTTTTGCTCACAAAATAGCACTTTCCACAGCACAAGCCTGGACAGTTGGCTACCATATGCTCTGCCAGCGAGGCTGACTTTCAGACTGGAAAGGAAAGAACAAGTATCAGTAACAAGAAACTAAAACCTCACGAAGAGGCCAGCCGGACAGGCAGAGAACTCCGGGCCCACAGTCCATCTAACTCAACTTTCAGATGGTAAAGGCAGCTTCACACTGAATACTGAACAGGCCTATTTTAAATGTCTGCTCTTGCTCTGTGCGGACAATAATGCACTTTAGGATCTGATGAAGAAGGTGATACCTCCCACCACCCACAGAGTCCCGTCAGCCCCTCCTCCAGAGGGTCCAGTGGCGCCCATCAGCCCTCCCACCCCTGCGGCAGGAACCCCAGCCCCGGCCCCCACCCCCAGCACCTGGCCCCGGGAAGACAGCGTCGGCCACCTTCCCAGCCCCTGGTGCAAGGATAACTGTACCAGTGTGGAAAATGAAGCCGCTTACTCCAGGACACACAACTTAGTAACAGGTGGGCTCCACTGTCGTGAGAGATCTCCCCCTGGGTCTCTCATGTTTCTGGGAGTCTTGCGCCCAGAGGTTCTGCTCTCTTATTCAAGACTGTCTTTTCAAGGGTGTTCAGATGACAGCCAGTCCCAGAAGGCACAGTGTCTCTCTCCGGGGAAATGGATGGGTTGATCGACTGTCCAGCATCATGAAGACAATGTCTGCCTCTGGAGCAAAGGTCGGGTAGGCTTACCGCCCATTATAAAACATTCAGGTTCCCTAGGCTCAGGGGTCCTCTCCTATAACACGATGTAGTGCAAGTACAGGAGTCCACTGGCCCTCTTAATGTCTGCCCTGTGGGTCTCAGGCACCGGCCCCAGAAAATACTGAAACTGTCACACCTGCCATCGCCGAGAGAAATAAGGTCATCTGTCTCTGACCCAGTGGCTTGTGTCTTCTGCCAGCATTCACGAACCCGAGCTGGGTAACTCGTTAGCGTGCAAGCAGTGTAAAATTTCAGACTCTCTGTAGCTCCTAACGTGCATTACTAAGTGTGAAAACAAACTATTAAGCCTTAGAAGACCAAAGACGTAGCTTCGTAATCTAGAATAGGGAAAGACATCTCAAACAGAATACAGAAAGGCACTAACCACTGAGGGGGGAGAAAAATAAAAAACTCGGCTATATTAAAACCAAGAACCTCCATCCATCAACTGACACGATTAAGAGTTTGAAGATGTCTGCTATAATAACACAATCGATACACAACTAACAAAAACTTAGATCCAGGATGAACATATATCCTTTGGATTAAAAAAAAAAAAAAAAGACAAAAAATCCAAAAGAAAAACGGGCAAAATATTTGAAAAGACCCTTCACAAAAAAGGAAATCCAAATGGCTAAGACACACATGCACAGGTGTTCAACCTCATTCAAAGCCGGGGAGATACAAAGCAGAATGAAAACCACCATGGGAAACCATCCTGGAGAAGAGCAGGCATCATCTAGTAAGGCACACGGTCTGACCCAACAATTCTACCCCGTAGGTATAGTCTCTAGAAGACAGGTCTGAGAATGCTCACAGCAGCGTATGCTGTGCGAGCCAAATGCTGAAAACCACCCAGAAATCCACCAAGAGGAGAACGGATGAACGAGCTATGGAGAGTTTGTGCCGGATGAAATCAAATGGGGTTGCTTATGCCAAGAGGTTTTAAGATGGAAGCTGGGATGTATTAAGGGGACGGGCCTTGTGCACCTCCTTACTGGGGGAACCGTGAACTCCCGAACTGGGAAAACAGCAATTATTCCAAGGACTTAGCCAGAACACCGGCCACTTCCTCCAGTGAGAGACTCTGCTTAGCCACAGCCTTACAGTCAACTCTCCTCGGTCAAAACTTTTTTGCTGCCGGGGCAAATCAAAAATTGTTTGTAAACAACATACAAACATTCTCCTTTTGCTTTAAAAACCCCTGACCTTTGCTCCAAGGTGGGACGCTCTTTGGGTTGCTACCCAAACACGCCTACCCCAAAACTGCAATTCTTTGACTCCAAACACGCGCCCTGGCTTAATTACTGCGTCCTGACAATTGTAGGTTCACGTGGCATACGATGGTATTCTGTAGGACAATCAAAACGAAGGGAGTGCATCGACCCAGAACAACACGGATGGCTCTTAAAAAAAATAAATATCAGGTGAAAAGAAGTTAAACACAAAAGAAAATACACAACATGACTTGGTTTTCATTAAGTTCAAAAAACAGGTAAAGTAACCCACAGTATTTAGGGTTGCCTACTTTAGTAGTTTCACTATAAATAAGTAAGTGACTGCTGCCATGGATAGGATCACAGTTACTTTTAGGGGAAAGAGAAGGATTAACTAGAAGGAGAACATGCTTTCCGGGGTGCTAGCAATGTTCTATTTCTTGGCTTTGATGGAGGCACACTACTGTTCATTTATAATAATCCAACAGTCCATACACTTACGTTTCATGCCCTAAAGAAAGCAGCATAGGAAAAAAACAAAACAGAAGCAAAAACCAGAAACAAGAAACAATACCCAGGCCATGAAATGGACACTGCCAGGAATCCAGAGGGCTCCCACACACCCCTTTACACCACCACCTCCTCCCTCCCAGTAGACGGCCACGACCCTGCCTTTACACACTGATCGCACATGAGTAAATGCCACGGTTCACCTGTGTCTGTTTTGATTTTTATACAAACGAGAATCCATGAACATCTGCATTTGGGTCTGAAAACAAATCAATTAATTACTGCGATGGACAGGCTTCTTTCAACATAACGATATCTTCTTAGAGAATTAAATAGAGTTCAGCTGAAACAAAGACTAACAGGCTACAACTTCATCAATGTGCAAGAAGGCATGTGGAGAACATCAATTTCGATTCAGGGAAGCAACGTTCGCCGTGACATTAACCTGGGGCTGTTAATTTGCATTCTACCGGGTGGGCAGTTTTATTTGCATTGAACTTGAAATAACTTTGGACGTTACAGTTGCCCCAAAGCTACAAGCATAAGCAAACACTTAACTTTTATGTTTATACGTATCTGAGTAGCAATATTCATGATCAAACTAAATTAAACCCAACACAAGGAGTCCCTTATTTAAAAAAGGGGTCATTTGAGTCCGCTTTCACTCTCCCCCCCCTCCCCCTCCCACCCTCAGGGGCCACAGCCTGCTCCCTAAAACCAGGCCCCCCCCAAGCTAAACACTTCCCCAGTCATCCGTGACATCTCTGTGCATGATGTCAGGCGCTCGGCCTGTTGGCTCTGGAACTCATTCCAGGTCCATTTGTCACACAGGTGATCAAAGCTGGGGACTAAATTAAGGCCCGGGGAGTTCACAGCGACCTGTGAACATAGTTTATCTGGGCCAGGTGACAAGGCTTTGAAATGCTGATGACGAGGATCCAGAGCTCAGACTCTGGCCTCCCTAAGGCTTAATGATGATCCCGGGGAGAGAAGCCCCCACCCAGTGTATGTGTCACCTGTAAAACAGGACCCAAAATTTAGCAGCTTAAACAAAGGCAGTCCCTTGCAGACCTGAGGGTCAGAAGTCTAAATGCATCTCCCAGGGCCCACATCAAGGCATGAGCAGGGCTGGTTTCTTCCAGAGGCCCTGGGCGACAAGGCGTTCCCCTGACTTTCCAAGCTTCTAGAGGCCACCGCCTCTAAGTCACACCATGAGGGCCTCTGCCTTTCACCTTCACATTACTTCTCCTCCGTCTTGCCAGCGTTTTCTGAGGACCCTGTGCTTCCATCAGACCCAACCAGGTAATTGAGGATAATCATCCCATCTCAAGATTTGATCTAATTAAAAATAATGAACTGAATTTAATCACAGCTGCAAAATTCCTTGGGCCACACACAGTAACCCTCGCAGGTTGTGGGCATGAGGACAGGGACATTTTAGGGGGTCACACCCAGGGAGCAGAAGTCAGACCTATGACAGGGTCAAAAGAGGCCCCACCAACTCCTGCCCTAAATGCAGTGTCTCTGGGAGAACAGACCCTAAACCCTGTGGTCCAAGAGATGGATGTGGAATTGTCCCTGCAGAGAGCTCCGACAGCCTCTGGAAGGTCTTGAGTGACAGCAGCGTCTTCTGTCATTCCTTCATGAGGACCCCCTTTAGAGCACCACAAAGCTTACGCTCTGGAGATTCGGGGAGGACAGCACACCTAGAGGGCGCGGAAGCCCCACACCCGGCCCCCAGACCCCGCCCTGCGCATCTCTTCCGCCCGGCTGTTCCCGAGTTCCGTCCTTTCATAATAAACCGGGGAGCTCATAAATACAGCATTTCTCTGAGCTCTGGTAGAGGAATCGAGCCCAAGGAGGGAACCTCGGGTGTGTAGCTGGGAACAACCCAGACTGGCAGCAGGTGTCAGAAGCAGGATCGAGGGGGCGGTCTTGGGGGACGGGGCCCTGAGCCGGCGGAATCTGGTACCCGACGCTGGCTCCAGGCAGAGGGTGTGAGGACCGAGTTGACTGCTTGGTGATGGTGGAAAAACCATCTTTAATACAACGTGCTACCACAGATTAAAAACACACACACACATGCAACCATTTTTGCAATTGTCTCATTCTTTATAACTGGAAAATAATTAAAAGAATTAGCTTTTGCTTTTTTCTAAGTAATTTTTTGAAACAAATGTCTGGCTTACAGAGATGTTGCCAGAATTTTACAAGGAACTCCCCAGTCCCACAGAGCTCTCCAACGTCCTCTGCCAATTCCTAAATGTTGCTTCACCGGCTTCGTTCCCCGCCCCTCGGGTCTCTCTCCCGCCCTCTCTCCCCTCACCCGCTGTGAGCACACAGGCAGATACGACCCCCCTTTGCCCCTGAACATTTCATTGTGTATTTCCAATGCACCTGAGCTTTGCAAGGTGTCTCGTGGGCTGAAATGACAGTGGGAAAAGTTTTCCAAGGGAACTATCCTCCTTTAGGGCCCAATATTCAAAGAAGGTGAGCCACTGTTCTGGAAAGTGAAAAGTGTCACACCTCACTGTATCCCAGAAAAGCTATTTTTCACATTATTTTATCCCAAACCCTGGGCACTGTGACTTTTGCCCTTAAGCCTCTTACGGGCAGGTACCCTTAGCCCATCATCTCTACCCACTATAAGGAGGCTCAGCAAAGCTGTCTATGAGCAGCACGAAAGGGAGGAACAACGCATGGGAAATACTCTTCCGGTCTGGGCTGTTTCTCACAGTCTATTCTATACGCCGACACTCAGTAAACTGAGACTCCCTCCAGGATGACGGCTACGCCACCGTACCTCTCAGTGCTCCAAACTTCGTGTCTGTCCCGTAACCATCCAAGTATGACGATCACTCACTTGGGATCCTTACTCATTTGTGATTTCTGCTCTTAGTCACTTTTAGGATTCAATGGAAAAACTCCACGTGGGAAAGACTCGTCAAGCCCTGGGTTGCGTGGGAAGCAGAAATCAACAGAAGGTCACGGTGCAGAGCAAGAGAGAGAGGAGCAAACCCCAAAGACCAAAGGCACGTGACGTCAAGTCGACGGCAGAGTCGGAGGGAAGATCCTGGGGCCGGTAGGAAAGACTTCAGAAGGGAAGGAAGACGGACACTAAGCCTTGGACAATGACGGCCATTTGGAGAGGCTGAGAGGAGGGGGAAGCAAATTCCCAGGTGAAAAGAAAGCAGGAGCCAAGGCCCCAGGGGACGCAGGTGCCCTGTGTGTCTGGGCCCAGGAGGTGACACACCCAGTGTGCTCAACAGTGGAGGGTCTGGGCAGACCTAGGCTCGCACGTGAGGCGGAAGAGATCATTAGCGCTAGGACAGCACGTTATGGGACTCCGCGGTCTTTATCCCGCAGAAAACAAATTTCCTCTCCATGACCAAGTAATTAACACTCTACACGCTTCATGTTCAAAACCTTGACCTAGTTCTGTCTCGATTAAACAACTTCTTCAAACCCCCTCCCACGGCATGCCCCTGAACTCTGCTGTGACTGATGGGCCACTAGCGGGAGGTCAGCCGGGAAGAGTCACAAACATGCCCCGCAGGGAACGACAGACACACAACAGGAGGTCCCCTCTGGGCAGCCGGCGTCCTCACTAGCGCTCCTAGACACCCGCCCGAAAGGAAGGGGCAGCTGCATTCGTCATAAGGCCCAGTGCTATGTAAGTTTTCTAAGCAGGATTATTTTCAAATTGCTCTAGAAGAAGAAAAGACATAACCTTTTTAAAGATGTGAGAGGCAGGAAAAACGCTGCTGGTGCTCCTTCCCCTAGATAATGGGCATCCTCTGTGTTCTCTGCAGAACGACACCTTGTTCGGAGTGGGGGTGGTGGGGAGAGAGAGGGAGGAGGTGACAGCCAGACAGAAGTGGGGAGGAGGAGTGACGATTACACTGTAATTCTGTGGGGGGAGCGGGAGGGAGGGGGCGTGAAAGGGAGGGAGGGAGAAGGTAGGAGGGGGAAGAAAGGAGAGAGAAGGGGGGTGGGGGAAAGGTCAGGAAGAGGGTGACCAGCCCAGGACCACAGTCTGGCTTCCCTCCAAAGCAGAGAGAAGATCTTCCCAAATTTAATCTGCAGGGAAAGCAAAGCAAAGCAGCTCCCGTCAGAACCAGGAGCAGCTCTGCTGACGTCGGGAATAGGGAGAGCATCGGGCTTTCATGGGACAAGAAGATTTTGGGGGGACCTAAGTCCCCAGAATGCTTCCGACTCGAAGAGTCAGGGGACCTCAGAGAAGGCAAGAACTAGATTACTATTAAGTAAATGCAGAACTGGGGCACCTGAGTGGCTCAGTGGGTTAAAGCCTCTGCCTTCGGCTCAGGTCATGATCCCAGGGTCCTGGGATGGAGCCCCGCATCGGGCTCTCTGCTCAGCGGGGAGCCTGCTTCCTCCTCTCTGTCTGCCTCTCTGCCTACTTGTGATCTCTGTCTGTCAAATAAATAAATAAAATCTAAAAAAAAAAAAAGTAAATGCGGAACTGTTAAAAAACAAAGTTAATAAACACTATTAAACACATTTTACTCAAAGGGTTTTTTTAAAATCGCCTTAAATACACAGCTCTAGCTCTTAAACCGTCAAGCAGCTAATGTCAGTGCCCCTCATTACACAAAGGCAACATCACCCAGGGCCCGTCCCCCCCGCCCCGCCCCCGGGCCCAGCACTGACTGTGAGGTTTCCTGGAGAGTTCTCAAAAATCCCCATAAATGGAGAGAAGCTGAGTGGGGCCAAGTCCTTCGAACTAACAGGTGGCACTTGTCTCCCTGGGGTGGACCTGTCAGGGCCCGTCCCTGACCTCTGCACAGGACCCCGGTCTGACGACCCCTGTACCATTGCTGTTCGATGTGGAACTCCCAGAACAGGGAGTCTGTGTCCTGCCGACACGAGGCAGAACCCCAGCATGAAGACTGTCCCTCTGGGAGCCTGGCTCCCTTCAGGTCCAGCATTACCCCAAGCAACAAACTCCCCCTTCCCCTGGGGACCCCCATGAGCTTATACGTCTGCAGCACTAAGGTGCCACACCACAGGGCCAGGGCCAGGGTAGGGGAGCTTAGGAGAAAATCCCGGGGGGATGGTAAAGATAAGGGTGTGGCTTTTTAGCAGCCAAGGTGAATTGAGTGGTGGGGGGGGAGAAAAGATGCACAGGACCCGGGGGGGGGGCAAAATGGGGGGACAGAGCTGTTTCATCCTGAACCCGGAGACAAAGCAGCTGGTAGGGATGCTCACAGCCCAAGAGAACAGGAGTTTGCAAACTTTGGGATTTTAATGGCAATAATTACCTATAATAGTACTCGTAATAGCAAGAATAATAAAAAATTATATTTTAATATATTATTATGAATTATATGTGTATATAATAAAATATTTTATTAAAGACTTTCATATATGTATTTTATAAAATAAGATGTTACAAATATTATTAATAATTTACTATTATTATTATTGTTTCCATACAACAAAGTGTTTCCAACTTTTCATGTCCTTAGGAAGGGATTCTTCATCCCTTTTTTTTAACTGTTGCTGTTTCATTTTAGTGAGAACCTTTAAGTACTAAAATTATAAGTAGAATCAAGTAAGTTCAGATTTGATAGAAACTTGCTTTTTTCCCCCGCATGGGTCCTCGTTTTTCTTGCTTTGCTAAGGACCAGTGAGCACTTCGAGAATCTGGACGCACGTGGAGCTGGAGAGCTGGTGTGAGCGGACGCCTGGACCGCAGGCGCTCCCGCCAGCCCCGGTCCTCCTCGCAGTCCTGCAGGGGGCTCTGCAGACCAGCTGCCTCCCTGGAGAGGGCAGTCCAGGCACGAACTCTGGCGTTTCAGCCCCCCCCCGCCCCCCAGCATCCCTCACTCCCTCTGCTCCTCTGAGGGCAGGCTGTCCTTTGGGAAAGCCTCAACGCCACCCTCCCGCTGAGAGCCGGACCTGCTTTACACAGCCCTCCGCAAGGCTGGAGGAAGGGGGACCTGATTGCTACCCTCTTTTCACTATGGCTGCTGGGAAGCTCAACCTCAAATGTGATCATGGAGGCACCTGGGCGGCTCCGACGGTGAAGCCCTGAACTCTTGATTTCGGGTCGGGTCATGCTCTCGGGACCCTGGGACGCGGCCCCGCATCCTGCTCTACGCTCAGTGTGGAGTCTGCTTCCCGCTCCCTCTGGCCCTCCCCCGACTTCCCCCCACCCCCCTGAAATAAATACATACAATGTTTTTGTTTTTCTTTTTAACTGAGAATCAAGAGCAGGTCCACTGACTTTTCTGGAGGCGCATCTACGGGAACATCTACGCCCACTGACCTCCACGAGTCTTGACCTCATCACGACATATTTACAGTTTCCCTGATCATGATTCCTTATCGCCTTCACTTTTTACTGCTTCAAATCCTAGGTGGGACAGAGAATATAAATAAACAATAAAAAAAAATTCAAGTTAAAATTACAAAACTTTGCTAAACCAATTCACTGCTAGGGGACAGCCGAGGCAAACGTAAGGTCTTTTACGTAATAACCAAACAGCGAAGCAAAAATCATTTATGCCACCATAGTAGGCATGAGGGCCCGAACTTAACATCAAGGAAAGCTATTTTTCCCCCTGAAAGATATCCTATATCGGGGCCATCGGCTTCACTTAAAATGCACAGAGCTTCTGAACAATGAGAGGCACTTTTCTCTTCCATGAACAAAGACGTTTTATTCATATGTGAATAAAGCAAAGGCTCTTTCTCTCCCATCTACATGAAGCGGTTCTGCATTTCTATACAAAATGAGGTATTTTGCACCAGGCAGAGCCATATTACTCAACTGCTGTGCATTGTGGGTGAAGCTGTCTGACGGCACATGCGTTAGTAACAAAAAGCACTTTGTGCTACCAAAGAAGAAAAAAAGAGGCCTTAAGCCTTCCATGACACTCTCTTCTGTTTCTCCTTCAACATAAGGCCAATGGGCGAACCCATACATTCATACACTCCCGTGGAACCTCGCGCCGGGCACGCTCCGGAAGGGGGAGCGGCGCGCCCAGGGCCACAGGATCACGGGAGAGAGAAGAGACACTCCAGCCCAACTGTTCCTAAGCACAGTTCCTGGTGGGGACTTTTTCCAAGGGTGTAATTTAAAATGGGTTTTGTGTTCTTTTTTAAAAAGAACATTCTGGTTGCTGCATGAGACTAGGGGCAAAGGTAGAGGCCGGGCAGACTGGGGTGGGGGATGGGCTCTTCCCAGAGTGACTGTGAACCCCCTTAAGACACCAAACAACAGTTTCTACTTACTCTAGGGTTAAACCCCTGAATTATTCATGTTTCTTGATAAATTTGGAAGGCATTATAAAAATGGCATATTCCTTAAAGAACTCTGCCCTCTTCCCTTCTCCAGAAGTTTAAATCCTCTTTTTTTTTTAAGATTTTATTTACTTATTTGACAGAGAGAGAGAGAGATCACAAGTAGGCAGAGAAGCAGCAGAGAGTGGGGGAAGCAGGTTCCCTGCGGAGCAGAGGGCCCGATGCGGGACTCGATCCCAGGACCCCGGGATCATGACCCGAGCCGAAGGCAGAGGCTTAACCCACTGAGCCACCCAGGCACCCCTTAAATCCTTTTTTTTTTTTTTTAAGATTTATTTATTTATTTATTTGACAGAGATCACAGGTAGAGAGGCAGGCAGAGAGAAGGGGAAGCAGGCTCCCCGCTGAGCAGAGAGCCCGATGCGGGACTCGATCCCCAGACCCTGGGATCATGACCTGGGCCGAAGGCAGAGGCTTTAACTCACTGAGCCACGCAGGCGCCCCCCTTAAATCCTTCTTAAAGTATAGATAGAGTTCTTAAATTTAACAGGAACCGAGCCTGACCAAGCGGCTAAATTGAACAGAAACCAACCTTTATCACGCCAATAAAACCAGGTCTGAAATATGAAATCCTCGCTTAAGAGCAAACTTCTTCATCACTCCCACTACTGAGCAGCAAATTACTGAGCAGGTCTGATCCCCTGTGATCAGAACTCAGCTTCGCAAGAAGTGAGACCGCAGAAAACAGACGCTAATTTCAAGCCGAAATCCAGTGATCAGCTGGTAGCGAGCATGAACTTCACCGTCAGTCCTTGCCGCGCCCCGGCAGGTGTCGGCGGGAGGGAACGCACCCCACTAACCACATCCCTGGGTTCTGATCTCAGCACACGTGGGCCATGCCTCCTGCCTCCTCACCTCCGACACCCGTCAAGCTCCCTTCTCTTGTCCACATAGGACGGGGCTTGGGCACACTGGCCCGTTCCATGGGCAATCCCTCTGACCGCCCCCATTCTTCTGTTCCATACTCTTCCTAAGAAAAACGGGTATTTCTGAAATGTGTGGGTGTTTTTAAAGCATAGGAAAATGCTCCACGTGTATTAAAAAAACCCAAACCACTGGGGCGCCTGGGAGGCTCAGTCGGTGAGAGGGCTGCCTTCGGCTCCAGTCGTGATCTCAGGGTCCGGGGATCGAGCCCCACGTCCAGCTCCCTGTTCAACGGAGAGCCTGCTTCTCCCTCTGCCTGCTGCTCCCATGCCTGTGCTCTCTCTCTCTCTCTCATAAATAATGTCTTTAAAAAAAGAAAAAAAGAAAAAAAAACCCCAAAACATCCATTCCATAAAGGCCTGACAGGTGCTTAATTCCCAGGAAGCTCCCGGGGGAGGAGCAAAGGCAGCTTCCTGGCCCGCTGCTGGTCCACGAACCGTGCCCCCATTCTCAGGCAGCAAACACAATGTTCTTTTTAAAATATAAATCCATCTTGCTCCTACAATACTCCAGAAGCCTCCTCTTTTCACTCAGTGTGAAAGCCAGAGTCCTCATTTTTTTTTGTTAATATTTTATCTATTTATCTGACACAGAGAGAGAGCGAGCGAGAGAGGGAGCACAAGCAGGGGGAGTGGGAGAGGGAGAAGCAGGCTTCCCACAGAACAGGGAGCAGGAGCCAAAGGCAGACACTAGCTTAACTACTGAGCCACCCAGGCACCCCAAGCCAGCGTCTTTAAAGTGAATTCCTCCGTGGACAGCCTTCCATCCCCCCTGACCCCCCTCCTCTCCATCACCTGCTCTGCTCCTCCCTGGTCCTCAAACTCCTCGGACAACTCCTGCCCTAGGCCTTGGCATAGGCTGTTTCCTCTGCCTAGCACACACTTCCAGCAGACACCTGCACCGCCGACTTCCTCACCTCCAAGTCTTTGCTCAGACGTCCCCTTGTCAATGAGACCTATGCGGACCATCCTACTTTACGTGCCATTGCCCCAAACCCGCCCCGTTCCCACCTCTAGTGCTGCCACCCACCTTCCCTTCATTTTCTTTCTTCCACTGTCCTTACAACTTCTGAACTTACCATAAAACAGTCATCTGTTTTGTTCATGGAAACATTCCACGCCCCTAGAAAAGTGGCTAGTACACTTTTTTTTTTTAAGTAGGCTCCACGCCCAGTGTGGGGCCCAGAGTGGGGCTTGAACCCTGATATTGAGACCTGAGCTGAGATCTAGAGTCAGACGCTCAAGTGACTGAGCCACCCAGGCGCCCCTCAATAAACATATTTTTTAAGATTTTTATTTATTTGACACTGAGAGAGAGAGAGAGAGAGGGCAAGAGAAAGCACAAGCAGAGAGAGAAGCAGACTCCCTGCCAAGCAGGGAGCCTGATGCTGGACTCAATCCCAGAACCCCAGGATCATGACCCAAGCCAGAGGCAGACACTTAACCAATGGAGCCACCCAGGCATCCCTCAATAAATGTTTTGAATGAATGAATGAGTACCTGGAAGATCCAAGATGAATCACAAAAAAAAAAAAAAAAAAAATCCATAAAATCAATAAAAGATGACAATAAAGGTCATGGGTTAAAAATAATATATATGCAAAAACAGATTTTCAAATTTCAGTAATAACGGGTCAGGAAAACTATAGTGTTTTACACAGAAGACATTATATAAATAAAACCTACTCAGGTGAGGGCAGAGGTGGGATGGTGCTCAGCCCCTCAGTCAGCTCTCAGAGGCCCTGGATCTCCAAGGGAGAAGTGGCTGGAAAGCCAGACGTTAGAAAACACTCAGGAGAAAAGTGGTAAGTCACGCCATCCCCAGAAGATATTAAGGACTTAGAACACCACCGAAGAATCTGCCAGACTCTATTGAAAGAAAACCTGCAAGACTTTACCGAGGGACATAAAAGAATTTGGAAGTACATGGTGAACCAGGACACATTCGTCTGTGGGAAGATCGAAAATCCCCAACAAGCCCTTTTTCCACGGATGCATCCGTAAGGCAAGCCGGATAATAATTCTTATGTTCCTATTTTGAGGAACTGACAAAAGGGTCCTAAGGCTCATCTTGAAAATAAAAATGCAAAATAAAAAATGTCAGGAATGCTGCAGAACACCACTGAGGAGGAGGGACAGGTCTCACAGAGATGAAGCACAGAGCTGTAGTCACTGTAAAAAGCAGGCGGCACCCAAATCAACAGCGATGACAGTGAACAAAACAAAGTTCAGAAATAAAGCCAATATTATATAGTTTACAATATCAATAGCACTTCAGATGGGTAGAAGAGGCCAAATTAGTCTGTAACCTCGTTAACCTGTAATCATGACACTGAGGATATAAAAACACACTGCACCCTCCTCACAGAGTCAAAAAAAATTCCTAGTGACCTAATGGTCTAAATATTTTTTAAATGAAACAATAAAAATAAAATCACCATATGTAGGTGAGTATTTGTGTAATCTCAGAGCAGGAAGACTTTTAATCAGAAACTTTAATAGGAACAAAAGACAAAGAAAATGGGCTGCAAAAAATCCTACTACATTAAAGTTTTTTAAAAATCATGTTATCAAAAGCCATCATTTAGTCTTTGGAGAGTTTTGAAAAAGACAAGTCACAGAGCAGGAAAAGATAAATGCACAGCATATGACAGGAAAGAACTAGTATCTACCATATATAAAGAACTGCAACAAATGAAAAAGAAAAAGACAATTTATAAAATGGACAAAATAGGGGCGCCTGGGTCGCTCAGTAGGTTAAGCATCTGCCTTCATCTGAGGTCATCTCAGGGTCCTGGGATCGAGCCCTGGCTGAGCAGGGAGCCTACTTCTTCCTCTCACTCTGCCCCTTCCCATCGCTCATGCTCACACACATTCTTTCTCTATGCTCTCTTTCTCAAATAAATAAAACTTTGAAAATAATAAAATGGACAAAATAGTTGAACAAGCATGGCACTAAAGATAAAATTCAAGAGGCCAATAAATAAATGAAAGAGTTCTTAACCTCTTGGTCTCCAAGGAAATGTAAACTTAAGCCCAATGAGGCATCACTACATGATGCAAAAATCTGAAAGTCTGACAATATCAAATGTTGACAAAGTCATGAAATGATGGGAGCTCTCATAGCCTAAAGATGGAAATGTACACTGGTATAATCTGGTGTCATCTGGAAAGTGAAAGGAAAGGTGAGGATGGCCACCCCCTTGAGCCAAGCTACTACACCATTAGGTGGACCTAGGAAAACCTATGCAATGTGCCATGGGAAAGGTGCCCAGAAGACTCACAGCGACCCTATTAATGACAGCCCACGACACTGGAAGACAATGGCAGTGAGCATCGACAGGAGAAAAGATACCTAAGTGCAGGATTTATATAGTGGATTTCTAGACTGCAGATAAAATAATGATAAAATAATAAAACTACATGGATGAACTTGCATGATATTAAAAACTCCAATTCAAAAATACAGATGATCCCACGCATAAAAATTAAAAATCATGCATAATACTCAACTGTAGTGTTCACACACACACATGTGGGTAAAACTGTAATTATAAGCATGGAAATCATTATTATTATTATTAAAAAAATTAGAGTAGGGTCATTTGTTATGTATTGCTGTGCAACAAATTACTCCAGAACGCCACAACTTACCACTGCAAACCTTTATTATCTCACAGCTTCTGAGGCTCAGATCCAGAAGCATCTTGGCTGGGTGGTCCTGGCTCAGAGTGTCATGAGGTTGCAGTAAAGCTGTCCGCTGGGATGCGGCGCCCTAAAGGCAGGAGGATGTGCTGCCTGGTTGTTGGCAGGCCTCCACCACCCAAGAGCTCCTAGAGTAAGGCCCTCAGTCCCTTGCTAGCCGGGCCTCTACACCGGGCTGCTGGAGTGTCCTCAAGATGTGACAACTGGCTCCCCCCAGAATCACTCATCCATGAGAGAATGGGAGAGCCCAAGATGGAAGCCGCCCTCTTTTATAACCTAATCTGAGAATCAATTCCCCATGATTTCTGCCATGTTGTACGGGTCACATGGGACAGCTGTGGGAACAGTGTGACGGGGAGTGAGGGAGGACGGGAATCCCTGGAAGAGGGAGTCAGTAGGGGCCACCTGTGAAACTGGCTATCACAACAGTAGCTTCTAGAAGGTTGGAAGGAGAGTCCCCCAGCACCTACGGGGGGCCTCCAGGAAGCTGGCAAGATTCTGCTGCTTGACGGGGTGGTGGGAGCAGCTCATCTCACACTTACTTGATGAACTGCACAGGTCTATTCTCACACTGCTCCACAGGTAGGGTATACATCGCAATAAAAACCTTCTGTACAACACTTTAAATTTCAAATGACCCACCAGGAACAATTTTTTGCCACAATTTAGCCATCATGTGAAATATATAAGGAATCCTTAAAAACCAATAATGGACAAACACCACAGGGTAAATAAACAAGCAATTCATTTAAAGAGTGAAAAGTATGAGTAAAAATATGAAAATATTCCACCTCAGAATGAAAGAAATGAAAATCAAAATAACGGTGTGCTGCCTTCGGCCCCGTGTCTCCGTCAAGATGGAAGGAAACGTGGCTTCTCTTACCCGGCTTGAGGGAAGATTTTTCTGCAGCTTAACTTGGCGATGCATAAGAAGTCCTTCAAATGTGCAATGTTCAGCCAGCAACCTTACCTCCAAATTATGTTTTTCCCTACGAAATTGTCAAAGATGTGTCAGAGACAGGAGCACGTGGTCCCTGACTACACGTTAATCCAGTTACAAGTGTGAACTGAAGCCAGACCAGTGGGACCAGAATCCCAGCTCCAGCACATACTCCGCACAACAGGCATCTGACTGGTGCCTCAATTTCCCCATCTATAAGCAGGAGACCGGTAACACCTACCCCTTAGGGCTGCCGAGGGGGTTAGGTGAATCAAACATACCAACCTCTTAAATTCATCACCCGACATAGCACTCAATAAATTTTGCTTAGTATTCTTAACATATCGTTAGGTGATAAAAGTAGGTTCAAAGCCAGTATGCGTTATTTTTATATCTTCACAGATGTATGTCAATGTAGTAATATGGGATATACACCAAATATTAAGATTAATGTAGATGCATGGTAATGAGATATGGATGCCTTTTTTCTTGCTTTCTCTTTGCATCCTATACTTTTTCTTCAGTGAGCAAATACTGACCCAGTGCTCCTAGGGGAAACACAGGTTAATTTGTATTATTCCTAGAGAGAAATTTGGTCTCCATTGGATTTGTCTGCATGTGAAATACTGCAATTAACATTATTTATAAAATTCCTATTTTTCTAATGAGTCATCAGGTTTCCGTCCTCTGCTCCAAGCTGTCCAGAAAGAGGCTGGTAGATCTTAAATGCACAATACATTCTCACATGCCCAGGATGAGTAACAGATTTTGCACTCAAATAAGAAAATGAGTAAACTGACCTTTCAATGTCTCTTCCCCTTGTGACACCAATAATCCTACCCCGAATTCCACCTCTAACTGTTTCAAGAATATTAAACAGGACCAAGATTAACAAAGTGATTTCTTTTTTAAATTTGTAAGTCAGGAGGAGAAAATCAGATTAAGGCAAAAAGTACTCTTCAGATGTGCTTTACAAATATAAAATTATAATTTACCTTAAGATATGAACTATGTCCTTCATAACTTGGGTTGCCTACAGTGCTACATTACAGAGAATGTAAAAACACAGACAATAATTTCAAATTTAACCAATTTACTTTCATAAACTTCATAAAGTTGTTAACTGTGCCATAAACAGGGTGACAAGCTATTGGCTATCAAGGAACTGCTTAGCTCCTGTCTGTTTCTGACAAGCATACAACAACTTCGGAACACTGAAAAAAAAAAATCAGATGAAAACAACAAAAAAGGTAATATTTTCTAATCATTGCCAGCATAAACCAGTCCTGCAAAGTACTAAGTCTCAGAGACAGTGAGAAGGCCAAGAAAAATATTCCAGAATTCATGACTATAACTTTTACCAAAGGGTACTGCTTAGCCTGTGTCTTCCAGAAAGCAGAGCTTGAGGCAAGGATTAACATGCTGACAATTTGTTTGAGAGGCATAAGCCTGGGATGGTGAGGGTGAGGACAAAGGGAGTGAGGCACTAGGAAGACACTAGGGAGGATGCAGTAAAGTAAGTAACGGCACAGGCCACCTTTGGAACAAGCCAAGAGGAGGTAGACAGGAGGAGGCAACAGGCCACCAGGCAGGTGTGACCAATCGGTACTTGAGACTTTCTCAGAAAGAGCTGTAAGAACAAGCTGCACCTCAGAGGTAGCCCACAGAAGGGAGGGAAGAAAAGGAAATTTATCTGTGTGGCTCCCTCCTATCACGTCCCATTGGTTAAGGCTCATCACAGAGAGCCAAGGACCCAGTGTCTCTGGTTTCACCACCCAGCCCTTAGCGGCCACTCAAGAAGCTCGGCCCCATGTCCTGCAATGTGGCATTTTACTCCAGATCAAAAGTGGAGGGAGATCTGGTATTCAATAAGGCTCAGCGTTTGTGGCTCAAAGGCCACGTTGGCCCAGGGCTACACCTATGAACTCCAGCCTGCTTTGAGAGCCTTGCAAGCGGCCCACAAAGGGGAGCCATCAGGTGCTCAGGAAGGAGAAGGTCAAAGGAGTCAACAAGAGAGAATCTGGTGAGATGCTCCAGGGTGTTTAATACACATCTTCCAAAAACTAAAACTCCACCCAATTGTTTTAATGTCCTCAGCAATCATAATCCATAATTTCAGCCTTGTTCTTTCATTTATGCATACGTAACGAGTGGCTCCCATGAATCAGGCCCAGTCTGTGTTAGGGTCCTGCCAAACAATACGACAATTCCAATCCTCACAAACCTATTCAAGGAAACACATCATTCGCTAGACAAATGCTGATTGAGAGCCTAGCACGTGTGCTTATCTTCGCTCTAAGCCCAGAGATTCAATGATTAAGAGTCAATAAAATGACCACAAAATGGTAAACAATGAGAACTATACCAGTTATAAACCTGAGTCAATGATTACCAGTGTCCGAACTAGTGTTACTGCAACCTGAGTAAAATACACGAAATCCATCAGTATACAGGGCATTAGAGCAAAGATACAACAATTACACAACACAACAGGACCTGGGCACAGAATGGGAAGATCTGAAAAAAATCCTAGACTAATTCTAATGAAATTAAAATCCAAGAGCCTAGCAGGTCCCTGATAATTTAGAAGATGCGTTATTTCCAAAAAACCAATCTGCTGAAAAATCAACATGTGGAACTGGACAAGAGCCCACTGCAAGGAATGGGCTGTTGATGCGGCAGACTCCTGACACCAGTAAGGAGCATCAGCCGAATGACCGTCCAGTGATAACCACTCTGGAAGGAGCCCACATTCTCAATCCAGGTCCCGGTCTCTAACCAGTAACACAGAGCTTGACTGCATTTGGGTTCCCAATTCCGTACGGGACCACAGCTGGCTTGGGGCTGTGGGGAAAAAGAAATCCCAGGTGTTAATGTTTCTGTACTAGATATAATGACTAGTAAGGCTCCCAGCCGTGGTAATAATGTTTGCAGGCATTTTTATGTGTCTGTCTACTGTTTATGGAGTTTTAAGCCTTCTGAGAATTATACACATTGAACTTGTAGCTACACTTTAAAATGTTTAAGAGAAATTAGTCAATGAAATGTATAAATGGTATTGTTTGAAAGGCTTAATTGGCTTTTTATTTAAAACAAATGTTACTGGGTTTACAAATGAATTTACAAGATTTATATATTTTTTAAAGATTTTATTTATTTAATTGAGAGACAGAGTGAGAGAGCATGAGGGGGAGAAGGTCAGAGGGAGAAGCAGACTCCCCATGGAGCTGGGAGCCTGATGTGGGACTCGATCTTCGGATTTCGGGATCATGACCTGAGCCAAAGGCAGTTAGTCGCCCAACCAACTGAGTCACCCAGGTGCCCCATATATAGTTTTTTAAAAGTTTAAATGGAGGGGCACCTGGGTGGCTCAGTCAGTTAAGTGTCCAACTCTTGATTTCAGCTCAGGTCGTGATCTCAGGATCGTGAGATCTAGCTCTGGGTTGGGCTCTGTGCTCAGCCTAACTGGCTTGAGATGTTCTGTCTCCCTCTCGCTCTGCCCCTCTCCTAGCTCATGACATATATTAATTAATTAAAATAAAATCTTTTGTAAAAAGTCTAAGGTAGAATCTGTGTTTACATCTATGACTTTAATGAATTAAGTACTGGATAAAATACTGGTCATCATGAATCTCCCTTTCTGAGCCTTTAGATACTAAAGACCAAGGGACAAGAAGACAGAGCTCCTAGGTCACAACAGGCCAGGTATGTCCGCTTGTACACGTGTACCTGCGGTAAGAACGCTGGCGGGGGACCAAGCAACTTTCCCGGGGGGGGGGTGGCGGGAACCAGGAAAGAGCAAAAGTGCCTAAAGCAGCAGGCGATGCTTCAGCAGAGTCTTGAAAGAAGAGAAGACAAGGACCCGGTAGACAGCGAAGGATCCCTCAGCAGGGAGAGGAGCCTGGACATGGTCCAAAGGGCAACCCCACCCAACTGCGGGAGTCCTGGATGGCTAGAGCTGGGTCAGCAGACACAGGCAGAGGAAGGGCGGTCCTGGCAGCATCAAGCAGCAGCAGACATTGACCCCGAGAAGCCTGAGAAGCCGGGGCGGGTTTTCCGTAGGGTGGGACATAATCAGATTAGTGTTTCAGGAACATCCTTCTCACAGGTTAGGGAAGATGGCTGGAGAGGGAGGAAAACAGGGTGTACCAGCAAGGTAGGGGATGGTCCATGAGACCGGCCCCTGAGGCAGCGATGGGTACGGAGAGGGGTTAACAGATACTAGGATCCTTAGGAAGTAAAATCTACAGCATGTGGGTCCTGGAGAGATGTGGGTGTCGAGTGGGTACCTAGACAGCACCAAGTAAATGAGGACAATCAAGAAACGTCAAAGAAGGGGCGCCTGGGTGGCTCAGTCGGTTAAGCATCTGCCTTTGGGTCAGGTCACGATCCCGGGGTTCTGGGATGGAGCCCCGCATTGGGCTCCCTGCTCATCAAGGAGCCTGCTTCTTCCTCTGCCTACTCCTCCCCCTGCTTTCTCTCCTTTCTGTCTGACATATAAATGAATAAAACCTTAAAAACAAACAAAAAAAAGAAATATCAAACAGATAATGACTAGCATCACGTCAACAATAACATGGCTCAGGAGCCCTCTGCCCGGAAGTGAAGAACAGTTACACGGTTTCTAGCAACTGGAGTGATGAAAAGGCTTAGGTGAGGGGACAAGGCACAATGGTGGGCCACGTGAGATGTGGGGGGCTCCCGGGTAGAGATGCCCAGGTAGGCGGACCATAACTCACGTGAAATGTCAGGAGGCAGAAATACAGACTTGAGAATTACCGGTAGCAGGTCCCACGGGTCACCTTGAGAGCGGATGGGCTCGCCAGGGAGTATGAGCAGAGCCAAAGGACGAAGGGGACCCGGAGCAAACTCCCAGTGACCACCGAGCTGAAAAGGACGGAGAAAGAGAAGCCACAAAATGCAGCAGACAGAGCGCGGAGTCTGAGCAGTGAGTGGCGCCGTGAGGACGAACACGGCAGGTGTTTCGAGGAGGAGGAGGAGGGCGTCAAGGTGCACAACCAAGCCAACGGGATAAAGGCACAAATGCCTGCTGGATTCTCGCAGAGGACACTGAGGACCCTGACTGAAGCCTTTCCACAGGGAGCCTGGGAGGGAAGGCAGATGACATCGGGTGGAGGGTGGTAACACTTTGTAACAGTCTGGCCCTGAAGAAAGGAGTGAGCCGGGAGGGGCTGGAGGGAGACTGAGTCAAGGGAGCATTTACAGAAGCAGCACACGTGACTAAGGGTCACGAAGAAGAGGACGGAGACGAGGGAGAGAGGCCAGGAGGGATGCCCGGAGCGCTCAGGGCTGCGGTGGGTCGGGAAGAGCCGGCATGGACGGTGGAAGAGGAAGCCACGGGGGCACGATGAAGGACCAGTGGCTCATCCTGCAGCCGAAGCCGAGGTCTGGGACATCAGCACGGCTCCACGACTTCTCCAGCAGTGCCCAGCAGCCCCGGGAGGAGAGCAAACGGACGGCAGGCGGCTCCGGGGCTCCAGACTCGCGGGAAGTATGAAAAACAAGGCGGCGAGGGGCCTGCAAGGGGTCTGTGGGCCAGGGGCTGCCCTGAAGGGGAGCGAGGCGGGCCGGAGAGGAAGAGAAGCCAGAAGACACCCAGCTCTGGGGAGAGAGCGGGGGCTGCTGTGCTGTGGAGATAGTCAGAGAGAGCAAGCGGAGTGGAACGTTCCTACGGACCTTGAATCAGAGCTAAGGCCAAAGCCATAGATCAAAGGCTCATGATATGCCACATTCGGAGAGTCACCAACAAGCTGCCAGCCACAGACGAAGCCTCCAGCACCCCACGCTTACCAACAGATGCCAGCACTGGCCCCCGTCCCCACCCAAACCGTCCACAAACCAGGACAGGGAGAGGACACGGGCGAGGAACGGGGAGGCCAGCCTTGCGGAGGAAGCGCCCTTCAGGGTGAAAGGAACATGGGACACAGAGGCCAGACAGGCTGGGCTCAAGTCCCAGAACTGCCACCCGCACGCTGTGGGGCCCGGGCCACTTCATCTCCACTCTGGTCCTCAGACCTCTGGTCCATAAAATGACGATAATAACACCAAGCGGATATGGTTGTCACAGGGATGAGATCAATTAAAATACTTAACGTGCTCAGAACCGCACTACGTAAGTATTAGCTCATTTTCTTATTTCTTCCCCTTCTCAAGGGAAACTGATGGGAGTGCTTTCCCCTCCCCCAAGCCAGGCAGGGGGCCCTCCAAGAAAACCACTGGCAAAGACCAGAACTGCCTTCGAGGAAGGAATACTGTTCTCCCTGGCCCTCAGAAGGTACGGAAGAAGACTCGAGGAGCCCTCCGACTCAGGAAGGCACAGGCAGGGCGCCCCACGAGAGGACCCGTGGGATTCCCTGGGCAGCTTCAAGTACTGGACATAGCACCAAAGAAAATGGGGGGATTTTATACCACTGATGGGACTGATGGGAGGAACTAGGGCAAAGCTGCTCACCCAGACCAAGGCCAGGGACCCTACGCACACACCAGCCCAGGTGGGAGACACAAAACAACTTGGCCTCCTCCAATAACCCCCTGCACCCAGCACGGTGCGGGGAGAGGGAGCCAGGGTGATGGGGGGGGTACCTCAGAGCCTGACCCCAGCCTCTCCTCCACTTCTACAACCAGAACCCTGCCTCTAGCCACGCTATAGGGGACAGGATAAGTCATAACTATGGAAAAGGAAGGCGTCTTAAAAATGGAGCATGGCAGGAAAGCTATGCCTCCGCCCAAGGTATCCTTGGGGTCCCACTCCACAGAAGGAAAGAAGAATTTTCAGCACAGTGGAAAACAGCGATTGATAAAAAATAAAGCCAGTTTCTATTCAAGTACGGAGCTGAGACCTCTCAATAAATAAGACAAATAGAAAAGACCTTCAGGTTCCAAGTGCGTTCTCCATGGCCACCTGCTCTGGTGGCCAAGCCCATCAGAGACCAGCCCCGCAGGGCATCCCCTCCAGCGGCTGAGGGCTGCTGTCCCGTTTGCTCCCCAAAGCACAGGACACCAGTGGTCAAGCCTTGAGCAGTCAGAGCCAGCCGAAACCTGGCCCATGTGTTCAGTCTCCAAGATCGGACTTCTGCCTCAGTTTCCTATTTTCCCATTTCATTCTGGAGAAGTCCACACCATTTGTTTGGCTAATGCCTGGCAACAACCCTAGCTTCCTCCAGCAGTCTCTCCTGGAGGACTGCACGCTTCTCTTACTGGGTCGTCCCCTGACTGGGGTTTCCATCCCACCTCTTGGAATCACAGTGGCACGGCCTTCTCTTCTGCCCCTCTCCCGTAACACCCCTGGAGTACTGCCAAGGCCAAAGTCATCACATCCTCCTGGGCAGCCCACTGGAGTTACCAACCACCACTCTAAAGGAGAAGCCCACAGCCCGGCCTGACCCCCAGTCCCCAGGACCCCTCTCCCCACCCAGCCACCCCAGCAGATCTGGAATGTAACCGAAACGGTCAGAACCACAAGCCTTGGGGGGGGGGGGGACCGGGGACTGCAGATCGGAAAGTAGATTCAAGAAGACCGGATGAATGGGTTGATCTCAGAACAGAAGCTCACTGGACGGGATTTAAGATTTTAGGATGAAGCAGGTCCGAGCGCTGTTGAAGCCTCCAGTCTGGCTACGGACACGCAGTGGGGGGGATGCAGCTTCCAGCGCGAGCGGGGCCGAGGACGGAGATGCTCGGAGCTCATGAGCCCCAGGTATGGGTCACACTCAAACCAAAGCTGGTGTGTCATGGCGCCAAGACCGGAAGTGGGTCATCCCGCCTCAGAGCAGGGGGCCCAGATGGCTATGCCCGCGCTTCATTTGAACATTCTGTTTTGGAAAATTTTGAACGTATCACCAAAGTCGACAGAACTGGGTGATGAACCGTCATGTAGCCGTCGCTCATGTTCAACAACGGTGGAATGTGCCTTTATCCCACCCCCTTCCACTCCTCCCCCTCCGTCACCGGCTTATTTCAATGCAAATCCCAATACTTGCAAATCCTTCCGTCTGTATCTGTAAGAGGTGAACGCTCTTTTTTTCAACACAGCCAGAAATAATCTTCACACCTGAAATAATTTAACAACAATTCCTTAACAGCATCTGACATCCAGCTGGTGATCCTATCTCCCCACCAGATTTCTGCCTTTTCACAGACGGTTTGTTTAAATCGGGATGCGGATAAGGTCTGCGTGTTGCACGGGACCAAGAAGCCTCTGTCTCAGTGTAGGTCCCCCCTGGAGAAGGGCCCCAAGTGCACACAATTTATCTGGGAGGGGCCACCAGCAAAAAACTGGTTGGAGAAAAGGGAAAGGAGCCAGTGAAGGAACGAAAGCCGGCAAAAGGGGCACACCACAGGGACACACGGAGCGTGGTTCCTCTGGACGAGTCTGGGCGAGAACGTAGGGCACCCCTGTGTCCCGACCCCGGGAGGCGAGGAGGACACTGGGTAGTCTGTGCACCTGCCTGTCCATCACTGGCGGAGGCTGAGGGGCCCCTGATTCTCTGGTGTTCTGCTCTGCTGGCGGCGTACTCTCTCGGGTGGGAGAAAAGGCCTCAGACAGAGGGTCCCCCGCGCTCCCAGCGAGCCCACCCCACCGGGCCGTCCGGCTGCAGGAGGGGCGCCAACTACTTCTGCCCCTCCAGGGAGTTTCCTTCATCTACATTTCCCTCTCCGTCTTACTCCTGCCCACTGACTTCCAGAAGGAATGAGCTATCCAGCCCTCCTAATTCCCACATTCGAGACTGGGCAGATTTGGCAGATGGCCTCCCCTCCGTGCTGTTTCCTCTGTTCCCCCTTCATGCTTACTATAAACTCAGTAGGTAGAAGATCCAGCAGATCCCGATTCTAACTTCTGATGGGAAGACCTGGAGGTCAGGGAGGGCGGTTGCCTCCCTTCCCTTGGTTGGTTCAGTTGCTTCATGCAACTACTCCACACCAGGCCGACCTCCTCCCCCTCCCCGCGCTGGAGGCCAGGTAAATACCAAGGGAACAAGGCTCTGCGTCATGCAAATACCTCCTCGGGGCATCCTGAGCCGGTTTAACCGTGACTTGGAACACCTGAAGCCTTCACTTAGTCTCCCACTCCTCAGAGCAGCTCTCAAATGCCCCGCTCCCTCTGAAAGCGAGCTGCAGGCCCGAGCCGCACGAGCACAGAGCGTATTTCCGACTTTGCGCCTGGGAGAGCGAGCCGGTCAGGCCCTCCACATCTTACCCCGTACCGGTTCCCAGGAAGAGCTGCCCTGGCTGATCCTACTGCACAGATGGCCCCCGCTAAAGCAGCAGCTCCCGAAGGGACGCAAACGCTCAATTCAGAGAACCATCCAGTCCAATGCAGTGTTTCAGGCAATACGGACAAGCTGAAGATGGCCAGCCCCTGATGCTTGGGAAGGAGCTTTACCGCATTTTGGTTCATTATCCAAGGTCATTTCTACTTGCCTCCAACTCACTCATTCCAGAAACACCTACCGAACCATGCTGACCACCGAGACAGGGTCTCTCTTGACCTCCACAATGAGGTCAATGCCTTCAACATCACCCCAGACCAACAGCATTCCAGTGTGTCATCTTAAAGCCATCGGAGACACTGATCTGTTTCACTCAATGCACCGACCCCAAACACGTGGGTTTTGCCTCCACCAACAATCATTCTCCAGGTGCCAACACCAACTAATGTCCTACAGTGCCATCCAGTTCTGACACTAAGGGCCTGAAGTCTGCCTCGGACTCCAAGAGTTGAGGACTCAGCCCTCACTTCAGACGTGAGTCCCAAGCATCGGGGTTACCAGGACTTCTGCCCGGCCTGGCTACAAAGGGGGGAGTTCCCACAGTCTCCTCCGCAGGTCTGATAATCTGCTAGAATGGCTCACAGATCTCCCCCGCCCCCCGGGGACTCACCACCCTCCACAGGTTCACCAACACAGAAGCTCTCCAAACCTCTTCATTTAAGGGCTTTTATGGAGTTTTCTACCAGGTAGGCATGACTGATTAAATCACTGTTCACCGGCCTTAACTCAGACTCCAGCCCCTCTAGCCCTCCTCTGCCACTGAGGTCAAGAAGTCAAAGGCTAGGGTTCGAAGCTGCAACTTCATCATGCCTGGGTCTTTCTGGCAACCAGCCCCACCTAAAGCCATCTAGGGGTCCCCAAACCCCCACTCATCAATAAGCATATAAAAGACACTCTTATCCCTCACAAGACTCCAAGGTTTTAGGAGCTGTGGGTCAGGAACCAGTGAGGAAGACCAAATATTTACCTCATTTTATCACAGACTCTATGGGTATTACTTACCTGATAACAAAACGTCCAACCAAGTTCAACCAAGTCACAGCACAAAGAAGCCCCGCTCCACAAAACACAGCCCCACTGCACGTGCAGCCTGGTCCGTTCTAGACACGAGCCACGGCCTCGTTACTGGACACACACACTAGGACTTGTCAAGGGCAAAGACCGTGTCTTGCTTCTCTCAGTGTCCCCAGGATCTGAGACCCAGCCCAGCGCACAGAAGTCCTGCTTCAGTCACCAGTCCCCGCCGGTGCCGCACTTCCCGCGCTCCCCAGGAAGGGCTCCGAGTCCAGGCACACCTGGGGATGTCGAGGTTCGCTCCCGGACCCCTGCAATAAAGCGGACACCGCCACACGCAGGGTCGAATACATCTTCTGGTTTCCCAGTGCACAGAAGTTACGTTGACACTGCACTGTAGCTATTAAGTGTGCAAGAGCATTAGATCTAAAAAACGTACCAAGTTCAATTAAAAGATACTTGTTGCTTAAAAATGCTAACGACCGTCTGAGCTTTCAGCCATCAGTGACTGCGGTACTCGACCACACCGCCGTGGAAAGGAAGCAGCCTAGACCCGCAGGGAAGGGCAGGCCACGGCACGAAGCGCAGAGAGCTCGAGGGTCCCGACCTCGTCGTTCTCTCTGAGGTCAGTTCTCACACAAGGTCAGCAGTCTCTTCCCAAACTCTCAGCAGACCTCTGTGAGCCATACCATCATGTCCCCAGTGACCCCGTTCTCATTCCCCCTGCCGCAGAGACAGGGCTCAGCTCCTTCTTGTCTGTCTGTCTGTCCAGCTAGCTAGCTACGTCCCTCGTGGCTTCAGCCCGTTCCCACCAGACTCCAGTGCCTGTAGGAACAAACCTGTTCTCTCTCTGATAGGCCTCAGTCCTAGCAGCCTGATTTCACCTGGAAAGGGCATTTTGATACAGCGTCTTCGTTTTAGAGGCAGAGACCCAGAGAGGTGCAGCGACTCTCCCACGATCACACAGCAGAGCAGGAGCCTGGAATCGACAACAGGCACGCCCCGGGGCGCGGGCGACTGCTTCACCCAACAGACCCCGAGCCTAGGGTTCGTAGTTATGGGAGAATAACGCGGCCTGCAGATACGGACGGGTGTCCCCGCGCTACCACACACCGGCTAAGGACTGGGTGACAGAAAATCAGCCACTGAGGGGCAGAGGCCAGGATGAGCCTCATCCCACCCAAGGAAGCAGCAGACATCAAAGGGAGGGAACCAGAGAGTGGAAACCCGAGGGGCCTTTGTCCTTCACTGTGGGCTTCAGTGTTCTTCCCAGCGAGGGCGTCATCACAATTAGGGAAAGCAGCCGCGACCCTGATGCCCCGAGTCCCTCTCGCAAGCCAGCCTCATCTCCCAGGCGTCACACAAGATGTCACATCTGTTTAGAGTGCTGTCGGGAGAAACGCAGGCTTCCCAAAGCCGCAGGGGACAGCAGCTATTTCCAGGGACCCCAGGTGCTAGTGGAGGCAGTGCTGGCCTCCCAGGACCCCCGGCCTCCCTGGTACACAGCATGAGAGCCTCAGAACTCGCCAGGATCCCTGCCGGAAAGTCAACACGGATCAGGGGAAGCAGGGGACTAACCGTGCCTGGAGGCCCACGGCCATCCCCGTGAAAATGAATACAAGTTTGGAGGGGGGTGGCAGTAGCAACAGGTCTGGATAAGGTAAGAATCCCTGTATCAAACAGCAAAATCAAAAGGCTCTTATACAGTTGGGAAGGAATCCCACTCTATGGTCAGTGACCAGTGGACATCAGCCACCCAACCCAAAGTGGCTGCAGGTGCGCCGGTGAGCACACACTGTGTGAGCTGTGCCCCGGCAAAGGGAGCACGCCCTTTCCACCACAGCCCCTGTAGGTCTGTGTCTTTATGCTACAATTTCCTAGCACGTGGCAGTCAAAGACCCATTCTAACAAGTTCAGTACGGCACGACAGAGTCCCCACATATGGAAGTGAAAGGTGTTGAGGTCTAATTCACAAAAGGAACACCACATGGGCTAGCAGTGACCCCCCACTGGCAGCCTAACCTCACTGGCCGAACCCCAAAGGGATTCAAGCCAAGCCACACCACCAGCCCAACCTTGCTGGGAACCCCTTTTGGAAGAGATCGAGTCCCTCGGTCTCATCTGTAACTTGTATTCCTCCTCCATCCTGAATCCACAGCCCCTAGTGAGCCACCAGCACAGCGAGAGGTGCCCACGCCCCCGCGCTCCTGGGCCGGCAGCCTCCTCACCTGGGAAGAGGACCTGCACGCAGCTGCCGGTTCTCACGGCAGGAAAGACCGACCAGGTCCTGCAGAGTCAGCCTCCATCTTATCCCTCGTCAGAAAACAGATGGGGAGAGGAAAGAGGGAAACTGTGTCTGCCAGAAAGAGCTGCCCGAGCTGTGCCACTGACCAGAAGGTCGCATTGGCGACAGCAGCCCGGCCCGGGGCCTGACAGCGAGGACAGGGGGGCACTGTGAGCGGACAGAGTAGTGCATCCACGAGCCAACACTAGGCCATTCATGGACCAACCAACAGAAGCGCAACACGTCTGAGGCCTAGACCGGGATCTGAAGCAGAAGGGAACAAAACAGTTCCTCGAGGAGTAGGAGCAAAGGCCTCCTTACCCACAGCTCTGTGGCGGGAAGAGCGGTGGCTGACGGGGGCCCCAACAGGGAACAAGGGCACGCTCCCCGAAAACAGGCCACGTACCAAACAGAAGAGGCAAATATATCCAACAGAACGCAGGGAGGGGAGGAGGGAGGCAGAGGAGATCAACGCGGTGGAGGCGAGTAACAGGGAATGTGACACCCAGACGAAGGTGCTGAAAACCAGCCTGAGGACAGAAGGTGGGACAGCTGGCCCGGCCACCTCGACACGCGGATGTCACAGGGAAAAAGAACAAAAATAGAAACAAAAACAAAAGCAGGAAGAAAGGAATGGAGGGAGGGAGGGAAGGAAAGGAGGAGGCAAGGGGGAGAAGGGAACTCTTCTAGATCAAGCGGTTCAAGAGCGGTTCCACTCGTAGGCATAGACCCCAAGAACTGGAAAGGTACTCAACTATTTATACACTGTACGTTTCAGTATTGCTGTGTCCTGTTTCTGTCCCCACCCAAATTCATATGGGAAAGCACCAACCTCAATGCAACGGTATTTGGATGTGAGGCCATTAAGGGGTCATTACATTTAGATAAGGTCCTGAGGGTGGGACCCCCATGACGGGACTAGTATCCTTATATGACGTAGGAGAGTCGAGAGCACTCTGTCCTCCATCTGAGGGCATAGCCAGATGACAACCAACGACAAGCCAGGAGGAGGGCTCTCCCCAGGAACTGAACCTCAGACTTCCTACCGAGGGACGGTTAGGCCATCTGGTCAACCTTGGACTTCCTACCCAGGGACGGTGAAGCCTCTGGTCAACGGTATTTTTGTTATGCGGCCCAAGCTGACTAAGACAGATTTTGGTACCAAGCAGTGGGGCACTGCTGTGACAAATGTGCTGTGACCTAAAAATATGGACACGACTTTGGAACTGGGTACAGGCTGAGGCTCAATGGTGTCAGGTGCCCACTGGGACTATGGCTGTAAGGGCGATTCTGGTAAGAGCTCAGAAAAGAAAAGGAATGCTTCTCTCTTCTTAGAGATAGAGATATAATCATGACCAAAATGTGGGAGAAACAGGAAGAGGAAAGGCCCTCTGGTGAGAACGCCAGTGGACGTGAGGAACACGGGCCTGGACACACAGTGGTCCTTGATGGACCACGGTGAGAAGGTGCCTGAAGCTGCCGGTTCGTGTGTGGTGGCCGGCAGAAGTCATAAGCCATAGAAGTGGATGCTTAGCTGAGGACATTATTTTTTTAAGATTTTATTTATTGGAGGGGTGCCTGGGTGGCTCAGTGGGTTAAAGCCTCTGCCTTTGGCTCAGGTCATGATCCCAGGGTCCTGGGATCGAGTCCCGCATTGGGCTCCCTGCTTGGCGGGGAGCCTGCTTCCCCCTCTCTCTCTCTGCCTGCCTCTCTGCCTACTTGTGATCTCTGTCTGTCAAATAAATAAATAAAAAGATATCATAAGCCAAGAACTTAAAAAAAAAAAAGATTTTATTTATTGGAGACAGAGAAAGAGAGAGAGAGCACACAAGCAGGGGGAGCAGCAGAGGGAGAGGGAGAAGCAGGCTCCCCGCTGAGCAGAGAGCCCAATGTGGGGCTCGATCCCAGGACCCCGGGATCCTGACCTGAGCCGAAGGCAGATGCTTAGCCAACTGAGCCACCTAGGAACCCCTAGCTGAGGACATGTCTAAGCAAAACACTGAAGGAACAGCTTGGTTTCTCCTGAGTACTTGTCACAAAATGAAAATGAAATTAAATGAAAGAATGAAATTCATTGTAGAACTCGTTGTTAAGCCAAAAGGAAAGATCTGGAAAACTCTTAGCCTACCCATCCTGCAAAAAGAATGAAAAAGCTTGAAGAGCTCACTGAGGCTGAGCAGCCATTGAACATGGAGGTGAGCGTGAGAGTGAACCATGAACCTAATCAGCCCCCGGCAGAAACACTGCCGGGCAAAACGGAAGGGGACTAAGGACAAAATGAAGGGATTTCAGGGGCCCCTGGGTGGCTCAGTGGGTTAAGCCTCTGCCTTCGGCTCAGGTCATGATCTCAGGGTCCTGGGATCGAGCCCTGCTTCGGGCTCTTTGCTCAGCGGGGAGCCTGCTTCCCCCCCCTCTTTCTGCCTGCCTCTCTGCCTACTTGCAATCTCTCTCTCCATCAAATAAATAAATAAAATCTTAAAAAAAAAAAAAGTGAAGGGATTTCTTAGCTCCAACAGAACTGGGCCACAGAGCTACTCAGCTGTGAACATGCTCCATTCTTCAAGGACAAGCGAAGAACGATTCCAAAGGTGATGCAGAGCGATCAGGGCTGGGTCCTTGGTCTCAAAGTGGGGCAGGTCGGTGGGGGCAGGTTCGTTGCCTTGACAGGGCCAGGGGGCCACCATCCAGAGCTGTGGGGGCATGACAGGACCATCACCCCCGTGGGTCCTGAAGGTGGGACGACCACTCAGGTGGGTCCCAGAGACCCAAGAGATTTATTCTTCAGGCTTACGATCTAAGGGCATTTGCCTTTCCAGGTTTTGGAAACGCTTGGAACCCAACCACCCATTCCCTCCTTCTGATTTCTCCCTCTTGGAATGGCAACATCTACTCTGTGCCTGTCCCCCCCGCATAACTTACCTGGTATCACAGGTTCCAGCTGGAGAGGAATTCTGCCTCAGGATGAAACTTACCTCGATTTTGCCTTAGAGGATATTTACATGAGACTCTGGACTTTAGAGCTGATGCTGGAACTAAGACTTTTGGGCCTGTTGCGATGGAATGAATGGATTTTGCACACAAAAAGGGCCCAAACTGGGGGGGACAAGGGAAATGAATGTTACAGTCTGAACGTTTGTATTCTTCCCAAAATTCACATGTTGGAGCACTAGCCCCCCGTGCAATGGTATTAGGTTTATACGAGGTCATGAGTGCGGGGCCCTCCCGATGGGATTAGCGCCCTTCTAAGAAGAGGAAGAAAGGCCAGAGCTCATGCTCTTTACCACGAGAGGACATAGCCAGGACGTGTGCAAGCCAGGAAAGAGAGTCTCACCAGGAATCAAATCTGCCGGCACCTTGGATTTTTCCAGCCTCCAGAACTATGAACAATAAATGTTGCAACCACCCAGTCTATGGTATTTCGTTACAGCAGCCCAAGCTACCGAAGAGAAGTATTCACGGCAACTCTGTCCACAACAGCCAGTCCCTCTGGCTAGTACAAATGGAGACGGATATGGATAAATGGATTGAACAAAAAGAGGTACACATGCACACAACGGGATATTATCCAGGCATAGAAAGGACTAGAGCACAGACACGTGATGGTCAAAAAAAGCACTGAGATGCAGAAGGCCCCAGAGCGTACAATCCCATCCGTATGAAACATTTAGAAAGCAGATCAGTGGGCCCCAGGGACTAGGGGCAGGAGGAGATGGGGGGAACTGCATTAAAAGGTATCCAGCTGTATTCTGGAGGGAGTGGGGAATGTTCTGGAACCAGACAGGAGGAGGTTGCACAGCAGGGTCAGTGTATGAAATGCCACTGAACTCTGTCACGCAAATCTCACCTCAAAAGAGATTTAAGAGGCCTAACAACCAAATGCTATATGCGGCCCTTGACCAACCTGGGGCTTGTAGCGGCCGCCTAGAAAAGACATTTAGGGACAATAAGGGAAGTCCCTGAACCCAGGCTGGGCATCGGAGGATACAGAGAAGCATGGCAGGGTATGATCCCCACGGTTGAAAAGGAAAATGTCCTTACGCCTCCGTGCGCACTGGGCTGTTCGGGGATGAAACGTCATGATGTTGGGACACCCGGGTGGCTCAGTCACTGGGTGTCTGCCCTCAGCTCAGGTCATGATCCCAGGGTCCTGGGATAGAGCCCCACATGGGGCTACCTGCTCAGCGGGGAGCCTGCGTCTCCCTCTGCCTCTGCCCCTCCCCCTGCTTGTGCTCTCTCTCTCTCTCTCTCTCTCCCTCTGTCAAATAAATAAAACTTTTAAAATTGCTCAGGGAAAAAAAAATCGCTCAGGGAAAGAAAGACGGTGATGCAAGGTGGCAAAGTGTTCGTCGCAACATGCGGATGACATTCTGTATAAGACGGAGATGACAGGGTCCGAGGTATTCACCACATTTTTCTCTTCAGTTTTCTGTATGCTTGAATTTTTTCATGAAAAAAGGTAAAAAACAAAAAGAAAAACCTCCGAGTCACAATCCCAGCCAGTGACTCTGTAGACACCAACCCTCTGATTCCCGAGTCTTCTCTGGAGAGGCCAAAGTCCCAGAAGAGCCAGCCCGGCCCTGAAGGAGAACGGACCGGAGGGCGGCTGGTCCCGGACTTCAACACTGACTCTAATTTACACAAGAGGAACCGCAGACGACAGGCACAGCCGTGACACCGACACACCAAATCCAACACCCGCCGTGGGTTCACACCTATCACAACGGCGAAACTGAAAGAGGCAAGCAGAGCTCCAGGGCTGGCGGGGAAGTGGCTGAAACACCACTGAGCGGCCGGATCAAATGGAATCATCTTTTTGCTTGGTGGTAAGCTGGAAACTGCGGTCCTCTTCTTTCATCATGAAAATGAACTCCTTCCCCCCCTCAGAGTCCAGCGGCCCTCGGGCGGCCTTCTTCTTCTGCAGCGTCTGTCTCACGTAGAAAATAGCAAATCCGAGAGCACCACCTCTGCAAGACAAATTTAGCAAGAACAGCCTCTTCCAACGCACCTGTTTCAAACCACGGATTTCTCTGCACAAGTCAAAGGAGATATTTACTTCAGGAAAAAAAAAAAAAAAAAGATCAATCCTCTCGAATCTCCAAGAACCTTCCCTCTAGGGTAGGACCCTTAGGGTACGAAGCTCTGCCATCATCGTGAGCCACTGTGCTCCTTCAGACACATGACTAAAGAAAAGCATCGCCTTGTTCCCTTTGTCCCCAGTCGGAAATTTTCAGTTCTTAAAGAATAAGTCAGCCTGAACACGCATTTCTTTTATTTCTTTTCAGCGTAAGAGAATTCATTGTTTATGCACCACACCCAGTGCTCCGTGCAATCCGTGCCCTCCCTAATACCCACCACCTGGCTCCCCCAACCTCCCACCCCCGCCCCTTCAAAACCCTCAGGTTGTTTTTCAGAGTCCACAGTCTCTCATGGTTCACCTCCCCTTCCAATTTCCCTCAACTCCCTTCTCCTCTCCATCTCCCCATGTCCTCCGTGTTATTTCTTATGCTCCACAAATAAGTGAAACCATATGATAATTGACTCTCTCTGCTTGACTTATTTCACTCAGCATAATCGCTTCCAGTCCCGTCCATGTTGACACAAAAGTTGGGTATTCGTCCTTTCTGATGGAGGCATCATACTCCATATGAACACGCATTTCCATCTCACCCATCATGACAGGCCCCACAAAGTGCCAACTGTGCTTTGAAAAAAAGGTACAGAGTCTCCGTGTGCCTCAGTCTCCCCATCTGTCAAGCAGGACAGGAGCTTCCTCTGTGTAAAGTTGTTAGATCTATGGGGCACCTGGGGGGCTCAGTGGGTTAAAGCCGCTGCCTTTGGCTCGGGTCGTGTGGGATCGAGCCCTACACCAGGCTCTCTGCTCAGCAGAGCGCCTGCTTCCCCCTCTCTCTCTGCCTGCCTCTCTGCCTACTTGTGATCTCTGTCTGTCAAATAAATAAATAAAATCTTAAAAAAAAAAAAAGTTGTTAGATCTGTAGGAGATGAAGCCTATATGTATACCTGGCCTGTGGTAGTTATTTTATTAGATCAAACAGTGAAAAAAATGGAATTATCATTAATTATTATAACAGTGTATGGGGCATCTGGGTGGCTCCATTGGCTGACCGTCCAACTCTTGATGTCGGCTCAGGTCATGATCTCAGGGTCGTGGGATCGAGCCCCACATCGGGCTCTGCACTGAACGTGGAGCCCTCTCTCTCCCTCCCTCTGCCCCTCCTCACCCCTCTCTCCCTCTAAAAAAATGAGTAAATAAATAATGGCGATACATGAATTTATACTGACAGACTCCAAAGAAACAGAAAGATAAAAATAATAGCATGAGGGTGGCAGGATTAAAGGGAATTTTTTTTACCTTAAATTTTTTTCATTTGCATTGTAATAGTTTTAAAATAAAAATTGGAGAAAGAGCCAAAAACTAATTTTCATTCAAAGGATGGTCATCTGACATCACAACGAACACGGTCAAGGTCACCACACCGACAGAGATCCTGAAGGAACTCGAAGAATAACCATATGATGACAAAAGCTGGTATTTCGTTAGCAATGACTGCACGGCAAAGATTCTACCAAGCACCTTAACCCTGTCCATTCAATTAATTCTCATCATGAGTCTAGGAAGGAGGTCCCGTCATGACCTCCATTTTACAGATGGAAAAACTAAGGCACGATAAATGACACCCCCACCATCCCAGAGCAGGTGGCAGAGGCAACATTCCATACTACAGGCAGAAAGCGGACGTGAGGGGGGCACCTGCCCAGGCCCGGGACTCACCTCTAGTCGCTTAACACTGTTTCCTGCAAGCCCCTGCCCCTTTGAGGCCGGGTTGTGTTTGTCTGCTGCCCCTGCGTGAACCCCATCAGCCCATGTGGCGGGCAAACTAGTGGCGGTGCCCAAGAGTCCACGGTCCTACAAGCAGCCCTCAGCCGGGGCGCCGGGGCAGCCAGGATCTAAATGCCCAGAGCCTCCTCCCTCGGGCTGGGTAACTCGCAGGCGGCTTCCACGCTGCCCCTGGGGTTCCCTCCCCAGCACGACTGAGCCCCAGGTGCCCTCAGACCCCATTCACTCACTTGGCAGCTCCCCCTTTACTGGCTTCCTTCTCCTCCTTGTCCCTCTTCCCCATTTCCCCACTGGTTTTCCTGGGATCATCTTGAAACCAGCCACAACCCAAAAAAAACTACCTCTGCAAGAAACTTTTGTCTCCAGGCCTGCCTATGGGGACCCCCAAAACAAGAGAACAATATACACGGTCCAGCTATATGACCCCACACCCCCAAACACTCTACCCATCAGGCTATACTACCTACAGTTTAAATGGAACAAGAGAGAAGGTTCCTTCAGTGACGATCCCAGATGTGCCGTCCTCTGAAGGATCCTGGAAATAGGCACCCGGACCTTACATCATCAACTGTTACGTGCAGAACTTACCATACACCGTATGGAAACCTGTGGCATCGTGGAGGGGTGGAGAGGAGCTGGCAGAGTAAAGTATTCCCCCAAGAAGGCCTTCTGCTCCCCAAGGACCCAGAAGAGGGTTCTCCGGGGAGATCAAGGGTGAGAGTGAAGCTTAGCCAAATTCAGACGGAAGGAGTAGGGTTTCATTTTCTGTCCCAGGCAAGCGGCAGGCAAGCGCATGGGTATCACGTGCCGAGCTCCGTGTCCATCACTTCACATGCCTTAGGGCATCTGATCCTCTGTTTAACCGTCCCCATCTGAGCGGTTATTCACCCCCCTGCGCAGAGCAGGAGCTGAAGCTTACAGAGGGAAGTGACTGGTCCACGGTCGAACAGCTCTGAGCTAGAACTCCCACTGGGTCTCCCTGACTCCGAACCCCACCTTTTTACCAAGGTATACAAGTCCCTGCCAAATGATGCTTAGAATAAAATCATCATCTACTGGACCTCGTATTATGTGCAAAGCACTTTAGATACATAATTTCTTACCCTCACTGCAGCCTACACATTCGAATGACTGCAGATACGGTGTCAGTTTCACACACGCACCAGCTCTGTGAAGAATGACCTCCACTTTACACGCAGGAAGACTGAGGCATCAGGAAACCTTTCCCCAGCAGGTGCAGAGAACCCAGAAGGCTCTGCTCCCCATCACCGGCTGGACCTCCTGGGCTCCACTATGCTCTCTGTAGTACATGTAGAGGGATGCAGCCCCCCAGACCCCCGGCCACAGTCCCCGCTCAGAGTCAGTGCTTAGGGGGAGCTATGGCTGACCTTCCTCTCTTGCCCGCTCATAGGGAAACCGGCAGTGGTCCTCCGACAGGTGCTGCCTCCTCCATAACCTGTAAGTTCTCCCAAGTCTTGTGTTCTCAGAGCGACTTGACCCCGTCCCACTAGTTTTTGATTAAATGTCCTGGCCCTCCCTTCCCATGCATCCTCTGGGCTCAGTCTCCTCACCTCCTACCCCCTACTCTCACAGCCCCGAAAGCCCCTAACAGATCTAAGTGAGCAAATCAATAGCCTTGACAAAGAAAAAAACGTATCACACATTGTATCATATACCTTCTTTTACCTAAGTCTGTGGGGCTTTCGTTCTCAGAGAAGTCAATTAAATAAATCCAATAATATTTGTTTCTTAACAATCTGTGCCGGCTTTCTGGTGTTACACTCATTTTGATGACAAGCTCCAAAAATTTTTTCCATTATGGCAATTTCGACTGACTTCCATTCCCAAAGAACACCCCCCAACGTGTCCCAAGGAGAATAAACACACCATATTTCTTTAAAATATGCATGTCTGGCAACTCAAAAGGGTACCATCTGGTTCACATAATTTCTGCATGAAGTTTCTGAAAAGCCTACAGAACATACATGATCCACGCCTGATGCAACAGAAGCCGAAACATCCCACTGCTATTGTACAAGGAACTCAGGTAAATTGAGGCAAAGACTGGCCGTGCTCCTTGCAAGGGGATACAGTGATCAACTCCCTTAGAACATGGCTCACGAATGAAAATACACATATTTCATCAAAGTCACGCTAGAGAAGGAAGATAAACATGTAAATGACATCACCCTCAAGAATCATTTTTGAGCCCTGGGAAAAGTAAGTAGAGAACTGGCAGGAAAAGCAAATTGGGACTCTTAACAAAAGGAAATGAAAGAGAACGCAAGAAAAAGTCGGAATAATCAAAACAAGAAGGCGACATGGCAGTGGAATGAACCCAGATTCCCTGGTGAGGAATTACAATGAGGGGCACGGCCAAATGCCAAACAACCTGTACGCAGAAAACACTTCCTGAGCCCCCCAGCTCCCCATCCAAGTACATGGCAGTCATTCTTCTCCGGCGCTCTCAACTTTGGGGAGGCATTAGTCCAGGTGACTTGGGGTTCGAGGGTCTCCTGAATTACACAGTAAGAATTTCTTTCTGGAGCGAAGCCCTTCCCAGGTCACCGGGATGAATCGGAATTGTTCAGTGAGTGGAGATCCTCCAAAAACACGCACAGCCCAACTGTAGATGCGGACAAAATGTTTCTGGGTCTTCAGAAATGTGCGTACCAGCATACACAAATTCCCCAGACTTTGAGTTCAGAGCCAAGGTTGGCAAACTCTGTCTGTAAAGGGCCAAACGGTGATAATGCAGGCGTTGTGCTGCAGGCTGTCACTAGCCACAAGGACTCAACTCTGCCATTACAGGGCAAAAGTGGCCACAGACAACCCACATACAAGTGAGCATAGTTGTGTGCCAATAAAACTTTATTAATGGACATGGAACTCTGAACTGTATGCAATTACCACGTGCCACAAAGTATCATTCGGCTTTTCGTTTCTTCCGCCATTACAAAAATGTAAAAATCACCCTTAGCTCACGGGCTGTACAAAAAAACAAGCGATGGGCTATACGGAGCCTGCAGGCTACAGTTAGCCCACCCCTGGGTTTGTCGTTGTTGTTGTTTTTTAAGATTTTATTTCTTTATGACAGAGAGACACAGCGGGAGAGGGAACACAAGCACAAGGGAGCTGGAGAGGGAGAAGCAGGCTCCCCGCTGAGCAGGGAGCCCGATGCGGGGCTTGATCCCAGGACCCCACGTTCACGACCTGAGCCGAAGGCAGATGTTTAACCGACTGAGCCACCCAGGCGCCCCCCAACCCTGGGTTAAAGCTTCTAGATAATACAGAGTCTAAACACATGAAATCTGTTTCAAACGAATGATGAAGACACCACCTTGAATTTATGCAAAAATTAGAAATCATGAGGAAGAGGCAGGGGACAATGGATTCATGTCACACAATGGTGACAAGGACAGTCCTGTACGGCCTCGGAATCACGCAGGCCTCTCCTCCAGTGCTCACAGGAGCCCGGTTCAGCTATGTAACCTTGAACAAGTTTCATTTAACCTTGCCCGGCCTTAATTCCTTCCTCTCTAAAAGGGGGAATAACAGAGTACCTTCTAGAGAGAGTTATTACGAGGATGAAATGAGATTCCCGCCTCCAAGAATCGTCTACAGCACCCAGCAGGTCTGTAAAATAAAGCTATTTATTGTTAGTCTCATCTGATAACACCCACAGGATCATGGATGGGTTCACTGCAAAACATTCTTCCTGGATCTGAAGGTAAGATTTTTAGATGTCCTGACTCCTCACTTACAAAAGCCAAATCTCCAAACGAAGTCGATGCTCAACACAAAACTAACACAATAAGAGCACATTTTCATTCCAGCTGTCGGGAATCTAGAAACTTCAGATTTCTGTGAAAGTTGTGAGCTCGAACTCATGACGAAAACAATGCACCATGAACAATCATTTATTCACTCAACGAGCATCTCAGAAGAATTCCGTGTGAGAGTAGTTCACGACATCGAGTAGGAAGGCCTCAGAGGTAACCAAAATAATTTCCACACAATAAACACGACATGATCGACGTGTGTCCGTCAGGGCAAGCCAGCGCTCTGGAAGAAAGAGGCAGAGTACACAGAAGCGGGGTCCGCTGGAGGTCTGCAGGCTCCAAGATGGCCGTAGAACCTTCCAGACAGAAGTAACAGAATGAGGAGCGAATGAGCCCGAGGCTGCCGGAGAGTGCGGGCAGAGGGCTGCGAGAAGGGACTGGGACCACAGGAACCATCACCCCACAGCAAGTGAAGGAACTGAGAGCGCCCACCCGAGGGCTCCGGGGACCCCCGGGGGAGCCCTACTCCCTGTGAGGCACGGGGGCGTGACGGGGATGGAAAGGAGGAGCAAATGGGAGCACCATCTAGGAGGCAGGAGCTACAGGCGACTAGTGATCGGATGTCACGGATAACAAAGGAGAAGACAGAAAAAGTCACAAAGCAGAAAACGTGGTAGATTCCAGGAGAGACGATGGCGTGGTCTGCGGGTCTACAATCAGAGTGTGCGCACGTGTGTGTGTGTGTGTGTGTGTGTGTGTGTGTGTGGTCGGGGTGGAGGAGGGGCTGTTGGCTACGCCAGCTTTAAAGCCAGGAACAGCCAAGGAACAAGAAGAAAAGGCAGCAAGAGAAACACACACGGAACACGCCTCCCAGGCACGTGCACCTACGTGGGGAAGAGCCGCCAACAGCCAAAGCCGCAGGGCCCACCCTGCTGTAGCAAACGCTCACTGTGTCCCACGGGCTCCTTACGTAGCTCCTGGAACACGTGCTACAGAAACAGCCAATGCATATAAATACACAGATTCAAACAGGATTTCTCTTATCACTTCACCCGTTTTGTCCAAGATTATGGCAGCATACAAAAATACTGCAGACCCTTCCCCTCCCCCACCGAAGAATCGATCAGCCTGTGTGTTCATTCATTCATTCTTGAGGAATCGTGTTCATTATATACGAAAAGCAACACACACAAGCCCTTCCTAATTGCGGAGTTCAAGCACCTCAATGAAGATGAGAAAGCTCCGCGAAGTTGACAACACACCTTCATCTCTCGGGTGCACAGATGAGACCCCAGGCCAGACACCGGGACACGGGGAAGGAGGAGGTCCAGGTGCTTTTCATGGGCTGTTCATCTTCTCTCATTTTTGTTTTTGTTTTATTATCTGAGAGAGAAAGCCAGAGTGAGAATGAGCTGGGAGGAGGGGCAGACTCCCCGCTGAGCAGAGAGCCCGATGCGGGACTCGATCTCAGGACCCTGGGATCATAACCTGAGCCCAAGCCAGAGGCTTAACCGACTGAGCCGCCCAGGCGCCCCCCTCATTTGTTAACACAGCGGGAGCAGCTATGACTTGATCGGGTTGCTGCGAGGACTATGTCCGTGCGTCGAGCACCTACTTCAAGTCCGTGAAAACAAAACACACTCGATACACAGACACTCCGATGAATGACCACAGATACAGATCTCATGATCTTCATTTAGGGATGAGGAAACCAAACCCAAAGGGAGTTCTGTTACTGTCTCCCAAAGTCACGCTTCTTGGCAAACATGGGAAACCTACTTCTCCCAACCCCAAATCACATGCTCTTTGGGTATCCCGCGCACCCACCCACCTCGTGCGGCTCTCACGCGGGGGAGGCTGGCAGTGCCGCCATTTTGGCACAACCAGTGTTCAAAGACAGACCCCCCACCCCACCAGCCTCTGCACATCCAAGCTGTTTCTACCGACATCAGTACAGACTCAGCTCCTGCAAGTTCAGCTCCAAACACTGCGGAACGGAGTAGAAGGAAGGCACATTTAACATACTTGACTTAACAACGCCCACCCAAAGGGGGGGCGGGAAGACAAGAAAAGAGAAATTCCTTTATTCTCCCCAGTTGCTCCCACTCCCACTACTGCTCCTTCAAAATAAAGCTGGGCCTCCATCGACCGTCTCCAGGACAGGGCTCCACTGCTGAAAAGCCAGAGAAACAAAAGAAGTCAGTTCTTGGCTTCTGAGCTTCCAAGGGACCGAACCCTAGCTATCTATGGCCAAACCATGGGATATTATATGCTATTTACACTCTGAAATATCTTCATTAGATCTTAACTGTACAACATCACTCTTGGTCCAGCATCATCCCCTCATACCCAGGAATCGAGTCTTAGAGAGCCAGGACCATGCTTTAGACAACCACCACGTTTTCTTGGAAAGAAGCACCTGGTCTAAGACATGTCTGAACAGCAGGCGTCCCCTGTGGACAGAACTCAAGACTGCTGCTTAATTTCTTTCTAAAAAATTTTGAGTCATAAAAAATATACTAATGTCCGTTCTAAGATACACGACTTTTACATCTGACTTGATGAGAACACCAAAGAAGGGGGTCTTGCCGGCCCTAGAATGTTCTAGAACCCATTCTTGCATCCTCTCCTCAAAATATTCCTAACTAGGTCACTACAAGCAAAGCACTAGCTCCACCTCGTTTCTTGCCAGCGTCGCACAGTCGTGGGGGGCTGCCCACTCATTCCAAAGCCTGCCTTCTGCCGTTCGGCCCACTTGGCGCTGTCGAATTCGCCTCATGACTTGACAGCTCTCTGCCCTGACTCCGGATCATTCCACAGCTCCCACCCTATGCCAGCCGAGCTCCTCTGCAGAGCCCACCACAGCAAGGCCACGGGCGAACGTGCAGTTCAGCTCCCTCCGGCAGGCCCTCCCACAAAGTTTCCGGGAGCTTCCCCAGACAAGAAGCCAAGCTCTCTGGTCAGAAACCACATTTAGCTCCCAAGCAAGTACCGGCAACAGCATGGGCGACCAGGAACCATCCTTCTCCTATTCAACCCTGACCTGCCCAGGAACCATTCAAGCAATATTCTTGAGCCTAAGACCTTCAAGGAAAAACTGCCAACCGCTCGGCCGCGGGGCCTATCAACTCATCACATCGGACTTTCTCTGGACCTGCAGAGCTTTTTAAGATTTTTAATTCATTACCAATGTTTTAAAAGTAGGAAGTTGTGTATACAACGTAGGGTTTGAACCTTCCTCATTAGCAGACAGTTACTGGGCACCCCGATGTGCCAGGCAGTGGTTGCAAAGGGTTAGGAGGCCACAGGGGATAAACAGGACAAGAAATTAACCGACAGGTAAAGCTGCTAGCGGGCATTTTAGTTGGGTAACACAGACCACTTCCGTTTTAGGGAAGATGGAATAGATACAGTTTTTCCTATTCCTCCCATTAACTGCAACTAAAAATTCCGGATATTACATATAATACAACCATAAGAAGATCCTGAAAGGTGGAAAGAAGAAGGTTTACTAGCTAGGAATCTCAGGACCCAAGAAATGACACAGGCATGAGTTTCCTGCACTTTCTTTTTCCCCCATACACCCAACACTTGCAGCTAAAGAAGTCAGCAACCCAGAAACACTAACAGGTGCAAGGAGGGGAAGGTCCCAGCAAAGACCCACCGCCCTCTCTAGCCAAAGGACCAGGCAAGGATCAGCCTAGCAAGACAGAAAATGTTTAGAGAATAACCATCCTACTCCTGCTGTACTCCAAACACTACAGAGAAAACTGAGGCCCCACTGCCTACCACACCAGCAAAGGGGAGTGGGAAGCCTAGACTTCCACCCTTCCCAGGCTATAATGAGGTGGCCCAACCCTCACCCCCTCCCAACCCCGGGGTCATGCCAGACAAGAGCAAGTAGGGAGCCGGACTCCCTTCTCAACCGGCGAGTCGTAACTCCCATATTACTCTGACCTTTCACCATTGGTGTCAGCAGAGACTGCGGAGGAAGCCGCGACTTCCTCCTCCATGAGGGGCAGTGAGGTCCCCCACCCCTCACTGCCAGGAGGCCTGGTAGAGAGTCAGACATTCACCACCACCCAGTGGTAATGAGGCCACCCACTCTCGTGGTGTTGGCGCAGGCCACTTGGGGAGCGGTAACAAGGCTATTCTACCTGTCCCAGCCAGAAAGGTAACAGCCGAGGCCCAGCAGGGAGCCAGAACTCCCACTCTGAGTAACAAGACTCTAAGTGGGGACATAGGGCATCTACTCCCACTTGGAAGTAAAGGCAGTGCCACCATCCTTCCCTGCCAAAGCAAAGAGAAAGTCAGTAAAAACAGAAAATTTAAATGAGATCAAGTCTTGGAGCGCCTGGGTGGCCCAGTTGGTTGAGTGTCTGACTCTTGACTTTGGCTCTGATCATGATCTCAGGATTCTGAGTTCGAGCCCTACAACAAGCTCCACACTTGGTATGGAGGTCTCTCCCTCTCTCTCTGCCCCACACCCTGTGCCTGTAATCTCTCTCTAAATAAATAATAAGATCGAATCTTACAAAATAATATTTAAAGTGCCCAGGTTTCAATTTAAAAAACCACCATATCATGTGAAACACCAGGAAGATTTCAAACTAAATGGGAAAAGACAAACCAATTGATGTTAACACCAAGATGACAGAACAATCAAAATTATCTGACAGACTTCAAATGAGCTGACAAGCAATTATGACAATGCTCAAAACTAATGAAAAAATAGAAAGTCTCAACAAAGAAACAGACAATATTAAGAAGAACAAAACAGAAATTGTATAACTGCAAAACACAATAACTGACATAAAAAGATTCAACCTTCAACTCAACCACAGAATACAGGAGAAAACAATCAGTGACCTGCAATAGAACAGAAATTACCCGATCTGAACAACAGAGAGGAAATAAACTGTGGGGAGGGGGAGTGAATAGAGCTCAGAGACATGCGGGATTATAACAAAAGAGCTAACATTCGGTTAAGCATCCATCTCTTGGGTTTGGCTCAGGTTGTGATCTCAGGGTCCTAGAATCAAGACCCGTGTCAGGATCCATACTCAGTGGGGAGTCTGCTCGAGATTTCGTCTCCCTCTCCCTCTGCCCTTCCCCACCACTTTCCCTCCCTCCCTCCCTTTCTCCCTATCTCTCATAAAGAAATAAATCTTTAAAAAAAACAAAAAAGAAAGGAGGCTGAAAACTTCCAAGTTTGGCAAAAGACATACACCTACAGATTCAAGAAGCTAACTGAACTCCAAGCAGGATAGAAGAAACCCGCACCAAAACAACATGGTCAAACTTCTAAAACCCAAAGCGAAAGAATCTTAAAAGCACAGAGAGAAATGATACCTAACATGCAGAGGAAAACATCCAAATTACAGATTTTTCATCAGATATCCCAGCAGTCAGAAGAAAGTAGAATGATATTTAGTGAAAGAAAACTGAGGTCAACCAGGAATCCTAGAAGCAGAGGAGGTATCCTCCAGAAGTGAAGGGGAAATCAAGACATTTTCAGACGAATAAAAACTAAGAGAATTTGTTGCCAGCGGACCTATCCTAAAAGAACGGCTAGAGGAATTTCTCCAAATAGAAAGGAAATGATGAAAGAACTAATCCCAGAACATGAGGAAGGAGGAAAGAATAGAGTAAAAAAAAACATATGGTAATTAGTGTAGATTCCTCCTCTTGAGTTTTTTTTTTTTTTTAAGATTCATTTATTTATTTATTTGACAGACAGAGATCACAAGTAGGCAGAGAGGCAGGCAGAGAGAGAGGGAGAGGAGGAAGCAGGCTCCCCACCGAGCAGAGAGCCTGATGTGGGGCTTGATCCCAGGAACCTGGGATCATGACCTGAGCTGAAGGCAGGCGTTTAACCAACTCAGCCACCCAGGTGCCCCCAGATTTTTTTTTTAAGGGTTGGCAGAAAAAGCCACAAAATGTTTACAACTGTCCACCCCACTCTCCATGGGACCCCCAATCAAAGGAGACAGGTGCAGAGGCCGGGCCTGCTGCCCTAAATGTGGGGTAGAGGCAGTCAGCAGCTCTCCCGCAGATCCAAAACCAGGCATGGCTGTGCGTCACCTAGTATACTGAGGGGCTGACTGGGTCTAGGGAGCTCCCTGGCCCTCTCACCAACGGACTCCTTCCCACACCTAGGTTCCAGGGATGGCCCAGGGCAGCCGCAGACCTCAGCTCCTCCCCACCAAGTGCAGACCCTGCCATCCCTCAGCCATACTATCTTCCCCAGGCCTGCCCATCCAGGTGTGCCTGCAGCTGCAAGTGGTCCCAGGCCAGTGATGCACCTCCAGGCAGATGCACTTCCAGGCCTAGGTTGCTTCCCAGGGTCTGCTACTGCTGAGCTGAGGCCACCAGGCCACACAAGACCAGCATCTTGGGGCCACACTGCCACCACCTTGTACCCCCTTCCCCACCTATACACAATTTTTTTCAACAAATACACACAAACACTATAAATGCATTTTCCCTTCCTTATGATTTCCTTAATACCGTTTTCTTTTCTCTAGCTTATGTTATTGAAAAACTACAGCATATAATACATTTAACATACAAAATATATGTGATTGGCAAGGCTTTGGGTAAACAGCATGCTACTAATAAATTAAGTTTTAGGGAACTCAAAACTTGTAAGTGGATTTTCAACTGCGAGGACACCCCTAAGCCCAGCATTGTTTAAGGGTCAGCTGTATATAAATCAAAATGAAACTTTAAAAATCAAGTAACACACAGAAAAACAAGGGGGGAAAGCCAAGAAACAAAACACAGGAAAAACAAAAACAAAACAATTAAATGGTATCCATTTGCCCTCACATATAAATAATTACATTAAATATAAGTGGTCTAAATATACCAACTAGAGGACAGACCAGATCGGATTAAAAAGTACGGCTTAACTATGTACAGTCTACAGGAAGCTTACTTCAAATATTGCAATATAGGCAGGCTGAACGTAAAAGGATGAAAAATTTATATCATGCAAACATTACTCAAAAGAAAGCAGAACTGGAAAAAAAAAAAAGAAAGAAAGCAGAATTGGCTATATTAATTCAGACAAAGGTGACGTCAGGGCAAAGAATGTTACCAGAGACAGAGAGGGACATTACATAACGACAACAGATTTAAAAGGGTAAATTCACCAGCAACCCTAAATGTGTACACATCAAATTGTGGAGCTGGAAATCATACAAAGTAAAAACTGATAGCAGTGGAAGAGGAAAAAGACAAATCTCCAGTTCTATACATGAAGTCTTCTCCCAACAATTAATAGTACATGACAGAAAAATCAATAAGGATATAGAAGAATCCAACACTATTAACCTAATCAATACTCATAGACTACTCCACCCAACAGCAGAGACATATTATTTTCAAGCACTCACAGAACATATACCAAGATAGACCTTGTCCTGAGCCAGAAAATAAACCTCAACGAATTTTTTTTAAACTGATATCCCACAGAGTGTGTTCTTGATGACAATGGAATCAAACTTGGAATCAGTAACAGAAGCATAACAGGAAAAATTCCAAGCACTTAGGGACTAAAATGCACAATTCTAAATAATCAACGGGTCGAAGGGAAAGTCTCAAGGGAAATCAAGCAGTAACTGAACTGAATGAAAATTAAAATACAACATGTCAAAAGCAGTGAAACTCAACTAAGACTGTGCGGAGAGGGAAATATATACAGCACCGACGCATATGTTAGAAAGAGAAAAAAGCTCATAATCAATGATCTGATTTCCCTCAAGAATGTAGAAAAACAAAATAAATAACAAAATAAACCAAAGCAAGCAGAGAAAGGAAATAAAGAGCAAAAATCAATGACACTGAAAATAGCAAAAAAACAACAGAAAATGAAACAAAAACCTGGTTCTTTGAAAAGATCAATAAAACTCACAAACCTATAAGACTGACAAAGTAAAAGGGAGAAGACACTAATCACCAATATCAGGAATGAAAGGGGGGGCATTACTACGGACCCTGCAGACAACAAAATGATAACAAGGGAATACTAACTCTCCACACATAAAATTGATAACCTAAATGAAATAGACCAATTCCTTGAAAGACACAAACTCAAAAAAAGCCCTGAATGAGAAACTTTCTTTATTTTTTTTTAAGATTTTTTTTATTGGGACACCTGGGTGGCTCAGGGGGTTAAAGCCTCTGCCTTCCGCTCAGGTCATGATCCCAGGGTCCTAGGATAGAGCCCCGCATCGGGCTCTATGCTCAGCAGAGAGCCTGCTTCCCCTCCTTCTCTCTCTGCCTGCCTCTCTGTCTGTCAAATAAATAAATAAATAAATCTTTTGACAGAGAGAGACACAGCAAGAGAGGGAACACAAGCAGGGGGAGTGAGAGAAGCAGGCCTCCCGCAGGACCCTGGCATCATGACCTGAGCAGAAGGCAGATGCTTAACCCACTGAGCCACTCAGGTGCCCCAAGAATTAGAAACTTTTTTTTTTCCATATTTTATTTATTTGACAGACAGAAATCACAAGTAGTCAGAGAGGCAGGCAGAGAGAGAGGAGGAAGCAGGCTCCCTGCAGAGCAGAGAGCCCGATGCCGGGCTCGATCCCAGGACCCTGGAATCATGACCTGAGCCGAAGGCAGAGGCTTTAACCCACTGAGCCACCCAGGCGCCCCTAGAAACTTTTTTAAATGATTTTATTTGTAAGTAATCTCTACACCCAACATGGGACTCAAACTCACAACCGCAAGATCAAGACTTACACACTCTATCGACTCAGCCAGCCAGGAACCCCCCCAAATGAGAAACTTCTAATCTCAGCCAGTTTCATTAAACAGTCTATTAAATGTCTAAAAAACAATTAACACCAATTCTACACAATTTCCTTCAGAAAACAGAATAAGAGAGAACACTTCCCAATTCATTTTATTAAGGCAGTATTACCGGACACCAAAACTACACAGACAGGGTTGCTTGGCTGGCTTAGTCCATACAGCACGCAACTCTTGATCTCAGGGCGTGAGTTCAAGCTCAATGTTGGGCACAGAGCCTACTTAGTAAAAAACAAAACAACAACACAAACACTACAGACAGTACCAAAAATTACTAATATCCCTCACGAATTCAGACACACACACACACACACACACACACACAATGAATACAGATGCACACACAAAAAAATCCATAACAAAATATCAGCAAATAAATTCTTCTACTCCTATAAATTTATTCTATATTTTTAAAAAGAAATATATACAATGACCAGGTGCATTTTATTCCAAGGATGCAGAGTTGGTTCAATTCTCAAAAATCAATTGATGTAGTCCATCACAGTAATACCCTAATGAAAAACCACAGGATCATATCAACTGATATAGAAAAAGCATCTGACAAAACTCAACACCCATTCATTATTTAAAAAAAAAAAAAAAAAAAAAAAACTAAGAAAAGTAGAAATAGAAGGGAACGTCCTAACGTTATAAAGGACATCTGCAAAAACCCTACAAACTAACATTGTACTTAATAGTGAAAGACTGAAAGGTTTTCCCCAGAATGGGCAACAAGGCAAGGATTCCTCTTTCACCACGTTTATCAAATCATGCTGAAGATTCCAGCCAGTATAAGAAAGCAAGAAAAAGAAATAAAAGGTATACAGATCAGAAAGGAAGAAATACAACTGTCCTGTTTTTAGATGACATTTACATAGAAGATCCCAGGGAATCTTAATTTAAAAAAAAAAAACCAAAAAAAAAAATAAAAAAAATAAAAAATAAAAAAATAAAAAAAAAACCCTCCTAGAACAATTGAACATACAAAAATCAATAATATTTTTAAATGCTAACAGTGAAGATATGGATATTAAAAACAATACCTTTTAAAATTGTTTTAAAGAGCATGAAATACTTAGGTGCAATTTTAGCAAAACATGTACAGGACTTGTGCTCTGAAAACTACAAAATGCCAATGAAAGAAATCTGAGAGCAAATTACATGGAGGGACACGCTGTGTCCACGGACTGGAAGACTCAGCATAGGAAAAATGTCAGTGGTCCCCAAACTGATATACAGGTATAATGCAACTGCTATCAAAATTTCATAAGGGTTTTTTTGTACATACAGGAAAGATGATTCTAAAATTGAGACAAAGACTCTAGAATAACTTAAAACAATTTTGAAAAAGAAGACTAGCTTGGAAAGAATCAATCTGATTTCAAGCCTTACCATGTAGCTACAGTGATAAGACTGGATTATGTTGACAAAGGAATGGACAAGTACACACAGATGAACAGGAGAAAACAGAAAAGACGTGAATATGTCCACACAAAGATGCCCAACTGATTCTGACAAAGGTACAAAAGTAATTCAGTGGATTTTCAACAAGCATTAAGTGAATATCTGTGGGCAAAAAAATGATCTCTGGCCCAAGTCTCATGCCTTACTTTAAAAAAATTAACTAAAAATGGGTTACAGACTTAAATGTAAAATATAAAACTTTTTAGAAAAAAGCGGAAGAAAAAATCCTTAGGATCCACGGCAGGCAGAGTTCTTAGATACTAAAAAACATGACCCATAAAGGAAAAAATTCTCAAACAGGACTTCATCGAAATTAAAAACTTTTGCTCTATGAAAGAGCAGGTTAAGAGGATAAAAAGAAACTACAGATTGGAAGAAAACACTTGCAAACCACACATCCAACAAAGGACTAGCATCCAGAATATATAAAGAACTCACAACAATTTTTAAAATCCTATTAAAAATGGGCTAAAGATATGAAGACAGTTCACCTAAAAGGAGATACACAAAGTCAGTAAGCTAAGCACATGAAAAGTTGTTAGTGATTAGAGAGATCCAAATAAAAACCACAATGAAATTTAAAAAATAAAATAAAATACTAACAGTAAGTGCTGAGGACGATGTGGAAAGAATGGAACCTTCACGCATTATTAGTAGGAATGTACTATATGGTACAGCCACTCAGGAAAGCTAAGTTTCTTCAAATATTAAATACATTAACTACCATAATATGCAACAACCACACTCCTGGGCGTTTATCCTAGAAAAATGCAAACTTAAGTTCACATGAAAACCTGTACATAAATACATACAATAGCTATTATATTCGTAAGAGCCCCAAACTAGAAACAACCCCATGTCCTTCAACAGGTAAGTGGTTAAACTGTGGGACGTCCGTCCCCATGTAACACTAGATACCCACCGCAACCTAGATGAATCTCTACTGTGTATTATGTAGAGATAAATACCCAATCCCAAAAGGTTACAGACCGCATGTTTCCACTTACTTAACACCTCTAAAATGACAAATTAGAGGGAAGAACAAATTCATGGTTGCCAGGGGTTAAAGAGTGGGGGCAGGAGGGAAGTGGGTGTGGCCATTATCTCTGTGGTGACAGATCTGTTCTGTATCCTAACTGTATCAGTTTAAGTAGCTTGTGATCATGAACTATAGTTTTTGCAAAATGTTACCACTGGAAACAAACCATGGAAAGGTACTGGAATCTGTACTATTTCTCCCAATTGCTTGTGATCTGTAACTATCTCAAAACAAAGTTTAATTGAAAAATACACTGGGTTACAAAGGAAACTAATGACACTGAATACACTTGTCAAAATATTAATATATTTGTGGTGTGGTTTTCAAAAACACCTGGGTAACACGACAGCCAGGGCACAGGTCTATTTGAATTGGGTGGTGGGGAGGGAGGACCTCGCTGACCAGCCACCCTGGATTCTGCACTGTGATCTAAATGACAAGAAGGACACACCTCGCCAAGATCAAGAGGCCAGGCGGGGTAGGTTGAGGGAACGGGTACTACAAAAGCCCTGAGATAAGAAGACCTTAGCACCTCTCGGGAACTGAGAGGTCCGTGTGTCTGATCACCAGCAGGAGGTGGGAGGGGGCCAAGGGCTGTGTGGTTTCACAGGCCAAAGGAGGAGGAAGTCTGGGTTTAGTTCTAAATGCTCCTGGAAGCCACTGAAGAATTAATGGGAGCAAAGAGAGGTGCGGTCTGGGACATATTTTAAAAACAGCATTGTGACCACTGTGAGTAAACAGACTGCAGCGGGTAGGAATAAAGGTCTGTGAACAGGGAGGGAGGCTCCCGCAGCCCTAAGGGCGGGAGGCCACGGTCAGGGCCCCGGAGCAGAGTGACAGCAGCGATAAGAGAAAGATGAACACATTAGCAGTTTATTTTGAAAACAGAACCGAGGGTGGGGGGCTTTCTGGTGAACTTCCTTTCCAATGAGGGAAAGAAAAAAAAAAAACCGAAGATGAAGAATGGTTTTCATTTGTGTTTTGCTCGAGCAGCTGAGGGCACAGCGGTGTGGTTTACGGAGACCACCAGCAGAACAAGTCGCGGGGGAGAAAATCCAGAGTTCAAGTTTGGATGGCTTAAGTTTGAGAGCCTTTTTAAATATCCAGGGGGAGAGGGGACCCCCTAGGAGTTTGTCAGGAGTCTGTCTGGACTAAAAATATCATTCCCAGAGGAACCAATGTATGCATCGACTATACCGTCGTGAGGCTGGAGAAAATACCTTGGCAGGGTGTAGACTGAGACAAAGGGGAGGGGCCCAAGCCAGAGCCCGGGGGCACTCCAGGATGTCTGGGGGAATGGGGGGGGGCGCGAAGGAGCAATAAAGGAGATCAGGAAGAGGAAAACCTAGCCAGTGTCGGAGCTGTGAGGGGAGTACGGTCCCTCGGGGTCACGGGCTGCTTGAGAGTCAGGTGGGGAAGTAATCCCAAAATGGGGCAACCGGGAAGGGGGGGGGTTCGTTAGGCGAGACCCAAGCCTCAGAGCGCCAGAGAAGCCAGCCAGCAGGAACTGGCTAAGAACAGGCGATCAGGAAGTAGACATGGGGCAACAATGCTCTCCATACATTTTGCTAGGAAGGGGAGAGAGAAAATGGGATGGGGAGAAGCAGGATCTCAGACCAAGCGAGGGCTTTTTCCCGTCTCTTTTCACAACCTATGGACAAGACCCTGGGAATTGGAAGCAAGAGCTCCCTGGGAAGGCATCTCACAGAACTCCAAAGGCAGTCACAAAGGCATAGTACCTCCCCATCCCGCGCCTGGTCCTTCCCCCAGACCCTTCCCCCAACTCAACACGTTCCCAGGTTTCTATTGAAATGCAAAATCCAATCAGCCGCATTTTGACGGTGTAGAACTTTCAAAGTCTGTTCTCCTACTACTTAGCCAAATACAGTAGTGTATCAGTTCTGTTTACCCGTAGTTTTGTTTTCTGGGTACAGTGTGTCAATATCAGCTCCCCCAAATACACATGATCCCCCCACATGCTTAACTTTGGGTAATACAATTTACACTCGATTTGTTAATCAAGCTGAAAAATTAACCTGAAAAAAATAGCCCCCCCAAAAAAATCCCTTTTAAATGCCTTTTTAAAAATCAAATTCCAAGCAAATGATACCCTAATTTACATTTACTTTAGAGGGGAAAAAAAAGGCACCAGGGGTAAGAAATGTTTGGATTACTGTGCAAAAAAATCAAAATCAATTTGGCTTGGACATCTATTCTAGCTCCCGGACTTAAAATTTTTAAAAAAACACAAAGATTTACAGATGAATTTATCAAGCCATCTATGTGGAAAGGGGCAAGAATTGTTTTAGCATCATATATTTTCTGATGCATCTCAGAGAAAAAAATAAATCACTATGGATTTTGTAAAGTACATTTTCATCTTTCTCTCCAACGAGACAGTGAAACAAGATGCGGTCACTGTCTCCCTAGAGATTCCCATAATTTACAAAGACTGGCCTCCTCTGAAGTGTTTTCCCATAAGTGGCCAGTATGGGCAGCTGGTTGTCACACGAAAAATCTCTAGGCCCCTTATGACCGCTCATCCTTTTTTCTAGTGAATGCATTAAAAGAGAAACAGTGGGGGAGTTAAACGCCCCTCCCCCCCAACAACAACAACAACAAAACCTGTTTGAACATGAAGCCTACAAGTGTCACCACCATCACAATATGGTTAATCTGGAGAAAGAAGAAAAAGAGGAAAGATAAACTGCTCCCAAGACTTCCCTGGGACAGGGAACACGTCTTCTGGAAGTCCAGAGAGGAAGAATATGGCTATCTGCACAGTGTTCAGCTCAGACGGAATACAGGGGTGGCCTGAGTGCCCCATCCCGCTCCAACGATAACTACCATGTCAAGAAAACCACCGCGAATTATGCCTTATTAAGCATAATTAATACAAACCAGTGAGTGGTAACCCTAATGTAATTACTCTGAGTTGCATTTTCATTCATGGGGCACCATGTTTGATAAGAAACCACAAGGCCATCTTTAAGCTCACTGTACTTATCTCTAAGAACTCATGCTATATCCCTACCAGTTGGGAGGGTACATTGAAAAATCCTTTCAAGAGCAAAAAGAGGAATTATGAACGAGGGACACTTGGGTTCTAAGTCGAAACGGTGAGGAAGAGAACCAACTAGATTTTGTGATCAATGCTACCTGTGCTCTTTTTCCTTTATTTTCTTCCTCTTTCCTTTTCGGTCTCCACCTGCTGCCAAAATGAGGCATTATCCCTGCAGTGAATAGGTTTTCATTCTCCGTAACGTAAGGGGATTTTTTTCCCCCTCAGAGATGTGAGGGAAAAGTGAGATACCAAGAAAGAAGAGCCAGTTATCAGGAGGTTGTAAGTTATTTTACCTTGTCTGTTGTTGAGAAAAATCATCGTCAGTCACCATGGTCCTAGTTCCTTTATTTGTGAAAGATCTACTTCATCATCTTTTTCTGAGCTACTTTAAGTGAATTAAGATTTCAGAACTGGGAGGTATATAGTGAGATATAACCCAGAGACCCTACAATTCACCCACAAAGGTAGATTCCATGGTTTTCGCAATAGTCACAGAGTTGTGCATCACTACAATCAATGTTAGAGCAGAGACACAGCTTCCAAATCCTCTAATCCAAGGTACAGACAGAACTATGGTTTAGGTGGGTTAAGTCACGTTCCCAAAGTCACAGGGCTGGTCAGTGGCACAGCCAGGCCTGGATCCCTGGGAATGATCAAGCCACTGACATCATCTGGGACTCCCTTTCCCCTGCCCTGGAAAGGTTCTTGTGAATTAAAACCCGCTGTTAAAATGTCTGAGAAGAACATCTGGCATTTTCTACTCTCATGCTCCCTCTTCTATTAAACCCGGTCTCATTTCTCCACCAAATCTGTCCCCTTGCAAGATTTCTTAGGAAGACTTCTAGAACAGATAAAAAAACTTATCTACTGGGCACTTTGACCACAAAATGTGGTTTGTAAATCGCAGAGAGAATCTTTGATTCCTTTCTTTCCCAATAAATGCACAAAAGACCTCAGCTCATGCAAAAAGGTCGGAATGAGATCCACTCTCATTTTGTTAAGGGACTGATGACGGGTGGTTAAACTCAATGACCTCATCACCAGAATGACACTTCTCCAATGCCAATAACTTCCTAAGACCTCAACATTCACACTGGCTAGGGGCCAGAAACCGACCTGAATCACCCTTGAGTCTGTCATCTCTGAGAAGTGCTCCTCTGAAGTTCCTACCAAACGAATGAAAATCTTTAAAAATGGTCAGTTCCTGGCCGGTGCTAAGGAAGCCAGTGTAACAAGCACAGCCAGAGACGAGTCCCCCAGTGCCCAGTCCCCCAGTGCCCAGCCCAACTCTAGTTCTGAGCTCACAGCAGCACCTGCCCACCGCTCCAGCCTTTAAAGGCCCCCCACCCTGCTTCCAAGGCACTCTTCTCTCTCCGCATTCTACCAGCTCCTTCCTTCCTGTGCTCTTCTACCCCAAAAGTTTCCTTTATTCGATAAATATTTATTGAGTGGCCACTGCTTATCAAGGACTGGGCTAAACATTATCCCCAAATGTGGCTGCTCCCCAGAGCCTATATTTAGCTCATCGTGCATTTTCTGACTTTCCTGCACTTACAGTTTTTAATGTCCATTTAGGGCTTAAATCTCCAAAAGTCTATAGTTCCAGTCTTGGCCTCACCCCTTGGTCTCCAGATCAAGGCAGGCAACCTGCCCCGAGGCCACTGACATCTGAATGGCCCCAGACCCTTCAAAGGGCCCAGGGCCAGCGATGGGTACACCCAGCAGGCCCCTCCTTCAGGACTTATCACCCTGCACATAGCACCACTGTCCAACCAGTGTCCCCAGCCAGAATCTGGGCATCACCCAGTTTCTTCACAGAAGAGGTATGAGTGAGGGAACGGCAGTGTCCTCAGCCTAAGACTGAGGCTAGAAAAAGAGAATCCTCTAATCGCAGCTGCTTTCCAATTCGTGGCAGAAGCAGGTTTAAGATCTCATAAATGTGGATTCTGAATGAAATCGGTCCTCCTTGGTGCTAGCCAAATTGGGGGGGCTGGAGAGGAGAAGGGAGAGGCAGAGCAACAAAACCAGGGTTGCAGGTGTGGGATAGGCTCGACAGTGTGAGCTCCGCCGTGGCCGGAAGAGACCGCAATCTTGGAATACAAATTTGCTCGTCGTCAACACACACACTCACGCACACACAGCAATTTCATGCCTCCCGGCCCGTTTTCCTGTTTCCTCGCTCAGAACGCCCTTCCCCCTTCCCTTGCACACACACAAACACACCCCCACCCACAATTCCTGCTCCTACTTAATTCCCCAGAGACGCGTCTCCTCCTCCGGGAAGCTTTCCCAGACGCCCCCACCGTGCTGTCTGCCGCGCTCTGCGCGTGGAGGTGCGTCTCACAGTTTGTTTACGCGTCTGCCGACGTCCCCGCGCCAGACCGCGGCTCTCCGGGAGCAGGGGCCGCGCCGGCGCCGCCAGGACGGCGCGCAGGCGAGGCACCGCCATGGGGAGCCCCGGCCCGGGGTCGCGGCGCGCTCCGGCGGGGTCCACCCCCAGGCGCCCGCCGGACCCAGCATCCCCCGACCCACCGCGAGGCTGCAGGACGCGCCCGCGAGGGCTCCCGACCTCCAGGTAGGCGCCCGGCGGCCCCGGGGTCCCCCCGCCCAGCGCGGGTAGGGGGGCGGCGCCGAGCGCAGCGCGCAGGCCTCCGCGCGCCCCTCTCCCGCGCGCCCCTCTCCCGCGCGCGAGCCCCCGCGGCCCGCCACCTCTGCTCCTGGCCCACGGAAGCCCTGCGAGTGACAGCGCTCGGGGCAGGGCAGGGCGCGGGCCCGGGGCGGCGGGGGGCGGCGGAGGGAGCGGGCGGCCCTCGCTACGCCTCCGCGCCCCGAGAGAGGCCCTCGGGGCGCCAGAGGCCTAGAGCCGCGGGGGAACGCGGCCCCCCGGTCCCCCCACCGCACGGCCCGACCTCCCCGCGCCCCCCTACCTGGCTGGCTTTGTGGAACTGCTTCTTCAGCCCCGCCACCGACATCGCGACTGCGCCCGGCCGGGCCGGGGGCGGGGGGGAGGGGTCTCCGGACTCCGCCGGGCCGCGCGGCCGCGACGCGCTGGGGGAGCGGGCGCTGGGGCCGGTCCCCGCGCGGCTGGGCTCCGCCGGGCCCGCCTCCCACGGCCAGGGCCACGGCCACCGCGGCTGTCACACTCGCACACACGCGCGCGCGCCGATGGCAACACGGCGTCCCAGAGCCCCCGCGCAGCCCATTGGCCGAGCCGCGGCGGTATGCAAATGAGGCCGCCGGGGCCGCCCACGCCGCATTGTTGCGCGGAGACCCGCCGGCCCCGCGGCGGGGAGGCGGGCCTGGGCGTGGGGAGCTCCCGGGCGCGGGCAGGGCGGGCCCCCGCAGGGCTTCGTGCGGCCGGGGGCTGTGGCGTGGCCGCGGCTGCGGAGGGAGGGCGCACCTCGCGTGCTGCTGGGACTTGCTGCGAAACCGGCTTTCGCTCGGGGGCCACTCCGCCTCCTCCGGGCGCAGTTTGGGTGGGTGTCCGTGTTCAGGCAGGGACGCTCCCACGTCTGCCTGAGGGGACCGAATTGCGCCCGAGGGGGGCCCTGCGGTAGGAGGGCGGCGAGGCTGCGGCTGCGGCTTGCCACCGCGCGGTGCCCCGGGTGCACTCCGCCCACGGGACTGTGGCCTTCCAGAGGGCCCAGCAGTTACGGGGTAATTTGCTGATAAATGCGGTGTTCGCGAAGCCCACTGTCACGTGCGTGAAGAGGAAGGGTCTCCAAGGAGCTGGGGAGTGCCCGCTCCTTGCCCGGTGGGGGGCGGGGGGACGACAGGCACCACGCGCGGGACCCCGCCCCCTCGGTAATTTCTAGCAGCTGCGTAGGTTCTCCAGCGTCATTTTGCACAGCTGAGGCCCAGCCCGGGGCCTGGAGCGTCCCATGCCTCCTTGTGCCAGAGCTGCCCCCACCAGGTCAACATCTGCGCAGAACCCTGCCTCCAAAGGTCCCAGGACTCTGGAGACCCCCAACCCACTCTTAGCCACGCTTAACACTGAAAGAAACAAACTTCTTCCTCCTCCAGGCTCCCCCTAAACGAGAGAAGCTCCTCTTTTCTGAGCCCTCAACAGGTCCCATCTGGGACTACCGAGAGCCATGGCTTGCCCAGGGCGCTTCCGTTTTACGCCTGCTGTTTCTTGGCGTCATGCGTTTCTCCAAGGAAAAATCTTTTGCCGTTAGCTGAGGACTCCCTTGTCCCCGACTTCATCCCAGTGACGATTCGTGGGTAACTGCACCTGCCTGTACCCCTTAGAGGGTGTGGACAGGAGTGAGCAGAGCATTCATTCTCTGGTAGGGGAGCAGGTGGACTGAGGGGAAGGGGATAGAGACGGCCTCCCAAGGGTGAATCAGTATGGGCTGGACTGGCCTACAGGTGGCTGACACCAGCCATAGCTAAGTAGCAGGGCAGTGTGAGGATGGAGATGGCTGGATCAGGACAGCATGGCAAGGTGGCCCGTCCACCGGCACACTCCACCCCAGGGGAACCCGGCACTGACGGCCACTGGGCGCAGGGACTAGAGTTGGGGCCCCTTTGTCTGGGTTAGTCCAATACATGCTCCTCTGCCTTCTTTCTCCATGGCCCAGGAGGCTTGAATAGCACACGTCGGAAGGAACTTGCCCCTGCACCAATCCAGCTCTTTGGGAAGGAGGTTTTTGGTGTTTTGTTTTGTTAACATTTTTTAACAACTTTTTGGCGTTTCTTCTGTCATTGATAGTGTATTCAAGCCCCCCCACCCCCAGTCAATGTTGGTAATTCATCTCTTAATTTAATCGGGTACACAGTGGTCCATCATATCTCATTATTTTTAAACCTCAGAATCTGCACTTTTCTTCCTTTCTAAAACTGTTTGTGACCTTCACTTCCTAGCGGTTATACTCCCCGGAAGGTTTGCCAGTTTCCCTGGCCTTTCAGTCTGCTGCTTGAGCTCACTCATCATCGCCATAGATTTTTTTCCTCTCATTGATTTCTTTCTTTCTCATACATGGCTTCCTTCTGTTCTGCTCAGGAGACTGAAGTTATAACAGAAGAAACTGGCCCCGGCCCGTGTGAGCTGGAGCAGAATGGACCGGAGAAGGGCGTCAGGGGCCCAGAGATGGATGGCGCATAGGGTACCACGTGGGGGCATGCGCAGGAACGCGGAATCTCGGGGGTCAGATCCCAGCATGTCCACGGGCAGCTCGGTGGCATGCGCTTGGCTTGGCCACTGAAGCTGGCTGTGGCTCCCAGGCTGAAGGCTAAGCTGTTCCCTGCTTCTTTCAGGCACTCACGTGAGATGCAGAGTCCAGGGTGGGAGCGTCGGATTGGCTAAGTCTGGACGGTATGCCCAGGCTCTCGATGTCTAAAATCCACATCCTGAGGGACCCCCCCCTGACAAAGGAAGCAGCTGCAGATCCTAGGCAGCCAAAATAAAAAATAAAAAAAAAAAACAGCAGCACAAATGCCCACTAACCTTTGTTTGGGGACTCCTCCGATCCTCAGTGCAGTGTGTGGGTTCTGTGTTCTTACTCCTTCACGTTTTATGATCAGCACGTGGAAGGCTATGAATCTTCTGCCTGAGTACGGCTCGGCCTCACGCCTTTTTCTCATTCTGTGCTATAGTCCTTCTGATTATTTTCTAAATGAACTTGCGATGGAAGTTTTTATGCCCTCTTTGATCTAAACGTTCAGGACTGTTTTGTTTTCATCTTTTCTAGGTGGTTGCATTGCATTTATTCATAGTCTGTTAAATCCTAGGCTTGTACTATGGTCAAAGAACATGTCCTAAAGGCTTTTTTCATAGCCCGTTACGTTACATTTTATAAATGTACCACAGAGCTTTGACATACGGTGTGTTCTGTTTTTACGGTCCAGTTTTTCTCTGTATCCGTAATGGGAGCGCGTGTTGCAGAAGGTCCGAGCTCCGAGGGAGATTCGAGACTCATGCTAGCTGGAGCCACAGCGGCCCATTCGAGGCTTGCCCTTCATGTCACCATAGCCGCTCCAGTGACCCGAGGGCCCACACCTCTCCAGTCTCTTCAGGGGAGGAGGATACAAATATCTTGGGCCATCGGGCAGTCACCTACATGAGAAGAAATCAGCAGGAGGGCCTTGAACCCTGGATAAGTGTTACTCGAAACTACAGAATCTTTGGGCATTTGGTGGTCTTCATGGACCAGTGACAAGAAGGATGCCGTGGTGGTGGTGGCACTCTGGATAGATGGCCCACGTTCTGGCAGAGGTTGGGGCGTTCTCCTGTTCCTTTGCTTGTCATCATTGGCTCTCGCATCCTCTTGACCTTCCCTGGTGCCAAGTGCTATGCCAGCGTGCATTGACATTTCTCTGTCTTGTGCTTCGGCCGGCTAGGATTTGCACTCTTTGTGTCTGTCCTGCGGTGAGTGACTCATATCTTCCTGTGTGGGTGGGAGCAGAGAGCCCTGGGTAGGGGTGAAGAGGGAGGGAAGCATACTGATTAATGTCTAGAACAGCATGGCATATCCCATTATGTATCCCATAAATCAAGTCTTCCGGACATATCCTCCAAATGCTCTGTATCCTGATTTTTTTTTCCCTAATGGAAGACGGAGAACGTAGTCTACAGTTGCTTACGTTTGGGAGTTGAGCTGTTAATGCGCTTCAGGGCTATGGTATTCTGCCCATGTTTACAACTGTTGTATCTTCCTTGTGGGTGGGAATTTTGGCCATAGAAGGTATCCTATTTTGTCCTGTTTATGGCTTTTTGTTTCTGTTTTACTTGTTACATAACAATTTTTGTATCCCTACTTTTTGTTCTTCTGTGTTTCATGTATTTTAACTGGTCTTTTTTTTTTTTTTGGTCTCTTTTGTCTAGCTTTATAGAGATATAATTGATACATGACATTGCGTAAGGTTGAGGTGAGCAGTGTGATGATTTGATAACATGAAAATTGTGAAATGATCACCACGATGAGGTTAGTTTTTCCATCACCTCATATAATTATCTTTTTTTTTTTTTTTAATGGTGAGGACATTTAAGACCTACTCTCTTGGCAACTTCCAAGTATGCGTCCTTTCCTTTTGACCCTTCAGTGTGTCTCAGAAGTGTATTCTTATAAACAATAAAGCTTAATTTTGTTTGGGGTCCAAGATAAGTCTTTGCCTTTTGTTAGAAAGATTTAAAGCATTCGCATTTATTAGGAAAAGGATATATTCGGTCTTGGGTTTGTCATGCTATGCCATGTTATCTGGTTGTTGTTGTTGTTGTTGTTTCTCCCTTCAAATAGTTTCTTCTATCACTAGAATCTAATTGTTGACTCAGATTTTCTTTACTCTTTTGGAAATTATATACCTCTCTCATTTTTACTCCACCAGTTATCACCGTTCTGTAAAATATATGACCTTACGTTCTCTGTCAATGTCAATAATTAAACATTCCGGGGAAGCCACAGCCTGAGTAGCACGAGCCATGGCTAGGGCCCACGGCCCAGGTCTTCCTCGTCCCTCCTTTGGCTTAGACCAGCCCATGCTCTGGCCCCAGCAGTCTGAGAAGTTTCCAGCAGAGACCAGAGTCCACTATCCTTCATGGGAAACAGAATATCAACCCGAGTGAGACTGAGCCGCAAGGTGTTGGTTTTAAGTCAGGGAGGCAAAGATGGGGAGAAGAGAGGTTGAAACGTGAGATAAAAAAAATAGTGAAATTATTTCAAATTCAAAATAAATGTTTTTGCAAGTATGTATTTCCCATTATAGAATAACACTTAAAGACAATTTGGAAACTATTGGAAAGGAAAAAGGAGGAAAACGTACCTTGGCAATCACCGTCGAAACAACGCTCTTAATATTTGGGCATATTTTCCTTTTATAGTCTGTTTCCTATGCAAAATTTAAACGTACTGTCACAACCGTACAAACTATATTCCCTGTTCAGGAGCATTTTCTATTTTGTCTGGTCTTCCCACATCATTTCCATGATGACTTAATAACCCATTATGTAGACAGATCATTAAATTTGATTATTTTCTATTGCTCAACCTAAAAGTTTTTTTCCCCAAATTGTTCATGATTTAAATAATGCTGCACAAAACATCTTTTTCCATATTAGGATTTCTTTCTGTATTTAGCAATAGTTCCTTAGACTGGATTCCCTGAAGTAAAATTAGTGCATGAAAGATTGGAACTGTTCTAAGTTGCAAATTGATATATATTGCTTCCTTATCTGTGGTCCTTAGAGGACAGTCTTCTATAAAAGGGGGGTGAGTGAGGGGAAGGGGACAAAGAAACATGGATTTATATCACCCAGTTGCCTTGAATTTTATGTCATTAAACTTGCGGCCTGACACACGCTCCAGATTGCAGTTCTAGGCAGATCTCAAAGAGCTGAGTTCAAACCCCGGTGTCTTAAATAATCCTAAAATGTTAGATTAACTGTGACCTCTCCATTTCCAGCTTTGTCTCTCTCTCTCCCTTTTCCCTAAAGAAACCTCTCACCCAGACGCCCTTCCAGAGAGAGGTCCTGGATTGCTCAGGCACACGTGGGTGTGTCGTTGGGCGGCTTGGCCACGTTTGTGCAGGAGGCCACGCATTCGGACAAACCAGAGCTAGAGCGGGCTTCCCCTCCGTTTACCGTCCCCAGGTACCTGGCTGCGGCAGGAAGTTGAGAGCATGGAGCCTGTTTGTGCGTTCCTTGTAACTTCATAGGCCTTTTCTTTTGTCCATCTGGGAAAGATATGTGCCCATGGATGAGGTAACAGAGCAGACATGATGTATCCCAGATGCTGAACGTGGCAGATTGCCTTGAACTTGCAAGATCGCAACTGGGGACAAACGTATAGATTTTCTTCACTTAATTGTTTTACGTGAAGCTAACGGAAAACCAATGGATCAGTTCCCCAAAAAAGGCAAGAGACGTCTTCTCACTTTGAAATGTGGCGGGGGACGGGGGGACCTGAAGTGTGTTCGTTGATGCAAAAACGAAATTTAGGGGCGGGGGATCATCTCGACTCAACACATAGCAGAATTATCTGCGTTACTCCGTTATTCTGGACTCTCTGCACAGGCGGTTAGAATTCTGGGTCATGCCGCTATTCTAATTAGCCTTTGTTAATTACATAGGTGCCATTTTCATGTTCACACTTACCCCCAGAGGATTTCTGTTTCCCTCGTAATAAAGGGATGCTCGCTTTGCGCTGGGGAGGAGACAGGAGAGCGGGGGCCACGGCTTTTGTGAGCTCGCGCTGCCACCTCGTGGTGCTCCCGAGAAGTGGCAGGGACAATCCTCAGGAACCGTGTGTTTTAGGTGGTGCTTCCTGACCCGTCTTTTTCCTTGTATGTCGAAGCTCCTAAAAAGCACCCTGTACCTCCAGCCGTGTCACAGCAGCTCATCTGGATGGTGTTAAGATACCTGAGATCCTGGGGCGCATCTGGGACTTCAGTGAGTAAGGAACCCTCTGGTTCCTTCTGTGTGAGTCTCAGGAAGGGCTGTTCCATCGTGGGCTCAGCCAGAGGCATGAGAATAGGTCACGGGTCGTGGTACCTGAGGAGGAATGTCAGGAAAGAGGAGATGGCCCTTAGAGCCAGTGGTCGCAATACCAGCCCATGCATCCCAATTCCATCACCATCTGTCCCTTTTTTCTCTGGGGTCCTTCATAGCCCTTTACTCTGCCTGATATCTTCATAATGTCTGGTTTAGATGTTGTTCCCACCTCTCTCCGCCCCCAGAATGAATAAAAGCTCTCAGGCAGAGCCGTGCAGTAGAACTTTCTGGGACGATGGATATGCCCTGTCTGTGCTGTCCAGTGCTAGCCAGCTGTCGCTATCCGGCGTTTACAAGTTGGCCGCTGCTGCTCCCCGTCTTCCATTTTATTTCATTTTGATTAAAATGTAAATGGCCACCTGTGGCTCCTGGCTACTGTGTTGGACAGCTGAGCTCGAGAAGGGCAAGAGACGACGATTCTGCCATAGTTAGTGCACCGTTCCCAGGGCCAGAAGAGGACCTTCCGGTGACCAAACCGAAATCCATTCTTCTGCTCGATGTGCAGCAAAGACAGTCCCTGGGACGTGGAGTCTGCAGCAAGGACAGGGCTTCTTCTAGAGGCAGCTGAAGGAGGAGATGGGGGGGTGGGGGGAGGAGACACGCCTCAAATGAAAAGCAAATGAGGAAGGTCTGGGTGAAAAGTAGCACCCACGCTTAGTAGCCGGTAGCTGTGATTACTGCATTGACCCTTTGACTCCTGGCTTCACACCTAGGGTCTCGGAGCTGCTCGAGAAACGTAAATAGTCATTGAATGAATAAATGACCGAAAATGAGGCTGCAGATTAGCAAGAAGGTGGGGGTGATGGTCAGGGACGAGTTGTGGTGGAAGTGGATGGCGTCAAGGGGCCAAGGAAATGTGAGGTGTCGGTGTTCGTGTTGCATATGCAAGGTCACGGGAGCGGTGGTCCCGCGGACGCTGACTTCCAGGGACGGGTGTGAGTTCGCTCTGCAGCCGGAGCTGGAATCCTGCCCGGACGGTCCGCAGCGTGGGGAGCACAGGAAGCAGGGTTTTTCCAGGGACAGGCTGGGTGGGGAATTCCATCTGGTCGCAGCCTTGTCCCCGACTAGCTCTTGGTGGGGACCTTGAAGTTGATGGCACTGACCTCGCAGGTGTTGTAGGAAGCTTTGTAAGTACATGAGACCTTTTCCTCGGAATTGTTAGTGCGCGTGGCGTGATTCCTCTTCCGGGCACTGCACAGGGTGGGAGAGAAGTCCGGGGACCCTCACTGGCCCTAGACCGCATCAGCCCAAGCTCGCACGTGTTCCGCCTCCTGGTTGACTCCAGGCACCAACTGGGACTAACACTGTAACTGCCCATTGTCCCCATTCCTCCTTGGGAAAAAAAAAAAAAAATCAAATTCCTTTTATTAAATGTGCCAAATGAATACATAAAAGACACCAATTCTCAGGACTTAGCAACGGTTATGGAATTGTAGATCACTGAGTTATTCTAAGAGAACCCATAGAGAAGACACAGATATTCAGTCTTAAAAGGATGTTTGTGAGCTCTCTAGCCCCAGCCGGCTCAGCCGGAAGGGTGTGCGACCCTTGATCTCGGGGTGGTGAGTTCAAACCCCAGGGTGGGTGTGGAGATTAGTTAAATGAAATCCTAAAAAAGGGAAAGAAAATTATGTTTTCTGGGCTAGCAAAGAGTACTTGTGTTGAGCTATTTTTCTACGAGCGAGCTTCGGTTTTTCTAGGGAAAAGTCGATCCCCAGATTGACTTCCTGTTTCTTATTTTTACTGCCCTTGAGGGAAGAAATTGTGTTTCCCTTTAACCGTGGGATTTTGCCGTGGTTACACATGTAGCATTCAGTTAGCCTCTGGTGTTTCGAGAATCTACCACTTCTCCTATATATACCTCTGATCGTAATAGGAGAGTTTATACAGCCTTACAGCATCCGTCCCTGGATTGATTTGCATTTTTTAAGTCAGTCCATTGCTGTTGTGATTATGGCCTATAGGGGGCAGTAGGGACCTCAGCGAAACAGCAGAGCTTTAAACTGCTACTGTGGTCCTGTATGGGATCCCATAGCTCTCTAAAGCAGTTTCCGGATTTGCAGTGTGTGTGTGCATCTGCTGGAATCTCTCTAGGATGCAGGCTCTGATTCGCTGGGTCGGCAGAAGGTCCCAAAGCCCACGATTCTGCATTTCTGTCCAGCTCCCCGGCAATGCCAATGCTGCTGGTCCAGGGACCCCACCTTGAGTTGCAAGACGGTAAATGGCAGTCTGGTAGGGAGGCGGGATGCATCTTTACTCACACACATTTGTCCTATGAGTCGTGAACATGCACAGCCCACAGCTCCCGTGTTTGATGAACTGGCTGGATTGGAAACAGCTGAGTTTCTGGAAGGTTCTTTCCCTTGACCTTGGGGGTGTGATTTTTCTCTTTTGTGGCTCAGCAGCTCTGTTGGTAAACTTCAGAAGCTAATATTATTTGTCATCACCTTGGCCCGGCTAGGTGTAGAATTCTGAGCCCGATTCTGCCAGATTTTACCCTGAGAGTAGAACGTGCCCCCACCCCCAAAGCTTGGGACCAATGGCCCGCGGTTCCCTTCCGTGGCACAGGCCCAAGCGGGCCCCTGAACATGCAAGGGGAGAGAGGTGCAGGTGGGACATGCCAGACCCACCACGCTCCCTCATGCAACCCTGTGAGATACGCACGATCTCCAGGTGAGGGAGGAGGCGACCAAGCTCAGAGATGATGAAGGGTTCCCCCCAAATGGTGCAGCTGACCTGCCTCTCAAGCTTTGGCCTCAGAAGTCCACCCATCAGCCTGGAGAGAACTGCTGTGTATCTAAACACCCTTGCTCTAAGATCACCGGGGCTTGTTCACGTAACACACATTTATTGAGCACCTACTGTGTACTTGGCCTTGTGCTGGGGGCTGGGCCAGCAGAGAGGAATCAGAGTTTGTCTCGTGGGAGCTGATATTTGAAATACAGGGGCAAGTTTCACGGAAGAGTCCCATACGGTCATAGGAAAAGCCCGAGTTTGTGAGCTGGCTGGTACCTGTCCCTACCACTGACCCCTCAGGGTGCTCTTCCCCTGAGCACAGTAATGCAGGAATATTCACTTGGTATTCTGTGCTGTGTATTTAGAGACCGGATTGCTCTGTGCACTTATGTGATACTTACTGTATTGAGTTATGGCTTTATTCTCCGTCATGAGAGTCTGAGCTGGGGGGGGAAAAAAAAGCTTAGTAAGTATGTTGGATTGACTAGAACCATCCTTGCAACTTTTCCCAACTCCTGACCTTTACCTGCACGCACCCTCTGTCCTCCCACACAGACGAAGTGATGGAGTTGGGTCAGGTGTGTACCCACCTGCCACGCATCAGCCATCCTCCTCCCGGACTGTGAGCTCACCAGCAGCAAGCTTCTGGAAGAAGCGAATACACACACACACACACACTCACTCACACTGAAGACTACAGAACCCAACAAACGCTGTCATCCCACAACATTTGAGAAGTCGGTCAGTGACTTAAGATCTTACCTATGGTTTGGAAGAACACGAAGGCATTGACTTGAAAGTTCACTTGGTTTTAGGCAAACCTGATCTATGCTGTTAGAAATCAGGCGCTGCTTCCTGTCGTGACCCGAAAGACCCAGGAGTCTCCTGGGGACCACTCGCGTTCTCTCTCGTTCTTGGGGCGGGACACGTAGGAGGCTTCACTTTGTGAAAAAGCATTAAGCTGTATTCTTCAATTTGTGATCTTTCTTGAATGGAGAAAGAAGATGTGGTATATATACACAATGGAATACTATGCAGCCATCAAAAGAAATGAAATCTTGCCATTTGCAACAACGTGGGTGGAACTAGAGGGTATTATGCTTGGCGAAATAAGTCAATCTGAGAAAGACAATTATCATATGATCTCCCTGATATGAGGAAGTGGAGAGGCAACGTGGGGGGCTTGGGGGGTAGGAAAAGAATAAATGAAACAAGGTGGGATCAGGAGGGCGACAAACCATAAGAGACTCTTAATGTCACAAAACAAACTGAGGGTTGCTGGGGGGGAGGGGGAGAGTGGTGGGGTTTGGACATTGGGAGGGTGTGTGCTACAGTGAGTGCTGTGAAGTGTGTGGGCCTGACGGTTCACAGACCTGTACCCCTGGGGCTAATAATACATTGTATGTTTATAAAAAATTTAAAAAATTATTTTAAAAAATAAATAAATATGTGATCTTTCTAGAGGCAAAAAAAAAAAAAAAGATTGCATAAAGTTCATAACTTTAAAAGATCTCGACCACGCGTGGCGGCAGTTCTGAAGAGGAAGTAAATCTCGATGCTTAAGTGCATGACAACGAACAAACGCCCCGAATTCTCTCCTTCACGGATCCATCCCTTCTGCTGAAAAACAAAACAAATCACCAATTACCTAATCCTGGCCACTGCTGTGCAACACATTTAAGGCTTAAAAACTTCAAACACGGCCTGTCTTCTCTCTGTTTTCCATTCTGCTTTGCCCTTCCCCCCCTGACACTTGCTGGATGATCTCACCTGATTTTTATATAGAAAATTGAGTCCATCTGGACTCCAGCTCCCTCCAGCCCCCTCATCTCCACCTGAATATGATCCTGGGAGGCCACATGTTCCTCCGTCCTTCCCCCCGAGTTGAGGGCAAGGAGCCCGGCTCCCCAGCCCCCTTCCTGCAGGTAACTACCCCCCCCCCGCCCCCGCCACCTGCACCGAAGCCAGCCCCTCCCCACAGACAGCACATGCCTGATGTCCCAGACCTGGACCCGCTCACTTCCAAAGCCTTTAATTTCAGGGACATAACTTGAGCCTTTTTGTGCCCCTCTGGGACAGTGCTAGGACGCTCCCCTGAGATCTGTGAGGTCACCTCTTCTATAGTCTTGACCCTCTGATTTTTTTTATTTTTTATTTTTTATTTTTTTTTGGTCTTGCCTTTGCTCGTTTCCCAGACACAGACGGGACCTAATTTTAAGTACCTTTGAAAACTTAGATGCTTGGATTCTTGCAAATAACTTAACTAAGTAGACCAAAACACCTGAGTTTCTTGGAGTACCTAGAGCCTCCTTGGCTCTCTGAACAGGCCACTTCTGTACAGCCTGAGGGTTGGAGGTCCAAAGCTTGCCTCTCTGTCCTCCATAAGAGCCAGATCAAATGTCTAGCAGGAAAGCACCAGGTACCACCCCACCTAGTTCCCAACCTGCTGGAGGGCCCCTGAGAAGCCTCATGAGCCTAAAAACCAAACTGTCCATTCCGTAAGGATACATTTCCCCAAAATGTGGAATTGTATGATCTATTGTAGTTCACATATGATGAAGTAGCCTTTGCTCTCAGGGTTGCCCCACTCCCCAGTAACATTTGTGCATGCCCATGGATACCTAACCTGGAGAGTGGAGTGTAAGCTTGCTTCTGTAGCCGGACACTTTGTCCAGGCCACAACCTGCACAACTGTCCATGGAATGCTTGTCCAGTCTTTCGGAGGTATTTTGGGTAGCTTTGGACATCTTTCTGCTTTCTCTACTTTAAAAAAAATATATTTTTATTTTAATTCCAGCATAGTTTACAGTGTTGTATTAGTTTCAGGTGTCAAATCATATTGTATTTGTCTCTCTCTGACTTACGTCACTTAGCCTAATACCCTCTAGGCCCATCCATGCTGTTGCAGATGAGAAGATTTCATTCTTTTTATGTCTGAATAATAATCCTTTATGTGTGTGTGTGTGTGTGTGTGTGTGTATCACATCTTTATCATCTATCAATGAACACTTGGGCTGCTTCCATATCTTAGCTATTGTAAACAATGCTGCAGTAAACATAGGGGTGCATGTATCCCTTTGAATTAGTGTTTTTGTATTCTTTGGGTAAACACCCAGTACTGAAGTTATTGGATCATAGGGTGGTTCTATTTTTAACTTCGGAGGAATTGCCATACTGTTTTCCACAATGGCTGCGCCAATTTACATTCCTCCCAACAATGCATGAGTGTTCCTTATTCTCCACATCCTCGCCCACACCTGTTGTTTTTTTGTGTTTTTGATTTTAGCCATTCTGACAGGTGTGCGGTGATCTCTCATTATAGGTTTGATTTGCATTTTCCTGATGATGAGTGAGGCTGATCATCTTCTCATGTATCTGTTGGCCATCTGGATGTCTTCTTTGGAGAAATCTTTGTTCATGTCTTCTGCCCATTTTTTAATTGAATTATTTTGGGGTGTTGAGTTGTATTGGTTTTTTATATGTTTTGGACACTAACCCTTTATCGGATATGTTGTGTGCAAATATCTTCTCCCGTTCCCTAGGTTGCCTTTTAGTTTTGTTGATGGTTTCCTTGCTGTGCAGAAGCTTTCTTGATGGAGTCCCAGTGGTTTTTTTTTCTTTTGCTTCCCTTCCTTCAGAAGACGTATCTAGAAAAATGCTGCATGGCTAATGTCAGAGAAATTACTGCCTGTGCTCTCTCCTAGGATTTTTATGGTTTCAGGTCTCACATTTAGGTCTCTAATCCATTTTGAGCTTATTTTTGTGTATGTGTAACAAAGTGGTCTAGTTTCGTTCTTTTATACGTAACTGTCCTATTTTCCCAACACCCATTTGTTGAAGACACTGTCTTTTGCCCATTGCATATTCTTTCCTGCTTTGCCAAAGATTGATTGACCATACAATCATGGGTTTGTTTCTGGGCTTGCTGTCCTGTATCCTTGATCTATGTGTCTGTTTTTGTGCCAGTATCATTGCATTTTGATCACTACAGCTTTGTAGTGTATTTCCGAATCTGGTATTATGATACCCCAGCTTTGTTTTTCAAGATTGTTTTGGTTTATTGGGGGTCTTTTGTGATTTCATAGAAATTTTAGGATTATTTGTTCTAGTTCTGTGAATATTATAATATAGAATGTTATTGGTATTTTGATAGAGATTCCACTGAACCTGTAGATTGCTTTGGGTGGTATGGCCGTTTTGACAATATGTGTTCTTCCTATCCATGAGCATGGAGCATCTTTCCATTTGTTTATGTCATCTTCTGTTTCTTTCATCAGTATAGTATAGTATCAGTATAGTATAGGCCTTTTACCTCCAAGGTTAAGTTTATGCCTAGATATTTTATTATTTTTGGTGTCATTGTACATGGGATTACTTTCTTAATTTCTTTTTCTGTTGCCTCATTATTAGTATGTAAAAATGCAATGGATTTCTGTACATTGGTTTTATATACTGCGACCTTACTAGATTCATTTATCATTTCTAGTAGCTAGTAGTTTTTTGGTGGCATATTTATGGTTTTCTATATAGAGTATGATGTCATCTGCAAATAGTGACAGTTTTACTTCTTCCTTATCAATTTGGATGCATTTTATTCCTTTTTCTTGTCTTATTGCTGTGGCTAGGACTTTGAGTACTCTGTTGAATAACGGTGGTGACAGTGGACATCTTTGTCTTGTTCTTGATCTTAGGGGGAAGGTTCTCAGCTTCTCACCATTGAGCAGGATGTTAGCTGTGAGTTTTTCATATATGGACTTCATTATGTTGAAGTGTGTTCCCTCTAAACCTACTTTATTGAGGGTTTTTATCATGAATGGATGTTTTACTTTGTCAAACGCTTTTTCTGCATCTACTGAAATGATCATGTGGTTTTTATCCTTTCTTTTATTGATGCAGTTTATCACATTGATCGATTTGTGAATATTGAACTATCTTTGTGTCCTGGGAGTAAATCTCACTTGATTGTGGTGAATGATTTTTTTAATGTATTATTGGATTTGATTTGCTTATATTAAGGATTTTTGTATCTATGTTCATCAGAGATATTTGCATGTAATTCTTTTTTTTTCTTTTCTTTCTTTCTTTTTTTTTTTTTTTTTGGTAGGGTCTTTATCTGGTTTTAGTATCATGTAATGCATGCCTCATAGAATGATTTTTGGAAGTTTCCCTTCTTCATCTATTTTTTAAAATAGTTTCAGAAGAAAAATTATTAAATGTTTGGTAGAATTCGCCTGTGATGCTATCTGGTCCTGGACTTTTATGTGTTGGGAGTTTTTGATTCCTGATTCAATTTCATTGCTAGTAATTGGTCTGTTCACGTTTTTTATTTCTTCCTGGTTCAATTTTGGGAAGTTATGTGTTTCTAAGAATTTATCCATTTCTTCTAGGGTTATCCAATGTGTTGGCATACAATTTTTTATAATATTTCCTTATTATAGGGGCGCCTGGGTGGCTCAGTGGGTTAAAGCCTCTGCCTTCGGCTCAGGTCATGATTCCAGGGTCATGGGATTGAGTCCCGCATTGGGCTCTCTGCTCAGCAGTGAGCCTGCTTTCCCCTCTCTCTCTGCCTGCCTCCCTGCCTACTTGTGATCTCTTTCAAATAAATAAATAAAATCTTTTTTAAAAATTTCCTTATTATGTTTCTGTGGTGTCAATTAAGTCTCCTTTTTCATTTCTGATTTTGTTTAATCTCTCAATCTCTCTTTCTCCCTCTCTCTCTCAGTCCCTCTCCCTCCAAGTCTGGCTAAAGGTTTATCCATTTCGTTGATCTTGTCAAACAACCAGCTCCTGGTTTCACTGATGAGTTCTGTTGGGTTTTTTTTAAGCTTCTATTTCATTTGTTTATGGTCTAATCTTTATTATTTCCTTCCTTCTACTGGTTTGGGGTTTGTTTGTTCTTCTTTTTCTAGATCCTTTAGGTGTAAGACCAGATCATTTATTTGAAATTTTTCTTGTTTCTTGGGGTTAGCCTGTTGTTGCTATAAACTTACTTCTTAGAAACACTTTTGCTGCATCCCAAAGATTTTGGAGTGTTGTGTTTTCATTTTCATTTGTCGCCATTTATTTTTTTTATTTCTTCTTTGATTTCTTGGTTCGCTACTTAGTATCATGTTACTTAGCCTCCATTTATTTGTGCTTTTTCCAGATTTTTTCTTCTGGTTGATTCCTAGTTTCAAAGTGTTGTGATCAGAAAAGATGCATGATTTGACTTTGATCTTTTTTAATTTGTTGAGACTTGTTTTGTGGTCTAATATGTGATCTACTTTGGAGAATGTTCCATGTACACTTGAAAAGAATGTGTATTCTGTTTTACAATGGTATGTTCTAAATATATCTTTTAAATCCATCCGGTCCCATGTGTCATTCAAAGCTACTATTCCGTTGTTGATTTTCCATTTGGATGACCTGTCCATTACTGTTAGTGGGGTGTTAAAGTCCCCTACTAGTACTGTATCACTATCAATCACTTACTTTGTTTGTTATTAACTACTTTAAGTATTTTGGGGTGCTCCCAAGTTGGGGGCATAAATATTTACAATTATTATATCTTCTTGTCAGATTGTCTCCTTAATGATTATACAGTGTCTTTCTTTGTCTCTTGCTACATTCTTTGTTTTAAAGTCTGTTTTGTCCCGTGAAAGTATTGCTACCCCAGCTGTCTTTTTACTCCCGTTTACATGATAAATGCTTTTCCATCCCTTCACTCTCAGTCTGCAGGTTTCTTTAGGTCTGAAACGAGTCTCTTGTAGGCAGCATATGGGGGGGTCTTGTTTTTTTATCGATTGCATCGCCCTCTGTCTTTTGATTGAAGTACTTATTTCATTTACATTGAAAGTAATTATTGGGGGGCCTGGGTGGCTCAGTGGGTTGAAGCCTCTGCCTTTGGCTTGGGTCATGATCCCAGGGTCCTGGGATCGAGCCCTGCATTGGGCTCTCTGCTCAGCAGGGAGCCTGCTTTCCCCCTCCTCCCCCATCCTTCTCTGCCTGCCTCTCTGCCTACTTGTGATCTCTGTCAAATGAATAAATAAAATCTTTTTTAAAAAAAGGGAGAAATTATTAATGCGTATGTACTTATTGCCATTTTGTTACTTGTTTTATGATTGTTTTTGTAGTTCTTCTCTGTTGCTTTCTTCCCTTGCTCTCTTCTCTCACGATTTGTTGGCTTTCATGAGTGATGTGCTCAGATTCCTTTCTCTTCATGTTTTACATATCCATTGCTGGTTTTTTATTTGTGGTTACCATTAGGTTTGTGTATAACCTCCTCTGCATGTAGCAGTCTATGTTAAGATGATGGTCACTTAAGTTTGAACCCATTCCTTATTCCTCTCCCCATGTTTTAGATATATGCTGTCATACTTTACATCCTTTTATTTTGTGAGTCCCTTGGCTGATTTTTATAGATGTACTTGTTTCTACTGCTTTTGTACTTTGTACTTTCTTACTCCCATTTATGATCTTTCCTTTCCACTCAGAAAGCCCTGTTTGACATTTCTTGTAGGGCTGGTTTAGTGGTCCTGAACTCCTAGCTTCTGTTTGTCTGAGAAGCTCTTTATCTCTCCTTCTAATCTGAATGATAGCCTTGCTGGGTAGAGTATTCTTGGTTGCAGATTTTTTTTCTTGCAGCACTGTGAATGCCACTTCTGTCGGGCCTGCAGAGTTTTTTGCTGAAAAGTCAACTGAGAGCCTTATGGGGTTTCCTTTATTTGTAACTGTTTTCTTTTCTCTTGCTGCTTTTAAAATTCTCTCTTTATTATTACATTTTGCCATTTTAATGGCTCCATGTCCTGGTGTGGATCTCCTTGGGTTCATTTTGTAAGGGGGTCTCTGTGCTTCCTGGATCTGGATTTCTATTTTCTTCCCAGATTTGGGGATTTTTCAGCTACTGTTTCTTCAAATAAATTTTCTCCCCTCTTTTCTCTGTCTTCTTCTGGGGTCCTTATAAGGCAAATGTTATTACTCTTGATAGAGTTGTTGAGTTCTCTAAGTCTATTCTCATTTTGCATAATTTTTTTCTCTCACCTGCTCAGTTTGATTACCATCCATTACTCTGTCCCCCAGGTCACTGATCCAGTCTTCTGCTTCATCTAGTCCACGATTTATTCCATCCATTGTATTTTTAAAATTAACTTATTTGTCAGAGAGAGAGAGAGAGAGAGGGAGGGAGGGAGGGAGAGTATACACAAGCAGGGGGAGCAGCAGACAGAGGGAGAAGCAGGCTCCCCATTGAGCAAGGAGCCTGATATGGGACTTGATCCCAGGACCCTGGGATCATAACCTGAGCTAAAGGCAGATGCTTAGCTGACTGAGCCACCCAGGCATCCCCATCAAGTGTATTTTTTATTTCATTTATTGTGTTCTTTATCCCTGACTGGTTCTTTTTTCTCTCTCTCTGCTAAGGGTCTCACTGATGTCCTCCACTCTTTTCTCAAGTCCAATGACTATTTTTATGATCATTATTTTGAATTCTCTGTCAGGCATATTACTTATCTCCATTTAACTTAGGTGTCTTGCTGTGGATTTTGTCTTATACTTTCATTTGGGACACAGTCCCATGTCTTTTCATTTTGTCTAACTCTACCTTTGATCATATCATTGACTGTTTTTTACCCATTTCTTCCAAGGATTCTTTAATTTTATTTTCATATTCCTAGTGCATATTTAACAAATTGACAGAAATCTTGGATACCCAAAGTATCAGATTTGTCTTTTTGAAGTGTCCTAATTCCACTTTACTATTTTAAAAATGAGTTTTACACAACTCAGTACACCATAGGGAATTATTAAGCAAATTATAGCAGATGGTGGATTTGTGCCAAATTAGTAAGTCCTGCCCAGATGGTTAGAATGAAAAAAAAGGAAGAGTCATAAGTATATTAAGCTCAATTGCACTTTGTTTTTAAAGCTAAACAAATAACAGGGGCACATGGGTGGCTCAGTTGGTTAAGTGTCTGCCTTCAGCTCAGGTCATGATTCCAAAGTCCCAGGATCGAGTCCCGCATCAGGCTCCCCGCTCAGAGAAGAGTCTGCTTCCCCCTCTTTTGCTCCTCCCCCTGCTTGTGCTCTCTATCTCTCAAATAAATAAATAAAATCCTTTTTTTTTTATTTTAAAGCTAAACAAATAAATAAATGGATTAGGGGGTCACAAGATACTGATGAATACCTCCAAAATTAATTGTTCACCCTTAAGAAATATTTTTGTGGTTTTCTGTCCTCCACCCTCTTCCTGAAGCCTGTGCCTTCCGAAGGTCGAATAACTGAAAAGAGCGTTCACAGTATAGCCCAAGTCTGGAAGGAAGGCAGACACTCTTCAGGCTAATAAAACCCAGCAGATATGCCAACAGCACAAGGTATCTGACATATTTGAGATAATCCACCTGGAGACCAGATGACCATAATGGCCTTTTTCCATCCCACCAGCAGGATCTGAGGCTCCCTCCACCCTGTTTCCAGCATGGGGCCTGGGCAAACCAGAGAAATCCGCTCCTAAAGCTCCGCACACTGGCTGACAATGTACACCCAAGGCCGTAGCGAGAGCAGCCACTTCAGGAGAAGATGAGGGGTAAAATGACTAGGCGTGGAGGTGCTGGGTGGCTGGGAAGAGTTCTCAAGGGAACCCGTTCTGCTCATGCCCAGAGCAGGATTATTGCAGACTGAGAACAAGCATGGACGGAATCCCAAGAAAACAACTCTAGGAACTCTAGGAACAAGACTTGCTACTCATGAATGGTACATGGGGATGAACCGAGTCCATTAGCCCCCCCCCCCACCCCTTTATACTCCAAACAGATTGATTCTGTCACTTGCATGTAAGGTTAAGAATTAACTGAAGGAGGTTTTCAGCTGAACAAGGCGGACAGCCTTTATCTCCGCCTCCTCCCAGAATCTCACAAAAGGACCCTAAAGGAATAAGAGAATGGGAAGAGATGCCGGAGCAGAGATGTCAACCAGATTTGGAGAAAGTGAACGCAGCTGACGAAATGGCACCGACCTGGCTGAAATCTGACCGGCTGCAGAGGAAACAAAACTGCTAACAACCTGGTTCCCAGGACAGAAGCCTGGGAAGGTTCAGGAACCGGGACACAAGCACCTTCACAGAGAGAGAATGGGGGTTCGTGGTGCAGGCAGAGAGCAGAACTGATGTAAAGCTTGAATGAAAGGAAGAGCTGGGTGCCCCCTCCCCCTCCGATCCCAAGCCCAGCCCACACAGCCACGGGAATGAGCTGCCTCTCTTTGCAGAAGGCAAAAGACTTAGTGTCCGGGGAGGCTGGGCCAGAGACACTCCGGCTGGCGTGACGTCAGCTCAGCCGACTGCGCGCTGAGGCGCCTCCCCTCTCGTTCTGTGAATGCCGGCCGCAGGAGGGCCAGCTCAGAGGGGAGACCCTGGAGCTGATCAGTTAGGAGGCATGTTTGACCGCATGGAGCATCCGTTCTTTCAGAATGTTTGGGGATGAATCGGGGATAAGTAATTGCTGTAAAACTAAGTGAACAAAAAGTAAGGCAATGGATACAAAATTGCATAGTAAGGGAAATAAAATTGTAATACGGTGCATGTGCTAGCGTGAACAACATTGGCATAACCATCACGATGGCAATACGAAATATCGATTTGACCAAAAACTGATATAACTAAATTGGGAAGACGGGGATGGGATGTACGGCCGTCTAGAAAACATAATAAAAGTCCAGAAATGGGAAGTCACTAGGTAACTTCTAAAATGTTGAAAATCGTAATTAGTAATATAAATGTGTTGTGTAGAAATAGCAAAGTTTAAAGAGAAAGAATGAGAAGCTAAAAACTTTCAAGCATTTCTCATGAGCCATGGAGAAGGGAAGCAAATCAAGGCTTCAGAAGACTGGGACAGACAACTGCCGACTTTCTTATATGTCATGGAGTATCACTTGACTTTTAAAATTATGTACACATATTGCTTTAGTAAGAATTAAATTACATTTTTAGATGGAATTTGTTGGACATGCTTCAGAATGAGGTGTGTGTGTGCGCTTGGTTGAGAGGGGATTAGACCACCCCTTTGCCCCCACCCCTGCCCCCCCCCCATCACCAGCAGATGCGTGGATCCCTTCAGCATATACGAGAGGAATTTGAAGAGATACAACATGGTGCTAGCCTAGCAGTCGACCAGTAAGACTGATTTTCTCTGTCCACTACTTCATCCTTTTTTCCAACTTAAAGGCCATGGCTGTCCCCGGTCATGGAACTGTGGTGTAGTGTCTTATGTCCATTTGAAATGGACATTTTATGGACATTTATGTCCCTAAAACTGCATCCAGAGGGGCCTCCCTGCCTTTGGGAGCGAAACAGAATGTTTGTTATGGAACAAAAGTAGCCCCAGCCCAAGAGTTAATGATGTGCGTGCTGCAACTTCTGGGAGGGCACCCAGGCTGGGCATGAGTACTTCTGCTGAGGACTGCGATCCCGCTGGTATTGCAACATAGAAGATGCCTCCCAGAGGATCTGCCTGGGGGAGGTGACCCTTCCTCCTGTGCTGAATCATGAGTGTCCCTGATGGCATCTAGAATGGCGAATCCTTTCCAGAAGGTTCTTCATCTACTCTCTCCAGATCCACCAGAGGAATCACTATCTGTGGCAGCCATGGCCTTATGAAATCCATTTCATCAGTAATAAGACATGAAAGTCAGAATTCCTCCCTGATCCGTGGGCTCCAGAGTGGATGTTGTGTTCAGGTCTGAACCATCTCTGTCAGAGCTCTCGGGGGACCAGATGCATCACCAAGGAATAGTCATATCTTGAAAGGAATCTTTTTTTCTGACCAACAGGTCTCAACGGTGGGCTTAAAATATTCAGCAAATGTCGTAAGCAGATGTGCTGTCATCCAGGCTTTGTCGTTCCATGGGTGGAGCACAGGCAGAGTGGGTTTAGTGTAATTCTGCAGGTCCCTAGGATTTTCAGCGAGCACAGGCTTCAGTTTAAAGTCAGCAGCAGCATGAGCCCCTGCCAAGACAGCCAGCCAGTCGTTCGAAGCTTTGAAGCCAGGCCCTGTCCTTCCCTCTCTAACTGTGAAAGTCCTAGATGGCATCTTCCTCTGTGAGAAGCCTATTTTCGTCCACACTGCAAATCCGTGGTGTAGGACTGTGGAGCCCCCTTCGTGAATGATCTCCACTAGATCTTCTGGAGAACTCGCTGCAGCTTCTCCATCCGCCCTTGCTGCTTGACCTTGCCGTTTGATGTACAGGGACGGGGTCTGTCCTTAAACCTCACGAACCAACCTTGCTAGCTTCAGACCTGCCTTCCGTAGCTTCGTCCTCTCTCTCCGCCTTCCCAGAGTTGAAGAGCGTGAGGGCCTCGCTCCGGTTTAGGCTTTGGCTTAAGGGAATGTTGTGGCTGTCAGATCTGAGACTTTGTCCTTATCAGCAGTAAGGCGGTTTCATTTCCTCCTCATTCGCGTGTTCGCTGGAGTAGCGCTTGGAAAGTCCTTCCAGAACTACTCCTTTGCATTCACAACTTGTCTGTTTGGGGCAGGCAGCCTGGCTTTTGGCTTATCTAGACTTTGCACACACCTTCCTCTCACTGAGCCTTATCATTTCTAGCTTTTGATTTAAAGTGAGAGATGTGCGACTCTTCCTTTCACTTGGACACTTAGAAGCCATCATCCGGTTATTAATTGGCCTGCTTTCAATATTGTTGTGTCTCAGGGATTGGGGAGGCCTGAGGAGAGGGAGAGAAAGTGCGGAACAGCTGGTAGGCGGGGCCATCAGAACACACACAAAACAGTTACATCACATCAGAGATCACGGGTCCCAGATCGCCATGACAAACAGAATAAATTGGAGAAGTTTGAAATATTGTGAGAATTACCAAAATGTGACCCAGAGACACAAAGTGGGCAAACGCTGTTGGAAAAATGGTGCCAACAGACATGTTCAACGCAGGGTCACCACAGACCTTCAATTTGTAAAAATGGCAGCTTTTGTGAAGCGTGAGCAAGGAGAGCCCAGTGAACCAAGGGGGGCTGTCTTCTACACTGACGTTGCCGAGAGAGTAAATGTCAGATATTCCCACCACAAAACAAAAAACAAAAAACAGCTGATCCTTGAGCAACACAGGTTTGAACTGCACAGGTTCCCATATATGTGGATTTTTTTTCAGTAAATACAGTACAGTCCTGATGCTTTTCTCAATAACATTTTCTCTAGCCTGCTGGGCTGTACGATACAGCATATGATACACACAACATGCAAAATGTGTGTGCATCAGCTGTTACGTTGTCGGGAAGGCTTTCAGACAACAGTAGGCTGCTACTTGCCAAGTGTGGGGAGTGAGAGGTTACGTTCAGATTTTCGACGGGGCGGAGGCTCAGCGCGCCAACCCCCATGTTGTTCGGGGTCAAGTCTAACAGTAATTGTGTGATGTGATTGCAGTGTTAGCTAACGCTGGGGTGGCGATCACTTTGCAATATATATGCAATGCATGTATCAATACATAGACAATACCCATGTGATCGACGCACAGTGTACACATCAGATCAACACTCTGTCCACCGCAAACTTAACATAGCATTCTGTGTCCGCTGTGTCTCAACAAAGCCTGAGAAGAATAAAACCATAATAAAAAGAAAAGGAAAGAAAAGGAAGTAGGAAACTGATCAGAGGAAGGAAAAGCTGAGGAAAAGGTTTGGGACCAGGCTGAGGGGTCCATCACCCTGTAACGTAAAGTCTCAGCCCATGGTTCACGCCGCCGCGTTTGCTTCTGGCGTAACCTGATCTGGGTAAGTCTGGCAACGCTTAGATAGGAGATTTGATCCCTGGAAAACAGTGAAGCGAAACTTGGGGTTAGACTATTCTCTAAAGAGATGAAGGTCTAGACGCTCACCGTGATGCCGCTAGAAGAGGCTCAGATAAAAACCTGTGCTGAGCCAGCCCCTTGGGTTGGCCGTGTGGCCCGTGCCCTGGGATGGGGTGGCACAGTGCTGGGAGCAGGTGACGGTGGGGAGGGCTGCTGGCCCTCGAGCCTCTGAGGACCCCAGACTGTGATGCCTTCGACGAAGAACGAGGGGAAGGGAGGAGGTGCTGGTTCAGTGCGCCTCGCTCGGATGTGCAACTGCTCCCAGGAGGCTCAGGGACCTCCCCCACCACACAAACACCTTTCTAGATTGAACAGCAAGTCTGGCATCTAGAAACTACTGTGAATGTTCTCAGACGGCACTGTGCCTTCCCTGCGCTGTGTCAGTTTCCAGTCGCCTCGGGAATCCCTCAAGGCCTGCTTTTCCCATTTCAAGTGTTTTCTCTCATCTCCCTGAGAGAGATTTGAGCAAGGAAGACACACAACCAATTGCCTTTCTATCAAGGATGCTCGATGGGCACATGGGAACATGCTGAAAATGCCAAAATTCATTGAACCCAATTAGCATGCTCCTCAGGAGCCCCTGTGATCAACTCTCAGGCTAAAGGAGATGATCTGTTCCCTCCTACACATGTTCCTGCCTCCCTACTCTGCCCCCAGTAGCTGTGGCCCATTGGTTTCCCAGGGCAACTAGAGGAGACTGTTGACCTGCACAGTCTAGGACCACGAGCGTTGAAGTCACCCCATTTTCTCCCTTCCTGTTCCTCCACACCTACACTGTCCAGCCCAATAGGGTCTAGGGAAGTCAGATGGTGAGTTAGCTGGGCAGGGAAGAGCCATTCCATGAGCAACATTGGCTTCCCAAGAGAACACCAGACCTCTCCCAAGAAAGAGAGAGGCCGACTTCGAATATGTACTCTCTTTCTCTCTTTGAGATTGTGGTAGCTGGTCTATTTCATTCCAGTTCTGAATGTTTCCCTTTCAAGACCCCTTAAGATACCCAGTGCTAGGTCGATGCTGGTGCCTTCACTTTATCTTGATGGTTCCGACACCCGTGACAGCTGATGAGATAAGAGAGAGTACTCATTTTCCCCCCTTCATGTATGCCCTCCAGTGACAGGGCTAAGATCTGAGGAGCAGAGACTGGAAAGAGCCTCCCAGACAGAAGTGAGAGCATGTGCAAAGGCCCTGTAGCTGGGGAGAGGGCATAAATCTGAAAGAAAACCAAGGTGACAGGCCAGTTCTGAAGTCAGACGAAATGTGGTGTGACATGAGGCTGGACCAGTAGGTGAGGCCAGGTGGTACAGGGCCTTGTGGGGGCCATTAGAGAGCCAGGTCTGAATCCTAAAAATAGTGAGGAATTGAAATTTCTTAAACCAGTGAGCAGATGAGTGGCCTGGTCACATTGGCTGCATTTGTGGAGGGTAGCGGGGATAAGAGATCAGAGGGGCACTGGTGTGGAGGCGGCATTTCAGATGCGAGGTGCTGGGGGGGATGAAGGAGGTCCTGGGAGGTAGAAGTGAACAGACCACAGAGACAGCCTCACGCAACAGGGATGTAACCGGGTGACAGACTGAGCAAGGGAAGGAGGTCTCAGCGATGACCTTCTAACCTTCCGAGGCTACCAGGAGCTTGCCTTCTCTCCTTCTCCACCAGGAGATGCAGGGGAAGTAGCCTCCGATGCAAGGGTCATACTTGAGTTTTCCTTTGCCTCCCGGATCTTGCCACAGTCATTGTCCGCTGCTCACTGTGGGTCCGTCCAGGGTCTCTAGCTGTTCTCAGAGGGAGGCTTGGCCTGTCATTCACTGAGATGTGGACGTAGAGTCTGAGTCTACCCCAGAGATTCTGGTCCCCGCTCCTGCTCCCTCAAGGGGTCACTGGGTGGCAGCTGGGGGGCAGGAAAATAACGACCGGCGCAGCGCCAAAATCTGGAAACATTACTCACTCCACCGCCTTTGTCTTTATCCATGAATTGTCCAACACAGCCCTCCTCTACATTCCTCTTGCCCTTTCCGGCCTCATCTACTTTGAGGGCCTCTCCATATACACTGATCTTGGTTTTTCTTAGTTTTTCTCATTTAATACAGATTTATTAAGTAGTTACTATATCAGCGCTATCCGGAGACCCAGCAGTGAACAAAACAGATCCCAAATCTTCACAATCTTGTGGGGAGAAACAGACAGTACACACATGTAACAGTTTCACTGGCCAACCTTGACAGTGCCCTGTAAGAAATAGCTTCATTCCCTCCATGTTTCATTCATTCCCACGGATCCCTGTGCATTTGGAATCCAATTCTTTTCGGTTAAAAAAGAAGATGATTGGGATAGTTCTCATCCTTGGCATTTTAGAGACCCAGACAGCACTAAAAGGTGAATAACCTCATCTTCCAACCTCCATAGACCAATTCTTGACAGTGTGAATTATCTGTAGATAAAAATACTGGCAGTCAAACAGCCGGTAATAAAGACACCTGCCCGCTGATCCAAGACCCATTCAGTCCCCCCTCTTCAGTATGTTATCCTGTTTGGAAGTACAATATTTAAGGACGACCATTTATATATTAGTAATGTCTTGAGGCCGTTTTGTTGTTTGATCACGAACAGATTGAGGGCTGAGGTGCTGGAGTCCCTGGTGGGTAGTCAGGGACCATCGAGAGGAACGGTCTGCATTTGGGAAATGTCACCGACGTAAGCAGGGCTGACAGACGACACCAGTCTCCTGATACTGTGTTCTATAGAGACAATAGGAATGTGATGCAGGGGGCCTGGGTGGCTCAGCCCACCCAGCGTCGGACTCGATTTCGGCTCAGGTCACGGTCTCGGGCTCGTGAGATCCAGCCCGGTGTGGGACTCTAGGCTCAGTAGGGGGTCTGCTTGAGATTCTCTCTCTGCCTCTGATTCATTCTTCTTCGAGCATGCTCAAAAGAAATGTGTTTTTTTGGTATCGTGAGTTTAGAAATAGTTCCCTTCTCTTTAGAGCCTCGTGTTAGTGCCCCGTCTGCAACTGCACGCGGGTATCAGAGTGCAGTAGTTCAGAGTGAGGGCCTGGGTGTTGCTGGGTGTTGGGGGACACGGGGGGACACGGAGGTGGCCTCTGAGCAGGGAGCAGACTGGCACTGGTGCTGAGGCTTCAGGTAGAGGACAGAGCCGGGCTCCGGCAGCGGCGCCTGGGGGGACGTGGGCTGGGGCGGCTGTGTTCTCTCCTCTGTCCTGGAGCGGAGGCTGCTGATCCCAGGGCTGGCAGTCAGGGCAGCGTGAACCTGATGGTCCATCCGCCGCCACCACTATGAAACAGTGGAACCGACCTCCTCGTCTCCAAAGCCTTCCCACGCTCCCCAGAACTCGACTTCACCCTCAGAGGAAGCAGACATCGTTCAAAGGACTTGGCTCTTAAGCGGGGGTTTGAGAAATGAGGCGGCCTCTGGGGATAAACATCCCGACCCCGCCCAAGGGACATTTGGGAAGCAGCTACCATCACTGAGACTCTATTTTTAAGGACACCACCTCATGGACACTGTCATCGCACATGGAGAGATTTTCATCTCCTTTCGTCAACTCTGTCACTTCTTTTGAACATGAAATAACTTTTGAAACAGGGATGGCTGTGCCTAGAATCAATATTTCTCCCTGAGCTGAGCCTACATCAGAGAACAGCACATCTCGGCGGGTTTTGCTTGAATCTTACAGCCCCAGACAGCTGGCGGGAGGGCAGCTAATGATTTTCCTCCCCCTCCCCGCTCCTTCCTCACACACACCCGCCACGTGGTAGGATCTGTATTCTGGCCACACTTCCTTGGATGGAAACCTAAAGAAACCTGATATGTTGTTCACTAGATTCTTCTTTGAGGTTTTTCTCCCAGATTTCCTATATGTTCCTGGATAGGAACGTACAGGCACTAGAAACTTTACGGCTACTTTTTTCCAAGGTTATTAGTGTGGCCTTGGGGATAAGAAGGGGCAGGGGGGTGGGGACTTCAATCCCATGAGAAGGGAAATTGAGGCCCCAAGAGGCTTACTTGCTTCAGCCATGTCTCTGCCCTCCGTCTGGTGCTCCCAGACCCTAACTAGACCCAACTCCCTCCATTCCCTGCCCCTTTTGTCTTTCTTTTTTTTTAATTTTATTAAATTATTTGACAGAGAGAGAGAGAGAGAGAGCACAAGCAGCGGGAATGAGAGAAGGAGAAGCAGTCTCCCCACTGAGCAGGGAGCCTGATGTAGGACCCGATGCCAGGACCCTGGGATCATGACCTGAGCTGAAGGCAGAGGCTTTAATCCACGGAGCCACCCAGATGCCCCTTTGCCACCTTTTTCTATTTCTCTCTCACACAAGAGAGAATTTAACCATCGCTCAAATTCAGAAGCAGTAACTTTTCTTTAATTATATGGTTTTTAAAAAGAGCAAAGCAAAAAATCCAGGAACAAACTGAGAAAACACTTGCAATTTATACTACAAACAGTGGTCTTCTGTGACTAATATAGCAAAACCCTAAAAATTCTACATACTAACAATACGCAAGTAGAAATACACTAATTAAAAAAAGATACCATTTGTAGCAGCCACTGATCCTTTGAGTGCCCGAGAAAGGCTGGGGTATGGGTGCAGATGGCATCCCAGTACCTCCGAACCTATCTCGGGAGGTAGAGTCTTGGAGGAGGTAATTAAGTTACAGTGAAGCCCTTGGGGTGGGCCCTACTCCAGTGGGACCGGTGTCCTTAGAAGAAGTTTGGACACAGGCATGTGCCAAAGTTAACTGTGTCAAAACACAGGGAGAAGACAGGACCATCTACAGAGCAAGGAGAGGGCTGCAGAAGAAACCAAGCCCGCCGGCACCTTGACCTTGGACTTCTAGCTTCCGGGACTGTGGAGAAAATAAACCCCTGCTGTTCACGCCCCAGCCTTTCGTATGTCGTCGTGGCAGCCCGAGCAAACTTACAGCCGTGGGGTCGCTCTGTGTGCAGAGAATCGCGGAAGATTTGGTCTCCTCTTTGGTCTTCATGATTCTCCCCGTTGTCTGCTTCCTCCTCTCTGCCCAGCTTCCTAAAGGAGCTGCAGACATGAGCACGGGCAGGCTCCGGGCTCCAGGGAAGGGCCCTGATGGGTCCAGTGCAAGTTGGGGCTCCATCAGTAGACCAGTCCCTTGAGGCCAGGAGGCTGATATGGAATGACTCGTTGAGGAGGCATCAAGGACTTGCCCTCGACACAGGGACTGCCTGCCACTGACATGCCAACTTCAAGCCAGCCGGAGACCCCCCCTAGAGCGCCCCACGTCCTGGCCTTCTTGAGTGTCGCCCTGAGCAGAGCCATGGCATGACAGATGAGCCAGATCCTGACCAGGGGACTCCCGAGAATCCAGAAGGACCCTGGACCCTCTTGGAAAACACACGCATGTTCCTGGTAGTGGTTACATGTTGAATTAATGGTCACGCTAAACAATTTCTTCGTCGTCCTTTATTTTCTTTGTGGATGAATGGAGCAGAGGGACCTAGAAATTATGGGAAAGTCAAAGACTATAGCTCTCGGAGGGGAGTTAGAGACAGTGAGTTTCACAGATTGAAAGCTCTTGCCGCGGCTGCCTCTGCCTCTGGGTTCCCAGAGAGGGACCCTCCACCAGAGATTAGAGTCAGAGTAAACACGTGCACGTCTCATTTAGACGCTACCCAATCTAGGGGTCCGAGATTTGCGGAACAAAATTCTTAAGTGCTTTGTCCTTATCCTTCTCTTGGTGCCATAATTTAACTGTGTTCCCTAAAAGAAAAAAATCAGAGAAACATCCCCAAACTTGACCTTCTGCCTTCCCCCACCAAGAGAGAGACCTGTCTTGCCAGACTACTGGCTCTCACAGGTTTCTCAGTTTCAAGGTTTTACTTGTAACTACCGGCAGGCGAGCCTCACATGGTCTAGTCGTCCACGGGGACCGAGGGGAGGGAAGGAGGCTGAGATCGGCTCCCCGGGCAGGTGACCAGGCTGCAGGAGAGCCACTGGGGCAGGGGGAGTGGCCAAGAAGTTAGGTCACAGGATCCGGGGCTGATGAGACTTTGCAGGACTGCAAGCCTGAACCAGTGTAAGGGCGAGGCATGTGGGTAACAGGCCTGGGGCGGCGGCGAGCCTACTTGGAAGTCCAGGACTGAGGCTGCCATGTCGGCCTTCTGGATCTGGCAGTGTTTCTAGAAATGATGGATTCCCCCATCGACCCCTGAAGCTCCTTGGCGTGTTAAAAATACAAATTTCCTTAGCTGCCTCTCATCTAGAGCTAGCCTCCCCCCCACCCAACCCCACGACCCAGACCCACTGAATCGAAATCGGTAGGGTCAGTGCTCAAGAAAGAACAATTTCAGAGCCCTGCACCCTGGTTTTACAGAGCTACGTTTTTAGAACTTTACTGAAGTAGAGTCTTGTGCCTTCAGAGAGTTGGTAACTGGGTGCCAGTAGCGAGAGGGGCATTTCTGAGACCGGAACAGCAACCAGGAGCCATAGTTTTCCAACTTGGTAGATCTGGAAAGTTTTGAAGACAGTCTCCTATCTCTTGCCCTGACATTGGCCCTTCCAGCCTGCTACTCCTGGTCTGCTGGTGTCTCTACACAAAAGTTCAGCCTGATCCTCCATTCCGGAAGGCACGCGTGAGGCAGGAAGTCCTCAGGCTCCCCTCCCCCAACGCCTAAGGACTGAGGGGAAGATCACGGCCCCTGGCCGACCTGTCCGGGACAAGGCACTTCCACCAGTCTTGGCTCTCCATCCACTACGAGGTCCACCAGTCTTGGCTCTCCATCCACTACGAGGTCCACCAGTCTTGGCTCTCCATCCACTACGAGGTCCACCAGTCTTGGCTCTCCATCCACTACGAGGTCCACCAGTCTTGGCTCTCCATGCACTACGAGGTCCAGCTCACAGGGTTAGCTGCTTGGACTCCTGT